>NC_087286.1:19350764-20550764 GCF_015220805.1 Pogoniulus pusillus
TCGAAAACAGCAGCTCCTTTAAGACAATAAACTGATTTTTTTTTTTCTTTTCCCAGAGAAATACAGGGCGAGTGCAACCGGTCGCAGTCCCCTTCAGGCCCCAGTCTGAGTTGGGTGGCTCTTCCTAGCCCCCTCGGCCAAAGCAGCGGGCACCGGAGCACTGCCGTGTACGCGGGCACCTTTCACCCTGCTCTCCTGGAAGAGGAATAAGAGGGGGCGAGAATTGAGTCACTCTGGCAAGGGAAGCCCCGAGGACACGCAGGACGTGGAGCTGACACCCCCCATCTCCACTCCCAGCTCACGCTGGTTCCCACGCACGGCCCCGCAGCAGAGGCGGATCGTGCCGGCGCCTGTGTGCCCCTGTCTCTCTCTCTTTCTCTCTCTCTCTCTCTCTCTTTTAAAAGACGTTAAAATGTGTCAAATGCCAAATTTAAATTTCTTTCCAGGTCGAGGAGACGGTGTGGCGAGAGTAAACGTTGTTGAGCGTGGGCAGGCAGGGGCGGGCAGCGGGCGGGGGGCTACCAGCGTGTTCCGGGCGAGGGTGGCGGTGAAGCTGCGGCTCCCGAGTCTCCTCTCTGCCTGGGATCATTCAGGCCGTTCGTTCTCAATGGTGGGGCTAGGTTTTGGCCCGCAGCCTAAGCCTGAGTTTGCCAAGGGTCCCAAATGTGCGACAGAGCAGACTGAGGACAGACTAGTGCTGTTTTCAGCTGCAAGGCTGGTCTCGCTGTCTATGGGGAAGCCCATGCCACACACTACTCCCTACCCCAGAGCTGCAAAGCCCAAACCCGCTCCTTCCCCAGCTCTGAAAAGCTCAGCTCAGTTGCCAAGGACGTCCCGACTTTCTTCTCAGAAACCCGGGACTGTCTTCGGCTCCCCAAACGTGCTCGGCTGCCTTTTTACCGGAGCCACTGGTGTCAGGGAGCATCCCCCGGGCTGGCACAGTACGAAGATGTCTCCTTCCTGCCATCCCCGGCTGCTGCTCCCATGCTCGTCCCGGGCTGCTCCGGATACATTCCTGCGGGAAGCGGGCACAAATCCTGCCCTCAGCACCCAGTTACCGACCCCGCCGTGGGGCTTCTACTGTGTTTGTTTGTTTGTTTGTTTTTAAGGCACCGCGAATTTGCTTATAAAATTGACTCGTGGCACTTTGAAACAAATTGTTATTAACCTTCCCCTTCTGAGCGTTTCATAATCACAGATGTTAGTTTGGAGATGATATCCAAACATCCCAGGGGTACTTTTGATAGCTGCATGGGCGGGGATTGAATGCGAAGGTCGGATATTAAATCAGCGGGATATAGAATTACTTTCTCCCCCCCCCCCACAAGCCCCAGCTAGCTGAATAGTTTCTCCCTCTAACTCTGATATGCATTTCACAATAAATGGCGCCGGCATTTGCATATATAGTGCCTGGGTACGGGTCTGTATATCGCATGTGCGATATACTGCATTAATAGATAGTGGAGCGGAGGAACACCTTCACTAAACCTTAGCGTTCAGATGCTTACTGAACAGAGTTCGCCAGAAAATACACTTAATTAATTTCATGGAGGGACTGATAGGAGCCCGAAAAGGGCAGATGTATTTTTTGCTCGCCTGTGAAATATTTGCCTGGGTTGGTTATTTTATATATTTTATTGTTATTATTCTTTTTCATGAGACTCGTTCTTTGGCAGAAGGGAAGGGAGCCTGCCCAGCTAGCAGCGAGCTGCCTGCCAGGAAAATAATGCTACAAGGCGATAGGTGACTCCTAGGGCTGCCCCGGCCTCTGCTCCTGCCTTTACCCCTACCCCTGCCCCGACACAACTGGGTTTTGGGGAGAGGCTTTGCCTTGGCTTCGGGGCTTGGTGTGGTTTGGGGCTGTGGTTTTGCCTTCTCAAAATACAACGCTGCTTCAGTAAGGTGGTATTGCTTTCCTAAAATTGCAAGAGGCGCTTGTAAGGCAGCCCTTTCTGTTAAATTAACTTAAAATTTCAAATTAATGAGGGCCAATTTAGCTATGCTGTCCTTCCCCGGGACAGCGGGGAGCCACTGCCCGGGCGTGGGAGCGCTGTCTAGGCGGTGCACGGGAACCGGCAGCAGCTCGGAAGGTGGCGAGAGGAGCAGCAGAGCAAGGGGATCCGAGCACGTACCTCTTGCTATGAAAGCTTTCCACCAAAAAATGTGAGAGGTAGGTGAGGAGCTCAGCCCACGGAAGCTATTCGCTGCTCCCAACTAAAGGCAACTTGCCAGTTGCCAATATTTTGTACTCTGGTCTGGATAAAAAAGTCCAGGCAGCAGCGAGACATTTCTGTCCTTGCTCCATACACTGCACTAACTTAGAGAAATCCCCTTAATTATATTATTTTTAATTATTACTTTTTACCTAAATACATATTCCTGCTGGGAGCCGCACACATCTCTTCTGTCCCCAGCGCTTCTTGCAGGCCGGGGCGGGACAGGTGGAAACTTTGTATCGTAGCACACTTAAAGAGTGGGGCCAAAATTTCCCCCAGTGTAGGCTTAGTGACTTCTTAAAGACATAAAAAAAAATCTCCGTGGGACTCACCCGCCAGTGCATAACTCACTGACTGCTCCTGTTTGTCTCATCAGAAAAATGGAGCTCTTTTTTTTTCAGTTCAGATTTAAAACTCTTCCTTAGTGTCCTCCGCCACATAAATCATCTGTCTCCGTTCGTGGAGATGACCAAAAAAAACAAAACAAAACAAAGAAAAAAAAAAAAAAAAAAAAAAAAAAAACAACCAACCCTCCTCGATCTCCTCAAAGGCACCTAAACTAGAAAGGCTGGAAAAAGAAACCTTAGTTTAGGAAACCAGCTCGGGAGCCGGCTCAGCTCTGGCCCACACTGCTACGGGCAGATGAAGCCCTTAGAGCATCATCCCAACCGCAGCTCTGCTCCTGCAGAATTTTACCCCTTGCAGAATACATCCCAGAGCAGGAGTTTTAAAAGGAAATGAAATGAAATAAAATTATTCTTAAAATCATCTCCCCTTGGTTTAATTTATGAGCAGAAGTCGGCCCGAAGGATGAGGTTCTACCCCTCACTCCCCTCTGCTTCTGCCTGCAGAAAATAGGCAGAACTATTTTGGAACTGTTGTGCCCTTTGTTGCAGCAAGACGAGTGATCGTTTTATTTTTGTCCAGCCCGTCCTAAAATCGTGGTACTGTCATTTCTCGGGGATGCCAAGTATTTTACAGAGTGCTTGGTTTGGTGGCGTGGCATCGGCAGCACTCCCATCACCTCTCTTCCCGAGCTCCAGGATACGTGTTATCTAGCAAAGGTTTTCCAAACGCAGCCTGCCAGAGCATCACACCACCAGCTACTTAAAGGCTTGAAAAGGTGAAACCTGTTGACAGTAGGTGAGATTAAAGAGATTTTTCTTTTCCGATTTCAGGACCTTTTTTAACACGCCGAGTGCCGTTGCCCTCCCCTTCATCTAGCAATGTATCGCTCAAAGTTTCTTCTTGAAGTCAAAAGGCTGACGAAACGCCTGGCTGCAAAATCACCCATCTCACAAATCGCCACGGAAATTATCCCTCCGTAGACAGCTGACACTACGAAATACTTCCAATTCGAGCTCCCACACTCACAAGTCCTATCTAAAGCCTGCACAAAGGTAGTCCCGAACTGCTTTGCTCCCTTGCAACGTCTGACTGATATCGTTTCTATGCGGTAATGAAGTGGGTTTGGTTTATTATTATTATTATTATTATTATTATTATTATTATTATTATTAAATGCAGTCCTCGATAATTGAAACACAGGAAACGCAGAGGGGAATTTCACAATGTTGAGAGCACAGTTGTAAATAGAAACATTCATATTAGATCCAATGATAAGTATTTGATACTGCAATTCTAAAATCCATGTTTTGTAAACTGAAGAGATGAAGGAGGGAAAAAAAAAAGATGGAAAAGATGAAAAAGTGTTTTTTTGCCTTCTTTCTAAAAAGCAGTGTCATTTCATCCTGCCCCCTAAGCAGCTGATGGTTACTCATAGAATTTTAAATTACAGGTTTTAGTTTATAGTTGAATTATTTCTTCTTTTATAAGTTTATCCTACTATGTACCATGTGTGTCTACTGTAACTGCTACGTAAAGAGGTTTTAAGGCAAGGCGAGAAGGTTTTTTCCCCAAAAAAAAAGCCCCCAGTATCGCAGGAGAGCCTGTTCCTGAGCAGCCACCCGCGCACTCCCGTACCCGGGGGGACACAGCACCCCCAACCCGTGTACCGTGGGGGAGGGGGGACTCCATGCTCAGGGAAAAGCGGGTTAAACGCAGCACAACGCCTCGAACCTCCCCAGTAAAACTCCCCCTAGAATGAGGTGTCTGTATGGGGAGGGTTGGATTGTGGCGAAGCATCCAGTCCCACTGTGCCAAGCCATGAGAGTCAGTGTGGAGGGAAAGGGGAAACTAAAACCGTTACTTTATTTGAGACGGGTAATAAAAATCTCCCAAATGCTTAGGGGAGATGATGCCGGAGAGGAGCCAGGTCCCATCCCTTGGCCGCCCCCCGCGCAAGGGGAGCGGGTCCGAGAAGGCGGCATCGGGATGGATCCACATAGCGGAGCGGCTCTCACTTTTCGGCGCTGGGAGTCCCAATGTTTTCCCAATCAGTTGTTGGTGGGGAGATGCTAACCCCATCCTTGCACCCCACATCCACGCCTGCATCCTGCATCCACTCACGTTTGTGGGTCTTGCTGGGGGTGATGAAGGAGTGGGAACTCAGAGAAAGACGCCAGGCATGTTTCAAGACGGTGCTTTGAGATTTCTTTCCCTACTGTTGCTTTGGTTTTTTTTTTTTTTTCCTTTTTAAAATCCATTCCCCCACATCTACCCCCAAAGCCAACCCTAGACACAGTCGCCCTCCCCAAAATAAAAAGAAACAAAAAAAAAAAGAAAAGAAAAAAAGAGGGGAAAAAAGAGAAAGTAAATTAAAAAAAAAAACAAAAGCAAAAGGGGAGAGATGAGAAGGGGAAAAAATGTAAAACTCATAGAACAAATAGGAGAACTATTTATTCGGTTCACAGTCGTGTGAAATGCAGCAATAAAAATCTTTGGACTTCAGCAAGTTGTTTTTAATTCTTTCTTTTCTTTTCTTTTCTTTTTTAATTTCAAAAAAACAGAGTCCAATGTCCATTAAAACAGTGCTTAAGTCTATAAAAATGTAACTTAAGCATTAAAAAAAAATCATAAAGATAGTGTCTAAAATCTCCATACAACCGAAAAAAAGAACAAAAAACCCACCGAAAACAACAAACAAAACCAACCAACCTAAACCCTCAAAACCAAAACCAAACAAACAAAAAAAAAAAAGGAAAAAAAAATCAATCAAACAAACCAACCAAAAAAAAACCAACCAAAAAAATATAATCAGATATCTTGGATTTTTACACCACCTTACCTGTAAATTATATATACATAGAATATTGCAGAATTATATCTAATACACAATATTTTCGCTATTAATGCTGGTATAATCTTTATACACTGGCCCTTATGTTTCTTTTTATTTTTTTTTAATTAAATTATTGCATTGTATAAACTTTGACTGCAAACGGCCCCCCCCCTCCCCTTCTTCCCCTCCTCCCCCCCCCTCCCCCCCCTCGCCCTTGGCTATTCACTGTCCGACTTGCCGTCTTTCGCCGTGGTGGAGTGGTTGTAGAGCCCCTGGGCCATGAGGTGTACTGCCAGGGAGTTCTTGCTGCCCGTTGCCTTCTTGATCTTGGCTCGTTTGTTCTGGAACCAGATTTTGATCTGGGACTCGTTCAGACCGAGCTCCTGGGCCAGGCTCTGCCGTCGCTGCTCCGTCAGGTACCGGTTCGTCTGGAACTCGGCCTTGAGTCTCTGCAGCTGCTCCGCGGTGAAGGCGGTGCGCGGCCGCTTGTCCTCCTTGTTGGGGTTCTTCTTCTTTGGTTTGCGGGACCGGGGACCTACGGCCGGGAGAGAAGAGAAGCACCGACACCGCCACGCTCTGCTGCGGGCGTCCCCACACGGGGTGCAATCCCGCGTGGAGTTGGGGGACAAGGAACACGGGATGCCCACGCTCCTACCCGCATCCTATGCTCCCCACCCCTCCTCAAACAACCATTCTAAAGGAAAATAAGCCTGGCTTTGTGCCTCAGCTGCCAATGGATGCTCGGGAGGCTGCGGGACCGCAGCCCCCGGCGCCCTCACAGACTCCGTTCGCTGCCCGCCTGGCCGCGCGGCTCCCCCCTCACCCCAGTTCCAGCCATCCAGAAACACATCTACTGAGCCTTTTCATCTCGAGGGTGCCCAGCAAGGAAAGCTTGCACCAGAGCCTGCCGCATGAAGCTAAATTTTAGTTCCTGAACAGAGTATTTTTTTTTTAAGGACACATTTTTGTTTGTTTGTTTTGTTTGGGGTTGTTTTTTTTCCCCCGATCTATTTTTCTTTTCAAGGAAATCTCATTACTTTTTTTTTCTTTCTCTTCTTTTTTTTTTCATGACCTTTTTTTGTTGTTGTTGTTGTTTTGGTTTTGTTGTGGATTTTTTTTTTTTTGGTGGCTCGCTATTAAAAAAGGCAACCAGTCGCCTGTACACAGTGCGGACAGAAATCCGCCGCTCTGCTGCAGTGCCCATATGGCCCTATCCGAATCGCCGGGATTATTCTCGGGAATATTATTCTCGGCAGCACAAGGAGCCTTTTCTGCCCGGGCCGAGCCATTGTGAGGATGTATGTTAATTAAATATTAACAAAGGAGAGCACTGGAGAACAATGGAGTAAATTCCAATCCAGCCCTGAATATTGCCTCCGACTAAGAGTTTGTTTTCAGACATTACAAACTAATTTTGAACTCGTCCTACCATCCTTCCTTCCCGCCCGGCTTGTCGGGTGGAAACAAGCTTGCTGCTTTTGTAAGAGAAAAATCCTTATTTCTTCCCTCCCCTTTTTTCTTCTTCGGAGCGGATCTCCTGCGTGGTGCTTCCCATGCTTTCCCCCAATGGTTTCTACTCGTTTTTTTAAGGAGGGTTTTACCAATCCGCCGGGGCCAGCCCTGCCCTCCCCGCGGTAGCAGAAGGACATTTTAGCCCCTGGCTTTTTATTTTTAACGTATTTCCAGATGTTTTCATAAATAATTTCATAAGATTCTGATCAAGCGCTCGCCAAGAAACAGACCCTGCTAAAGAGGTTCCCCGGCTCTCGGAAATCTCCCTCGGCCCCTACAGAGCTAAGTTGCAGCACATGGTAGAAAATTAAAAGAAAGAAACGAAACGGCGACCGCTCCGAGGCCCCTCTGAGGGAACTAAACGATCGCGGGCTGGTTTGGGCTAAAAAAAAATTACAATCAAAGAAAGGGGAGGCCTATGAAAATCAGTGCTCCCTTCCTCAAAACACGGCGTGGGGGTATTTTCCTGGCTGGGAGAAGGGCATCTTGCCAGGAGGACGAGCGGGGAACCCAAAGCCAGATCTTCTTTTCCTCCCTCTTTGATAAAAACTGGCAGTTGGTGGGAAATGCCCCAAGCCCAGGCGGCTTCAGTTTCTCCGCGGTGGAGGGGAAAGAGAGACCCTTGTGTTACCTCTCTCGATGAATCCGCGCATCCCCGGGCAAAATCGAGAGATTTTAAGACACCACTCCCCCCTCAAAAACGAAAACCAAACCCAAACAACCAAACAAATCCCTCCCCGAAAAAAAAGGCAAAGAAGGGGAAAGGAGGGACCGGGCTCTTTTCCCTACCGGCTTCCCGGCCCTGCGGGCGGAGGAGGCGAGCCGGGAATCTCGAGGCCGAGAGTGTGGCAGGGGGGACCAGGTCCACCCGGAGGGGCAGCTCTTACCTGAAGAGGGCCGGTCCGAGTACCGCGTGCAGTAAACCCAGGCGGGCCAGAGCATGGGCTGGTTCCCGGTGTTGGAGCTGGCCTGGCAGCTGTCCGAGTCCGAGCTCACCGACAGGTCGCCGCCGCTGAGCCCCCGCGCTTTCAGGGCCGCCTCCAGCGCCGCGGGGTCCCCCCCTTTCTTGGCGGCGCCGTGCAGGGCCAGCCCGGCGGGGCCGCCCTCCCCCCGGCCCGGCGAGCCCGCCCCGCCGCCGGGAAGCGGAGCCCCGGGGGCCGACGCCGCGGCGGGGCTGCGGCGGCTTTCCGCGCCGGGCCGCCGGGGCTCTCCACCGGGGCCGCCCGCCTCTTTCCTCCGCCCGAACTCGGGCCGCAGGATGTTGTCGATGAAGAAGTTGGTGATGCGGTGCGGGTGCGGGTGGGGGTGCGGGGGATCACCGGGGGGAAGCAGCAACCCCCGCCGTCCGCCGCCGGGCTCCGCGTCGCCGCCGGACTCCTGCGGCTCGGCCGCCTCCTCCCGGGGGCTCCGGCCGCCCTCCTCCATGCTGCGCGGCCGGCCCCGCCGACGGCTCCGCTGCCCGCCCCGCCGCCGGCCGGGCGGCTGCCTAGCGTTTTTTGTTGTTGCTGTTGCAGTCGGTTGTTCTTTATTATATTTTTTTTGTTTTAATATATATATTTTATATATATATATATATGTACACGCACGCACAGGTGTCTATTTGCTTTCGTTTCTCCTGGCCGTGCTCGGCATTCAAAATCCAGAGTTTGCAGAGAAAAAAAAAAATAAAATGAATAGCAATAATGATAAAAAAAAATAATGAAAGAAACAAAACCAGGGAGACCCCCAAAGCCAGCAGCCGAGCCTCCGCGAGTTCCAACTTTGCCAAAAATAAAAAATACACTAGGCTCCGGTCCTCCTGCCGCCGCTCTCCGTCTCCTGCCGCCGCTCAACCTCTCGGTCCCGCGGCGAGCTGCCGCCTTCTCCCCCGGCCACCGCCGCTGCAGCCGAGCCTCATCCGGAGGAAAATTTAATAATAAAAATAATAATTTGGGGGTGGTAGAAAGGGAGAGGAGGGATGTGGGTAAAGGAAAAAAAAAAGAAAAGAAAAACACCAACCCCGGGCCGGTGCCGGGGCGGGGGTGGAGGCGGTCTCTCAGCAGCCGGTGTCCCGCGGAGGGCAGGGCGGTGAGGCGCACCCCGCGGGGCTCCGGCCGGCAGCGCCCGGCCCCGCGCCGCCCCGCGCCGCCCCGCACCCGCACATGCGGGGGCCGCCGCGGGTGGGGGGGGGGGGTCCCGCCCTGCCGCCCGCCCCGCTGCTGCGCTGCCGCGCTACGCCCCGGCGGCTGCCGCCGCCGCCGCCACCGCCACCGCAGCGCCCGGACACTTCCACTCTGGATTGTTGTCCTTTAGGTTTTAACGGGGGCCCCGCCGGTGACGTCGCCGGCCCGGGCACTTCGACACGTGCCTCGGGCCAATGACAGAGCGGACATGCGCACACGTGGTGCGGGGAGCTCCGGTAAGTGACAGCACCCACGCCCCTCCCCCATAAGCCGGACCCGGACGCCGCGGGGATGCGCGGGAGGGGGTGGGATGGAAGGTGGGGGTGTCCCGCCGAGGGGTGTTCAGGCAGCCCCCCACCCTCATCATCATCCCCCAGCGGTGGATTATTGGGGATTTTAATTGCCCCGCTGTTTACCGGGGGGTAGCGGGGGCGGCATCCCACAATTCCTTGCAGAAATGCATAAATAATATTAAGCGAGCGGTGGTGATACAAAGGGGGTCGGGGAACGGAGCGGGGGCAGCGAAACGGAGCCCGGCCCGGTGCCTACGGGGCTGTCCAGGGGGTTGCGGTGCTGCCCCTCCCCGCGGCGCAGTTCGGCATCCGCGGATGCGGCCGTAATTGACTCGTCCTTTCCGCATCCGGACAGCAGGCTTTCATCTCCCCTGTCTGCCCCGAAACGGCAGTAGGGCGCAGTGCTCCCCCTCAAAACCCGTTACCCTTCGAACCCCCGAAACATCCCTGCTCTTTCGGGAAGGGAAAACTGCACTACTGTCCTGTCTTTTGTCCTTAAGCAGAAATCCTCTTCGCCCGAAAACATTAAGGAGAAAAGTGCGGTTGGATGGCAGGGAGATTGGGCCGGTTTCGGGGGCGCAAATCTTCGTCGGGGCGTTCAGGAAGGAATAAGAAGGTGCGCGTGGGGTTCTTTATATGCCACCGACCCGTTATTCACCCACGGGGCCCGGCGGATATCAGAGACCCTACGGGGCGCACGGTGAGGGGCTGTACGGCCCCGCCGAGGACCGAAGAGGGCCGAGCCGGAGTGGTGTCGTCTCCGGTGGCTGTGACGCCCTGACCCTAGTCTTTTCTCGCTAAGTGACAGTGCTGTTTGAAGGCGGGCTCCTTGTGGATGACATCGACCTCTCTCCACCTTGCAGGAAAACGGACAGCGAGACCTTTCTCTCCTCATTTCTCTTTTTCTTTTCCTTTTCCCTTCCCTTTAATCTTCCATTTTTATTTCACTGTAAATTTATTTCCCTTTTTCCTCTGGCTCTCGCATCGGGTCGGGTCCATCAAAGGAGATCAACGCTGGCTGATCCGAAGTTGTTTTGCTCAAACAAGCACCTAGAGGTTAATTTCTTCAAGCGCCCCATGAAAAGCGATTAGCCTGTCTCCCAAGAAGTATTTTCTAATTACTTGGAAACTCTCGCTTTGCCACTACCCCATAATTAAACGTGTTCGAGGTGCTGCACTTCAAATATTTCGCTCCCGGGCGGACACAAGTTACCCATAAAAACTTCAAACCTCCCTGAACCCCGCGTTACCTGTCCGCTCCGCCAGTACCAGGGTAGCTTTCCCGTTCGTTATCCCGCTCCGTCGCGGGGATTTTAATACACTGTGTAGGACAGGGAGGAGAATTCCCGAGATAAAATCAAAAGCAGGAGATAAACAAAGCTGTACAAAACAATTACTGCATCTGCCTGTCCTCTGACAATAATCCAGCACCTCAGGTATGCAGAGGCAGAGGCGGAGGGGGGTGGGGTGGGAGGCGAGGTGGCGGAGGATGAAGGGGTGATCTGATACCTAACCAAGGAAATCTGAATGATCTTATTTGTTTATTTTCTTCCAAGGTTATTTTTATCTGGGGGTTCTCTAGTCTCTGTAGAAACATTCTCCAGCAGCAGCACGTTTTCCCGTCGGTCTGAGCGCGCCCCTCCAGCGGCATCGAGGCATGCGGGGGCTTTTCCTCGGGAACCGCTGCGGGTCATGGGGAAAACTGAATGGAAAACAGGATTGGGGCTTCCTTGATTCTTTCCTTCGGCCTCTTCTCGCAGTCCTGGTGCTTGTGAAAGTCACCTCTCCGCACACTAGCCGTATTTATTTTCCCCACGCTCTCTGCATAGTTTGACCGAGGTTTATTCCGCACTGCCACTCACTGTTTTTCTCTTTTTCCCGCACAAACGGGCAAGAGCGCGGGCACTGCCCCGTGCATCCCTGCCGACCTTCCCCACCACGCTCCTTCCTCGGTGAGTTTGGCTCTGAGAAGTTCGTAACAAGATGACAACCCATGAGCCCGGTCTTGGGGAGGAAGAGAGCGGCCGACAGGCAGCCTCCCGCCTGCGGGCAGCGGGCAGGCTCCGAGGCCATTCCTGCCGCTCCTCCCAGCAAACCTTCCTTCCAGCTTCCCCGAATACTCGAAAAAATACCCAACCCCCGAGGTGCTCGGCAGCCAAATGCCCAGAGCAGTGGTGAAGCCCAGGCAGGGTCTGCACCCCTCCCAGTCCTTCCATCGCAAAGATAGCTTGCCTGCAAAACGTTGGCACGCACCAAATTTCGCCGAATTTTCGGCGATTCCCCACATTTTCAGCCGTGCTGCCGAATGAAGCTTGGCAGCGGCGCTTGCCTCGGTGGGCACAGCCCTGACACACCGCCGCATCACCACGGCTGCCCCCGTTTCCCTCATGGCATCGACTTCATTTTCAGGCAGCTTTGGCTGCGTTTTGGAGCTGCTAGTTAAGGGCGGAGGACAGAGGAGAGGTCGGTTCATCGTCCTTGCCTCGGCCAAGACTGACCGTGCAGCAGACGGTTTGCCAGGCGCTGCCCTGTCTCTAGGCTCAGCCTTCCCCGGGGTTTCGCATCAGTTTGGAAGAGGGGAAAACCAGCAGCGACCCCCGCCCAGCCCCGGCCGGGCTTTTCCCGGAGCCAGCCGTCCGGGAGAGCTCAGCCGTGACGGCCCTGTTTCCCCAGTGCTGCTGGGTTTCCACTGCACCGCCGACATCAACGACAACAAAACTCCCTAAACCCGCCCGATTTTCCCAGCTCTACCCCTGTGCCCAGCGGCACCAAGGGCTCCCACTCCAGCAGCCTGTCATGAGGCCGGCAGCGCTCTTGCAGGATCATGAGCATTTTGTCACCGGCTTGCGGCGACGGCAGAGCTTACTGCTGCCAAAACTGGCCCGGGAAGGAGATCCCCGCGGAGTGCCCGTTGGCACCGGCGTGGAGCAGGGAAGATGCTCGGGAGTGAAGGGGTGAGGTTGAATGTCCGAGTCTTGACTCGGTAAGAGGCTGACGGTCACGGCTGTCGCCTGCAGCACGGAGTGGCCGGGGTACACTCCCAGTCCCGCCTCCCATGGGACGGAGGGTGCGCGGGTGGAGTGTGAGAGCTGGCTTCTGCCTCGCCCCGTTCTTGGCCCTGCCTCTGCCCTCCCGCTGCTTCTGTCCTTGTCCCGTGCTGCCTCTACTCTCCCCCTGCCCCCTTCCTTGCCCTGCCCCTACCCCCTGAATGCTCCGCTTACATCGGCCCCTCCTGTCGACAGCTGGTATGGGAGAGAGCCCTCCGGGCCCTCATGCAGCAAAGAACTGCAACCAAAACTAGACTGTCATCAAAATAACGCTCAGTGACAAATTATATGGAGAGAAAATAAAATAAAATAAAATAAAATAAAATAAAATAAAATAAAATAAAATAAAATAAAATAAAATAAAATAAAATAAAAAAAAATAAAATAAAATAAAGAAAAGAAAAGACAAGAAAAGAAAAGAAAAGAAAAGAAAAGAAAAGAAAAGAAAAGAAAAGAAAAGAAAAGAAAAGAAAAGAAAAGAAAAGAAAAGAAAAGAAAATAAAGGAAAAGAAAAGAAAAGAAAAGAGGGAAGGGGAAGGGAGAGGGGAAATCAGGGGAAGGGAGAAGGGGAGGAGGGGGATGAGGAGAGGAAAAATAATAAGAAAAAAAGCAAGGAAAATATAAAGGTAATGGAAAAGGGAATATGAAAAGAAAAAAAGAAGAAAAAGAAAAAAGAAAGAGAAAGATAAAGATAGAAAACACAATAAAAACAGATAAACGAAAAAAAGAAAAAGGAAAAGAAGAAAAAAGAGAAAGAGCAAGAACGAGAGAGAGGGAAAAAAAGAAAGAAAAAGAAAGGAAAATAAAAAGAAAAGGGAAATTAAAAGAAAAAGGAAAAGGAAAGGGAAAGGGAAAATCAAAATAAAAATGAAAATGAAAATGAAAATAAAAATAAAAAGGAAAAGAAAAAGAAAAAGGAAAAGAAAAACACCAAATGGTTTCCTAGAACCGAGGCAGTTCTTGCTATAGCGAGGCCCGGCGCTCTCAGTCAAATGGGTTGGTCAAGT
The DNA here is from genome assembly GCF_015220805.1 of Pogoniulus pusillus. NCBI lineage: Eukaryota > Metazoa > Chordata > Aves > Piciformes > Lybiidae > Pogoniulus > Pogoniulus pusillus. The sequence goes on from NC_087286.1 coordinate 19,364,183, forward strand.
CTCTCGGAGCCAGCAGGACCTCGCCAGGATGCTGGGTGGCACTGGATGGCACCAGGTGCCGGCTCCCTCCCCCGAGTGCCTGGACTTTGTTCTGCAGCTTCTACTTTACAAGCCCACCATTCCGCAGCATAGCCTGTAGCACTGGGAAAGCTTTTTTGGCCTGTGAAAGGAAATATTTGTGCCATTTTAAAAGCAAAGCAAAAGAAAACATAGAATAAATAAATAAATTTAAATTAATAGCAATAATAAAATCGGGAGTGAAACCTGCTGCCTATGTCTTTGAGTTACATCTACAGACACTTTGAAAAGAAGCACAAAACTGGTCCTCAGCCTCTGCCACCTGCAGCTGGGTGAGGCGTGCCCATTTCAGGTCTACCCTCCTGTCCTCCTTTCATGGACATTCTCCGGCTGGGGCTGCGGCCGCTGACCCAGACAGGGTGCCCGTCCCCTGGCTAGGGCTGCGGCCGTCATCGGAGTCTCTCCGGGAGAGGATCGGCCGGGCTCGCCATTCACTCGCCCACCTGGAGCTGTGGAGATTGAAAAAAGCTTCAAATAAGTACAAAACCACTTTTCCGAAAACTTTTTTTTATTTCCTTCTCCCAATGCGCTGCACTCCCTGTTTTACACACACACACACACACACACACACTGCAGAGGCGTGCAGCTGGCTCTCACACAAGTGTGCCCACATGCCTGTATGGAGACTAGGAAACGCTTCCCAACTTCTCGCGTGGCTCGGAGGAGTTAATCCGTACAGACACAACAGAAGCTGTTGTGACGGTAAAGTTCAGCAACTCTACACCGAGCCCAGCATTAGCAAGGGCTTGGGCGGGATGCTGGGCGCTGCTCCTGCACTTTCCACACAGGCAGCTAATTCCCCTAAACTCCTTTGGATTTACACCTCGGCATTTACTCACAGCTACAATAAAGCCACCGCTCTAATTAACTAGGTAATTTCCACTCCAGCTCCCCACCGGATAATCATCTTTTATGGTCTCTCGAAGGCTATTTTCCAGCTGTTGCTGACCGGGAGCCCAGCCCTCACCTCGCACCGCCGGGGATGGGGGGGTCCCACAAGCCCCGAGCCAGCTGCGGGGAGGTTCCTGCCCCTTCCCCATCCTTCTCGGCCAGGAGAAGCTGGCTCGAAGTTTCCTAGGAAGACGGTGCGGGGGGGGGGGGGGGGGGGTCCTGTCGGCCCTGCTCACGGAAGGTGGCCTGGAGTGAGGTGCGGTCAAGGGCAATGTCCCTGTGCAGTAGAGAAGGCGAGGGCAGTGCTGGTGTAGGGTTCTACTGGATTGTGGGGCCATTTGCTGCTCTCGATAAGGATGCGAGTTTCTCGCGTGCCTCCTTTGCCCCTTCCTGGCCACCGGGCTCGGCCGAGGGGCTGCCCGCAGCGGCGGGGACACGCTAGGAGCACACATGTAATCTTCTTTTTCTCACTGTTTCCAGGATTAAAGAAAAGACAAACCACAAAACAAACAAACACCTCTCCTTCCTCAAATAAAAATTAAAAATAAAACCACAGACAAACAAGCCAACAGGCGAATAAATCCACCAAAACAGCAACAACAAAAAACAAACCGCAAAGCACACCCCGAAACCAACCAACAAGCAAAACCAGTTGTTCTCAGCGGGGCTTCCCTGAACGGTGAAAAACGAGTGCTGTCCACTAAGGTCAAGGCTCAGGCTGGATGCAGGGGAGACCGAGAGTATGCTCGTCCTCTCCTCAATTTGAGCTGCTAAAAGTTTCTGGGGTAACGCGAACAGCTTCGACCCTCGTTTTGCCCCCAGCTCTCCACGGCCTCGCCTGCCCGCAGCAGGGAGACCGACGCCCACTCTGCACCCCCTGGCTCCGGCCCTCAAAGTCTTGAGAACAGTGGAGAGCAGGAGGAGACCGTGGGGATGAGGTCTCCACCCCACACATCCAGCACCAGCTACTTCTGGGGAAACGGCGGTGGGGTGGGCTGATACGACCCAGGGTGAGCTAGCTTTTGTTTTCGGGTATTTTTTTCCTGATCGCCCTCTCTCATTTTCTTCCTCCTTCCTTTTCTTCCCTTTCCTCTATTTCTTCCTTTTCTTCCTTTCCCTCCTTTTCTTCCTTTTCTTCCTTCCTGAATCCTTGAATTCCTTAATTCCTTCCTCCTGAGTTCCTCCCTTCTGAATTCCTTCATTCTGAATTCCTTTCTTCCTTCCAAATTCCTTCCAGAATTCCTTCCGAGTTCCTTCCTTCCAGATTCCTTCCTTCCTTCCTTCCAAATTCCTTCCTATTCCTTTTTTCCTCCCTGCTCCCTTTATTTTGTTTTCACTTTCCCCTCTTCTTTCCCTTCTTTCCCTTCTGTTGCCTTTTCCCTTTTCTCTTTCCCCTCTTCTTTCCCTTCTTTCGCCTTTTCCCTTTTCTTTTTCCATCTCCCTCTTGCTCCTCCCTCTCACTTCTTTCTCATCTTTCCCTTCTTTTCCGTTTCCCTCTCCCTTTTCCTCTCCCTCTCCCTTTCCCTTATTGCCCGCAGTTCCCTTATTCCTGGTTCAAGCGATGGAGCCGTCAGCGCTGAGGTCCAGCCGGGCTCGCAGGACCCCCCCCCCCCCCCCCCCCTTCAGCCGTGTTCTCAGTGTCAGGCCCCTCCCGTCTGCCCCCGTCGCCTCCGCCGGCGGCCGTCGGGGAGCGCACCCGTCCCATGGGCCGGGATTTGCCTGCGGGCTGCGCGGGCGGCGGGGCTGCGCCTGCCCCCAAAGGCATCCCCGCAATATTCCCGGTGGAGTGGGAGCAGGGCCGGGAGTGAGCAGCCTGCTTTGCCAGTCCAGAGATCAGAGCCCGGCGCCCGGCTCTGCTCCAGTGCATCGCTCCAATGCTGCCCGGGGGACGCGGCGGGGGCCATTGAGGAACTGCCAGTTCCGCACACAGGCTCCGGAGAATAACAAAACCCCTCGGGAACTTCAAAGGCAGTTTGTGGGGGTGCAGGGAAAAGGGGGTGATCTCCCCTGCCTTCCTGGCGGGGTTTTTTCACAGAAGACAAAAAGGTGCAAGCGCCGGGTGCAGCCCCTCTGCTGGGCTGCGGGAGCATGCGGGGCCGCGGCGCTGAGCTGCTGCATCCACAGGTAGATATCACCTTATTGCTTATCTTTGTCCTCTAAGTTCCTTGAATTGCCGGGATATATTTATCTTGTCTGTCTGGGGCTGCTTTGCTAAGTCACTGTGTAAATTGAAAGACTCTCCCCCACCTCTCTGCCCCCCCCCCCCTCCCCCCCCCCCGCCTTTTCCTCCCCTCCCCAGCTCAGCATCTTTTTTTAATTAAAGCCTTTAGCTAGCCTGGTGTTTACTGGCTTATGTAAAGTATCTAAACAAACAGACCCGGGTGAATACAAACACCAAAAGGGAGCCAACCCCCCATTCTTACCCCTCTATTGTCTGGAAAAAAAATAAAAGAGGCACATCTCCTCGTGTCATAGTTACAGTTCAAAAAGGAAATTGCTTTTATTTGAAAAGGAGGCTTTAAAAAGCAGTGACATGAAGGGGAAAAGCTCCTTAAGGGAGGAAGGTCACGGGGTGAGGGGTGAGATTAAAGGAGCGATCTTTCCACCTCGCAGGGAAGGCAGCCCCGTTGCCTCCCCAAATGTGGGAGAAGGGCTCTGGGGGTGGGCAGAGGGGGTGACGCTGGAGGCCAGGGCTGGAGGAGGCCTCTGGGCCCCAGGCAGTCCCTGCTCCCACACAGACACCTTTCAGATGTCAGAGAATGGAGCGGATGCAAAGAAGCGAAATCCCTTGCTTCAACGCCCCAAACCTCACATCCTCTGTGCCATCATCAGGAAACATCACGGTGGGGGGAAGCAGCCACTCTGCAGCTGCGGCTTAGGCGGGTCATGGCATACAGAGGGCCATGGGATGCAGAGGGTGACAAATACAGAGAGCCCCAATCCCCAATGTTAAGGGGGAATGAGGCGATGTCACCTCCCTGAGGCTGGCTGTCTACTCATAGGGAGCCAACCTGAGTGATGGAAGGGGACAGAACCATTCAAGTGATCCCCCCTAATCCTTCTCTTTCCCACTCTGCATCCATCTGTGCTGGCTGTGTGGTTTGCTGCATGATGGTCTCTTGCAAAGGCAAGTCAGCATGAGGGAAGTGGGGACATGTTCCATCACCTCCCTATGAAGGCAGCATCCTGCCTGTTCTCAGGTGTGAGCAGCAGCCTGGAACTCTGGGATCAGCACCAAAAAAGGTGACTACAACACCACTGTGTGCCAGATGCCTTCCCTGCACCTCTCTACGTTATCTTGCTCCTCTGCGCAGAAACCACCCATGCCCCTCACCAGTCCCAAACTGGACCAACCCTGCTCTGCAGAGGAGCCTGGGGCCATTTCTGCCGCAAGGAGAGGGGAAGTGCAGCCCATTTCACTATGAATGGAACACGTATTTTCCACCACTAGGAGAGATGATCCCTAAGAGCATCTGTATTTGCTCTAGCTGGGATCTGGGCCCTGGACTGTCTATGTTCTGTGCTCAGGAAGTCTCTGGTAATAAGTGACCTCCTCTGTGGCAAGTGGATGTGCCATGCTGCCAGCAAGAGGGAGCATTTGGGACATTTCTCCACAGCCCTGAGGAGACATGAGGGAAGAAGAGCATTTAGAAAGAGATCTGGGGAGGGTGAAGTTTCCTCCTGGGATGAGAATGGAGAGGGGATCATGTCTGACTGACCCATCAGGCTTCCAAGGGCAGGGACATTTCAGGTCAGACTGCACACAAAGATGCAGAGTGTTTGCCAGATGCAGTGTTTGAAGCACATGCTAGTGAGATGGCCATGGTTTTGCCATGACCTCAAGCAGACCCTCTGGACCCTCCATGTATGCAGAAGATGCTCACACACCACCCCACCACCTCTCTCACCCTTTTTTGTGTGCAGCCCCAAGACGCTGTGACATTTGGGCACTATGCAGCTGGCAGTCTTCAGCTTCTGCTCAGCACTGCCAGTCCCCATCTCTATTTTCACTTTTTTTCTCCAAAGTACAGGAGCTGCATTGTCCTTGGTATTTGGAGAATTTTGATGTGTGAGAGGCTGCTCTACTCCTAAAATATGTGCATTTAAATTGTTTGAGGGAATTACTGACATTAGCCTGCTTTGTTTGGGGTTTTATTAGTGTTATTCAGTAAACACTCTCCTGCAACCCACGTAGCGAATGCCCAGCTCACTGGAGATGCCACTCAGTGTTCCACCTGCTACAGAAACTGCCTGAGGATATTAAATCCATTCACACTCTTGCTTGTGGGCTGCATTAGCTTGTGCAGAGGTGGCTTCTGTGCCAGTCTGAGGCTGGGTCACAGCTCCCCTGACTTACAGACCTATGTGCTATGGAGCATCTGCAAACTGTCCTGTCCTGCAGGACCCCTCCTAACAGCATGGGCTCTCATGGAAAATACCAGTGATTTCTGTGGGCCACGAACTTGTATCCCTTTCCTTTCCCCTTTCCCCTTTCCCCTTTCCCCTTTCCCCTTTCCCCTTTCCCCTTTCCCCTTTCCCCTTTCCCCTTTCCCCTTTCCCCTTTCCCCTTTCCCCTTTCCCCTTTCCCCTTTCCCCTTTCCCCTTTCCCCTTTCCCCTTTCCCCTTTCCCCTTTCCCCTTTCCCCTTTCCCCTTTCCCCTTTCCCCTTTCCCCTTTCCCCTTTCCCCTTTCCCCTTTCCCCTTTCCCCTTTCCCCTTTCCCCTTTCCCCTTTCCCCTTTCCCCTTTCCCCTTTCCCCTTTCCCCTTTCCCCTTTCCCCTTTCCCCTTTCCCCTTTCCCCTTTCCCCTTTCCTTTCCTTTCCTTTCCTTTCCTTTCCTTTCCTTTCCTTTCCTTTCCTTTCCTTTTTCCTTCCTTTTTCCCTTTTCCCTTTCCCCTTTCCCTTTCCCTTTCCCTTTCCCTTTCCCTTTCCCTTTCCCTTTCCCTTTCTGCACTGCTAGTTTTGTACAAACCCACAGGACACACACAACTCCCTGTGAGTTGACTGAGTGTTGTAGATACACACTGTTGCTATAAATATTTATGGAGGAACAGTCAGCCTTGTGTGGACAGACACGGACATAAATAATGACAAACACTCCTAACATGCTATGACAGTGCTGGGAGCAGGAGCAGCTCCTCATGAAATCAATTTAATGAATCAGAGTAGAAGGGAAATAATCCCAGCCACATTGCTATGCCCAATAGCAGGAGTGTTGCAATGATGGCTATGCAGCAAGGCTCTGCATGGTCACAGGGAGAGAAGGGACCCTCCACAAGCTTCCCAGCAGAGGAATGCAAAGAAGATGAAAAACACCTGGGTGCAGGTGACAGAAATGAGAAAGAGCTGGGCTTTCCTGGCTGTTACACACAAGGATAATGTGATGTTTGGTGGGATGGAGGTTGTTTGGGCTAGGAGAGGTACTCTAGGCAGAATGACTTGCTTAATGAGAGCTGTACGAGGAAGAAGTGAATGAGCTCAAGTGGATGGGCTTGGGTGGGAAGAGATGAGACATGATTTAGGTCCCTCTAGTATTAAATACCTCTGAGAAGAAAGTTTATTTTCACATGATCTTGGCAGCTAAATATCTATATCCTCAGCTGATGATTTCAAGCCCTTCCAGGACATCGATGTCCTGTGTTTTGCAACTCTGTCAGAACATGGAACAGATGTGGGGTTCTAGGGTGAATCCTCACAACAGGCTTCCCCATGCCTTTGGAGGAATCATTTCATCTTTCTCTTTCTGTTCTCTGCAGCAGAGTGTTTTCTCCTGGTCAGGTATCTCTTCTGTGTTCCAACTATGGCTGAGTTACTCCAGGAGCCCTACAGCATAGAGCAGCCTCCAGCTGATGATCACAGCTCTTTCCTAGATGTGGACCAAGTAGATCCACACACTTTGGCTTTGTTTGTGTAAAAACAATGGTGCTTTAAGAGGCCAGCAGAAAGGTCAAACAAGCTGCATATGGACCTTGCAGGTGCCTCTAAGCTGAAGGATGCTGTGTGCAGCTCACAGAGATACAACACAGAAGATAAGAGGGATTTCAGTGTTTGTGGGCATATTCCTGAGGTCATTCTCAGAGCACAGGTTGTTCATAAGCAATTCACTGGGACCATGCATTAGTTGACAGCATTGACATGTGCTGCTGGGTACATGGGTCATGGCTGCTGATCTGCCCTCAGGGGATGGATGGTACTGTCAGAACCAGATCTTTTCTAGTTGTGCTAGTCTGAAGCTAGCTAGAATGTTTTGGTGAGAAGGATTAGATCACAGTCTGTGAAAGAGAAACAATGGTGATGTCTACTTCACTCATAGGCTTGCTGAGATGTACAAGAACAAGAATCCAAACATAGATAAGAGAGCCACTCTTTGAGCTCTGAGCTGCATTTCTCTCTAACCTCACCTTCTGTCTCTCTGATTAATCCACTTACTTCCTAACCCTCCTGGCCAACCTCCATTCTTCCTTGGGGCACATGGCAAAGTCTGGGGTAAGGTAGAGGGGTGGGAGAAGGTGGAAGGGTGGTTGGGAGCCCCTCCTGAGGACTCAGGTTTCTGGGAGGGCTGTTGTGTTTCTGTATTACCTTTTACCTTGTCTATTTCTGTCTATAACTGTATCTACTGTAAATATCTGCTTGTGTATTGTGCTGAGCTGTAAATATAAGCTTCATTCAACTTCCAGAGCTGGCTGAGTCTAGTCTGGGTGATTTCCAAAGTGTGTGTGTGTGTAGGGGGGGGTGGGTAGCACCCAAACCACCACACTAGTTTATACTACTCTCTTTGCATGTGTGTTCCAATCAGGTAATTAATTTATTAGGTCATGTAAGGAGAGTGAAGGCAGAAGAAGCAAGAACATGGCCAAAGCAAATCAGACTTTTTTATTTAAGTGAGCATTTCAGGATATCTTCTGACCTGTCCATTAGCTCCAGAGCAAGGATCATCTTTTTTTAGCTGGATATGCACTAGGCAGATTTTTTCCATGTGCTGATTTTGAGTTTACAAAGTCAGGGGCATTTTGACCACTCAGCTCCACTTCAAGGCTGTTGGTAGAGCAGAAAGGTGAGAGGAAGTGGGATGATTTGTTGTCTGAAGTGCTGAGTGACCCCACTTTGGTCAGACTGCTTTCTGACTAACTGGACTTGAGAGGCAAGACCAGGACTTCCACACTGGGCTCTACAGCAAGGACACCAAGTCTGGGTACAGTTTTGCAGGGCTGTAGAAACCAAAGCTATTTAGCATGTTTAAAAGCGTGTTCCTGACAGTCTGATCCTTGTCCTCACAGCTATTTTCAATTAATTAGTCTACCAGAAATTATTCTTTTCCTTGCTTTTCCTCTCTCCCACAGGTTTACAAGGCCATACACAGCTCCACACTCTTGCACAGAGCAGCATTGTTTTCATGAGCTCTTGGAAGGATACTGCATTTGCATTAACATGGCACATTAGCACCCATGAATATGAGACAGACATCATCAGTTTGGTTTTCTTCTATTGCCCATCCTTTCCTCTTCTAGTTAATGGATCAAAGCTGTGAGAAAGAAAACCAGCAGCCAGCAATTGTTCTGCCTCCTTGTTGAAATCAATGTCTGTGTCCTGCAGGCTGGATCCTGCTCCTTATTACATCCTCCAAAATCTGGAGAAGCTGCTGAATCCATTTCACTGATAAACCCATGCGATGGAGTGGGCAGAGGTCTGTCATAGCTGAGCACAGTGGGTAATCACCTGGGTTGGGAGAAAATGGGTCTGGCTAGCCACTGAGCTAAGTGATAGCATGGGGATGAAAATAAAACCAGGCCACACCTTGAGTGCTGTGTCGAGTTCTGGGCCCCTCAATTCAAGAAAGACATTGAGGTAATGAAGGTCAATGAAGCTGGTGAGGGGCCTGGAGCACAGCCCTGTGAGGAGAGGCTGAGGGAGACTCAGGGGTGACCTCATTGCTGTCTACAATGACCTGAAGGAAGATTGCAGCCAGGTGGGGTTGGTCTCTTCTGCCAGGCAACCAGCAACAGAATAAGGGGACACAGCCTCAAGTTGTGCCAGGGGAGGTCTAGTCTGGATGTTAGGAGGAAGTTGTTGCCAGAAAGAGTGATTGGCACTGGAATGGGCTGCCCAGGGTGGTGGTGGAGTTGCCGTGCCTGGAGGTGTTGAAGCCAAGCCTGGCTGAGGCACTTAGTGCCATGGTCTGGTTGACTGGCTAGGGCTGGGTGCTAGGTTGGCCTGGATGAGCTTGGAGGTCTCTTCCAACCTGGTAGATTCTATGATTCTGTGAATTTTATGGACCCTTCAGTGTTGGAGCAGAGGAGAAGGACTAATACAGCACCCAAGACCAGACACTAGTTCAAAACACCTGGCTAGAAAACCCAGTGTGCTCTGGAGCATCCCCGAGGACAGCTGCAGGTTTTGTTTTGTTTAGGCTGATGACACTCCAGATTATTGCCATTAAAGCCCCTTGCTCTGGCTGCTACCACTGAGCAGAAGCCAGAACGGGTTCGAGGCAAGAGGCAGCTGAAGCCTTGACAAAAGCAGCTGCAGAATTTCGAGTTGGAGAGAAATGAGGACAATCGTTTCTGGGAGCTCTGAAGGCAAAGGCTGTTTGTTTAGCCTTAAAGGAGGCAGGCTGCTCCCGTTGCTGCTTTGCTTGCCTCAGCCTGGGAGACATCCTTCACGCTTCCTAAAGGCGAAAGCCCTGCCAGAAGAGGAGGAGAGGCTGAGTTTCATCTGCTGCGGGGAGCGGCCAGGGGAGTGTGGTGCCACCGCGGGGTCCCTCGCTGCCGGCATGCCCAGGCTGAGGCGGAGGTCAGCAGGTCAGCGGGGTTTGATCTGCCCTGATCCCCCTTCACAGGGGAAATGAAGCGACAGGGACTTTGCTCCAGCACAGTGGCCACTTTGAAAAAATGTTTCAGGCAGATAATTTATCGGGTTTAATTGCTCTTTAATCCCCCTGATCGGCCTGGCGTGGAGAAATCCTCTCTGAATGGGGCAGCCTCTTTGAAAAGGGCCAGGGAGGGCTGAAAGGGTGCAGGGAGGGAGGAAAGAAAGGAGGAGCGGAGAGAAGGAGGGAGAGATGCTGGGATCGGAGGCAGGCAGGAGGAAGGGTTAGAGGGAAGGAGGGAGAGGAGGAGGAAAAGATACAGATTGAAGGAAGGATGGAACAAAGAACAGAGGGAGGGAGTCAAAGAGCAAGGGAGGGATGGATAGAGGCAGGGAAATATGAGAGAAGGGAGGAATTAAAGGGATGATGGACAGAAAGATGGAGGGTGTATTGCTGTGTCCATATAGCCTGGCCCCTCTCTTTATCCTGGAGTTCCTGCCCACAGCCTGCACCCTTTGGATATTCATAGCCAAGCTCTCTTCTATGCTGGAGCAGATGAAAAGCGCTCTGGGATTGAGTTAGGTTTGACAGAGTAGCCCCAAATCTCCATTCACAGGTGGGTAAGATTCGCTGTGTGTAACCATCAGAGTAACCTGTGCAGCTTTAGAGTGGAAATAATGCAAGTTTTCTATTTCTGTGGTACAGAAATCTGCCCAGCAAAGGTCTCAGTTTCCTTAATCCAGCGCCAGTCCCTCCCCCCAGTTTGATGCATAAGAAACCTTTCCTATCAATCAAAGTGTGTGTAGATGATTTCACCATGCTGGTTCGAAGTATGTGTTGCCTGTAGCTATCATTCTGATTTTATTGCACATTAAGTTGAGTATAGACTTTTGCTTGCTAGGATACAAGGAAAAAGAATCCCAGTGAATTCCCTGCATTATAATATGCTACTGGGAAGCTGAAGTCTACAGGCTGCCAAGAAAATTAACCCAGGCTTTTCACTCAAGACTTCATTGGTTTTAAATCAAGATCACAAATCAACTATGGGCAAGTTAATGATGGCTAAAAGAAAAAAAAATGTATTGATGAGCTCAAATGGTCCCCAGGTACATTCATCACAAGACTGATTTTTTTTCCCCCTCAACCTTCAGCATTGCATCTCTCAGCAAAAGCCTTCAGAGTGCCTAAAATACACAACACAAACATGATTTACTTTGTTCCTCTTTGTGGCAGAATAAATTACTCAGGCTTCTACCAAAGCCAGAAAAAAATATCTTTTTTTTTCTTAATGGAAATTGCTGTAGCTGGAGGGGCATGGAGCTACCCTGACCATTCAAAAAGCTGTGGGGAACCTCAAGGATGGGTTGCTGTGCCTTGCCAAAAGAAATTAAAACTGGTTGAGGTGATGCCACTGGAGTTTTGTGCTAGGTCATGTGAAGCAAGGGGTATTTCCATCTTGGAGTCAGTCATGTTTCAGCACAGCTGAATGCAGGGACCCTGGCTGGGCAGTTAATTTAGGAATGGGAATAGCTGTTCCTCTTTGGTTCAAGGTAATCTTTCAGGTCCTGTTCACTCTGACACACTGATGGCTCTTTACAAACTGCATTTCTGAGCTCAGTGACCATCAGAGCTATGAGCTATAGAATCATGGAATCATAGAATCAACTAGGCTGGAAGAGACCTCCATGATCATCCAGTCCGATCCAGCCCAACCTATCATCCAGCCCTGTCCAATCGAATAGACCATGGCACTAAGTGCCTTATCCAGGCTTTTTTTGAACACCTCCAGGCACAGCGACTCCACCACCTCCCTGGGCAGCCCATTCCAATGCCAATCACTCTATCTGCCAACAACTTCCTCCTAACATCCAGCCTAGACCTCCCCTGGCACAGTTTGAGGCTGTGTCCCTTTGTTCTGTTGCTGGTTGCCTGGCAGAAGAGCCCAACCCCACCTGGCTACATGTGGAGGTAGGCTTGATGGGGCAAACATGGGCTTATCCATGCCCAGAATGACAAGGGACAAGAAATCATCTCTTTATCCTTTTCCACTGGTCACTCTGCCTGTTCAAGCAGATGTGGTACTAGTTGATGCTGGCTGCAGATGTCTGAAAAGGTGAAGCATCATCTTCCCTGCAAGCCCATCTCCGTGCTGAGGCAGGGCTTGTCCCACTGCATCCACCCCCATGGACTGCCAGCAATGTGCTAGATTCTGGAAACTGGAGTTTGCAGGGTTGGTTTTGCTTTGGTTTTTTGGTCATTGTTTTGTTTGTTTGATTTTTTTGTCGTTGTTTGTTCTCATATGGTTTTTATCTGGGCTAGAATGTTTGATTAGGGAACTTCTTGCTTGCAAAGTGATGCATTCCTACTCACCCATGGTAATGGTCTGGTCTGTAATCACCCAACCAAATGCTTTCTGCTGATGGTAGTGTAGGAGAGTGGAGTCAGAACCTCTAAAGCCTCCTCTCTTTAGCAGAAGATCCCAAATAATTGACCCAACATACTGCAGCTTCTTCCCTCTCTGCCTGTTCCGTGGTTGCTTCCTAATGGAGATGTTACCTTTCCTCTCTGGATTGCTAAGTGCATAGAGAGACATCGTGTCCTTGTGACAGACACAGGCTATCTAAAGGCTTCTGTTCTTCTTCTTCTTTTTTCCCTCTTTCTTTTCTTTCTCTTTTTTTTTTCTCCCTGGCAATTTCTCCTTTGGCTGATGAAATCTTCCCTGAGGCAGAAGAATGTTGCTTTCCCAGGCAGAAGGCTTGCCTGGCGTGCTCCCCTAGCCTCTCACTGCTCTAATTATTAGCACGGGGACAAACAGATGAGGAGTCATGAATGGGGCTGGCTCCACCTGAATAAAATAAGTTATTATATCAGCTCTGAAAACTGCAAGATGTGAAAGCATTGTGTGATGGACAGTGGTGAAGTGCCCAGCTGGCCAAATGCTGGCAGATGCACAGTGCTGCTGACCCTGCTGTGGTGCCCAGGATCACTTTCCACAAGACTATTGATTTGCTGGAGGTAGGGGAAGGTGAGGCTCAAAAGCATCCCCAGAGTCACCATGTCCTTCAGTAGTGAGTAATTAGCCTGGTGAAATTCCCTGGTGATAGTATCATAGGATCATAGAATCATAGAATCAACCAGGTTGGAAGAGACCTCCAAGCTCAGCCAGTCCAACCTAGCACCCAGCCCTACCCAAGCAACCAGACCATGGCACTAAGTGCCTCAGCCAGGCTTGGCTTCAACACCTCCAGCCACAGAGACTCCACCACCTCCCTGGGCAGCCCATTCCAATGCCAATTACTCTCTCTGCCAGCAACTTCCTCCTCACATCCAGCCTAGACCTCCCCTGGCACAACTTGAGACTGTGTCCCCTTGTTCTAGTGCTCGTTGCCTGGCAGAAGAGACCAACCCCACCTGGCTACAGCCTCCCTTCAAGTAGTTGTAGACAGCAATGAGCTCTGCCCTGAGCCTCCTCTTCTGCAGGCTGCACACCCCCAGCTCCCTCAGCCTCTCCTCACAGGGCTGTGCTCCAGGCCCCTCATCAGCTTTGTTGCCCTTCTCTGGACACTTTCCAGCACCTCAACATCTCTCTTGAACTGAGGAGCCCAGAACTGGACACAGCACTCAAGGTACTGAGCACAGGGGCAGCATAACGTCCCTTGTCCTGCTAGCCACACTGTTCCTTATACAGGCCAGGATGCCATTGGCTCTCCTGACCACCTGAGCACACTGGTGGCTCATCTTCAGCTCCTCTCTACCAGCACCCTCAGGTCCCTCTCTTCCTGGCTGCTCTCAGCCACTCTGTCCCCAGCCTGTGGTGCTGCATTTCCTGCTCGCTGGGTGAAGAACAACATGGGATGAACTTGTACATCTCTCCCTGTGTCTGCCTTCTCTCCAAACGTGTTAAGCTGTCTGACCTGTGGATCCAGACTATTCATAAAGATTCCCAATGTACACTGGAAATGCAGACCTGGTCCTGTGACTCCTACCCAGCGTGGAGAGAAAAGAAATAAACCAGATGAATACATAGCTGGGACCATAACATCAAATATCCTATTGGGTTGTTGTTTGCTTAGGTCTGCAGAGACTGATGACCTTGTGTGATTTCCTTCCAGTTTCTTTATTAAGGATCAAGTCTTTACTGTTTGTTTTTTTGTTTGTCTGTTTCAAAGAGCTGGGAAAAGGGCAAAGCAGGACACAGAAAACAGAGATCATATGAGGTCGTTTTGTCTTGACAGGCTGTGGCCAATTCCTGAGCTCATTTTTTGTCCAAAGCCCTAGAAACTGTGTGAGATTCACGGTCATGTTTAAGCCCCTACAGAAAACACTTGTTTCCACTGCTGTTGGCTTACCTAGGACCAAACTAGGGTTTAGTCCTGGTTAGCCCTAGCCTCTGGTGTGGTAAAGACACAAACTGAAACTGCTGCAGGCATCTTTCCTGGAGGAAAGCAGGCAAGCAGTGCTGATGGAGGGTGAACGGAAAGCGTCTGCGAGCTGGAGCACATTGTGCCAAAATGCAATGCAATAATGATGAGGGCACCTTTGTGACAATGGGTTTGATTATTCTGCATTGCAAGATCGAAATGATTGTGAATTAATTGCTTTTAGTGATGGGATTGAAGGCACAGTGAGTCTGGGATTTTTCCAGCTTTCACCGTTTGAGCATCCTGCGTCGGACGCACGGAGCTGGCAAGTGAGGCAGGAACAGATGCTCAGGAAAATTGGATCATTTACAAAGTGTTTACAAATACTTCCTGCTGGCCCCTGGCCAATTTAGCCATCCTCCCTGCTTTGAGGAAACATGTGGGTATATCCCTAGCCATTGCCCTCTGGGTCCTTCCTGATAGAATTGCTGCTGAAGGCTTGTGGGGCTTTGCAGAAACCTGCCTTCTCCCCATCCGCCCAATGACAATGCTTCCAGGATAGGAACCTCTCTGAGATGAATCCTAGGAGGTGATCAAAGGGGCAGGGCTACGTCTGTGATTTTGCCTCCATCCAAAACATGTTGGATCTTGTGACAGATTTGGCCCTTTTGCACAGTCGTAGAATCATAGAATCAACCAGGTTGGAAGAGACCTCCAAGATCATCCAGTCCAACCTAGCACCCAGCCCTACACAGTCAACCAGACCATGGCACTAAGTGCCTCATCCAGGCTTTGCTTCAACACCTCCAGCGATGGTGACTCCACCACCTCCCTGGGCAGCCCATTCCAATGCCAATCACTCTCTCTGGCAACAACTTCCTCCTAACATCCAGCCTAGACCTCCCCCGGCACAATTTGAGACTGTGTCCCCTCATTCTATTGCTGGTTGCCTGGGAGAATGTTTGGTTTGTGTTAAACCTCCTGCATGGAAGAGCAAGGACCCTTGGAGCTGGATGGCTGATGTTGCAAGGGAATTAAGGAGGATGAAAATCACTTTCTTACTGACACTACCTCTCTAAACGAAGCAGTGATGGTGATACAAGTCCTTGTGCACTGCAAATACTCCAGAATAGAACTTCCCTTCACCAGGCACTTGTTGATTCTACTCTTTTCCCAATACTTGTTCTTTGAACCCAAATATTGCTCTGGAACACAGCTTTAACATCAGCAAGGGGCTCCATTTCACACCTTACTCCCTACAGCTCACAGCCAATTTCTCCAGCCTGCCTTTCTGCTTGCCAGGAGCACTGCAGCTGGGTGTTCCTACTCACATAAAGAACATCCTCTTCAGACCCCTGCTTTAAGGCAGAAAATAGGGTCCTTGGCTAGAGTGCCTTCTCCAGTCTGTGCATCCTGGCTGCAAAGCCCTGCCAGGAGCCCTTCATGCGTGGCAGCAACGGCAGAGGGAGCACAAGACACTGCCTGCTGGGCACCGCAGGATTTTCACCCAGATACCACTCCCGGGTTTAATTTTCCAGGAGCAGAGAAGTGGACTGGCCCCATCCACCCCCCTCATGACTTTTCCTGATTGGCATGGCAGGCCCTGAGTGAGAGCAGCTCACTGGCAGTGTCAGGCAAGAGCTTTGCTTCAGTGGCATGAGAGCAAATCCTGCAGCACGGCTGCGGTGTGCTCCCTAGTACAGGCTTGGAAATATCGATTGGCGCTGGAGAAGAGATGTGCACTAAAGAAAGAGCACAAGATTTGGGGATTTAAAAGTGATATAATTGGATTCCTGAATTAAACACGTCGAGAGGGGAGGTTAGCCACAGCACTTTATTCCAGGGCTCAGGTTTTCTCAGCCTTGCTTGCCTGAGTGTCTAACTCGGGACCATTTCAGATGATTTTTTTTTCCTGGGGAAGTGTCTTGCCTGAGCAAATCTTTTTGGGGATGATTTTGGTGATGGGCCAAAATGGTGGCATTGTCTGTATGGGCATCACATTAGGCTGTTTTCCCTGTGGAGTGATGGCCACAAAATAGAGGTTCTTCTGCTTGGGGCTGGACCTTCTTACTGAAGAATGGAAGGTGGCTTCTGGTTTCCAGAGATGGCCTCTAGCTGCACTTACCAGTGCTTTGGGTCACTAAAAATATTTCAATGACTTAAAATCTGCAGCTTTGCAAGCTATAATCTCTTCTGCTCTCTGTTTTAATACTTGGACACATCTGACTTGGTACTGTTGGTCTCCTTCCCTGGAGACCTTCAAGGCCTGTCTGTGATGCTGTGCTCTGGACTCGATGATCTCCTTGGGTCCCTTCCAGCCCCTAATATCCTGTGAGCCTGTGTTTTAGCAGCAGCCATGGGATTGTGAGCTCTAGTTGAGCAGTCTGAAGTGACAGTCTCAAAGGTGTTTTCCAACCTCAACAGTTCTGTGGTTCTATTTATGCCATACATCTCTCTCTCTAAATCTATGAGACAATGCACATGTCTATGTGCCAAGGAAGCCAGCAGCTCCATAGGCTATCCTCTTTGAACTGGCACTGCTTTAGTCCTTGCAGACTGGGCTGCACGATGCTGGAGACCTGGGGTCCCTTTGTGCTGTTTTAAGGACAGAGCTGAGTCCCACCGTGGGGCAGCCACCCCACACCAGGGCTGTGGGAGACAGAGGCAGCATCGCCTTGCCTAAGCAACGATGCTGAGCTGCTCCAGAAGCCTCAGGCAAAGATCAGGGGACAGTTTGGTGCTACTTTTACCTCAAAATCCTGAAGTATGCCCATGCACAGTGCACAAGGCATGTTCCACCATCACCATCTGAAAGACAGACACCCTCCAAAACGTCACCCAGGTTCAGGTGGAAACTTTTGGCTGTTAAACTTTGAGCTTATTATTCTGTGTAGGAAACACATTCATCTTTTCCATGCATTTAAGCATTTTGAGGAACCTGGGAGCCCCAGGCAACAAAAAGCCCATGTTTTGCAAATCACCTCTTGTAGTTTCCAGGTACAGAAATCTCCCACGGGGGTTCCCTGCTCCCTGGCTGCCTCTGGCCAACTGATTCTCTGGCTGTGTTTCCATGGAAACAAAAACTGGATGGGTGAAAAGAGGAGAAAAAAGGTTCTTATGACAGGTGGCATTTCCCAGCTTGGAAGGTGAGGTCTTCCCTGGCTGGGATATTTTTCCAGGACTTTTTTCCCAAGAGAGCAGGAGGTGGACTGTGCCCCAGTGTGGAGATGGATGATCAGCAATGCGTCACTCTCGTTGCTAGCTACATTCAGAGCAGCAGCAGGAGCCCTGAGACTTTCATATCATTATCTATGGCCACTTTGTTGCTATAGACATGTCAATTTGGTTAAAAGAAAGTGTTTTCCAATAGCTGGGGAAGATCACAAAGTCTGTCCCATCCTGGCTGAGCCTGCTCAATGGCATGACCTCAAAAGATGGTCTCAGCTATCAGATCACAGAGTGATAGGGGTTGGAAGGGACATCTGGAGATTGTTGAGTCCATCTGCCCTGCCAAAGCAGATTCACCTAGAGCAGGTTTCACAGGAGTGCTTCCAGATGGGTTTTGAAAATCTCCAGAGAAGGAGACTCCACAACTTCTCTGTGCAGCTTGTTCCAGTGCTCTGTCACCCGCACGGTGTGGAAGCTTCTCCTCACATGTTTCCTGTGTTCCAGCTTGCATACATTGCTCCTCATACTATCACTGGGCACCTGTGAAAACAGACTGTCCCCATCCTCTTGACACCCACCCTTAATGTAGTTGTAAACATTGATCAGCCTTTTCTTCTCCAAGCTAAACATCCTGAGGTCTCTCAGCCTTTCCTCATAAGAGAGATGTTCTATTCCCCTCATCATCTTTGTAGCCCTTCATTGGACTCCTCAGTGGTTTCCTGTCTCTCTTAGAATAGAATAGAATCAGCCAGCTTGGAAGAGACCTCCAACATCATCCAGTCCAACCTAGCACCCAGCCCTGGCCATCAACCAGACCATGGCACTAAGTGCCTCAGCCAGGCTTGGCTTCAACACCTCCAGCAACAGCAACTCCACCACCTCCTTGGGCAGCCCATTCCAATGCCAATCACTCTCTCTGACAACAACTTCCTCCTAACATCCAGCCTAGACCTCCCCTGGCACAGCGTGAAACTGTGTCCCCTTGTTCTGCTGCTGGTTGCCTGCAGAAGAGCCCAACCACAACTGGTTGCAACCTCCCTTCAGGTAGCTGCAGACAGCAATGAGCTCTGCCCTGAGCCTCCTCTGCTGCAGGCTGCACACCCCCAGCTCCCTCAGCCTCTCCTCACAGGGCTGTGCTCCAGGACCCTCCCCAGCCTTGCTGCCCTTCTCTGGACACCTTCCAGTATCTCAACATCTCTCTTGAACCGAGGAGCCCAGAACTGGACACAGCACTCAAGGTGTGGCCTGAGCAGTGCTGAGCACAGGGGCACAAGAACCTCCCTTGTCCTGCTGGCCACACTGCTCCTGAGCCAGGCCAGGATGCCATTGGCTGTCTTGGCCACCTGGGCACACTGCTGCCTCATCTTCAGCCTACTATCTACCAGCACCCTCAGGTCCCTTTCTTCCTGGCTGCTCTCAGCCACTCTGTCCCCAGCCTGTTGTGCTGCCTAATATTGTTGTGGCCAAGGTGTAGAACCCTGCACTTGGCCTTGTTCAGTCTCATCCCATTGGCCTCTGCCCACCCATCCAGCCTGGCCAGGTCCCTCTGCAGGGCTCTCCTACCCTCCAACAGATTCATACCTACTCCTAGCTTGGTGTCATCTGCAAACTTACTGATGATGGTCCAGATCATCAATAAAGATGTTGGACAGGATCAGGCCCAGCACTGATCCCTGGGGCACACCACTAGTGACAGCTGCCAACTGGATGTGGCACCATGCACCACCAAGTGAACTGGGCGCAACACTCTCGATGAGACTCCACTAGGGCAGAGTAGACAGCTTCTCTCTGTCTGTGTAGACATGTAACAATGCTTGTTGATCACAGTATCACAGCATCACAGTATCATCAGGGCTGGAAGAGACCTCACAGATCATCAAGTCCAACCCTTTACCACAGAGCTCAAGGCTAGACCATGGCACCAAGTGCCACATCCAGTCCTGCCTTGAACTGCCTCAGGGACGGCGACTCCACCACCTCCCCGGGCAGCCCATTCCAGTGTCCAATGACTCTCTCAGTGAAGAACTTTCTCCTCACCTCCAGCCTAAATCTCCCCTGGCACAGCCTGAGGCTGTGTCCTCTCGTTCTGGTGCTGGCCACCTGAGAGAAGAGAGCAACCTCCTCCTGGCCACAACCACCCCTCAGGTAGTTGCAGACAGCAATAAAGTCACCCCTGAGCCTCCTCTTCTCCAGGCTAACCAATCCCAGTTTACTTCCTATCTCTGCTATCAGGCTTCATTAAAAAGCACCTGCAAAGGCTCTGAAGTCTGGACAACTTGCAATGCCAACATGAGCAGTATCAGCCACACCATCCTGTCAGCTGGGCTTGGCAAAAAGACTACAACTTCCAATGAAGATATCAAACTCAGGGTGCACTGCAGCCAGCTCAAAGAAAATCCTAAGTTGCTGCCTCTGCAGGGAGAAGTGACAGGCCTGCCACAGAGATCAAGGATTTATGGAGATGGGGTGGCCAGATCTCTCTCTTGCATTCTGATAGCTGATGTAACACATCAGGTGTCAGCACAGCTCCTACTCCCCAGAGGTTCCACAGATCATGCAGTCAGGGGGGCTGACACGTTGGTCTGGGTGAGGAGCAAAGTATTAAGTTATATTCCCTTTGCTAAGACAGACGGTGGCAGCTCAGCGAGGTTTGTGCAGCCTCAGGTGAGCTGTACGACAGGAAAAGAAACATCTGATGTGGGATTAGGTGTTCTGCAACGTGAAATAAGCATCACAGGGTTAATAATCAGGAGAGTTCCTGATTGCTGACCCAGGGGAGAGGCTCTTGTCATATAATGCAGGGTCCTGGTTCAGGCCAGTATTTTATAGGTACATATATGTGTGACCGTTTATGTATGTGTATATATATGTACATATAGGCACACAGCAGGAGATTATTTTCTTCTGATATTTTAGATGCTTATTTGTTTTATTTTATTTTGGTTCATTTTGTTCAATTTTTACAATGTTGTAGTCTCCTGCACTTGAAAAATACCTTTTAAGAAGTCACAAGGTGGAAGAAAAAGGATTGCCTGATGGAAAAGAGTGCAGATCTTGACTGCCACTGCACTCAGCACTGGTCAGGCCACACCTTGAGTACTGTGTCCAGTTCTGGGCTCCTCAGTTCAAGAGAGACGTTGAGGTGCTGGAAGGTGTCCAGAGAAGGGCAGCAAGGCTGGGGAGGGGCCTGGAGCACAGCCCTGTGAGGAGAGGCTGAGGGAGCTGGGGGTGTGCAGCCTGCAGGAGAGGAGGCTCAGGGCAGAGCTCATTGCTGTCTACAACTACCTGAAGGGAGGCTGTAGCCAGGTGGGGTTGGGCTCTGCTGCCAGGCAAGCAGCAGCAGAACAAGGGGACACAGTCTCAAGTTGTGTTGGGGCAGGTCTAGGCTGGATGTTAGGAGGAAGTTGTTGTCAGAGAGAGTGATTGGCATTGGAATGGGCTGCCCAGGGAGGTGGTGGAGTTGCTGTTGCTGGAGGTGTTGAATCAAAGCCTGGATGAGGCACTTAGTGCCATGGTTTAGTTGACTGGCTAGGGCTGGGTGCTAAGTTGGACTGCATGAGCTTGGAGGTCTCTTCCAACCTGGCTGATTCTATGATTCAATCACCTGCTAAACATAACTGCTCCAGGCAGGGGAGGTGTAAACCAAGAGGTTTAAATGATCTGGGAAGAGCTGGACCACAGCAGCTGGAGTTGCTGAAGCCTCCACTGCTCTGGTGAGTGGCTGTGCTGTGGAGGAGACACATTGCTGTGGAGGAGACACATTGCCCAGAGTGAGACCAAACTAATGTAAATCCAATTTCTGAATGATGGATGTCCTCTGAACTCTAGCACAAAATGAAGCACTTAGACTCTTCAGATGATGTATTCAGGGATCTGTCAGCACTGGATTTAAGTTTTCAAGTATGGAACTAATTAGTGGAACAGTGATGCTGCTGTGACCTTGCTAAGTGACCTTGGAAAAGAGCAGGGGCTCCTTCTGTCATTTATAACCTTATCATTTAACAGCCCCCCTCTCTGATTAGTCTGGCTCTGTGGATGAAGAACTCCTTGGGATGAGGAGTGCTATGGTTTAAGCATAGAAAACACCGGGTGAGATGATGCTGGCATGTGCCAGGGCTACATGAGCAGTGGGGTAATGATGATGGTAAGGCTGCAACACCAATCAGCTGACCAGTGAAATCATTGTTCATAATGTGATGGAGCAACTAACAATCATTTGCTTGGAAATTGGTAAGCTACACAACTTTAGGGAAGACAAATTCTTGTGAAATCACATATTGCAATGCTGTCTGTGCTCTAGAGGCTGAAAGCTCTGCCTGCATCTCCTTGCAGGGTTGCAGCTCTCCAATGTCTCTGTTCTCTACCTAAAAATAAAACCCTAAGCAGAAAAGAACAAGCTCCCCACCGGCAGCCTGGCACGGAGGCAGAGCACAGTCGCTGCCAGGCATGTGGTCTCTTTGTCCTTACAGGTCAAACCTGGAACTGAGTTAAGGATGCCAAGTCTCCAGATCAGTGCTTGGAGCCAGAGCTCCCTCTTGCCTGTCTCCTGCCTGGCAGATCTCTCTGTCTTGGGCTCAGCCCTGAGGTGGTATCAAAGCACACACTAAGGTCAAGGCAAGGTCTGAGGGCATCATTCAAGATGAGGAGTACCCTTTCCTGTTTGCTGCCATGCACCAAAGGAAGGCAGGAGCAAACCCAGTGTTATCTCCACCTCATGGCCTCAGAAGATTCTCATCCATGCTTGTGAATGTCCACAAATTGTGAGACCTCAACTGCAGAGCCAGCCCAGGACAAGTGGAAATAGGAGCTTCATTTTGTCCATGCTCTCTATTGCATCCTGCTTGCTGGCTGCCTGGAGGCAGGAGTAGTCTGTTTCCTCAGGAGTGTGTGGGAGGAAGGACGGGCTGGGACTTGATCCCATTTGCATCCTCCTCCCTTCCAAAGTCTGCTACAAACCACTGCAATCTCAGCCCATCTGAAGCACAGGTGAACTGTAAAAGCTGTGTCTGAGCTTCCAAAGTGAAAGGCCTGAAGTCATCAGCTCTCAGGTTCTCCAGGTCTTATGTCAGAAATATGTCTTTAAGTCCCAGCCAGCACTTGCTTTTTGTTAAGCACAATGAGAAAGAAGGAAATTAAACTGAACCCACACAACACAAGATTGAAAGGAAGAAAAGAGAGATGTTGAGATCTCACATTGCTCCAAATCATCCCAAGAACGCAGCATCATTAGAAGCAATTTCTCTGCCATTCTCTCCCTTTTCTGCCCTGACTCCCAAGGTGAGGACTTGAGAGGTTGCAAATAAAACTCTAAAGCTCTGACATCAGTCCCAGCAACTGGGATTTCTACTCTGTCTCAACAAAAGTGCCAAACCTGCCACAGGGTGCTTACAGGTTATCCTCGGTGAGCTCAGAGGTAAGCCTGGTGTTTGTTAAACCCATGGCCTGGCAGAGGGAAAGTCTGAATTGAAACGAAGTTCATTTCAAAACAGTTGGTGTAAACCTCTTTGTCTTGGTTTAGTGAGTTGCTGACTGTCAGGATAAAGTGTTCAGACACAGCTTCTTGTGCCTAGGTGCCAGGTGCCTTGCAAATGGTCTGGTCTCATCAGCAGACACTTAGGGCTCTGGTTTGTTTTTTGCTGGGTGGTGTAACGTTGCAAAATAAGATGTGTCTGTCTATGGATAAATGTGTCTAGGTGGATGGACATGTGCACTGTGCAAATCTTCGTAGATCTGTTAGGTTTAATTACATGGAACTGGCTTTGCTCTCAGTGCTCTTCACTAAGTCCAGCACCAGCATCTGTCTGCACAAGTCTTAGAGCTTTGTGTGGATCAACTACAAAATGGACTTGTAGGAAGAAGAACGGCTGGCTTGGTCCTACCAGGAGTTTACCTCTGGGCCAAGTCTTTACAGGGGCCCATGACACAAAGAGACATGTCCATGACCTGAAAGCATGATCACATTCCTCAGGAAACACAGTCTTGTCAGCCTCACTTTTAGAATCATAGAGTCAACCAGGCTGGAAGAGACCTCCAAGCTCATTCAGTCCAACTTCGCATCCATTCCTGCCCAAGCAACCAGACCATGGCACTAAGTGCCTCATCCAGGCTTGGCTTCAACACCTCCAGGGACAGCAACTGCACCACCTCCCTGGGCAGCCCATGCCAATCACTCTCTCTGCCAACAACTTCCTCCTAACATCCAGCCTAAGCCTCCCCCAACACAACTTCAGGCTGTGTCCCCTTCTTCTGTTGCTGCTTGCCTGGCAGAAGAGATCAACCCCACATGGCTACAGCCTCCCTTCAGGAGGCAAGACTGTGCTGAACTTAGTTTCTGGCTAGCAGCAGCATCACTGGAAGATGTCACAGTGTAAGACCTGCTGCTTGCACAACAAAGAGGTGTAGAAATGCATCCACAGTCTGCAACATTCAGACCACTCCAACACCTGTCTGTATTCTTCATCTGGGGAGTTGTCTTGCTTTCAAAGCTGAGGTGACTGAGCTACATATGAAGCTGTGGCCTTTTGCTGCAAGTCTGCAGTTTTCTATGGAGTAAGCAGTCATTAATCCAAAGGAGCAAGTCTCTCTCACAATGTTTTTTTGCAGAAACCATGGATTTGTGGCCTCTAGAAGCCAGAGAGCCACCAGTGGCTCTGCCCAAGGCTGTTCACCCCATTCTCATCTCACCTGCTGTTGATGTGAATGTCTATTTCCAACACATACTGCTGTTGGGATCTACATCAGGCACTGGCCCTGCTTAAATGACACCAAACCTGAGTGCTGGGCAAAGTGGATCAGTGTGAAAGCTGAATCCAATGTTTTGCTGTTTTCATCTACTTCTGAACATCCTTGGACTTCCATCCAGCAGCAGAAGGCCTGAAGCACCAACAGGTCACTTCATGGGGTTTCTGCATAGACACTTTCAGCATGTTAGGGCTGCACTTTCTGACCTCTGCAGCTTTGTTGGTGGGATCAAGCCTCCAGGCAGCTGTCACTAAGGCCAGGCCTGTGCATTTGAGGGCTCAGAGGCAATAACTCACTGAGATTTGACATCGTGTCTGACCTTCTCCCTGGGGAGGAGCATCGCCAGCACAGGGGAACTAGTGCAGTTCAGCAGCCTGAGCAACACTAGGGTCTGCCTCTGCAGTACTCAGGGCAGGTCCTGACCTTCCTTCTGCCCTTGGGGGTCTACTCCTGCCTACCTGCCCCAGCCCATCACTGGGCCCCATTGCTTCTCTCTCCCTTCTAGCCCTTTATCCTTTCCTTTTCTCCACTTGCACTCAGCTGTGGGACCAGGGGACGGGATCCAGCCTTCCTCTTGCAGAAAAAACACTTTCCTGTTTATTTATACTTCCATCCTGCCCACGGAGACCCCACTGATCTCTGAAAACTGTATGAAGTTATTTGCTTGAGCAAACTGACAGCAGCCTCCAGGCAAAACTTTTGATCCATCAGTTTTCTGCTGTCTTCAAAACGTGCCAGAGAGCAGGCGCGTGCGCCACCGGGTGCGGGGAGCAGCCAGCCCGCAGTGGACCAGGCTGTCACCACCTGCTGTGGGCAAGGGGAGTCAGCAGAGGTGGACCTCCATCCTCCTGCGTATCACATCTTCCTTGGCAGCAAGAGACTGGTGGTGGTATCTCGTTCTGCTGCCCCGGCACAAGAGTCTCCATCCTGGCACCAATGAAAGCAGGGAGTAGTTCTGCTGTTGGAGCAAACCAGAGCTGCAGCATCTTCAGTTTCCTTTAATGTCTCTTTCACAATGTCTTGCTTCCCAGGAGACTTCCTCCTTCTCCTGTCCTTCAGGCAGGGCAGCAGTAGGAACCCATTGCCCAGCCTTGCCCAGGATGTGTTTTTTTTCCAGTGCTGCTCCAACAGACTCTCTTTAAGTGAAAGGGCTTTTTCAGTGTGCATCATCATCTCATATCCTGAGGCTTTTCTATCCACTCACAGAAACTCAGAATGATCACACCGATGCCAGTGCTGTTGTTTCAACATCTACACCTCTGGGATGAATACTGTAGAAGTAATGTGACATGATAGACAAAACCATGGGGATGGGTTCAAGCACAGAAGGAAGGAGGTGGAGTCAGGAAGCAGTAAAATAAGCAGGCTCAAGATCTTCATCGGATAGCCCAGCTTCTTTAAGAGGCACAGAGAGGTCCCTTGAGGTCTTCAAGAAAAGCCTGGATGAGGCACTTAGTGCCATGGTCTAGTTGTCTGGATAGGGCTGGGTGATAGGTTGGACTGGATGAGCTTGGAGGTCTCTTCCAACCTGGTTGATTCTATGATTATTATGCTGTGAAACTATTCCCTGATTGAAGAGGATGAACAAATGCAGATGAAACCTCACAGCTGATCCTGAGAGATCACATGCTGTACCAGGGAAATAAAGAATGTAAGTGTATGCTAGATCAAACCAATTTACTTTCCTGTTGCCTAGAAAATCAGTAGTCTATCTCAAAGTACAAGATCCTTCTTGCTGGGCGTGGTGCTGTTGGGTGGAAGGTTCAGCTTGATCCTGAAGCACTTTTCCCACCAAACAGTTCTATGCCCACACACTGCTACTCCCCTGCGAGCACCCAGCTCAGCCAGGAACTTAAGCTCATTGTAAGTGAGCAGAAAGAGGCAGTGAAACAGAGAGGAGCTCAGCCTAAGTAAGGAAAGGGTGGCATCAGAGTAACCATCAAGCCTATTCCTGTGGAACCGGGGGGCCAAGCAGGCCCCCCGGCCTTTGGATGCCCTCCACCATTCACCCAGAGTGCACCATGGGGACTCACCAGTGGTGACAGGAGGAGGATCCCTCTGCCCAAATGGGCAAACTTAGGGCTTCTGCCTTTCCTGGGGCTGCTTATAAAGGGGAGTGAGCAGGGAGGGCAAAGTGGTCACACCTGGGCTGGGAGGAGACTGCAACAGACACAGGTGCTCTGGGTTTAGGGGAAAAAAGGGGAAGATGTGGGGCCAGGTGTGGTGGCAAAGGGGAGGTAGTGCTAAAAGGAGGAAGATGGAGAAGAAAAGGATAGAGATGGCGATGAAAAGAGGAAGATGGCGGAAAGGAAAGGGATGGAGAAGAAAGGAGGAAGGTGGGGGGAAACAGGAAGGTGGAAAGGAAGGAAAAGGAGGGAAACAGGAGGAAATATATGTAGAGGAAAGGGGGGAGAAGGGGGATAAAAATATAACAAAAAAGAAAACTGGACTGTAAAAACCCAAGATGTGATCCTGCTTTGCAGGGGAGTTGGACTAGATGATCTTTTGAGGTCTCTTCCAGCACCTAACATTCTATGATTCATTCTATGATTCATTCTATTCTACTTTGGGTCAAACTTTAATGCCCTGTGACTTCAGTGTATGGCTGCTCCCTGACTGCTGGACCTTGTGAGGCAAATATTGCTTGCAGTCAGTAGACATGCAAGCCTTGGGAATGAACAGGGAAAGGTTATACTTTCAAGAATGGAGCACAGAGAAGAGAAGGCTTCGAGGAGACCTTCCAGTATCTGAAGAAGACCTACAGGAAGGCTGGGGAGTAACTATTGACAAGGTCTTGTAATGACAGGAGGAGGAGGAGTGGGTTTGAACTGGCAGAGGGGAGATTGAAACTGGATGTTAGGACAGAGTTCTTTGCAGTGAGGGTAGTGAGACACTGGCACAGGTTGCCCAGGGAGGTTGTGGAGCACAGAGGCACCCAATGTGATCAAAGATCACATTGGGTGCCTCTGTGCTCCACAACCTCCCTGGAGGTGTTCAAGGCCAGGTTGGATGAGGCCTTGAGTGACCTGTTCTAGTGGGAGGTGTCCCTGCCTATGGTGGGGGGTTGGAACTGACTGATCCTTGAGGTCCCTTCCAACCTAAACCACTCTTTGATTCTATCATGTAAAAAAGCTATGGCAGTGAAGATTATTGTCTGACAGAGACAAATGCTCTGTTCTGAATAGGATGTGGATGGAAGTCTGTGCAGAGGATCCCTTAGCTCATATCATGCCTGTTGGTGAGCACCACCACAGCAGCACCAGAAAGTCCTGCTGGAACCAGCTGTGGGGGGAAGCCAGACAAGGGAAGAAGTGCTGCCTGCCCCAGAGAAAATGTTGTCCCTGATTCCTAAACAGGCAGAACCCAAGTTGGCATCTTTTAGTGATCTTTGCTTGCCATCCTCACTTGACCTCTTTGAGATGACCAAATTCTGAAGCCATTCCCCTGCTTGCACAGACATCAGAGGCAGATGGGTCTGTGTAGGAAGCAAAGGAGAACAGCAGCTCTTCAGACATCCTGGTGTCCCCAGCTGGACATCTAATTCCCCACTTTAAAGCACAGTGAGTGGCCTGATTGTTGAACACATAGAATCATAGAATCAACCAGGTTGGAAGAGACCTCCAAGCTCATCCAGTCCAACCTAGCACCCAGCCCTAGCCAGTCAACTAGAAATTGAACATCCAAACTCCACACAGGGTCATAAAAGGAGATGAACAAGTTTGACAAAAATGAACTTCCTCACAGTCTCATTGGAGAATCTTAAACTTGATTCAGCTGTCTGCAGCTGTGCAGGAAAATCTGTAAACCAAGAAGTCACTCCAGGCAAGATTCAAACTGCTCTAATTGCCTGTTGGATTTATGACAAAAGTACCACAAGAGACAAACTGGTTTCAGTTCTTCCCTGGCATAATTTAGGGAGAAATACATCCTTCCTTCTGCAACAAGTCTCTATTACACTGCTGCTCAGGCTTTTCCTGATAATATTGCAGCATTTTATGCTGGGGGTGGGGAGGTGTATAAATGAGAATCAAAAGTCCTTGAAGATTCAAAAAAGACAAGGTTCTAGTGCAGTGACCTTAAAAATAAACAGCCCAGGCCCATACCCTGGTGTTATTTAAAGTGATGCTCTGGAAACATGATGCGCTTCAAGGATTCAGCCTGGAGAAGAGAAGGCTTGGAGGAGACCTTAGAGTGGCCTTCCAGTATCTGAAGAGGACCTACAGGAGGGCTGGGGAGGGACTATTGACAAGGTCTTGTAATGAGAGGACAAGGAATGGGTTTGAACTGGCAGAGGGGAGATGCAAAGTAGCTGTTAGGAAAGGGTTGTTTGCAGTGAGGGTGGTGAGACACTGGCACAGGTTGCCCAGGGAGGTTGTGGAGCACAGAAGCACCCAATGTGATCTTTGATCACATTGGGTGCTTCTGTGCTCCACAACCTCCCTGGAGGTGTTCAAGGCCAGATTGGATGAGACCTTGAGCGACCTGTTCTAGTGGGAGGTGTCCCTGCCTACGGCAAGGGGTTGGAATTGGCTGAGCTTTGAGATCCCTTCCAACCTAACCTGTTGGAGTCAGTGTCTGTGTTTTCTCCTTGGGCTTCAGCTGCTGTGTAACCCAACTAATCCTTCTGCTTCTAACGCCCCTTGCCAATCCTCTAAACCCACCTTGCATGTAAGGCAGACTCTGGGATAAGGTAGAGGGGTGGAAAGAAGGTGGAAAGGGTGATCAGGAGCCTCCTAGGAGGAGGAGTGGTGAAAGGGCAGGGTAAAAGGTAGAACAGGAGGGTGAAAGATGTCAGAGGATACTGAAGCAGCTTTGCTGTCCCAGATACTCCTGAGTGTATTGTTCCAGAATCAGGAAAAGAGTCTTTTGTACCACAATGTTTTCTAATGAGTGTAACCCCAAACCTGAAAAAGTTTCTTTTAACAGGCCAGATTCTCACAGAGCTTAAAAATGAAGCATCACCAAGTGAAGTGTAAGGGTGACCATGAGAATATTAACTTCAAATATACTGACTTGGTTTGGTTTAAAACTGGTATTTTGCATCCAAAATCTTAACAGAAGGTTTGACACCATCTTTTATGGTAATACTTTTCCCTAATGATGCCATAACTTCCCCCCAGTCACCACTAGAAGTCAAACTAAGAATAAAAGCATTTTTTCCCCCCTAATCTTTACACTTTATATTAAAAAATAACTCTCAGTAAACACCTTCCAGGATCACTTTTGACATTAAACATTGATTTCTATGTCTGCTATCAACCTTGAAGAATTGCCTGGGGCACTTGTAATAATCTAAGCATTAGATAGGAGCACTCACATTACCTAATTATGACTCAGTTTAATACAAGCCAGACTCCAAAAAGATTTGGACAAAGAAATGATCTTAAGGAAAAACTCATCCTCCAGTTGCTCTTGGAGCCAGTTGGGGTACACACCAACACAGGGAATATGAGTTGGACCACCCAGTAACATGACCTCTTTGAAAAGACATTGCAATATATAGACACATGTCAGAGTCTTCTCTCTGAACAGGTAAAATCCCCTCCCCATTGCCCCTGTTTTCAAGGGGGATAACATCCAGCTTCATCCCTTCCTATTCCCAAAACATGCCTCGGTGAGGAGCACCTCTCAGACCTAAGGCTGGTGTAGTAAAGGGATTTGTGCACTCCCTTAGAATCATAGAGTCAACCAGATTGGAAGAGACCTCCAAGATCATCCAGTCCAACCTAGCACCCAGCCCTACACAGTCAACCAGACCATGGCACTAAGTGCCTCAGCCAGGCTTTGCTTGAACACCTCCAGGGATGGTGACTCCACCACCTCCCTGGGCAGCCCATTCCAATGCCAATCACTCTCTCTGCCAACAACTTCCTCCTAACATCCAGCCTAGACCTCCGCTGGCACAACTTGAGACTGTGTGCCCTTGTTCTGTTGCTGCTTGCCTGGCAGAAGAGACCAACCCCACCTGGTTACAGCCTCCCTTCAGGTAGTTGTAGACAGCAATGAGCTCTGCCCTGAGCCTCCTCTGCTGCAGGCTGCACACCCCCAGCTCCCTCAGCCTCTCCTCACAGGGCTGTGCTCTAGGCCTCTCACCAGCTTTGTTGCCCTTCTCTGGACACATTCCAGTACTTCAACATCTCTCTTGAAGGGAGATGATTCCTCTTTGTTCAAATTTGAGTGTCATAGTTTAGTTTTGTATTTTTCTCCCCAAAACATGCCTCTTAGGATGCAAAAGCTGGGAATATTCTCCAATAATTTGACTCATAGGATATCAGTGAGGTATATCCAGGCACAGCACTGAACCCTTCTGGAGTAGCCTGAATTTAGTGTCTCCTCTACTTCATACAACTGTTTCCATCATTTATGTACACTTGCTTACCTTTGCTCTATGCTTTCCACTCCAAAATTTCCAGACAGATAAAATAACCAGCATAGGAAGCTAAACATTTGAGCTGGGATTAATTTCATCACATGTAATCTTATGCACTGGAATTGGTCCTCCTGGGCTGTCTTCTCTGTGGCATGAAGTTTGCAGTGCTGCTCATTTCCCTCTAGGTATCTGACCTGCCACCAAGAGGGCTTAGTTCTCTCCACCAACCCTGTGGAGGACCAGAATGACAAGCTCACAGGGAGGCACATACACTGCAGAGAGCTACAGCTAAGTGGGGTGAATCCCACTTCCCAATGTCCAAATGATTTAATAGAGATGAAACCCAAGAGACGTTGATGAAATGAAATAAATCTGGGCAGAAATGATTGCAGTGGCACCTAGGGAATGGAAGAGCTTATACCCTGAGAGATAGCAGGCTGGCAGAATGCTTGCCATTCCCTGGGGAAGCCTTTTCCTGGGTAGCAAAAAGCAAATGATGGCTCTACAAGCTGCCACTACTTGCTTGGACCCCATCTTGAATCTACTCGAGCTGTACCTGGCATGTAAGGGTGGAATTGGGTGCAAGTGGCTTCCTGGTGAGCTGTAGGAACAACTGTGAAATGGACACATCAGCTCCTGGGTGCCTTCTAAACCCCTTTGAGGAGCCACTGGGGATGGAGTTCAACCTTTCACCTGGGACATTGCAAGGGTCCCTCACTTGAGGTATTCTCCATTGCTGGGCTGAAAATAGCATTTCTGAGGAGTCAGTTGCTTGAGGGATTTTTGGGGAAGGGCTTCACCCCCTAGAAACACCCAACCTCTCTCCACAGTCGTAAAGGCAGCTGGAGTGATGGGTGTGCCATTTGCAACACCCATGTGCACACCTGGGCAATGCATCCCAGCCATCTGCTCACAATTCAGTTGCAGTAGCAACCCAGCACTATCAGTGAGCAAAAGCCTTTCCAGGGACAGTGGCTATAAGTAGGGGAACACCTTCTATTGCACCTGGAAAGGTAGAGGAGGTTGTATGATAGCTGGAAAGGCAGATTGCATCCACACCTTCCTTCAGATCTGTAAGCTGCAGATCCCAAAGTCTACCTGCTGTATGCAGTAGTCCCAGTTAATGTAATGCAAGGCACTGTTTCTCCCCACCAATGTTACTTCGTTTAAAAGCTTTATTTAAGTGCACTGCAGTGATGATTTCAACACATTGGGAAGACTCCAAGCTATCCTTAAAGAAATGTAGCCCAAGAGTGATGAGACCATGACAACATCACAGGATCACAGAATGAAGCAGGTTGGAAAAGACCTCTGAGATCATCGAGTCCAACCTATTACCCAACACCTTCTAATCAACCAGACCAAGGCACTAAGTGCCTCACCCAGCCTCCTGTTAAACACCTTCAGGGATGGTGACTCCACCACCTCCTCGGGCAGCCCACTCCAATGCCAATCACTTCTGCTGTGAAGAACTTTTCCCTAACATCCAGCCTGAACCTGCCCTGGCACAGCTTGAGGTTGTGTCCTCTTCTTCTGTCCTTGGCTGCGTGGCAGCAGAGCCCAACCCCACCTGGCTACAGCCTTCCTTCAGGTAGCTGCGGACAGCAATGAGCTCTGCCCTGAGCCTCCTCTTCTGCAGGCTGCCACCTCTCTCCCAGGCTGTTGTGCTTTCCCACAACATCATGAGGCACTATGCAAGCAGAGATATATGTGATTTGGGCTCCAGATACCAGCAAGAGGATACAATGGGGAGACTGGAAAATGATGACAAGCTTGAGGTGAAGGTTGGGGTTAAGATAAACCTTCACAGAGTTGATTTGTTCATATCTGAGCTATTGACTATTGAACCATTGTTCATATTGGAACATATTTGACTATTGACACAGTCTCGAGTTGTGCTGGGGGAGGTATGGGCTGGATGTTGGGAGGGGGTTCTTCACAGAGAGAGTGATTGGCATGGGAATGGGCTGCCCAGGGAGGTGGTGGAGTCGCTGTCCCTGGAGGTGTCAAAAAAAACCAACCTGGGTGGGGCACTTAGTGCCATGGTCTGGTTGATTGGCTAGAGCTGGGGGCTAGGTTGAACTGGATGAGCTTGGAGGTCTCTTCCAACCTGGTGAAAGGCCTGGAACACAAACTCTATGAGGAGAGGCTGAGGGAGCTGGTGGTGTGCAGCCTGCAGAAGAGGAGGCTCAGGGAGACCTCATTGCTGTCTGCAGCTACCTGAAGGGAGGTTGCAGCCAGGTGGGGTTGGTCTCTTCTCCCAGGCAAGCAGCAACAGAACAAGGGGACACAGTCTCAAGCTGTGCCAGGGGAAGTATAGGCTGGATGATAGGAGGAAGTTGTTGTCAGAGAGAGTGATTGGCATTGGAATGGGCTGCCCAGGGAGGTGGTGGAGTCACTGTCCCCGGAGGTGTTGAAGCAAACCCTGGCTGGGGCACTTAGTGCCATGGTCTGGTTGATTGGCCAGGGCTGGGTGCTAGGTTGGCCTGGATGCTCTTGGAGGTCTCTTCCAACCTGGTTGATTCTACGATTCTATGGTTAAATGTTATAGAAAAACCAGGAATTTGAAATGGAGATGTAACTCTCCAGGTGTAAATCAGCACAGCTTTCTGAATGCTTGTGTTTGCATTAGTCAAGGATCTAGTCCCATGTGCTTGACTAGATGTGGTTTGGTAGAGGGGAATAAAGGAGCGTCGCAGAAGTGGGAGAGAGCAGCTTCCTCCTCTGAGGGACAGCAGGAATGCAAAATATGTCTAAAATAATATACTACCCAAATAGTCTTCCAGCCTTTCCCAAAGGAAAACCACACTTCTCTAAAAGGAAAATGCCACACATCTCTACAGCCCCAGGAAAAGAATGAGGTCATATCTTTCGCTGAAGCTGAAAGTGGGTTTTGGCACAGGATTTGGTCCTCTTCTCCCAGCAACTAGACCTGCCTCACTGCAGTGGGGTCCTGAGCATTTATCTTCTTTTGGGCTCCTCACAGAAAGAAAGTTCAATCCTCACTCAGTTGGAAGAGCTGAATTCTGCACTACCAAAGCAATGCTGCTGTTGCAGGGGAAAAGGATTTACCTCTTGGCTTGCATTGGTGTGAATTGGGAGCAATTCTCCTTAAGTTGAGGTGAAAGCTGTCCCACTGACTCCAGCTGCAGAAGGATTTCTTGCATGGGAATGAGGGAAAAGAAACCAACTTTATAAGCCTGATTTTGGTCTCTTTACACAAGGACAATTTGTAATAAAGCCTGTGGCTAACCTGAAGTTATTGCAGATTTGCACTGGCACGAATGAGGTCAGATACCAGCCTGGGGTGGCTGGGACGAGGCAGCACAGAGGTGTTGGAGCAGAGAAATTTGAAGGTTGACTTTCTTCAGCCCCTAAACAATCTCAGCAGGATGACATCTCCACCTTCCATGCATTTTGGGTTAAACTGATGAGTGTCACAGCTCAGGTCTGAGCACATCTGATATGGAGGAAGCCACGTGGAGCTTGTCGGAGCGAGCTGGCACCGTGTGCTAATTAGAGCTGTCTGCTCAATGAATTTAGCTTTAGCTGCTCACAGAGTGTCTGCAGCTAGATTGGGATTTCCTCAAATTGATTTGTAATTTGAGGTTACTCAATTAATTTCCCTCTTTTTTTATTATTATTTTTATCCTTGCTCTCTGGCTTAATCGCACAAGTGTTTGACTGCCTGTCTCCCTGCCCTCCTCGTGCCCATGAGTGCCAGTGCCCCCTGCCCAGAAGCCTCCTCCACCATCACAGCCCCAATTTGGCCACCAGCAGGCCAAATCTCCCAAGATCCACCAGTCATTTAGAAGGAGGTTTCAGATAAGCAAGACAGAGGAAATTCAAACTTGTTTTCTCTTTTCTGGGCCACACAAGCCTTGCCCAAGGCATTATTCAAAGGAAAATTAGGCTGCTGCAAGATCCACTGGCGGGGGGCAGAATTTAAATAGCATTTTCTCTTGTCCCAGTTACACAAAGTCAGCCTGATTCCCCCATCCCTCCTGGTGGTGTGCAGTGGGAGTCATTCCAGACATGTGGCTGGGATTTACTGCCCACCAGAGGGTCCAGTCTCAGCCCTGTGAGCGAGCGGAGAGCCAGAGCAGATGCTCTGGGAAGCCTTGCGTGGTAGCTGGTCTCAGCCCCAGTGGGTCGAGTCCTCACTGTGTGAGCAGCATCTTCATCCTGGCTGTGAAAACTTCCACAGGTGCAATTCAAATAGATTTTTTCCAAGCATGTTTTCTGGTCAAGCTTTGTGCATCAGCTTGTTTGGAGGCAGAGAATGCAGGTGTTTGTGTGCTGGCTGCAGTCACAACCCTGTGTGGGCAATGTTTTATGATGTTGATCTGCCACTGGTGTTAATGTGGAGCAAAGGACCCATTTGTCTCCCCAGTCTTCCAAATCTCTCACTGCTTTAAGCTTTACAGGTTGGAGCCCTTGCAGTTTTATGCCAGGAGAATCCATCTGACTCCAGGGAAGTGGTGCTGCCTCAAAATAAGTGTGCTCTTGGAATCTTTTGGTTTGGGGAATGAAATTGTGGCCTCTACTCGAAGAGCTTTGTTTTTGCAGTGGTTGAGCCCAGCAACACGAGGAGCTGAACCTTGCAAGGCAACGCAAAGCCTTTGCTGCCGCTGCTGAGCTTTGGCCACTTGATTCAGCACGCAGAACCAGCCATCTGCTGGTGGGAATATCTGGTGTATCATGAGTTCAACGAGCTTCCCTTTCCCCTTAGGGTTGTCCTCCAAACCATGTAAAATAGCCTGGAGAAGATAGCAGCACTACCTGTCTACTCAAGTAAAGTGGTTCATCATTTATGCACTTAAAAAATGCCAGCACAAACACTTCTGTGACACTCTGGGATTTTCACAGCCAAGGTGTTTGTTCTGGGTTCTGTTCAGCTTCTCCCTATGGCAGAAGTGCCCAAAGCTGTTGCTGCCTGTGGCTTTTCCTAGTGGGAAAAAGCTCAGAGCTGCAGCCAGGCTTTCCTTCTTTTGACTTGAGATTTTCAATCAGAGCAATTCCACTGACTTCAGAGGGCTGCTTCTCATTTCCAAACATATGCTTAGGAATATAATCAGGCTTACAAATCTCTGCTGAGGGCAAAGCTGAGTGCCAGCTTCCCTGAACCAGCAATGAAAAGCACTGCTGGCTGGGGGAATCAGCCTGTGCCCACCCTCAAAGCTCAACAAGGACAAAACTGAGCATGATCCCAACTTCTTCCTTGGAAAGGAGGTCCTATGAGGACAGACTGAGGGAGTTGGGGCTGTGCAGGCTGGAGGAGGCTCCCAGGTGACCTTCTTGTGGCCTTCCAGGTTCTGAAGGGGGACTACAAAAAAGCTGGGGAGGGACTTTTTAGGCTGTCAGGGAGTGACAGGAGTGGGGAGAATGGAGCAAAGCTGGAGGTGGGGAGAGTCAGCCTGGACATGAGGAGGAAGTTGTTGAGCATGAGAGTGGTGAGAGGCTGGAATGAGCTGCCCAGGGAGGTG
Source organism: Pogoniulus pusillus (assembly GCF_015220805.1). NCBI lineage: Eukaryota > Metazoa > Chordata > Aves > Piciformes > Lybiidae > Pogoniulus > Pogoniulus pusillus. The sequence continues at coordinate 19,400,081 of NC_087286.1, forward strand.
GTTGAGGCCCCATGGCTGGAGGTGTTTAAGGCCAGGCTGTGGGCAGCCTGCTCTAGGGTAGGGTGTCCTTGCCCATGGCAGGGGGTTGGAACTAGATGATCCTTGTGGTCCCTTCCAATTCTGACTGATTCTATGATTTTATGGAATGAACTTTTCGTGAGCAGGAGTGGAAATTCGTGGTGCTTTTGTCACTGATCTACCTGCAGAAAGATGATCTTTGCCGTAGCAGCAGCTCTGGTGTTACTCTGCTACCCATGGGGTAGAGATGGGCATGGGGCATGAGGTTCTCTGCAAATAACCAGCCTCAAAGGAGAGAGAGCATGGACTTCACCAACAAATCCCAAAACACAGATCATGGGAGGCACCCACTTCTGAGCAGCCTGTTTCAGCCCCAGGTGCCAACAAGGGATGTCCCTGTGCTTATCCCTATGCAGCAGAAGGTGGCACAAGGGGTCTGAGCCAGCAGATGCAGTAATAAGCTGCTGACACTTCTCAGCATCATGGTGCTCCAGACATGTCTCTGCTGATGGGGATCACCACAGGCATCAATAAAATGATTCATTTGCTACCTGGCTGTTGCTCAGACTTTTGTCAAAGCTGCAGACATACTGGGCAGGATTTAGGCTGGTGCCTCCACAACGAGATCTGTGTGTGAGCAAAATACACAAGCTGCAATGATGGCTAGCAGAGGCTGGTGCCACTGGAAATGTGCCTGGGACACTCAAGTAGTGATGGTAAATGTCACCAAGGACCTACAAAACACCAGTGTTCTTCTGGAACAGCAACTGGAGGTTGTGGGACTCTGTATAGGCAACCCAGAGCCCAGGTTCATGTAGGTGCCCACTTCTAGACACTGGCACTTACAGATCTCTCCATCTGCCAGTTTTTCCACTGCCCTTGTTGTTTTACAGAAGACCATTCTGCTCATTTCTGACCATTTGTCACGTCAACACCTGGTCAGTGGTGCCAGTCACCATGGTGGTGTGCAGCTTCAAACCAAAATGGTCTTATCTTGTTCAAAATCCACTAAGAAAACCCACCCATACAAATGTTAAATCATCAGCATGGACCTCAGGAGCAAGGGAATTGCTTTGCTCTCTGCAGAATCTTGAGGAGAAATACAGAGCATCCAGGACTACTCACGTTGTGTGTGGGTAAGGCACAGTTGGATTGGCTTGTATCTTGGGAGGGTGGCATTGAGGTGCACCTGGCACTAGGCAGCATTGCCTGGCTCCATGTGGGTGCAGCACTGCCCAGGATGAAGGCAGCTCTGCTTGGCATGGATGTGGCACTGCCTGGCATGCACACACCACTGATTGAGGTGGGTGCAACACAGCTCAGAGCGGTGCAGAATTACCGTCAAGTTGTGGCCAAGATCCCCAGGTACCCACATGTAAGACTGTCACCCCCCTGGATGCATTGGCATCATGTTTGCTACCAGCATGAGGCCGAGCACATCAGCAGCATCTCCAGAAGAACCAAGAACTGCAACATCAGGCTCTTTGCTGGGCGACAGGGCATCCCACTGCTGCCTCAGAGCACCCTGGGTCCCCAGACACACCCAGCCCTACTGTACATCCCCTCCATGTCCCCCTCTGCCCCTCTCCTCTCTCTGCAGAGGAAAATGGAAGTTGCCTTTTGTCTGGCAAGGGTCAGACAGAGCCGGTTTGTTCGATAAAGCTTTAACGCTTTGTGACCACGCAGAAAAGCTCAACCCGGGGCCCTTTGACAATCTCCATTGTTTTGCAGCTAAAAAAAAATAAAGGGGGGGGGGTGGGGTGGGGTGGGGGGAGGGGGAGAAAGAAAGAAAGGCTGGTTCGATTTAAAACACCAAGTTCATGGCATTTCAAAGAGAAATGATACACAGCATATGGATTTGTGTGATACGGGCAGATAAAGCAGGGAATAAAATGCCAGGCAGGAAGATCGCAGGCGTTGCTCTCGAGGGTGAGCCTGGTATTTTGCCACCTGATTGTTTTAAGAGGTTTCTGCCTGTGCAGCAAAATCTCTGGCATTAACTTCACATCCCAACTCTCAGAATTTCGGGGCAAAGTCTGGAAAAAAAGGGAAAGGTGTGAAAAAGAGGGAGAATAAACAGTCCTTTGCCCCGATGTCCAACGTGCCTGGGAAATGGCAGGTGTATACGTGTGTATGGTCTGCTTCACCCACGCTGGGGCTCATTGTCTGCAAAACTCATAAGCCACAGAATGCACCAGTTGCCAAGCAAAGCTGGGATATTGAGAGCCCTCCTCGTAGTTTATTTAAACACACATATATATTTTTAACGTTGGAAAAAAAAAAGGGGACTTGTGAAAGAATCATTTGAGCTGGCAAGAAGGGCAGCTGAGTGAATATTTCATTTAGTGAATGTGAGATTGCCAACATAAATAACTCGAGGAGAAAAGCAGTAGTCAGGAAATTGAATGTGGGTGTTGGGGTTTTTTTTTTGTCTCCGGTGAAGTTTCCCTTGAGTGATTTCCTTTGGAAGCTGCCACTGCCCGCGGAGTGCATCCCGCTCCTCCGGCTCTGGTGGCAGCGGCGGTGCGCTTCTCTTGGCCAGCCTTCACCAGGAGAACAAAAATGTGTCGTTTCACTCTCCTTCTAATACACAGAGGAAGTAGGATTAGGTCCAAATAGCAGCAAGGTAAGTAGGATTAATGGCTGGCTTATAAAAACTGTGCCGTGCTTTACAAGGCTTCTTGATACCGTTTCTGCCTGGTCGTGCTGCGTGCAAGGCAGAGCGCAGTGCCGTGCCCAAGAGGTGCGTGCGGAGATTAGGCTGGGGGGGGGGACTGGAAATGTGTACTGCTTTGTGCGTTCTTGCCTCTCTTTTCTTCTCAATAAGAAATCTGACTTTTGCCGTTGTGAGATGCTGAAACCTCTGCGGGAGGGAAGAGAAGATAGAGGGAAGGAGAGATGGAGGGAAGGGAGGATAGAGGGATGGAGCGATAGAGGGATGGAGAGAGGCAGTCTTAGTGAACGCCTTTTGCCCCCTGGCGTCCCCTTGCTGCAAGGACAAGCCGGGGGCGAGGAAGGCGGGGGTGCGGAGGGGGCCGGGGAGGCCCGGTGGACAGGAGAGGAGATTGGAGGGATGAGAAGGAGGATGACACCGGCTATGTCCACCTCTCATGACCTCTTTCTCTAAGAAAAAAAAAACCAACAATCAAAAAACTCATTCAACTCGACCCAAGCGACAACCCTAAAGCACCTTGTGGAAATAAAGAAAATCCTATCCAGTTCCTCAAAGGGAGATGGGAAGGACAGGAAAAGGGAGAAAGCAATAAATTAAAAAGAACAAGGAAAGAAGGAGTAAATTTAAAGACTTGGTTGCTAGGAAGAGAGTGTGGTGGCTTATTTAGCATTTCTATCCTCTTTTGCATAGTCTCAGTTTCAGCTGGCAGACCAGGAGGTATGTGGTTGCCTCCATTAAATCTGTTTCTCATTGCAGGCTGACAAGATTTTAAGAACGGTTCCTAATGACCGGTGCAGGCTGGCATCACAGCTGAGTTTTGTAATTAAACGTTACTCAGCAGCAGCAGTAGCTGGGGATAAATGTCAAGGCTTTCCCCCCTCCTTCTTCTTCTTTTTTTCCCCGTGATTTTCAGAGGAGAGGCTGGGTATGTCAGACGGAAATTGCAACTGCCAAAAAAATCTACCAGAAGCACATCAATAAAAATAACTTCCACAAACTTCCCCCAGTGAGACGAGGAAATGACACTTGGTGGCTCACGGTGCTGAGCATCGCCCGAGTTCCCTGAAAAGCTGCAATTACCAACAGCTCGGACAAATGCCCTATCCTGCTGCATCGGGATCTCAGATACTCGTGCATCCTGCAGCCCTTAAATTGCATTTTAGCAAGAAACGATGATGCTGGCCTGACAAATTGACGGTAGAGGAAAAAGGAAAGGGAAAAGGAGAAGGAGAAATATGAGTGGTTTCGTATGCGGGGCAGGAGCTGTGGTGACAAGGAGTATGCATGCCAGGCAGGGAGGGTGATCACTGCAACCCGGGAGGGGGATCAGGATGGGGTACGTGGGGCTGCCTCATCCTGCCCCTCTGCCCCAACCTCCCCCTGCTCTACCGAGGTGGGGTCAAATCCTTTCCAGCTAACTTGGCAGCTGCTGCTCTTTCCCTTTGCTTTTCGTCATGTTCACTTGCTTTTGCTTTTGAGTATTTTTTCCTGTTTTGCCCTTGCCTTGCCTTGCCTTTCTCCATCTCCTCCTTCATTCCTCCCCTTCTCTTCCTCTCTTCCTTGATTCTTTTCAGCCCATTTCCATTCCCTTCCTTTTTCCCTTGCAAAGACCCATCCCCAATTCCCCCTTGCTCAGCCTGCCCCCCGCTACAGTTCCGCGCCTTCCCCACTCCACTCCACAGTGCTCCGTGGACCTGTCGCTCTCTCCTCACACCCGCACATCTCCTCCTGTTCCCAGCCAGACACCGGGGACGGTAGAGATCGGCAGCTTTCTGCGCTGGCGCGGAGCCCCGGCCGCGGAAGCAGCGCGGCTGCTCGCCAGGAACGGCACCGCCTCCCACCCGCCCCCAGCCCCCAAAACCGTGGGAAACGCGGAGGGTTTCTACCCCGATCTGCGCCGCGGTGCTGCCGGGGACTCGCCTGCCTCAGACCAAGTTCCCCCCGGCCCGCCTGCGCCCAGCGCGTCCCCTCCGCGCCTCGGCCAGGAATCGATCCAAACTCCGGTTAATTTATTTCCAAGCACATTAAAGCCATTTCCCTCTGCGGGGCGAGAGCTCGCCCTGAACTCATTGCATATGCATGCGGAAAGTTTACCGGCGGTAGCAGCCTGGGCTTCCAAATTGCGAAGTTAAATATTTGTTTTTAATTTTCTGGCTCAAAAATTTTAACTACCAGTCAGGATTGCCACCGCCCTAATGTGCTTGCATAAATGGCTTTGTTATTACCACTTCCCTGCTAAAACAACATTCGCTTCTCGTCCTGACACATGGTGTTTGAGATCCGCGCAGGGCGGGAGCAATCTCTCATCTCGTGTAAAAGCTGGAGGAGCCCTGCCCGCGCACCGCGCAAAATTAACAGAACCTGGCATTCCTATTAGGGTTTTTTTTTTTCCCCCTCTTCCCCCTTTTAATTGGATTTTTTGATTATAAGCATGTTTAAAAGACAAGATTGCGTGTTTCTGGAGAGAGATTTCCTCCAGAGTCTATTTGGTTAAACGTATTTACAATAACTGCGGTGGTTAAACATTGTCACATTTTAGGGGACGATTTAATGAAAGTATAATTTTAAGACGGGGAAAAGTTGCAGAAAACCGTGAGCTGCAGGCTATCCCCCAAGCTTACCTTGTTATCGTTATTGATTTTATTACTTTCAATTAAAAATATGTTATTTACCTTATTTTATATATATTTTTCCCCCCTCATTTTACCTTACCTTATTTTATTTCATATCAATCAGACATTACATCCAAGAAACCACAGCACTCGGGGCCGGTGGCCCTAGAGTCAGACAAAAGGATCTTTGTCACCGAGATCCCTACGGTCTGGAACTCTCAGGCCCGCGAACCGACAGCGCGGAGCAGGGGCTGAGGATGCGCGCCCGCGTCCCGCATGGTCAATCGCACCGCGGCCGCCTTGCAAGGGGAAGCAGAGAGTGGCACGGAGCCGTGCTCGGCCGCTGCCGCCTCTGTGGGCGCAGCCCCTCCGCGGGCAGGTTGAGAGCCGCTGTCTAACCCCCGGCTGGGGGGTTTGCTCCCCTGGGGAGCACAAAGCCGCCTTCTCGTCCGCAGCCAGCACGGCCCGGCGGTTACTTGTCCTATTTCTAGTTATTTACATCCCCGGGTTTACTTATTTTCCTTATTCTTTTTCCGTGGCGCCGCTTTTCGTTAGGGTCCGTCTCCCTCACCCCCTTCCGCTGTTTCGTTCGCTCCTTCCCCTCACATTTCTCCTCCTGCCTCCTCAGAAAGATCTCTCCCGGCCGCGCATCCTGCTCCCCTCGCCCAGCGTGCTGCGCTCCCCGGGAAAAGGCGGCAGTGGAGCGCGGTGTGAGGGAAGCGAGGCTCACCGCCCGCCCCGTCGGGGTCCGAGGGTTGAGGGAGGCATGGTTCTGCCTTGGAGTACTCCTGCTTTTCTTCCTCCTCCTCCTTCTCCTGTCTTCGGGAGCAGAAGCCGGGCAGGAGCACTGAGCCCCCGAGGCAGCCTTCGACGGTGCCTGGCCGGGGCAAGGTTCTGCTCCCTGCAGGTTCTCCAGGGAGTGAAATCACCCTGATTCCTGTTCCCTAATATCCCGGCTCTGGCTTTCCCATCACTTTATTGTTTTAATCCCGCCACTCCCGGCCTCAGATATGTCATCTCACCAGAAGATTTCTCCCTTTACTTTTCATTTTGAACGAGGAAGGATCCAGCCAAATCCACATTTCCCTTTTTGCCTTGCCTCTTAGTTGTAATTTAACATAAAACGCCTGTTAGCATTAGTGATTTATACAAGGGGTCCCTTGTTTTCACAAGCTACTAACAAGGTTATCTAGCAAGTGCTACATTTCAAATTAACCACAACCATCACACAGGAATTCATTTTGCTGCGTTGGAAAGGAGGGAAGGGATGAATTTGGGTAGGAGGGAACAGCGTGGTTCTGGGATCTCTGTGCTCAGCATCACCTTCCTTTTGCCCAAGTTAGGCACACCAGGCAGAAGTCCCTGCAAAGGCTATGAAGGCATTATTAGAATAAAATATATACATATATATATATAAAATATACAAAGCCCTTCAAAAGTATTGTCTGGGGAGGGGGGAGGTGGTGGGGTGGGCTGTTGGAACTTGCCTGATCCATTCCAGGGCAGAGCAGCTCTGACTCCAGCTTGCTGCCTTTGCCTGGCCACGGGAAATGAAGTGCTATAAAATAATTCTTTTAGAGGTGAGTTAATTAATGGTAATTGGAAGAAGGACCTCCCCCACATAAAATTGTTCTTTCTCCACAAAAGACCATTTGAAAATAATCTGAGGAAAAAAACCCAACCCTCCCAATCACTTCAATGAACCATTTCAGTAAAAGACCTCGTGTTTTTTACTGCAAGGGGGAGCGAGGAGGTGCAAAGTCCTGCTAGCCCCAGTCCTTGCTCCTGCCAAGCCCTGGCCACCAAAGCAGCTCTCCTTACTCACTGTCTGGATGAAGAAGCCCTGTGGTCCGTGATGAAACCCATCTGCCCAGACACCCCTGGCGGTAGCCCTGGTTTTCCTTCCGTGTGGAAAAGTGAAAGGGAAACCAGAAGGGCTTCAGCCCTGAGCACAGGCTTCCAGGGACGCTGCTGCAGGGCTGAGGTCCCTGCCCTCCCTGCCAACACTGCCGTTCCTTCCCTCCTTCCCATCCTCCACCAACGCTTCAACTCTTTAGGCCTGGCAGAAAGTAAATCCTTCTAATGAGTCAAATAATTTTGGACACGAGAAATTTCCCCCTCTTCTCCTTTGTAATTAGAGCTGGCCGTGTGTCTAAAATGATCTGCTTTCCAGAGGGAAACAATAATTGAATTGTTGGGTGTCTCCCGGGCTTTGCAGGGCTCCGGGAAGGCTGCGAGGGAAGCTGAGCCATCCTCTTGTTAGCGCCTGCAAGGAGAGCGAAACACCCTAGAATTCAATTATGTGGCTCCTCCAGGAGCTGTTATAATTATAACGTCAAGTTGTTCTTTAAAAGTTCATAATTACGTTTAGAGGATCCTTACGTGGAAGTTTGGGAACACTCCTGCCCAGCCCTGGCCCCCTAGTGTGCACCCTCCTTTTCCACAACCTCGTCCCTGCCTGTGCTTTGGTGGCGTCCTGCTTCCTGCTCCCAAGGGTGCCCAAGGTGCCCTCTCGCTACATCCCTGTCCCCAGCACCCATGGCACAGCCTGTTGAGCCTTCCTCTCTCTGCTCCGTGCACTGAGCCCTGTGCTGTGAACAGGCTGGTGACAGGTCCCCACGTTAGACCTCCTGTTCAACCCCTCTCATTTCCCTGCCTGCAAAATCGATTCCCACACACATCTGCTGTAGAAGAAAGTCGAGAAGCAGTGGATCAGAGTCACCAGCTCCTGACAATTTTGCATTCAGCTAGTTAGAAATGGGTGTCCAGTGCTGTCCTTCCTTCAGTGGCACCAGAAGGAAACAGTGTGGGCAGCAGGACAAGGGAGGTTCTTCTGCCCCTGTGCTCAGCACTGCTCAGGCCACACCTTGAGTGCTGTGTCCAGTTCTGGGATCCTCAATTCAAGAGAGATGCTGAGGTACTGGAACGTGTTGATTTAGTTGATTGGCCAGGGCTGGGTGCTAGGTTGGGCTGGATGATCTTGGAGGTCCCTTCCAACCTGGTTGATCCTATGATTCTGTGCCCAGAGAAGGGCGATGAAGCTGGTGAGGGGCCTGGAGCACAGCCCTGTGAGGAGAGGCTGAGGGAGCTGGGGGTGTGCAGCCTGCAGAAGAGGAGGCTCAGGGCAGAGCTCATTGCTGTCTGCAGCTACCTGAAGGGAGGTTGTAGCCAGGTGGGGTTGGTCTCTTCTGCCAGGCAAGCAGCAACAGAACAAGGGGACACAGTCTCAAGTTGTGCCAGGGGAGGTCTAGGCTGGATGTGAGGAGGAAGTTGTTGTCAGAGAGAGTGATTGGCACTGGAATGGGCTGCCCAGGGAGGTGGTGGAGTCACCATCCCTGGAGGTGTTGCAGTAAAGCCTGGCTGGGGCACTTACTGCCATGGTCTGGTTGATTGGCCAGGGCTGGGTGCTAGGTTGGCCTGGATGAGCTTGGAGGTCTCTTCCAACACGGCTGGTTCTGTGATTCTATGATTCTAAGGGTGAGATTTGGGGTGTGCCAGATAGTGCAGGAGGACCTTGGAAGTGAAGAACTCAGTATCTGTGCTGCCTGGGTTCAGGGTGGCATCTTCACCTTCAGAAATGTACGTGTAAAATACTGATAAACTCTCCCACTCCTTTCATAGGTGGAAATTAAAAGCTCAAGTGGGCTTGACATGCCACTGGTGATGCCATGCAAACTAGGGCTGGCAGTGGCACTGTGTTTGGATAGTGGTTGAGCTGCTTTTAGGCTCTATTTAGAGAACTGGAGCAGACTGCTCATATTTCTGCTGAAACAAGAGACCCATGACTCTTGTCTTGCTGCAGACCCCTTGTACAGTGCTTTTGCTCTCCTCTGTCCTCATCATGTGCCTGCTGTAGACACAGGGTCCTCCTGGACACATGCCCTGGGAAGTCCCTGCCCAGGAACTGGATAGTCATTAGTTCAGAAACCAAGCCAGGGCTGGATGGATATCTCCTGGCTGCACAGTGTGGTGTGAAGGTATATAGTGAAGAATCTTCTTCTGCAGGATAGAAAGAGGAGACTGAGAGAACATGCAAAATAGCAGAAGAACAAGAAGAACAAACGAAGGGAAGGTGGAAGATTCATTAGCTGCTTGTCTGAAGAAATGGTGAGCAGAAAAGCTAAGTGCAGTCAGACAGAGCTAGAGCACAGGCACTGCAGCACAACCTGTTTGCCAGGTATGTGCTAAATCCCAGCATCCTGCCATCAGAGGGATCCATTGCATTATGGTTTGGTTCTCCCTGCTGGAGCTGAACAAGACCTGAGAAAGTTCCTGGGGGAAGAGTCTGACTCAGAGTGTGGTGTGGACAGTTTCCACAGAGGTCCTTGCTGAAGTGGGTCTGGTCTCCCCAGAGCACGGAGAAGTTTGCTGTATGTTGCCCAGGACATTTCTCTGTAGATGGGAGAAGTTTGCTGTATGTGCTGTATGCTGCCCAGGACATTTCTCTGTAGATGGGAGAAGTTTGCTGTATGCTGCCCAGGACATTTCTCTGTAGATGGGAGAAGTTTGCTGTATGTTGCCCAGGACATTTCTCTGTAGATGGGAGAAGTTTGCTGCATGTTGCCCAGGACATTTCTCTGTAGATGGGAGAAGTTTGCTGTATGTTGCCCAGGACATTTCTCTGTAGATGGGAGAAGTTTGCTGTATGCTGCCCAGGACATTTCTCTGTAGATGGGAGAAGTTTGCTGTATGCTGCCCAGGACATTTCTCTGTAGGTGGGAGAAGTTTGCTGTATGCTGCCCAGGACATTTCTCTGTAGATGGGAGAAGTTTGCTGTATGTTGCCCAGGACATTTCTCTGTAGATGGGAGAAGTTTGCTGTATGTTGCCCAGGACATTTCTCTGTAGATGGGAGAAGTTTGCTGTATGCTGCCCAGGACATTTCTCTGTAGATGGGAGAAGTTTGCTGCATGCTGCCCAGGACATTTCTCTGTAGATGGGAGAAGTTTGCTGTATGCTGCCCAGGACATTTCTCTGTAGATGAAGAAACTCAACCTTGTCTTTAGCTCCCTGTATCCATCAAAGAACCACAATGCCCAGGGCCAGGCACAGCAGAAGGCAGCAGAGGAGCTGATGTTCTTGCTTTCTACCCTATGGCCACTGTCAAGAAGGTTAGACAGCCCCATGCAGAAAGGAGGTATATCAGAATGGATCCTGGTTACCACCCACCAGCACCAAGACACAGCTGCCACCAGAATAATCATGTTTTGATAGAGCATCCTCGCATTCAGTTGATCATCTTCTGAGCTTGGGTCCAGATCCTGAGGATGCTGGTACATACCACTGGCTTTATGGACCCACATCACTGTCTGACCAAAGTGCAGAAGAACATATTTTGCTCTTTGCAGGTCAGGGCCCCACGTAGCTGTTGTGGTACTGGGGTGGGAGAGCAGAGAGGAATATGCAATGACTGTGCTGATTTCAGACTGGGAATAGATTCACTTTTCATTCTCTCAGACAAGCAATTAGAGCTGTCTCCCCAAGCAGTTTCCACCCAGCAAGGAGTTCCAAAATATGAAAATTCTTTCCTTTCATATTATTTTCCAGATGTTCAGTCTTTGCCTCCCTTTATTAATGCTTCTTTTGCCAGGGTGACTCATTTAACAATTAGCTTAGGCACAGGGTGCAGCAGCTGTTGCAGATATTACCTGTGCCTCTGAGGCAAAGCTTCCTACTGCTCTTTTTTATCCATCTCTCCTTTTCTTCTAGGCCTTTAATAACCTGTAAAACTATCTTTAAATTAGTGGGAAAGATCTGATTCCTCAACCAGGTCAACAGATGGCTCATTTGGACCTGTCTGCAATTAAGCAGGTCAACACACCCAAGGAGCAGGCAGGCAAATGCAGTTGTTCTTTGACCAAGTCCCACTGCACATCAGATGGGAAGGACTATTTCACTGGTTCTTATATGAGTCTACTTGTTCTAACAGCTCCTTAAGGTTGTGTTCAAACTTCCCTCACCTGGCTGCATCTTCTGAGAAGAAAGAGGGGACACAGTCTTAAGTTGTGGCAGGGGAGGTCTAGGCTGGGTGTTAGGAGGAAGTTCCTGCCAGAGAGAGTGATTGGCATTGGAATGGGTTGCCCAGGAAGGTGGTGGAGTCGCTGTGCCTGGAGGTGTTAAAGAAAAGACTGGATGAGGCACTTAGTGCTCATAGCAGAGCTGCTGCAGCCCTCTCAGCATCTTGGTGGCCTCCTCTGCACTGGCTCAAACACTTCCACATCCTTCCTATGCTGGGGGCTCCAGAACTGCCCCCAGGACTGCAGGTGGGGTGTGAGGAGAGCAGAGCCAAGGGGCAGAATCCCCTCCCTTGCCCTGCTGCCCACACTGCTCTTGCTGCAGCCCAGCACAGAGTTGCTGTCTGGGCTGCACTCACACTGCAGGCTCCTGTTGAGCTTTTCCTCACCCCAAACCCCCAGGTCCTGTTCCTCAGGGCTGCTCTCATCCATTCCCCACCCAGCCTGGAGCTGTGCTTGGGATTGCACTGACCCAGGTTCAGGACCTTACACTTGGCCTTGTTGGATGTCATGAGGTTGGCCTGGGCACAGCTCTGCAGGTCCCTCTGGATGGATCCCTGCCCTCTAGCAATGATCTTAAGGTTCTTTTCCAAACTAAATGATGCCATAAATCTATGATTGCATGATTCTAACTGAGGTGTCCCACATTTTCTGTGTGGCCTTCAGCTGCCACCCTTGGAGGCTATGTGTCCCTTGTGTCAAATCTGTCACTCCATATGGATGCCTTGGTCACTCTGGGGTGCCTACAGTGATGATGGTAACGGCTGTGTTTTGTAGCTGTGTGCCACCAAAAGAATCACTAGTGCCCAGACTGTGTTCAGTAAGGGCTCATTTGTGCTATAATAGAACTCTCAGCCCAGATGTGTAAGTAAAGATGAAGTAAAAACCAAGCAATGATCTCAGGATCTGCTTGGGTGCTACCAAGTGCTTTCTTTGCATGCAAAGAAAAACATCTGAGTGAAAAGGAAACTGAGATTGCTTATCCTGTTAGATCCCAGTAGTATCTTCCTCCATTTGCAGCTGACAGCATGCCTGCTTACTGCGTGTTTCTTTTCCTGATGCTTTTATTCGCTCTTACTCAATTTGTTTCAAAATAGCCTTAAGTGAGGTGCTTGAAAGGTGACCTACTAGAGGTCTGGGAGGAGGATTACTCAATCGCTGACCAAAGCTTTAAAAATGACTAAGGCCACCAGGAGGAGATGTCCAGCTGTGAGCCATGACAGCCACTGCTGCTCCACAACAGTTGCTGCTGCTTTCTGTGAGCAGAACTCCCCATTTGGAGCTGCTTTTGATGCTCAGCACATCTCTAGTCCCACTGACTTCACCTACAACACAGTTCACATTGCCTGTGTTTGAAGGCTCTCTAGGACCAGGACTTTGCTGACTGCACTGTCTGGGTGCTCCAGTAAAGCAAGGAAAAGTGTTTCAAACCAGAGCTTGCAAGGAAGTTCGTTGCTGCAAAGCTTTCCATTTCCATACAGAGCTCTGCTGGTCTGGACAAGGCTTCTGATGCACAAGAGACCCCTGAAGTTCTGATTTTTGTCCTGTTTACTTTGCCAGCGCTGTGTAAATTTCTCCTTAGCTCAGCCTCTGCATCTCTCTTAGTGTCACAGAGATTTATGGGCTATGCTGTCTGATCCTTGCAAGGCAGAATTTGGAGTGGGCTTGCATGATGCTGGCTGGGATGTCTTGTATCTCCTTCCTACACCAGTTTGTTTTACCTCTTCCACTGTCCCAGCAGGAGCAAGTTTATTGGAGAAACCAGAGCCTGTTGCTCAGCCCACCAGCTCCATGCAGTGTTCAGCCTCCTTCACTGTAGGGTCCTGGTGCAAGAATCCATCAGCACAGACTCCCCATGATATAGATCAACCTGAGTCAGCAGCTCAGGCCCATATTGCCACCTGCTCACCTGCCCCTTGTGGGACTGGGGAAAGAATCAGAAGAGTGAAAGTGGAAAAAGCTATGGGATGAGATAAAGCAAAACCTGCATGCACAAGAGAAACAACCCAAGGAATGAACTCACCACTTCCCATGGGCAGGCAGATGTTCAGTCATCTTCAGGAAAGCAGGGCTCCATCACATGTGATGGTGACTTGGGAAGACAAAATGCTGTTAAATCCCCCAAAGAGATCATGCCTCTCTTGCTCTGTCTTGCATGTCTCAGCAGCTCTTTGGTGATGAGTAGGAAAGGCTGTAGGTATTGCTGGGCATGTTCCCTTCCCAGTTGGCTGTGGGACTCCCCACATGGCAGGACAAGCTCTTCTCCAAGCTCTGATTGTCCCAAGCCACCTGATGTCCCTCTGGTACACTGTAATTCAGAACACAGACAGAAAAAGCTACCACACCAGTCTTAAACTCCACAGTCACATGTGAACAAGTGGTATTTCTGCAGGACCACCTCAGCAAGCCTCTCTGCCACAGGCCCTTGTTGAACAGGACCTCAACTCTCTCATGATTCCAGGTTATTCTATTTCAGTTTTTGGGCACCAACTGTAAGATACCTTGACAAGAATGGACTCCCTGTGCACTCACATGCAGGTAAGAGACACACAGAGGCTTCAGCGGGACTTTGTGATATGTATAGATTTTTTACTGGGACTAGTTTAGCTTAATACTGCCTTCAAGGCTCTCTGAAAGGGGTTCAGGATATTCAGAGTGGATAAATGTGACCTGCATGAAGTCAGCTTCTGCTCATACTGCAACATCAGCTGCTATGATGGTATGAAAAACCATACAATCATAGACTCAGTCAGGATTGGAAGGGATCACAACTTCCAACCCCCCTGCCATGCCCAGGGACACCCTACCCTAGAGCAGGCTGCCCACAGCCTCACCCAGCCTGGCCTTAAACACCTCCAGCCATGGGGCCTCAACCACCTCCCTGGGCAACCCATTCCAGGCTCTCACCACTCCCATGCTCAACAACTTCCTCCTCATGTCCAGATTGACTCTTCTCACCTCCAGCTTTGCTCCATTCCCCCCCAGTCCTGTCACTCCCTGACAGCCTCAAAAGTCCCTCCCCAGCTTTTTTGTACACAGATTCAACTACCTCCAGGATTCACCCCATGCAGTCCCTGGCCAGATTCTGCAATGCAGGAATGTTTGTTTGCTCCTCTATCTGGTGAGAATGGGAGAGTGAAAAAATCCTTTTCTCTTCTCTGTTCACCCCCAAAAACGTGGGTTAGTTGTAACTCATTCTCTGGCTATTCCAGTTCTTGCTCTTTGAACAATTCAGCTGCTTTTGTGAGCAGTCAGAAAAGAAATACTCAGCATCAGCACAAATAATACTCAACATTTATTGTTCTGGGGAAGAGGAAGCTTGAAGCACCCCTGTTAGCAGCTCCTTGCCCAACTCAAGCCATGGCAGGCTGGTGTGAGAGATACTTGCCTGGCTGCTGCTACAGGGCACTGCTGGAACCACTGATGAGCTACCAAGCTGAGTGGGGGGAAAAAAATGATGTAATTGTGCTTGATTTCTGTGCAAAAAATGCTGACTTGTAACTGGTATTTGAATTCCTAGGAAGCACAGCAGGCTGGTGTAATCTCTGTGGCACTTCTCTGATACTTAATCTAACAATATAACAGCACTCAAGCTATTTAATGCACAGACATGAGTTAGTGCAATGGAGAAAACACGATGTGCAGCTGCAGGAGAGCCTTCCTGAGTACAACTCAGTAATGCTCTGACTCTTTTATTACTTTCTGGCCAGCAATGCATTATTTATAGAAATTAATCATACATAGTTGGAATTCTGCCTTTGAAAGTGAACCAGAGCAGGCCAGAAGCACCATGACAACCTACAGATTCTCTTCTCACACAGATAAGCAGGAGGACTGTGGTTTTATTGCATATGTAATTCATCTGTCCCCATCTGTAGCCCACAGAGACAGAGCAGTCACACTGAACAACAGGAGGATGTAAATGCAGGGAGAGGACTCCAAACTAGGTATAGGGCAACGCTTGTGGTATTTCATTGCCCAGAGAAATCACCAGCAGCTCTAAGTAATTTTCCTGACCTTTTAGCTGGAAGAACCTGTTCCTGCTCACACTCTCAGAGGTTTCCAAGACAGTGCCCTCTGTGGCCTCTATATAAAGTATGTTTTGTTCAATTAGTCCAGGCTGTAATGCTTTGTTCTCATGAATTTTGGAGCTACTCTGATTTGCAGTTAAAGGCAATTGAGACTTAATTTCATTATTCATCTCAATATGCTCCTGTTGCATTCAGAGAACAGACTATAGGCCCTCCTGTGGCTAATTTAGCACCTGCAAATCCCCACGTTTAAAGCCCAGCGCTGAATAACTCACCGAAGGAGCTTGCAGGAGCTATGCAGAGGTTAAATCATCAACTTGCTGCGAAGTGTCTGGGGCTGGCTGGTTTTTTTTTCAATTCAGAAACTCTGTACACACTTTCCTGTCTCAAAAGCAGACCACCATAGCTCAGTTCTTCCAGGTCAGGCTGTATCACACAACTTTAGACAAACACACACACATATATATATATATTACATTTATATGTTACATAGTTTAAAAAAACCAAACCTGTTTTTGACAAAACCTGAGCAGAGATTCAGGGAAGGCAACATACCATTGTTTTGACTGGAGCTGTTAACAGCTACCTCAGATGCCATGGAGCATGCACTGAAGTTAGCCAAACACAGGCAAATTATTTAAGGTAAAGTAGGTAAGCTCCTAATTCTTTTTCTTAAAAGCCAAGCCAAGACTAATAGCATGGAAGGGAAGGGAATGGAATAGATCTAGTTAGAAGAGATCTCCAAGCTCAGCCAGTCCAACCTAGCACCAAGCCCTAGACAATCAACCAGACCATGGCACTAAGTGCCCCAGCCAGGCTTGGCTTCAGCACCTCCAGGGATGGTGACTCCACCACCTCCCTGGGCAACCCATTCCAATGCCAATCACTCTCTCTGCCAACAACTTCCTCCTTCCTGTGCCTAGACCTCCCCTGGCACAGCTTGAGACTGTGTCCCCTTCTTCTGTTGCTGCTTGCCTGGGAGAAAAGAACAACCCCATCTGGCTGCAACCTCCCTTCAGGTAGTTGCAGACAGCAATGAGCTCTGCCCTGAGCCTCCTCTTCTGCAGGCTGCACACCCCCAGCTCCCTCAGCCTCTCCTGCATCGATGTGATTTGCTCAAAACACCCTTCCACTGTTTCCACCACAAAACCAGCAGCTTCTGAAGTAGCTATTTAAGTGCAGTAAAAGTGCAGACTGTTTAAATTTGCAAGCTGCTATCTTCCCTGCACCAAATGATGCAAGAGTTTCAGAATTGCTTAACCCCATCAGCTCTGCTCATTGTTGTCTACACTTTTTAGGATGTTTCAGACTTTAGGAGGCTCAGGGGTGACCTCATTGCTGTCTACAACTACCTGAAGGGACACTGTAGCCAGGTGGGGTTGGGCTCTGCTGCCAGGCAACCAGCAATAGAACAAGGGGACACAGTCTCAAGTTGTGCCAGCGGAGGTCTAGGCTGGATGTTAGGAGGAAGGTGTTGGCAGAGAGAGTGACTGGCATTGGAATGGGCTGCCCGGGGAGGTGGTGGAGGCACTGTCCCCGGAGGTGTTGAAGCAAAGCCTGGCTGAGGCACTTGGTGCCATGGTCTGGTTGACTGGATAGGGCTGGGTGCTAGGTTGGACTGGATGAGCTTGGAGGTCTCTTCCATCCTGGTTGATTCTATGATTTAGTAATCACTGCTGCAGATAACCAAGCCACAACAGAATCTGCACATTTACCCTGCTCCTTTCATGCTGTGGTTGAAGGGATGAATTTCAACATGTTCCAATGCAATGAGAAGAAGATTCTGGACTTTAGGTCACATAACACACACTCATGCTGCTTTCTTGGTACAATTGCAAGATTGTTTTGCTGCTTGTTTTTCTTTCTGTGTAACTCGGGCTGGAATCCCCTTCTGAAAGTTCATCTCTCCAAGCTCAGTTTATGATTTTTTCTAAACCACTAAGTATGCATGACTGAGTATTTGTTATGCAACCATAACAACTGTCCTTTTAATGACAAATTCCTGCATAATGTGAGTAGAAAGAATCCGAGGCAAACATGATCTTAAAACTTTAATAGTAAAAAAAGTGTAAAACCAAACACACTGCTGAAAACTTATCAGTAAGAATGAGACTTTAAGTGTTCAAATTCAGAATAGTGCAAATGTTCTTGACTCCTTTCCCCACCTCTTCCACACTTAAATCACTTTGGTTAAGATACTCAGAAATATTGGCAAAAAATGAACTTTTGACTTAACATTTTTGGCTGCATTATCTCTAACACGTACAGATTCAGTTTCAGTCTCTGGAAAATAAGTCTTAAATACTTCTCCACTGATCAAATATCCTTAGAGACCTGTCCTCTTTACATACATCTGGTTTTACATTTTGAAGTTGGTTTCAAGATGGTTACAAAACTCTCTCCCCAACAGGTAGCATACTTCTTCTAACAGCTGAGCTGATCCAGTCCTGATCTGATCTGAGGACCTAATTTCTTCAAGTAGTCCTACAAAATGTTGATTCTTTAAAATTTGAAACCTTTGAGGAATTACACCAATTAAATTATGCTTGATTTTCACCAAAGCAAGATCAGAATTGAGGTCTGCTCTGTAATTCAGACTTTGTCCTAAACCTCTCCTGCTACCAACAAAAATAAAAGCACAAGCAGCAGTTATAGCATTCCCTTAGAAGAGTGAAAATAGGCAGAACACTGCTACCTGGCCTCACCATCAGTCTGTAACTGATGCCTTTATAGCTGAAGCCATGTAAGATTGGAAATGAACACACACAAAACAAATTGCATAATACAACAACAACAACAACCAAAAAAAAGGCAAATGCATAAAAGTTTACAAGTACACCATAATCACAAACTTGGAGTATGTCTAAAAATTTGGGTTCAATGAAAGATACAACAAAACTAACCTGACTAGTTAAATAAATTATTGCTCCATTTGACTCCATGCAGCATTGAAATGAACTCAGAACCCTTCTCTCTTTAATCTCTCATAAGAAATGATTGATATTGAAGAGAACATGAGGCTCAGATTTACTGTACATTGCACTTCAACTTCAAGACCTAATACTTGCTATTTAGGTCTCCTGTGGTCTAAGCTATCAAATGAATATGTTGTGCTCACCAGAACTAAGTATTAAGAAACACCAAATGTTTAATGTAGTGACACAAGCACTTTTTTGTTTTTGTTTAAGAAGGCAATCACAGATTGCAAGGTCTATAGGGTAGTC
Source organism: Pogoniulus pusillus (assembly GCF_015220805.1). Lineage (NCBI taxonomy): Eukaryota > Metazoa > Chordata > Aves > Piciformes > Lybiidae > Pogoniulus > Pogoniulus pusillus. The sequence goes on from NC_087286.1 coordinate 19,418,653, forward strand.
AAAAACCAAGTAGTGATCTCTTTCAGAAACTGAACTGAGAAAACAAGCTGTTTGCTGTTCTTCACACAGAGTTTAAATTGCATTTGAGGCTTGCTTCTGTTCCCAAATCACTTCAGCCAAAATCCTGACTCAAACAGGAGCAAGATCAAGGAGACCTCTAGGAGGAAAGTGCAGATCTAAGGAGCTGGGGGCATACACCCAATGGCCTGCAATGCATGCTTTTTCAGCCACACCACAGACACTTAAGATACTGATGTCCTCCTTCAGTGAGATACTGAAGCGTATGTTTAATATTAAGGAGTACTCATGCACACTTCAATTTCTGACTGAACTGGGGCCAAAACTTGATTCTTACAATGCTAACCTCAATGAGATTTCCAGATGGTATTTTTTGATATATCTCACATTTGAATAAGATTGTCTCCAGTGCTCACCTACTGTACTGAATTTAGGAATTCCAAACTAAGTGCTTTCCAAACTTTCGTCCCTTCAACTCCCTTCATCATCAGAGAAACTTAATGCAGCATTACAAGGAAGGGCAAGATTCCTTCATAAGACTCCTAAAAGCATTAGTGCAATGCCTTTAATCTGTTTAGACCACTCTTGTTTTTAAACAACCCTATTTTTGTAAAGATTTGGATAAATACTATTCCTATTAAACCACACTTCATCATTGTTAAGCACCATCAATCTACTTCCTTTGGGCACTGATACAAGAGCTTGTAATTAAATTTCAGTTTCAAGGCTTTAAAACACAGCAGCTGCTTCAGTAACTTACACTGGAATCTAATACTTGGAAAACTGCCACTTAGCCTGAACAATTGTATGCAACTTGGTGTTAAACTCTTCTAGAGAACAGCCGTACGAAAATGCTTATGTAGTAAATCAGGGTAAGATTTCAAGATAAGCAGTTAATTTCACTTGGCTATTCTAAGAGTGGATTAATAATTGGGTGGGTTGGTTTTGTTTTTTTTTTCCCACAAGTCATTTGTGCAGTGAGCCCATAAAGAGATTATTTTCTTCTTTTCTAAATAATCTTCAGTTTCAAACAGGAACACATCTTCGTAATGTTGCTTTCAGACTGGCACTGTGCTGTCTTCTGGGAAGGTTTAGTCATTGTGTGGTTTCTCTGGGATACCCTATGGATAAAAAAGAAGCAACTCATCAAACATGTTATATTTTAATGCCATCTGGTTAAGTGACTACGTTATGCAGTACTTTCAGTGATTAAATAGTCAACTGACTTAAGTTAGGCTGACAATGACCTAGCAGACATGACTTACAAAACTCGATGATGACATGCTCCTTAACTATGAGCACACACACACACACAAAATTACTATGGGTCTGTGCTGCCTTAATTAGTGCATCTGATAAACTCATTACCAATTGCACTGATTTTTCTAAGATTTTTTGTCAGTTTTCCTCCCTACCTCAGTTTAGCTCTTAGCAAAAGGTACACAGCACTTCCACTAATGAGCATTCATGTTTTTTAATAGCCCTCTTTCAAACTGTACAACTGACACCTGGACAATTAAGTTTCAACTGGACAGAGTGCTGGGCCACCTTGGCTGAACTGTGCTTTTGCCAAAAGTTGGAACAGGCAATCCTTGAGGTCCCCTTCAATGTGGTATTCTATCAGTTACTTCATCTGCCAACCAAGCCTAGCATCAGGCTTACTCATTTCATCCTATGACTTTTCTAATATGAAACCCTGCAATATGTCAGTGTAAGCCATTTAACCAGCTTTTCTTTAAAAGAGAGCTTCCAGGTATGTTTTTCTAATCCTAGAGTCAAAATGTAACTGTATTTGTGAGTATTGAATGTGTTCTCAGTTCTGCAGACTCTAGCAGGAGCAAACAACAGATATTTATGAGGTCCAAGTTCTGAATGCCACCCTAGTTTGCCAGATGTTAAATACTTGAAGGATGTTTTCCAGGATCTATGTAGCAAAGAAGACAGAATTTAACTCAAATTAGCACTAACCATCAGTATCTGGACACTCTTCACAACCAAGCTTTTAGCTGATGTGCAAGCATACAGACAGGTTTACTCTAAAGTGAGGAACTAAGAAGCTAGGAAATGAGATAATGATTTATACTATATTCCATGTATGGAGTCATACTTGAACTACATCTTAAGTGACCACAAAGAGCATATCTGACTCTAGAGTGCTGAAATTTAATGCTATATAGGGACATTTCCTTTAATCTACATATCAAAAATGTTTTGCTGTGTAAATAATTAGAGAAAGCCCATTTGTGTCTCTTTTCTAGCTACCATGTGTGTCTCTTTTCTAGCTAGCTTAGATGTTAACTCAAAGTACTAGCAGAGCAGGAGTTGTTGAGATCCATAGCAGAAGCAGCATGCTAATTTCAGTCTTATTTAGGCTGTTGCTGGAGAGTTTAATACAGAAAACACAGAAATACTTAGACACTTCCCACTCTACATGCAACACAGGTTGTACACTTACATTTCAACTCTTGGGAAGGTGTCTGTTTAATCCTGTCAGTTTGTGAGTCATACCCTTAAAGGCATAGTTTGTTCTTGAACTACCACCAATGGAAGGCACTTGGATTGTTAAAGGAAATGCTGTAATTATATATACTGTAATTACCATAGCCAGTTGGCGTCCTATGTTTCCTACAGTCACACCTCCTGAGAAAAATATACATGGGAGCCAAGAACGGATGTAAAGAAAATCTGGGGATGTATACCTAGGAAATAAAAGGAAGTAAATTAGAGACAAGTTATCATTATCTCCTATGTTGCTAACAAGATGCTATAGCCTTCTTAAGACTTCTCTCCCTGGGCCCCCCAAAAAACCCCAACAAAACAAACAAACACACACACCTCCTCCCAGTAACACAGAAGGAAAAACCAGTGACACCAAATGAAGTCTCTTAACTTAAAAAGCCTTGAAACCCCAATGTCCTAGCCAGCAACATCTAGAAATTCTCTCTCCTGAATGTATTCATAACCTACCAGGCCAGTGGAAGAACAGTTTGCTGAGCTGCTACCATTTCAACATACATCCCAATTTGTCTGCTCCCCACCCTCCATCCTCAGTTCTCAATCTGATCATTTGGAACACTGGACAATTAGCTGCCTTAGACAAAACATCTTATTATAAGAACAGGCAAAAATGTTAATAATTAACTTTCAGCACAGGTGCACTCCTGCTTTTAGTAAAGACATTAGCATATAAAAAGCATAACTTACTGATAAACACCATTATATACAAGAAACTGAGTTATCAAAGTTGCTACAAAGGCTATTGTAATTCCAAGTCCGAGACCGCTTCTTGAACGATCGAATGTCCACCAGAGACCCAGCGATAGGGCTGCCAGAGTCAGGGACAGCTGCATGTTGTTTGCAAAGTCTAGTTTCTGGAAACAAAATGTTAAGGACAATCCTTCTAAGTTTGCAGACATCTTGCTGCTGAAACTGAACAAGGAAGAACTCAAACTGAAAGTGAGCATGATTGTGCGTCTCTGAACACACTATGTCAATGGATCTGGCTTTCAGACCTGCCTAGCAACCGTAATTCTTTTTGACTTTGAGTGAGAGAACAAAAGCAACATCAAATTTTGTCACACTGAGCACCTAAAGATACACTGCCCTGTAATGTATTTAACTTCTATGATTTTTTGTCTCAAGTTATCCTTGCTGATTTAGGATTTCTGCTCAAACCCAACACGAAGAAGAATTCAGCATTCCTGGCTAATTGTGTTAACCATTAGGTGCGGACAACATACAGATTAAAGTAACACAAATTACACTGCTGTGCTTGCAGCTAAACCACACATACTATGGTGTCTATCCCTCCCTCCTTCCAGAATGACCCACAACCACTTCTAAGTGAACTTAGTGCCATGGTCTAGTTGATTGGCTAGGGCTGGGTGATAGGTTGGACTGGATGATCCAACCTGGTTGATTCTATGACTCTACTGCAGTGTACTGCAGATCTCACAGGAGTTTGTCCCTGCCAGCACCATCCTTACCTTTGTAATCCTCCCAGAAGTGAGTGGGAAAGACTATTTCATGACAAGAGACCAAGCATATTGAGCAACAATGTAAACCAGTTCAAGGATACAGCACTGGCATGGTTAATGCCAACAAAAACTGCTATGCATCTCATCACGCTGGCCCACTCTCTCTTGAACTTGTGTGGTTCCCCAAGGTGGCTGTCAATGCAGGGATACAGCAGGCCAACAACAGCTGCAAGAGAAGCAACACTGCTTGTACTAACTGTTAAACAATGATTACTGTTATGTTACCAACTATAAGCTTGGCAAGCAAGTGCTTGACAAAGCAGTGAGGTCCTATTCATGCTTCTGAAAGCCTGATGAAGAGAAGACAATTATTATCCCTCTACTTCAGAAAAAAAACTTCACTGTAACAAGGAATATTCTGTTTGAACTCTTAAAGTTGATCTATTGCAATGTTAACATATTTGACTTCAAGTTTTTTTTTACTTCCCACAGCAGATGCTTGCTTTGTAACAATAAAGCATAATGAAAGCTTAATTAAAGAGAGGAATGAAGTATGTGTTTGTTGCTCATATGCTGGATGGACAATTTTACAAACCTGACTCATTAGTTGTGAATCAGGCCCTGAATTAAATATTTGCCTGGACTTAAGTTTCTTGGCAGAGATAACTTTCTATCCCTCTACTGGGCTGTCAGCCTATGCTGTCATCCAAGTCAGATGAATTTTGATACCGAACAGAAACAGAGCTGAGCTTTGAGAAGCACCTGTCATCAATCATATTTGTGTTAGTGAAAAAAATAACTACTCATACTACTAACTGAAGTTTTTTGTCCTCATATAGCATTTGCTCAGCCTTACCAGCCTACAGATTGGATGCAGAAGGAAAACACTGGCTGGTGTTAGCTGAGCTACTAGCACAAACACTACATGAGTCTTCCTCTAAGCCTTGCAAGTCCGTGTGTTATCATCAATTGCAAGGTTAGACGTGCTGCTGTACATAACGTCTGTGTTTATTTCCTTACCTGCTCTCTTCTTTCCTCCTTCTTATACTCCTAAGAGGAGTAACTTCTATGTTAAGGCCACGAGATGTGATCTGATACTGAAACAGCTTCCCTATCCTAATGCCAGATAATGAGACTTTAACTTTGCAGTAACAGCCAAATCTCAAAGTTTAATCCAGTTGTGACAGGACTATGAAAACTTTCATAGGATCATATCTTGTGGCAATCCATTTACTACACAGTTTATCAGTAGTTCATGTTTTATCATTCATACTCCCTTACTATGAGGTAACATGAACGTGATATAACAAGACTTGAGAACACCACTGCATTAAAAACAACATCTGGGAGAGTTATTTAAAGCATAGTGCCAGTTAAAAAGATTAAAGTGAATTTATTTTCTAAGACAGTAATGCATTTTCAACCCCCTGGTCCTTCACCAAGCCCTTATCTCGTTTTGACAAGGATAGAAGGGATTACTAATGCATCAGGGGAATGCCGGATGCTGCGCCAACGGCACCGCAGACTGTTTTATGGCGCATTTTGCGCTGCAGCTCCGGAGACGGGTGGGCAGGGGTGGACAGCGGCAGGTAGGGGCCAGCAGGCGCGATCGGGCAGCCGGCGGTCTGAAGACTGTCAAGGTCTGGCAGGAGTGTGCGAGCAGCGGGAGGGCCAGCAGTGGCTGGAGGACAGATGCTGGCAGGAGAGGGCCGCGGACAAAAGCAGCGCAGGCGTCAGTAAAACGAGCGGCGGACGGAAAGGGGCTAGCGAAGCGCACTGACAGGCGCGGGCAGCGAGAGAGGACCGACTGCCGAGGGCGGGTGGCAAGCGGAGCAGCGGCAGGCCAGCGGAGCAGCGGCAGGCCAGCGGAGCAGCGGCAGGCCAGCGGAGCAGCGGCAGGCCAGCGGAGCAGCGGCAGGCCAGCGGAGCAGCGGCAGGCCAGCGGAGCAGCGGCAGGCCAGCGGAGCAGCGGCAGGCCAGCGGAGCAGCGAGACTCGACGGCAGCGCGCCCGGGACGGCAGCACGCGGCGCACGTGACTTCCTTGTTTTCCGCCCAGCCCGTGGCCAGTTCACGCCGGCAGCCAATGGCGAGCGCCGCCCGCCTCTCACCAGTTCACCGGCAGCCAATGGGCGGCGGCGGGGGGCGGAGACAGGCGGCGGCGCTGCACGGCGCGGCCCTACCGCGCCCACCGGTACCCGGTCCTAGGGCGGAGGGGAAGGGGAGAGCGGGGAAGCCCAGCGCGGAGATCGACCTGTCACCGGAGAAACGGCGGCAGCGTGTCTGCGCGCTAGCCCCCGCGCCACGGTGCTGAAGTTGCTCTCGGACGCTTCCAGGCCGTACCGCGCTACGGGAAAACAGGCTTCAGCCACGCTCGGAGCGCACCGGCTCAAAAAGCAGCCTCCGGGCACACGCGAAACGCGCGGGTGGCTCCTGCACATGGGTAAAGCTGGGGCGGGCACAACTCGCCTTCCGAAGGCGAGAGCTCACATCACTCGCTGTGTGATGGAAGGGCCAAGCTCCCGTGTGCACGGGTCACAAACCCAGCCCGAACACTTCTCCTTCACCTGGGAGGATGGGGAAGAAAAACACCAGATCGCACCCGGAGGTCAAGAACTCACCAGCGGCAGTCCCGCAGCACGGGGGCACCCACCAGGCGGAGGAGAAGAGAGTAGAAATCACCTCGTCAGGAAACAGAGTCACATTTCTCTGGATCTGCAGCAAGTTCAGAACCAGGGCCATGAAAGCGCCGACGACGAAGAGGACCACGCTCCTCTGCACTAGGTGTTGACTTAAGTTTAAAGTGCTGCTGCTCCTGCTCCTGCTGGTGCTGCTGGCACTGGAGGTGCCGGGGGTGCGTGCTCCATGACCCACCAATGTCAGCGAAGGGCTGGAGACCGAGGAGCTCAGCATCTCGCCCACCTTGGCGGCCAGCCCAGCCGCCGTGTCCCCCAGCTGGGTTTTGTGTCTTCCTCTGGCAGCGCAAGCACAGCTCCAGGCGCAGTTCTCCAATCTGGGCATTGGCTCCACCGGCGTCCTGAAACACACATACAGGGACAGGCTGTTAAAACCCCAACAGCAGAACCGCTTTCACATCCACGACACACACTGCCTCCTCCAGCATCAGTCTGGGGACACGGAGCGAAGAGCTTACAGCCCAAAGGGTCGGGGGCACGTCGGCAGCCCTGGTGCCCCTAGGTGACCTGACCCACTTGAGTATGACAGGGCCAGAGGCCGCGCCTGCCCCGGCCCATCGGCTGCGAGACCCCCGGCTCCAGTGACCCGGGCTCGGGCCCAGGGGATGACAGAGGCAGGCATCGTCTGCCCGCGCCTCCTCGCCCTCGGGAACGGGGTTCCCAACCCTCTGCTCGCTGGGCACCGGGACCGCGGGCGTCTCACCTCAGAGGGCTGCTGCCGCTCTGCCACTTCCCTGCTGGCTCACCACCGCAGGCCCTGTGCTCCGCGTAAGGTTTATAAGCCCCCAGCCGCGGGTGTCACGTTACCCGCCGCCGACCTACCCGCGGCCGGAGGCAGCGACGGTCCCGCCGCTCCGCTCCGTTCCACCGCCCCTCCCCTCGGGCCGGGCCGCGCCGCGCCGGGCGGGGCCGCGCGCGAGCGCCGAGCGCGGGAGCCGCCGCGCCAGCCCCGGCGCCCGCGTCCAGTCGGGTGAGGCAGCGCAGCCAATCGCGCCCGGGCGGCTGATATGACGTGCGGGACACACCACCCGCCGGCCCCGCGCCCGCCCGCACCGCGGCTGGCGGCGGCAGGGCCGCGCGGCGCCGCCGGCCAGGGCCGGGCGGAAAGGAAAGGAAAGGGGGTACGCGCCGCGGTAGTCGCAGCCTCGCCGATGTAGGCGCCCTGAGGGGAGCCCGGGGGTGACCCGCCCCGCCCCGCCTCGCCTCGGGGTGATGAAGGCGATGGGGATGATGGTGATGGTGTCCATGCTGATGGAGGTAGGGGTGAGAGTGATAGCAGTGGTATTGGTGGTGATGAAGGTGGCGGTGCCATGCACAGTCCAGCTCTGACCTGCTTGCCGAGCCCACCGTGGAGCGTTGTCCCTTTGGGAAAGGGGAGTTAGTCATAGGGGAGGTTGAAGGCGTCTCCTGCGGCGTCTCCTGAAGATCAAGGGATCGGTGATGCTGGCTGTTGTAATTCTAAAATGATGGTCTCAGGAGGTCCCACCAAACCCATGACTGCTTACCGAGATGGTGCCAAACCCAGGCACGGCATCAAGCCACCAGCCGTGGGGTGCCTGGCAGATTCCAGGCTCCCGAGTGCCAACCTGAGCAGGCTGAGGCAGAGTCTGGGTCACAGTGTTCCCAATCTAGTGTAGCGTCATCAAATACAGTTACACCAAGTTCACCCTCTGGGTGCTGCACGGAGCTGGGAAAGTGGCCTAGAGGAGATGGCTCCTGTTTTTGGGCTGCTCACTGTTCAGCACACGTTGGAGGCTTGCCTGTTAATGCAGCAGGAAGGAATGGATTTCTCACTGGAGCCAGCATGGCTTTTCTCATGTGAGGAAAGAACATCTTCTGAAAGAGTATCACAGTATCACAGCATCACAGTATCACCAAGGTTGGAAGAGACCTCACAGATCATCAAGTCCAACCCTTTACCACAGAGCTCAAGGCCAGACCATGGCACCAAGTGCCACGTCCAATCCTGCCTTGAACTGCCCCAGGGACAGCGACTCCACCACCTCCCCGGGCAGCCCATTCCAGTGCCCAATGACTCTCTCAGGGAAGAACTTTCTCCTCACCTCCAGCCTAAATCTCCCCTGGCACAGCCTGAGGCTGTGTCCTCTCGTTCTGGTGCTGGCCACCTGAGAGAAGAGAGCAACCTCCTCCTGGCCACAACCACCCCTCAGGTAGTTGCAGACAGCAATAAGGTCACCCCTGAGCCTCCTCTTCTCCAGGCTAACCAATCCCAGCTCCCTCAGCCTCTCCTCGTAGGGCTGTGCTCAAGGCCTCTCCCCAGCCTCGTTGCCCTTCTCTGGACACGCTCAAGCATCTCAATGTCCCTCCTAAACTGGGGGGCCCATAACTGAACACATTACTCAAGGTGTGGTCTAGTATGGGACTAACTGGCTTCCCAAGCTACAATGCTAAGGATTTAAGAGTAGTTTCTAGCCATGCCCATGACAGACAGCATGATGGACCATCAAGGTTCAGTGATGCTTCTGTTTGTTTTCCACTGATGAGTTAGAATCATCTAGTCAGAGTTGGGAGGGACCACGGGGATCATCTAGTTCCAACCCCCCTAGATCAGGCTACTAGGGTAGGGGACACCCTACCCTAGATCAGGCTGGCCAGAGGAAAAGTTAAATGTAACAAATTGGTTGGACTGGATGATCTTGGAGATCTCTTCCAGCCTGGTTGATTCTATGAAAAAAAAATTATGGAATCAAACATATAGAAAGATGTAGGTTCTCTGTATGTTATGAAGAGTAACCTGGGTATGGCCACCCCTTCTCTTATCTTGCTGGGATACAAAGAGGATAGCTGAGCCTGCTGAGCAATGTGGCTTTGGATGACATAGTCAACTGCCCTGGTGATGGACAAATTGTCAGTGCAACTGTTGGAAGCCACAGAAGAGCCCAGTATTTTTCTCTTGATACTGACTAGCTTGGGATCAGCCCAGCCCTGTCTGGCAGACTTTGCTGCAGGACTGCTGTGTAGGTGTCCTCTGCACGTGGAGTTGTAAATACTCCGTTTCCATTGCTGTTTTATCTCAATAGTTCATTGAAACAGCTTTTGGTTTTAGTTTTATATGCTAAAATAATTTGAATTCTGCTGTCAGGCTTTGTAAGGACCTGATTTAATTCTCTCTCTCTTTTTCTCCCTGTGACCCAGTGGACCTGCTGTGTAAGTTGAACTATTTTCAGAGAAAACAGTCTTAATATCTTATCAACATTGTATGAGTTCCTTTGCAGAGACATTTGATTTGTTCCAGGAAATCACATGCAGACATAACATTTTCCTTCTGTTGTAGGGGTTTTGAATTGACACAAGCAATTTATCTGTGTCCCCAGACTGCTAAGCAATACCTTTGGCAGCTCTAAACAAGGGCTGGAACTTACTCCCCGGGATTTTCTTTTTCCTTGTCGAATCACTTGGAGATTTATCAGCAGGACTGGGGATCACAGATAAAACAACCCATCTTTGTAAGAAATCTCTTTCTGGAGTTGACCTCTGGGAAACAAATGTAATTCATCCTTGCTTCTGCTACATCTGTACTTTATTTGAGAAGATGCCTTTCTGGACTAAATCTTTTTCTTCTCTCTTACTCATATTCTCAGCATCTGGGCAGACTTCACGTTCCCTTCTGCTGTGTCTGCTGGTTTTATTTCCTGAAAGAACTTCTTCAGTAGTTTTGTTTTTAGTCTTGTGTTTTCCCTTTCCTCATGGGTATGTCTCTTTTGCTACTTCCTGCAGCATCTTTTATTCCTTTTTTTTTTTTTTCAATATTCATAATAAGATGTGGTGATGCCCTTCTTTCTTCCAGGCTTCTTTCACACAGTAGAGACAAAGTTCTGGGACAGTAAAATCGGCTGCAGCATCACTGAATCAATACAGAAACACAGAACCACGGAATTTCCTAGATTGGAAAAGACCTTCAAGCTCCTTGAGTCCAATCATCAATTTCACACTGACAAGTCCTTGACTAAATCAAATCCCTCAGCACAACATCTCATCACTAGGAATCTCTATGGTTGGAAAGGACCACCAGGAGCATCCAATCTGACCTTCAACCCAGCATCCTTCATCACCAGACCATAGCCTCAAGCACCACATCCACTCCCCTTTTAAACACCTCCAGGGATGGGGATTCCACCACCTCCCTGGGCAGCCTGTTCCAGTGCTTGACCACCCACTCAGTAAAGAGCTTCCTTCCAACATCCAACCTAAATGTCCCCTGACCAACTTGAGGCCTATACCAGGTCTACACCAGCTGAGAAAGTGGCCCTAAGTTCTCCTGAAGTTATCTGCTTAGAATGAAGTTACCTGCTTTAGAATCCTGAAAAGGACTAGGCCTCTGCATGTTTTGGTTAATGCCTGAAATTTTATGCTTAACAGTTATTTCTGGAAAGAAGTGCTCATGTGTCTTTGTAGCATTAATGACAGGGTTATTTTTGTCTCTTTCCTTAGCAAAGACAGCAAAATCTGGAAGTACTCTACATCACTGCTGGTTACATAAATAGGATAGAATCATAGAATCATGGAATGGTTTAGGTTGGAAGGCACCTCAAAGCTCAGCCAGTTCCAATCCCCTGCCATAGGCAGGGACACCTCCCACTAGAACAGGTCACTCAAGGCCTCATCCAGCCTGGCCTTGAACACCTCCAGGGAGGGAGCAGCCACAACCTCCCTGGGCAACCTGTGCCAGTGTCTCACCACCCTCACTGCAAACAACCCTTTCCTGACAGCTACTTTGAATCTCCCCTCTGCCACTTTAAACCCATTCCTCCTCATCCTCTCATTCCAAGACCTTATCAATAGTTCCTCCCCGGCCTTCTTGTAGCCCACTTTAGATACTGGAAGGCCACTCTAAGGTCTCCTCGAAGCCTTCTCCAGGCTGCACAGCCCCAACTCTTGTAGCCTGCCCTCTTAGCAGAGCTGCTGCAGCCCTCTGAGCATCTTGGTGGCCTCCTTTGGACTAGTCCAACAGTTCCACATCCTTCTAGTTTGGGGCTCCAGAACTGCCCCCAGGACTGCAGGTGGGGTGTGAGGAGAGCAGAGCCAAGGGGCAGAATCCCCTCCCTTGCCCTGCTGCCCACACTGCTCTTGCTGCAGCCCAGCACAGGGTTGTGTCTGGGCTGCACTCACACTGCAGGCTCCTGTTGAGCTTTTCCTCACCCCAGACCCCCAGGGCCTTTTCCTCAGGGCTGCTCTCAGCCATTCCCCACCCAGCCTGGAGCTGTGCTTGGGATTGCACTGACCCAGGTTCAGGACCTTACACTTGGCCTTGTTGAATGCCATGAGGTTGGCCTGGGCACAGCTCTGCAGCCTGTGCAGGTCCCTCTGCATGGATCCCTGCCCTCTAGCAAGTCGACTGTGCCACACACATAATTTCACCTCTCCTTTCCTGCTTTCTGTGTTAACCTGTGGTGTCCTGGACTCTGACAATGTGCTTGTCTCACAAAGACTGTTTCATAGGCCTCTTACATGGGAAGCTTAGGCTATCTGGACATTTTTTTTCCTCACTACTCAAACTGTATATAAAAGGAGCTGGCTGCTGATACAGTCTCAGAAGGCAGTGGTAGAGAATCACAGAGCAAGACCTGTATTGTGCCTAAAGCTGCTTTCCCTCTGCTTCACTGGAGACGTTTTCAGAATGTAGTCACCTTCAAGAATTTCTGCTATTGATACAGAGAATAGAAACCTTCCCAGCCATAAGCTAAGCCTTAATCTCTCATGTCTCCGTGAAAGGATTTAGTGACATGCATTGTTTGATTCGTGGTGCTAACCTTGACTACAAGGGTTCAAAACAAGTCTTTTGACAGCAGCAGCAGTTTATCAGTCTGAGTTCTTTGCGTTGCCAGTGGCCTTCAGTGTAGGTGTGTGAATCCTCAGTATCACGCAGTGAAGCCTGCAGGTTGCACGGTGCCTTCTCAGAGGTACCTTGACAATAAACGGTGGTGTCTAGTGAGTCCTGTAGGTTAGTTTTGTGAAATTGCTCAATTTCCAGTGCAGGAGCTCATTAAGAGCTAAAAAAGAAGGACAGGGAGTGATTACATGGTACAATAAGCAGTGTGCAAAACACAGAGTCTCTGAACAAGGCAAACCCTAGCCAGAACACTTCAAACACATAAAACAAAGGTGTGAAACAAATCGTGTTGGTGGTTAGTATATAACAATGTGAGTCATCCACAGTGAGCAGAACTTTCAACTTGGCTGCTTTTACATGAGCTGAAGGTGGGAAACTATAGATGGAGTCTGAGTGTGGAAATTAAACCTCAGAACAAAGCTCTGCCTTAGTGGTGTTGCTAGTAACGTAGTGGGCACATGACAAATGTTAGCTGAAGGTTTCTTGTTTAGTTCTGACCTTTCTGTGGCTGGTTTTTTTTTCTTAACCAGAGCAAAAGAGAAAGAACAATTATATGTAGGCTGTGATCTTCAAGTGTCTATACATTTGTCTAACTGTCACATCATTAGCTATTCAACATCCTCCATGCAGCTGTGGGACCTGACTTGCTGTCAATGGACCTCTGTCCTGACACAAAGACAGTGTCTTTGCCTTGGTTTCAACTTCATTCATCGCCCATGTTCTGCATGTTCATTGAGCTCGGTGAGTTCATTGCATCCATACTTGATACTCAAGACTGTGAGGTGATCTAAACTTCATTATGAAAATATACTATTTACTGGTTAGATCACTGAAAAAAAACATTGCAATGTTACTAAAGGCAAGCTGCTCTACCCAGGTGTGGCTAAAAATGGATGCAATTTTGGTCTTGCTATATTGACACTTAGATGTTTATTTATGTTACCTCCAGATCTTTAAAGAGACTAATTAGAAGGCAATTGTATATTTTTAATTTAAAAAAAAAAATACATTATGCAAGATGGAAAAAGCCAGACATGGTCAGGCCACACCTTGAGTGCTGTGTCCAGTTCTGGGCCACTCAGTTCAAGAGAGATGTTGAGGTGCTGGAAGGTGTCCAGAGAAGGGTGACAAAGCTGGTGGGGGGCTTGGAGCACAGCCCTGTGAGGAGAGGCTGAGGGAGCTGGGGGTGTGCAGCCTGCAGAAGAGGAGGCTCAGGGCAGAGCTCATTGCTGTCTACAGCTACCTGAAGGGAGGTTGTAGCCAGGTGGGGTTGGTTTCTTCTGCCAGGCAATCAGCAACAGAACAAGAGGACACAGTCTCAAGTTGTGCCAGGGGAGGTCTAGGCTGGATGTTAGGAGGAAGTTGTTGTCAGAGAGAGTGATTGGCATTGGAATGGGCTGCCCAGGGAGGTGGTGGAGTCACTGTCCCTGGAGGTGTTGAAGCCAAGCCTGGCTGGGGCACTTAGTGCCATGGTCTGGTTGACTGGCTAGGGCTGGGTGCTAGGTTGGCCTGGATGATCTTGGAGGTCTCTTCCAACCTGGTTGATTCTATGTAAGGGGTGAGCTTCTTGAAAGTAAAATTACTGTCTCCAATGCCTTTGTCAGTCACTATCTAGTCAGTGGTCATGTGTAGGGATGGCCAGTTGCTTCTAATAGTAGTACTCCAAATTATGATAGTCTGAAGAGAAGGTGAATAAAAAGAGGTATGTAAAAAAAACCCCAAACCTAGAAGGAACATTGTCTTTTATATGCATTTATTTCTTGGTGGAAACTTTACTTGAAGAAAAAAATTGCTTGTCATTGATCTTAGCACAACATTAGGTTTTCTGAAAGGGCTTCAAGTGTGTACAAGTGTGTCCAGGTGTGTACAAGTGTGTCTATGGCTGATGGTAAGCTCAAGTGTTGTTTCACTTGTTTGGTGATGTGACACTTGGTCGTTTCCATGCAGGATAAAAATGGAATTGCCTCAAGGGTTGCAGTGTGAGACATCTTCTTCTCACAGCTCTCTTCTTTTGGTACACAGTTCCAGCACTTTTTGTCCTCTCACAATGGCAACCTTCCCACTTACTGTTGTCATATGTGCCTGAAAAAGATGCTTTTGGAATTCATATGCTAACTTGTCAAGTTAACTCTGAAGCCATTGCAAAGGAGTTACTCTTGCTCCCCATACATGCTTAAGGCTCATGATTTTGTCATGCTGCTGTAGGGAGACCTGCAGTGACACTGTCCTGGCAGCTATTTGCCTTGGAATGTGCAGTTACAGAAGAGAGGAAGGAGCTTTACAGTACCCTCATTTTCCAAACCCTTTTCACTATATCAGGTAGAAGGAATATTCCCATCTAGGAGAGCCAGCTGCATCCTCTATGTCTGCTGAGATAGCCAAGGTCTAAATCTCTTTGCTCTGACCTTTGATTCCATGCCCTTACCACGGTAATAACTATAAATAACAGAGCTGTGGCTACCAAGAATAGATTCAGTAACACACACTTTGGTTGTATCTGTACGTCTTCATCTCAAATTCTGGCTGAGAGCTCTAGAACTATTACTGTCATGTTGGAAACAGTTTCTTCCAGAGCATTTCACGTGGGATGGTTCTGTCCAATTCACATTGCTTTGAAAAAGAAGTCCTTTTAAAAAGAAGACATCTGCAGTTCGTTTTCCAGGACAATGTTATGACTGCACAAAAGAGGTGAGAGGAGGTACCTGGGTGCTACCAGTGCTTCTTCCAGGATGCCACCTTGAGGGTGTGAACACATAAAGGTCACCTCACTGTGAAGTGCAAGCAATACCTTTTTTTCCTCCCATCATGCTGCAGATATGTACCCAGAGAATAGCTTTGGTTTCAACCAGGACATTGAGAAAAGCTTTCCAGTGTAAACCTCCCAAGGCATCCAGGAAGACCAATGCAGGGAAAAACATTGAAGAGAGAGCATGTGCATGTTCATGATGTGGTGTGAAAGCATGGCTTTCATGTGGCACCATTGATTAGTTCTGTGAAGTTTGCCACTTCTCAGGCAAAATCTTGTTTCCCATTTCACTGATCACATCAGTACTCTTAAATGCAGTTCACTGCACCTAGGTGGTAAGGATTGCTGTTAGGTATGTTTTCAGATTGCCAAGCTGAACTTTAAAGCTAAAAAAGTGCAGCATATGGGAAGCCTGTGACTTTGCCTGTAGCAATACTTTAGAAGCTGCTGAAACTAGGTTATGCTGAAAAATGTGTTTACTTAAAGCCAAAGCCTTTAGCTTTTGCTCATAAAAGAACAGACTTCGCTTGTAATAATGCGATCAGGCCACTTGCATGCAAACTCAAAGGGCCTAATTATGTGCTAAACCATACTAGTTGTAGGCTAATGTAATTCTTGCTGTTATTGTAATGCAGGACTGGACCTTACAGAACAGCTTCAGATGTGCCACAGTAAATTTTAGAGCTCATGATGACAGATTACTTTTAAATCAAATCCTAGGCTAGAATTCTGTTAAAGATCTGTGTTGCACACTACCAACTCCACTTGCATGTTCAGGCTTATTTTGTGATGGTACTCATGTTGAAGGAGTTCAAAACACAAAGGAGAATGATGTGGATGGTTTAGAAGCATGCACTGTTTAGAAGCATGCACTGTACCCTCTCTGTTTGCTCAGATAAATGCATTTAGTAGAGGCACTGAAGTTAGTCTTTGTTTTCAGTTGTCCTTGGAGAGAGCAAGGGGAAATAATACCTCCAGATAGCTGCTGAGATCCCAGTTTGTCTGCACTGGCCTTGGGAGATGCCCATTTCTCTCCTCTGAGTGCACCAAAAGCTTCTGTTTTCTTCATTCAGAAATAAGCCAAGGAGCTCTATGGTCAGAGATCAACTGTATGTGTCTAGCCTGTTACCACATGGAATGGCTTAGAGGTCCAGAACTCACCCAGGATCCACTGTTTGGTCAGGGTTGTGTGTGTATTGCCTCACTAGGTCAGGTGTTCATGACACCTGTGAAGATGAGTTTGGTGCCTTCCCATCTATTGCAGAGACCAAGATTGCAAAAAGGTCTTGTGGCAAACAGGCATTAACCTCTTGGGTGTTACTTGTTTCTTTTGTCTCACATCTAGCAAGTGAGAAACAAAGGGAATAAAGAATGATAACCCTGCCAGAGGAAACAGAAGGAGCAAAATGCTTCCAAGTGCCATTGGAATGGGCTGCCCAGGGAGGTGCTGGAGTTGTAGCCAGGTGGGGTTGGTCTCTTCTCTAAGGCAACCAGCAACAGAACAAGGGGACACAGTCTCAAGTTGTGCCAGGGGAGGTCTAGGCTGGATGTTAGGAGGAAGTTCTTCACAGATTGGCATTGGAATGGGCTGCCCAGGGAGGTGCTTGAGTCACCATCCCTGGGGGTATTCAAGCAAAGCCTGGATGAGGCACTTAGTGCCATGGTCTGGTTGACTGGCTAGGGCTGGGTGCTAGGTTGGCCTGGATGATCTTGGAGGTCGCTTCCAACGTGGTTGATTCTGTGATTCTATATGATAAGACTGGATGAGGCATTTAGTGCCATGGTCTAGATGACTGGATAGGGCTGGGTGCTAGGTTGGACTGGATGATGTTGGAGGTCTCATCCAACCTGGTTGATTCTATGGTTCTGATGGCCTTGTGGCCTATTTGAGAAGCTAAAAAAGCCTCTGCATCCCATCTGAGAGACTATTGGTCTTCTCATCAGCCTACCCTGGCACCTATTCAACTGAAAATGTGCTTAATTTTCTCACATTCACTGGAGCAATCTCAGCTAGAAAAGTCAGACAGGCATCTCTCTCTTACTTCTGAATAAGCAGCGTGAAGATGTCAAAGAGAACTTACTCCTATTTTTTGACATTTCAGAATCTGCTGCTTCTGCTGCTTTGTGGTTAGCTTGTTGCTGATGTTTGCATGTGGAGATCTTTGTTCTTGCTCTGTGTTGTGTCTCTGGAATGCTATGAGCAATTGTTTGTGTTTGTTCATACTTGGGTGGAACTAACTGTCTAATTGGATAAATATTTGCATACAGAGAAGACAAAATGGGCAGGATTCCTGTTGATGGAAATGTGCTTTTACAACCAGCCCAGCAAATGTAGAGGCTTAGATAAAACTGGTGACTGCAAGGCCACTTCTTATGGTCAGCCTGTATGAAGTAGGTCTAGTATAACTAACTGTCACATCTCTATTCATTTCTAGTTACCAATGGACTCTATTTTCCAGCTGGGAAGTCCTGTGATTGCCAAGCAGGAAGGGGGAAGTTGCCTTACGGACTCACTGTAGCTGTCTACAACTGCCTGAAAGGAGGTTGTAAGTGAATGTGGGTGTTGGTCTCTTCTCCCTAATATCAAGTGATAGAATGAGAGGAAATGGCTTCAAATTATACCAGGGAAGGTTTAGATTGGGTATTAAGAAGAGGTTCCTTACTGAAAGTGGTCAGGCATTGGAACAGGCTGCCCACGGAGTTAAAGTTGCTTGAGGTGTTCAAGGAACTGAGTAGACCTGGCACCTTGAGGCATGATTTAATGACCATGGTGGTGCTGACAGTTGGACTTGATGATCTTAGAGGTCTTTCCCAACCAAAATGGTTCTGTGATTCTATGACTTCATGTTGAAAAGTTTCTGACTTCCACTGGGGCTTAGCCCTGTTGAAAACCAAGTTATTTCTTTACCAACTTGTCTTTGGACATCATGAGTAAGTTTTCCACAGAGGCAGAGATTTCCTAAGTGAACATTACTAGGTCCAAATGCCTGAAGCTGTTTGGAAAGTTGCAAGCTTGTGCTGCCTGTGGAAGGTGTGTTTGTAGCTGTGATAAATACGTTGTATAAGTCTTACCAGGTGACTATTTCATGTGTTATCACTAGCTAAGCTACAAAGCGTGCTCTAAAAGAGGCACACACAAAGGAAGAGATTGTAATGAAGATGTATGACTGAAGAGGCTGGCAGTGGGCAATTCAGCACTTCTTTTGATAAAAGTAGTTATGCCATGAGCAAAAGTGAAACCAAACTCCACACTTCAGGTGTTGTGTAGATGTAACCCTACTTCAGCTTCTGTGTAGCTCTGGCTATGCAACCCTGGAACTCACTGTGAGCAGATCTATCCTGCCTAGTCTTGAAAGAATTGCACAGTCTCGTTGTGCTGTTGCCTCACACATGTCTGGAGGAAACAAGTGTCTGTAGATCTAAAAAACCTTTAATTTATATGTGTTTTACTTGTCTTGTTTGGAATTCTCCTGTTTCTGCAAGATTCACCTATTTACTCTTGTCTTCAAAAAATAAATAGGAATAATTTACAGGTTTGCTTTTATAGGGCAGAGCTCTGATGCTCTTGCACTGCCTGATAGCTTACTTTGCCATTAGTTGCACTGGGTTCACTGATACTAATTGTGGTGCAAAGCATCTCTTCTGATTGAGTAAGACTTCTCAATCTGTCTTAAGTCTTTTATTACCACAGTGTGGCCATCCACTCTTCTGCTTATTGCAGGTCCCAGATTTTTGTCTGCCTTTACAATGTGTGTATTCAAGCTCAGATTGTCTCTGAGCCAGAATTCATTGACCAGCTAGTCAGCTGTATCTACTCCTGCATAGTTATTCGTGTTATCAGTCCCTACTGTGCGCTCAGATTTCCCTCTGTGATCATTCTGGGAAGCAGAATGGGGAGGTGAGACAGGTAACACAGATTGCCTTGCTGTTTTCTCCTCTGATCTAATCAGCTTCTTGCCCACCCCTTTGAATGGCACGGAGAGTGAGAATAAGCAGCTACAGGACAGTCTGCTGAGATCAGTCATACCTCTGCCAGCTTTGTCTCTCCTTCTTGGAACAGTGGTTTAGTTGAGTTCACCACCAAACCATTTCACAAGGATGGTGTGGACTAGTTCCCTGTGAGCTCACACCTGTCAACTGGTGGCAAGCTGATTGTAACTTTTCCTGTTGTTCGGGTCTTTGTAAGCTCCTCTGTGGATTCTTGCAAGCTCGTGGTGAGTATTTCCCTGAGTCATGGGTAACTGCAATATATCAAGGCATGTAGGCTTCTCTGTATCTCCTTGTTACCTTTGTTCTGAAACCATCTTGAACTTTATTTCCTTGGTGACCTTTATCTGGTTGTAAAATCAGGTAAAAAATATGTAAAGGTATAGAACGAGTAAAGTGAATATTAGATGAAGCAGTGAGGCTGAATAAATCTTCATTTCATCGAGAAAGCAAGCTGAAAATAGCACCACTTCCCTCCTTATCTTGATATCACTTAACATGTTAAATACATACAACCCTGAAGAGAGGGACTTGGGGGTGCTGCTGGATGAGAAGCTCAACAGGAGCCAACAGTGTGCACTTGCAGCTCAGAAAGCCAAGCAGAGGAAGAGTGTGGCCAGCAGGGCCAGGGAGCTGATTCTCCTCCTCTACCCTGCTCTGGTGAGACCTCACCTGGAGTACTGCATCCAGTTCTGGAGTCCCCATTACAAGAGGGATGTGGAGATGCTGGAGTGTGTCCAGAACAGGGCCAGGAGGATGCTCAGAGGGCTGCAGGAGCTCTGCTGTGAGCACAGCCTGAAAGAGTTGGGGCTGTGCAGGCTGGAGCAGAGGAGGCTTCCAGGTGACCTTCTTGTGGCCTTCCAGGATCTGAAGTGGGCTACAAAAAAGCTGGGGAGGGACTTTTTAGGCTGTCAGGGAGTGCCAGGACTGGGGGGAATGGAGCAAAACTGGAGGTGGGGAGATTGAGACTGGAGGTGAGGAGGAAGTTGTTGAGCATGAGAGTGGTGATAGGCTGGAATGGGTTGCCCAGGGAGGTGGCTGAGGCCCCATGGCTGGAGGTGTTTAAGGCCAGGCTGGCTGAGGCTGTGTGCAGCCTGCTCTAGGGTAGAGTGTCCCTGGGCATGGCAGGGGGGTTGGAACTGGCTGCTCCTTGAGGTCCCTTCCAGCCCTGACTGATTCTGTGATTCCTTGTGATGTTGAGATTACTACCAACAATCGTCTTTTTCTGCAGTGTTTTCCTGCTTCTTGTGATAAACAATCTGTACCAGTAACATAGTGGCAACTAAGCCTCATCCTCTGGCAGCCATGCATGGAGATTTGTTCCTTCTTCAAGTCTTGCCTTTTCTCTGGGTGCAGCATTTAGTGGAGCTGGTGGCATGTGTGTGAATAGCCTAGAACACTTCTCCCCCTCGATCAGACCTTTATACCACTGTTATTGTGTTTTCTGAATACTTCACCTGGTTTTGCCTGAAGGTTTGGACAAAGCTTTCCAACCTGGATGGTAGATGGTTTGCACTGACCCTATTGTGAATGCTTATCTGAGGTGAGCAGGAAGAGGTTGCCCTGTTGCTCAGTCTGTGCTTTCAGGAGGATGGGCAAGAAATGTATCCTTTCACAAATACACTCACCTCCCTGGATCTATGCTAATGCTGACTCTTTTCCATTCACAAGAGAATTTTGGTCCTGAATGCCAGGTATTTGGCTTGCCAGCCAGTCAGAAATGCCTAACTGCCCAATTGCTTTCCTCACAGGCATAAGTTAAACTTGCACTTGGAATGGTTTAACTTGTTTAAAGTCCACAATCTAATTTGCTGAGGGAGTTCATTTGTGTTAGGAAATAGCCTTTGTCAATAAATTTCAATGGGAAAAGAGAAAAAAAACAACCTGGGCTTGAGCCAAAAGATTCATTCATGAAAAATTCTGTGGAATGAAAAGGAAATGTGCAGCTTTTGAAAGGCCTTACAGCATCTGCTGTGGGTGTTTTAGTGGAGACTAATTGGACATGTTACAGATAGCTGTTAATTCAGCTGATGATTGAGATAACAGGGCAATAAACACCATGAGAATTCATAGAATCATGGAATGGTTTAGGTTAGAAGGGACCTCAAAGCTCAGCCAGTTCCAACCCCCTGCCATAGGTAGGGACACCTCCCACTAGAACAGGTTGCTCAAGGTCTCATCCAGCCTGGCCTTGAACACCTCCCTGGGCAACCTATGCTAGTGTCTCACTACCCTCAACCTGTGCCAGTGTCTCACCATCTTCACTGCAAAGAACTCTTTCTTAACATCTAGTTTGAATCTCCCCTCTGCCAGTTTAAACCCATTCCTCCTCATCCTGTCATTACAAGACCTTATCAATTGTCCCTCCCCAGCCTTCCTGTAGGCTCCTTGAGATACTGGAAGGCCACTCTAAGGTCTCCTCAAAGCCTTCCCTTCTCCAGGCTGCAGAGCCCCAACTCTCTCAGCCTGTCCTCAGAGCAGAGCTGCTGCAGCCCTTTTTTTGTTTAGTCCATGTGATAAAGCCACCAGACATTATTTTGTGTCCTGAGAAAATGGAATTGAGAGGATTCAAAGCTGCTGTAACCTCACTTTTAACCTAGAATCATAGAATCAACCAGGTTGGAAGAGACCTCTAAGGTCATCCAGTCCAACCTAGTACCCAGCCCTGGCCAATCAACCAGACCATGGCACTAAGTGCCCCAGCCAGGCTTTTCTTGAATACCTCCAGAGATGGCAACTCCACCACCTCCCTGGGCAGCCCATTCCAATGCCAATCACTCTCTCTGGCAGGAACTTCCTCCTAACATCCAGCCTAGACCTCCCCTGGCACAACTTGAGACTGTGTCCCCTTGTTCTGTTGCTCTGTTTCTCTGCTCTCTCCTTAATTTGTGCCTACTTGTGCTGGCTATGGTGTTCTGAGAGACAGCCCAGGCTTCTTTATCTGTCTTGGTAGCAGTGCTTTGCTTTTCAAATCAGCAAACACGCAGCCATGCCTTAAATAAGTCACTTCATTATCTTTCAGTTTGGACATATCTGTTTTCTTGTGGTTGGGTTGCTGTTTTGTTTCTTTATAATCATTATCACTTTGTAATCATTATCACACTGATAGCAATTTCAAACACGTGGCTTTCCTTGTATATCATCAATTGAGTGGACAGTTTGTAGCCATTTGTCTCCCATGTCAGGGTGGAAATCAATTCTCAGTTATCTACGCATGGCTTGGCTGGGTTGCGGATTAACCAGCCCAGGGATGCTCTGACCTCGGTCTGTTTTCTGTGTGGAAAGTTGACTTTGGACCAGCAGGCTTTATTGATTTGAGCAGAGTGCTGCACAAACATCTGTCAAATCCATGGCTCCCTCCAGTGCAGCAGCAGTCACGGATCTGAGGGCGCCTCCAGTAGCATCTGCAGGATCAGCTGTCACGGTCAGATTCCTAAAGGAGCGCTGGAGAGATGCTACACTTCACAACTCTTACCTTGAATCCACCTGGACTCAAATCTGTGCTCTGGGAACTATGGTGGCAACCCCTTGGCTGTCTGAAGCTCAGAAATCAGTTGTCTTTGCTCCTTAAAACACCAGCACAGGAGAAATGTCCAACTTAAAATTAACTAATTAGTTCCTAGTTAGTTTAATCTACCTTAAAACACCAGCACAGGAGAAATGTCCAACTTAAACTTAACTAATTAATTCCTAGTTAGTTAAATCTACCTTAAAACACCAGCACAGGAGAAATGTCCAACTTAAAATTAACTAATTAGTTCCTAGTTAGTTTAATCTACCTTAAAACACCAGCACAGGAGAAATGTCCAACTTAAAATTAACTAATTAGTTCCTAGATAGTTTAATCTACCTTAAAACACCAGCACAGGAGAAATGTCCAACTTAAACTTAACTAATTAGTTCCTAGTTAGTTTAATCTACCTTAAAACACCAGCACAGGAGAAATGTCCAACTTAAACTTAACTAATTAGTTCCTAGTTAGTTTAATCTACCTTAAAACACCAGCACAGGAGAAATGTCCAACTTAAAATTAACTAATTAGTTCCTAGTTAGTTTAATCTACCTTAAAACACCAGCACAGGAGAAATGTCCAACTTAAACTTAACTAATTAGTTCCTAGTTAGTTTAATTAACCTGGTACTAAATTGGAGTAGACTGAATACACTACATCTGCAGGCAAGGCTGCTGTTTCCAGAACCTTGTCATGGCTACAGCAAACTCTACTTCCATGTGTTTCCCTCATGGTGTCCCCAGCAAAGTGGTTTTCCTTTTCACCTTCAGCAGCAAGCAGGGACTGCTTGACTGTAAGTTGTAGGTACTGTAATAGAATGTGTTGAGTTTAAGCCTTAATGCTTAACCATTGGTTCAACTGGAAGTGTTGAAGTGTTTAAATAATAAACTCCATCTTAATATCAACCAAAATCATAGAATCATAGAATCAAGCAGGTTGGAAGAGACCTCCAAGATCAACCAGTCCAACCTAGACAATCAACCAGACCATGGCACTAAGTGCCCCAGCCAGGCTTGGCTTCAACACCTCCAGGGACAGCAACTCCACCACCTCCCTGGGCAGCCCATTCCAATGCCAATCACTCTCTCTGACAACAGCTTCCTCCTAACATCCAGCCTAGACCTCCCCTGGCACAGCTTGACACTGTGTCCCCTTGTTCTGCCTGGCAGCAGAGCCCAACCCCACCTGGCTACAGCCTCCCTTCAGGTAGCTGTAGACAGCAATGAGCTCTGCCCTGAGCCTCCTCTTCTGCAGGCTGCACACCCCCAGCTCCCTCAGCCTCTCCTCACAGGGCTGTGCTCCAGACCCCTCCCCAGCTTCCATGTCCTTCTCTGGACACCTTCCAGTACCTCAACATCTCTCTTGACTTGAGGAGCCCAGAACTGGACACAGCACTCAAGGTGTGGCCTGAGCAGTGCTGAGTACAGGGGAAGATTTTTTTTGTTTAGCCAATAACTAAATAAATCCATAGACACATAGAGAAAATATGTTTACCTTATTATCTTTGATTATCCCAAAGGGATGGTGAATCAATGTGATATATAACTTCAACTGTGCTCTTGCAATCAGTCACACCAGTAATTTATGTTTCTGTTGAAAGCAGGTGAGAAGTAATTAACTCATGTATTACAGGTCTGTAATTTTCAGGAAGTATCTGCACTAGCAGGGTTGGTTTATATTTCAGACTCTTCCAAACACCTGAGCTTCTACAGGAAAGCCAACGCTTGCAGCATCAGACATGAGTGTTTGATGCCTTGCAGAGCTAAGCCTTGGCAGCTCAGTTATGTATGCACTGAAGTTCTTGAGCATGTTCACAGTGATTTCAAGGTGGCAATTGGAATCCTGAGGTAGCAGGATTACTTCTCCCACTGAATTGCTGCTCCTGATAAAAATCAGGATGTTTCCCTATTATGCAGGCTCACAGGATGTCAGGGGTTGGAAGGAACCCAAAGAGATCATCGAGTCCAGCCCCCCTGCCAGAGCAGGACCATACAGTCTAGCTCAGGTCACACAGGAGCACATCCAGACAGGCCTTGAAAGGCTCCAGAGAAGGAGACTCCTTAGCCTCTCTGGGGAGCCTGTGCCAGTGCTCTCGGACCCTTACAGTAAAGAAGTTCTCCCTTGTGCTGAGGTGGAACCTCTGGGACCCTTACAGCAAAGAAGTTCCCCTTTGTGCTGAGGTGGAACCTCCTGTGCTGCAGCTTACATCCATTGCTCCTTGTCCTATCCCAGGGAGCAAGAGAGCAGAGCCTGTCCCCTCCCTCCTGACCCCCAGCCCTCAGATATTGATAGCTATTCATTAAATCCCCTCTCAGTCTTCCTTTCTCCAGTGTAAGCAGTCCCAGGTCCCTCAGCCTCTCCTCATCAGCCATGCCCTCCAGTCCCCTCATCATCCTCTTAGCCCTCTGCTGGACCCTCTCCAGCAGATCCCTGTCCCTCTTCAACTGGGGAGCCCCAAACTGAAAGCAGTGCTCCATTCTGCCACACACATCCAGAGCTTGTTTATTTGACTGTCTGCCCTTCTGGCAATCTGTGTTCCTGGGTGACCTACTTTTGCAAGAATCAAATGCTTATCACAGCAGGAGGTTTCTATTGGTCCTTGCTGGGCTGGTGTGCTAACACCACTGCAGTGAGAGTGCTCACGGTCAATGACAGTGCAAGTCCTGCCTAAGTAAACTCACTTCCCACCAACTCTGCAGATGCTGCTGTATCAACCACTTACTAGCAGCATGTACTCAGGGAGGTGGGTTCATACAGGGTGTGTTTTCTATTAACTGGACTCCAAGGCTAACCTAGCAAGCATGGCAAGTGAGGGAAGAGAGGAGCTGCTGTGTAGATCACAGTTGTAAAGGAACAACTACAGTCTCCTCTTCCCTTTCAACCTGATGCTGAATCACATATAACTCATGGTTTCCTTAGTAGTTTCATCTTACTCAGCTTAGAAGTTTAAGGGTGTGCCAGATCAGCAGAGGTGAGGTGAGACTGGCTGGAAGGGGAGGAGTTGCTCTCATTTAGATGTTTTTCCAAAACACAGTTGGTCACACCTCTAATAGCTAGTAGGCTGTGTCTTCAGGTAAGCTTAATAACAGGTTGCTAGAGTGCTTAGTTTGTTCAATCCACTCAGTAATTAAAGCTGGCAGCAAAGCCATAAAATTGAGTGTGGGGTGACATCTTAATGGACATAGTGATTTGACTCCAAGTCAAAAATTCTCTGTACAGCTTCCTCTTCTTCCTGCTGTCCACAACTACCTGAAGGGAGGCTGTAACCAGGTGGGGTTGGGCTTTTCTGCCAGGCACCCAGCAACAAAACAAGGGGACAGAGTCTCAAGTTGTGCCAGGGGAGGTTCAGGCTGGATGTTAGGAGGAAGTTGTTGTCAGAGAGAGTGATTGGCATTGGAATGGGCTGCCCAGGGAGGTGGTGGAGTCGCCATCCCTAGAGGTGTTGAAGCAAAGCCTGGCTGGGGCACTTAGTGCCATGGTCTGGTTGCTTGGCTAGGGCTGGGTGCTAGGTTGGACTGGATGAGCTTGGAGGTCTCTTGCAAGCTGGCTGATTCTACAATTCTATAATTCTATAGCTTCCTCTTGGGTGGAACAGTGCAGTCATCAAATACATGTCAGCTGAACACAAAAATGTAAGCCTTCAAGTGATCATAAATAGGATCACTTCAGCCATACAGGTTGAGGAAAGCAGAACTAGAAATACTCAAACTGGATTGGTTCTTTTTTTAGTCTGAGAGTGCTGAGAACGTTGTGTTTTGATTCAGTATTAAAGCTGCTACCTCCAAGCTGTATGCACATGCAGAGGCAATGGTTTTAATGACTCAGAAGCTCTCAACTGAATGACCAATATCCCATCCTGAGGAACCTAAATGCTTTTTGGGAAATATGAATATAACTAATCACAGCCTTGTTCTTTCCATTAGGTGTGAAAGAAACAGATAATGAGAATCATAGAATCAGTCAGGGTTGGAATCACAGAATCATAGAATCAGCCAGGTTAGAAGAGACCTCCAAGATCATCCAGGCCAACCTAGCACCCAGCCCTAGACAATCAACCAGACCATGGCACTAAGTGCCTCATCCAGTCTTTTCTTGGACACCTCCAGGGATGGTGACTCCACCACCTCCCTGGGCAGCCCATTCCAATGTCAATCTCTCTCTGGCAGGAACTTCCTCCTAACATCCAGCCTAGACCTCCCCTGGCACAACCTGAGACTGTGTCCCCTTGTTCTATTGGTGGTTGCCTGGGAGAAGAGGCCAACCCCACCTGGCTACATCCTCTCTTCAGGTAGTTGTAGACAGCAATGAGCTCTGCTCTGAGCCTCCTCTTCTGCAGGCTGCACACCCCCAGCTCCCTCAGCCTCTCCTCATGGGGTTTGTGTTCCAGGCCCCTCACCAGCTTTGTCACCCTTCTCTGGACACGTTCCAGCACCTCAACATCTCTCTTGAATTGAGGAGCCCACAAGGATCATTTGGTTCCAACCCCCCCTGCCATGGGCAGGGACACTCTACCCTAGATCAGACTCCATTTACATAGCAGTAAAAAAAACAACAAAAACCCTTTGCTCTAATTTCTTACTGTAGGATCTGAATTCTGCAGCCTACAACAACATGTTATCAACAAGGATTTAGGCAGGGATAAACCAAATAGCTACAAGGAATGTATGCATAACTACCAAATATGAAGACAGCATTTCTGCTTATGAACTTCCTTTCAAAAGCAGACTGAGCAGGAGGTTGGGAAATGCTGCAAAAGAAATGCTCTCACATTTTCAGCTGTTGCCCCACTGACCTTTTCTTTTCCACCTGTGTCAGAAGAATTGCTTTGGCAAATAAGTTTGCTTTTTGGTAACAGCAGAAATCGTTCTGCTCAGGTGCTGACTGTTTTCCAAGCAGAGATATGCCACTCATAGGTGTTACATAATATTTGCCTGCTTAAATGTTGGCAGCAACTGCTGGCAAAAATGAAAACACCTTTTTGTCTATGTTGGCTGCTTCTGTTGTGTCTCCTAGACTGAGAGTAGCTATGGAGGCACAAAACAGCTCTAGTGTGCTGGTTTGAGGCCAACTGGAATATTTCAATGAGAGAAATTAAACAAATCATTTATCTGAAGAACTTCTCTGTTTTGTTAGCAGATTGGAGTGTGGCATGGGCTGCACCATAGTTATCATAGAATCAACCAGGTTGGAAGAGACCTCCAAGATCATCCAGTCCAACCTATCACCCAGCCCTATCCAATCAACTAGACCATGGCACTAAGTGCCCCACCCAGTCTTTTCTTGAAGACCCCCACACTGATCTGACATTATTTCTCAGCTACTTGCTACCCTTGCTGCCCATAATTGCAACTCACTTGGTGACAGCTTATTTTCAGTGCTCTGGGTAGGGAGAGGTTCTGGTCAGCTACTGATAAGACTCAGCCCCAGTGGAAAGCTCAATATGATGCCACAAGGAGCAAATCAGAGAAGTGAGGATAACAGAGTATCATGTGCTAGTTTGAGGCTAAATGGAATATTTTAATGAGAGAAATTAGGTGATATGCTGTGAAAAGGAAACAATGGTGATGGCTGCTGCACTCATAGGCTTGCTGAGATGGATGAAAGCAAGGACACAAATACAAGTAAAACAGTGTGAGAGTGTGTCTGTGTGTCTGTCAGTGCCTGTGCTTTCTGCCTGGGCCTTTGCTGTGTAATCCAACAAATTCTGCTTCTAACCCCCCTTGTTGATCCTTGCAGCTCACCTGGCACATAAAGCAGACTCTGGGATAAGGTAGAGGGGTGGAAAGAAGGTGGAAGGGTGGTTGGGAGCCCCTCCTGGGCACTCTGGTTTCTGGGAGGGCTGCTGTGTTTCTGTATTACCTTTAACTTGTCTATTGCTGTCTATAGCTGCAAATATTGTAAACATATGCTTGTCTATTGTGCTAAGCTGTGAATGTAAAGCTTCATTCCTCAACTTCCAGCTGGATGAGTCTAGCCTGGGTGATTTCATATGAGTGAGGGGCAGGGAACTCCCAAACCATCACATATAGAGATCTAGTGAAAAAAAAAAAAAGATCATTAACTCCAGTTCTATGCTTATGTCTGTGTTAATCTGGTGCAGTTCCCATTACACTGATCTAATTTTAAGCAAGTTTATTGGAAATTTAAGTATTGGATGTACCAGACAGGTGTGTTGTATTCTCTGCTATACCAATTGAATACTGCTGTCTTAATTCTGGTGAAATCAGAGCACTTGCTGGGGGATGAAAGTAGGAAAATAAGAGATGGGTCCAGAGGTTATCACCTCCAAGTTATAAAACTCACCAGGAAAGATGTTCCATTGACTTGCCAGTGCTAGGTCTTATCCACATTGAAGTGGCAGCCTTTACCATCTCAGTGGTGCCAAGCTCACTTACCTTCCTTCCAGTTGCTGATTCCTTCCAGAAGAATAGTAAAGAAGCAATCCAGGCAAGCTTTCCCTTTACCTGATGTGCATATACATGAGTAGAGGACAGCAGCCATGCTGCAGGTGCTAAATTTAGTTATAGAAACACAGTAAAATAGGGAGGATCACAGCTGAACTCTGCTAAAATGCTGATCTGAAACTGGTCTCCTGTTAATCCTCTTGCTGCAGTGATTGCATTGCTTGGGAAAGCTGGAAAACCATAAGGTTTGTAGCTATAGCAAATTACACACCAGGTGGAAATAAACAGTGGAAAGGAGAGCACTTTGTGGTGATGTCTGTCTTCAACTACAAGTGAAGCTAGGTTGGTGGCTCTGGTGCTATTATCCTTCTGATTTACCTTTGATTAAAGCATCTGGAACCTCAGAAGCCCCAGAACATGGTTTTATACCTGTTTCATAACTGCCTGGAGCTCCTGGTTAAGTAATCTGGCTGTGAGCAGTTACAAAGCTGTTCTACTTCTCTTAATATTCCAGAGGAGAAGGAGTTGAGCTTTTTCTCCTTTGGGGTGATAACAATGGCAGAGACATAAATCTTGCCCCCTACCTGCTAACTGGGCTTTGTCCCAGGATATCCACTGACAAACATGACAACTCCTCTTAAGCAGCTGGAGGTCTTCTCTCCACCTCTCCCTTCAGCCGCAGCAGACCTCACTGGCAGGATGGGACCTGTGCCTGGGACACTGCTGCCTTTTGGATGCTGCAAGACATTGTTACAGGTCTGCTTAGGATCCTCCTCACCTCCTGAGGCGTAGGAGTTTCTCCTCTGGCACTGCTCTGTTTGCTGTAAAACCTCTGTCTCCACTAACCCACTCTGAAGCTGGGGAGTCCCACTCCCACTTCCCTCTGGTGCAGCTATGACCCTACAGATGCTCTGCTCTGAACTAGCACATTTCTGGAGAGACAGAGGTGCTCTACCCCTTGGGGAAGGGAGGTGAGACAGTGTAGGTGCTTTCCAGTCCATGTCTTCTCCATGACCACAGTGCACTGGCAGCAGGCACCAGGCGGGAGGGAGTGGAAAGACAAGGCAGTTCAGTGACAGCAGTGCAAAGTGGTGCAGGAAAGGCATGAGACTGGTGTCACTGGTCTGGTGGATACTGTGGCACTGTGGCAACAGAAAGTTCATACATAATTCATAAATGCCTTCTCTTGGCTCTGTTTGTGCCATTTACACTTATGGCTGCAACACTGTAGAGATGCAGCTTGTAGTCTCTTGCTAGTTTATGCACTTTGTCTATGCACTTGGAGAGAAGCAGCAGTGAGTGACTCTGAGCCATTTGCCACAAGGCTTCCCTGGCAGCCATCTCCTGGCCTGGACTGTGAGCAATCAGAGCTCTAACCCAAGGCGCTGGAGCTGTTAGAGCTTTTGACCTCAACTTCCAGTGCAGGTGGCAATGTGCAGCTATGAAAAACAGAGGGTTGGGCTGATTGCTTCACCTCTTCAGCATGCAGGAAGTCATCGCTGCACCAACACAGCTCCACCTCTCACTTGTGTGGCTGCAAACCTTATTGTCACTCGAGTCTGCATATATCACTTTACCAGCTAACAACTCACAAAGTTTCAGTTGCTTTTGGTCACTTTCTTTTCCATTGTCTACTTATAAGGGTGAAAAATTATCTCCTGCTTCCACTTCTTTATGCTGTTGCCAGAATTAATTCTTAACTCAATTTCTTGTGGGGCATGTAATGAAAATACTCTACAGTGGTAATATGTTTTTACCATGATTTGTGGTTACTGGTAGGAGTATTTAATGATCTTTCTGTATACATACAGTAATTGCTTCCTCTGTATCACAATAACAGGTTGCAATGCAATTATGCTCTTCTTCTTCTTCTTCATATGAGAAAGGGGCACGAGTGGAAAGGAATCAGAAAAGCAGAATGTCCCTCATATCTTTTCCATATTCATCTACTCACTGGAGATTCTGCAGTCTTTTGATTAACACTAGACTTTTATATTCAGAGTGATGGTGCAGCTTTAAGATAAACAATTCATAAGATAGCTAAAGTTCATTTTCATAACAAAACTAGGCATTAAGGAGTTATTCCTAAGGCTCTCCCTAAAGGTAAAGACTCCGAGGAATGCAATACGTTGCAGATAAATCCTCCTAATATAAAGCAATATATTCTCAGTTACACAGAGATGAGCAAGGCTGACTTCTCTCTAATAAACTTCTGCTGGAACCTGGCTGCTGCTAAAGAAGCCTTTCTTTGAACAAAGGAGTTCCTGTCTTGTGAGAGCTCATTACCCATATGATAATACTATTAATTTCTCTTGCACAATTCATTGGAGGGGCAGCAGGCTCCTCGCAAAGATCTAATTAGGTCTTGTGTCGCCCCTGAGCAGCAAGTATTGTACCCATTTAAAGGTTATGGAAGCTGGGCAGAGGGGCTGCAGCCAGAGGCCTGGAGCTGCCTGCCCTGTCCCTTTCCCACCAGGGAGCAGACCCTGGGTGTATTAAATCACAGCTTCTTGCAGAAGCTAATTAAAAAACAAGAAAACACTTTGAGAAGCTTTCCAAAACGTGACTGGGACGAGCTTATTGCTGCTGGGATCAGAGTCAGGTTTGTAGCACAGCTGTGGCTGGTGTCTGTGTTGCCTGAGGTTCTTCAAACCAGTCAGAAGACTCAAGCTATGGCTGTTTTCCTGATGTAGCACAAGGTTCACCTCAGCTCCTTGCATTGGTGTTTTTGTGGGCACCCTGGTTCTGTTCATCATGACCTGTTCTAGTGGGAGGTGTCCCTGCCTATGGTGGGGGGTTGGAACTGGCTGAGCTTTGAGGTCCCTTCCAACCTAACCCATTCTATGATGATATGATTTAAGAGCTCAAAACCCTGAAGTCAGTGACACAACTTCTTTCAGTTACTCAGGTGCAGGGAAAAGTTGCTGGTGTCTGCTGCTGCAGATTGAGAACTGGGACAGCTTCAATGATTTGCTGTTGATTTCTTTACTTTAAGATCATTTTATTCCTTGCAATCTACTTTGAAGGATATAGAAAGCCCTCAGGAAAAAGTGTCCTGTCCTAGGGAATTGCTTATAATTCACTTCAGCTCATCTCTTCAAACAACATGAGTGCCCTTCTGTTTGGACTGGTGTTAAATGATAAACCTTGAGCTTATATGTTTGGTTACAGGATGGAAAGAGTTAACTTGGTTAGGTCATAAAAAGAGCAGGGCAAACTGTCTTGCCAACTCTAGAAAATGCAAGCTATGCAGAAGTTGATGAGAAGAGAAACTCGTCCAGGAAGTGGATCTTTTGAAAGAAAATGTGACTTTTTCAGCAAAATTATTCTGCCCCTGTACTCACAGGATCACAGCTCACAGGATGTTAGGAGTTGGAAGGGACCCAAAGAGATCATCCAGTCCAACTCGCCTGCCAGAGCAGGACCATCCAATCTAATCAGATCACACAGGAACACATCCAGACAGGCCTTGAAAGGCTCCAGAGAAGGAGACCTCACAACCTCTCTGGGCAGCCTGTGCCACGGCTCTGGGACCCTTACAGTAAAGAAGTTCCCCCTTGTGTTGAGCTGGAACCTCTTGTCCTGCAACTCACACCCATTGCTCCTTGTCCTATCCCAGGGAGCAGTGAGCAGAGCCTGTCCCCCGCTCCTGGCAGCCCTCAGATACTTATAAACATTTATCAAGTCCCATCTCAGTCTTCTCTTCTCCAGACTAAGCAGCCCCAGGTCCCTCAGCCTCTCCTCATCAGCCATGCCCTCCTGTCCCCTTATCATCCTGCCCAGGGAGGTGGTGGAGTCACCGTCCCTGGAGGTGTTGAAGCAAAGCCTGGATGAGGCACTTAGTGCCAAGGTCTGGTTGATTGGCTAGGTTGGACTGGCTGAGCTTGGAGGTCTTTTCTAAGCTGGTTGATTCTATGAAAATCTCACTAAACCTCCTGCTCTTGGCATCATCTATGTTTGCAAATGATCCCCTGGCCAGATTCATGGCAGCAGGTTTAGCACTGAGAGCAGGGTGCTGCTCACTGGCAGGGATGTGGAGGTGTCATCTCTCCCTCTGTCCAACCTAGGTCAAAAATATATTAGAAGGAGGATCTTAGCTATAGGAAGGAGAGGATCAAGGTGTCAGAACGTATTTTCCAACATTAAATTGCTTGGTGTGACATTTGGGAGAGCAAACCCTTCTAAGTCTCATTTTAAGGTAGTGATAACTTGCACTCTGGTGTAGTCACTGTGCCATGCTTCAGCAGGGAAGAGATGCCAATGCTGCAGCACATTCAACACTGCCAGGGACCTGTTACACAGATTTTACTCCTCTAGTTAAACTACAGCTGTTTAATCATCCTAAAGCCTATCCAGAGCAAAAATTCAGAGTAAGGACTTTAGAGAGCACTTTTTCTTTTTGAGTTTGAGGAATAGCTTAAGACTGAATGGGGCAGATTGTCTTAGCATGTACGTTTGAAAGAAGCCAGCAACACTCATCTGAAAGGGCAGAGAGTGAATGAAATGACCCCCTTGCAGATAACCTTCTGGCCAGAGAGCTCATAGCTACTACTCTTTCACTCTTTCAAAGTTCAGTGAGAGCAAAGTGCCAACCATGTGGCTTTCCGGTCTGCCCTGCTGCTGCCAGGAACCAGTGGCACTGTATGTGTGGTGCGTGCTGCATGCTTTGCTGGGCTGCCTCACCCCTACAACAGCAGCACTGTCATAGAATCATAGAATCAGCCAGGTTGGAAGAGACCTCCAAGCTCATCCAGTCCAACCTAGCACCCAGCTCTGGCCAATCAACCAGACCATGGCACTAAGTGCCTCATCCAGGCTTGGCTTCAACACCTCCAGGGGCGGTGACTCCACCACCTCCCTGGGCAGCCCATTCCAATGTCCAGCAACCTGTTCCTCTATCAGTGTTACAACGTGGCAGCATGTGATACTCTTAGAGGACTGGTTCAATAAACAATGCTGCCAGGTATTTGCAATGATAAATATTCTCTCCACGTGTACACCCTGTTTGGATACTGCCTGTGATTTAGCATCTTGGCAGCTGCAGGTCTGTCTGATTTCAGTCAGCTGGCCCTGTGCCCTATCTTCCAGTCTATCAATAAATCAGAAGGCCTTTCACTCACTTCTCAGGCTCTGACTTTGAGATGCCAGGCTTAACTCACCAGAGCAGGACTTAAGGGATGTTTGGTACCTTGGGGGAGCAGTTCCTCTATTCATAATGTCATTCCACACTATCTCTGCTTGGCATAGTGACTGCTTTCTTCAACAGAATACTCACTTTCTCTTACCTCTTTTAATGCTTTTATTCTGCTGCTTGCCTGCCTAGAGCAGGCAGCAGCACTCCTCACTTCAGCCTGTTCTTACAGAGGCTAAGTTTGAGCACTACCTGAAGGGAGGCTGTAGCCAGGCAGGGGGTGGCCTCTTCTCCCAGGCAACCAGCAACAGAACAGGGGGACACAGTCTCAAGTTGTGCCAGGGGAAGTATAGGCTGGATGTTAGGAGGAAGTTCTTCACAGAGAGAGTGATTGGCATTGGAATGGGCTGCCCAGGGAGGTAGTGGAGGCACTGTCCCTGGAGGTGTTGAAGCCAAGCCTGGCTGGGGCACTTAGTGCCACGGTCTGGTTGACTGGCTAGAGCTGGGTGCTAGGTTGGACTGGATGATCTTGGAGGTCTCTTCCAACCTGGTTTATTCTATGATTCTATTAATCTAATAGGTTTCATTGCCAGTGTTTTGTCCTCCTACAGATTGGGTTTTTCCCCAGGAGTGACTAACAAAGAGTAGAGGTTTGTTATCAAACATTGTGTCTTCCTGCAAGCTCTGGTTCTGCTGATCATCAGAGCTTCGTGGCAGTGTGGATGCTGCTGTAGCTGGGAGTTTTACCATCATTCTTTATGACCTTGCTTAAGCAGGATTAGTTACAAAGTGCCAGTCTTGCTGCTGCTGGTGGAGCTCCATTTCAGTGAGGCTGCTGAGGATTTCAGAAAATCCTCCATGTAGCTATAGCCTATGGGAGCAATTTAACCTTCATTAAACAAACAGGCTGGAAGCCTTGGCGATGTCATATGTGATGTGAGTGACTGCTTGTGCCAGCATCCTCACAAAGCTCTGCTAATGGCTTTCAGTCCTGCCCTCCAGCACTGCTGTTCTTCCTCTGCTAGTCAGTCTTCTGCTGTGATGTGTTATTTTGTGGCTTTAAGCTGCTCCTTTGCTTTTCTCTTTAAAACACTGGCCTTTTGACTTCAAACACAGGAAAAATGTACTGCAGTTCAGATCAACACACGTGGGGAAGGATGGTATCTGGATGTTTGTGTGCATCTGGCCTAGCCCTTCCTTGTGGCATGCAGCATCTGTTAGAGCTGGGCAAAGAGGCAGTGCTGTGCTCCCAAATTAGTGCTTTGTTTCCATCCCAATCTGGTATAAATGACTATGTAGGTCAGTGAGCAAGGAGGAATCATGCCACATGCCCTGTGTGCATTACAACTACGTTGTTTGTACAGACACACATGCAAATTCCTGGAGAGATCTACCAGGGGCTGTGGCTCAGACTGAGGTGGCTTTCAGTTCAGTGTGCAGGACTTGCTTGAGCCACAGGGTATCTTGCATCCAGTACTGCCTGGTGGCCAAAGAAAAATGGTTGCTTGGCAGAGGTGTACAGTGTACATATGGAACTGAGCTAGCCCAGGTTTCAGGCCAGTTTTTCTCATAACTTCTCTTTTGCTGACTTAGAGCAAGCCCCTTGAAGCCCTGCTTCCCTGGCTCTACTTAACCCCACATATGTTGATTTCTGCCTGGAGAGGACCTAAGCACTTGCAGCCTGAAGGATCTGAAGATGTCTCATCACAGTTGCCCAGCAGTAGCTCCTTCCGAAGGAGCAGACAACCAAAATATGGTCATTATGTCTCTGAGCAGGGGAAACAGAGACAGAGAAATAATGGGATGGGCATGGGCAGTTCTGCTCAGTGGTTGCAGGCAACCAGCAATAGAGCATGGGGACACAGTCTCAAGTTGTGCCAGGGGAGGTCTAGGCTGGATGTTAGGAGGAAGTTGTTGGCAGAGAGAGTGATTGGCATTGGAATGGGCTGCCCAGGGAGGTGGTGGAGTTGCTGTCCCTGGAGGTGCTGAAGCAAAGCCTGGCTGGGGCACTTAGTGCCATGGTCTGGTTGACTGGATAGGGCTGGGTGCTAGTTTGGCCTGGATGAGCTTGGAGGTCTCTTCCAACCTGGTTGATTCTATGATTCTATGAAATAAAATGATCATGGAATCATAGACCTCAAGGATCATCCAGTTCCAACCCCCTGCCATAGACAGGGACACCTCCCACTAGAAGCAGCTGCTCAAGGCCTCAGATGATGCTCAGCCTAGATCATGTGTTGTCCAGCATGTGTGTGAGGAGTCTAAGGTGAGTCCTTGTGTCCTACCCAGGTTGGGGACCAGGTGTGAGAGCAGGGCAGGCTTTGGGTGTTTTACCCTGTGAATCCCATGTCAGGTGGCAGCTGGAAAGCAGGATCTGCTCCTGGACACCATCAGCATTCTTCTTAAGAGATTTTCTTTTCCCCTGCTAATTGCTTTGTAACCACTTATGATTAGGCAGCAATG
Source organism: Pogoniulus pusillus (assembly GCF_015220805.1). Taxonomy (NCBI): domain Eukaryota; kingdom Metazoa; phylum Chordata; class Aves; order Piciformes; family Lybiidae; genus Pogoniulus; species Pogoniulus pusillus. The sequence goes on from NC_087286.1 coordinate 19,455,435, forward strand.
ATTCCTGGGTCTAATGATAGGAAGTTCTCATTAGCACATGGGCAAGAGAGCACTTCCCCAGAGCATGGACATTTACCAAAAGGGAATACATGACACATGTGAGTTTCCAACACAGGAAATATTGAGGCATAGCACAGCAGCAAATTCTCCATTACCACCATCTGACAGAACCTGGGGGAGGACACAAAGGGAATCAAATCTTCATAATACAAACATGTCATTGAAACAGTAGCAACCTGACTTTACCCAAACTTTACTTGGTTTGAAAAGAATTGCCCTCAAATATTGGCCTTTGACTGTAGAAAGTAAATTATTTTCATTTAGATAGAAAATTAGGGGCATACATTAAAAAAAAAAAAGCAAAGCAAGTGACCACAAAAGTAGCTACCCATGGTGGAACGTGGCAAAGATCAGTGAGGTCTGCTCCATGTCCAGGAGTGGACAAGGGAAGGGCAAGTGACATCATCTACCTGGACCTGAGTAGGGCATTTGACTGTCCCGCAGGACATCCTGGTCACCAAACTGGAACAACACAGACTGGGTGGGTGGAGCACTGCTGGGTAAGGAGCTGGCTGGATGGTGGCAGGCAGAGAGTGGTGATCAAGGGCACAATGTCCACCTGCAGATCAGTGCCAAGTGGAACCCTCAGGGGTCAGTGCTGGCACCAGTGCTGTGTAACATCTTTGTCAGTGACATGGACAGAGCAATCAGTGCACCCTCAGCAAGTGTGCAGATGGCACCAAGCTGTGTGGCACAGTCGACTGCTAGAGGGCAGGGATCCATCCAGAGGGACCTGCACAGGCTGCAGAGGTGTGGCCAGGAAAACCTCATGGCATTCAACAAGGCCAAGTGTAAAGTCCTGCACCTAGGTCAGTGCAATCCCAAGCACAGCTCCAAGATGGGTGGGGGATGGCTGAGAGCAGCCCTGAGGAGAGGGACTTGGGGGTCTGGGGTGAGGAAAAGCTCAACAGGAGCCTGCAGTGTGAGTGCAGCCCAGACAGCAACCCTGTGCTGGGCTGCAGCAAGAGCAGTGTGGGCAGCAGGGCAAGGGAGGGGATTCTGCCCCTTGGCTGTGCTCTCCTCACACCCCACCTGCAGTCCTGGGGGCAGTTCTGGAGCCCCCAGCACAAGCAGGACATGGAAGTGTTGGACCAGTCCAGAGGAGGCTACCAAGATGCTGAGAGGGCTGCAGCAGCTCTGCTGTGAGGACAGGCTGAGAGAGTTGGGGCTGTGCAGCCTGGAGAAGAGAAGGCTTTGAGGAGACCTTGGAGTGGCCTTCCAGTATCTGAAGGGGCCTGCAGGAGGGCTGGGGAGGGACTATTGACACCCAGCACACAGCCCTGGCCAATCAACCAGACCATGGCACTAAGTGCCCCAGCCAGGCTTTGCTTCAACACCTCCAGGCACAGCGACTCCACCACCTCCCTGGGCAGCCCATTCCAATGCCAATCACTCTCTCTGACAACAACCTCCTCCTCACATCCAGCCTAGACCTGCCCTGGCACAACCTGAGACTGTGTCCCCTTGTTCTGTTGCTGCTTGCCTGGCAGAAGAGCCCAACCCCAGCTGGCTACAGCCTCCCTTCAGGTAGCTGTAGACAGCAATGAGCTCTGCCCTGATCCTCCTCTTCTGCAGGCTGCACACCCCCAGCTCCCTCAGCCTCTCCTCACAGGGTTGTGCTCCAGGCCTTCTCTAGACACCTTCCAGCACCTCAACATCTCTCTTGACTTGAGAGGCCCAGAACTGGACACAGCACTCCAGGGGTGGCCTGAGCAGTGCTGAGCACAGGGGCAGAATAACCTCCCTTGTCCTGCTGCCCACACTGCTCCTGAGCCAGCCCAGGATGCCATTGGCTCTGCTGCCCACCTGGGCACTGCTGCCTCATCTTCAGCTCCTCTCTACCAGCACCCCCAGGTCCCTCTCTGCCTGGCTGCTCTCAGCCACTCTGTCCCCAGCCTGTAGTGCTGCTTGGGGTTGTTGTGGCCAAAGTGTAGAACCCTGCACTTGGCCTTGTTAAATCTCAAGAATCCCAAATCAGGAGATGAAACAAAATCAATATAGGCAGATAGCCTATGTCTGGCCTCTCCAACTGTGTGCTGCAGCACAAACATTGCAAGCAGGTTTTCAAGCTGAAGTAGCAGGAGGATCATTTTTAGGACCAGAGGCAATTTTTCTCATCTGGAATTTCAAGATGCTGTTGACTTTTAGCACAAACACACAGAGAAGATTCATTCCAGCATTTCACAATAGCAGGGTCCCAGGAAAACCTTTCCACAGTCAGACTAATGGGGGTCCAAATTCTAAGTGGAGTAGATATGCCATTGTGTAAGAGGATAGAAAAGCAAGGAAAATCGTGGTATTGTCTGCCATTATTATCTGCTGGAGGCCCAGCTGAATTTCTGCAGATGGCAGATAGCTTTGCCAGCCCTCCCAGCCCAGTGGCTTTTCTTCATCTTTGTTTTGTCTTCAGGGAAATGTGCAGCTTGTAGCAATTAGTTGATCTGACTATGCAGCAAGGTCAAGGAAAGCATTTATGTTATCACATCTTCCCCTCCCCCCCCAGCATAACTAATTTTAGGGCACATACTCATGTGCCTCTTATCATGGCAGCAGTGGAGGAAGAAATCTGTGGCTTGTTCATAGTTTAAGATGAAGAAAAGACATCACCTGGAGCCCAGAGAAGTAGGGGCTGCAGCTGAAACAACAGCTTCCCAAGGAGCCCAGGCAGCAGAGATGCACCTGGGAGAGATGCTGGTATTGCTTGATGAATTCTGACTGACTTCACTGGGGTTTTGCAGATAATCTCTCAGCTTCAGCCCATTCTCCCAGAGTGGCAGGCCTGGCAGCATTAATAATTTGTAAATTAAGAGTTTTAATTATGCCTTTCTCCTGCATGATCTCTTACGTGGTGCTGTTCACCCAGTTGGGTTTTATTCTGCGTCGTGGCTTTCTTTTGCATCCTCTCACTCCCTGCACACAGCTCTATCATTCTTCTCCTTTGCACAACTGCTAAAGAGAGAAAAACAAACAACCCAACTTTTCAGCACAAGTGGCACAACAGTAGCCAAACCTCTCCAGCTCTGTGGTGTCAGGAGGGATGCAAGAGTTAGAGATATGTCCAGTGTGCTGTAATACAAATTGATTTGAACTTAGCTGAAAACCAATAAGTAATAAGGATTTGTTGGCTTCCCTACCTCTGTGTGTGACAGCAGCAGGAGATAGTATCAAAACTCACACACTCTGCTGAAAAATCACATTCAGAGCAGAAGTAACTGGTGGTGGTGATGGTGGTGGTTAAAGGTACATCCACGATCCTGCAGACAGGGTCTGGGCTGAGGACCTTTGCCAACACAGAGCAGTTCCCTGGATGCCAGTGAGAGTCATCTTAGTAGGAGATAATGAAAACTGGGCTGTGGCTATCAGAAACTCAATGTGAATGCAGAAGAAGATGAGCTCATGTCTATCTCCAGCAGGCATGATCCAGGATGCCAAGTGGGGCCATGGGGCATGCTTCAGAGGATTCAGATGTTTTCATTGGCAGGGTACACCAGAGTTGAGATCTAAGGCCAAAAATCAATTCTTCTGGGAAAGGCAGGGAAGGGAGAACAAGCCTTTTGTCAAGCTTGTACTGTCAGTAGATGCTCATCAGACCCAGGAACTTTTTGTCTTGTACTCTGTGGTGAGTTTTGCAATCTGATTTTGCTGAGAGAAGCTCACTTTGGTAGGTCAAGGGTAGAGTCTTCCAGAGACCCTATGCTGGTATTGAGTAACACCAAGTCCGACACTGCTGAAGTCCACATCTGGAGCTGGTTTAATTTCCTGTGGGGGAAGAAACTTCTCTTTATCACAGAATGAGATCCTGGTTGCAGCAGCAGTCTGTTCAGCAGCAGCAGGAGAGCTTGAAGCAGAGGATGAGATCTGAGCTCAGCAGGAGTGCAGAGAGGAAAGCTGTAGCATAGAAGGAGACGACAGAAGAGAGATGGCAAAGTCCTCAGAAGAGAGAGATGGGGGATAGGTTGGACTGGATGATCTTGGAGGTCTCTTCCAACCTCGTTGATTCTATGATTCTATGATGATTCTATGGCAAAATCTTCTTGTTCAGCTCTTCATTATCTTGGAAACAAAGAACCATTATCTCAGTTCTGACTTTGAATCATTTTGTTGCCTGCAAGACTGAGCTATGTGGTTGGCAAAACGTTTGACTCACTCATTGTCATCCTTGTGACTATCAGTATGTAGAGTATTTTCCTTGTGACAGCCTACATACAGGTCCTCATCCTTGCCCACTGTTTTATCCTCTCATTCCCCACACTGTGCTGCTCTGCTCCTGCAATCTAAGACAGATCTGAAGGACCTGCACTATGTGCTGTTGTCTGTTGTCCTCTGGTTAGAACCTTCTTCCTTATTCTTATACCATACCACCAGCAGTGCTTCAGGATAGTGGCCTGAAGTATGTGCTTTAATAAACAAAATGGTAGCTGCCAGTTAGCATTCAGGCACTGAAATTGCCAGTTCTTTCCTGACTGTTACCCAAAATAGCCAGTTTATTTCTGAGGTCTTAAGAAATAGCTGATTCAGGTGACCTTACGAGGACAGGATACAAGAGTTGGGGCTCTGCAGCCTGGAGAAGAGAAGGCTTTGAGGAGACCTTACAGTAGCCCTTCAGTATCTGAAGGGGGTTACAGGAAAGCTGAGGAGAAACTATTGACAAGGTCTTGTGATGACAGGATGAGGAGGAATGGATTTAAAGTGGCAGAGGGGAGATTGTAAGTGGATGTTAGGAAAGGGTTGTTTGCAGTGAGGGTGGTGAGACACTGGCACAGGTTGCCCAGCTTATATATTATCTACCTTTCCATGCGAGTAGAATTTTGTGCCCTCCAAACCTCTGGTTTTATGAGGCTGAAGATTTCCCTTTCCAAATGGCTGAGTGTGGCCAAAGCAAAAATCCCAAGCATTTGGGCTGAGCCTCCTTGCTTTGGCACTGGCTTGGAGCCTGTTGCAGCTCCTGAGGATGATGGAACAGCTCCCACTGGGAGCTGGATCAAGTTTTCAGCCGCTCCTCGCTGCTTGTTTATTTGTCCTATTCTCCAGACTTGGCAGGTGGCATTTTTGCTCAGTGATTCATTCTCCAGCACATGCATTTAGCTGGGCTGACATTTTAATCATGCAAATAAGGAGCTCCTTAATGAAGAAAAAAAAATTAATTTCACAAGTGTTGCTGCAAACCCAGTGACAGTCCTGCTAATGTCATTACGGTTCTAATACAGCCAGTGGCTCTTCCATAATTGCTGCAAACTGGTGCACTTAACGGTGGAGTAAAGGTTACACAAAGAGCTGTGTGACTCCTCTTGTTCACTCACCTTTTATGAAGAGCTTTTGGCACTCCTCATGCCTCCTTTGGAAATCTTTTTTGGTCATCACTGCTTTATTGCTTGTACCGCAGATGGCTTTGCCTTTGTCGGAGGAACAGATGACATAAGTGGCAAGGAGACAACTCCTCTGTGACCTTTTGTGGCTTCTTGTTTTTCACATCACAGGCTGCAGAGTAAACAGAGTGACTCATTCTCTCTTGGTGAATAGCTGCTTTCCCAAGCTTTTGTGCTTTGCTGATATTTTTTTTCCCTGTTAAAGAATCTGTGCCCAAAGAGCAGCAGGATGAGAGATATGAGCAGCCACCAGGAGAGGGGGAAAGGCTCTTCTCACTTGCTCCCTGGGATAGGACAAGGAGCAATGGGTGTAAGTTGCAGCAAAAGAGGTTCTGCCTCAACACAAGGAGGAACTTCTTGACTGTAAGGGTCACAGAGCATTGGAACAGGCTCTCCAGGGAGGTTGTGGAGTCTCTTTCTCTGGAGCCTTTCAAGGCCTGTCTGGATGTGTTCCTCTGTGCTCTGTGTTAGATAGGATTGTCCTGCTCTGGCAGGGGGGTTGGACTTGATGATCTCCTTGTGTCTCTTCCAACCCCTAACATCCTGTGATCCTATGACCAAGCTGCTTTCTGCCTTCAGACCATTACAGTTTTGGTAGGCAATAAGGAGTTAAAACACTTAGGTAGGACTGTACCCTTCTTGCACAAGTGCTTCCACAACACACTTTGGTTTTCAGTTCTCCAATGCAGTGTATGGCTGACAAGCTTACATAACCCAGTCACATAGTCAAAAACTAGGCAGAAGACAGAGCTTCCTAAGGGGGAAAGGTGCTAAAATGCTCTGAAATGACCAGAAAACAAGTGCAGGCTCTGTCTGATCTTTGACATTGAGAAGAGACTTTGAAACAGGACAAGGACCCTGGGTTGTGTGGCACTGCTGTGCCTGCTGCCCTGCTCACCTTCACGCCTCACAGCTTGGTTTCTTTAACTCAGAGCAACAGAGGCTGCAGTAGCCGAGAGCCAACACTAGATAGCATTTTATGTTTGGTTTGAGGAAGAAAAGCTTTTTGTTCTTGTGTCTAGGTAGCTTCTGAAGAAAAGGATTCCCATCACGTATTTTAGATGTAATTGGTAGCATTTTCTGATCACTTGTGCAGTGTTGCCTGTAAATCAAACCAACAGGCAGCAGAACTGTCTTTCTTTCTGCTCTTTTCTTGACACCATTATATCAGGACAGAATTTATCTGCATTCCTAAAGCACCTCATGCTTGTTTTGCCTCTAGGTGCTTAGATAAGAGGCTTGTGTTTGATCTTTGCTCAGGCCATGTTCCTGATAATATTAACATCAACGTGAAAGCTTCACACCAGTCTGAGGTCTGACCTGTCATGGGTTTGTAAGGGGAAATTACATCACAGGAAGCAGCACAGAATCACAGAATCAGCCAGGTTGAAAGAGACCTCCAAGATCATCCAGGCCAACCTAGCACCCAGCCCTAGCCAATCAACCAGACCATGGCACTAAGTGCCTCAGCCAGGCTTTGCTTCAACGCCTCCAGGGACGGTGCCTCCACCACCTCCCTGGGCAGCCCATTCCAATGCCAATCACTCTCTCTGCCAACAACTTCCTCCTAACATCCAGCCTAGACCTCCCCTGGCACCACTTGAGACTGTGTCCCCTTGTTCTATTGCTGGTTGTCTGGGAGAAGAGACCCACCCCACCTGGCTGCAACCTCCCTTCAGGTAGTTGTAGAGAGCAATGAGGTCACCCCTGAGCATGAGCAGTGATGGTGAATTTCTTGTGATCTACCTTTCATCCACCTGGCATCAGCTGTGGGTCACATTCTTGGCTGGAGTTTCCAGTGTTCTCATCTTTGAATACAGCATTCTTCTTCTCTGTGAGAGTGTTTCAAGACCCTCTCAAGCTTAACCCCCCTCCTTTGTGTTCGTCTGATTGGTGATGCTTTGTATTGGTGCTCACACAGTTAATGATTTAGCTTGGTTTCTACACTCTATGTTCTCTATCCCCTTTGCCCATAGCACCACAACAAAAAGTTATGGCTGGGATTTGGCTCCCAGATGAAGGCAGACATACCTTGATGTGGCTATGTATATGTCTATGAGGAAAAGGCTGACTTGCCATTACAGACTAGGGGGACCCAGGGCTCACTTTGGTGGCCACATGCAGACATCTGTTGACATTCAGTTTGTCAGAGACATTCACATGTGTGTGAGGGCCACGAACCAGAGAGTTTGCTGCAGTCCAGGTGGGATACCTCACAGCATTTCAGAGTACATCAGATTCCTGCAACTGAATCAAGCCTCTGGTCTCCTCTGACCGCAATGGAAAACAGAAACCTTTCTCCCCTCAGCCCCTACAATAAAGAGTGTTTGACTCAGGCATCTTAATTTTCAAGCTGAATCCCATCCTTTGGACAGAATTCAGTCACCTAAAGCTGCGTGTTCAGTTCCATTTTAGAGGTATCTTGCCTGACTTTCAGATGGTAACCCAGAAATGTGCAAATCTCCTGTAGGGTCCCATGTAAAAGCCCTAGGAAAATATCTTGTCTGCTGTTGGGTCTCTCAAAGGGTTCTACAGCTCCATATTTTGGCAGCTGTGTCTGAGCAGATGCTTTCAGGCACCACTGAAACTGTTTATGGCCAAGTTGTTGATCCACATGACTGCAGCACTGGATTTGGGCAGTGCCCATCCCAGTATATCCCAGATAAGAAGTCCCACTGTGAGGTGCTTGGTTTAAGGCAGAGTGGAAAAAGGCAGGCAACAGATCCTAAAGGATCCCAAGGGCTGCTGCTGCTGTGGGCTCCCACATTGAGAAGGAGATGGTGGAGCCCAGGCATGCCAGGCAGTCTGCTGTGCTTCCCCAGGGCTCTTGTGCAATTGCAACATCCAGAAACTGCACTGCAAAACTCTTCTTAAAACATGCTGCTCACAAAGGAGCTCGAGGCAGCTGTACCACAGTGTCTTACCATAATTACTTGGCATGGCTTTAGCATACAAAATTGGTTTTGATGAGAGCTCTGATTGCTCTCTATTCACACGTCTTGTTGTGGAGCTGCACAGGAGCTAAGGTCTTGGAGGCTTTGCTGTCTTTAAACCATGTGGTTTCCTGTTCCTCTGGAAGGTTTGTGGCAAGACACATTTCTCACTGTCCCTGCTGTCTTGATACCTCGTTTTTTATCATTAATGGTAGTGCTGATATGCAGGAGGTGTCTTAGGGATGGAATGCTTTAGCCTCGCTCAACCTTGTGCTTACACCTTCCTCACTGGGAAGCAAGTGGGTTGGAATTGGGAGTAACTTGAGGATCAGCTGCACACCGAGGAGTGACTCACCCCCCATTGGTCTGTTGGGAGACTATCAGCCCACCCAGAGAGAAATCCAGTTCTTATTCTGAGTGCTGGTTCTGAGTCTTGCTCCAGAAGAGCATCCAGCCTTGCAACAGCTGCTTGAAAAGCTCAGTTCCAGCCCTGGGGGATGCTGGCATTTCAACCTTCCTGTCCTCGTAGCAACATGGAGAATAATGGCAATTCAGGTAGAAAAGGAAACATAAACAACAGCAACAATAATAACAGCAGAGCCAGGGAGAAAAATAATTAACACACCAGCTCGTTTGGAACCTGGTCACTGATTTCTTTCTACTGATCCTGGGATCTGAGCGGGTTGATATTCATCCCAAGTCAGGCAGTGGGACGCTTGCAGCCTGCGTTGCAGAGCTGGTACTGGGACTGGAAGTCCTGGTTTCTGATCCAGCATTTGGCTGACTTGTCCCTGAGCTTTTCTTAATCTCTGAATCCACAGATATGCCTATGGAGGTCTAATCTGTGTACTTCTCCTTCAAGCTCTGCTCTCTGAGGAAGTTAAAAGTGCGATGAACTGAAGGATTCTTTGCAACCATATGTTCAGATTAATTGGTTGCAACTGAGCATTGCTTTTGGATCCTCTGAGGGAAGAGAAACCAAGATGGATTTGAACAACATCTTGAACCCAGATTCGTTCCCTGAATTTGCTGGGGAAGAAGCAGCTCTTGGTTCCTGCCCTTTTGTTTGCAGAGCAGAGGTGTGACTGCAGGTGTCTGCCCTGCAAGCCTCCAGGTGCAGCATCTGGTAAGAAATAGTTCTCTGGTTTGGAAAAGGAATATGCCTTTCCTTCCAAACAAAATACTTCAGAGTTTCACCCCATGGCTGAAAGGAACCTGCAAGCAAAATTGATTCCTCACTGCTAAGTCCAGATAAGGTACTTTTAAACCAAGAGTCGGATAGCCCCAAGGGTTGCAGTGATCTAACAAGATCCATTAAAAGCTGTGCCTGTAAGAGCATTTGCCTGTAGCATTCTTCTCCCAGCTCACACAGATCAGCAGGTCTGTGCTGATAAAATCTAAGATAATAGGGGAAAGACACAGGGAATGATTCTGGGATCTAAATTCTTTTGGGTTCTTAAATACGTTTTTAATGGTGGCAGAGCCAAAGCCACAGACTGATCACTGATACATTTATTCCCCTTGAGCCAGACTCCATTCAGATTTGTTGCAACACTGGAGTCTCTGTTACACTCGTTTTCTGCAGCCCTCTTTTTGTGTGAGGTGTATGCAAGTTGTCACAGCCGTCTGAGGAGTTTGCTCAGCTGCGTTTGTATGAGCTGCAGTTTGCATCAGATGCTGCACTGGCTCTTCTCTGACGATGCTGCAGACCACCAGCTGTACTCATACAGGGGTGGCTTCCCCTCTCCATCACCATGGGAGAGGTGATGAAGTCAATTGACTGCTCAGGATGGGAAAGAAAATGGCTTTGCTGGGGCAAGTTTCCATACAGGATATCACAGAATCATAGAATCAGCCAGGTTGGAGGAGACCTCCAAGATCAGCCAGTCCAACCTAGCACCCAGCCCTGGCCAATCCACCACACCATGGCACTAAGTGCCTCATCCAGGCTTTGCTTCAACACCTCCAGAAATGGTGACTCCACCACCTCCCTGGGCAGCCCATTCCAATGCCAATCACTCTCTCTGCCAACAACTTCCTCCTAATATCCAGCCTAGACCTGCCCTGGCACAACTTGAGACTGTCCCCTTGTTCTGTTGCTGGTTGACTGGCAGAAGACACCAACCCCCACCACTGTGCATTACTGGAGCATGTGGGTGGACTTTTGGGAATAGGGACTCAGAGAGTTGGGGCTGTGCAGGCTGCAGCAGAGGAGGCTCCCAGGTGACCTTCTTGTGGCCTTCCAGCATCTGAAAGGGACCTACAAAAAAGCTGGGGAGGGACTTTTTAGTCTCTCAGGGAGTGCCAGGACTGGGGGGAATGGAGCAAAGCTGGAAGTGGGTAGGTTCAGGCTAGATGTGAGGAGGAAGTTGTTGAGCATGAGAGTGGTGAGAGGCTGGAATGGGTTGCCCAGGGAGGTGGTTGAGGCCCCATGGCTGGAGGTGTTTGAGGCCAGGCTGGCTGAGGCTGTGTACAGCCTGCTCTAGGGTAGGGTGTCCCTGGGCATGGCAGTGGGATTGGGACTGGCTGCTCCTTGTGGTCCCTGACTGATTCTATAATTCATCTTTTGTTGTGTTAGCATGTACTTATTCTCCCAAGAAAGTTCCCAGATTTGAGAGTTAAAGACTTTTTTTTTCCCCATTTGACAGATGTTTTGTGTCCTCAAACAGCAGTTCAAAATGTTATGGGGAAACTTGTCATTGTTTTTTCCCCTTGGTCATAGGAAAGCTCATGACCAAAAGCTCTAAATAGTCAGAAAGCACAAATGGAAGTTACTTGGGCTGAATTAATGTGTTGTGCTCTTCAAGGTTTGCAGTAGTTAGCCTTTACAGGCTGCCAGCTTCCCTCTTTTGCCTCCTCCAAGGATTTTCCACACACATGGAGGTTTAATAGATTTAAGAAAGAAGTTTCCACGGTGCCTTCAGATAAGCTCTGAGCTATGTTGAAGCTTGTACAAAGTGGGAACCTGGCGTTGAACTGTAGGGGGTAATGTTGCTACACATACTCTGCCTGCCAGCTGCCAAGGTAGATAAAGCTATGGACTATTACCTGACAAACCAAATCTCCATGGAAAGAATAAAATCATCTGACTACTCTTAGCAACCTCCTCCCTCTGTCCTCACTGTCTCTGCTTTGCAAGGACACTTCAGCTCTTCATTCCTTCTGATAGTGCACTGTCATAGAATCACAGAATCAACCAGGTTGGAGGAGACCTCCAAGCTCATCCAGTCCAACCTAGCACCCAGCCCTAGCCAGTTAACCAGACCATGGCACTAAGTGCCCCAGCCAGGTTTGGCTTCAACACCTCCAGGCACAGCAACTCCACCACCTCCCTGGGCAGCCCATTCCAATGCCAATCACTCTCTCTGGCAGGAACTTCCTCCTAACATCCAGCCTAGACCTCCCCTGGCACAACTTGAGACTATGCCCCTTTATTCTGTTGCTGGGTGCCTGGCAGAAGAGCCCAACCCCACCTGGCTACAGCCTCCCTTCAGGTAGCTGCAGACAGCAATGAGCTCTGCCCTGAGCCTCCTCTTCTGCAGGCTGCACACCCCCAGCTCCCTCAGCCTCTCCTCACAGGGCTGTGCTCCAGGCCCCTCACCAGCTTTGCTGCCCTTCTCTGGACACCTTCCAGCAGCTCAACATCTCTCTTGAATTGAGAGGCCCAGAACTGGACACAGCACTCAAGGTGTGGCCTGAGCAGTGCTGAGCACAGGGGCAGAATAACCTCCCTTGTCCTGCTGGCCACACTGCTCCTGATCCAGGCCAGGATGCCATTGGCTACCTGGGCACTGCTGCCTCATCTTCAGCCTACTATCTACCAGTACCCTCAGGTCCCTTTGTTCCTGGCTGCTCTCAGCCACTCAGTCCCCAGCCTGTAGCACTGCTTGGCGTTGTTGTGGCCAAAGTGCAGAACCCTGCACTTGGACTTGTTAAAACTCATCCCACTGGCCTCTGCCCACCCATCCAGCCTGTCTAGGTCCCTCTGTAGGGCTCTCCTACCTTGAACAGATCAACACCTGACCTAGCTTGGTGTCATCTGCAAACTTACTGATGCTGGACTCAATCCCCTCATCCAGATCATCAAAGATGTCTGTCAAGGATGTGGAGTCACCGTCCCTGGAGCTGTTCAAGGCAGGATTGGATGTGGCACTTGGTGCCATGGTCTAGCCTTGAGCTCTGTGGTAAAGGGTTGGACTTGATGATCTATGAGGTCTCTTCCAACCTTGGTGATACTGTGATACTGTATTCTGCTTGATGCTCTTGGTCCAGAGTTGTTGTGTCCTTGCAATCTAGGCTCATGTGTTTCATTTGCTCTCTGTTTACTGCTTGTGGCCAGCCCTACTTGGTGTGAAAACACCTATCAGTGTACTGTTGCCAGCAGCCTGAGGGATCTGGGCAAGAAATAGGGGAAGGCAATGTGTAAGTTTGGTGGCCTAATGAGATGCTAATAACCACCTACTGCTGTGATTTATTATAGCTTTAATCTGGAAGGAGGTGCAACAAGATTAAAAAGAAGAGAGGAGGTTGATTGGAGATGTTAGTCAAGAAGCACTGGGGAAGTAAACAGCCTTCTCTCCTAGCAGGCAGGTAGGTTAAGGCCTGCTGAGCTGTCATAACACACTGGAAGGGGATTCCTGAATCAACTGCTCATCACATCGTTCCTCTCATGGGTTAGGTCAGGTCTTGCTTAAAGCCAGGCATTGTTGGAGGAAAGAGTGAAGGAGAGAGAGGAAAACAAAATCTGTGAAAGGTGAAAAGAAGAATCTGGAGCAGAGAACTCTTGAAATGCAATATAAGCTTCTCCTCGAGGCTACAAACCATTGTGAACTGGACACCATTTAACAAAGTGTCACTACTAAGAAAAAGATCTTGAGTGCAGGTTTTGCACTCATGTGTGTCTCTGAAGCTCTGATGATGTACATTGCCCCTCCAAGTGTGTCCTAATAACACTGTTGTGTTCTCCACATACATGTGTCAGCAGCATGAAGGAGATAACCCTAAGCTCCCAAAATAGCTGAACCACTGGCAGAGATTCCACCAGCCCCTACATTTGTGGAGACCTGGGCACCATTCCAGTCAGCGCTGCAAAGCAAAGGCAACACCTGCTCTGGCAGCACAGCAGAGCTGCCATCAATCTGGCTACAGCTGAATTCAAGCTAGTTGTCACTTGGGCAGCCAAGGCTACCAGCTCAGAGCTGCCCTCTTAGGCTGGATCCATCCTGGGCTCTGGGTGGCATGGGTGCAACTGTGAGGATTAAGAGAGGTTCTCCACCACAAGCTCTAAGGAATCATAGAATCAAGCAGGTTGGAAGACACCTCCAAGATCATCCAGGCCAACCTAGCACCCAGCCCTGGCCAATCAACCAGACCATGGCACTAAGTGCCCCAGCCAGGCTTGGCTTCAATGCCTCTAGGGATGGGGACTCCACCACCTCCCTGTGCAGCCCATTCCAATGCCAATCACTCTCTCTGACAACAGCTTCCTCCTAGCATCCAGCCTAGACCTCCCCTGGCACCACTTGAGACTGTGTCCCCTTCTTCTGTTGCTGGCTGCCTGGCAGAAGAGCCCAACCCCACCTGGCTACAGCCTCCCTTCAGGTAGTTGTAGACAGCAATGAGCTCTGCCCTGAGCCTCCTGTTTTCCAGGCTAATGTGGGACCCTGACAGAAGACTTTGGCATTGAAGGGCATGGACCCTGCAGCTCTTGTTTGCAGAATGCCTGCACTACACTTGGTTCTGTGTAGGTACAAACATTAGCCTGAGGTGATGGGAACGTTTGCTTCTGTGTCTGTGGAGCTGATGCCTCTGAAGGAGAGTTGAACAGGATAAGAAAGTTGTGTGCTGTAGGGGTGACACTGCTCCTCTGTCCCTCTGGGCATCCTGAAGGGAGTTGTCTGACACACCTGAGAGCCTCCATCAGAAGCTGAGGCGATTGCTTTGTGCTGACAGGAACAGTTAGCTTCCCTTATAGGCAGGGGGCTGTGTGAACAGGGTTTTGAGCAGAGCTATGGTTCATACCCTTGAGAATGACAAGGGCTGCTGCGGTCTGTAATTGAGTTCTGCTTGGCACTAATCCATGGATTGTGGGGGTGCAAGAGCAGTCATCAACAGTGCCCTTCTCCTTACAGCCAGACCTGAGGGTCCTCTCCATGCTGGCCCAGTCCCTCTCAGAGACAAGTGTAGCTTGTCCTCCTGTCAGCAGCAATGTATTTGTGCTGTGGACTGAGGCTTATACCACTTTGCCATCTTTGCCTGGCTGCTCCTGGTGCTGTACATGATGAATGGCTCTGCTGGGCTTGCACTGGGGTGATGCCTGGAAGAGAACAGCAAGGCTCACTAACTCCAGATACAGACACTGGAGAGGAGCAGAATTAATGGAGTACTGCATCCTACATTGATCAGGGGAGAGGCTGTGCATTCCAGTGCTGAACAGAGTCTGTCACAGTCTCCCAGAATCTGAAACAAGTCACAACCTATTTTTTAGTGATTTTTGAGAAGCAACTTTCATTAGAAGTGCCTAGGCTGAAAAGAAATCTATTAATCTCAGCTAGGTTTTCCCTCCTGCTCTACAATATGGGATCCTGATAAATGGGGACCAGGCTGAAAGCTCACTAAAGGCTTTCTGGCTATTTTTCCACCAGTTTGCAGCCTGGATGCTTTACCTTGTGGCACTGCAGAAGGAAGGGAAGTCCAGACTGCTTCAGGCTCTCAGGTCACACTCAATGAGAGATGGCTCTTGCTGTCCTCTCCCTCAGGCTTTGAATTGTCACATGAATAAATAGGTGCAAACCAGTAATGATTTCATTGAGTAGCAGCTTGCATTTTGTTTACATGGCAAGGATGACTTCATTAGAGAGGCTGTGGTTTTATGCCTACAATTTTCCTGCTCATGCAAGCATGTTCCAATCACATCCATATAAAATGCCTTTGCTTCCCTCATTTATCCATGCAAGATTCACAGAATGGCTTGGGCTGGAAGGAACCTTTGAGATCATCTGGTTCCAACCCTCCTGTCACAGGCAGGGACACCTCCTACTAGACCAGGTTGCTCAAAGCCCTATCTGACCTGGCAGGTGTGGATTTCCTGGAGAGCAGGAGAGGGACCTGGTCAGGTTGGATGGGTGGGCAGAGGCCAATGAGATGAGATTGAACAAGTGCAGGATTCTGTACTTTGGCCACAATAATCCCAAGCAGTGCTACAGGCTGGGGACAGAGTGGCTGAGAGCAGCCAGGCAGAGAGGGACCTGGTAGATGGTAGCTGAAGATCAGGCAGCAGTGTGCCCAGGTAGCCAAGAGAGCCAGTGACATCCTGGGCTGGCTCAGGAGCAGTGTGGGCAGCAGGACAAGGGAGGTTATTCTGCCTCTGTACTCAACACTGCTCAGGGACCTGAGGGTGCTGGTAGATAGTAGCTGAACAGGAGCCAGCAGTGGTGGAGTCACCATCCCTGGAGGTGTTGAAGCCAAGCCTGGCTGGGGCACTTGGTGCCATGGTCTGTTTGATTGGCCAGAGCTGGGTGCTAGGTTGGACTGGCTGATCTTGGAGGTCTCTTCCAACCTGGTAAATTCTATGATTGTATGATTCTATCTCTTCTCCAGCAGCCTTCCCAAAGGATCTGCAATGAATGCAAGGAACCTTGGCAGGAACTGGGTTGGTTTTCACTGCTGGTTTTTTTTCTTTCACACAGTGTCTGTCACATTGAGGCTCTCAGGTCTGATCACAGCACAGCTAAAGCAGGAAAAATAAAGCTGCTCCCAAGACAGACTGACTGACAGACTTGTCATGATGGTAGTACTCACTTTTGAAATATTATGGCTGTGTTCTTGAAAATCAGAGCTAGGGTAAGCTGTTTCCTTGAGTGCATGTGGTAAAAATAGCACCTGCTCTGCAGACAGTGAATTTGGCAGCTGTGAAGGTAGAGTGTAGGCATCTCCAAAAGCAGGATACACTTTTGCTTTGTACACCAACTAATAATGGGATTTGTTATGGAAAAAAGGCAGGGTGAGATGTGAATTCCAAGGTACAAGGGGAAGAGCATGGTGGGGGATTATGGCTCGGTGGAACTAATCAGATCCATCAGCCATGCCTCTCACTTGAAGGTACATCTCCTGTTTCTCGTGTTGTGCAGAGGGCCAGTGGCTTGTCACTTGTACTGCTCACCAGGGCTGCTTGGCAAGATCCAAAACGATGGTGGAAGATGCTGCACTGGTTTGTTAAGCTTGAAGTGTTTTGGTTTTCTCTTTGGAGAAGTCATTGCTGTAGGCTGCAGATAGAGTCTTGTCTGGATTCCTGGTGAGCATCTCCCAAAGCTTCATTTGCTGCTGGGTGTCCTTGCATGGTTTCAGCAGCATTGTCTGCAGCAGCTCAGTCTTGGCATTGCACTGCCTGCAGCAACTCAGCCTTGGCACTACTCTGTGGTTAGTGAAGGCTGTAGCCAGGTGGGGTTGGTCTCTTCTGCCAGACAAGCAGCAACAGAACAAGGGGACACAGTCTCAAGTGGTGCCAGGGGAGGTCTAGGCTGGATGTTAGGAAGAAGTTGTTGTCAGAGAGAGTGATTGGCATTGGAATGGGCTGCCCAGAGAGGTGGTGGAGTTGCTGTGCCTGGAGGCGTTGAAGCAAAGCCTGGCTGGGGCACTTAGTGCCATGGTCTGGTTGACTGGACAGGGCAGGGTGCTAGTTTGGCCTGGATGATCTTGGAGGTCTCTTCCAACCTGCTTGATTCTATGATTCTAAGTGCCTGGGAGCCTCTGTCAAACCCTGTGTAGTTCTTGCTGCTGAATACACGGAGCTGGTGGAATTTACCAGCAGCCTGTGGTCTTGGAAAAACTGATGTGTAGATGAGAAAATAGTAAACAGCTTCAGCAAACGCCTAGGCAAGAGCAGAGAGCTGGAGCCTGCTTACAGATACTGCTCTCCTCCCCTTGCAGAAAGGTCCTTGGTGCCACTTCATTTACAAAGCCTGCTGAGGTTGCTAAGTAACAATGCTCTGTCCCAGCACGTGAATTGCTCCAACGCTATGGTAGGACAAGGTGATGACAAGGTGAGCTGTGCTCACTTCTGCTTCCCATCCTATGCCTCCCTGCTGCTGCAATGGCAGTGTCTGCCACCTGAAATACTGCAACCTTCCCCAAAGGGCAGGACAGAGCATCAGGCTCCTCTTCATCCACCTGTTGCCTTTCCCTATTGCTTTTCAATTCATCTGCTTTTTCCAAGCAAAACTGCAACTCTTCACATTCCTTCCCACAGGCATCATCTGCTGGCCCCACCCTGACTCCTTCCCAGAGCACCAGCTTTGGCAGGCTGGGGTTTTTCCTGGCCCATTTGCCATGAGATTTCTTCTGATGAGCTGCTGACCTCCATGCAGTGCCTGTCTGGATCAGCCTTCTTCCTTGCCAATCTTTCTGGCCATCAAACTTTGTCTTCATACTCTGTTACTTCTGGTCTGAGGTTATAACTTGTCAGCAGACCCATGGCACTGCAAACAGACAAGAATCTGCAGTCAGAGATCCAAAGCCACTGAACTTTTCTTGTGGTGGGTGACACAGGTGGTCACTTTTAGCAAAGTCCTGTCTTGTTTTTTCATTCTGGATCTTGATCTTTATGTTGTCCTTTAGTCCAAATTCCACAGGCTTCTGCCCTGAAAATGTCAATGCTCAATCTCTTTGTGTGCTGGCCATTGTCACTATGATCTCTGCATGGTTCTGAGGTCAGATCTCCCAGATTGGCCCTTAACACTGCTTCCTTCTTTCAGGAGAAGGCAAACATACTCAAACTTATCTAGCAAAGCCAGGGCATGATGTGGGTTACTTGACCTGACAGCAGATGGAGACAAGAGCCTGGAGAAGAGGAGGCTGAAAGGTGACCTCACTGCTGTGTGCAACTACCTGAAGGGAGGCTGTAGCCAGCTGGGGTTGATCTCTTCTGCCAGGCAAGCAGCAACAGAACAAGGGGACACAGCCTCAAGTTGTGCCAGGGGAGGTCTAGGCTGGATGTTAGGAGGAAGTTGTTGTCAGAGAGAGTGATTGGCATTGGAATGGGCTGCCCAGGGAGGTGGTGGAGTTGCTGTCCCTGGAGGTGTTGAGGAAAAGCTTGGATGAGGTACTTAGTGCCATGGTCTGGTTGATTGGCCAGGGCTGGGTGCTAGGTTGGACTGGCTGAGCTTGGAGGTCTCTTCCATCCTGGTTGATTCTATGATATGATATGACTCTAAGAAACAAACTTTGTGTGGTGAGCTGCCATGCTGTGGACTAGAAGAAGCAGAGCTGCCCCATGAATTGGCTCTGTGCTCACCATGGCTTGCTCCCCATGTTACCTTTGCTTCACTACAGTCCTTCATAAGCCTTTCTACTTGCCCAAAAACGTCTCTGTCTTTTGTATATGCTCTGTCAGACCTTGCTGGCAGTGCTTTGGTCTAGGAACGTTTGGGAGCAAGGAAAGCCCTCCCTGGTCTAGAAAACAAATCTTAAACTGAGACCAAGGAAAGCTCTGCACTTCCTCCAGGCTCACAGACATTGCTTTGATGTTACTAGTTCTGAAGTGAAGGATCTAAAAGGAGACAGTGGTTTACAGTGTGCTGTGCCGTGGCAGTGCGTGCCTGGATGTGCCTTGGCTTTCTGCACGGCTTGTGAGGAGCTCCATGGAGATCACAGCAGGGAATTCCGTGCAGGAATCCTGGGTTTGCTTTAAATTCTTAATTCTCTACTCTCTCCCTTGACAACTTGTCCTGAGGGCTGCACAGCAAACCCACTAACAGGCCAGCACTTGACCACGACAGCGCAGCACTGGGTTGGGTTCCCAGTTTCACTGTGCAGGAGACAGCTGCTTCGGTGCAGCATGAGTGCAGAAGCCTTCAGGCATGCTCCACCTGTCAGGGAGAGTCATGTGCCTGTGTGTCTCTGTGCTGGTTTTGGCTGGAGTAGGGTTATTTCTCTTCGTAGTAGCTGACAGGAGGCTGTGTTTTGGGTTTGTGCTGGAAACAGTGCTGATAACACAGGGTTAGTTTAGTTACTGCTGAGCAGTGCTGGCACAGAGTCAAGGCCTTTTCTGCTCCTTACCCCACCCCACTAGTAAGGAGATGAGGGAAGCAGGAGAAGCTGGGAGAGGACACAGCTGGGACAGCTGACTGCAGCTGACCAAAGAGGTATTCCATAACGTATGACATCATGCTCAGCACATAAAGCTTGCAGAAGAAGTGTGGAAAAGTGAGGGGCACAAACGTTCAGCAGCTCCCTGCCAGGAGCCAAGTGCATGGGAGGACAGACCTCAGGGAGCACAGAGCAGAGACCAGCTGCAGCACTGAAATTCGATGCTAAAGCTAATAAATCAATGCCTTTTGCTGCCAGGGGCTGGTACACCAGACTGAAGACAGAGCCAGGACAGTGATTCACAGAACCACAGAACCACAGAATTTCTTAGATTGGAAAAGACCTTCAAGCTCCTCGAGTCCAATCATCAGTTTCACACTGACAGGTCCTTGACTAAACCAAATCCCTCAGCACAACATCTAATCACTGTGAATCGCTATGGTTGGAAAGGACCACCAGGAGCATCCAGTCCAACCTTCATCCCAGCAGCCTTCATCACCAGACCACAGCCTCAAGCACCACATCCACTCTCCTTTTAAACACCTCCAGGGGTGGTGACTCCATCACCTCCCTGGGCAGCCTGTCCCAGTGCCTGACCACCTGCTCAGGAAAGAACTTCTCCCAACAGCCAACCTAAACCCCCCCTGGTGCAACTTGAGGCCATTTCCTCTTGTCCTATCATTAGTAATTTGGGAGGAGAGACCAGCTTCAGCCTCACTACAACCTCCTTTCAGGTAGTTGTACAGGGTAATAAGGCCTCCTCTCAGCCTCCTCTTCTCCAGCCTGACTCCAGCTTCTGCTGCTTCTCCAATCTGCCAGAGCAAAGCTTGGTGGAGCCTCTCCAGTAGAGTCCATTCCCTGCATCCCAGCAGGACTGGCACCCTACTGGCTGCATAAGGAGGAGGGCTGGACTGAGATGTGAGCTATACCCTATTGTCAAAGGACAAATGGTGTCTGTCACTGTCTCCACTGCTGTCACACACACAGGATTTTGTAAATCTGATCATGTTCACATTGACAGTGAGCAGCCTCATCAGGTTGCAATGCAAATATTCCTGCAGCAACTGCTCCTGGAGGAGTGAGGTGGTGCAGGGGCCAGGAGTGTCCAACAAACAGAAGCTGAAAACAATTTTAATTCCTTTTTTTTTTCTTTTTTAAAGCATGGAAGTGTAGCAAAACCATTTTTCCCCCAGTGACAAAGTCCCAGCTGCTCTTGGAAGCCTCAGGGATGTACTTCAGATGTAGACATTTCTGTCCCAAGAACAGCCCAAACCCTCCTCTCTGTGTTACATAATAAAACCAGGCAGGTGATAGTGCTTAGTAAGTCTGAACTTGGCACAAGCCAACCTCAGGAGGTTCAACAAGACCAAGTGCAGTGTCCTGCCTCTGGGTCGAGGGAATGCCAAGCACAAGTGCAGGCTGGGCAGTGAGTGGCTGGAGAGCAGCCCTGAGGAGAGGGACTTGGGGGTGCTGCTGGATGAGAAGCTCAACATGAGCCAGCAGTGTGCACTTGCAGCCCAGAGAGCCAAGCAGAGCCTGGGCTGCAGCAGGAAAAGTGTGGCCAGCAGGGCCAGGGAGCTGATTCTCCCCCTCTATTCTGCTCTGCTGAGACCCCACCTGGAGTACTGCATCCAGCTCTGGAGCCCCTGGGACAAGAGGGATGTGGAGATGCTGGAGTGTGTCCAGAGCAGGGCCAGGAGGATGCTCAGAGGGCTGCAGCAGCTCTGCTGTGAGCACAGACTGAAAGAGTTGGGGCTGTGCAGGCTGGAGCAGAGGAGGCTCCCAGGTGACCTTCTTGTGGCCTTCCAGGATCTGAAGGGGGCTGACAAAAAAGCTGGGGAGGGACTTTTTAGTCTCTCAGGAAGTGACAGGACAGGGGGAATGGAGCAAAGCTGGAGATGGGTAGGTTCAGGCTGGATGTGAGGAGGAAGTTGTTGAGCATGAGAGTGGTGAGAGGCTGGAATGGGTTGCCCAGGGAGGTGGTTGAGGCCCCGTGGCTGGAGGTGTTTAAGGCCAGGCTGGCTGAGGCTGTGTGCAGCCTGCTCTAGGGTAGGGTGTCCCTGGGCATGGCAGGGGGGTTGGAACTGGCTGATCCTTGTGCTCCCTTCCAACCCTTACTGATTCTATGATTTATTCTATGATTCTATGAACTGGGACCATGGCATTAAACAGGGAGGAAATCCTGAAGGTATGATGCACCACCCATGAAGGTTGTGCTACAGAATGGTAGTAATCACATCAAGCTATCTCCTTGACCTGCCCTCTAAGCATTCTGGGGGAAATAAAGAGAAAAACATCAAGTCAAAGCTTTCTTTCTGCTATTCCAGTCAGAGATGCCTGCCCACCAGAGGGTAGATCTTGGTCTCCCTCTAGTGATGGACCTACCAACAGCAATGAAGAACCTAGCTCTGGACTCATATTTCCATCCTTCCCCTCCACTTCTGCCCTCACTCCATAGTGGCCCAGGATGCCTCTAGCCCTTCACTCAGTGCAGTCAAGGTCTTACAAAAACCAGTTCTTAACCTCTTTCCATCACACACCAGTGTGCTTGGCTCATGGGAGCCTCCTCGCAGTGTGATGGTGCACTGTGCAGGAATGGGAAGCATGGGCTTCTGCCTTTCAGCCCTGCAGAGGTGGCATGGAAGATGGCACAGAAGTGTGCTGGTTGGAGGTTAATTGCAATATTTAATGAGGAAAAATAGGTGATAGGCTGGGAAAAGGAAACAATGGTGATGTCTGCTTCACTTATAGGCTTGCTGAGATGTATCAAAGCAAGGACACAAATGTAGATAAGAGAGTGTGAGAGTCTCTGTCAGAGTCAGTGCCTGTGCTTTTCTCCCTGGGCTGTGGCTGAGTAGCCCAACTAATTCTGCTTCTAACTCCCTTACTGATCCTACAAGCTCACCTTGGCCCTAAGGCAGACTCTGGGATAAGGCAGAGGGATGGAAAGAGATCAGGAGGCCCTCCTGGGGACTCTGATTTCTGGATAGGGTATTGCGTGAGGATTGGCAAGGGAGGTTAGAAACAGAATTAGTTGGGTTACACAGCAGAGGCCCAGGGAGAAAAGCTCAGCATGAGCCAGCAGTGTGCACTTGCAGCCCAGAAAGCCAAGCAGAGCCTGGGAGGCATTCTCCATATGCATGTTTGGTTTGGAGAATGTGATGGTTTGGGAGTTACCTGCCCCCCTACTCTTGTGAAATCTCCCAGACTAGACTCAGCCAGCTGGAAGTTAGGCTAGGGCTGGGTGTTAGGTTGGGCTGGATGAGCTTGGAGGTCTCTTCCAAGCTGGTTGATTCTATGATTCGATGATCTTGGGGCTGCTTAATCTGGAGAAGAGAAAGACTGGGAGGGAATCTTCTCTATGCTTATCAGCATCTGAAGTGCAGGGGTCAAGAGGCTGAGGCTAGACTCTTTTTAGTGGTGCCCAGTGGGAGGAAAACAGACAGTAAGCACAGATTGGAACACAGAAAGTTCCATCTGAACACAAGGAAAATGTTCCTTCTTGTGAGGTTGCCAGAGCCCTGGACCAGACTGCCCAGAGAGGCTGTGGAGTCTCCTTCTCTGGAGAGATACCAAATCTACCTGGACATTTTACTCCTGGGTAACCTGCTGTTTGTGACCTTGCTTTAACAGAGAGGTTGGACTTAGAGGATCTCCAGAGGTCCTTTCTTGGTTGGACTTAGATGATCCCCAGAGGTCCTTTCTTGTTTGGACTTAGGTGATCTCCAGAGGTCCTTCACCACACTGGCACTGTGTGAATTCTTGCTGGCCAAGTTCTTCTTCAACAAGCTTTAACTGCCAGCTCAGACTTTGCCTCTTCCAACTTTCTGTTGGACTGTGCTGCCTGAGCATTGTGTAAATGCCAATTCTGGCACTTAGCAGCCTGTAGCTCAGAGCTACAATAAACTCAGACTGATCTAATAATGAATGACAAGCTTAATAATGGACCAAACTGGGAGCTTAAGCCAGTCCCCAGGATTTAACAGGGCTGCTAACTGAGAAATCTTTATTTATGTATTCCAACACTTAATAGCTCAAAATGTTGGCATGCAGTGAGAAGTAAAGTTGGTGAGGGTTTCTTCTGCTGTTTGATGGACATGGAACTGCTTGTCAGTCACTTTCCAGTACAAAAGGATGCTAGGGTTTCTCTTGTGGACTTCCCAACAGTTGCTGTCTGTTGGCTGCTATTGCAGCTCCTGTATGTTTGTTGTTCTGGTTGGTTTGGTCAGGGAAGACTGGCAATGTGGGAACACTGGCTTGTGGTGAGGTTTCAGGTGGAAAGGATCTCTGGAGGTCATCTAGTCCCAGGATGCATCTAGATAGAATCATAGAATGGTTTAAGTTGGAAGGGACTTCAAGGATCATCCAGTTCCAACCCCTTGCCATAGGCAGGGACATCTCCCACTAGAACAGGTCACTCAAGGACTCATCCAGCCTGGCCTTGAACACCTCCAGGTGTAGCCAGGTGGGGTTGGTCTCTTCTGCCAGGCAACCACCAATAGAACAAGGGGACACAGTCTCAAGTTGTGCTGGGAAAAGTACAGGCTGGATGTTGTTAGGAAGTTGTTGTCAGAGAGAGTGATTGGCATTGGAATGGGCTGCCCAGGGAGGTGATGGAGTCTCTGTCCCTGGAAGTGTTGAAGCCAAGCCTGGATGAGGCACTTAGTGCCATGGTCTGGTTGATTGGCCAGGGCTGGGTGCTAGGTTGGGCTGGATGCTCTTGGAGGTCTCTTCCAAGCTGGTTGATTCTATGATTCTATGATTCTATGACACAGAATCTGTAAGTGCAGAATTAAAGAGCAGAGGGATGGTTTAGAGCAGTGTCACCAGCTACACAGCTCGTGCCTTGGCCCAGAAAGAACTTCCAATAGGGCTAATTGCAGATGTTGAAATAGAGACAGAGGGAAAGAGGGAAAAAAAGGCAAGAGAACCTTGGGGAAATTAAAATGAAAATGAAACTCCAAGGAGCTAAATTAAATAACCCTGAAACCATTAAAGAGATATGGGAAGAGAGCAGGAGGCATTTGTGAGAGAATTTAGAGGGCTGTTGGACCTGGATGGCCAATGAGGTGTACAGCACAGCCCTGGAAAGCATCAGCCAGTTCTGGACACACCTGCTGCCTCAGCTGGAGCCTGCCTTTGGGCTGAGGGGCCACATCCAGGCACATCCAGACAGAGCTGCCTCCATGTGTAGATAGCATGAATAATGGTTACTCCATGGGAGAGGGAATCCATCAGAAAAGAGACAATCATAGAATCACAAAATCAACCAGCTTGGACCTCCAAGATCATCCAGGCCAACCTAGCACCCAGCCCTATCCAGTCAACCAGACCATGGCACTAAGTGCCCCAGCCAGGCTTGGCTTCAACACCTCCAGGGATGGAGGTGTTCAAGCACCTCCCTGGGCAGCCCATTCCAATGCCAATCACTCTCTCTGACAACAACTTCCTCCTAACATCCAGCCTAGACCTGCCCTGGCAAAACTTGAGACTGTGTCCCCTTCTTCTGTTGCTGCTTGCCTGGCAGAAGAGCCCAACCCCACCTGGCTACAGCCTCCCTTCAGGTAGTTGTAGACAGCAATGAGCTCTGCTCTGAGCCTCCTCTTCTGCAGGCTGCACACCCCCAGCTCCCTCAGCCTCTCCTCATGCTGCAGCAGCATGAACCAAAAAGAGGTTTGAGGTTCAGGTGCCTGTTGCCATTCTGCACAAGGAGCCCCAGTGGGACTCAGGTCTCCAGGGAGGTATCCTCCTGGGGCCAGGTGGGGTGATTTCAGCTAGTGCCATAAATGCAGGCTCTAATCTCTTCTTCATCCTGGATAACTTGCTTCTCCTCATCCTCTCTGGGAATGGGATGTGGGATGGAGGGGCAGAGAGAGGTGGCTGCCCGCCCTGGGAAAGCTGAAAGTGCTTGCACTGAAGTATTATGGGTTTTGTGTTTCCCTTTTAATGGAAGGTGACGAGTCAGGTCTTTGCAAACACTGGCAGCTTGATTGCCAGGTGGTATCCAGACTCTGAGCAGAACAAACTCTTTGCAAAATCACTTCCAAATCCCAACCCCCCCCCCATGATGTTTGATACTCTGTCAAAGTCCATTCTCAGTAAGAGGCAAGTGAATCTCTGAAGCTGATTACAAACATTTTTCATGCTTCAAAACAAGAAGATTATGGAGGGGGGAATGACAAATGAACACCACACAACTCCAGGCAATCTAGGTGCAGCCTTTTATGGGGGATGCTTGAAGAGACAAGAAGTGAGTCCTCTTTATTTCATTGGAGAAGACTTCTTGTGTCTCCAAGTTACATAGCTAATAAGGGTTTGCTTTCCAGGCTCCAGTTTATTAGTCCCTCTCTGCTCACTTGTGCCACGTCCATGCTGATGTAGCACTGCATTTCTGCCTTCCTTCTCTGCTTTCTATCAGTCTGAAATGCTCTCAATCATCTTTACTGTGTACAGTAGACAGAGGTTTTCCTGACTGCTCCCCAGGCTCAGAGCATTAGTGAGACTGAAGCAATAAACCTCCTCTTCCTTGCAATGGGAAAAGCAACCTGAGATTTTTCAGTTTGGACCTTGCTAAAGGGCTATTTGTTCTCTTGGTCCTTCCATGGAGACAGAGGCCTGTGTTCACTTGAACTGGATGCCAAAGCATCTCCACTGCTGGCTATGGACTTGTTTGTGGACAAGTCTGAACGTCACCTCTCTGCCACTGATTCCTACAGGAGGGGTCAGCCACTGGGGTGGCAGACAGCCAAGAGGAGCAGGTCCTGGCTGCTGCTTTGTGGTCCCTGCTTACCTCCTTTGTGTTTCATTGGTAAGACACAGTAGCTGTCGTTTGGGCATGAAGCAGCTCCTTCAGAATTATCTGTGCTTTGCATCCTCCCTTTCCCAAAATGAAGTCAGTGCTTCAGTGCACCTCCTTCTTCACAGAGATGAGCACTCAGACCAGGGGGGGTGGGGTTTCAGGAGTGATATTATAGTGTCGTAGAGTCAACCAGGTTGGAAGGGAACACAAGGATCAGCCAGTTCCAAACCCTCCTGCCATGCCCAGGGACACTCTACCCTAGAGCAGGCTGCCCACAGCCTCAGCCAGCCTGGCCTTAAACACCTCCAGCCATGGGGCCTCAACCACCTACCTGGGCAACCCATGCCAGCCTCTCACCACTCTCATGCTCAACAACTTCCTCCTCACTTCCAGCCTGAACCTACCCATCTCCAGGCTTTGCTCCATTCTCCCCAGTCCTGGCACTCCCTGAGAGACTCAAAAGTCCCTCCCCAGCGTTTTCGTAGCCCCCTTCAGATCCTGGAAGGCCACAAGAAGGTCACCTGGGAGCCTCCTCTGCTCCAGCCTGCACAGCCCCAACTCTTGCAGTCTGTGCTCACAGCAGAGCTGCTGCAGCCCTCTGAGCATCCTCCTGGCCCTGCTCTGGACACACTCCAGCATCTCCACATCCCTCTTGTCCCAGGGGCTCCAGAGCTGGATGCAGTACTCCAGGTGAGGTCTCATCAGAGCGGAGTAGAGGAGAATCACCTCCCTGGCCCTGCTGGCCACACTTTTCCTGCTGCAGCCCAGGCTCTGCTTGGCTTTCTGAGCTGCAAGTGCACACTGATGGCTTCTGTTGAGCTTCTCATCCAGCAGCACCCCCAAGTCCCCTCTGCTCAGGGCTGCTCTCCAGCCACTCACTGCCCAGCCTGCATTTGTGCTTAGTATTGCCCTGACCCAGATGCAGGACACTGCACATGATCTTGTTGAGCCTCCTGAGGTTGGCTTGTGCCCACCTCTCCAGCTTGTCAAGGGCTCTCTGGATTGCAACCCTGCCCTCCAGCCTGGCTGTTGCACCACACAGCTTGGTGTCATCAGCACACTTACTGAGGACATTCCAGGGTTTTGGTCTGGATGATATTCTTGATATTGGCTTGGATAATACTCTTTGGGTTTTTGTCTCCTTCAGAGCTCTATGAACCTTTCCCACAAGTGACATTCACCCACCTCCCATGCAGCTGTGCTCTCGTGCTGGAAGCCCTTGTCCTCTCTCCTGCTACAGAGAGTCACTTCCACTAATCTTACTGTATAAGCTCATTTCTAATGCAGTTCTTGCAGCCCAGCTGACAACTACTGCAATGTCTAAGTGCTTACCAACCATTTGGCTCGAAATGATTTATTAATCAACCTTTATCACTTGAAGTAAGAGGCTTAGCTTGTGCACATGTGGGCTGTGTCATGCAGGCAGTCCTTCCTGCAGAGGTTGCAGGAGCTGTACTAGGAGAGTGCATGTGTTGCTTGCTGGTATTTGATCAAATCAAGCTCTGTTTACCTGACTCTTGCCACTGCTTCTGCTTGAAGCTAAAATCTCAAGTAGCATTCTGCCATGTTCTTAATTTTGTCTTGGAAGTGAAGTGCAATTTTAAAGGGGAAAAGACAAAACCTTCTGAAATGATTTATGTGTCTACTGGGGGTTTTCTTAGCCCACCCACAGCATGGCCAGAACAATACTTCAGAGCATTTGAGGGGGGTAAGAAGAAGAAGAAACAGACAGAGGAGGAGAGGCATTTGAGGGGGATGAGAAGAAGAAGAAACAGACAGAGGAGGAGAGGCATTTGAGGGGGGTAAGAAGAAGAAACAGATAGAGGAGGAGAGGCATTTGAGGGGGGTAAGAAAGAAGAAGTAGATAGAGGAGGAGAGGCATTTGAGGGGAGTAAGAAGAAGAAACAGACAGAGGAGGAGAGGCAAGCATGGTGGCTGTAACTTTCCAGGCTGGATTTCCATCATACATCTCAGGAACCATTCTTGTGGGCTGACCTCACCTCTGCCTGGTGAGGTTCCTGCCTCCTGCTGGACCAGCAGTTGACTTCCATGGCCAAGCAGGAATTTCTGAGCTGACCCAAAGAAGGAGACTAAGACGTGGTAAGCTCAGACAGGGACTCTGATTTCCCTGTTCAGCCAGTAGAAAGGAGGAGGAGTCCAGAGAGAGAGATTTGTGTCTCTGGCACCATCCCACTTGATTTGATAGGCTTGGGGCATTCCCAAAAGTATCAGCACCTGGGTGGCTGTTTCCTACTCATCTCCTTTGCTATTTTGCTGCATAGGGTGAGAGATGCTTTCATTAACAGCACAAGTTTCTGCCACATGGGTTCTGGTTTGCTTGGTTACACTCAGGCATGAAAATTAAAGCTAAATTAGAAAAGTAAAAGCCAAAGCAAATAGCCTCATGCCTCTAATTAAAGTTGTTCTGACCAATCTTCTGCTGAGCACTTGTTTTAAGACACTTCTATCTTATTTGTTTTTTTTTAAGAGATAATAAAATGTGCTTTTTAAAAGCCAGGGGCTGGTGCTGACCACATTCATGATGTTTGACTCCTTGTGGGGTAGCTCTCACCAGTTCCTTGGGTGCTATTTGTAGAGCTGACTGTGTGCAAGCAGAATTTAAAGTGTGTTTCATTTCAGAGAGAGGAAAAGCACAGAATTATACAGCAAGTGATAGGTGGCACTCACAAACTGAATGCAGAGGTTTCAGCTAAGCTGCTGTTGGCCTGATTACTCAATAGGTGGTACTGGGCTTGGGACACCTGGGACTCCTTTCAGACACAAATGCAACACTTTACAGGATCACAGGATGGTAGGGGTTGGAAGGGACCTCTGGAGATCTTCCAGGAGCATAGAATCTAGCACAGCTCACAGAGAAACACATCCAGACAGGGCTTCAAAGTCTCCAGAGGAGGAGACTCCACAACCTCTCTGGGCATCCATATCTGAGGGCTTGAGTGCCTACTTTCTCACTGTGAAGACCACCTTGCCTTGAAACTGAGCATGCTGTGATGGAGCCCCACTTGCAAATCTCAACATCACTCCTTCAAGATGGAAAGTTCTCTTCTAGCATCATTTTCCCCACTAATTGGCTGCCCTCTGCTGCTCAACATTGGGCTGCAGCTCAGCAAAAGGTCAGGCTTTTTCCATGGCTGCTCTTTCCAATTAACTTCTTGGTGTGCTCGGGCATGGGGCTATTGCCCTTCAAATGCAGGGGATGCTCAGCATGCCACAAAGCCTGAAGGAGCACAGCAGGCTAAACAATCCTCCCAGAAGGCACCTGACCTGACTGCTAACTCTGGTTTCCCTTGGCAGGACAAGAAACACTCCCTACTTTCTGCCACAAAGGTGGAGATAGTGCTGCAGTGAAGCAGCTCTGTGGGTAAGCAGAGCTTTTCTCCTATCAGCTGCAGTGACCTCTCTTCCCAGGTCTGTTATCTGCTTGGACTAATCCATGCCCTTGGTGTAGCAGCCTTTTGTAGGGCAGAGCATTGCATTCAGGATTTCCAAACTATGCCCACAGAGGCAGAACCATTTGGACTGAAATCCCACAAGCACTTTGTGACAACACACCTGTACTGGCTTCCTGTAACACGCAGAGTTGCCAGCCTGCTGCCAGCCCTTCCTCACTTCCACTCTTCTTCCTGACCTTTTGAATCATAGAATCATAGAATCATAGAATCAACCAGGTTGGAAGAGACCTCCAAGCTCATCCAGTCCAACCTAGCACCCAGCCCTATCCAGTCAACTAGACCATGGCACCAAGTATCACACAGTAGTGCCAGGTTTGAGCAAATTCTGCAGGTCAAATGTTGCAAAAAGTGGGTTTTGTCTGACTGTGGGGAACATGGCCAGAGAGAGGACAAAGATGCATTGTGGACCTTTGCCAAATGGGGAGTGCAACATGTCCTCAGATCTCTCATGGGTTAACCCCAGTCCACAATTAAGCATCACAGAGTCATGGAATTATGGAATGTTAGGGGTTGGAGGTGACCTTTAGAATCATAGAATCAACCAGGGTGGAAGAGACCTCCAAGATCATCCAGCCCAACCTAGCACCCAGACCTACCCAGTCAACCAGACCATGGCACTAAGTGCCCCAGCCAGGCTTTGCTTCAACACCTCCAGGCACAGCAACTCCACCATCTCCCTGGGCAGCCCATTCCAATGCCAATCACTCTGCCTGGCAAGAACTGTCTCCTTGCACCCTGCTTGCTACCACGTGGGCAAGTCATCAGGAAAGCACTATTTCTGCAGTGTCCCTTCAGCACAGAAGAGGTGGAAATGAAGTTTCAGTGCTCAACTACTGGGGAAAAGCTACCAAGGCTGGAAATCCATCAGGGGCATTGCCTGCCCTCTGAGTGCCCAGCTTTGGAGATCTTATGGATTTGCACTGCCACCACCATATGCATGTCCATGGGCTTTCTCTTACTGATCACTTTGTGCTCCCCAGATGCTCTCACTTTAGGGAATGTGGTTTATATCATGTAGAATCACACCCTTGGTGCCCAGTCCCCTTCTGCTGCAGCCCAGAGTACTTGGCTGTCTCACCAGTAGGAAATATTTATTCACACCAGAACATTAGCACAGCAAAAACATTAAAATGTAACTCCCTGCCAGTTGCCAGTGAAATTTTGCTTTCAGAAGCACCTAATAATGAATAGGAGTGCTGGAACTTGAAGTCAGTGGGGATCCATAGCTAAAGATTGCCTTTATCAGCAGGGCTTCTGTCACTCTTTAATAAAGATGCAAATCATAACTGTCTCCATGGTGATGAAGTAACTCTTCTATGTTGATGAAATGCAAACATAGCTGGATGTGCCCAGCTGAACTAGCTGTAAACCTAAGGAAATCATGTCAGGGACAGCCATAGCTCTGGAGGTGCCTGGCCAAATTCTATCCTTGCCTTCCCTTGCCCAGCAAACCTCTGCACCAGGACATCTCTGAGCACAGCAAGCTCCCAGCGCTGGTGCTGATGATGAGAAACTGAGGTAAGTGCTTAAAAAGGGTGAAGCCAATCAAGAAAAAGAGGCTGAAATGAGCTGGTTGCCATTCACTTGTGGCTGAGATCCCAGCAGCATCACTCAATTTGCTGGCAAGGGTAACCATTCCCAGCCTGGACAGCAGCTCTGCTGAGCTATAGACACATAGCTGTGGATGGTAAAATCCATCTGACCCAGCTTGCAGGGAGAGAAAGGGCATTAATTACTGGTGAGTGAAATCATTACATGGGCCATAAAGAAGTTTATGAGACATGCCCTCAGGATTAACATGGCATCAAAGAACAGTTTCTGCTCTCCAGCTGCCATTTGCCAGGCTTGCAATGAAAACAAGCCAGATGCCCAAAGCTCTTCTGCCTCACTCACCAGCTGGGCCATGTGCCCAGCTCTCACACATGCAAAGTGGACCCAAAGTGCATGAAATGCAAATACTCAGGCAAAAGACCAGAACTGAGGACTGGGATTTGTGCCTCTGGATATTACACCCTGCCTCAGCCCCTGGGGCTGGGCTTGTCTGGATACTGACATCTCCACACCCACAAGTGGGAAAATCTGATGACAACTGAGGGCTTTGGAGCATCCAATGCAGGGTTCACAAGATTTTGGTTTTTAACCCTATGAGTTCTCCAAACTTGCTCCCAACTAAGCTATGCTCTTTGCCTGGTTTTATTCAGTATCCTGAAGCAGTCATTGCTGGTAGCTGCATGAGGCCAACTCACTGCACAAGTCCAGGAGCCCTGTTGCTGCCTCTTGACAGGCTTTGGAGATTTCTTTGCCTGTCCTACCTTACAGAATAGAATCATAGAATGGGAAGGGACCTCAAAGCTCAGCCAGTTCCAACCTCCTGCCATAGGCAGGGACACCTCCCACTAGAACAGGGCACTCAAGGCCTCATCCAACCTGGCCTTGAACACCTCCAGGGAGGTTGTGGAGCACAGAAGCACTCAATATGATCTTTGATCTTCGATCACATTGGGTGCTTCTGTGCTCCACAACCTCCCTGGGCAACCTGTGCCAGTGTCTCACCACCCTCACTGCAAACAACCCTCTCCTGACAGCTACTTTCAATCTCCCCTCTGCCACTTCAAACCCATTACAGCTCATCCTCTCATTCCAAGACCTTGTCCATAGTCCTAGAGCCCCCTTCAGATAGTGCATGGCCACTCCAAGGTCTCCTCAAAGCCTTCTCTTCTCCAGGCTGCACAGCCCCAACTCTCTCAGCCTGTCCTCACAGCAGAGCTGCTGCAGCCCTCTCAGCATCTTGGTGGCCTCCTCTGCACTGGCTCCAACACTTCCACGTCCTTCTTGTGCTGGGGGCTCCAGAACTGCCCCCAGGACTGCAGGTGGGGTCTGAGGAGAGCAGAGCCAAGGGGCAGAATCCCCTCCCTTGCCCTGCTGCCCACACTGCTCTTGCTGCAACCCAGCACAGGGTTGTGTCTGGGCTGCACTCACACTGCAGGCTCCTGTGGAGCTTTTCCTCACCCCAGACCCCCAAGTCCCTCTCCTCAGGGCTGCTCTTCAGCCAGTCACTGTCCAGCCTGTATTTGTGCTTGGGATTTCCCACCCAGGTGCAGGACTTTACACTTGGCCTTGCTGAATGTCATGAGGTTGGCCTGGGCACAGCTCTGCAGCCTGCCCAGGTCCCTCTGGATGGATCCCTGCCCTCTAGCAGTCGACTGTGCCACACAGCTTGGTGCCATCTGCACACTTGCTGAGGGTGCACTGATTGCTCTGCTCATGTCACTGACAAAGATGTTACACAGCTCTGGTGCCAGCACTGACCCCTGAGGGTGCCACTTGGCACTGGTCTGCAGGTGGACATTGTGCCCTTGATCACCACTCTGCCTGCCACCATCCAGCCAGTTCCTTACCCAGCAGTGCTCCACCCATCCATTCTGTGTTTTTACTTTCCTCCTGCCTCAGCAAGCAGGAATAGTTACAGCAGCCTGGTCAGAGATGCTGCCTCTTGTGCCAGCAAGTGGCCAGGGTAGCTGTGGTACTCTTGGCAGCAAGTCACACTCTTGCTTTGCTGTGGGCTCTGCTGCAAGAAACACAGCAGATTTTCCTGCAGAAACCTGATGGGTGCCCATGCACCTCCCACACAGTGCTTGCTGTAGCTGCTGGTCTTGTGTACAGAGGTGCTTTATAATCATCCAGCATTTATCCTTTCTTCTCCTAAAATCGGTTTCTTTTCCACAGGAATAAACTACATCCAGAGTGGGAAGGTCAGCAGGAGCACAGCTCTTTCATGTAACTGAGTGCTTAGGTGTACTTGGGAAAAATAAGGCATGGATGGCTCCCAAGGCAGTGTCTTGAAGTGCTGAGGAAAGGGTAATTTAAAACTCAGCCACCTAGAAGCAGCTGTGGCAGGCAGGAAAACGCCCTCCTGCAGCAGTAGAGTGGCTAATTGCTCTGGTTTGGGACTCATGTGTGCATCCATCAGCACTCAGCTCATAATGAATCATTTTGTCAGCTGAATCCATGTGGTGGCCACCACACAGCTCCACAGGGCAGTAGCTTCTCTGCCATTCAAGAACCACTCTGGGCTTAGGAAGCTTAAAGCTCAGTTTGGTGTTACCTGGACAAATGAGAGTGCTGCTTAGCTTAAATGAGGCTCAGATGGCCTGTCCTTACATGCATAGAGTGAATCATAGAATCATAGAAGCAACCAGGTTGGAAGAGATCTCCAAGCTCATCCAGGCCAACCTAGCACCCAGCCCTGTCCAATCAACCAGACCATGGCACTAAGTGCCCCAGCCAGGCTTGGCTTCAACACCTCCAGCAAAAGCAACTCCACCACCTCCCTGGGCAGCCCATTCCAATGCCAATCACTCTCTCTGACAACAACTTCCTCCTAGCATCCAGCCTAGACCTCTCCTGGCACAACTTGAGACTGTGTCCCCTTGTTCTGTTGCTGCTTGCCTGGCAGATGAGCCCAACCCCACCTGGCTACAGCCTCCATTCAGGTAGTTGTAGAGAGCAATAAGGTCTATCCTGAGCCTCCTCTTGTCCAGTCTAAACAACCTCAGCTCCCTCAGTGCTAATATCCTAGCATGTCCCAGAGCCTTTTGCTACTCTTGCACAAGTGCCACCAACAGGAGCATGCCTGGACTGAAGGACAGAGCCCTGGCTGCTCTGGCTGCAGTGGTGGCTTTTCTGGAGCCATGGGGTTTGGTTTCCTCCCATGTTTGAGGCTTGGGAAAGCACAGCACTCATCAAACCCCCAGCAAGGTGGAATGTGAGTCACTGATGGCAGGTTGCTGTTCATCCTAATTAAAGCCAAGTCTTTGAAAAGGGCTACAGCTCTGCTTATTATACCTGTGCCTTCCTCCCATCTCTGCTTTTCTGTGCCACTTCCAGCTGTTGTATACCATCCATATGATCTCTGACTAGATTACTAACAAATGCCTTGTTAGGACAATAATTGGCTTCTTATTTAGTAGACTCATAATGATTATAACTGAAGTACATTGCCAGCCATAGGGCACAATCTATTTTAAACTGCAGTACACAGGCACTGAGGTTTATGTTCCTCAATGTGATTCCTTTCCCTTTTGTAGAAGCAATTATGTGCATTTGACTGTATATTGCCTTTGTTGAAACCTTCTCTGCCAGAGTTTGTTGTACCCAGAGCAATTCATAAATGACAATTCAAGGAACAGGCAGCAACACAATGGCAGCAGCTTAGCCAGAAGGGAAGCTAAATAGAGGATTCAAATGTGCTCCCAAGAAATTACCTGTTTGCACTCTCACAACCATGCAATCATAGAATGGTTTAGGTTGGAAAGGATCTCAAAGCTCAGCCAGTTCCAGTCTCCTACCATAGGCAAGGACACCTCCCACTAGAACAGGTTGCTCAAGATCTGATCCAACCTGATATTGAGCACCTTCAGGGAGGTTGTGGAGCACAGAAGCACCCAATGTGATCTTTGATCACATTGGGTGCTTCTGTGCTCCACAACCTCCCTGGGCAACCTGTGCCAGTGTCTCACCACCCTCACTGCAAACAACCCTTTTCTAACATCTACTTTCAATCATAGAATCAACCAGGTTGGAAGAGACCTCCAAGCTCATCCAGTCCAACCTAGCACCCAGCCCTAGCCAGTCAACCAGACCATGGCACTAAGTGCTTCATCCAAGCTTTTCTTTGCCTTTTCAAAGCTGTCTCTAGAAACTCATGGTGCAAATTCTATGCTCCTCCAAGTGATGACTACAAGCAGGCTGAACACCAAAACCAAAGATGATGCTTATGCCTTCCCTCAGGAGGTGAGAGGTTGGTATGTCTGTGCCACTTGGGCTGCATTTCTACCCCTGGAAGGTGATACAAGGTGGCAATTCCCTGGGGAAAACAAAGAAAATAAAACTAATTACCTTCAAAAGCCCCAACAGCCATCACAGGAGATGAGTTCTGCTGTTGTCTCCATCGGGGCAACAGCCACACTGCTGCAGAGGAAAATGGAGCCATTAGCTGCAGTGCCAAAGCAGAGAGCTGTGCTCCTGTGCCATCTGAGGCCACTAACTGCTTCTGTCTTCCCATCTCTCTTATTTATTTGGTTTAATATTGACAAGCTATGCTAGAGAACAGAGAGATAACAGAATTCCCCCACTGAGGGAGAGGAATTCTTTGTGGTCCTCCTTAAAATTGCTTTCTCTTCTGAAGTGCCTGTGGGAAATATCCAGAGGTGATTTACCTCCTAATACTTCGGTTTGGCTTGGAGCTCTGGGTGCTGATAAAACCAGGAGCCAGACACATGGAAGGGGCACTTTTTCATGTTGGGATGTGCTGCTCTAATAACAGCAGGCCAGCAAGTTTCAGCCTTTGTGCACCTACCAGTAAGGTGATCAGCCATGCCATGCCAGGTGGAAATCACAGGATCACAGCATCACAGGATGTCAGGGGTTGGAAGGGACACAATGAGATCATCCAGTCCAACCCCCCTGTCTGAGCAGGACCTTCCAATCTAATCAGGTCACACAGGAACATATCCAGACAGGCCTTGAAAGTCTCCAGAGAAGGAGACCCCACAATCTCTCTGGGGAGCCTGTTCCAGTGCTCTGGAAGCCTTACAGTAAAGAAGTTCCCCCTTGTGTTGAGCTGGAACCTCCTGTGCTGCAGCTTCCATCCATTGCTCCTTGTCCTATCCCAGGAAGCAGTGAGCAGAGCCTGTCCCCTCCCTCCTGACCCCCAGCCCTCAGATATTGATAGCCACTTATTAATTCCCCTCTCAGTCTTCTCTTCTCCAGACTAAGCAGTCCCAGGTCCCTCAGCCTCTCCTCATAAGCCATGCCCTCCAATCCCCTCATCATCCTCTTAGCCCTCCACTGGACCCTCTCCAGCAGATCCCTGCCCCTCTTAAGCTGGGGAGCCCAAAACTGAACACAAGTGTATTCAGTTGTCCAGTTCAGGAGGTTAGAACTGGTGTAGAGTGGGTGCAAAACTCCACCAGATACCTTGCCTCACCACTGACCTCTGTGGTAGTGGTGATGGTGAGGCATGCAGTGTGCATAGAGATGGACCTGGCATTGCTTGAGAGATGGACAATGCCCTGGGAAGGGGGTTTCACCTGGGGGCCACCAACTGAGCATTTCAACACAATCATAGAATCAAGCAAGTTGGAAGAGACCTCCAAGCTCATCCAGTCCAACCTAGCACCCAGCCCTGTCCAATCAACCAGACCATGGCACTAAGTGCCCCAGCCAGGCTTTGCTTCAACACCTCCAGGCACAGCAACTCCACCACCTCCCTGGGCAGCCCATTCCAATGCCAATCACTCTCTCTGGCAAGAACTGTAAATATTGTACCTATCTGCTTGTTTATTGTTCTAAGCTGTGAATATAAAGCTTCATTCCTTAACTTTCAGCTGGCTGAATCTAGTCTGGGTGATTTCATGAGGGGGTGGGGGAGCAGGTAACTCCCAAACCATCACAGGAGAGAAGGATGAGCAAGCAGCAGCTGCCTGGCTACTGCAGGCATCCCTCATTTAGGCACCACTCATGTGGAAATATGAGGCTGCCCTCCCACACCTAAGCAGTGTGCAGCAGCAGACCTGAGCTACTGGAACTGCACTAAGGTTTCCATGTGTAACACCAACACTGAAACCTGTCTGTGTCTTCATACCAATCCTTGCTGGCAGCTGTGTCAGCCCACCATTGCACTCTTCTGGCACCCCACCAGCAGCAACCTGCCAGGGCAATGTGGCTGTGCATGCATCCCCCTGGCAGAACTGCACTCCCAGGGATGTGGCTTTGGCTTTTTTCCCCTGCTGAAGGCAGGTGTTCCTATGTCTGCATGAAGTCTGGCCCTGAAGAACTGCTGTGTGCACACTAAGTCCACTTTGCAGGTGTAGCTGGCCACAAGCTCAGCTGAAGGTGGGTGTTGGAGCAGTGCTGGCCTCGGTGTTAAGCAGCAGGAGGGAGAATTTTGCTGCATTATGCATGGACAGGGTCATTTATCAAGTTGAATGTGCCACATGAACAGAAGCAAAAGAGATGGCCTGTTCAGTCTCTAATGAAAAGGAGAAACCATTTCCAAGCAGGGACTGTGAACCCTTTCGACCTCCAGAGAGCTCTGGGAAGTTCAGAGTGGAATGCAAATAGCACTGTAAGTGATGAGATAGTGCATGGTTACTGCGGTGGGGGAGGACACAGAGTCCCTGCAAAACAAGCCCTCAATGTAGTCTTGAATGCAGAGGCTAAGCACACAGAAGGACTTGGAGCCTCACAGCAGGGAGAGAAGGATGGAGCCTCTCACCTGCCTCCCCAAGTGGATGGTGCAAAACAACTCAGGTGCTTGCACATCCTCAGAACCCAAACTAATTGGAATGGGCTGCCCAGGGAGGTGGTGGAGTCATTGTGCCTGGAGGTGTTGAAGCCAAGCCTGGCTGGGGCACTTAGTGCCATGGTCTGGTTGATTGGCCAGGGTTGGGTGCTAGGTTGGACTGGATGAGCTTGGAGGTCTCTTCCAACCTGGTTGATTCTGTGATTCTATGATATTGTAAATGCCTGCTTGTATATTGTGTTAAGCTGTAAATATAAGCTTCATTCCAATTTCCAGCTCAGCTGAGTCTAGTCTGGGTGATATTCTTGAGGGGGGGGTGTGGGGGGGTGGTGTGTGTGTGTGCAGGTAACACCCAAACCATCATAGTTATATACATGTCCAGTTCTGGGCTCCTCCATTCAAGAGAGATGTTGAGGTGCTGGAAGGTGTCCAGAGAAGGGCAACAAAGCTGGGGATGGGCCTGGAGCACAGCCCTGTGAGGAGAGGCTGAGGGAGCTGGGGGTGTGCAGCCTGCTGAAGAGGAGGCTTAGGGCAGAGCTCATTGCTGTCTACAACTACCTGAAGGGAGGCTGTAGCCAGGTGGGGCTGGGCTCTGCTGCCAGGCAAGCAGCAACAGAACAAGGGGACACAGTCTCAAGGTGTGCCAGGGCAGGTCTGGGCTGGATGTGAGGAGGAAGTTGTTGGCAGAGAGAGTGATTGGCATTGGAATGGGCTGCCCAGGGAGGTGGTGGAGTCACTGTCCCTGGAGGTGTTGAAGCCAAGCCTGGCTGGGGCACTTAGTGCCATGGTCTGGTTGATTGGCCAGGGCTGGGTGCTAGGTTGGGCTGGCTGAGCTTGGAAGTTTCTTCCAACCTGCTTGATTCTATGATTCTATGGGACATTCAAGT
Organism: Pogoniulus pusillus; assembly: GCF_015220805.1. Classification (NCBI taxonomy): domain Eukaryota; kingdom Metazoa; phylum Chordata; class Aves; order Piciformes; family Lybiidae; genus Pogoniulus; species Pogoniulus pusillus. Next base: position 19,494,343 of record NC_087286.1, read on the forward strand.
AGCACTGAAATAAAGGTCAGGGTCCTCTCAGTGCCCTGCTTCCAAAGGCACACACCAAACCCATCAGCTCATGGGTGCCTTGAAATTCCCTTGCAGACTTCTCCTTATGCCTTGTTAATTTAACAGCAGACCAATCCCCTCCTGAAAGAAGAGCTGAGTATCGATAGCGCTGCAGGCACAGCCTTGCGGAGCTGCCTTCTGCCTAGGCATATTCAGTGCATTTGTTGTTCAAGAACGACCTTGATGGGGTAAGGTTTTTTTTTTTCACCCTTGCCTCAACAGCCTTGAAATCAATGGAATCACAGGAGTGGAAGGCAAAACTTCAAGATAATAGAGAATTTTTCAGCACCCTTATTATGAACAAACCCATGCCAGGCACAAAGGACTCGTTGCGGTATTCAAAGCGCCTGCGTTTGCCAAGCAGCAACCTAAGGAGTATTGATTCTGTTTTACTTGTGGAAGATCATCCCCACTGCAAGAAGGAAAGCACAGAAGATAGGATGAGATCCAGACTCCAAACTGACCCAGGCTCTTTTGAAAATTCCAGTTAGATTCTCTCACTACAGAGCTCCTCAGAGCAGGACTCAATTTTGACTGGTAAGAGGACATGAAGGCTGTGCTCTGGGGGGGAAATGATCTTAGGCTGAGGCTAGATGTGAAGGTGAGAGCTCATTTGAACATTGGTCTGTTCTAGCAGATCAGGCAGGGTCCAAAGTGGGCAGTTTTCCACTTGCCTTGGGCTGGGGTGCACCAATAACTGTTCACAGCACAAACCCAAGACTGGGCTGCCTCCCCCCTATGTGGCAATTCCTCTGCCTTACTTAACACTGATATTTACCCACCTCTGTACATATATTTAGGCCCTTTCCCTGCCCTGTCTATTACTATCTGTTCAGTGATGCTGAACTTTGCTGCCTAGGCACTCAGGGGGACACGGAGCAACGTGCTCAGCTGTGCCAGTAGCTTGGCATGAGCACTTCACCCTGTGCTCCTTTTCCCCACTGCGTTGTGCTGTTTTGTACACAGCACTGGTCCCACACATCCCTTACACATGACCCCACAAGTGCCATCCCTTTATGAGGAAGTGCAGTTATTTCTTCCTATCAGTCCTTGCCCCCTGCTAAGACAATTATTACACTCAAGGACATTATTACACCACAGTACAAGGCTGTGCAGGTACCCACAGCACAACAGCTCCTTTTGCTGTGCTTGCATGTAAAATCAAGACCTTGTGATAGTGACCTTGTGTAAAGTCAAGACCTTGTGATACTCACCTTGTGTAAAATCAAGACCTTGTGATACTCACCTTGTGTAAAGTCAAGACCTTGTGATACTCACCTTGTGTGAAGTCAAGACCTTGTGATAGTGACCTTGTGTAAAATCAAGACCTTGTGATACTCACCTTGTGTAAAATCAAGACCTGGTGATACTGACCTTGTGTAAAGTCAAGACCTTGTGATACTCACCTTGTGTAAAATCAAGACCTTGTGATACTCACCTTGTGTAAAATAAAGCACTTGTGACACTGAGATGGCACCAGATACTTCCAGGCTCTATTAGCAGCCCTGCCCAGAGGACTTCCCCTTTTGATTAGTGTAACTTCCTTAACACTCTTATAGGCAAAGTCCCACCAAAAGCTTCCTGGAATCCAGATTTTCCATCTTTCCATCTTTTCCATTCATTCACTCATTTTGGAGAACTCAGGTAGGCTTCTGGGCAAGGGTTTCCTCTAAAGATATGACATGAACATGGCCAGGAATCTGTCTAAGCACTAATCAATCCTTCAGTGGAACAGATTCTAGTAATAATAGTAATTATCTCTAAAAGCCTTTGAGAGTTTGGCTGGTTTTCACCAGGAATGAATAGAAATGGAAGAGGAGTTATTTCAGGTTATAAAGCCAGGCTGCTGCTGCTGCTGTGCCCATAGAACCATTTCATAGAACCATAGAATGATTCTATGGGCACAGCAGCATTTCTCTGCCACAAAGATCTCTAATGATCACAGTTCCCCCAAAGATTACTTTACTAGGGCTATTTCTACAAGAGACAGGGAAGGAAAAGCAGTCCTGTGGAGAGGGATCTGGGAGTGGTGGTGGATAAGAAGTTATCCATGGGACAGCAATGTGGCCAAGGGGGGCAGTGTGATCTGGGGGTTGTATTAAGAAGAGTGTGTCCAGCAGATTAAGGGAGGCTCTCCTCCACCTCTACTCTGCCCTGGTGAGACCTCATCTTGAGTGCTGCCTTCAGTTTTGGGTTCCTCAGTTGAAGAGAGACAGGGATCTGCTGGAGAGGGTCCAGTGGAGGGCTACGAGGATGATGAGGGGACAGGAGGGCATGGCTTATGAGGAGAGGCTGAGGGACCTGGGGCTGCTAGTCTGGAGAAGAGAAGTCTGAGAGGGGAATTAATAAGTGGCTATCAATATCTGAGGGCTGGGGGTCAGGAGGGAGGGGACAGGCTCTGCTCACTGCTCCCTGGGACAGGACAAGGAGCAATGGATGGAAGCTGCAGCACAAAGGTTCCACCTCAACACAAGGGGGAAATTCTTTACTGTAAGGCTTCCAGAGCACTGGAACAGGCTCCCCAGAGAGGTTGTGCAGTCTTCTTCTCTGGAGAGCCTCTGGAGCCTTTGCAGGCCTGTCTGGATGTGTTCCTGTGTGACCTGAGCTAGATTGCATGGTCCTGCTCTGGCAGAGGGGTTGGACTGGGTGATTTCTTTGGGTCCCTTCCAACCCCTGCCATCCTGTGATGCTGTGATCCTGTGAAAGTATGTAGAAGTATAAGCCAGCCTTGGAAAAGTGAGACAGTTGATGATGAATCACTGCTAAATAGCTCACAGCTATTTTGATTTTGTTACTTGAATAAAGAAATTGCTATGTAACATGCTGACATTCCTGATGATCCTGGGAGAAATAATACCAATGTGCCCACAAATTACCCCCAAGTCAAGTTACCCAGCAACAGCCAAACTGCATTTCCCTCTCTCTTGGGCACTCATACACTAGAATGTGGTCCCACACCACCACCCACTATCCTGTTACAGGTAAACACAGTATTCAGGGCTTCCAAAGCATGGTGGAAAGTCAATCTCAAACCCAATCATTACAAGACACATCCACAAAGCTTTCATTAATTCAAGTACAGTAAAGGAGTCTTTTTCAGATACAGCACACCAGGTCTTTCCATGGGATCTCCATCATTGCTAGAATCTCAGCACTGCTCAGATTTAGAGTTAGAAGGATTATTAATTCTCCAGGCTAAAAAAAAAAACAACCCCAAAAAAAGGTGTTGAAGAGAGCCACACTTTGTTTTATCTGAGTCATTCATTTCCACAGTCACTAGAAGCTTTGTAACCTCATGGCTATGCTGGTCCTGTAAGGCACCTGGCACAGAAAACCTTCAGCATCAAACTGAGATCTGTTCCTATGCAGAAGACAGAGGGAGCATCCCTAAACTCTAAATCCCAAAGCCAGACTTGAGCATCCCTAAACTCTAAATCCCAAAGCCAGCCTTGAGTATCCCTAAACTCTATATCTCAAAGCCATCCTTGAGCATCCCTAAACTCTAAATCCCAAAGCCAGACTTGAGCATCCCTAAACTCTATATCTCAAAGCCATCCTTGAGCATCCCTAAACTCCATATCCCAAAGCCAGACTTTACTATCTTCCTTATATGACCTGGTTTTCAGTCACTGCAGTCCCCTCACAGCACTATCATCTGGCCCAGGTAGCATCAGAGAATCATAGAATGGTGCAGGTTGGAAGGGACCTCAAAGCTCAGCCAGTTCCAACCCCCCTGCCATAGGCAGGGACACCTCCCACTAGAACAGGTTGCTCAAGGCCTCATCCAACCTGGCCTTGAACACCTCCAGGGAGTTTGAGGAGCCCAGAACTGGACACAGGGCTCAAGGTGTGGCCTGAGCAGTGCTGAGCACAGGGGCAGAATAACCTCCCTAGTCCTGCTGCCACACTGCTCCTGAGCCAGCCCAGGATGCCAGTGGCTCTCACTGGCTCACCATTGTGGTGATGAGACACTGGAACAGGTTGTCCAGGGAGGTGCTGGAAGCCCCATCCTTGGATGTTTTTAAGGCCAGGCTGGATGTGGGTCTTAGCAACCTGACCTTGTGGAAGGTGTCCCTGCCCATGGCAGGAAGGTTGGAACTAGGTGATCCTTGGGGTGCTTCCAGCCCTGATGATTCTGTGATCCAAGTCACTTGGGGTGGGAGCTCATTTGTAGCAACTGCTTTTGAAAACAGGCAAGAGGCTTCCAGCCTTTTGTTTGCAAATCCTAGGGATGTCTGAAAACTGCAATCATTGTTTACAACCTCCTGCAGTTGGTGGCAGAAGGAAAATAAGCAGAAGCCTGAGCATCAGCACACTCCTCAGCTGCTCTGTCACTGCTACCGATGCCATTCCCAGAAAGGAGAGAAAACAGAAGAGAAAATGAGGGCTCCAGGCCAAGGCTGTGCAATGCCTGGAGATCAGCTCCACTTGAAAATCTGCCTCAGTTTGTGGTGTGAAACTTCCTCCTACTCCCCAATTATCTTTCATTGCACTCACAGCTGCACACCATTGCCATTGTTCCTTCTGCTGGCAGGATGAAAGGCAGCAGGTCTAAAAATACAGCCCTCTGTGCCCTGTGTTTGAAAACTCATCCACATTAACTGCCCCTTGGCTTGGCAGTGCTGCACAGCTTGGTGCCTCTCCCACCAAAGCTGGGCTTCAGTTAGGACCCATCATGATAGCAGAGCCAGGGATATGGAGGGGAGAGCTGCATGCCACTGGAGTTTGCACTGTGCTCAGCTCACAGGCTCCTTGCAGGCACTTCCAGGTGGCTGCAGCAGGAATTTTTCCAGCAAGAAGTAAACACAAAGGTGTTGGCCTCTCTGGGAGATGGAAAGCAGTTAACTTTGGAGCTAATTACAGGAAGGCTGTCAGAGGCTGACAGATGTATTGTCCTGATGAAGGGCCTGCTGCTGATTCTGCTGCAAGAAAGGGAATAATTCCTCTCTCCTCCTCTCGGCAGGCCCACGACATCAGGGAGCAAGAAGACAAGGATGTCAGGACTTCTAATTATGCACCAGGAACCTGTGAAATCAGAGCATTAGAAGTGTTAGCTAAAAATAATGCCCAAGGTGATGAAGCCAAGCAGCACTAGAAGGAAGAGTGCAGTGGTGGGATTGAGGGGTTGAAGAAGAGGTCTTCTGCTCGACCTCTTGCTGGTGGAGTCCAGTGAGGCTCCTCAACAGTGATTCTCAGGGCATAACTACAGTTTTATATCTGCCAAAGCCTTGCCTGCATTTCAATTTGAGCCATGTAGTTTTAATTTCAGTTGGAAATATTGCCAGTACCTTCCAGCCAGCCACTTGTCCTCCAGCCCACAGCAAAAGTGCTTGCCTCTAAAGAGAGGAAAGGACACTTACTGGTTAGGCTCAGACCTTGAAACCCTGTTCTTAGTTCCCAGATCAGCCGACAAGAGATCAAGTTAAGACACTAAAGCACCCTCTCAAGACAATTCAATTGAAGATTCACCTGAAATGGTCTGCATAAAAAGCAACTTGTGCATATTGATGTTCTGTACAGAAATTATCTGTTGTGTGAAATATAAGTCACTGGAACCACCTTGGAGAAGTGTTCACTGAAAATCTACCTGCGTCCTTCCTAAGAGATGATCCACCAAAGCAGATGCAGGTCATAGAATCATAGATTCATAGAATCAAGCAGGTTGGAAGAGAGCTCCAAGCTCAGCCAGTCCAACCTAGCACCCAGCCCTGGCCAATCAACCAGACCATGGCACTAAGTGCCCCAGCCAGGCTTGGCTTCAACACCTCCAGGCACAGCGACTCCATCACCTCCCTGGGCAGCCCATTCCAATGCCAATCACTCTCTCTGACAACAACTTCCTCCCAACATCCAGCCTAGACCTCTCCTGGCACAACTTCACACTGTGTCCCCTTGTTCTGTTGCTGCTTGCCTGGCAGAAGAGTCCAACCCCACCTGGCTACAGCCTCCCTTCAGGTAGCTGCAGACAGCAATGAGCTCTGCCCTGAGCCTCCTCTTCTGCAGGCTGCACACCCCCAGCTCCCTCAGCCTCTCCTCACAGGGCTGTGCTCCAGGCCCCTCACCAGCTTCATCAGACTTCTCTGGACACCTTCCAGCACCTCAACATCTCTCTTGACTTGAGAGGCCCAGAACTGGACACAGCACTCAAGGGGTGGCCTGAGCAGTGCTGAGCACAGAGGAATTTGCCTCAAACCAGCACATCTCCAAAAGCCAAAAGGAATGCAGAGATCTTGCCCTTTACCTGGGGACTAGTTTGGGTATTGCAGCACTATTTAGGAGGACTCAGGTCCATCTGGAATTCCTCACAGCTGCTCATAATGGTCTCAGGCTTTAGAAGCCCCCCTCATTTTTCAGTGAATCAAGGCTGCTGAAAAGGCAGCATGCCCTCCTGAGCACTGCGGCGGGCTTGGTGTTCATTGAGAAGCTCATTAAGTGCTGTGGCTGGCTGGGTCACTCACGACCTCAAACCTCCAAATGAGTCACACTGCCCTGCCAGACCAAGGGGCATTTGTTGGCATGTTTTTGATGGCAGCAGTCCTGGGGTTTCTTACCTTGGGAATATTTTATTTGACCAGCTCCAAATTGCACAAGGACAAAGCTGAAAGCGAAGCAGCAGGGAGGAAGGAATGATCAGACCTGGTGCCCGATGCACAGAGATGTGCATTTCTGTCTTTGTGATGGTCAACAAACTGCATTACTGATTGGCTTGGCAGTGAACCAGGGCAGAGCAGTTTCGCTGGGATTAGATGGAGAAAGATCTCTGCAGATCATTTCAAGTGAGAAACTGTTTACAGAAACATTTACATCACATGAAGGGAAGACCCAGGGATGGTCTAGGAACCAAGAATGGTGTAACAGCTAAAGGAGATAGTGAGCTCAATAGCTGGGTCAGTCAGAACAACAGCAAGTTCTGCCAGGCAACCAGCAACAGAAGAAGGGGACACAGTCTCAAGCTGTGCCAGGGCAGGTCTAGGCTGGATGTGTGGAGGAAGTTGTTGGCAGAGAGAGTGATTGGCATTGGAATGGGCTGCCCAGGGAGGTGGTGGAGTCGCTGTGTCTGGAGGTGTTGAAGCCAATCCTGGCTGGGGCACTTAGTGCCATGGTCTGGTTGACTGGCTAGAGCTGGGTGCTAGGTTAGAGTGGATGATCTTGGAGGTCTCTTCCAACCTGCTTGATTCTATGATGCTATGATTCTATGATTTCAGTTGGAAATTGTAGTTTCATTTCTAATTGCACTGAAGTAAAAATCTTGGCTATAGCCCCAAAAGAGCCTTATTTGTTTGCAACAGATGGGGCTTGAGGTTCTGCTTTCTTTTCACTAGCACAAATCAATAGTTTCTATATTAAAGTCAATGAATTCACACGGGGGGAAATCAATGCAAAGCAGAGAGGAAGGAACTCGTGCAGCAAAGTAGCAGGTAGTGCTCTTCTCACACTGCAGGCACTGTACCATATCAAAGGTATAGTGTTCTGCTAAGCCCACTCAAATATTCAGGATTTGCCTCTCCTAGCCAGAAAAGAAAGGCAAAAAAGGAAGAAGAAAAAGAATTTTAGCTTTTCAAATGCAGCATTTCAAGACTGTAAGATCTTGCACTTTATCTTGAGCTTCCTGGTTTTGTGTTGCTTGGCAAAAGATGTGATGCTCCACAGTAAACTATAGAGGAGAACTATTCTGTGGTAGGTGATATGCTTGCAGCAATGTGAACAAAGACACAGCTGCCTTTATTGCTCTCAATCACTCCTAGAAGAAATCAACTTTTATGTGAACAGTTTTCCCTGTGTGGAAAGCAGGTGGAAGAAAAGGGAGATGAGACACAAAGTGCAGCTCTGAAAACAGTGGGGAAAATACTTAGTGTGTCTGGGGGGTGCTTTGTTTAGAGTCACGAAGAAACAACCTGTAGCTTTGGGACCTGATTCATCTTCTGCTGAAGTCAGTTGGGATTTAGACATTGCCTCTAACAGGAGAATTCAGTCACAGAATCATAAAATCATAGAATCAACCAGGTTGGAAGAGACCTCCAAGCTCATCCAGTCCAACCTAGCACCCAGCCCTAGCCAATCAACCAGACCATGGCACTAAGTGCCCCAGCCAGGCTTGGCTTCAACACCTCCAGGGAGAGAAACTCCACCACCTCCCTGGGCAGCCCATTCCAATGCCAATCACTCTCTCTGCCAACAACTTCCTCCTAACATCCAGCCTATACAGGTGATCCACTCGAAGCATCCCCTCCACGGACAGAGAGAGGTGCAGGCAAGTGCTGAGAGGACTCAGGAAAATGAAGTGTGGCTGTTGCTCTGCACAGAAGTCTCTTCTCTTTAGAGAAGATGATGTGTGGTTCACATGGCTCTGCACTTCAGCCACACACTTCTCAAAGGTATAGCACATCTTTCATCTTTGTGTTTTTAATAAGGAGCAAATGAAAAGAATCCAGCAACCAATGAACCCTTTTAGTCTCCATCATTTCCATCTCCATTACAGCTGTTACCTGATTACTCAACCCACATTCACTTCGATTCCTTTACCATTATCTCCTCTGTCTACAACCATTCAGTGACAAGCCAGAAGATGAGTCCTAATCTCCTCTTAAAGCCTGGGCAGCTTCAGTTCTCTGTAGTGCATCTGAGATGTACTGAAGTGGCATTTTCATCTCCATGTTTGCATAAAGACCAGGCCCTTGCTTGCTCTGAGAGTGATTTTCCACCAGTGTGATAGTGTCCAGTATTTCTACTCCAGATCACCTCTGAGATGCTCATGGTTCAGCAGTAGCCCACAACTGTCAGAGCAGAAGCCAGAGTGATTGTATGGTCTGTGCTGAAGTCCAGGTTGCCTCCAACTCAGACAATGACATGCTGCCCAAGGAATTAATTTTGTGGAGGGCAGAACCAACATTATTCAACAGCTCTTTGCTTTAGCAATTAGAATTTGTAATTTAAGGTCTGATTCTCATCAGCAAGATGAACCCACGTCAAACATTAGGGATGGCTTGGCCACCAGATGAGAGATGCTTTCTGTTAACCCCTCTCCATTCCTGGGGAAGAGAAAGGAAATAAGGGAGAGAGATTTATGGACTAGAGTATATCACTCTCACCACTGATGCTGTGGGCAGGCACTGGGGGAAGTTGCAGACTGCAGTCAGCAGCAGATGGGAACTGGATTCAGGAGCTGATTCAGGATGCATAGATTGGGGTTCATAGAATCAACCAGGTTGGAAGAGACCTCCAAGATCATCCAGTCCAACCTAGCACCCAGCCCTGGCCAATCAACCAGACCATGGCACTAAGTGCCCCAGCCAGGCTTGGCTTCAACACCTCCAGGCATGGAGACTCCACCACCTCCCTGGGCAGCCCATTCCAATGCCAATCACTCTCTCTGACAACAACTTCCTCCTAACATCCAGCCTAGACCTGCTCTGGCACAGCTTGAGACTGTGTCCCCTTGTTCTGTTGCTGCTTGCCTGAGAGAAGGCAGAGTTCTCCTTGGATGCTGGCCAGTGAAGCAGAGCTTGACCCTTGTCATGCCTCAGCTTGGTACTGAATGTGATGCATATGGAATTACTGTTGGCCAGTTTAGGGTCACCTGTGCTGTCCACTCTTCCTGGCAGGTGTGACCTTTCACTTCATGCACTTTCAGTGTGACACATGAGTTTTTGTAGTGACCTTGGTGGCCTCTTCCAACCTGGTTGATTCTATGATTGTTTGATGCTAAAGACACCCAGCATCATTCCCTGAGCACATCACATTCACTCCACTATAATTATTTTCTCAGAATTACACTTTTCAGCTTTTAAAGGGAGAGAATGAGTGCAAGCAAATTCATTTCTGAGAAGAGGTGACTGTTCCAAAGGGAAAACTGGAAATGCAATATCCTGAGCATTTCTGCTTCTGCAACCTCTTTGTTCATCCGAATTCTCACTTAGAAATGATTTCTACTTTCAAAATGCAGCAGAGAATGAAAGCTTAGTTCCCATCTGTTCTTGGCTTTGTGATTTCTGCTTCCTGAGACCCTTTCCAGAAGTGCATTTGTTATACATTCTTGCAGAGCAAGTGTGTGTGCATTGTCTGCAAAAGCACTTACTGGAGCAGCCACTGAACATTAACAAACATGACACCTCTCCTGTTTTCTTCTTGCAGCGAGCTTTCTGCATCAAGTCACCCACCCAGCAAGGATCACTCTTTCACAGGTACTGCTATGCAGGAATTATCAGGCAAAAGCATCAGCTGAGCGAGCCAGTCTTTGGAACACCTGAGAAACATTGGAATGCAAATCCCATCCCTGCATCCCAAGCTGGCTGGGTGCTGCCTTTATTTACAGCACCCACTAGATGCCAGCACGAATTTAGCAAGAGGAGCTGGGTTTCTGAGCGAAGAGCCTGTACCTCTTCACATTTGGAGCAGCATGTGGGCTGGGATTAAGGGAGTGATGTGCAGATGACTGAGGCTTTTTTATCTTCCTTTTCTTTAGGACAGCTGTCATGGGAAGAGGTCTAGCATCATTTGCTGAGTGCAGGGGCCCAAACAATTTTCTCTGTGATGAGATTTCTCGTTTCCTCTGGTTTACAGCTGCAAAGCCTTTTCACAGCCCTTTTCTTGCACAGTAGGTGGGTACATGTAATGACATACTCAGATATGTGTGACATTGGATGGCATGCAATTTTCTCTGTCATTTTAGGAGTAGCAGCTATAACTTCACCCTCCAGACCTTCAACTTTTCCCAGATGGGGCTGGTAGGAGGAACAAGAAGGGTGCTAGATTGAGAAGCAGCTCTCAGGAGTAGAGCTCTTCCAGATACAAGTTCCACTGTCCATACCTGCATCAAGACAGTGATGGCAGCAGGAATAATCCCATTTATTTGGGACAACATGTAGATGAACTCCAGAAAAGCAAGGTGGTTTCTACTCAAGTGGTTGTTATTTTTCTCCTGGTATTAGAGCAGCTGGAAAGGTTCATTGCTTAATGCCATGATCCAGTTGACTGGATAGGGCTGGGGGTTAGGTTGGACTGGATGATCTTTGAGGTCTCTTCCAACCTGGTTGATTCTATGATTCTTTGATTGGAAGAAGGCTGCTGAATAAAGGAATAAATCCAGGCAGGATGTTACAGGGATGATGGAAGATTAGCATCTCCAGGGAGGAAAGCCAAGGTCACTGGTGCTGTGCTGTGCTCCGACTGCAGCAGAGGTTTGGGCACGTGCTTGAGGGGTGATTTTTTGCTAAGGTGGAATAAACCTTGCTGGGAGTGGGATGTTTAATCAGCACCTTTGCTGATAGGCAGTGCTACAGGCCATTAAGCAGGAGCTTGTACTCATATGAAAACATGAAACTACTCAGGAGTGGCAGCAGTCTGGAAGGAGATTTGCAGAGTGTGGTACTGGAAGGAAGATGAGTGGGTGATGAGAAGCAATGCAGGTAGCAAAGAAATCTGTGATATTCCCTGTGATCACACATGCCCTTGGGATTGGGATCTGGGGCCAGTGCTGGCTGATTGGGAAGTAATGAAAGCTTCTGTGGTTGCTGATGGACTCCTGTGCTCAGTGAAGCAGTGAAGCTCTGGAGCTCTGTGCATGAGCACAGTGACAGCAAGGATGGATGCTTGTGCCTTTCTTTCTGCCTTGCAACTGAAAGCTTTGAAGGACTCCTAATTTATATATAGACTCATAGAATCAACCAGGTTGGAAGAGACCTCTAAGATCAGCCAGTCCAACCTAGCCAATCAACCAGACCATGGCAGGGGCCTGGAACACAGCCCTGTGAGGGGAGGCTGAGGGAGCTGGGGGTGTGCAGCCTGCAGCAGAGGAGGCTCAGGGCAGAGATCATTGCTGGCTACAGCTACCTGAAGGGAGGCTGTAGCCAGGTGGGGTTGGGCTCTTCTCCCAGGCACCCAGCAACAGAACAAGGGGACACAGTGTGAAGTTGTGGCAGGAGAGGTCTAGGCTGGATGTTAGGAGGAAGTTGCTGGCAGAGAGAGTGATTGGCATTGGAATGGGCTGCCCAGGGAGGTGGTGCAGTTGCTTTTGCTGGAGGTGTTGAAGCCAAGCCTGTCTGGGGCACTTAGTGCCATGGTCTGGTTGATTGGCTAGGGCTGGGTGCTAGGTTGGACTGGATGAGCTTGGAGGTCTCTTCCAACCTGCTTGATTCTATGAGGGCTACTTCATGTGCCTGGGGTAGATGTCTCAGGCACGCTGCAGTGACATGATTCTTTCTCATGCACCAAGCAGGTGAGAAGGATGTAAGCCATGTGTACCCTGCTTTGTGTGCTGTTTATAAACACAAACAGATCTTGGAGTTAAAAAGCCAAACACGTAAGGAAACAGCACCTGAGTGTCCATGGGCTTCACCACAGAACCACAGCTTGGAAGAGACCTTTGAGTCTCTTAAGTCAAACCACTTGCCTAGAGCTCTCAATCTCACCACCACTGCCAAGCCACTACCACTAAACCAGGTCCTTAAGCACCCCACCCATGGACCTTTTAAATAGCTCCAGGGATGGTGACTCCAACCACTTCCATGGGCAGGCTGCTCCAGTGCCTGACAACCCTTTCTGTGAAGAATGTTTTACTAATACCCACCCTGAATCTCTCCTGGCACAACCTGAGGCCATTTCCTTTTGTCCTGTTTCTTGCTGAATGCAAGAAGAAATGTAACCCTACCTCACTGCAGCCTCCTCTGAGGTAGTTACAGGGGGCAATGAGGTCTGTCCTCAGCCTCCTCTTCTGGAAACTAAACAACCCAGCCAGGGTTTGTGTGCAAGTGACAGCATCTGGGCTGAAAATATCCGAGCAAGCCAGTATGAAAACTCAGAACCTGCAGGTGTGTGCAGGTTTCACAGCCATCAGAGGCAGGCAGTAGGTATGTAGAACCACAGTCTCTGCCTGCAAGGCTCCTTCCAGCTAAACTGGCTGCTCTTCAGCCTTCCTGCTGCTGTATTCTGGGCTTCCCCTGGAGGGTTATGCTGCAGAGCAGGAGACAGGGCTGTCAGGCACATCTTCTGCAGAGGTGGGAGCTGAGCCGCACTGGCATTGATCGTGCTCACAACAGGTCTGTCCTGCCGCCTCCTGCCAGCCCTTTCCTGCAGCCAGCATGGGAGCTGGAGTGCCCCCTGGGGCAGGCAGGGGGAGGAGGATGCTGCTGCCTTCTGAGGGTAGACCTCAGCCCCTGTGCTGTAAATTGCTCTGTGCTGCTCTTGCTCTGCACATTTCTCACAGTGAAAGGAGTTGGGGCTCTGCAGCCTGGAGAAGAGAAGGCTTTGAGGAGACCTTACAGTGGCCTTCCAGTATCTGGAGTGGGCTACAGGAAGGCTGTGGAGGGACTATTGACAAGGTCTTGTGATGACAGGACAAAGGGTAATGGTTTAAACTGGCAGAGGGGAGATTCAAACTAGACGTTAGGAAAGGGTTGTTTGCAGTGAGGGTGGTGAGACACTGGCACTGGTTGCCCAGGGAGGTTGTGGCTGCTCCCTCCCTGGAGGTGTTGAAGGCCAGGTTGGATGAGGCCTTGAGTGACCTGTTCTAGTGGGAGGTGTCCCTACCTATGGCAGGGGGTTGGAACTGGATGACCCTTGAGATCCCTTCCAACCTTAACCCTTCTATGAAATCACCTATTATCAGTGAGCTACACTGCCAGTTTCCATCCCTATCCCAAGCAGCAGCTGACAATCACAGAGCTTTGGCTTAACACAACCTAGCAGGCATCCTTTTGGGCAATTTGTGTGATGTGCAGCCAAGGCTTAGTGATTAATTTTCCTAAACAGAGGGTGAGCTGTAGAGACATTTTCTTGGACCCTGCTGTAAGGGAAGGGTAATTAATTAATGCAAGATCATAGTTTTCCAAAATTAATATGGTTTATTGATTTTGATATTCAGAACTCACCACCCTCAAACATTAATGTTAGTAATAATCAGTTCTCTGCACTGTCATGGAAACAGTCTACAAAGGAATAAGCAGATCTAGAAATAATTAGCAAAATACATAAACATTAATTGAACTGGAAGAGAAGGTTCCTGCAGTCAATACACCACTTGCCCACTAGATGGATTCAATGAGCTTCTTTCTGCTTATGGCAGAAGGCAATGCTCAATTACAAGAGGCTTTAAGTATTTACTCTCAGTATATCTCCCAACTCACAGGGCTAGCCTCAGCTTCAAACAGAACTCAAATGCTTTCAGGGAATACTGTTACTGTCTTGTCAGCTGCTGAGGCTTCTGATTCTTTCCAGGCTTCACAGAGTGCTGGAGGAAGGAGGCAGACTATCTGTGACCTGGTCCTGGCTCTCTGGATGGTATGTGTCCCTTCCAGGGCTCCTCATCTTGGCAGGTGTAGGCAGGATGTCTTGTGATGTGCAGTCTCAGCACAGATGTCATGCTGGCTGTGCAGGCTGATCCTGTGCAGGCATTTAGAGCCTGTTCCTGGTAAACTCGAGGCAGTGGAGTTTTCAGGACACAAAATGGCAGTGATCACCATCAGCAGGCAATAGCAAGCAGCAAGCAAGGACAAATACAAGGGCAGAGCACATTGTGTTACCTGCTTATCTCTTTTATCAATACAGCCCAAGACTAATGGACCTTTGGACACAGAATAGTCAATCAGAATAGCAGTCAGCAGAGCTTGACCATATCAGGTGAAGTCATAGGCTTGCTTTACCCAAATTTGGGAAAACATAGGCCTTGCACAAGGCATACACAAGCCAAGTATGTACCTTGTTGACCACAGGGTGTAAACAAGTCTGGGGAATCCAGAGTCCTTAGACTCAGTGGCTCCAGGTTCTGTGTCCTCTTTCGTGCAGTTGCTTCTCCTCATAGCAGAAGGAGGAGAGCAGAAAAACATGCCTGGGCAAGGCAGGACATGGATAAGCTTATTTTGGCCTATTCAGGCCTACCACAACACCTGCTCAGTGATGAAAACTCCCCCACTTTTGGGGAAGATGTTTTACATAATTCATTGCCCATAGCTAAACTTAAGCAGCAATCCAGATTCTGGTTTTAGGCTGGTATCACCTCCATAGCCTTCACACCAGGATGATGAACAGTTTGTGGAACACTGAGGACTTGCTATGGGCCTTGAAGCTGTGGGGTTTTTTTGGCAGATAAGTGTCTTGGGCTACCCTAAATTCCTTTCTTCTCCCTCCCCCTCCACGGGTTTGAATGGGATAAGGTGGCATGAAAACTGCTTTTCCCCCCAGGCCTGCAGGCTTGAAAGGGGAACAGCAGGAGGCACCTTTCTGCACATGGGCTGACCCATGCTGGAATCAGGCTGGTGGTTGGCTGGGTTTTCACACCCAGTGTAAATGGCAGATGGACACTTTGTCCACAAAAGCATAAATAGAGCAAGGGAGAATGGGAAAAGGTTCCTGCCTTGAGAGGTCCCTGTCTGCTCTTCTCAGGATTCAGTCTGTTCCCTCTTGTCTTACCACTGCAAGCCCATGTAAAAACTCTTCCCAGCTTTCTTGTAGCCCTCTTGTTATCCTCATAGGTGGAGTGGGCTGGGGAAGGAATGGATGGGATGAGTGGGTGGCTGAATTTAGAGGTCAAGTGGGGGCTTGGAGGGTCTCTTCAGAGTGATATAGGCTTGACCATTTGGACAAGCAAGTGGTTTATTGCTGGGGTTTTTTTTATTAGGTGGCTGAAGAGTCCCAGGCTGCATTAATGTTCATGTGAGCATCTCTCAGACTCAGTCTTCAGGGCAGTGATTTTTAAACACGAGGAATGTTGACTACCAAGGCCAGTAGTACTTGATAGCCCTCAAACAGTAACCCCAGATCCCTAAATTGCTATTGGGATTGCCTCACAAGACCCCCTCTTATTGTCATTTCTATAGGTTCTCACCTCACATTTCCTTCACCTGCCTCAGCCCTTCTGTCTCTCCTGGGTTGAACCTTGCTTCCAAGAAAGAGCAGACTGCTTGATTAGCTCTTTTGTTAACTGCCCTGGCAAAATTTGCCTTCTTTGTATGTGGCTAAATTTCATTTCAGTTCCTATTGAGGAGAATGCCTACTGTCAGCCTTTGTGTGAGAGAAGAAGCAGGCAGTAGGAGAAGCTCTGATCTGTGGCTTGCCGCAGGAAAGTGATGCCAGAAGCTTCACAGAGACCCTCAGGGACTTTGTACTGAGAGAAGCTGAATTTTTTTCCCCCTCTACCAACCTCACATCTTGACATGCAAACAGGGTTTTCAAATCTCAGGATGGCAGCAAAGTGGCTGTTCAGAATCAGATCTTCTGGCTTGCAGACAACTGTGGGAGACACATGAGGGAGGGCAATAAAGATAGTCGAGGAGGTAAGGGTCCTGTTGCTCCACAGTATTACCCTGAACTATTACTTTCTGGGATGAAACTCTGAATTAAGTGATTCCACTTAGCACAATTCAAGAAGATATAAACAGCTCAAGCTCAAAGCAGCTGCAATGAAGCACATCTTGCATATGTCTTTACACCAAGAGCTGGGCTCATTTCCCACTGAAACCCAGCAGCAGCCCAGAGGAATACAGCACAGAACACTGAACTCAAACTCTGGAAACTCAGAAGTCTATTGACCTCTCAAATATTTCCCCCCTAAGAAAATCTCTTGTGAGCCAACTAAGCTGGTGAGACCCCACCTGGAGTACTGCATCCAGTGCTGCAGCCTCCATTACA
Source organism: Pogoniulus pusillus (assembly GCF_015220805.1). NCBI lineage: Eukaryota > Metazoa > Chordata > Aves > Piciformes > Lybiidae > Pogoniulus > Pogoniulus pusillus. Next base: position 19,511,023 of record NC_087286.1, read on the forward strand.
AGAGGGATGTGGAGATGCTGGAGTGTGTCCAGAGAAGGGCCAGGAGGATGCTCAGAGGGCTGCAGCAGCTCTGCTGTGAGAACAGACTGAAAGAGTTGAGGCTATTCAATATGCAGAAGAGGCTCCAAGGTGACCTTCCACTGTCTGAAGGGGGCCTACAAAAAAGCTGGGGAGGGACTTTTTAGGCTCTCAGGGAGTGACAGGACTGGGGGGAATGGAGCAAAGCTGGAGGTGAGGAGGAAGATGCTCAGCATGAGAGTGGTGAGAGGCTGGACTGGGTTGCCCAGGGAGGTGGTTGAGGCCCCATGGCTGAAGGTGTTTAAGGCCAGGCTGGATGAGGCTGTGTGCAGCCTGCTCTAGGGTAGGATGTCCCTGCCCATGGCAGGGAGGTTGGAACTGGCTGATCCTTGTGGTCCCTTCCAACCCTGACTGATTCTATGCTGACTTGTCTTTAAATTCATCCTGGAGGTGTTGTTAAGAAGATCCTTGCACCAGAAATATCTGCAGTTGCTTTACTTGCTGCATACTTCTCTGGTCTGACTGGCCACATGGGGCTGTTTTCTTGGCCTAACACTTCTCTGTTTGGACTCACAGAACAACAGGAGGAGGCTTTCTTGCTCACATGCCTCTGAAAACTGTTGCCTCCTTTTGAAGACACTTTGAAAACACAAGCACAGATGTTTAAGTGCCCCAAATTCTCTATTTGGTGCTTCATCCTTTGCTGCTTTTTGAAAAGCTGAATATTGGACTCAGAACAACTTGTTAGTGCTCCTCTCTCTGCTGCTTATTTTTAGCCTCAGAAGCCAGTGGACCATTCAGGCAACTCTGGCTGCATTTTTATTTTGGCTTCTGATGCCAGAGCCCTTTGGGATTTTGCACTCAAGAGCTGACTCAAAGGAAGACCAGCACAGTACATCATCTCTCCTCCACCACTTGCTATGACCATGCTGCAGGGCTACTCACAGAGCTGTGTCCATTCACAGTGTATATATAGGACTAAACCCCACCTGGAGTCCTCAGTGCTGTTCTGGAGCCCCCAGCACAAGCAGGACATGGAAGTGTTTGAGCCAGTCCAGAGGAGGGCCACAAAGATGCTCAGAGGGCTGCAGCAGCTCTATGAGGACAGGCTACAAGAGTTGAGGCTCTTCAACCTGCAGAAGAGAAGGCTTCAAGGAGACCTTGTAGTGGCTTTCCAGCATCTGAAGGGAGCTACAGGAAGGCTGGGGAGGGACTATTGACAAGGTCTTGTAATGAGAGGATGAGGAGGAATGGGTTTAAAGTGGCAGAGGGAAGATTCAAAGCAGCTTTCTTCTATCTTTTCTCACTTTTGAAGGCATCTTGAATGAGTGGGGTTTAGAGGAATGCATGGAGTAAAATATAGAACAATGGCCCCAGAATAGCTCATGGAGTACAAAGACACTTGGCACTTGAAGTTACCTATAAAATATACATTAGCCCCATGGGGAAGTGAGAAACCTGGTTCCACAGCCTCCCCTCACTTGTATTTCCCAGATCCTCATGCAAACAGATGTATGGAGTGCTTTCTCACACCTGAGGTGTGCTGGGTTATCATCAATTCATACACCCGAGCTCTGCCTCATTGCAGAGTCCTTTTGAACTGCCCCAGGTTCTGAAGCCCACAGCACCATGCAACAAGAACAGCCAAGGGCTTGCAGAAGCTCTTTGTGTCTAAGTTAACCACTGAAGTGCTGTAAGACTCAAGCAACTGCTGATGAGGATGCCATAGAGTTCCACAAAGGATGCAGTGAAAGCAGAGTCTGAACAGAGAGAACCAAGCTGGCAAAATGGCACAGACAGAGCAGCCTCAGCAGAAATTGCAGACAAGCTTTGCACCATCAGCCACAGCTGATCATTGCCTTCAAGTTTCTGACTTTTCTTTAACCTTCAAAGCACTGCCTTGCCACAGAAATGCAGTGAAATGGATGATTGGAAGAGAGCTTTAAACAGTGGGCAAAATGCATGAGTTCATAAGCTTCCCTGTGATGTGTCTGACACACCCAATGCACCCACACATTGCCAAACACCTTCCACACAACTCACTCTTTCCTAAAAGAAGACATAGAAGGAGAATGGGAGAAAAGCCTACTGTATGTTGGTCTAAACCTAAAGCCTATCCCTAACACTAATCTAACCCTAAACCGAACCCTACTCCTAACCTGTAACCCCTAACCCTAAACCCTAACCATAACACTAATGCTAACACTGACACTTAACCCCAAGCCTAACCTATACCTTAACTCTAACCCCGAACCCTAACCTAAACCCATTGCTCAAACAGGTGCAGCATAAATAGCCCAACCTTGTATGATCAGTTCCTGCCTGGTGCATGTGGGGCAAGCTGTGGATGTAGAGAAGGGAGACGAAGCTGGCAAGGGGCCTGGAGCAGAGCCCTGTGAGGAGAGGCTGAGGGAGCTGGGGGTGTGCAGCCTGCAGAAGAGGAGGCTCAGGGCAGGGCTCACTGCTGTCTGCAACTACCTGAATGGAGGCTGTAGTCAGGTGGGGTTGGGCTCTGCTGCCAGGCAAGCAGCAACAGAACAAGGGGACAGAGTCTCAAGCTGTGCAAGGGGAGGTCTAGGCTGGATGTTAGGAGGAAGCTGTTGTCAGAGAGAGTGATTGGCATTGGAATGGGCTGCCCAGGGAGGTGGTGGAGTTGCTTTCCCTGGAGGTGTTCAGGAAAAGACTGGATGAGGCACTTAGTGCCATGGTCTGGTTGATTGGCCAGGGCTGGGTGCTAGGTTGGCCTGGCTGATCTTGGAGGTCTCTTCCAACCTGTTTGATTCGATGATAAAAGTTGTGCCTCTGTCCTTGTGCCATGCTCTTAATTTAATTCCTCTTTTATCCACCAAACCTACTGAATCATTGTTGTGTTTGAAGAGTTTGCAACATTATTTTCCCACCCTTTCATTTAACTGAAGCTTTACTGTTTGGTTTTACAGCTAATGCTGTAAACCCCCTACATTTTCTTTTCCCTTAGCTCCATTTCCCCCTCCTTAACTGCTTGCTGGCAGGGAACATAGTGAGAAGGGGGGGGGGGAAAGGTGGGGGGGAAGGGAACCATGGAATTTAGAAGAGCTGCTTCTCATTGACCTCTTTCTATCCTTGCTTTTCCAATGCACTCTTCAGGTTGCATGACTATGCTAAAAGCTGAGTGAGAAGCTTTGAATGCTGCATCTCAAGCACTAAGCCACATTAGCTGGAATTCACTCAAACAGCAGAGCTTGCTTCAGAGGAGGGAAGCCTCTGCTTATTCTTGCTCTCAGATGAAGAGCTCTGCTCTTTAAAAATCTCTCTTGAAACACTGTTTGGAATTAGGAGTAACCATAGAGAGGGACAGGATGAGAGGCAATGGTTGGAAACTGGAGCAGGGGAGATGTGGGTTGGACATCAGGAGGAAGTTCTGTACAATGAGGGTGGTGAGACAGTGGAACAGGTTGCCCAGGGGTGTGGTTGAGGCCCCATCCCTGTAAGAAAAGAGATATTCTTTGGGTCACACCAACCCCATGAAAGTTGCATGCTTGGGGCACAGTGGCTGTAAACTTCTCAGTAGAAAAATACCTGAGGATGTTGATGGACATTCAGCTGCAGATGAGCCAATGTGTGTCCAGGTGGCCAAGAAGGCCACCAACATCCTGGCCTGGATCAACAATACTGTGACCATCAGGACCAAGGAAAGGATTGCCCCTCTGGCCTCAACACTGGTGCAGCCACACCTTGCACCCAGTTCCAGGCTGCTTACTGCAAGAAGAACATTTAGGGGCTGGAAGAGCAACAAAGCTGGAGAAGGGTCTGGAGAACAGGGCTGAGGAGGAGCAGCTGAGGGACCTGGGAGTGTTTAGTGTGGAGGAGGCTGAGGGGAAGACTCATTTCTCTCTACAGCTTCCTAAAAAAAGAGGTTGGAGTGAGGTGGAGGTTGGCCTCTTCTCCTTAGTATCAAGTGATAGGAGAGGAAATGACCTCAAGCTGCCCCAGGGAAGGTTAAGCTGGATAGGAGAAGCAGCTTGCTGACTGAAAGGGCTCTCCAAGCCTGCCACAGGCTGCTCAGGGAGGTGGTTGAATCCTCATCCCTGGAGATGTCTCAAAGAGACAGAGACGTGGTGCTGAGGACCACAGTTTATCCCCAGCCTTAGTAGTTGGGCTGGATGATCTTAAAGGTGTTTTTTTCTTAAACCCAAATGATTTGTGGATTCAAACAAAATAATTCCATCAATTTTCAACCCAAATGATTAAACACTTCATGGTGTTCAAGTAACACATGGCCATGGCACTTTGGGATGTGGTTTAATAGCCATGGTGGCTGGACTGGAGGATCTTAGAAGGCTTTTGCAACCAAACTAACTCTATGACAACACAATCCTACTTACCCATGAGCTTCCATTTCAGCCAAGTACTTCAGCTCATCACAAGTAAGCAGCTAAACAAAGAGAAGCTCAGCCTAAAGTGAGGAGCCCCAGCCAGTGCCCGTGAGCTGATGTTCAAGTAATGAGCTGATGTTCAAGTCCCTACCCTACCAAGCCGGGGGGCCAAGCAGGCCCCCCGGCCTTTAGATCACCTCCACCATTCACCCAGTGATGCACCCTTGGGGACTCACCAGTGATGATGGGAGGAGGATCCCTCTGCCCAGTTGGGCAAGCTTAGGGCTTCTGCCTTTCCTGGGGCTCATTATAAAGGGGAGTGGGCAGGGAGGGCAAAGTGGTCACACCTGGGGTGGGAGGAGACTCCAATAGAACCCAGGTGCTCTGGGTTGGGTTTGGGGGATAAAAGGGCAAAACGTGGTGTGGGGTGGGAAAGCAGCAAGTACGGTGGAAAGGGGAGGTAGGTGGTGCTGAAAAGAGGGAAATGGAAAGGAAAAGAGGAAGATAAAGAGGAAAGGGTAGAGGTGGAAAGAAAAGGAGAGAGATGGGGGAATAGATAGAAAGGAAAGGAGGGAGATGGGGGAGAAGAGAGATAAAAGTAATAATGTAAATGAAAACTGGACTGCAAAAATAAAGGGAGGGAGGAGGGTCCTGCTCTGGCAGAGAGCTTGGAATGAATGATCTTTCAAGGTCCCTTCCAGTTCCCCAGCATTTTATGATCCTGTGATTTTTCAGTGCTTGTGGGCTGGCCATTGTGCCCAGGAAGAATACATTTTCCTGGGTATATTTAAGTGCACAGCTCTGTTTGCTTGGCAGGAGCACTCGAGGCAATGAATCTGGGGATCTGCTGTGTGTATGTCTTCAGGTGACTCCTACCCTGCTCTGCTCAGAACACACAGGACAAAAGATACTCCTGTAGTCATCCATGTCTTTAAAGGCTTCTAAGGACATCAACGTGTTAAAAAATTGCATCCCTACCCATAAAATAAAATAGCCACTCTTCAGAGCCAGTATCACCAGACAATCTGGGTAACTGCTTTCCTTGCTTACTCAGACCTGTGGGATGTAGTATCTGGGGCAGTGAGGCTTGAGGTAACTCAGTGCTGTCTTCTCTCCTTGCAGATGCCCTGAAGTCCCTGGCTCTGTGGAACGTGCACCACTTAGGACTCCTGCTGGCAAGAGCAAGACAGAGTGCTCTACCTTGGCATGGAATAAACATGTTAGAGAGAGTAAAGCTGCATAAAGAAGGCTGGAAATGTACAGTGCTAATCCTGCTTCAAAGCATCTCCAAGTTCAGAGCACTCAATGGGGAAAGAGGACCACGGATTTGATCCGGTTCAGAGGGCTGCCAGAGCAGCTGTGGAGAGTAAGTAAGAGAGATATTTCCACTTATGGAGGGCTGTATGGAGCTGAGTATCCACGTGCTGAACAACAGGTACACACTGCTAAATTGGCACAGTATTGAGGCATCTCACAAAGCTGGGGAGGATACTTTCCCAGCAGCAGAGAGTGCACTTCTCCTCTCCTTCCAGCATCTGCACTAAGCTTCAGGTTGTCTGGGTTATTTAGGTGCTCCACTGCCATGAGACAATAGAAAGAAAGAAAAAAGGAAAGTCCAAGCATCTAAGCAGCTCACTGCCTGCAAGGTCCACATCTGGGAACAATAAAAGGGATATTGCTCCTCTCTCTCCCCCCACCCTGCATAGCAACTGGCAGAAGGAAGTGAAATATATTCAGTCTCTGTCTGCCCTGTGCTGCCAGCCGCGAGCAGATAAGAGCACACTCAGCCCTCGACCTCACGTCTTGCCAAACAGGATCTTATCTGGCCACAAAGGAGCAGAAAGGTGAGTGGGCCAGATGGTGCTTTTGACCTCATCTCCTTCCCTGCGCGTTCCCGGAGTCATCCTGCTGCCTGCCCGCTGCCAAGCCGCAGGGCAGCAGAGGTGAGCAGGGTGTGCAGGCTGTCACCTGAAGCTGCGGCTGCCTCGGTGGCTGCCTGCAGAGCCAAGGCATGGAGCCTGTGGGAAGCCAGACACTCTCTCCTTACCCTGCTGCCTTCCTCCTGAGCTGCCTCTTCTCTTTTAGCAGGCTTTGGGCTGCCTGCAGGTCCACATGGTCCTGCCAGACTTCAGGTAAAAGCACAGCACATCACCTTAGCACTGGGTGCCTGTGCTGGATGGGAGTCCTGCTGGCTTGCACGGGGGCATGCAAGCTTCTCTGCAGCAAAAAGTGTCCTAAAACAAGCAAATGCCTCACCCATTACCAGCACTGAAAGGCTGAGGCTGTGAGAGAGCCCTCTTCTTGAAGTCTCCCTCTGTGACAATCATGCTTATGTGGCCAGCAGGACAAGGGAGGTTCTTCTGCCCCTGTGCTCAGCACTGCTCAGGCCACACCTTGAGGGCTGTGTCCAGTTCTGGGCCTCTCAAGTCAAGAGAGATGTTGAGGTGCTGGAAGGTGTCCAGAGTAGGGCAGCAAGGCTGGGGAGGGGACTGGAGCACAGCCCTGTGAGGAGAGGCTGAGGGAGCTGGGGGTGTGCAGCCTGCAGAAGAGGAGGCTCAGAGGAGAGCTCATTGCTGTCTACAACTACCTGAAGGGAGGCTGCAGCCAGCTGGGGGTGGTCTCTTTTGCGAGGCAAGCAGCAACAGAACAAGGTGACACAGTCTCAAGTTGTGGCAGGGGAGGTCTAGGCTGGATGTTAGGAGGAAGTTGTTGTCAGAGAGAGTGATTGGCATTGGAATGGGCTGCCCAGGGAGGTGGTGCAGTTGCTGTGCCCGGAGGTGTTGAAGCCAAGCCTGGCTGGGGCACTTAGTGCCATGGTCTGGCTGCTTGGCCAGGGCTGGGTGCTAGGTTGGACTGTCTGAGCTTGGAGCTCTCTTGCAACCTGTTTGATTCTATGATTTTATGAAATGAGTTTCATTTCAATGTGCTTTGTTCTGCATGCAAACTCTGGCCACTGCTGGGGTTCCAGAAGAAATTTAAAGGGTTTATGCTGCTTGTAGTCTTCTCCAGGCATTCTAAAGGCTCATTTGAACAAGAAACAGCCCTGACACTCATTTTGGTTGGCAGCTATTAACAGTTTATAAAGCAGCCCTAGGGTTTTAGTCAGGGTAATGTGCTCTGAAGTCCCTGGTAAGGCTGAGGATTGTGCTGCAAACCTGTGGGAGGCAGAAAAGTGTGGCTGAGTGCTGCATCATCTCACCTCAGCACCTACCCACTTCCTTTTTGAAAACCTCAGAAAAGCTTAGTTGCTTACTATTGTGGACTTGCAGATTCTTCTTCTGTTCAGTTCCAGATATCAAGTAACCCCCTGTGCCAGCACACTGTACTTGCACTTTGCATCTGTTCTACTTCTCCTGTCTGTTTAATATTCACCCCAATGCTGCCACGTCTGGGTGGAAGGTCCAAGGCACCCAGCAGGGGCATCCTGCCTTAATGCACCTGCACACTTTGGCACCAGGAGAGCAGCTGAGGGGAGAAAAAACATCACAGACCTGCAACTCCCAGGCAATTGTGAGAGAGGCTCCATATGCTCTGGTGCCCACTGAAAGAGGCAAGTTTGGCACTGTATCAGAATTACTCTTCCCCCTCCTTGTAAGCAGGTCTCCATGTGAACTGCAAAGCTCCACGACCCTGAGCTCTGATTTGCCCTCACAAAATCTGCCTGGCAGGAGCACAGCCAACCTGTGGGGCAGGACACAAGGCAGATTGAGAAGGGGATTGAAAGGTGATCATGTTAATTTTCACCACAATCTCCGTGCCACAGACTCTTTTGAGCTGGAAATAGTCCTGTTTGGGCCAGTTGTGCCAGGCCAGGAAGATGTTACAGAGGCAGCACCCTGACCAACGTGTGAACAGCTTCCCAACATCCAATGCAGCATCACAGGAGAGCAGCAGGAAGGTGGGACACATGATGGGCCTTAGTAAAATGGGCCAGACCAGGCATGGTTGAACCCTGAGGACTGCCCAGCCAGGTGTCTTATGAAGAGCCAGGCTACTCAGACCTTGAACTGTGTAGCTCAGGCAAGAGGAAGCAGGTTTCTGGATGTTGTGGCACCTCAGCTGTTGATTTGGCACCTTGAGTGCAGAGACAAGGAGGTTTTCCTGACAATTAAAGGTGATAATTTGGAAAGGTTACCCTCCTCTGCACCAGCAGCCAAGGTGGGACCTGTGCATAACATCAAAGCAGTGATGGAAAGGGACAAGTGAGAAGCATTGCCATGGTGTTGCATGAGGAATGAAAAACACAGCATTTCACACCAGTGCTCAAACAAACTCAGGGTCCTGGCCAGCAGCAGGTAGCTGAGGATGAAACAGATTTCCTCCCTCTGCAAGCAGCAGCAGAAAGGAGATTGAGCCAGGCAGGGTGGATGCCTAAGCCATGCAAAAAATGTGTCCTTTCCCAGAGAGGGAAATTTTCCCCTGAGATTAGGGCTGAAACAGGATGAAGAAATTTCTTCTGCTCCATTTTGCTTCCATGGCAGGTGCAGCCTGGCCAGGCTTGGAGTCACCAGATGCAGGGAGGGCAGGTAGAAGTAAGGTAGAACTGGAAAGGCCTCAGCAGAGGTCTGAAGTGATGCTTCAGTGATGCTATAGGCCCTCTTCTCTTTTCCCCCATCTTAGCTGATGTCAGAGAACAATGGTGGGTGAGTGGCACCCATCCCTGGAACTGCACTCAGCCTTGCTTGGTCCCATCCACCAAGCAGGTAGCTGCAAACCAAATGGGGTTTGGCACTGCAGAAACTGTTGTTCCCACCTCTGAAACTGATAGTTAGGCAGAGGAATGCCAGCAGTGCACTGCACTGGGAGATGCAGAGAAAAAGCCCATCTGTCTCACTTTTGGGGATGATTAGGGCAAGCATTTGACTTGGCTAGCATAGGAACCCACACAGATGAGAGACCTGCAGTGAGACTGACTGCCTGGCAGCAGCATGGAGGGGGAACTGCAACAATGCAATGAACTGAAATCATAGAATCACAGAATCAGCCAGGCTGGAAGAGACCCCCAAGATCATTCAGTCCAACCTAGCACCCAGCCCTAGACAATCAACCAGATCATGGCACTCTCCCCTCCAGTGTCTAGAATAAAATGCATAGTTGGACACAGCCCCTGCACACATAAGGGGACTGGAGGGCATGGCTTATGAGGAGAGGCTGAGGGACCTGGGGCTGCTTAGTCTGGAGAAGAGAAGAGTTAGAGGGGATTTGATAAATGTTTATAAGTATCTGAGGGCTGCCAGGAGTGGGGGGACAGGCTCTGCTCACTGCTCTCTGGGACAGGACAAGGAGCAATGGGTGTAAGTTGCAGCAAAAGAAGTTCTGCCTCAACACAAGGGGGAACTTCTTTATTGGAAGGGTCCCAGAGCACTGGCACAGGCTGCCCAGAGAGGCTGTGGGGTCTCCTTCTCTGGAGCCTTTCAAGGCCTGTCTGGATGTGATCCTCTGTGCTCTGTGTTAGTACTGTCCTGCCCTGGCAGGGGGGGTTGGACTCAATGATCTCTTTGTGTCCCTTCCAACCCCTAACATCCTGTGAGCTGTGATTCTACTTGTCCACAGAACATGTTCAGCTCACGATGCTTCCAGATGCAGCCACGCCTCCTCACCTGCAACAAGGACCCTGTCCCACTGCTCCTGGGTTCATGACTTTGCCCCCAGCCTCTCTGCATCCTCATTTCTCTGTACAGGTGACTTCACTTTTTGTATTTTCACCTCTTCCAGACCGTGAGTCACTAGCAGTGATTGGACACTTGGAACCTCATATTGGTTTCTTTCACTTTTTCTTCATGGAAGTGTTGAATGCTGTCAGGTCAGATCTGTTATCAAGGAGTGAACACTTTATGTCTCCATCAGCAATGAGCCATGCACTGCAATCAGAGACAGACATCAATGGGATTGATTTTAATTATATTTACTTCCTGTAATTTTTTATTCATTGAGTCCTTTATCAGCTGCTCCACATTTTTGCCAAGGATCAATTTCAAGCTGTAAATCAGTAACAGCATTAGCCTTATAAATACTTGGCTCTCCCAATTTGCCCTTTTAAAATACTGGCACAACTTCAGCTCTCTTCCAGTCTCCTACAACTTCCTCAGACCTTCAGTGTTATTGAATATAGTAGTGATTTAAAGAGCTCTTTGGCCACCTCTTAAATTCCACGAGTACCCTGGCAGTTTCATGATGTTCAGCCAGGGTGTGTCAGTGCAGTGTGTTCAGCAGTGGGGATGCAGATTTTGCCACAGATGTTTCCCCCACTGTTCCCACCAGGAGCATTAATGATGCCCCTGCTGGGTTCACTGTGACTTTACTGGTGGTCCTGTCTGCTGCTGTACCAATGCCTGTAAAATAAGGGATCCAGGAGTAAAATGGCAACGAGGACCTCATGAACAAAGCAGCCCAAATCACTACAGCACAGAAATAGAATCATAGAATGGGTTATGTTGGAAGAGACCTCAAAGCTCGGCCAGTTCCAACCCTCTGCCATAGACAGGGACACCTCCCACTACAACAGGTTGCTGAAGACTTCATCCAAAGTGGCCCTGAACACCTCCAGGGAGGTTGTGGAGCACAGAAGCACCCAATGTGATCTTTGATCACATTGGGTGCTTCTGTGCTCCACAACCTCCCTGGGCAACCTGTGCCAGTCGCACCCTCACTGCGAACAACCCTTTCCTAACGTCCACTTTCAATCTCCCCTCTGCCACTTTAAACCCATTCCTCCTCATCCTGTCATTACAAGACCTTGTCAGTAGTCCCTTCCCAGCCTTCCTGGAGCCCCCTTCAGATACTGGAAGGCCACTCTGAGGTGTCCTCCAAGCCTTCTCTTCTGCAGGCTGCAGAGCCCCAACTCTTGTAGCCTGTCCTCATAGCAGAGGTGCTCCAGACCTCTGAGCATCTTTGTGGCTTCCTCTGGACATCACATCCAGTTCAATGTCCTTCTTGTGTTGGGGGCTTCAGAACTGCACACAGTACTCCAGGAGGGGTTTGATGAGAGCAGAGTAAAGGGGGAATCACTTTGACAGTTGTATCTCACCACAGCAGTCACTGGAGCGAAGTCATTAATTAACTTTGCCATGTGAAATGTCTTTAATTGCCTGCAACTTTACTTCCAGGAAACTCCCACTTTGAGCTGCTTCTGCCAGTTTAAAGGCCACATTTCCCAGTGGCAATTTTTAGAAGAGCCCAAGGAAGCTCAGAGGAGATGAAGCCATGCAAGGCCCACCTCTGGCTGCGCAGGATCAGCATATGTCCTGGAGCCAGCTGCCTGACCTGCCTGCATTGAGAAGAAAGGATGGGGGTGGAAGAGGAAAGCAGTCAGCCAACCTGTTATGTAATCCAAAGGCATTATTTTGTGACCTTTATTTCTTCCTAAAGAACAAAAGAAAAGCAGAAGCAGACTGCCTAGAGAGCTGCTGCTCCTTGAACCTGGACAGTGTGCACTCAGCACTGCAAGGAGACGTCCAGCAGACAGCATTCAGTGTGCACCGTAGCTGCCCTAACTATCAAGCTCTGATACAGATGTTCATTGAACTGCCAGGGCATTGGGAGGAAAATAAATTACTTGTGAGTGGAAGAAAGTTAGTTAAATCTTTTCTGGAAGTATTATATAGCCATTAAATTGTATGGGAAACTCAATAGTAATGGGTAATGATGTCTTTCCAGGGAATTAAATAGAAGCTGGATTCACCATGCTGCTTGGTATTCAGGGTAGAGTGTTCCACCTTCCTGGTAGAGGATAAGCATTTACTAATCAGTCCTCACAAAGCCTCAGTGAGGCAGATCTCTTCACACCACTGGTTCTGTTTAATAAATGGAAACAAGGAGATACAACACACAGACTTTGAAGCTAGGGGTTGTGCATGTCTTCAAACACGATCTGGGGCTCTGGGAGCCCACTCAGCATCTTTGTTTGAATATTGAGAGATTTCACAGAATCATACAATCAAGCAGGTTGGAAGAGACCTCCAAGCTCATCCAGGCCAAACTAGCACCCAGCCCTGGCCAATCAACCAGACCATGGCACTAAGTGCCCCAGCCAGGCTTGGCTTCGACACCTCCAGCAAAAGCAACTCCACCACCTCCCTGGGCAGCCCATTCCAATGCCAATCACTCTCTCTGCCAACAACTTCCTCCTAACATCCAGCCTAGACCTCCCCTGGCACAGCTTGAGACTCTGTCCCCTTGTTCTGTTGCTGGCTGCCTGGCAGAAGAGCCCAACCCCACCTGGCTACAGCCTCCCTGCAGGTAGTTGCAGACAGCAATGAGCTCTGCCCTGAGCCTCCTCTTCTGCAGGCTGCACACCCCCAGCTCCCTCAGCCTCTCCTCACAGGGCTCTGCTCCAGGCCCCTCACTCAGGGTTTCTTTGTGCCCCTCCACTGCTCTCAGACCTTTGTGGCATGTTTTGATAGGACTCTTCAGCACAAGCTCCAGAATACTGATGCTTTTCCTACAGGATCACATTACATTGCAGCAATGATATTTAGATAAATCAGTGGTCTTAAGTCTCAAGCAAGAGCAGCAGGAATTAGTCCATAACGTAGCTGCTAATTAAGTCAGGATTTAAAGGAACAAAACTTATGACCATGTGAAAGTTGTTATTAGCAGAAGATCAAGAGGGATTGTATGGGATGTGGGTTGTCAAATCAATGAGGATGCAATTCACGAGGTTATGGGCTGTGCATGACCGCAGACAAATTAGAATTTAGTGACATTTTGAGATCCTTTCCTGTCTCCTTGTCATGAATAAACACAGGATATAATGAAAAGCAGCTTCATCCAGCACTGAGCTGCAGCAAAGGCAGGGTTTTTTTTCCCCACAGATTTCAGTATACTTTTTGCATGCTGACATGGGATCCTAATTGGATTTTGCAGCTGATTCTCGTGCAAAGATCCTATAGAACACAGAGAGAGAATCTGCAACACTCATCACAGTGCCAATAAAAACAGGGATGGATGCAGCCAGGGCTGAAATGGGATTGTGTAGACGTGAGGTCCTCTGTTAACATGATGGACTGAAGTCCAACTTCCTGATTAATCCAGGCTTTAGTGATTAAAGTGTTGCCATGGGGGGGGGGGGCTAAGAAGCAGCCTTCTCCTTTCAGGCACTATCAGGCTTAGCCAAACTTCTGCCCAGGGTCAAGAAGCAGTTTTTTCAACTCTTTTTTTTGGCTAAACAACCTTTGACACAACAAAAGTTCTCAACAATAACAACTCTGCAGTGGTGATGGACTGTCCAGACAAAGCAATGCAACCTTTATATCCCCAGTGAAAAAAAAAACCACAGTAGCACTAAAGTTTATCACTGTTTTGGTGATGCCAGGGATGTCACTAATAACACTTTAAAATGTGTCACACATGCAGAGTGCTCTTTACTCTCTGTAGACAGAGGAGTCCCTGGTTAGTTCAGACACTCTGTCAGGGGAGTTAGAAGATTGCTCCCATTTCCACCCAGCTTTCCCTTGAACCATTTAACACCAAGCCCATGCTTTGACCAGACAAGGCATGCTGCATACAGGTCCGATTTGCTTCAAGTCACTGTAGGTTTGTCCACTGCTTTCAACAAGGGCAGGACTTTAGCTAATATTTCTAACAGATTGGTATAAAATAGTGTTGAAAAGGATCCCAAGGGCCACCCTGGCACTTCTTTTGCTGCAAGGCAGGGTCAGCTACAGCTCTGGCAGTCCTGATGGATGTTTCTCTAACTGGTCCTAAAAGGACTGAAATATTTGATAGCATCTTCAGCTCTGCTTCTGTTTTCACTGTCTTGAGACACTAAAAAGGGAAAAAAACCCAATCCAAACCAAACAAACCCCCCAACCAACCAACAAAAATAGAAGACTCTTTAAGTAACTCTACCAGGATTTTTGATGGATTTAACAGACCAGTGACAATTTTGACATCTGATCATAGAATCAAACAGGTTGGAAGAGACCTCCAAGCTCATCCAGCCCAACCTAGCACCCAGCCCTAGCCAGTCAACCAGACCATGACACAAAGTGCCCCAGCCAGGCTTGGCTTCAACACCTCCAGGGATATTGACTCCACACCCCCTTGGGCAGCTCATTCCAATGCCAATCACTCTCTCTGACAACAACTTCCTCTTAATGTCCTGCCTAGACCTCCCCTGGCACAACTTGAGACTGTGTCCCTCTTCTGGTGCTGGTTGGCTGGGAGAAGAGCCCAACCCCACCTGGCTACAACCTCCCTCCAGGGAGTTGTAGACAGCAATGAGCTCTGCCCTGAGCCTCCTCTTCTCCAGGCTGCACACCCACAGCTCCCTCAGCCTCTCCTCACAGGGCTGTGCTCCAGGCCCCTCACCAGCTTTGTTGCCATTCTTTGGGCACCTTCCAGCACCTCAACATCTCTCTAGAATTGAGTAGCCCAGAACTGGACACAGCACTCAAGGTGTGGCCTGAGCAGTGCTGAGCACAGAGGCAGAATAACCTCCCTTGTCCTGCTGGCCACACTGCTCCTTATACAGGCCAGGATGTCATTGGCTCTCATGGCCACACTGTTGGCTCATGTTCAGCCTACTATCTACCAGCACCCCCAGGTCACTTTCTGCCTGGCTGCTCACAATCTGCTAAGCTCACAATCTGCTAATGATGGGAACTAATCCTACTCACCCCCTGAGGAAGCTTTCCCCTCATTTATCAACATTTTCCCCCTTTTATTTCTTCTTGAGATATCTGAAATGAAATTGTGTTGTTCTAATTCCCATCTTGTCTTTTTCTCCTCCATTTGAGTTCTGATCTGATTTTAGTGGCTGCCCCATACAAAAGCAATATCTAAAACTAATGTTCTTTTGTGGGCATCATGAAATGCATGATTTTAATTCTAGGAGTAACATGCCAACTACTGTAACTATATTGACTACATGGAAAAGCAGAGAGGCAGCAGAACAATAATGACCAGGCAGGACTGACACAGAACCACAGAATTTCTTAGACTGGAAAAGCCCTTCAAGCTCATCAAGTCCAATCATTGGTTTCACACTGACAAGTCCTTGACTAAACCAAAGCCCTCAGCACAACATCTAATCACTGTGAATCACTATGGTTGGAAAGGATCACCAGGAGCATTCAGTCCAACCTTCATCCCAGCATCCTTCATCACTAGAGCACAGCCTCGAGCACCACATCTCATGGTTGCTGCAGCCAAGGCTGCTCATGAGCTTAACATTCCCCACCAGTCCCTCTCTGTTGGTGAAAACAAGGTCCAGCATGGCACCCCTTCTTGTTGGCTCTTCTGTCACTTGGAGGAGGAAGTTATCATTGATGCATTCCAGGAATCTCCTGGATTGCCTATGCCCTGCTGTATTATCTTTCCAACAGATGTCAGGGTGGTTAAGTCCCCCATGAGGAACAGGGCTTGTGCACGGGCAGCAACCCCCATCTGTCTATAAAGTGCCTCATTCATTTGCTCTTCCTGGTCTGGTGGTCTGCAGCAGACCCCCACTGTAATGTCCCATTCCCTTTACCTTGGCCCATAGGCACTCAGTCTCTTCGCCATCACTCACAAGATGAAGCTCCACGCATTCAAGCTGCTCATTGACATAGAGGGCAACACTCCCTCCTCATTGTCTGCCCTACACCTTAGGAGGAAGGAAGAGAAGTGGGCAAAATAACTATTTCAGTCTGGTCCTCACCGCAAAGAGTCTCTATGGTTTGGTTATGCTTCTAGAATGAAACATCATCAGTCATTAAAGGCCCTCTGCAAACAGTCCAGTCCTCACAGAAACAGAGTGGGAAGCTTCCTTTGGTTTCAAGAAGAGCTGAATTGCACTCAGAAACAGTAAAATACAGCTCCTCATTGACAAGCAATTTGAAATACACTCCTTCCATCTCCTGCAACTACAGGAAACCTACCCCTTGGCTCCTTAAAACACATTGATGGTTTAGAATGGGAAGCACAGACACAAGATTAACGTATTTACAGCTGATGTTTCTGAAACTTAAGGTCTGAGGCAGATGCTTACATGTATCGGTCAGAGCCCAAGAGGTGGATTTCCCATGCTCTCTCTCCTGCCCAGGGTGCACCATGCATTAAGCTTTCACAACAAGTATTGTTTTAAAAAACTCACTGCACAGAATCCAGTAGTAAATAGCACAATCCCTTGTTGCCAAGGTATGTGAGAAAAGGCTTTGTACTTGGGAGTCTGCCCTTAACCCTTACTGAGCGTTTTGTTCCCCAAATGCAAACACTGAACAATCTCTCCTGGTGAAAGAGAGGACAAATGGCCTTTTCAGTCAAGCCATAAAATATCTGACTTCAGGTACAGTCACAAAACCTCCTGACACAAAAAGGTTTCAGCTTTGCACAGGGACAAAGCTGAGCAGTGCTGTGAGACACTAGCAGTGGCCAAACCAGGCTGTTACTCCTGCTAGAAGACTCCTCTGCACCACTGCTGCCACCAAACACGTCGGCCCTAGGAAGGCAGGAGGAAAGCAGTGGGACACTGCAAGAGGAATGCCATGCTGCTGGCCAGAGGAACTTGTACATGCTATTTGCAGTAAAAATAGCAGGTGACTTAGAGACTGAGATGGTGAATCTGCGAAGGAACCAGGACTGCTGCTGGGACATACAGCCCATGGGAATGTGTGTTGAGCATCACCTCGGTTTCTGTGGCTCCCAACTTCCTCAAGAACTTGGTAGGATCCACTGACAGTTGAAATCAGCTTCCTGGGACAGCAGGAAATCTTGCTCTGCTCAGTGCTGTCTAAAGAATAGGTTCCTGAAGGCATTGTTGTAGTTTTTGTTGAAGGCAGTGTAGATGAGTGGATTAAAAAAGGAGTTTGAGTAGCCTAGCCATAGAAAAATACTCTTCCAAATGGGTGGGATGTTGCACGAGCAGAGGGGGTTGATGAGCTCCGTGATGAAGAAGGGGATCCAGCAGAGCACGAAGACCCCGATAAGGATGCCCACCATGAGGGCAGCTTTCTTTTCCTTCTGCTCTCTCCATGTGTCTCCATCCGTCTGGAATGTAACAGTGGCATGACGGACAGTGAAGACCATCTGTGGCTGCTGGGCAGCTTCTTTTGCCTGCCAAACACAAACACAAGTTGCACCATATGTGCCTTAAGTCAGCTGATCCCACAGCAGGTACACAACCAATCTAGACAAGTGATGGGCAGAGCTGACAGGGAAATGCCCGCCATCTACATCACACTCTAATGGAGAGGAGAGTGGTTGCATGACCCTCTTCTGGAGAGCAGAGACTGTTTTTAAGTCAGGCTCAAGAGAGCAGTGATATATGGGCACATGGAATTGCTCACGCAGCATCACAATAGGATTATTTCCCCATTTACAATCAGATCAGGAGAACAAGCACACACACACATGGCATGCACAGAAGTCTCCTTGGTTTCCCTGAACTCATTGAGTTTAAGAGTCCTTCTTAGCAGGAGAGGCAAGAAAATGGGCACACATTTCCTTCCCCCCCGCCTCAAGAAGTCTTTACAGTGCGCAGTCACCATGCCTGGGATGAACTGACTTGGTACAGCCAGTTAGGAAGGATTTGCAAGGATGTTCTGCACCTGTGTCTTCTGTCTGGGTAAACCCACAGCTAAAGCCACAGTTACTGGCCAAGTTATTGTCCCCAGTGGAGATGGGATCCCATCCATTCACACCCCCACGCACCTCCCCACAGGAGGAACGGTGACCCCTTACTCATGCTCACAATCACTGATTCAGCTTTCCACGGGGGGATGCCCGTGAGTCACCGCACACCCACGTGAAGCCCAGGCTCACCAGCTGGCCCAAAGCTGCTTTAGCTACACCTTGTGTGCTCACAGCTGGGAACTCAGGAGGAGTCCAAAGACTGGGCCTGAAAGCTTTGAAGTCAATCCTCCCATGAAAGCCTCAAGGATTTCCAGGACTTTGGAGGGCTGCTATTTGCATGCAGACTTTAGCTCTAAAGTCTCCCTCAACTGCTGCAAGGGCTTGGCTACTTCAAGCAGTTGGCTAGAGCAAACCACAACCGAGACGACCTACCTCCATGGCTTCTGGTGCAATGGGGGTGATGGAGTTGCTCTTCCGAGACCCAAATCGAAACTTGGCAGCCTTGTAGATCTTCCAGTACACAAAGAGCACAACACAGAGGGGTAGGTAGAAGGCGCCAAAGGTGGAGAAGATGGTGTAGGAAGGCTCCTGGCTGACCTGGCACTCTTCACTGTTCTCCGAGTAAGTCTCTCCCCAGCCAAAAAGCAACGGGGCCAAGGAGATGAAGGCAGAGAGCGCCCAGGTGAGGGCGATCATGATGTTGGAGATGCGGCGCCGGGTGCGGAGCGTGTACTCTAGGTGGCGGGTGATGGACCAGTAGCGGTCAAGGGCAATGGCTGTGACATTCCAGATGCTGGCGGTGCAGCACAGCACATCAAAGGAGATCCACACCTGGCAGAGCAATCGGCCCAGCCGCCACCGACGCCCTGATAACTCATGCACCAGGCTGAGGGGCATGACCAAGGCTGCTACCATCACGTCAGAGATGGCCATGGAGGCCACCAGGTTATGGGGCACCCGGTGGAAACTGCGAACCCGAAGGATGGTGGCCAGGACCAGCCCGTTCCAGAGGAAAGTGGCCACCACCAGCATGGCCAACAAAGTGAGGACCAGAACGCTGAAGACAGAGAGATGCACCCGACTGCCGTCCGGGCCGCTGGAGGACCCGCTCCGGTTGCCGGCGTCTGGCGTCGCCTCGGCGAGGCAGCTGAGGTTGAGCAGGCGCTCCATGCCGGGGGCTCCGGGGCAGCCGCGCTGCGCGGAGCGAGGCGGTGCTGGCGCTGCGCAGTCCCCGCGCAGTCCCCGCTCCGGGTCGAGGAAGGGACAGGGACGGGGGGGGGGGCGGCGCCGCCCTACCGCGGGCGCGGAAGATCCCCGGACGCCCCAAGCTCTGCGCTGCCCGCCGCCGGGGTCTTCATGCCCCGGAGGAAGCAGAGTCCTGCGTCAGCCGCCTCCTGACGGAAGCCCCCGGCCCGCCCCGGCGCTTCAGCCCCGGCGGCAGGAGGCGGCGGCTCCGCGGGCGCGGCGGGGTGCGCGGCTGCGGGGCGGCGCGGAACGGAGCGGGGCGGTGCTGTCTGCAGCCGCGGCAGCGGAACCCAGGCAGAGGAAAGCAGGCAGGGGAGCGGCGGCCTCTGCGGAGGAGTCGGTGCTGGTGGCTGGCGAGGCTTTGGGCGGGCAGGTGAGTGTGTGCGTGTGTGTCCCGCCGTGCGCTGGTGCGGAGCGAGTAGGGGCTCGGGGCTGGGGCGGCTCGGGGCTGGCGACTTCGTGCTTAGTCATTTCAGCCAGCGAATTGTCCGTCGGAACCAGCGCCGGGCGCAGCGGGGCGAGGGTAGCGCGGGCAGCCGCTCCCCGCCGTCCGCTTCTCGCAGCCCGCACCGTGCAGGCTGCAGCCGCGGCTTTGTCCGCGCCGCTCGTCCTCGGGGTGCCTTTGCCCCAGCGGGGCGTATTCCCTATCAAAGGCAGAAAGTTCTCACCCTGAGGAATCGTACCTGGGCTCTTCTGAAAACACCTCAGCGAGGTGCCATGGGAATTCTGCAGCTCCTCTCTCTGCTGGAGCCTGTGTCCAGCGAGCCCCTTAGCAATCCTGGTTATTCTGTGCAGGGACAATGTGGCAGGGGGATTCTTTCTTTGGGAACTTCTGCTCTGGCGTTTTCTAACTTGTTAGCAATTGGCAGGCATTTTGTTAGCAATCATCCATCACTTGGCTGCTGTTATAGGTCGCTAATTCACTAGCATCAGCCATTCATGAAATCTGTGAGCGTTTCACCTGGTTTTTGTCACGCTGCTTGTGATGAGAAGTGAGATTCTGGGCCTCACAGAGGAAGGCAGAATTTAAACCCACTGAGCAGGTTTCCAGAGCACCAGCTCCGTGTAGGGATGCCAGCCAGCTGTAGGGATGCATTCAGGCAGGAATGTGCCACTGCTGGCACCTGCTTCTCTGGACAGTCCTTGGGATAATGGGTCCAGAGAGCTTTTGGGTCGGAGATGACATATGCTGGTAGGCACTACCACGAGGCTCACAGTCTGCACCTCTTGTGGGGAGAAGTAAGGGCAGGCGTTAGTGCTGAGCATCAGTGACAAAGACATTTGCCAGCGAGCTACACTTTTACAGAGCTGGGGGAGAATGTTCAGGGGAGTACCTGGTGAATACTGCACTTGTGTGTACAGAGCATAAAACCAAAGTGGTGCTTTCTGCTCTCCTTTGAATCTCTCTGGATATTTTAATGAGAAATAGCAAAGCAACAATAACGAGGGCTAATGAAACAGGACATTTTCTAGTGCTGCTACTTCTTTCTCTGCACTACCAAGTGAAACACAAGGCAAAACAGGTCTGGAAACTTGTTTCAGTGGGATGGGAGTTCCCTGCTCTGGACTCTGTGGTATTCATCCTCAGAAAGAGAACAGAACCTGCTTATTGTAGTTACTACAACAGGTGTAGCCTTGCAGACTCTAACACCATATTGGAAACATACTGCCAGCTTTTTGGAGGAGAGAAGATTATTTTGATCTTTTATGCACAAGAGTACAGACAATTTTGGGAAAAGTACATTTTATACTCACAACTCAAAGAGTTCACAGGCTTTCCTAAACTTACAGTTCCTGGTTTGCAGGGTACCGGTGCCATCACGAACCACCTACAGGATGACCAAAGAATCATGCCCAGCCAGCATGGGTTTAGGAGGTGCAGGTCCTGCCTGACCAACCTCATCTCCTTTTATCATCAGATGAATGTGGGGCAGGCTGTGGATGGAGTCTACCTGGACTCCAGAAAAGCCTTTGACACTGTCTGCACAACAAGCTCCTGGCACAGCTGGCAGCTTATGGCTTGGACAGATTCACTCTGATATGGGTCAAGAACTGGCTGGAGAGCCAGGCCTAGAGAGTGGTGGTGAATGGTGCCACATCCAGCTGGCAGTTGTCACCAGTGGTGTGCCCCAGGGAACAGTGCTGGGCCCAGTCCTGTTCAACATCTTTATTTATGATCTGGATGAGGGGATTGAGTCCAGCATCAGTAAGTTTGTAGATGACTTCATTAGGTGCAGATGTGGATCTGTTGAGGGGTAGGAGAGCCCTGCAGAGGGACCTGGCCAGGCTGGATGGGTGGGCAGAGGCCATTAGGATGAGATTGAACAAGGCGAAGTGCAAGGTTCTGCACTCTGGCCACAACAACCCCAAGCAGTGCTATAGGCTGGGGACTGAGTGGCTGAGAGCAGCCACGCACCTGGAGGTGCTGGTAGACAGGAGCTGAAGATGAGCCAGGAGTGTGCCCAGGTGGGCAGCAGAGCCAATGGCATCCTGGGCTGGCTCAGGAGCAGTGTGGCCAGCAGGACAAAGGAGGTTCTTCTGCCCCTGTACTCACAGTATCACAGTATCAACAGGGTTGGAAGAGACTTCATATATCATTGAGTCTAACCCTTTAGCAGAGAGCTCAAGGCCAGACCATGGCACCAAGTGCCACGTCCAATCCTGCCTTGAACAGCTCCAGGGACGACGACTCCACCACCTCCCCGGGCAGCCCATTCCAGTGTCCAATGACTCTCTCAGGGAAGAACTTTCTCCTCACCTCCAGCCTAAATCTCCCCTGGTGCAGCCTGAGGCTGTGTCCTCTCGTTCTGGTGCTGGCCACCTGAGAGAAGAGAGCAACCTCCTCCTGGCCACAACCACCCCTCAGGTAGTTGTAGGCAGCAATAAGGTCTCCCCTGAGCCTCCTCTTCTCCAGGCTAACCAATCCCAGCTCCCTCAGCCTCTCCTCGTAGGGCTGTGCTCAAGGCCTCTCCCCAGCCTTGTCGCCCTTCTCTGGACACGCTCAAGCATCTCAATGTCCCTCCTACTCAGCACTGGTCAGGCCACACCTTGAGTGCTGTGTCCAGATCTGGGCTCCTCAATTCAAGAGAGATGTTGAGGTGCTGGAAGGTGTCCAGAGAAGGGCAGCAAGGCTGGTGAGGGGCCTGGAGCACAGCCCTGTGAGGAGAGGCTGAGGGAGCTGGGGGTGTGCAGCCTGCAGAAGAGGAGGCTCAGGGCAGAGCTCATTGCTGTCTACAACTACCTGAAGGGAGGTTGTAGCCAGCTGGGGTTGGGCTCTTCTCCCAGCCAACCAGCACCAGAAGAGGGACACAGTCTCAAGTTGTGGCAGGGGAGGTCTAGGCTGGATGTTAGGAGGAAGTTGTTGGCAGAGAGAGTGATTGGCATTGGAATGGGCTGCCCAGGGTGGAGCCACTGTCCCTGGAGGTGTTGAAGCCAAGCCTGGCTGGGGCACTTAGTGCCATGGTCTGGTTGCTTGGCTAGGGCTGGGTGCTAGGTTGGACTGGATGAGCTTAGAAGTCTCTTCCAGCCTGGTTGATTCTATTCTATTCTCCAATACTCAGCAACTTCTAGGACTGACAGCTTTTCACTGATTGGGCCTTTCCCAGAAAAGCCTATGAAGCCCAGAAATGGACAGGATCAACCACAAATCATGGAATATGTGCTCCTGAAAAGATATGGGGGATTATTTACTTCAGGAACAAATAGAGTTTTTAGAAAATTAAGGAAAATAGAAATAAAGTCTATTAAATTTGAAGAAATAGAGCTGGATTATGTTCTAATAACAAATATTAATATTTTTATTATCTTACTTACTGGACTTTAATAAACATCCATGAGCAGGATGTGGAGTTGAGTGGTTTAGTTGAGTAATAACTGGGAAGAGAAAATGCAGACAAATACATACATGGATAGAATATATGGAAATACAATGCTTTGTACCTGGGATGGGGTGGAAGTAGCCCGGGCTTAAGACTGACTGGGTAACAGCATTGTGCAGAAGAGGACCTGGATTTGGGCAGGAAGCTGCAGTTTGCAATGTGCTGTTGAGCATCCTGGCCTCTACTAACAAAAGCACAGCCATTAGGTTGAGTGATGTAGCTATTTCCCTCTATCCAACAGACCATGGAATTTTATGTCCAGTTTGGGGGTTCTCAGTACAAAACACTGACACACTTGTCATCCTGTGACCAGCTCTGGGGCCCCCAGTGCAAGAAAAGCATGGAACAGCTTGAAAAGGTCCAGAGGAGGGCCATGAGGACAATCAAAAGGCTGGAGCACCTCCTTTTTTCAGGATAGGCTGAGAGAGATGGAGTTGTTCACGCTGGAGAAGGCTCCAGAGAGATTTTATTGAGACCTTAAATTCATTAAAGAGGGCCTTCAGGAAAGACAGGGAGGCACTTTTTATTAGGGGATGTAGTAATAAGGTGGGGGGAGAAGGATTTCAAAGTGGGCTATTTGAGATTTAGATTACCTATTAGGAAGAAATTCTTTACTGTGAGGGTGGTGAGACACTGAAACAGGTTGCCTGGAAAAGCTGTGGATGTCCAAACCCTGAAAGTCTTCAAGGACAGGTTGGATGGGGCTTTGAGGAATGATCCAGCAGAAGATGGTCCTGCTGATGGCAAGGGGATCAGATTAGATGATCTCCAGAGGTTTCTTCCAACCTAGATCATTCTACAGTTCTTGTTGTGCAATCTTCCTGTACTTTGGCTGAATGCACCAGATTCTGGGAGTGGCTGAATGTTGGTAGGTTTAAAGACAAAATGCTTTACACAGATTGAGCCCTTTGGTTTTCTCTGGATATCAAACGAGTGGAGAGCTGGGATCTGTAGTGAGTGGAATGATCACATCTGTGAAAGTCTCTGAGGAAAGAATCCATGCTACAAGGTCAGGGTTAGCTCACATCTGCATTGATTCAGAGGAATTTAAGGTGGCCAGATCTCCCTAGATTGGTCAGGGTTCCCTCCAGGAGAGACATTAACTGCTGCTTGCTTCTGAGTACCATTGATGGTATTTACCTTCCAATTCTACATATCATAGAATCAGCCAGGTGGGAAGAGACCTCCAAGATCATCCAGGCCAAACTAGCACCCAGCCCTATCCAGTCAACCAGACCATGGCACTAAGTGCCTCATCCAGGCTTTGCTTGAACACCCTCCAGGCACAGCAACTCCACCACCTCCCTGGGCAGCCCATTCCAATGCCAATCACTCTCTCTGACAACAACTTCCTCCTAACATCCAGCCTAGACCTCCTCTGGCACAACTTGAGACTGTGTCCCCTTCTTCTGTCGCTGGTTGCCTGGGGGAAGAGACCAACCCCACCTGGCTACAGCCTCCCTTCAGGTAGTTGTAGACAGCAATGAGCTCTGCTCTGAGCCTCCTGTTCTGCAGGCTGCACACCCCCAGCTCCCTCAGCCTCTCCTCATAGGGTTTGTGTTCCAGGACCCTCCCCAGCCTTGCTGCCCTTCTCTGGACACCTTCCAGCACCTCCACATCTCTCTTGAATTGAGGAGCCCAGAACTGGACACAGCACTCAAGGTGTGGCCTGAGCAGTGCTGAGTGCAGGGGCAGAATAACCTCCCTTGTCCTGCTGCCCACACTGCTCCTGAGCCAGCCCAGGATGCCATTGGCTCTGCTGCCCACCTGGGCACACTGCTGCCTCATCTTCAGCTCCTCTCTACCAGCACCCCCAGGTCCCTTTCTTCCTGGCTGCTCTCAGCCACTCAGTCCCCAGCCTGTAGTGCTGCTTGGGGTTGTTGTGGCCAGAGTGCAGAACCCTGCACTTGGCCTTGTTCAATCTCATCCCATACGCTGTAGATGGTGGTTGGAGGTTGGGAGGGAATTCCCAACAGGATCGGCGTCACTGCCGATGTGCACATCTGTGCAGTAGCTGCTCTGGGGCACAGGGCAAATGGGCTAATACTGTAAATCTGCATGCAGACCTTCTCAACCTCTGCACTTTAATACCTGGCAGAAAAGGGAGAGGGGATGGACAAGGAGATGTTTTTGCTGAGCATACTTAATGAATGAACAAATGAGACTTTCAGTCTACAGGGTAGGTGGAGCTGCTAGCTTAAACAACGTTTAAAGGCACTCATAAACTTGCTGCATACTTCCACCAACGCTGAAAGCTCTGCTCACTGCCAGCCAGTCTGCACAAGCAAGTGTACATCCTGTCAAGGCAACGTCTAGAACGCAGGTAATCACAGTATCACCAAGGTTGGAAGAGACCTCATAGATCATCAAGTCCAACCCTTCACCACAGAGCTCAAGGCCAGACCATGGCACCAAGTGCCACGTCCAATCCTGCCTTGAACTGCCCCAGGGACGGCGACTCCACCACCTCCCCGGGCAGCCCATTCCAGTGTCCAATGACTCTCTCAGGGAAGAACTTTCTCCTCACCTCCAGCCTGAATCTCCCCTGGTGCAGCTTGAGGCTGTGTCCTCTTGTTCTGGTGCTGGCCACCTGAGAGAAGAGAGCAACCTCCTCCTGGCCACAACCACCCCTCAGGTAGTTGTAGACAGCAATAAGGTCACCCCTGAGCCTCCTCTTCTCCAGGCTAACCAATCCCAGCTCCCTCAGCCTCTCCTCGTAGGGCTGTGCTCAAGGCCTCTCCCCAGCCTCGTCGCCCTTCTCTGGACACGCTCAAGCATCTCAATGTCCCTCCTAAACTGGGGGGCCCAGAACTGAACACAGTACTCAAGGTGTGGTCTAACCAGTGCAGAGTACAGGGGCAGAATGACCTCCCTGCTCCTGCTGGCCACACCATTCCTGATGCAGGCCAGGATGCCACTGGCTCTCTTGGCCACCTGGGCACACTGCTGGCTCATGTTCAGGCGGGTATCAATCAGCACCCCCAGATCCCTCTCTGTCTGGCTGCTCTCCAGCTACTCCGACCCCAGCCTGTATCTCTCCATGGAGTTGTTGTAGCCAAAGTGCAGCACCCTGCACTTGGAGCTATTGAACCCCATCCCATTGGACTCTGCCCATCTGTCCAGGCATCATCACTTAAATTTTGTTTACCATTCTTCAACCCCAGCTCCCACTTTTTGCATCCAGACATGCTGTCTGAATGCACTTGCAGAGCACTCTCTCTTCTCGTATAACAACAAACTGTTCAAACACAAACACAGGCAAAATGAACAGACTGTGAGGTTCTTCTCACATTCTCAGAGCCCATCCACACTTCTGATCTTGCTCTGGTCTTTAACACTAAGTGCCTCAGAGATGACCACTATCAGCAGTATGTTAGCCATTCAGGGTGCCCCCTCACCACTTCATGTGTCCCATGGTGTTAGGACTGTAGTTTTAGGAGTGGAGAGGAGGAATGCTGAACCAGAGCTCTTCATGGCCACACACCAGCTTTTATGTGACATCTCTTTGTCTAGTTATTCCCATACAAGCTGTGTTAGGTGCAGGGTAGTGGCTCTAACTGGGAGGAAGGGTGGATGATACCCTCCATCTCCAGTAGTCTGTGAGCTAAAGCATGTATTCGAGGCACAGGCAAATCTCAGTTTGGGCCACAGGTTAAAATCATAGAATCATAGAGTCAGCCAGGTTGGAAGAGACCTCCAAGATCATCCAGTCCAACCTAGCACCCAGCCCTAGCCAGTTAACCAGACCATGGCACTAAGTGCCCCAGCCAGGCTTTGCTTCAACATCTCCAGGGACGGTGCCTCCACCACCTCCCTGGGCAGCCCATTCCAATGCCAATCACTCTCTCTGTGAAGAACTTCTTCCTAATATCCAGCCTATACCTACCCTGGCACAACTTGAGACTGTGTCCCCTTGTTCTATTGCTGGTTGCCTGGGAGAAGAGGCCACCCCCCACCTGGCTACAGTGTCCCTTCAGGTAGTTGTAGACAGTAATAAGATCACCCCTGAGCCTCCTCTTCTCCGGGCTAAACAGGCCCAGCTCTCTCAACCTCTCCTCATAGGATTTGTGCTCCAGGCCCCTCACCAGCTTTGTTGCCCTTCTCTGGACATGTTCCAGCACCTCAACATCTTTCTTGAATTGAGGAGCCCAGAACTGGACACAGCACTCAAGGTGTGGCCTGAGCAGTGCTGAGCACAGGGGCAGAATAACCTCCCTTGTCCTACTGCCCACACTGCTCCTGAGCCAGCCCAGGATGCCATTGGCTCTCTTGGCCACCTGGGCACACTGCTGCCTCATCTTCAGCTTACTATCTATCAGTACCCCCAGGTCCCTTTCCTCCTGGCTGCTCTCCAGCCACTCAGTCCCCAGCCTATAGCGCTGCTTGGGGTTGTTGTGGCCAAATGACACTTTGTACCTCATGTAAGTATTTTAAACACCAAGTAACCAGCTAATCTGGGCAGCTATCTCTCAGGTTTCTTAAAGTGAACCTGCTTAGTAAACACCTGTTTACTGGAGCATGAGCATGTCCTGACCTGAGGCTTTCCAGCATCTCAGCCAAGTGCCACAACAGTGGGGAAAGATGGAGTCTGCCTTTCTGTCCCAGTAACATGTAATTACTTGCTGCAAAGTGGAGCAACTTCTACTGACTGAGAAGCACAGATTAATGCTGCTGTGTGTTAGCAGGCCTTGTGGGAGTGTGCTGGAGTAGGGACAAGGAGGACCTGAGTCCCCACAGTGTCCCAGTGACTGACCTGTTTGCTACATTGGGATCTCTTGCTGCAGCTGCTCGTGAGGAACTTTGAAAAGCTCCTCTGTCTTGGGGCAGAAATTAAAATAGTGAGTTGAAATACAACGAGTTGGTGTACAGTTGGGGCTTTTTTTATTCATATGGCTGGTAAACTTTTTCTCATTCAGCCTCTAACAGCAGGTCTCACTTGGTTTAGGGCATGCAAAGTTTTCCTTCAGGAATTGCCTCAGTGACATAAATAAAATGTTTAATTCTGCAATAGGAACAAAGCAGAACAAGAACAAAAGCTGTTCAATGGAACAGCCTCTTTGCTATCCCTCCTGCCTGAAGTATAGTCCCCTCTTATGCAAACTTCCTGGTAAGCACTGCAGCCTTTGTGCCTCTTGAATGTGGTTGCCATCCCAAAGAAAGGATAGACTCCATGCCTTACCATGTGTGTGTCAGTAAATGGACTGCTGGGAGTGTTTAGCTGTCTCCTGTCAAACATGAATTAACTTCTGCTGGAATTACATCCTTCGTTCTTGCGTAGCCAAAACCATATTCATGGTCAAAGGACCAGATGGAAGGTTAAGGTTAAATAAAGTCTTAGTGCAACTCCCCCTGCAGTTAAAGTTGCACTTAGAGTAAATAAATGAAATGTAAATAACTTTAATGCTCCTTTCATACCTTAAGGGATAACATTAATCCTGAGTGTAATTTCAGAGTCAGCAGGGCTATGCTAGGTGTCATCCTGGCTTTTAGTCAGAGGTGCTTTGCTGTGAGTAGTTATGACAGTAATGCAATAACTTGGAGCCTGCCTCAGGGGGTACTGTCCTCATAAAGCATCCCCAGGTTTTATTTGTTACTCCAGTGATGGCAAATACTTACACATATAGATACTAGCACCTGCAATCTTCTTTACCTGTTGTCAGTCCCTAAGAAAGAAGTCTTTCTCTGGACTCCTATGGACTTGGTCTCTGCAGACTGCTTATGGATAACAACCACAGGATGATAGAATCAAGCAGGTTGGAAGAGACCTCCAAGCTCATCCAGGCCAACCTAGCACCCAGCCCTAGCCAATCAACTAAACCATGGCACTTGGTGCCCCAGCCAGGCTTGGCTTCAACACCTCCAGGGACAGCCACTCCACCACCGCCCTGGTCAGCCCATTCCAATGCCAATCACTCTCTCTGCCAACAACTTCCTCCTAACATCCAGCCTAGACCTCCCCTGGCACCACTTGAGACTGTGTCCCCTTGTTCTATTGCTGGTTGCCTGGCAGAAGAGACCAACCCCACCTGGCTACAGCCTCCCTTCAGGTAGTTGTAGACAGCAATGAGCTCTGCCCTGAGCCTCCTCTTCTGCAGGCTAAACAACCCCAGCTCCCTAATAGTCTATATTTCTGCAAAAACAATAGTAGCATCAATAACAATGACAATAATAACATCAGTAACAATGACAATATTAACATCAGTAACAATG
Source organism: Pogoniulus pusillus (assembly GCF_015220805.1). NCBI lineage: Eukaryota > Metazoa > Chordata > Aves > Piciformes > Lybiidae > Pogoniulus > Pogoniulus pusillus. The sequence continues at coordinate 19,540,283 of NC_087286.1, forward strand.
ACAACAATAACATCAATAACAATGACACTAATAATAACAACATCAATAACAACAATAATAATAACATCCATAACAATGGCAGTAATAACATCAATAACAACAAGAGTAATAATGAAGGAGTTTTAAAACATCAACATCTTTTCTGCTGCTGGGAGAACAGGGTATCCTGCAGTTTTGTCAGTCATCTGGAATAGCAAGCCTGTAGAAAAGCAAGAAGAAAGTGTGTGTGGGAAGACTAGGTAACTCTAACTTAATACATGAGCCTTGGCAATCAAAGCTGCCAATGGAAGCTCTCAGGACTCTGCCAAGGAGACAGATGGCATGATGACAGCAAATGGATGGGTCTCTAAAACTCAATTATCATTTCAGTTCAGACCTGCTTTCTGTGTGCCAAGTGGTGCAAGAGATTTGTTTATCTTGAGCTTTATGCATTTTGGCAGATGATTTGCATAGGTGGGAAGCTATAGGGATGGCTGTGGCAGTGTTAGGCTGAACACAGGTGTTTGTGATGTGTGTTGTCTTCCAGGTTACCTTGCTGCTCCTTGAAGGTATTAGATATCTGATCCTGCATTTACATATATCCATCTGTAGTCTGGAAACATTTCCCATTGGAATGGGCTGCCCAGGGAGGTGGTGGAGTTGCCGTCCCTGGAGGTGTTGAAGCCAAGCCTGGCTGGGGCACTTAGTGCCATGGTCTGGTTGACTGGATAGGGCTGGGTGCTAGGTTGGACTGGATGAGCTTGGAGGTCTCTTCCAACCTAGTTGATTCTATGATTCTAAAATGTTTTGAGATCTACTTACTAGCCAAAGAACAGAAATATTTCTAAGCAATTTTCCATGTCAGCAGGTCTCTATTTTTCCCCCCTTATATCTCTTTCCATCCCCACTCTGATCCAGTTGGCTCCTTAGCAGTGTGTTCCCATGTCCATGTCTTCCTTGACCAGAGTAGCTTATCCCCAAACCAGCATCAACTTCAGTAATCAAAACTGGTTTTCTAATCATAACAAAGTGGCAGCATGTGCAAAAATAAGACCATGGATGTCCATCATAAAGGCAGGTCCAGCAGCCTAATTCTAAGTCTCTGCTTGCTGATCTTTCCCTGGAGATATCTGAACAGCCACAGCCACGTCTCTACCTGCCATGCACAGCATTGGTAGCTGTGCAGCTTTCTCAGCTTGGGTATTGCTGAAGAGTGTCTGTTGGGTGTACTGTCACAGTGTCTTAGATTCACATCCACATGCTGTTTCCTTCCAGCTGTGGAATACTCTCCTCGCCCAGATTACTCACTGCACCTCTTTGTTTCTCTGCCCCTGCCTGCCCAGGTCTTGCAGATCACCAAAACTGCAGTCAATTTAGGTAAGGTAAATCCCCAGTATTTTCAAGCCATGCAGCAGGTGGGAAAGCTGTGGGAATTTTACTTATTTCTATTTTATATCTCTGGTGCTACTTAAGCAAGAGAGAGGCTCACAGAAATGAGAGGAATTATTTACAAGTCAGGAAAAAGCTGAAAGACAACACTTTTTCTTTCTCCAACTAAAATGAGGCTGCTCCCATGCCTGTACAAGAAAAGTGATTGTAGATGTCTCCTAGAGGCTGACAAAAATCTTACCTCTTGAGCACAGGTGAGACAGCAAAGTTCTCCAACTATATGTCAGACAGCTCTTTTAAAAGGACCCCATGTATCATTTATCTCAGAATCTGGCAGCTGGTCTTTGTGTGCATGTTCCTGAGCTGCTTTTTGTGTGCATGTTCCTGAGCTGCTTTTTGTGTGCATGTTCCTGAGCTGCTTTTTGTGTGCATGTTCCTGAGCTGCTTTTTGTGTGCATGTTCCTGAGCTGCTTTTTGTGTGCATGTTCCTGAGCTGGTCTTTGTGTGCATGTTCCTGAGCTGGTCTTTGTGTGCATGTTCCTGAGCTGCTTTTTGTGTGCATGTTCCTGAGCTGCTTTTTGTGTGCATGTTCCTGTGCTGGTTTTTGTGTGCATGTTCCTGAGCTGCTTTTTGTGTGCATGTTCCTGTGCTGTTTTTTGTGTGCATGTTCCTGAGCTGGTCTTTGTGTGCATGTTCCTGAGCTGCTTTTTGTGTGCATGTTCCTGTGCTGTTTTTTGTGTGCATGCTCCTGAGCTGGTTTTTGTGTGCATGTTCCTGTGCTGGTTTTTGTGTGCATGTTCCTGTGCTGGTTTGGTGTGCATATTCCTGTCCTGGCTCAGGGCAAGGGAAGGAAGAGAGCTAAGCAGAGAGGTAACCTAGCTCTCTTTGCATTAAGCTAACACAAACAGAAGCTCATAGGTCACCATTTAGTGCACCAATTTGCAGAGGGTAATTTCTCATAATAGGCTGCCCTGATTGCTTACTGAACATACCTTGGAGATTGGTCTTGCTTTTGTACAGCAAAAAAAAAACAACCCTTACCCCTGTCTCTCTTTGCTCTGAAGCACAGAGGATATAAAAGCTACTCTAAGGGTATTATTACTCAGAAAAAGGACTGAAAGATTGATTCAGATAAGGATGTCTGTCTGAGATTTACTAAGCAGTCCAGCACCTTCAGATAGCTACATTTGAAAAATTTCAGTTGTATGAAAGATCTTATTGTATTTTAAAATAATAATCCCCCCCTGAAAGGAATGAAACAGAAGCATCCAGAGCCCTAGACTGCTTCAGGGAATCTGTTTCCTCACATTTCACTGACACTCACAGAAGGAAGCTGCCATAAGTGTTTATAATACATGCTAGGCATGTCGGTGGCTAACTCTGCTTATACAACCCAAGCCCTTGAACTAAACCTCACCCATGTAAAATACACCAGCTGAGTGTTTTATCAGTAATTGTTTGCAAGATGCACCCTAATGAACCCCCTGCTGTCCTCCACAACCCACAGTGCTCTTTTGTAAGGCTGGGCATGAACCAGAGGGTGCAATGCAGTGTTTTAAGGGGGCATGCCTCTCTCTGGGCAGGAGGGATTGTCTGGGGCAAGGACATTGGGCTTTATGATTCCTTGCAGTCACAACTGTCATCTACTCAGAAAATCTGCAAGAAAACCTTGAAATGGAGAAGCTGCACTGTAGCAGAGACTATTTCCATCTCTTAGTGCCATGGTCTAGTGGATTGGATAGGGCTAAGTGCTAGGTTGGACTGGAGGATCTTGGAGGTCCCTTCCAACCCGACTGATTCTATGATTCTTTCTCACACATATCAAGCCCTGGGACTCCAGCAGCAGACTGCCATCAAGGTGTGGCCATGCTGCAGAAGGGATGATAGTAAGAGAAGGAGAAAGCAGCAGCAGACAGACTGACTGCAGTGTGACCAAAACAGGAGGGATGTGGAGCCCATGTGTGTGGGCAGCTGGGCAAGACTGGGAATAGTGCTAGGAGTCAAAAACTCAGAGGCAGAAGACGGTGCACATCTGAATGTTGGATGAAATCATAGAATCATATAATCAACCAGGTTGGAAGAGACCTCCAAGCTCATCCAGTCAGAACAATGTTAAGTGTTTGTTGCTTTTTTTCCCTTGGTTTATATTGAACTATTGATCTTGGTTTTAAAGTTGCATTTAAAACCCTGCTGCCAGGTCAGTTGCTAGTGGTGATGTTTCCAAAGCTGACCATGTCAACTGTTGTAGTGTTCAATACAGAAAGAATAAAGGAAGGGCACCAGCTGTATATTGAAGATGATGCAATGTGTGGAGGAGGAAGGACACTGATGATCTGCCTGAAAAGCCCTGAGGATGTATCAGGTGTGATGAGGAGTCCCTGTAAAAAACACCATGGATTCTGTGTTTCCAAAATGAGATTCAGCTTTTAAAGTAACCCATGAGCTGTGTCCAGTTCTGGGCTCCTCAACTCAAGAGAGATGTTGAGGTGCTGGAATGTGCCCAGAGAAGGGCAGCAAGGCTGGGGAGGGGCCTGGAACACAGCCCTGTGAGGAGAGGCTGAGGGAGCTGGGGGTGTGCAGCCTGCAGAAGAGAAGGCTCAGGGCAGAGCTCATTGCTGTCTACAACTACCTGAAGGGAGGCTGTAGCCAGCTGGGGTTGGGCTCTTCTGCCAGGCACCCAGCAATAGAACAAGGGGACACAGTCTCAAGTTGTGCCATGGGAGGTCTAGGCTGGATGTTAGGAGGAAGTTGTTGGCAGAGAGAGTGACTGGCATTGGAATGGGCTGCCCAGGGAGGTGGTGCAGTTGCTTTTGCTGGAGGTGTTGAAGCAAAGCCTGGCTGAGGCACTTAGTGCCATGTTCTAGTTGACTGGCTAGGGCTGGGTGCTAGGTTGGAGTGGATGATCTTGTAGGTCTCTTCCAACCTGGTTGATTCTATGATTTTGGAGCATCCCTGCCTCAAAGACAAAGGTTGGGGAAATTGTCACACAATGCACAAGGCAAAAAGCCTAGCCTGTAGGAAGCTGTAGCTATGGAAATGTCCCTCCTCTTTTAGGGAAAAAAAGTGAAAGAAATGTTTCCAGTTCTCTTAGTGCAAGCAGCACAAAGGAAAATACTCTACTAGACATATAGAATAAGTTAAATCAATTGCCTGCTATCCAGCCACAGAGAAATAAGAATGTAATCCTAACTGCAAGCAGCAAAATGGTTCTGCCTAATAGTTAAACACTGCTAAGAGCTGCTGTGTCTAATAGAATGCAGATCTCATTATCTGTTTGTTCTGTGCATGGTGAGATAACTGTTCAAGTTGAAAAGTATTAAAAATTGATTTAATTCCCTACCATTTTGGATACAAGAGGGTCAGGTTGGTCTTGTACCAAATAACAGCTTGAGGCATATGGAAAGGAGTGTCATCGAAGATAAGGCTCCAGCAAGATGAGTGGAAAGCGTAATAGAGTTCAAGGATACATTAAACACATGTATCCTGGTCTCCACACTGTCATCACCTACAGGTGCCAGAAGGCAAACAGCAAATGTAATTGATGTCCTGAAGGAAGATCATTACAGCTTTGGTTCTTGCTGCCTCATGCCATGATTTCTTCCACTGGCAACACTGAGAATTCAGAGTTGGCAAGTCCTGGGACTCTGTGGCTGCTCGAATTTATATAAGGAACTCAGTGAGCTCTGCTGAAACCCAGAGAAGTTTTCAGTGGCTTCCTTGAAGGTTAAACCTGTATCTCTGAGTGTCTACCAAAGTGTCAGAGGTTAAAAATGAGCAAAGTTGGCAAGAATATGGCAGAAGCCCAGGTGATAAAGGAGGGTGACAGTCTTTTAAAAGCAAGGGTGGTCCTTTGGGCACATAGGAGAGCTAACAAGTTCAAGCTGTAGTATGCCAGAATCAAATGAAACACTTCTTCATAGTTGGTGTCTTGGAGAGGTTCGGTGTGATCATGTTTTCTTGCATGCAGTATGGCAATTGTCCCTTTTCCCCAATTCCTGGCCAGTTTCAACCATATCTGACCAGGCTGTAGAGGCATCAGGGATATGGAATAGGTGAAATGCTCCAGGAAGCAAAAAACTGAGAGAGAGCCAGGAGTGGCTTGAGAGCAATTTGTCTGCATTGGTTTTGAGCTTAGCTCTAGTGAGAGAAGCTTGACAGTGAGAGCTATTTCTTAGAACCTCAGCTCCTGGTTAGCACTGGGTAATTGAGATTGTTAAAACTAAGACTTACTTAGATAATCCATAATTCCAGGAGAGGTCTAGGCTGGATGTTAGGAGGAAGTTGTTGGCAGAGAGAGTGATTTGCCATTGGAATGGGCTGCCCAGGGAGGTGGTGGAGTTGCCATCCCTGGAGGTGTTGAAGCCAAGCCTGGCTGGGACACTTAGTGCCATGGTCTGGTTGATTGGCTAGGGCTGGGTGCTAGGTTGGACTGGATGAGCTTGGAAGTCTCTTCCAATCTGCTTGATTCTATGATTCCAGGGGTTTTCTCTGCATATAAAAGTGGCAGACATTTAGGGACTTCAGTAACAAATGTGTTACACCATAATGTTTTCTGCATACACTACTTGTAAACACAAAGTCATAAATTAATGAAGGACATCATCATCTCAGAGAAGAACTCAGGCTCACTCTTCTGTAACATGCTCAGGAAAACCACCTAACTTTGTATTAATTATGTTTAAAAAATGACATGAGTTGGCATTTTTTGTATCCCATAATAAAGATTTGGCACAATTTTTGTACCTTTCCAGGAAAAAAAAAAGAATCATTTTAGTAACTTCAGGTTTCATTATCTTTTTATTTGTTTGTTTCAAGCCTGCATGAATGAAAGCTCAGGGAATTTTCCATTCTCTCTTGTTTGATTGGTACTAATTTTACCCAAATGGAAAGCCTGTGAATGGGGGAAATCTTGACAAGCTGCAAAGAAGGGCTGCAGGGATAATTAATTACCCACCACATTTCACAAGCATTTTTTCCTTGAACTCAGAAAATACACAGAAATTGGTAGGTACCTTAATAGGAGCAGAAGCAAAGACTTCACTCGAGGTGCAAAGGACAGAGCCTATAAATTACAGTATCATGCTTTATTTGTGGCTATTATTTCCTTTTGCTCAGAGCACTGGGAGGATTTGCATTCTTCTTCCCTGATGCACTACCATCAGGTTCAGAACTCATTAAGGAAGTACTACAATGTTATACACTTATATGTGTGTGTGTGTGCCTAGGAAAAAATATATAGAGTTACTGGTAGTCTGAGGGAAAGAGTAAATCACAGTATCATAGAATCAGGCAGGGTTGGAAGGGACCACAAGGATCAGCCAGTCCCACCCCCCCTGCCATGCCCAGGGACACCCTACCCTAGAGCAGGCTGCACACAGCCTCAGCCAGCCTGGCCTTAAACACCTCCAGCCATGGGGGCTCAACCACCTCCCTGGGCAGCCCATTCCAGCCTCTCACCACTCTCATGCTCAACAACTTCCTCCTCATATCCAGCCTGACTCTCCCCACCTCCAGCTTTGCTCCATTCCCCCTGTCCTGTCACTCCCTGACAGCCTAAAAAGTCCCTCCCCAGCTTTTTTGAGGCCCCCTTCAGATCCTGGAAGGCCACAAGAATGTCCCCTGGGAGCCTCCTCTGCCCCAGCCTGCACAGCCCCAACTCTTTCAGTCTGTGCTCACAGCAGAGCTGCTGCAGCCCTCTGAGCATCCTCCTGGCCCTTCTCTGGACACACTCCAGCATCTCCATATCCCTTTTGTAATGGGGGCTCCAGAACCAGCCTCATTTGCAGACATAGATCTGATATTAGGGGAAGACCTCCTAACCTTGAGGAATTTGTCTGACACTAGAACAAGCCATTGGGAAGGTTACATAGATGTTATCTCTGAAAGGTTTAAAGGAGGGAGATTAACTAAGGGCTCCTCCTGCTCTTCCCTCATCCATGCTGGCAGCTCCTTTCTGCTGTACGTGTGGAGAATCTGCAATTTCAAAGAGCCCTGCATCAGTCTGCATAATTAATTCCCTTATTAGCTAAAAATTTCTATGTTACTCTCCCAGCAGACCTACTTCAAGCAAGTCTTGTTACAACGTGGTGGTGTGTTACACTTATCACAGAATCACAGGATGCTCTGGGTTGGAAGGGACCTTTAAAGGTCATCTAGTCCAACTGCCCTGCAGCAAGCAGGGACATCTTGAACTATATCAGAATGCTCAGAGCCCAGGCCAGCCTGACCTTGGATGTTTCCATGGCTGGGGTTTCAGTGTTTCACCACTCTTACTGTGAAAATAGCTTTGTTGTATCTGGTCTAAATCTACCCTACTTTACTTCAAACCCCACTACTCCTCACTCTGTCACTACAGCTCTGCTACAAAGAGTGTGCTCATCTTTCTTGTAGTCTCTCTTTGAGTCCTAGAAAGCTGCTAAAGGGTCTCTCTGGAACCTTTTCTTCTTCACACTGGGCAACTCCTAGACTTTCTTCATGAGAGGTTCCATCCCTCTGATCATTTCTGTGGCCTTCCTCTGGGCTTGCTCCAAATTGTTAGAGAAAAGTGAGTGCAGGAGCAGCTTTAGCCAAATCATAGAATCAGCCAGGTTGGAAGAGACCTCCAAGATCATCCAGTCCAACCTATCACCCAGCCCTAGCCAAGCAACCAGACCATGGCACTAAGTGCCCCAGCCAGGCTTGGCTTCAACACCTCCAGGGACAGTGACTCCACCACCTCCCTGGGCAGCCCATTCCAATGCCAATCACTCTCTCTGACAACAACTTCCTCCTAACATCCAGCCTATAATTCCCCTGGCACAGCTTGAGACTGTGTCCCCTTGTTCTGTTGCTGGTTGCCTGGCAGCAGAGCCCAACCCCACCTGGCTACAGCATCCCTTCAGGTAGTTGTAGACAGCAATGAGCTCTGCCCTGAGCCTCCTCTTCTGCAGGCTGCACACCCCCAGCTCCCTCAGCCTCTCCTCATAGGGTTTGTGTTCCAGGCCCCTCACCAGCTTCGTTGCCCTTCTCTGGACACCTTCCAGCACCTCAACATCTCTCTTGAGTTGAGAGGCCCAGAACTGGACACAGCACTCAAGGTGTGGCCTGAGCAGTGTTGAGTATAGGGGCAGAATAACTTCCCTCGTCCTGTGATCACACTGTGTACCATCCTGCTAGGTACATATTGATCAAGGTATACCCAGCTGCAGCTCATCAGCTCGTAACTGTTTCTTTATCCTTACAATGTGACACGCTACAGCTCATGCACCTTTCCCTGTGGGCAGATGCATTCCTCAGCAACTGTCAGGCACAAGACAAGGCATTCTCAGAGCAGCTGTGGACTGGCAGAGAATTGAAAATTGAACTTAGTTCCAAGAGAGCCTTTTAGGATTCAGTGTTGCAGCACAGACAAAAAGAAAGTTTTAAATTATAAATCATATTTACCACTCCACATAGCCCCACTGAAGGAAAAGGGAGAATGCACAGACAGACCAAGCCAACCACCAGCCTTCTGTTGACTTATTTTACATATTTTGGTTCAGATTATAAACCCTGCTTGTTATTCACTCAAAGATTTTGGTGTGGGGATACTGCAGGAAGCATTTTGTGCACCAGGTTGGAAGAGACCTCCAAGATCATCCAGTCCAACCTAGCACCCAGCCCTGGCCAATCAACCAGACCATGGCACTAAGTGCCTCATCCAGTCTTCTCTTGAACACCTCCAGGGACGGTGCCTCCATCACCTCCCTGGGCAGCCCATTCCAATGCCAATCACTCTCTCTGCCAACAACTTCCTCCTCACATCCAGCCTAGACCTCCTCTAGCACAACTTGAGACTGTGTCCCCTTGTTCTGTTGCTGGTTGCCTGGCAGAAGAGCCCAACCCCACCTGGCTACAGCCTCCCTTCAGGTAGTTGTAGGCATCAATGAGGTCACCCCTGAGCCTCCTCTTCTCCAGGCTAAACAACCCCAGCTCCCTCAGCTCTCCTCATAGGGTTTGTGTTCCAGGCCCCTCACCAGCTTTGTTGCCCTTCTCTGGACACCTTCCAGCACCTCAACATCTCTCTTGAATTGAGGGGCCCAGAACTGGACACAGCACTCAAGGTATGGCCTGACCAGTGCTGAGTACAGGGGAAGAAGAACCTCCCTTGTCCTACTGGCCACACTGCTCCTGAGCCAGGCCAGGATGCCATTGGCTCTCTTGGCCACCTGGGCACACTGCTGGCTCATGTTCAGCCTACTATCTATCAGTACCCCCAGGTAGTAACTTTCCAGACACGCTGAACCTAACAGCAGCTTTCTGTTAAAAACTGGGTACTTTGTGAAGATGAATTTAATTGGGAAAGTAACATCTAGAGAGCCAGCTGCTACCAAATGAGGATGTATTATTAATGAAGGACTCAGAAAGCTTTCTGTTCAATGGAGTAAAACAAATATACAATTTAATCTAAGCTCTGAATTTAATTAACTGCAAGGAAAAAAAAATCAAACTGTTGGGTTTTTTTTTCACTAGCAATTATGCCTAAATACAATATTGTAGGTGCATATGATTTTTTTTTTCATATAATCCTCTCTACACACAAATAAGGCATTTATGTAACCAAAGACTAATTGTCTGCACAAATCTTGTCAGCTCTGTGGGCTTTCAGTAAGTGCAAGCAACACCCAGTGCAAAATAAAGATCACTTCACAGCTTTCCTGGAAACATGGTCACAAACTTTTGTGTACAGAATAGTTAAGATATATTGGATACTGTGCTTAGTGTGTTTGTGATATATATAATGTGCTGTTGGTAGATCACTGTGGAGTGTGGTGATGTGCAAAGTCTCTGTTCAGACTAGAGCAAGCCCAGAACTGAAGTTGTATTAAGACATAATTGATCTCTGCGATTGTTTGCTTGCATGCAACTACACTGTTGTGGCTGCATTAGAGCAGAGACCTAAAGTAAGAGTTCAGCACTGGATGTTTCCTGGGTAGATTAAGATTCTGCCATAGAATCATAGAATCAACCAGGTTGGAAGACATCTCCAAGATCATCCAGTCCAACCTAGCATCCAGCCCTAGCCAGTCAACCAGACCATGGCACTAAGTGCCTCATCCAGGCTTTGCTTCAACACCTCCAGGGACGGTGCCTCCACCACCTCCCTGTGCAGCCCATTCCAATGCCAATCACTCTCTCTGGCAACAACTTCCTCCTAACATCCAGCCTAGACTTCCCCCGGCACAACTTGAGACTGTGTCCCCTTGTTCTATTGCTGGTTGCCTGGGAGAAGAGAGGCCACCCCCCACCTGGCTACAATGTCCCTTCAGGTAGTTGTTGCCATGTGCTCAGGAACTCTGCAAGACTCAAGTTCCATTGAACTAGTATCATCCCTGTGTGTGCATGTGATGAGACCTACCAAGAGTTGCTGGGCTTGACACATAAGCATGCCACCATGTGACTGGGCATCCCATGTTACATGGTGGGCACAAACCCAGGGATGTGACAGGAAAAGACTGAAAATCTTTCTGAAAAAGACCAACATGAATGGGGAGAACAAGTACTGTTAGGAGCAAATGTATCATTCAGGGTCCTACAACCCAAGAGAGACAAGGCTGCAACCAGTGGAGAGGCTGAGCATGCATTCCCAGCCAGCACACACACAGAAGCATATCTGTGCACTACAGACATGCATCATGACCAGCCACACACACCACAGACACACTCAGAGCACTCACACCAACACAGGCAGGATGAACGGTCTTATCCTGCTCTGGCTGAACAGTATGCAAGTCCACTAGTGAGAATATACATAAACATGTATGCAAGGTGGGTCCCTCCAGCAGCTGTTCTTGGACACCCAGTCTGTGCAGTAGCTGGACCCTTGACCCCATCCTTCTCACTTGCTGGCATCTGAACTCCAAGGTTGCAGCCCTGCTCCAGTTGGTGGTACAGAGTATCATACACACACAGTTGGCCAGGACTTCTCATATCACATAGATGACCACCCTGTGCTTTTGACCCTGGAGATACAAAGGAGCTCTCACAGCCAGAGCTGGCCCTTAGAGAGCCACTCAACCCCTTTGTTCCTGGGCCATTTCACAGTATCACAGTATCACCAAGGTTGGAAGAGACCTCATAGTTCATCAAGTCCAAGCCTTTACCACAGAGCTCAAGGCTAGACCATGGCACCAAGTGCCACGTCCAATCCTGCCTTGAACAGCTCCAGGGACAGCGACTCCACCACCTCCCCGGGCAGCCCATTCCAGTGTCCAATGACTCTCTCAGTGAAGAACTTTCTCCTCACCTCAAGCCTAAATTTCCCCTGGTGTAGCGTGAGGCTGTGTCCTCTTGTTCTGGTGCTGGCCACCTGAGAGAAGAGAGCAACCTCCTATCCATTTCCTATTCCATCTTGATCTGATGCCTTCACTGGGACAGCCCTGGGAGGTGCCTGGATGAGGTGACTGTACCTTGGGTTGGGTTCACACCTGCCAGTGTGCCCCCGTGCTCCTCTGGCTTGTGCAAACAGGCCTGAGGTGGCCCCTGGTCTGGGCTGAGGGCAGCCTGGCAGAGTATTATTTGGGCTCCTCCTCCTGCTGTTGTCACTCTGAGCTGGAGCAGATGAGCATTTTATCTTACAGCCTACCAAATCCATACTGAGGCCAGATATAGGTGAGCACTTTGTTCTATACCTTGCTACAACTCAGCAGTCGGACCAGCCCACTGATTTGGCTTAGTTCTGTGTACTGACCTGGGAGCAGAACCCAGAATTTCTCTCTGGCAAATAGAGGGGCTATTTTTCTTGTTCAATAAGCTGCCTTTTCAAGCTAGTTTTCTGTTCTTAATGTTCACAAACTAGATGGCATACATGATACAGAAATTGGAGCTATTAATTTTTGATAGAAACAGCCTAATTACTAGAATTCAGATAACTTGTTGGCAGGTGATTCATGAAGTACAAAAAGAAGCAAAAAAAACCCTGATTATTAATTTAACTCTACTGCTGATTTAGAACATAATTAAAGAGGAGGGATTTATGACTCATGAGTAGTCTTTTCTCCTGGGAGTGGTCATCTTGAAGCTAACAAACTGTGTATATAAAAAAAATCAGGTACTTCTATGTAAGAAGACTACTATCACTGCTACAACAGCCACTGCTACAACAGACCCAGAATGCAGTACACTGAGATTAACAACATCAATTTTCAGGGGCCACTAAAGCTATTGGGTGTCTGAATTTCTACTAGGCAAGTTCTCTGTAGACCTGTTGCTGCTCATTGTTTCATGGCACAGAGAGGAGTATCTTTGCTTTGGCTGTACCACGTAGCTGGCTACCTACCTGGCATCTACTCAGTCACAGATAAGACTATCCAAGTCCTTCATTCATCAAGCGCAGTTACACAGCCCTGTCCAGAAGCTGCTTTCAGGGCTGGACTGGTGAAAGGATGATCATAAATCAATCAGGTTGGAAGAGACCTCCAAAACCATCCAGACCAACCTAGCACCCAGCCCTAGCCAATCAACCAGACCATGGCACTAAGTGCCCCAGCCAGGCTTGGCTTCAACACCTCCAGGCACAGCCACTCCACCACCTCCCTGGGTAGCCCATTCCAATGCCAATCACTCTCTCTGACAACAACTTCCTCCTAACATCCAGTTTAGACCTCCCCTGGCACAACTTGAGACTGTGTCCCCTTGATCAATGTATTTCAGTGTTTTAAAGCAGTGATTTCAGCCTGTATTGCTAACCTAAGATACACTGTAGAGAATTTTCAAGTTGGGGGTATTTAAAATGATGGATTTAGCTCATATTGTTCTGATTTGATTAGCTGGGCAACTAGAAGGTGCAAAGCAGCCCAACCTGCTGCTGCAATAACACTTCAGCTGAAGGTTTGGGAAGGGGTGCTGTAATTAGCAAACATATTCAGGGTGTGCTGGTTGCTTGCATCATGCTTCTTTTACAGTATTAGCATAGCACCTGGTTTGAAATACTTATCTTGGAGCTGTATGAATAACTACAAAAACATATGGCTGTGGAAAATCCAAAGGATAGGAAGGCCAGGGGCACTCATTAGAGCACCAAGGAAAATAGGCTGAGGAGGGAAATTTAGAGGACAAATCACTTTGGTTTTCTTTGTGAGGAGTGGGAAGATGAAGTAGCATAAGATTAGACATAGGAGAAGTACTCTTGTGAGAAGGATAGAATCACACTGAGAAAGAAAATGAAGCCAAGTAATAAATGACATCACAAAGAGAAAAGAATTCATGGAAAATATGGAACAGTAGAAGAGTAGGATGCTTTGAGTAATCTTTTGAGGGGTAACATCCCATTTGAGCAGTCCTAAGCAGTGCCCATTGGGTTTGCAGACAGCCCCAGCTGGAAAGGCCAACGTGGGGTTTTTTTTTGGAGAAAGGATTGAATTTTGAGAGGTTCCTGATGAATTTCAAAGATAGTTTGAAAGGAGCAAGTGCAAACTGTTGTAACGTGTGTGTAGTATAATGTCACAGCTCGCAGTGGTAGGCACCCTTCGGTTTCTCCAACGAGTACAGCCAGCAGCCTGGAATAATGAGGAAAACCAGGAGAACTGTGGGCTTTGACACCTCGCTGTCACCGTGGTTTTGGTGCCAAGAGCGCAGCTTCAGCCTTGCTTGGGCCCCTCCAAGCCACACATGGCTCAGCTGAAGGGACATTGTAGCCAGGTGGGGTTGGGCTCTTCTCCCAGGCAAGCAGCAACAGAGCAAGGGGACAGTCTGAAGTTGTGCCAGGGGAGGTCTAGGCTGGATGTTAGGAGGAAGTTGTTGGCAGAGAGAGTGATTGGCATTGGAATGGGCTGCCCAGGGAGGTGGAGGAGGCACCGTCCCTGGAGGTGTTCAAGAAAAGCCTGGATGAGGCACTTAGTGCCATGGTCTGGTTGAGTGGCCAGGGCTGGGTGCTAGGTTGGACTGGATGATCTTGGAGGTCTCTTCCAACCTGGTTGATTCTATGTTTCTATGATTCTGAGGTCTCTGGGAGGGATACTAAAACCTTCCTCTGAGGGGGCTGCTGGCCCGCCCCCCCTGCTCCGCTGGTCGCCGTCAGAGCCCGTTCGCCTGCAGGGCGCGGGTAAACAAGAAGGAACCAGACGCGCAGCATGCGGCGGTAACTACGCGCACTCGTAGCTAGCGTCGTCACATCCCACACGGCGCGAACGGCGTGCGAGGGGCGGGGCGGGGCGCGGGGCGGGGCCTGGAGCGGTCCAGAGAGGCGGGGCCTGGGGGCGGGGCGCTCCCCTCCCCCGGCCCTCGCCTGTTTGCCAATGGGCGGGTCCGGGCATCCCCGCTGCCCGCCTCTGTCGGTCGAGGCGAGTCCATTGCGTTCCGTACGGGGGGGAGCTTTGAGTTTGGGTGCTGGCTCACGATACCGTTCGGGGAGAAGGGAAGGATCAGAGATAGCGCCTATGGATCAGGACCTGCTGTTGTTCTGCGGAAGCGGAGGTGGCTGATAGAGCGGGAGGAGCTGCTTTGTGAGGGCGTCTCTCTCCACCTCCTTTCACCCCCCCCTGCGTCCCGGCGGGGAATGGTGTGTCCCGCAGCGCGCGCCTTGCTCGCGCGGTTCGGCGGCTTGGCGGGGGGAGGGGACGGGAGACCCGGGCCCCGGTGGCTTTCTACAGTGAGCGTGGGGAGCGGGCGTGGGGGGGGGGGCCGCCCGTGGCGCCGGCGGCTGGGACCATGTCGGCGGACGAGGAGGAGCTGAAAGTCCCGGAGGATATGTTCAAAGATGTCAAGTTCTTCGTGGTGGGAGACATCGACCCCAAGGTACCGGGTCACCTTTCCCCTCGCCCCTTCTCTCTGCTCGTTCCTGCCTCTCCCCGCTTCCCGGGGCGGGGGTGCACTGTGGGATGGCCCAGCTGCTCCCCACCCCAGCAGTTCCCGCGCTGGCGGCATCCTCACGCCTTTGGCAGCACGCGCCCTGCCGCCTCCCTGGGAAGGCTCGGGGGTGGGGGGCGGGCAGCGCGCGCCTGGGGGGGTGCGGGGGGGTGCGGGGTAAGCGGCCGGTAACGTCCGCGGCCAGCGCACCGCCACCCGCCATGGGAGCCAGCGGCCCCGGTGCGCAGGCCCCGTAGGCGCCGGAGCGGAGGAGGGGCGGGCGAAGGGACTTCCTGTTCCAGCCCTGACCGGGCGGACAGCGTTTTATGCGTGCTGCTCCGCTGCCCCGGCTGCGGAGTGCTCCGCGGGGCCGTGGTCAGAGTGCTCCCGCGCTGTCCCGCTGTGCCAGACGCAGCCCATCCCGTCCCTGCCCCTGTATTCGGATTCAGGACGGTGACGGTGACAGGCCGCTGTCTGCGCGGGGGTGTCCAAGAGGGAAGGCTTGGCGGGCTCGTCCCGCACCGCACGGACGTGCCTGCCGGCGCGCTCCCCTGTCGCCTCTGGGTGCGCCCCACGGGGTGGACACAGACCCAGGAGCTTTCGGACCCGTGGAGTGCACAGAGGCGCTGATGCGGTGAAAGTGTCGTCTCCTTGCTTTCCCTGCCCGCATCCAGAGGAGGCAAGGAGCGGAAGGTGCCGGTCTGGCGTAGAGCAATACCTGGCTGACAGAGCTGGCCTGTTATGGCCTAGGGCAGCACCCTGGATGCTGAAGTCGGTCTTACAGTTAATGATACCCAGTCACGTTGGGGGAAGGTGGTTAGAGAAAGTTTCTGTGGCATGTTCACTGAGACAGGTGTTAAAAGTGTACAACATCACCTTCCTGCAGAGAGAGCACTCACTGCACGTTTCACACAAATCAAGTCTGCTTCTTTGGTAGTTGCTGAAGTTGAGTCTTCGTCCAGCAGTGGCTTACTTTAGTGTCACATCCTGGTACTCACTGAGTCTTGCAGGCTTTTGAAGTGAACTCGAGATGTAGGCAGTGGACTGCTGAAATGGGTTTGATTCATAGGAAAAAGGATTATGTGCTAGAAGAAATACAGTTTAGCAACATAGTTAAAAAGAACAGGAAAAAAAAACACAAGGTCTTGAGACTTAATTTTTTTGACAGTGTCTTGGAGCTCGGATAAGAACTTCTGTATTTAAACCACTGTGTCCGTAGTATTATTATCTGCATGAAGCTGACTGCAGAAACCCCATCGGACTCTTGCATATCATTTGTCATATAAATCGTGTCCCAAAAGGCCTGTAATTAATTCTGTATTGACACAGCAAGGCATTCAGCAGTATTCCCATACAGTGAGTAAACAAGCATTCTCCTAAGCTGCTTTTTCTTATGTTAAGGTTTTTTATTCTTAGCAGTTAGTGTCATTATCTTAAGGCTTTGATTGGCACTAAATTCTCTGTGCATAGCTCCTCTGGGTTGCAGGCAAAGGGCAAAGGTGACTCTGGTAGAGTCGATAAGATCAGGCATGAAACTGTACAGAATTGGCTGCATGGCTTCCATGGTTAGGTTGTACTGGGAGCTGTTTAACCACAGCCTCGACATGAGTGATGCCCAAATTAGAGAGATGTCCTGTGGATAAGAGTTTCTGCGGCCAGCTGGCTTGTTTAAACGCTGTCCCCTCTGGTGCTCTGGTTTCTGAAGTGGCTTGCTGACCTGGCATAGCGTTACATGGAGGCCAGAGCTCACTCCTGTCTGTGCTAGTGCCTGCACTGGTGAGCATGGGGCATCAGAGAGGGCAGAGTCCTGCCTGGGACGGATTGTAGAGCTGATTCAGTGTAAGGAAGTGTGTTGTGCTGAGTTTGGGACAGCTCTTGGTTAGTGCCTTTGTGCCTCTCTCTGCAGGTGCTCTCTGGTACCCTTAAAACAACTGGAACAAGAGGAGTATTTTTACCAGCACTGTTTTGAACTGAGACAGAAAGCAGAGATCCTAAACTGAACTCCACAAATAGCTTTTACAAACAATTCATATACTTAAATGTTGATTCATTACAAATATTAGAATTACAGATGCCTTTTTTTTTAGCTGCTTCTTCTGGGGAGGAACACATTTTGATCAGCTTAAATTTCCAGATGGCTTCATGGAAAACCAGTTATCTTAATAAATATTAAAACAGACCTAGCACAAGTGAGCACTAAGCAAAACAAATCCAAGAGTAAGGGAGAAAGGTAATGGATTTGTATATTCAGGTGAATAACTGTACCCACTACCTGTTAGAACGTATGCATCACAAGCTAGAAGGGAAACAAAAGCCTGGAATTGTGCCTGGATGTTCCTTGGCAAACAGGGGAGAATTGGGTTGCTGGCACTCAACTTGAAATCCATTCCATTGGGATGTGCACTTGGCTGCTCACATCTTAGAAGGATTGATAAGTAGATGGCAGTTATTATCTTTTTTAACAAATGATTTTTCTGCTTTCCTAAAAGATAAAAACTCAAACCATCGTGCTCTGGTGCCATCAGTTAAAAATCAGTATTTCATACAGAAAGAGATAAAAAGTAATGCAAGGCAGCATAAAGACTTTGAGCCGGATATTTGGTTTCTGCTTATCTCTTGGTTTATTATTATTTCAGGTTTTTTTATATGCCTATTGTCTTACTTCATAGTTTTGAACTATTCCTCTTCTTTCACCACAGATTCTAGTGGGAGAGAGAGAAAAAAAAAAAAAGATAAAATGTATATACCCTCAAAAGGGAAATTTCATTTGCTGGATATAAATTAACATCTAAAATGCAACATTTTTGCAGTGGTTATATTGGGGCTTTTCAGCATTTTGTTTTGTAGTTACACATACATGAATGAAATTCTTTAGTTGTGCTTATAAACCTTTTCTCTCCAGGGTCTGCTTAAACTGAAGAAGTCTGGTGTTCTGAGAGGAGTTTTGATGTTGGCATGAGCTAAATTAGGAAAGCCTTTGTCATACCACTTCAAAAAGTTACTATCTACCATATTTATAGTGTTTAAACTTACTTCCTAAACTAGTGTAACTTTCTATGTTAGCAGTCTCTTTGCACAAACTCTTTACATTGCTTTGATAGAAAATTTTTCACACTTGTAGCTCATTGGTAGTAGCTTCTTTATCCTGTTCAATTTGGGTGCTCAGTTTTCACTACCTTTGCATAGCCTTCTCTTAAATGGTTGAATGGGGCTTGGGACTCTGGGAACTTGCTTGGTGGTGCTGTGCTTAACTATCCTTGATTTTCAGAAGTGCTTTCTTTTGATTTAGCTTTTCCCAGTGGAATTATAGTGTCTTGTGGTCACCTGGATTTCATGCAGAGGATACCCTGTGATTTAGAATCATAGAATCAGTCAGGGTTGGAAGGGAACACAAGGATCAGCCAGTTCTAACCCCCCTGCCATGGGCAGGGACACCCTACCCTAGAGCAGGCTGCCCACAGCCACATCCAGGCTGGCCTTAAACACCTCCAGGGATGGAGATTTAGGAGATTGCTGTGCAAAATGAAACCATTTCTTCCTATATCTGACAGGGTGGTGGCAAGAACAGCAAGCTTGTGTTCAATTTCCTTAGAGTAATTATTTTCTGATTTGATAGTATCACTTATTTATCCAGTGCAGAAAAAGCTTCATGGAGTTTTAAAGTCAAGAAATTCAGTCAGGAAATGCCCAAACCATGTCCTCAGTGAGTTTTTCTGCTGAGTGCAGAAGCTTTGTAATGGCCCCATACCTTGTTTTGAGAGTCTTCTTCAGTGCCTTCTGTGTTCTGTAGGTGGTAATTACTTAAAGACTAATTATTTAACAGTATATTTGAGTGCAGTGCCTTGTTCTCTGCTGTTCCTGGTTTTGGGTAAGCATCCTGTTGTGAAGGGATTTTCCCAGTAGGTTTTAAGGAATGGGCATCTGTCCTTAGCAGGTTTTGGAGGATGTGTTCTGTGAGCTGTGAGGTATTTGTGAAGACAAAGCCATGAAGACATTGCAATTCCAACTCTTTAAGGTAGTAACTTAGGAGTTGTGCATCCTGCTTTTTTTTTCTTCTATAATTCTCTAAATTACTTAGTCCTTCATTTCTTTTCCCAACATGTCCACTCTTTATTTGAATAGAAATTGCTTTCTTGAGACATTGCTTTCAACTTTTTTTTTCCCTGCAAATCCTTCTCATACCAACAGGGTATTGGATGCATTTTTCTGGCTGGCTGCACTGTTTTGTAGCAGCTGAATGGCTTCTTTAAGGCTACTTTTATGCTCAGGGATGAGGTATATTGATTTGATTTAGAAATAGTGAAATCAAATGTGTTTGGTGAAGGTGGAATTCTTTTCTTAGCTGTTAAATGTTCTTTTCTTTACTTTATCTAAGTAAATAGTTAGCCAGATTTGGAAGAATCCCTACTGAAGACATCATCATGGACTGTTATGATGTTACTTTTTCTAAACTTCAAGCTTCTCTTTTAAGGTCAATACAAACACTTCCAAAGCTGCCGCTTCCAAAGCTGCCATATGCACCAAACGCTGAGAAGAAGGGCTCTAAAACCCTGCCTGTGAGAAAATTGCTTGGAAATGTTTCTTGAGGAAGAAATATTTTGGAAAAAAAAACACATTTTCCAAATTTCTGTCCCAGCCTGAATTACTTTGGAGATTAAATCTTCAACTGGAATGATTCAAAGTGTAAAAGCATTTGAAGTCCAGTTTTAAATGGCTGCATTTGGCAACTTCAGAAGGAGTGCTAGCCACTTAGAGGAGGACAACCAAGAGAGTAGGTCATATACATTTGTCTTCTGTTAGTGTATTCTTGTATTAATGCTTCTCTCAAATAAAACACATTAAAAATAGTTGACTTTTCCTTGTTCTCTTTTGGGTTTAGGTTATTCAACTTCTGAAAGCTGGAAAAGCAAAGGAAGTCTCTTACAATGCGCTGGCTTCACATATTATTGCAGAAGATGGGGACAACCCAGAAGTTGGAGAATCTCGTGAAGTTTTTGATCTCCCTGTGGTAAAGGTGAATGGCTCATCCATATATTGTGAAGTCCTGGCATGGATACTTCAGTATTGTAATAGAAAATATTCCTGTTTAGACAATGACCAAATGAAACATATCTTTAAAAATCTTTCTTCTCATTACACAAATGTTCATTCTGACTGACAAGTTTTTGTTATAGTTCTGTTCTGTTTTTTCTCTCCTTGCTCTGTCTGTGTGGGTTTTTTCCAGGTTCTTCCTCCAGATACAGTGTTTTAGCTGTACTTAGAATCATGGAATCAGTCAGGGTTGGAAAGGACCACAAGGATCAGCCAGTTCAAACCTCCCTGCCCAGGGACATCCTACCGTAGAGCAGGCTGGCCAGAGCCCCATCCAGCCTGGCCTTAAATACCTCCAGCCATGGGGCCTCAACCACCTCCCTGGGCAACCCATTCCAGCCTCTCACCACTCTCATGCTCAACAACTTCCTCCTCACCTCCAGGCTCAAGCTCCCCACCTCCAGCTATACTTCATTCCCCCTAGTCCTGTGACTCCCTGATATCCTGAAAAGTCCTTCCCCAGCTTTTTTGTAGGCCCCCTTCAGTTACTGAAAGGCCACAAGAAGGTCACCTGGGAACCTCCTCTTCTCCAGCTTGAACAGCCCCAACTCTTTCAGTCTATACTCATAGGAGAGGTTCTCCAGCCCTCTGATCAACCCATTGGCCCTTCTCTGGACTTCAGAAATGTCTGTGATCAGAAGGTTCTTGAAGCTTCTGGCAATAGAAAACAATTTACAATAAGTAGTAAACTGCTGAGGGATTTTTTTTAAACACATACAGTTGACAAGATGCAGAATTATCTTGCCAATTGTGCATATGTGTAATATTGCTAATTTTAAGCAATAGGAACTTGTAGAAAAATAGAGGTTTTTTTTTCCTTGGTTTTGGTTTTTCCAGATTGGGATGGGTTTGGTTTCATTTGGTTTGGGGTTTTTTTTTGTGTGTGTGGTTCTCTTGGGGTTTTTTTTGTGACTTTTTGGGGTGGTTTTGGTTTTTGATTTCTGTTGGGGAGGTTTTTGTTTTTTTTTTTTTTTTTAATTTTGGTTTTTGTTTTCTTACTCATACTGGAATTAACCTGTATTTTGTTACTGTCTTGCAACACTGAGTTATTTTTCCATTAAAAGATTCTGGGCTTCATCATTGAAAATGTGAATTTGTCGCTCTTCAAGTCATGAGTACCCAAGTTTGAGTTTGGGGTTGGTTTTTTTTGTGTGTGTGTGTTGGTTCTTGTGAATTTTGGTTTGTGGTTTTTTTTAAAACATTTTAGAGGAGGGAAAAAATAATTAAAGAAATAATAACTACTGTAGCTGTCTTTCCTGCCACAATAAAAAGACAAAGGTGAGCAGTCTTGCTCCCATATTGTGCACAACCTTTGAGCAGTTTCTCTGTTACCTTTTACAAATGAATCAGAGCAGTCTTTTTTTTTTTTTGTAAAGGCCTGAGTACCACAACTGTGAAACACTTAAGCTTTCAGAGCTGGAAGATACATGCTGAAACTAGCTGTAGTCTGAAATTGGTAGGTAGTTTGTGTTTCACACAGACTGAGGCTTTTAATCTCTTGTGGTTTTTATTTTTCAGCCTTCCTGGGTGATCTTGTCTGTTCGCTGTGGAGCTCTTCTGCCGTATCCTTTAAGTGCAAATTTGAATCAGTTAAAATAGATACCATCGAGGGATTAAAGACTGTTTCAAGTATGTACAACCTAAATTTTTAAAGTGATAGGATGTGTTTTGCCTGCCAAGATTGCAGTGTGCTTGGAGCTTCTTTGTTTTACTTCAGTTTTTCTCTCTCTCTGGTTATTTTGGATGCTTAATAGGCACTTGTAAGAAAACCATCATCAAATGGCCTTAAAACATTTTAGCTGGAAGTTGATAATTAATGGTCAGGATTCAGGAAAAAAACATTGAAGTGAGGGGGCAAACAATGGTTCAGCACACAGTGGCCTGTTCTAGAGGCAGAATTAAGAAATATGCAATAATTCATATCAACACTGTGACACTTTGTAAACAGGTAGTGTCAGTATTCCCATTTCTGGAGTAGTCTGTCATAGAATCATAGAGTGGTTTAGGTTGGAAGGGACCTCAAAGATCATCCAACCCCCTGCCACAGGCAGGGACACCTCCCACTAGAATAGGTCACTCAAGGCTTCATCCAACCCATCCTTGCCTTTGGTAGATGCTTGTATTTGTATGGCTGAATCCATGTTTCCTGACTTGTTTAGAGCACTCATCCTTGCATGTGGATGGCATATTATTTCCTCATCTTGTCAGCTATTACTGTTTTATCTGTATTCTCTGGTTTTGATTTTTGGTGGGGGACAGGCAATAGGCATGGTGACAAAGCCTGCTATTACAGAAAAAAAATTCAAGCACATCTTTCTCAGACAGTAAAGGTGGTAAGTATAGAAAAGCTGAAACAGTACATTTCAGTACAGTGATTGCAACAAACAATGCCAGGAGTAGGGAGGTATGCTGTGAGACATGGGATCTCATTTTGGAATGAGGCTAGCAGGTGGCCATGTCTGTAATGGAAAACAAGAGGTGGTAGATGCAAAAATCCAGGTGTTCACATCAGAAATTCAGGTCTTAATGTGCTTCAGTGATGGAGAATTCATGTTTTATACCTATTATTTCAAGCTATATGGCTTTGGATCTAGCTGTGTCTCAACTGTTTGGGAAATAGTTTGTATATCCTCTGCTTCACCGAGAGGATTGAGCACAGGGAGTGAACTGTAGGAAGGGGAAGCATTGAATTACCAAGCAAAATGTTATCCTGAGATCTTTGCAGCTGCTTTGATCATGATAATCAAGGTGTCAGTAGGATTCAGCAGTAGTGTGAAACACTTGCCACTTGTGGATAGTCTTAACTACTATCCACATTTTTCCATAAAAGACTTGGCTTCCAAAGAGAAAAAATGCACTGAATGTTACCTGGCAAAGCCCAAAGTAGCAGTTATTCCTGTATTAAAAACACTCTGGTTATTGTGATGTGATCTAGACTGGTGGTTTTTCTCTTTTGCATCTGAAAATACATTTGTCTTTCAGCATCAGGATGGGGATGTATAGTTGCTTAGGTTACATCTCTCTAAACCTTCTTCATGTTTCTGAGGGCTGGTTGAAAAAATAGCTTGGAATTAGCAACATTTTTAGGTGTAGCTAATGTGGTATTGTATCATTAGCATTGGTCTTCCCGTGGAGAACTTGTGCTGTTGGAAAATTGGTCTTGTCTCTGAAACTAGGAGTTTTTAAAAGGGTACTCTAGAGCTGACTTTGCTACATACCCAGAAGAGAAATTAACAGGTAAACCCACAGAGTGATGATGCAGTTGCTAACTAAATTGTAGCAATAAATGTGTGAATGTAGCCTTCAATGGCTTCTGCAACAGGAAGTCTTTATTGTGGATATAGGGGAATGGCCAAGTGAAAAGGCCAAGTCACAGTAGTATGGTGCTCTTGAATTCGATGTAAAAGGAAGTTTTGTAGACCTGTCAGCAATAAATGTGTCCTTGGATCTCTGACTTTATTCTTTCTAGCACTTCATGTCCTTAGAACCTGATGGGTTTAGATTTTATTCTTAGCCTTACAGTGCTCACTAAAATGGGTCATTAAGTCTTAACTGTCAGTCTCTTTACAACTTCTAGTGCTGTGGCATCTGGCCTTTCATTAAGGTTTTGGGTACTACCCTAATGAAAAGAACACAGTAGTTAATAGGAATAGCTTTCTTTTTCCAGTTGATTTGGTTTAAGCCCTCTTTAGGTAGAGGTTTGAGATTCTGCGGGTTTGTCTTTTGTTTATGTTTGAATTTGGAGATGTGGTACTCAAAGTGGTTAAGCAAAGGCAGCATTGTTAGTGTATGAGAACCTCAGTTACAGTGTTGTAAGGGGGACTGCTGATTTGTTTTTTAATTCTCTTGATAGCAACAAGGGAAAGAAAGTGGGAAGTTTGCTTTTCCATGGTTCTGTATAGTTGAAAGAGGGTCAGAGCACTCTGATCTTTGTTGCTGGGAGGGGAAAAAAGTGAGCTTTGTTGCGTTCCCTCTTTTTTGTTTTCCAGATCTGCTTGGAATATTGTTGTTGTGCTGCTTGTAACTTATAAGAGGGTCTCTGGCTTCTATTCTTCAAAGAGTGCCAGCTGCAGTGGGGCTGATGGACCTCTTAAAAGTTGAATGCTGAGCTGTTGCTGCTTTTATTTGCTAGGAGCAGACGTTAAGACAGGGAATAAACAACTGTACAGTTTTGAAAGATCCGGTACTGTATCTCTACCTTGGATGAGGTACTGAGCACCACACAGTGAAATTTAGAATGTTCATCAGAATTGAACTTCTTGGAGTATTCTAGATAATGGCAATAATCTATTCTTAAGTTTTAAAGTGCCCTGGGCATTGTTGTCAGCTTGTTGTGTGTTGTCTCAGTTGAAAATCTAAGTATCACTCACACATCTCTACAGCATGGGGAAAAGAGTATTTAGTTTAAAAAACTCTTTCAATGTATTGCATAATATTTCTGCAGTCATTTTTTCCAGCAAGGTGTGCATGTACCTTAAACAAAACTGTGTGAGAGTGTAGAAAAGGGAGGCAAGTTACAGACATTGGGTGGCCTGTCTTCCCCAGAATGTTAAATCATTCTCTCTCCTGTTTTCATATGACTCCTCCCATAGTGGAGGTTTCAATGTCGACCTGCTCAACTTGCAGTGCCTCATGATTGTGTTGTTAAGAGTTCAGCACCATAATCTGATTTTGATCTATCTGAGCCACTCATAACAGAGAGAACCAATTACTTATTTTTTCATTTGGCAGCCTTTATAGGATTTGAAGATGTGTCCTCTTAGCTTCTTAAACACATCGATTCTGGTTTTGTCACTTTCCTCTTCTAAGTCATGTTTACTAGGTCTGTAAAAATTCTCATTTCTCTTTTTCACATGCTGCTTCATTTATCAGTCTCCATCGTGCCCCTGGAACAAATACACATTGCTATCAGAGATGATATTGAATTTTAAAGGCATAATGGAAGACTTTCTATTAGTTTCAGGCTGTGTTCCAGGCTTTACATCGCAGTCTGGTCTTTTCTCAGTTTGTTTCTCACAGTAGCTCCTACATTTCCACCACCACACCTGCCCTATATCTGTTGCTCATCTGTGAAAGGTTTGATACTTGTGTATCACAGAATCATAGAATCAGTCAGGGTTGGAAGGGACCACAAGAATCATCCCATTCCAACCCCCCTGCCATGCCCAGGGACACCCTACCCTAGATCACCTCTAGATCACACAGCCTCATCCAGTCTGGCCTTAAACACCTCCAGCCATGGGGCCTCAATCACCTCCCTAGGCAACCCATTCCAGGCTCTCACCACTCTCATGCTCAACAACTTCCTCCTCACCTCCTGGCTGACTCTCCCCACCTCCAGCTTTGCTCCATTCCCCCCAGTCCTATCACTACCTGATAGCCTAAAAAGTCCCTCCCCAGCTTTATTGTAGGCCCCCTTCAGTTACTGGAAGGCCACAAGAAGGTCACCTCAGAGCCTCCTCTTCTCCAGCCTGCACAGCCCTATCTCTTTCAGTCTGTCCTCACAGCAGAGCTGCTGCAGCCCTCTGAGCATCCTCATGGCCCTTCTCTGGGCATGCTCCAGCATCTCCACATCCCTCTTGTAAGAGAGGCTCCAGAACTGTGTGCAGTACTCCAGGTGGAGTCTCCACAGAGTGGAGTAGAGGGGGAAAATCACCTCCCCTGACCTGCTGGTCACACTTCACCTGATGCAGCCCAGGCTTTGCTTGGCTGACTTTCCTATTGCTGTCTGCAGACAATCTGTGTAATACTTTGTCTTGTCCACTGATATATTTGTTGCTCAGTGCTTTTTGTGGCCTTAATAACCATGCTGTATGTTAGGGAAATTGTTCTACTTGTCCACTCTGAGAAATTGCAAAGGCCAAGTTAGGGTCCAAAAGGTATCTTCAGTCAACAACTCTACCAGTTGGATACCAGTTGTGCTTGTTCTGAAACCTCTGGCTTCTGTATTGCTTTCTAGCCTTGTTGTTGTTGTTTCTTTTTCTGGTGTGTGTGTTCCTTGTTGTAGCAGAAATTTTTTGCCTCAGGTTCTCCTATATCTCTAGGCATGGAAGATTAACACTAAGCCTGCTATGATGTGCTGGGGGAGAAGTTCTGGGCCAAGTTTCTAATGTTACCAAAATTGATCATAATATTAGAAGAGCCCTGATCCAGTTTGCACCACAGGGGTTTGCTGATTGTTTTGAGTGTGTTGTTTTAATCTTGTATGTTTGTTTTTTTTTAAGTGCATATAACTTGCACCAGACACCCTGCTTTTAAAAGTAGAAGTTTTGGAATGGTCAGATACTTGATAACAACTGACAAGTACTATGCAAATTATTTAATTGCCTTCTGATGTCCCTCAGGAAACTTTCATTTAAGTTAATTTGCATCCTTGACACCTGCTTTCCAGTGTAAATGGCTTTTCTCCAGAATCGTGTCAGATCTTTTTTGGAGTCACTGCCTGTCTCTCTCAGGTAAGAAGTGAACCATATTACTCCAGTGTACCATATGTATATGATGCATGTGCATCTTGGGGAGAGTTACCAGTTTTTCTCTTGTACTGTTCCTTATTTTCTGTGTGTTGGTGAATAATCACCCAAGAGTTTTTCACTGTAAATAACAGTGAACATTTCAAACTGTGGACATCCAATCAGTAATTTATCTTGTGTTCAGCCCTATGGTGATTCCAAAATGCAGACTACACTGCCCTATATAACGTCTGTGCTCCTATTCTATTTCATAGAATCATAGAATCAACCAGGTTGGAAGAGACCTCCAAGATCAGTCCAGCCTAGCACCCAGCCCTAGCCAGTCAACTAGACCATGGCACCAAGTGCCTCAGCCAGGCTTGTCTTGAACACCCCCAGGGATGGTGACTCCACCACCTCCCTGGGCAGCCCATTCCAATGCCAATCACTCTCTGCCAACAACTTCCTCCTAGCATCCAGCCTGTACATCCCCTGGCACAATGTGAGACTGTGTCCCCTTGTTCTATTGCTGGTTGTCTGGGAGAAGAGCCCAACCCCAGCTGGCTACAGCCTCCCTTCAGGTAGTTGTAGACAGCAATGAGGTCACCCCCGAACCTCCTCTAGGCTAAACAACCTCAGCTCCCTCAGCCTCTCCTCATAGGGTTTGTGTTCCAGGCCCTTCACCAGCCTGGTTGCCCTTCTCTGGACACATTCCATCACCTCAACATCTCTCTTGAACTGAGGGGCCCAGAACTGGACAGGTGTGGCCTGAGCAGTGCTGAGCATAGGGGCAGAATAACCTCCCTTGTCCTACTGGCCACACTGTTCCTGATCCAGGCCAGGATGCCATTTCTGTTTTAACACACCATTCACCCAACATATTTTACCTGCTTAGAGAGTGGGACATTAGTAAGAGCACCAGTGGGTAAAGTAATTGGAAAGGTCGTAGTACTTCAGTGGCTCTTGTTCCTAGCCAGCTCTGCAGATCTGTGAGCAGTGAGTGTGTGCACAGACAGAAGAGCATCAGGGCCAAGGTGCTAATGGATCTTGTGTGTAGATGTGCTTTAGACTTTTTACAAATTATTCCTGTAATCCTGTTGCTAATTTTGGCTGGTAATAGCTTAGATACATGTGGCTTTCTTGGCAGGGGAGGGGAACATTGCTGCGACAGGAATTGTTAGAAACAAACATTTCAGGTGTTTACACAGGTGATTAATTTGGGCTATTTGTTTAAATACTGTTTAATGAATTTAAACAGGTTGCCTAAGATAAATAATTCTTGTTTGCTTGCTCACTAGCTTTTTTTTTCTTGTGTTTTGACTTCTGCAAGAGTGAAAAATATTTTATCCTTCTCTGTGTTTCATTCTTGGTTTTTAATTTCTTGTGTCTCTTTGTCACTCTCTTAGCAACTTCCATTCTAATTTGGTATTTAAAAGTGACAGATAATCCATGAAACTAAACTTGTAACTGGTGTGTCATATATTGCACTGAAATTCTTCCAGCAGCAGGCAGCTGCTTGTATGGAACTAAAAGGCTTATTTACCTTCCTTTTAGGTTTCATCTGAGGACCGAAATACACTGTGGGCTTTGATTACATTTTATGGAGGGAATTGCCGGCTGAGCCTCAATAATAAGTGCACTCATTTGATTGTGCCTGAGCCAAAGGGGGTAAGAGTTTATTATATGGACCATTCTTCTTCTTGTAGCTCTCATTTGTTTTTGAATAATCCAAAAGTCTCCACTTCCCTGAAGTTAGGATTCTTAAGGCTGTTCTTTAGTCTTCAACAGCTAAATTCAACACAATTATGCGTCGCAGCTATTCAGTTCCTCTTTGTTTTCTGCGTGATTTTAAGCCTGCTGAATTCAAAGGATGTCCAATTTCATATCACTATTTGTATTTCTGGTTGAATAAAGCATTCTATTCTTTATTCTGTTCATCTCAGCCTAATTTTAACATGTCATAATCATTAGTGGTTAGGATTAGTAAATCAATAGCTACAGAATCAGGAAGGAAAAATGAAGAACAGCATTGAGAAATTGTGTCAAATGCCCTTTGATGTTCCAAGGGAGAAAGAAAGAAAGAGAGCAGATGGAGGTACAGTTTTTTGGTTTGGTTTTTTTTTTACTCTAAAAAAAAGAACTGTCAAGATCCTTTGACTCATTCCTCTTAGAGATGGTGGGATAAAAAGTGCACAGCATTCCTGTTCTACTCACTTTGTAGAGTTATAGTCCTATGTCCTGCTGGAAGGGACCCATAAGGATCGAGTCCAAATCCCTGCTCTTCACAGGACTACCTAAAACTGAACTCTATGACTAAAAAAGTTGTCCAAACTCTTTGACAGGCTTGGTGCCGTGACTTCACTGGGACACCTTCAGTGACTGACCTCTCCCTCAGTGAAGAACCTTTTCCTAATATCCAATCTGAACTTCTTCTGATAAAGCCTCATTCCATTTCCTCATGTCCCATCCCTGATACCTCCGACCTCTGCTGCCCTCCTTGAGGAAGCTGGCAGTTGCCCAGCTCTCTCTGATCTATCCACTTTTCTCCCAAAAGGCTTTTCTGCCCTCATGGGAGGTCCACAGCTCCTCATAATTTAATAGCATCAATTGATATCTTTTGTCTGTATTTATGCAAATAGAAAACTGAATCAGAAGGATAATGGAAATGACTAAAGGCAATGTTTGAGCACATCAGAATAGCCTCCTCTACCATCATAGAATCAACCAGGTTGGAAGAGACTTCCAAGCTCATCCAGTCCAACTTAGCACCCAGCCCTAGCCAATCAACCAGACCATGGCACTAAGTGCCCCAGCCAGGATTTCCTTCAACACCTCCAGGCACAGCGACTCCACCACCTCCCTGTGCAGCCCATTCCAATGCCAATCACTCTCTCTGCCAACAACTTCCCCCTAACATCCAGCCCAGACCTCCCCTGGCACAGCTTGAGGCTGTGTCCCCTTGTTCTATTGCTGCTTGCCTGGCAAAAGAGACCAACCCCACCTGGCTACAGCCTCCCTTCAGGTAGTTGCAGACAGCAATGAGCTCTGCCCTGAGCCTCCTCTTCTGCAGGCTGCACACCCCCAGCTCCTTCAGCCTCTCCTCATAGGGTTTGTGTTCCAGGCCCCTCACCAGCTTCATTGCCCTTCTCTGGACACCTTCCAGCACTTCAACATCTCTCTTGAATTGAGTAGCCCAGAACTGGACACAACACTCAAGGGGTGGCCTGAGCAGTGCTGAGCACAGGGGCAGAATATCCTCCCTTGC
Source organism: Pogoniulus pusillus (assembly GCF_015220805.1). Classification (NCBI taxonomy): domain Eukaryota; kingdom Metazoa; phylum Chordata; class Aves; order Piciformes; family Lybiidae; genus Pogoniulus; species Pogoniulus pusillus. Next base: position 19,570,259 of record NC_087286.1, read on the forward strand.
CCTGCTGGCCACACTCTTCCTGAACCAGGCCAGGATGCCATTGGCTCTGCTGCCCGCCTGGGCACTGCTGCCTCATCTTCAGCTACTCTCTCCCAGCACCTCCAGGTCCCCCTCTGCCTGTTTGTTCTTGAGCCACTCTGTCCCCAGCCTGTAGCACTGCTTGGGGTTGCTGTAGCCAAAGTGCAGAACCCTGCACTTAGCCTTGTTCAATCTCATCCCTTTGGCCTCTGCTATAAATGCTTTAATAATTCACCGAAACTTCATGAAATGTTTAGGTACTCCTCTTCCTGAAGGAGAATGTTTGTAATTGATTTAGTGTGTTTGTTCAGAGGGTGAAAGTACTTTAAACAAATGAAGCTCCCTGCAAAATGATGGCTTGGATTCTTGCAGTTACTGTGGTGGGTGGAGCAATTTTTGTGTTTTGCTTTTTGTCATTTAACAACACAAGTGCATTTTCATCACTGAGTTTTAAATTCTCATTAGCTTTTCATATGTGTAGGGAAAAAGAATTGTTTAAATCATGTTACCATTTCATAGGAACAAATTTATAAGATGATTACTTAAAATTCTTCTGATCCTCCTGTTCTGACATACTACTGAAAGAGAATCTCCAGCGCTGTTTAATGAGCACAGTTTTGACACTGGTGAAAACTTAAATGATTGCTTTGGCTAGACAGAAGGTGATAAAACAAGATCCTTAATAATTCTCACCACAAAGAAAGGGTGAAAACTAATATCTGCAAATAAACTTAGTTTCATCTGTAATCTCTTTATTGCCTATGAGTGACAGTTTCATTGTAGGAAATAACTCTAGAGGATCATTAAATGAAATTAATTTCCTCTGAATGTGCTGGTTGTTAATTTATATTGTTTGACATACAAAGAAAATCTCAGTTCTATCACTTTCAAATATTGGATCCTGAAGTTAGTTCAGAAAAGTAATTTTAGGGTTTTTTTTTGTCCCAGTCTTGATGTTTGTGAGGGTGAAAGAGGATGTTTGAATAAATAAAGCACTGATTCTGTGTCTATTTCTAATTCTTAGGAAGGAAAACAGTGAAGATTTACCTTCTGTACATATCTTCAAATGATGAAATGATAAGGAAGGAGAGAGTGTTAAATTTCCTACTTTGTCAGCATTCTGAATTCTCATAGAAATGAAGTTAGCTTCTATTTGGACAAGAGTGTAACTTCCAAGTTGAGGGCAACATGGCAGTTTGCAGCATCTGTGGTGTATGGGAGAATACTTCACCTGCTTTCTGAATTGTGTTCCTGCTGGAGTGTTTTCAGTGATCTCCTTGTAAATACTTGTTTCCACTGTATTAGGAAGTTCTGATTTTTCTCTGAATGCTTTTTCACATTAGTGGTTTTTTCTTTAATACTTCTTGCAGTGGAGAAAATGTCAGTATAAACTGTGTTTAGACTGTATCTTAGTATTAGCTGCTAGGGTTACAAAAGGCTTTTTCAGAGCCAGGTTCATGATTCTCTAATCCTTTGGTGACTGGCTTGGAGAAGAATTTGATTAGTGGTGTTTTTGCAAGTTAAGACTTTCTCTGCTGCAGTTGTGCCTTCTGAATCTTATGTATTAGAATCATAGAATGAGTCAGGGTTGGAAAGGACTGCAAGGATCAGCCAGTTCTAACCCGCTTGCCATGGGCAGGGACATCGTACCCTAGATCAGCCTGGCCAGAGCCCCATCCAGATTGGCCTCAAATACCTTCAGGGACAGGGCCTCAACAGCATCCCTGAGCAACCTATTCCAGCCTCTCACCACTCTCATGCTCAACAACTTCCTCCTCACGTCTAGTCTGAGCCTACCCATCTCCAACTTTGCTCCATTCCCCCCAGTCCTGTCACTCCCTGGCAGCCTAAAAAGTCCCTCCCCAGCTTTTTTGTAGGCCCCCTTCAGATCCTGGAAGGTCACCTGGGAGCCTCCTCTTGTGCAGCCTGCACAGCCCCAACTCTTTCAGTCTGTGCTAATATTCTGATTGTGGAGGAGTTTGTTTTAATCCCTTGGAAGCTGTGGTTATGTCCTGCCCCAGAAGAAGTTACTTGGGAATTTCTTTCTTTAAATAAAATACTTTTTTTTTCCCTTTCTTTTCCCCCAGGAAAAATATGAATGTGCATGTAAACGGGACAGCATTAAAATTGTGACACCTGACTGGGTACTGGATTCTGTAGCTGATAAGACTAAAAAAGAAGAGATTCCTTATCATCCTCGTTTAAATATATACGAAGAGGAAGAAGAGGAAGAGGAGGAAGAGGAGGAAGAAGTAGAAAATGAAGAACAAGATTCTCAAAATGAAGCTAGTACTGATGAGAAGTTATCAAGCCCAGCATCTTCTAGAGAAGGATCACCTTTGGGTGATCAAGTTTTTTCACCAAAATCTACTACTGCTGAAAAGGCAAAAGGGGAACTGATGTTTGATGATTCTTCAGATTCCTCTCCAGAAAAGCAGGAAAGGAATTTGAATTGGACACCTGCTGAAGTCCCACAGGCATCTGCTGCAAAGCGCAGGTTGCCCCAAGGGAAGGACTCTGGGTTAATTAATTTGTGTGCCAATGTCCCACCAGTGCCAGGTAATATTTTGCCTCCAGACATGAGAGGCAATCTAATGGCTTCAGTACAAGGTGCCCAAAGTTCTGATCGACAGGAGATGATGGCTACGTGGAGTCCAGCTGTGCGGACGTTAAGGAATATTACTAATAGTGCTGATATTCAGCAGATTAATAGACCATCAAATGTAGCACATGTAAGTGTTGGGCTTTTCATTTATAAGATCTTGGACTTTCTCTTAGGAACCTGTTGTATTCAAGAGCTTCAGTTTCCTTTTATTTTTCTTTTGTAATATACAGAGGAGTAAAAGTTCCCCATATTACTGGAGTTGGAGTGGCTGGAGAGAAGCCAAACAGAAAGGGATCTGGGGGTGCTGATGGATACCTGCCTGAACATGAGCCAGCAGTGTGCCCAGGTGGCCAAGAGAGCCAGTGGCATCCTGGCCTGCATCAGGAATGGTGTGGTCAGCAGGAGCAGGGAGGTCATTCTGCCCCTGTACTCTGCACTGGTTAGACCACACCTTGAGTACTGTGTTCAGTTCTGGGCCCCCCAGTTTAGGAGGGACATTGAGATGCTTGAGCGTGTCCAGAGAAGGGCGACGAGGCTGGGGAGAGGCCTTGAGCACAGCCCTACGAGGAGAGGCTGAGGGAGCTGGGATTGGTTAGCCTGGAGAAGAGGAGGCTCAGGAGTGACCTTATTGCTGTCTACAACTACCTGAAGGGTGGTTGTGGCCAGGAGGAGGTTGCTCTCTTCTCTCAGGTGGCCAGCACCAGAACAAGAGGACACAGCCTCAAGCTATGCCAGGGGAAATTTAGGCTGGAGGTGAGGAGAAAGTTCTTCCCTGAGAGAGTCATTGGACACTGGAATGGGCTGCCCGGGGAGGTGGTGGAGTCGCTGTCCCTGGAGCTGTTCAAGGCAGGATTGGATGTGGCACTTGGTGCCACGGTCTGGCCTTGAGCTCTGTGCTAAAGGGTTGGACTTGATGATCTATGAGGTCTCTTCCAACCTTGGTGATACTGTGATACTGTGATACTTAGACCTCGTGATTATGTTTCTAACCTCCTCATAAGCAATTTCATTCCTAGCAGGTTCACAGAAATGGAAATGCCTTGGTAAAATAATGTTTGGAAGAGTAAAGCTGTGTTTAGCATGGTTTAGAGTTTCAGTATTTATTACTTGGTAAGATAAAAAAAAAGACAGCAATTCAGTAGTTTAGAATTACTTGGCTAGTTCAGGAAAGCTGATTTCATACCCTTCGAGCTTTATATTCAGCACTGGGAATTATTTGTGCTATAAAGACATAAAACTGTGAAATTGATTGTTCAGTTCTATACTCTGTTGTTCTGCTGGGCATCATTAAGTTGTTATATAGTGTAGTCAGAATTATGATGCAGAAATCCTAACATGCAAGTGTTTATGCCACTCGTGTGGTTGAAGTAATTGCAGCTTTGGTACTGAATTTATCTTCAGAAGAGATTTAAGAAGTGAGTGAGCATGCACTGAAATTACTTGCAGCACTGGCATTCTTAGATGTCCATGGGAAAGGAACAGAAACAAGTGGCCATATTTTACTAGACATGTTAGACATATGTTTTACTTAATTAACTGCACTGGTGCATTTATTTGGATGTTCATTTGATGGTGAAAAAGGTACCTGAATAATACTGAAGCTTGCAGCTGGTACCTGCACACAAAAGTGAGAGTGCCTCAGAAATGTCTTGTCTGACTTCTCTATATGAAATGGAAATGCAGGCTTCATTGCATAACAGAATCTTACGATTCCTTTTCTCAGTGCTTTGAATTTTTTAAGGTCTGAGGCTTCTGGGTAGCAACTAAGCAGAACTTCCAACATGCTGGTTGCTTGGCCAGTGCTGGCAAGTTTGCTGATGGTTTCATGTCTGAACATCACTTGCCTGGGTGCCTTCCTGTGTGATCTGGCACAGGTGATCCTGCTCTGGCAGGGGGGTCAGACTAGATGATCTTTCGAAGTCCCTTCTGGCCCCTGACATTCTGTGATCTTCCACAACCTATCAAATGCTTTTTAGTGGTGTCCCTGTGGAAGTATTTTTCTGTATGTAAAACTGTGCATTGGCTAGACTTTGTACTCCAGAAGTCTGTTAGACCAGAGACTTGACTATGGTGTGCAAGTACTGTTCTCAGGTGCCATATCAGGCTGCTGTGTAGGTTGTTGTGCCAGCTCCAGCATGTGGAGGAAAGCTTTGCATTCAAAATTGTGAATCTGCTTCCTGCAGGGATGAATAATGCCAATTCTTCCTATCTCCTTATAGCTTCCCTCTAGCTAGGTTACAATGTATTTTATATCATTCTTGGATACCAGTTGTGGGTGGATTTTGTGTCTTATTGCACAGTCTTGGGAAGTTAATGTCTAATTTAAACCTCACTTTTCTATTGAATGGTAAGATCTGTAATAATAAGGCATTTTGCAGATAGAGAGTTACTTTCTGAATATAGCCCTAAGATATTTTTGGAAGTTGTGTCATTTTATTTTAAATACATCCTGAAGCTTCTGCAGTTTTGACTTCTGGGACTTCTTGTGGAGAGTGGCATGAAGATATCTCCTCACACTGAGCCACAGAAACTTTCTTGTTTCTGTGTCATTTTTAGTTACTGAATGTTTATACTGTGGTGATGCCTAGACATGAGTGATGAATTCATAGTCCTGGTTGTAAACATCTTGCTCTGCCAACATCAAAATTACTTAGATGAAACCTGAGACATTTTGAAGTGCCTTGTAAAAAAGCCACTTGAGCCACCTTTGATGAAGAGTTGATTGACATCTTAGAGATACAGTCAATTTGCTTTGTGTTTTAGTGATGTATTTGGATTCCCCTCTTGCACACACACAAATGAAGTTTACTCTGTATGTGATGATATAGTATGGGTGAAGCTTTACAGGATTCATCAAAGCAGATTTCATGTTTAAAGACTTTATGAATGGAAAGTCTTGAGTTTCCTATTGATCCTTTTAATTCTTAATGGGGAACTCATCTATTAGGAATTTGCCTAATTTTCCCTTCTCTGATGCTTAAACTCCCTTGCTATCTCGAGTCTTCTTAGAGTGAAATGATTTTTCCCTTAACAGTGAGTTATACACCAAAAAAAAAGAAATTAAACTGCAGATTCTATTATTCTTAAGTATGCATTGGTTTATGTAGTTTTTTCCCCAAGAAACTCTGAAGTTGTATTTTGAGATTCAGTCTAAGAAATAGAGCTAAATACTCCTAATCTGGTTCAAAAGAAAGCCAGGTTGTATTAAGTTCCCATGTTTGAAGCAGCTGATTGGTAGGGGCATTATTAGCATTTCTTAAGTTAAAGGAAATAAGACTGTGGAACAAAACTTTGAACTTAATGGGCCAATAGACCGTCAAGTGAATATTACAGCTGATCAATGTTATTACTAATATAGTGTTAATAGCCATAATGCTGTTGGTGATATCATTAATGACACAGGGATGGGGTTTAATCTTACACTTTGCTAAAATGTGCTACTGTGTTATATTAGGTGTGTAGTTCCACACCTGCCTTTTGCTACTACCAGTTAGTTGTTTCGTTTACCATGCATTTAAGCATAAGGTTCTTTTCATTTGAGAATTGTGTTTTCCCAGTAGTTTTTTAAGTATTTTTGAAACTGAATGACAACAAAAAGGTCACAAAAACTAATCTTTGTTTTCTAGATATTACAATCACTTTCAGCACCTACAAAAAGTTTAGAACAACAAGTAAATCATAGCCAACAGGGACATCCAAATGCGGTGCTGTTTAGTCAAGTGAAACTAACACCAGAGACACATTTGTTACAGCAGTCACATCAAGCACAACAGCAACAGCACCATCCTCTTCTACACCTTCAACCTCAACAACTTATGCAGCTTCAACAGCAGCAGCAGCAGCAACAACCCCAGATTTCTCAGCAGTCTTTCCAACAGCAGCAGCCTCATCAGTTTTCACAACAGCAGCAGCAAGTCCATCAGCAGCACCAGTTCGCACAACAGCAGCTTCAGTTTCCACAGCAGCAGTTACATGCTCAGCAGCAGCTACACCGTCCTCAGCAACAGCTCCAATTCCAACAGCAGCATGCTTTACAGCAGCAACTTCATCAATTGCAGCAGCAGCAGCTACAACAGCAACAACTGCAGCAGCTACAGCAACAGAATCTGCAACAACAACAACAACAGCTGCAACATCATCAGCAACAAATACAGCAGCAGCAGTTGCAGCAGCAGCACTTACAGCGATTACACCAACAGCATCAACAACAGCAAATGCAGAATCAGGCAGCACAGCACTTAACTCAGGCACCTCAAGCACTACAGCATCAAGTTGCTGTCCAGCAGCCACCACACCACCAGCAGCAACAGCAACAACTGCAACAGCAGCCACTTTATGGACATGATCCAGCAGTGGAAAGTTAGTAATTATTGCCTTCTGACCCTGGAAAAAAGTATCTAATGATATGACATAATGTGGGTTAGAGTATCACAAACTAAAGTTGTGTTTACTGTATGGGGCTGTAAGACTTAGAAATACCATTCATAGGCAAAGAGATTTAAATTACAGCTGAGGGTGATCTAGGAATCTGAAAAGCAGAAAAGCACTGATAACTTTCTCTTCTCAAATACAGACTTCATGTCACTGGCATAGAAACTATACTATAACAGCAGTGTTGTCTATGCATGCCAGAATTGTTTATTGAGGGGAGTGCTTTCACCAGTATAAAAACTGGAAACACAACTCAAATTTTGGAAATGCTGGTAAATTAGTGGAGATTTGGTGTCAGAATGAAAATTATCATACCTTGCTGTGAATTCTGTCCATGCTTTGCAATTATTTTGACTATTCATAGCTGATCTGTATAAAAGAGGAAGTGGTGCTGCTTCCTTTGGCCCCTTTAGCCCCTCTTACTGCATGAAAAACTATGAAGAGCAGTACCAAATCTTAGGCTGAACTTTGCCTTAGATGTGGCTGTTAGCTTTCAAATTTTGACTTTTATGTTTTCCAGGAAAGATTTCCTTCCAAATTGAATGATGTTTGTAACCTGGTAATAGGAGAGATTAGTGTAGTAACTATGTCTTGAGATGAACTCTTCAGACTTCTAAGTATTCAGGTTCTTTTGTTCTCTTATATGCCAAACTACTCCAGTTCCAGAAGATTATTTCCTATTGGGCTGTGTCTTTGCAATTGCTGATTACCCAGAACAGATGTCAGACAAGCAGCTCTTAGCGACCTGGAAACGGGTAAGATTCTTCTGTGGTTTTAAGAACCTTTTGATAACATGATGCCATAGTAACTGAATTGTAAAAGAAATCATTGGAAGTATTTCAGCACTGCTCCCTTTTCTTTTTAACATCCTCTTTTAAACATCCTTTTGTGTAGTGTTTGAATTACAACCTAAAAAACATCATTCAGTTGCAACTGACCAGAAGCAGTAATCAAAATGCTTTAGAATTATAGAATCATAGAATCAACCAGGTTGGAAGAGACCTCCAAGCTCATCCAGTCCAACCTAGCACCCAGCCCTATCCAGTCAACTAGACCATGGCACTAAGTGCCTTATCCAGTCTTTTCTTGAACACCTCCAGGGATGGTGCCTCCACCACCCCCCTGGGCAGCCCATTCCAATGCCAATCACTCTCTCTGTGAAGAACTTCCTCCTAACATCCAGCCTGTACCTACCCCGGCACAACTTGAGACTGTGTACCCTTGTTGTATTGCTGATTGCCTGGGAGAAGAGCCCAACCCCCACCTGGCTACAATGTCCCTTCAGGTAGTTGTAGACAGCAATGAGGTCACCCCTGAGTCTCCTCTTCTGCAGGCTAAACAACCCCAGCTCCCTCAGCCTCTCCTCACAGGGCTGTGCTCCAGGCCCTTCACCAGCTTTGTTGCCCTTCTCTGGACGTGCTCCAGCACCTCAACATCTCTCTTGAATTGAGGGGCCCAGAACTTGACACAGTACTCAAGGGGAGTACACAGTGCTGAGTACAGGGGAAGAATAACCTCCCTCCTTTAGATGAACAGCCTGGTTGCATTAGGTCTTTAGTCAGAACATCAACTAAGTTATAGCCTTAGCTATTTCACAACTATGTATGCTTTTAATCAGGCAAGTGTAGTGCAGCAAATGTGACATGGCATTGCTATCAATCTTTAACTTGATTATATAAAAAGACTTTTTTTTCCTTCTTTTTTTTCTTTTTCCCTTTTTAATCTAATTTTGGCAATGAGTAGCTTGTGAGGTATCCACCTGAGTGAATAAGATGGAAGAATAGAGTGTTTCTATTTTTTGCCAACTTCTATTTTTCAGAAAAAACTGATTGTATCCTTTCCTAAATGAGAGGACTTTGATGTTCTTCAGAAACTTCTGATGGATTTTATAGTTGAATTTTCCCTACAGTTTTACATAATCAAGTAAGCTGTTGACATTTTTAACAGCACTTGTGTTTATTGCTGAGATAGAATGGAATTGTTTAATAGTTGTACTACAAAAATAAAAATGAGAGGTTTAGTTTTATTTATATATATTTAATTTGGTCTAAAAAAATTTACTTTTTATAGCTCAGGGAAAAGTGCATTTTTCAATTTGTTTTCTTAATTTCTCCCCCACCCCCAAATATTCTTAACCTAGAGAACCTTTTCTGAGGGGGGAGGGAGGTAAATCTTCAGTGAAATGGTGCTAATGGTGGGAGTGTCCTTAAGACTAGATTTTCATTTCAGACTGCTTCTTCCTTAATTTTAGTATTGTTATATGTATTAGAACTTTGGGGTTGTTCTCTTACCAGATCATTCAAGCACATGGTGGGACAGTGGACCCTACCCTTACAAGCAGATGTACACATCTTCTTTGTGAAAGCCAAGTCAGTAACATGTATGCTCAGGTAAGTGAGCTACCAATGTGCATTTGTGCATACTTTCTTGTTATTCCTGGCAGGGTGATGTATTTCATGCTTAGATTGAATGAAATCAAAGGGTTTTTTATGATTTGTGGTTTATGGTGTAACAAACTTTAGTAATGAACATAGTAGATTTATTGTAGAGAACACTGGGAAAGATGCTGTGAAAAGAAGGATCCTGAAAATGCAGTGAAAAACAAATGATTGAAACGGAAGAGTTATGGTCGACAGCATCCTGGCCTGGATCAGCAATGGTGTGACCAGCAGGAGTAGAGAGGTGCTCAGCACTCCTGAGACCACACCTCCAGTACTGTGCCCAGTTTGGTCACCACAGCACAGGAGGGACATTGAGGTGCTGGAGCAGGGGCGGAGAAGGGCGATGAGGCTGGGGAGAGGTCTGGCAAACATGACCTGTGAGGAGCAGCTGAGGGAGCTGGGGGTGTTTAGTCTGGAGAAGAGGAGGCTGAGAGGGGACCTTATTGCCTCTACAACTACCTAAAAGGAGGTTGTAGTGAGGCTGGACTTGGTCTCTTATCCCAAATTATTAATGCTAGGACAAGAGGAAATGGCCTCAAGCTGCATCAGGGGAGATTTAGGCTCCCAAATGGCTGTTGGGAGAAGTTCTTTCCTGAGCAGGTGGTCAGGCACTGGGACAGGCTGCCCAGGGAGGTGGTGGAGTCACCATCCCTGGAGGTGTTTAAAAGGAGAATGGATGTGGTGCTCGAGGCTGTGGTCTAGTGATGAAGGATGCTGGGATGAAGGTTGGACTGGATGCTCCTGGTGGTCCTTTCCAAGCATAGTGATTCACAGTGATTAGATGTTGTGCTGAGGGATTTGGTTTAGTCAAGGACTTGTCAGTGTGAAACTGATGATTGGACTCAAGGATCTTGAAGGTCTTTTCCAATCTAAGAAATTCTGTGATTCTGTGTTGTAGGAAAAAAAAATGAAGTCAAATAAATAGATATTTTGGGTTTTAAAAGCTGTTTGTGTGTGTATTCCTAGGCTTTAAGAGAAAGGAAGAGATGTATCACAGCACATTGGCTGAACTCAATCCTGAAGAAGAAGAAAATGGTCCCACCTCATCGAGCCCTGCATTTTCCAGTGGCATTTCCACCAGGAGGAAAGCCATGCTCTCAACATGTAAGAAGCAAAAAACTTACTGTTAAAGAATTCTTACTTCCTTATAGAAATAGTATTAAAATACAGCTATAAAATGCTTACTGAAAGCAAAATACACATTTCTTTTGTCTTGCTGGAAAAGCTTCTGTTAATCTGAAGGTCCTCTCTTGTGGTGCTTAGTACTGGGTGATTCAGAGTGCTCAGAAAGTCCCTACTGAGTGCTGGGATGCAAAGATTTCATAAGCTACACTCAGAAAGGTGGCCAGAATCCAAGCTACCTGTTTTTTCACTAACAGCACGTTTAACAGTATATTCTTCTTTTACCATATCCAATATTTTGAGGGGTTCTTTTTGAGAGTGTTTCTGGGTTGATACCTAGAAAATTTCAAAGAAGGAAGCCCTTAGTCAGTAATGAGGAAATCAGTGCCAGCAGCCTATGTAATAAGGAGCTTTGGGGAAGCTGAAAGATAAACTTGCAGTTGAATCAGATGCACCTTGAATTACTCTGTACAATATAAAACAAGATGAAAAAGACTGGATGAGGTGTTTAGTGCCATGGTCTAGATGACTGGATAGGGCTGGGTGCTAGGTTGGAGTGGATGAGCTTGGAGGTCTCTTCCAACCTGCTTGATTCTATGATTCTAATGATTTTTTGTTCTGGATATAGACTTACAGGCTGAAAGCTTTGCTACAAGATTGTTCTAGAAGACAGAAAAAGAAATGGAGGTTTGGGAAACTTAGAACAGTAGCATGTGAACACAGTGGTTAGTAGTAAATGTAATATGTAAGTACACTTTATTGTCAGCAAGAGAATTGCTGTTGCCTTTTCTTAAATAAAAGGAGAGAAGGGCAAAACTGAAAGCTTGGTGAGGCTAAGAATGGAAGAGGTGTAATTACTCTTCACCCCTTAAGATCAGCTGGCACAGTTTATTTGGCCTCATGGCACAATATAGCAGAGTTTTCAAGAGATTCTTTACTTTTAAAAGTAGAGTAGGGCAAGTAACTGTTTCTCTGTCTCCCTGAATATACCCAGCAGCAGAAGAAAGAGGTAAGACCTGTGAGAAGACTCACTGCCAGCTCTTCTGTAGTAGAACTGTAGTCATTGTAGATGAGAGAAAACCATCCAGCAGAAAGAAAATTATGCCTCCTGAGTCAGCACTCATGCTAGAAACCTCAGGTTTTAAGGTATAAATAAACCAATTTTAAAGTGTACTTCATGTATTCTACAAGTCATGGTTTAACTGAATGCCTACATGCCATAGTTACTGTACCATACAGAATGGTTTAGGTTGGAAGGGACCTCAAATCTCAGCCAGTCCTCCAGTAGTGGGGGACACCTCCCACTAGAACAGGTCACTCAAGGCCTCATCCAGCCTGGCCTTGAACACCTCCAGGGAGGTTGTGGAGCACAGAAGCACCCAATGTGATCTTCAGTCACATTGGGTGCTTCTGTGCTCCACAACCTCCCTGGGCAACCTGTGCCAGTGTCTCACCACCCCCACTGCAAACAACCCTTTCCTGACATCTACTTTGAATCTCCCCTCTGCCAGTTTAAACTCATTACTCCTCATCCTGTCATTACAAGACCTTGTCAGTAGTCCCTCCCCAGCCTTCCTCTGGGCCCCCTTCAGATACTGAAAGGCTATGTGTTTCAAGTTAGTAAGAGAAAGACATTTCCAGCAGGAGTGTTTTTTAAGTATCATCTACATCCAGTTATTTCTGTCTCTTTCTGTCTGTAGATAATCTCTGTGACAGGATTTGTTGATAGTGACAGAGATGACCTCAAACTAATGGCCTACCTAGCAGGTGCCAAATACACAGGCTACCTGTGCCGCAGCAATACAGTTCTCATCTGCAAAGAGTAAGTGGTTTCTCTGCAGTGCTTGCTTTCTCAGTTCCCTGGTGCCAGTTAGTGCTTTTCTTGCTGTGAGCTGCCAGTTACAGCTCGTTAGAAAAATGGTCATTTGAATCAATTTAGCAATTTGATAGCAGTAAGCCTAATGATGAAGTTTCTTGAACTTAAGTACTGCATGCTGTTACATGATAAATTTTGCATTCTGAAGACAGGCAAAGCAAAAGGGCTTTTTTTTTACTAATTATTTTAAAACATTGAGGGAGGGAAAATTCATTTAAATCCAGATCTAGCTTGATTCCATTTGGGGCAAAAATTGTCCCCTCATTGACTTGTTCTAGCATGTAAAACACAAGCATGTTTTTCAGGGCGTCAGTTTTGTCACAGTTAAAATGGTTAATAGGCCAGCACAGAAATACTGATCTTTTTACAGTTGTTATTAGGAATTGCTATTATACCTATTTTATCCAAAGATTTGTTTTCTTCTTCTCTGAACAATAAGGCCCAGTGGCTTGAAGTATGAGAAGGCTAAGGAGTGGAGAATCCCCTGTGTAAACGCGCAGTGGCTCTGTGACATACTGCTAGGGAACTTTGAAGCTTTGCGGCAGATCCAGCACAGTCGGTACACAGTGTTCAGTCTTCAGGACCCACTTTCTCCAAGTCAACATCTAGTCCTAAACCTTCTGGGTAAGATTTTCAGTCTCAACCCCCTTTGTTGTGTAGCATTTTTATGTAGGTACCCGTTTAATTGATAAAAACCATTTGTCTTCTGTTATAAATAGCTTCCCAATGGCTTCAGTTTTGTTTTGTTCTTCTTTTCCTAGATGCTTGGAGAGTCCCATTAAAGGTATCACCAGAACTATTGATGGTATGTGAAATGATTGTGTATCTACAGCTATTTTTGTATTATGTGGTAATTATATCTATGTTTTAATGTGTGAGCACATATGCATGGTGTGAGTGATGTGCCAGAGGTCGGTGAGAAAGGAATAGATGTCATATGCTCATGCAACTGAGAGCAGTGGTTTCAAGTTGATCAGGCTAGCCAGAGCCTAAAAGCTACATTTCTTTAGTCCATGGGGAAATGCTCTAGGGGCTGATAGAGTAGTGATGAAGCAGGAATGCCTGTCCAGTGAGCACCTGAGCATCCACTGTAACTTACCTTTAAGCAGTCAGGGAACCTGAGTGTTTTGAAGTACAGGTGCAAGTATTTTCTGTTGATATTTAAGCACTTGGAAGATCTATCTACCAAATGGACAGGTTTCAGTCTCTTTGAGAATTTGTTGATGATTATTAGCATTATTTAAAAGAAAGATTTCATTGATGATTATCAGCATTGTTGAAAAGAAAACAAGGATCCCACTGTCCTTTCGTTGGTGTGCATTGAAATGGTTAGCTCAGTTTGTGGAGAAGCTTTGGTTAATGCTCAGCTTTGCCTGGAGTTGGTTGTGTAAGGTGCAGTAGGTGCCTCAGTGCACACTCTGTAGTGTGTCTTTTATGATTTGTGTTTTATTTTCTTTAATACAGTTTTAGATATCAGCATGTAGTTTTCCTCTTTCAAGTATAACTTTGTTTTCCTGCTCAGTGCAGTTGTAAACATGTAGATGATCTGATTTCAGGGTGTGAGGTTGCCTTTGAAACCAAAGCAAAATGAGTCCAGTCTTCAGCCATCTTCCAAAAGAGCAAGGTAAGAACAGGGAGCGGTCAGTGCCTATAATCCTTTACTTTTCCTATAATCCTTTACTTTTCCACAGAAGTGTCAGCTCCAATCCATCTGATTGCATCCTTTGCCCTGTTAATTGAAATAACTATCCATGGTTTTTTGCATAATGACAGTTACTCAAGTGGCAAGAATAAAATCACAACTAGTGACTGAAGTACTAAGAGAACTGGGAGAGAACAGAAACAGGAGGAAATGTCTTGTTCTGAGCATAGCAATTTTTCCTTCAGAAAAAGATGGATTATGCCTAATTCACATTCATCTGAATGCTTCTATTCCAGTATCTCCTCACTGCAAATGTACTTGTCTGGTTTAATAATAATACAGCTTTGGTCCAAAACTTCACATGTGTTTTGTAGGATTGAAGACCTCCCACCACCTACTAAAAAACTCACCCCAGAATTGACACCGATGGTGCTTTTCACAGGATTTGAACCTATGCAAGTTCAACAGTACATTAAGGTGACTTAAATACTTAACTCTTGTGAAGTACATTGAAATATCTTCTGAATTCAACATCCACAAAGTGTATTTTCTGCCTAAGACTTGAGTAGCATACATCTAGTGGATAAAGCCCTGTACTTAATGGGGTTAGTGTGTGTTTAGGTGAAATGAGTTTCTCTTTGGTAACCATTCTGCTTTATGCTTCTTTGCTACTTGTTTTTTCTTTCCATATGATTATTTTAGCAAGTTGGCCCATTCCATTTGTTTTCAAGTCAACAAACTTCATGCCCAAATTTACCTGAGAAAAGTAGTGATGGTTGTACTGGGTAAGACCCAAGATTCTTCTAGCGTAGTTGCTATCTGTAATGCCAAAAGGAAACAGAGATAGTTATGCAGTATCACCAAAAATACATGTGGAGCTAGTGCATTTAAAGAGAACATGGTTTTCATGATGTGCTTTTCTCTTCAAAGAGAAGACTGGCAAAACTAAGTTCACTGCAGCTACAGTGTATATTACACCTTCCCTAGAAAAGAGCAAAATTGTTACATTTTCTGCTTACTTTAGTCACATATTTCACTTTAGAAAAGATTTTAATTTGTATTCTGTATTTCTTTGCATTAAAAAGAAACCAAAGAACCCTGACTTTTAGCCAGGTAGGGGTTGGGCTCTTCTGCCAGGCAAGCAGCAACAGAACAAGGGGACACAGTCTCAAGTTGTGCCAGGGGAGGTCTAGGCTGGATGTGAGGAGGAAGTTGTTGGCAGAGAGAGTGATTGGCATTGGAATGGGCTGCCCAGGGAGGTGGTGGAGACACCGTCCCTGGAGGTGTTCAAGAGAAGACTGGATGAGGCACTTAGTGCCATGGTCTGGTTGCTTGGACAAGGCTGGGTGCTAGGTTGGACTGGGTGAGCTTGGAGGTCTTTTCCAACCTGCTTGATTCTGTGATTCTAAGCTAAACTTAGCTTTCAGTCTTGGCAGATGGAACACCTGGATTTTCAGTGTTTGTCTTTTCATCAGCTTTGGTAAAGCACCGACTAATGCAGGAATCTTGTATTCATTGCTTCTTTAGGAGCTTGGTTTTTGTTTGATTGTGATGTTAGTAAGGCTTCATTTTTTTCCTTCAGTTTTTAAAGGACTGTTTCATTCTGATGTGTGTTTTGTACAACTTTCAGAAACTGTATATCCTTGGAGGTGAAGTAGCAGAATCTGCTCAGAAGTGTACCCATCTAATTGCAAGCAAAGTGACCCGAACCGTCAAATTCCTGACAGCAATTTCTGTAGTCAAGCACATAGTAACTCCAGAGTGGTTAGAGGAATGTTTCAAATGCCAGAAGTTTGTTGGTAAGTTAAACCAGTATCAACTTCTGTAGTAAACTTAAGGTTCCTTGATGTAGGTATGCAAAGTGGCATATGTATGGAAATAGCACTTTGTTGTTTTGACTTTTGCCAGTTTCTAAAGAGTTCAGTTTTAAAAGCAGAGATTTTAACTCTGCAGCAAATCAGACACAGTTCATAACTAATGTTGTGTTTAAACAATTACTCTCAGCTGGTGAAAGGCCTGGAACACAAACCCTATGAGGAGAGGCTGAGAAAGCTGGGGTTGTTTAGTCTAGAGAAAAGGAGGATGAGGGGTGACTTCATTGCTGTCTACAACTACCTGAAGGGACACTGTAGCCAGGTGGGGGGTGGCCTCTTCTCCCAGGCAACAAACAATAGAACAAGGGGACACAGTCTGAAGTTGTGCTGGGGAAGGTCTAGGCTGGATGTTAGGAGGAAGTTCTTCACAGAGAGAGTGATTGGCATTGGAATGGGCTGCCCAGGGAGGTGGTGGAGTCACCATCCCTGGAGGTGTTCAGGAAAAGACTGGCTGAGGCACTTAGTGCCATGGTCTGGTTGACTGGCTAGGGCTGGGTGCTAGGTTGGCCTGGATGATCTTGGAGGTCTCTTCCAACCTGTTTGATTCTGTGATTCTGTTTCACTTGATAAAAGGTTATGTTGGAATTCCTAAATAAGGCTATCATAAGTAGAAATGATGTGGGTTTTGTAGTAAGTTTTCTTTCCACATGTAATTGTGTTTCATTTAGTTTTCATTTGATTTACTGCAGTTTCTTTCTGCTAAACGAAATAAAAAGCATACATTGAAAGTGCAGTGATTAAATAGTTGGACATTGTTAAGCATTTCTTTATCATTTGGGCTAGGCACTTGCAGATTTTTCCTTATGGTTGCATTACATTTGAAGCTCCAAATACTTCTGGCTTCAATAGCCATCAGCTTTGTGTTTATATTCCTTTTCTGTTGACAGCTGGAAAGAACAAAGCTGATGGTTTTGGTTTTTGACAAGGATGTTGGATCTGAAAGAAATCTTCATATAGGCTAATTATGCATTTTATGATTGTTTTATGCCTTTTATGTAATTTATTTGTAAGGAGCAAATAGAAAGCATTGCTGCTAATCATCACAAAGACTTAAATCTATGAATAATTTACCAATAAAAGAGCAAATATTTTTATAAGTCTGGAGAAGGCAACTTCCTTGGTTCAGCATCACCGAACTGAGAAATCAATCCATTTGAATGCTGTTAGATAAAGTAAGTCTGGGGATTTAGAAGGATAACTTTTGATCTAGTGCTTGAAATACTTGTCTGCTGAAATGTAGTCTATTTGTAGCTAATGGGCTGCCTTCAGTTTGATACCTCATACAATCACAGGCTCACAGAATGTTAGGGATTGGAAGGGACCCAAGGAGATCATCGAGTCCAACCCCCCTGCCAGAGCAGGACAATCCTATTTAACGCAGATCACAGAGGAACACATCCAGACAGGCCTTGAAAGGCTCCAGAGAAGGAGACTCCACAGTGATGGAAAATAGGACAGTTTAAAAAACTGGTGCTACTGGTTTTCTCTGCCTTATGGAAAGTTGTTCACAGCAACTCTTGCATGTTGCTGGAGTTCTTGGGAAGACCAACTTGGTTTCCATACAGGTGTTTTTTGTGTGTGTCTCTTTAAACTTGTTTTGAATTAGGTCTGATTTAGAGATGTCCTCGACACAGCTTTTTCTGGAAAGGTGAAGTTAAGACTGGAGTTCTATTAAACAAAAACAAAATCAGCTGAATAGCAGGACAAGTGAAAGAGATGGAAAATTTAATCTGATGAGCTTGTGTGAGGAGTTGAAGATAGTTTCTGGCTCCCATAAGTTGTCACAGTGATTTGCACTTAGTCATTCTGCTCCTTCATAGAGAATCAGCAAAGAAAGGTTTGCAAGTTCCTCCAGTAAGTTACAGAAAGGAACTGCAAAGGACAGCTAGGTGTAAAATACACCTTTTTTTTCTCTTTTCTCCAAGGAATCATGGGTCCTGATAAAAGGCAGTATTAGAATCCTGTTAAAATTAGTGAGTGTTTGCCATTTAGACTCACCCTCTCACCATCAATTTCCCACCTTTGTTTTGTGGATGTTTGTGGGTTTTGTGTGTTACATCATCAGTCCTTCTTTTTCAGATGAGCAGAACTTTGTGCTCAGAGATGCTGAAGCTGAAGTGCTTTTCTGCTTTAGTCTAGAAGAGTCTCTAAAGAGGGCACAAGTAGCTCCACTCTTCAAGGTATGCAGTTTGAAAGGACATTTAAATACTTGGAGATCTTAGTTTTTTAAGCATGGAACCACAACTACTGTAGCCTAGAGCAGTAAAACACACTAGATAGAACATGAAGCATGTTTCCAATTTTAGGTTTTTCAGTTTATTCCTGTTTTCTCCCTAAGAATTGTTGGGGTGAATCTAAGCCCTCAGAGTAGCTGAATCCTGTAGATGTTAACAAAACATGCTCAGTACACTTACCGGTATTTATGGCCTTAGAGAATTTAGAGCATTGCTCCATCATTTGTAAAATGCCACTTAGGGAAGGGGCTGCTTTTCAAAAATTGTGTATGTGTGCATTTATTTGTAACACCAGAATGGTAGTCAAAACATTAGCCTCTAAAAATGAGGGTGAGTGAGCTTGCACTTTAGCCTAAGGCAGTTCTAGTCTGATTTGCCTCGGCTGTTTGCCAGGATGGTGCAAAGTGGGTTTCATGGCGCTGGTTAAAATCGTGTTTCAGTACCTGAAGATCCAAGCTTGTAGGGATTCTTCAGTGTAACTGAGTATTTTCTTGAGGCAAACCACCTAAAAAGGCGATTTTTACAACTTGTGATGAGTAAGAGTCTATTTTCTTAGTTACTAAGTGTAAATGCTACATTTTGCTCAGTTTTGCAGTCTAACTAGCAAGCTTGCCCTGTGATTGTATGCATGAGAAGAGTCACACAGTAATAAAACTTAGTGTGTTGTGGAAATCAGTGAACAAAATGTTTTCTCTTACTCATTCTTTTCTCTTTTTAGGGAAAGTACTTTTACATTACACCTGGAATCTGTCCTAGTCTTTCCACCATGAAAGCTATTGTGGAATGCGCAGGAGGAAAAGTGCTCTCTAAGCAACCTTCTTTTCGAAAGCTCATGGAGCACAAGCAGAACAAAGTGTGTAGAATATTGCTTTCTAAATTTTACTGCTGCTACTTTACTGTGTAACTCTGAGCTTACAATGAGTTTTGTTTCATTTAGAGTTTGCCAGAGATAATCTTGATTTCCTGTGAAAATGACCTTCATCTGTGCCGAGAATATTTCGCAAGAGGCATAGGTATGTATAAGCTACCAATGTGTGATGGTTTGGGTGTTCCCTGCCCCCCCACACTTTAGAAATTACCCAGACTAGTCTCAGTCGGCTCTGGGAATATAAATGAAGCTATTTATTTACAGCTAGCACAATATACTAGCAAATATTTACAGTATATACAATTATATACAGAAATATACAAGGTAAAAGGTAATACAGAAACACAACTCCCCTCCCAGAAACCTGAGTCCCGAGGAGGGGCTCTCAACCTCCCCTGCACCTTCCCCCTGCCCCTCTCAACCTTACCCTAGTCCTAAGGAAGAATAGAGGTTCAGCCAAGAGGTTAAGAAGCAAAGGTGAGTGGAAGGTGAGGTTATGGAGATGCAGCTCAGTCAGAGCCCAGCCAGATAGTGAGACAAAATGCCAAGAGTGTTATCTAATGTTTTTGTTTCTTCAGCAAGACTCTGAAGGGAGTAGACATCACCATTGTTTTCTTTCACAGCCTATGATCTAGTTCTTCTCACCAAAACATTCTACCCTGCTTCAAACTAGCACACAATGTCATTGGAGCACAGAGCTGGTAGTTTGATTAGTAGTAGTAGTATATTACAAGTACAGACAGCTTTTCAAGCTTTCAGATAGTAATAGAGGAATACAGCCTGCAAACCATGAGGAAGCCTGAGACAGCTGGTTGATGGGTGTATCTAATAGAGGTGTTTGGTAGCTAAGTCACCATAAATATCTGAAACAAGAGGCTTCAACTTGGAGCTTCAATGTGAGGCAAGATTGCTACCTCAGTATTCATCAAGTTACTTAAGGATTTGGGAGGTTTCCCTTTAGCTGTTTTTATTTCAGTCTAGAACCCCAAAGCATGCTGTGTATTTTAACTAAGACATGCAGAGCAAGGTCTCACATTTGCAGTGTGAAATGTGTGATGGCTCACAGTAGGATGCTGGAAGTAGAGTGGCAGTAATACCTCATGCCTTTGTGTGAAGAGCAAAAGGCTACAGTGTGGCCCCTCCTGAGACACATGCAGAATGAGGGAGAATGTCTTTGTAAGGTGGAAACTGAATGCCTGGTTTTGGTTTTTCCAGATGTCCACAATGCTGAGTTTGTCCTGACTGGAGTACTCACTCAAACACTGGATTATGAATCATATCCTTTCTGTATAAAAACTGTCTGCTGCTTTGGGAAGTGTGGTTTACTGAAAGGTGTTTCTCTTAATTAGGAACTAATTATTTAGATTTTCTTAGTTTGTGTGTAGTATTTGCTTGACAGGAACATACTAATTTAACATCCAAAAACTTAGAAGAAATTCCAAATGGAGTTAGTTCTTGAAAGGAAATAACTCTGGTGGAAGTGGGAGGTAGGGTTGTTAGAAATGGATAAAAATGTACTATTAAACAAGAGGAAAAACCATACCACCAAGGACAGTATTTGCAGCTGAGGAAAACTGCATTTTACTGATCATAGAATCATAGAATGGGTTAGATTGGAAGGGACCTCAAAGCTCAGCCAGTTCCAACCCCTGGCCATAGACAGGGACACCTCCCACTAGAACAGCTTGCTCAAAGCCTCATCCAACCTGGCTTTGAACACTTCCAGGGAGGTTGTGGAGCACAGAATGTGATCTTTGATCACATTGGGTGATTCTGTGCTCCACAGCCTCCCTGGGCAACCTGTGCCAGTGTCTCACCACCATCACTACAAACAACCCTACTTTGAATCTCCCCTCTGACAGTTCAAACCCATTCCTCCTCATCTTGTCATTACAAGACCTTGTCAATAGTCCCTCCCCAGCCTTCCTGTAGGCCCCCTTCAGACACTGGCAGGCCACTCTAAGGTCTGCTCCGAACCTTCTCTTCTCCAGGCTGCAGAGCTCCAACTCTTGTGGCCTGTCCTCATAGCAGAGCTGCTGCAGCCCTCTGATTATAGACCCTGTTTGATAAATGCAATGAGGGGAGCAGTGAGGGTTCTGTGTAAGTTCTGTTTTCCAATCCACAAGTTGTTCTTTCTTACTTAGCACACATACAAATTTACTTGATGGACAGTGCAATGCCTTACTGCTTCGGAATCCTTGGAGCACCAAATCTTAACTGTTCAGCCATCATACAAATCTTCCTGTGGATGCTGTTTTCCAGCTGTTTTCCTAGGGGTGATGAGGAGTTTAAAGCAGGAAAGCAAAAAAATTCAACTGCATCTTTTTTAGGATGTGTAATTTTATTACGCTGCAACATAATTTACTATGTTTTGTATTATACCATTTTAAAAGAGCCCACTTCAGGTATCAGGATTTAGCCCCTTTTTAAATGTTTTCACAGGAGATGGTGGTACTTCAGCCAAAAGGGTCATTTGGGTGTAAAAAAGAAAGAAAAAGGGCTTGCTATATTAAATTATGGATGTTGAAGATGAAAATGTTTTGTACTTTATTTTTATTTCTTAATACTCTATTTTCTTTTATATTGCTATTTTGCCCACCTTTTAAATAAATGTACTTTGCAATGTTTTACTCTATTTTTTAGTGGTGGTGGTTCATTTTTGGTTTTGGAATACTGTGCAACAGTTGGCACTCTGGTAAGAGTAAATTACTCGAATCTTTTTTCCTAGCAATGTAAAAAGCTTCATCACCAGGTGTGTTTTTTCATAGATGGAATCCCAGTGCTTTTTAGGGAAGTTGTTGTAAATGTGTATTATGTGTTCTTACTGAAACAAGCAGCTTGAAGGAAGGGGGAAAAAAAACCACCTATTAACCTTGCCTATTACACTGTTGTGCTAACTTCTGTTTGTATAGTGAGTTTTCCTAAAATAAATATTAAAACCCAGACTCCTGAATCTATATTCAGTTGTATATATATAGGAGGGCTGGAGTGGGTGCAGAGAGGGAAGATGAGGCTGGGGAGAGGTCTGGCAAATAGGACCTATGGGGAGCAGCTGAGGGAGCTGGGGGTGTTTAGTCTGGAGAAGAGGAGGCTGAGAGGGGACCTTATTGCTCTCTACAACTACCTAAAAGGAGGTTGTAGTGAGGCTGGAGCTGCTCTCTTCTCCCCAGTTACTAATGATAGGACCAGAGGAAATGGCCTCAAGTTGCATCGGGAGAGGTTTAGGTTGGCTGTTGGGAGGAAGTTCTTTCCAGAGCGGGTGGTCAGGCATTGGAATGGGCTGCCCGGGGAGGTGGTAGAGTCACCATCCCTGGAGGTGTTTAAAAGGAGAGTGGATGTGGTGCTTGAGGCTATGGTCTAGCACTGGAACAGGCTGCCCTGGGAGGTGGTGGAGTCACCATCCCTAGAGGTGTTTAAAAGGAGAGTGGATGTGGTGCTTGAGGCTGTGGTCTGGTGATGATGGATGCTGGGATGAAGGTTGGACTGGATGCTCCTGGTGGTCCTTTCCAACCATAGTGATTCATAGTGATTAGATGTGTGGAGGGATTTGGTTTAGTCAAGGACTTGTCAGTGTGAAATTGATGATTGGACTGGAGGATCTTGAAGGTCTTTTCCAATCTAAGAAATTCTGTGGTTTGTATTTCTAATAATCTGACTTAACCATTTTAATCAGTTTTGATTCTAGTAGATGTAAAAAGAAGCCATCCTAAAAGCATTTATCCTTAGATCATCAAGCCAAGAGAGTGCAGATGTCCCTTTGTCTGTTCCACACTTTGTGAACCATTCACAGGACAACTCCAATTGCAAGATTCACAGGATATTAGGAGTTGGAAGGGACCCAAAGAGATCATCAAGTCCAACCCCCCTGCCAGAGCAGAACCACACAACCTAGCACAGATCACAGAGGAGCACATCCAGACAGGCCTTGAAAGTCTCCAGAGAAGACTCCACAACCTCTCTGGGGAGCCTGTGCCAGTGCTCTGGGACCCTTACGGTAATTAAGTTTCTCCTTGTGTTGAGGGGGAACCTCCTGTGCTGCAAGATCAACAAATCCTTCTTAAGCAAGACCTTATCCTGTGATTTTTCTGTACCACTCCCTACGAACCATTCACAGGACAACTCCAAGTGCAAGATCAACAAATCCTTTTCAAACAAGACCTTATCCCATGATTTTTCTGTACCACACTTATGAACCATTCACAGGACAACTCCAAGTGCAAGACCAACAAATCCTTTTTAAACAAGACCTTACCCCATTAATTTTTCCAAGCACTTTGTGGTTTTTTTGCAGAACTGTTTGACAGGGAAGCTTGTAACAAGTGTGCTGCTGTTAAACGGAGGTAAGATGCTATTTTTAGCTTTATGTAAAGCATTCTACAGAGATATTGCCAACTTCAAGTCTCTTCTGTGCTGTGGCTCACAGTGTAAATCCACCTGGAAATTTGACCATTATTTCTGTTGCCTTTCTTTCCTGTCCCTCAGTTCTATAAAATGCTTAAGCAAAGTGCAAATTTAAGCTGTAAGAATACAGCAGTAGTAAATTTGAAGATAGGTGAAGTCTCACAGAGGTCAGTACTGTGCCTGTTAGTGCTGGCTCTGGCTGCCTCAGCAGTCCTCATTTTGTTGTTTCTGCTGTAAGCAGTAATGGGCTGAATGATGATAACAAGAATGGTAACACTTCTGTCATCTGTTAAGGTGACAACATATAAATGAGGATATTATAGAATCATAGAATAGAATCAGAGAATCAGTCAGGGTTGGAAGGGACCACAAGGATCAGCCAGTTCCAACTCCCCTGCCATGGGCAGGGACACCCTACCCTAGATCAGGCTGCCCACAGCCTCATCCAGCCTGGTCTTAAACACCTCCAGGATGGGGCCTCAACCACCTCCCTGGGAACCCATTCCAGCCTCTCACCACTCTCATGTTCAACTTCCTCCTCACATCCAGCCTGAATCTCCCCAGCTCCACCTGTGCCAGTGTCTCACCACCCTCACTGCAAACAACCCTTTCCTAACATCCAGTCTGAATCTCCCCTCTGCCAGTTCAAACCCATTCCTCCTCATCTTGTCATTACAATACCTTGTCATTAGTCCCTCCCCAGCCCTCCTGTAGGCCCCCATCAGATAGTGGCAGGCCACTCTAAGGTCTGCTTGAAGCCTTCTCTTCTCCAGGCTGCAGAGCCCCAACTCTTGTAGCCTGTCCTCATAGCAGAGCTGCTGCAGCCCTCTGAACATTGATTGCAGAAAAGTTGTTTTGGATGCCTTCTCCTTTAAAACAAGCCCCAGCTTTTGTGGCTTTTGGACTTTGGAAACAAATGTGATGCACGAAACCTCTTAACTTGAATAAATGCTTTTTACCTCTCCCACATTCAGTAGGTCATCTGCATGCCTCAGGCTGTGTATTGCCCTATCAAATGTAAATACTGGTTTCAGAAAGAGATACATGCACGGAGTGAATCAGCAGCACTGTTCAGCTGCTTGAAATCAAACACAAAGTGTATGAATCGACAGGACTGGGTGCAGAAGTTAACAGACCCAAAACAGCTTTCTGCAGAACAGAACTTAGCACCAAGAGGGGGAGAGTCAGAGAGGAACTGGTTCTGAATGCATTAGCACATTCTGCCTCAGCAACACAACTGCTAGACTCAAAAACCACATTGATGCCTCTTAAGAGTTCTCACCTTTAAGATTAAGTCCTTCATGTTTTCCACAACAAAGCAGTGCTGGGGAGACACAATACTTTTGACAAAGACCACTAGAGGAAAGAGACTTGAATGCAGTAGCATCTGAAAGGTAAATTTCCTCATGAATTACTATCCCAAAATGCTGTCAGCTACCACATAGAGAAAGCTTGAAGAAAAGTGAAAGCAATAGCATCTGAAAGGTAAATTTCCTCATGAATTACTACCCAAAATGCTGTCAGCTACCACATAGAGAAGCCTGAAGAAAAGTGAATGCAATCATGGAACAAATGAACCCCGTGGGAAACGTGAGTGGTAATGCATCTGCTTCATCATCAGTGGAGACAGTGTGTTTATTTAGCCAACATACAAATATGACTGATTTGATTAACCTTTCAATTAGAGTGAAAAACAGAAGCTGCCAAGAAATAGTCTTTCAAGAACCACAGGAGCTGTCCGTAGCCAACTGGCTTGCACAGATGTTGCTGTGCATCTGATTAGTGCTAGAGATGAAGGATGCTGGTGCTAGATTGCTATTATGAGCAAGCTTTTCCTTTAGTAGAAGGTTATCATACCTAAGTGTCTATTTGATCCTGTCTCTTGTGCTCAGGGAAAAAAATAGACCTTTCATGGTCCTTAGTAGCTTGCAGAAGTGTTAGGTCCAAACCACAGGCTTGTGATCTTTGTAGAGAATGGATCCTGTGGCTTGGTTCTAGTTGAAATTTCCCAGGGACTCAAAATGTAGCTAACAGAACCAATACAATTAATAGGATGCCTTCCCCTCTCCCCCCTCCCTTTTGGAAAGGAATTAGATGTAGAGAGGGGGAAAAAAGGGTAAAGCACCCCAATAAAGTAGTCTTGGCAGTGAAAAGAAAAAACTTTAACAATGAATAAAAAGGTGTTTAAGGCAGGGGAGTTAAGGGAGCCTTCAACAAAGCTGGGGAGGGACTTTTTAGGCTCTCGGGGAGTGACAGAACTGGGGGGAATGGAGCAAAGCTGGAGATGGGGAGAGTCAGCCTGGAGGTGAGGAGCACGAGAGTGGTGAGAGGCTGGAATGGGTTGCCCAAGGAGGTGGTTGAGGCCCCATGGCTGCAGGGGCTTAAGGCCAGGCTGCTCTGGGGTAGGGTGTCCCTGATCATGGCAGGGGGGTTGGAACTGTCTGATCCTTGTGGTCCCTTCCAACCCTGACTGATTCTATCACTTTATCTCTGGTTTCTGGCTGATCATAGAATCATAGAATCAATCAGGTTGGAAGAGACCTCCAAGATCATTCAGTCCAACCTAGCACCCAGCCCTGGCCAAGCAACCAGACCATGGCACTAAGTGCCCCAGCCAGGCTTGGCTTCAACACCTCCAGGCACAGAGACTCCACCACCTCCCTGGGCAGCCCATTCCAATGCCAATCACTCTCTCTGACAACAACTTCCTCCTAACATCCAGCTTAGACCTGCCCTGGCACAACTTGAGGCTGTGTCCCCTTCTTCTGTTGCTGGTTGCCTGGCAGAAGAGCCCAACCCCACCTGGCTACAGCCTCCCTTCAGGGAGTTGTAGACAGCAATGAGGTCTGCCCTGAGCCTCCTCTTCTGCAGGCTGCACACCCCCAGCTCCCTCAGCCTCTCCTCATAGGGTTTGTGCTCCAGGCCCCTCCCCAGCCTTGTTGCCCTTCTCTGGTCACCTTCCTGGATGAGGCACTTAGTGCCATGGTCTGGTTGATTGGACATGGCTGGGTGCTAGGTTGGACTGGCTGAGCTTGGAGCTCTCTTCCAACCTGGTTGATTCTTTGATTCAGTGACTCTATGGCCCTGCTCTGGACCCACTCTAACAGATCTCTCTTTCTTGTCCTGAGGATTCCAGAACTGACCCCAGCACGCCCAGTGGAGTCTCACCAGAGTAGAAAAGGAGAGGAGAAGCTTTGAGCTGCTGGCTGTACTTCATCTGATGCAGGCCAGGATGCAAGTGGCCTTCCAAGTTGTGAGTACACATTGTCAGCTCACCACAAACTTTTCAGCCACTGGTGTCCCCATGTAGTTCTCCATGTTGCTGCTCTTGCCTCTGGTTCCCCATCCTTTCGATACTGCATATTGCCCCTGTGCAGGTGCAGGACATTGTGCTGGGTGACTTCAGCTTTAGTTGAAAGTTTAACTTCCCCCAAAGCCACAGTGAGCTGTGGACATGCCAGCTTTTGCAGCCTTAGTGTCTCTTCAGTGTGCCAGGCTGGAGGGAAAGCTTTGAAAGTCTGACTGTGTGTGCTTAGCTGTCACTGCTGAGCGGTGAGCTCTTCATAAGACTGAGAAAACAGGATTCATGAGAGCAGTTGAGCCCTTCAAAACCAATCCTGTTGTATCTTGGCTATGAAATGCCTAATCAAATCATGTTTACTGCTCAGCACCAAGCTCCTAATTTGCTTTGCTTTAGAATGTAAAAAGCTAATTGTGGCTGTGTGTGCCTGCGTAGGTTGCTGTGAGAAGCTTTTTCTCCTGGTTTAATAAGCAGCCTGATAATTCTGACTGCACTCATTTGACTCCCTTTGCTCAATGTGATCGATTTCAGCCCCTCTGTTAGAGGAGGAAATTGAGACAGGAAAGCTGTGTCCTCACACCAGAAGCACAGGGTAGGAGATGGGGAGCTGAGAAGCAGCTTCCTCTTATGGGATCTGTGGGATTCCCCTTGCCCTAGGAAAACTCTCCTGGGAAAAGCAGGGACAGATACTGATACTTTGCAGGTCTGGTTTTAATATGCTTGGCAGCAATGTAACAAAGACACTTTCCCCCTCCTGCTTAATGTTAATCAAAGTGAAATGAGCTGCAACTTGCAGGGGATATGGTATCATCATAATACAAAATGACCCCTGTTTGCCAGAACACTTTTCTTTGGGCTTAATTCCTACCTTCAGATGGCCCCGGGCATGAATCCCTGCTGCCATCTACTTGCACCTTCTTGCTGACCCTTTGCATCCTTTCGCACAGGGACAAGCTGCACAGATTGGGCTTTGCCTGCAAGTGTGAAGGACAGCTCAGCTGCCGTGTTTCACTACTAGAGGATAACCCCACAGATCACCTTGCCTTGACTTGTATCCAGCTGAGGCTCCCTTCCAGGTGCTGGCACCTACCTGGTAGACACCTGTGGCTTTTGAGCCCAATTAAGCAGATCGGCTTTTAAAGGCGAGGAGTCAAGATATGAGATGGTGTGTCTGGTGAAGGAAGGCTTCACACCAGGCTGCTTATCCTGACCTATGTTTGCAAGAAAACAAGAACTATAGGCATGAAAGTTCAGCAAAAATAAGGACTTGATGGCTGCTCTTAGCAGCTCCTTCTTCCTCACTCAGAAATCAGCACCAAAGAGCATGTCAAAGGGGCTGCTGCAGCAGTGCTGGGGTTGCACTGGCTGTGTGCTGTTGCAAAAACCCAGAATGAAGCTCAGCTGGTGCTGCTTCCCTGGGTGTTGAAAGCAAGGGCAGTGCTGTAAAGGACATCCCTGGATTTTACTGTAAGCTTTGCCTGTCCTTTCCATCCCCTGCCAACAAGAATCTTCAGTTGTCCACACAGGCAGCATCACCACTGCCATCTTGCACAGGCTCCATCGCACGCAGAAGCATGCATTAAAATTCAGAGATCTTCCTTCTGATCTTGCTTGCAAAGAGGCAAGAACCACTTTTACTGCTCTTCAGGGATGGCAACTTTCTCTAGAGATAGTTCTCACTATTTTTTTCCCTCCACTCATGGAAATGATACTGATTAACTGTTGCAACTGTCCTGAGGATGCAAAAAATGACAAGCTGTTCTCGAACACTGTTAACACAGCCCTGCCCCCACCCCGCCCCCAGCAAAGTCCTAGAGCATTCCAGGAGAAACCTTGCAGCACAGCAAAGTCTACAGCTCATGGGCACAAAGCAGGCTGGTGAGATCCAGATGCTCTGTAGAAACAGCAGAGGGAGGGTGCTACCTGCCAGCGTCCTTCAGGCTGTTTGCTGCAACACCAGGCTCCTCCTACTCTCACCTTCAGGGTTTTCTTTTGGGGGCTCCAGATTTCTAGACAGGGATTTAGCAGTCTGAGTAGTGGGGTGAAAGGTTGTCTAGGTTCAGACTTTGGTACGATTCAGCCATTTTTAGCTTTTGCCTCTTCCTGTAAATGATACCTGTTGTAAACTGGTCTTGCAGTATCAACTTATGCAAAGGTGATGTCAGCTGAGGAGACGCCTTGTGCTGGGTGGTTTGGCTGCTCTTGTCCCAGGAGCTGCGGGGAGCAGCCTGGGCGCATCTAGACAGCCTGGGACCACAGCACAGGCAGGGCTGCAATTGCTAACCCCAGAGTTGCCTGCAGCAATTCGGACAAGGATCCAGAAAACAGCATCCAGCTTAGTCTGATCCGATGGAAAGCCAGATACAGGTGGCTGGGTAGAATTTGGAATGTGAAGGGTTGTTTTTTTCCCGTTTATCTGCTCTTCTGTTCAGTTGGGAACACTGGAGAATGCCAAACCCACCGTTTTATTGTGTCCTCTGAGCCTGGAAATGGAGCACTTGGAAAGTCACCTCTTTGTTTATAAGGAGCATGCAGTCAAAGGGACAGCAGTTGGTGTCTGGCTCAGCCATGGGTGGCTTTCACCTGCAGCAGTCACCTGCAGGACCAGGTCAACATGTCCCTCGTGGGTAGAGCTGATGCCACTTGGCAGGGCTTTCCTTTCCCTGCATCACGCCTTCACCTCAGCCCGACGCCAGCCCAGAGCAAAGTCCATCTGCGGCCAGCAGGGGACATGCCCAGGTCACCAGGCAGCAAACCTTCTTCACCATTCGTATGAATCAGACCAGGAGCTGAGAGACGTTCCTGCAGTGCCATCAACCCCCGAGTTACATCAGTACTTCCCCCCTGAAACTCCGTTTCTCATGTTTACCAGCACGACAACGTTTCCTAAGCACTTATAAGAGGTAGGTGTTCTGCTCTGCGGGTGCGTTTGGGCGCCGTACCCCGGCTGGAAGCGCAGCAGCAGGCAGGTGGGCAAGCGGCGGCTTCGCTCAGCGCGGCCTCTGCTGCCACCTGCTGCCAGCTCCTCCCCGCTCCGGCCCCGCTGGGGACACGACGCTGCTCCCGGCCCCGCGGGGGGACACCGAACTGCCAGCTCCTCCCGGCCCCGCGGGGGGACACGGAACTGCCAGCTCCTCCCGGCCCCGCGGGGGGACACGGAACTGCCAGCTCCTCCCGGCCGCGCTGCGGGACTCGGGGCTGCCTCCTCCCATAGATAACGCAGAGTCGCTATCTGTTGCAGTCGGTGTCTGTATCTTCTCCTTGGGCTTCTGCTGCTGTGCACCTCAACTAATCATTCTGCTTCTAACATGAAGCCTGAGCGAGGGCCTGGAGCCTTCTCTGTGCCAAGTCCTTCGTGTTTCACGTCTCGGGTGCTGCGGGTGTCCGTGGGTTCCGGCGGAGGCGCTTTGCCGCAGACGTCCACTAGATGGAGCCATGTCTGAGCTGCAGCGAAGCGGGGGAGCGGCTGGCAGCCGCCGTTGCAGCCGGGGGACGCAGCCGAGGGACGCAGCCGCTGTTGCAGCCGGGGCACGCAGCTGCTCAGCGCTGGAGGTTTGTCTTTCCCTGCGAGTTCTTTCCAAAAGGAAACGCCCCACAGCTGAGGTATGAAAGGACGAGCTCTCTTGCCCTGAAAGGAAACGCAGCTTTCCTCCTCCAGCCTGGAACGAGGGCCCCTCCTGGCCGCGGCTGCTGCGGGTGCAGTAGCCAGAGTCACCGCTGGCCTTACGGCGTAAGATGGGAACAACCTCACACTGTGTCCCCGGGCCCCATGGCTTTCCGCAGAGACCCCTTCATGGCAGTTGCCCCCACTGTGGTGCACCGTCCTTGGGGCACTGCTGCCTTGCATCAGGGACATCCTCCCTTCCTGGCTTCGTTGCCACTGAATTTGTGCATACGTTTGCCAGGGTGCAATGACCTCAGGCGGCTCTGAGCTGCGTGGCCGCATGCTGCAGGTCAGGGGTTCCAAGCTGGGCTCTTCCCAGGGTCCATCTCCCTCATTGTCCCTTCTGAAGTAGCTGGTGACTCTGGAGGAGAGCGGCAGCAGAGTGTCCTATGCTGGAAACAACCCGGGAGACCCTGCCCCTGCGTTTCCTTGCCCTGCTGCTAGCTGCACCTCGGCTTGTGCTGTATAGTCCTGACACGTCCACGTGCAGAGGTGTCCTGCAGTGTGGGCCTATGCTGCAAGAGCTGCAGCGTCAGGCTCTTGTGCAAGGCAGTGTACGCCTCAGCAGTGGTCTGTGCCAAAGAGGCAGCCCTAACGCTGCTGAATCCCAGACCTGCTGTCCCACCCTCGGGAGGAGACGTGCTGGTGTGGAGTGAGGGTGTAGATGGTGGTGCTCCTCTTTGACAGAAACTCTTCTTTTCTTAGGAGGTGCACTGTGAGAGTGGCAAATGGATGACTGAAGATGAGAGGTAAATTGGGGTGGATTAGAGAGACACATCCAGCTGCAGAGCAGCAGTGAGCTGGCTTTGCTGCCAGGTTTCCTTGGGCAATGCTCTGTCACTTTGAGCACTACAATTCTGAGCAGCATCAGGTTTCGTAAGCTAAAGGCTTTATATGTCCAATGCTGCAGACAATTCCCCCCTCCAGAAATGGCAGTGGTCAAAAGATAAATCCATCTGCACAGTAAAGAGGGTGAGAGCTGTAGGTACCCTTAGCCCACATACAGAATAAGGAATAACAAGAACTTGGGCAGCCTGAGGCAACATATTTCAGAGCTGACAAGCTGGAAGATTTGGCTTCCTTCAAACATACCTGGTCTCCCCAGTGAGTAATGATAATAGGATCCAAGCAGGGAATCAGACATCAAGAGAGGCTGAAGGTTATGGCACACTATTCAGATGAGCTGGGCCCCTGGGAGGTGGCTGCTTGCTAAAGCTGCTCAACTTTTGTCAAACAGGGTTTGAAAACTTTGACCTTGAAGGGTTGGGACTGAAGGAACATTGATCTGTGGGAATTGGAGACCATGACTCTTGCTTTGCAATGCTGCAGCTACTCATTGGGCCAGAGCTTTGACTCTTGGGACTTTAAGCTTGATGGCATTGCAGCTCTTGCCCCAAAGACCTTTTATGGCTTTTATGGATGGGAGCTGTTTCATGCACCAGGAAAACAATACATTTAGGGTGATTATTCAGCAATAATTGGGTAACAAAGAAGTGACCATTTTGGACACAGAGAAGGACGTTTCTATGCAATGCACACAGGCAGATACAAGAACATGCCTGGAAAACTGGGATGACCTTTCCATCATGCTTTAAGTCCATCATGCTTTAAGACTAAGAGAGCCACCCTGAGCATGAGGATGGAAACCTGACTCCAGGTGGGCAGGGAGACCATGTAGGTGACCATGTCACTGCCTTGCCCTGCATAAAGTTGGTGCCAAAGTATATCACACAGTATCACAGTATCACCAGGGTTGGAAGAGACCTCACAGATCATCAAGTCCAACCCTTTACCACAGAGCTCAATCCTAAGCTCTTGCCTGACTTCTTTCCCCACAGCTCAGGATGCATCTGTGGTTGTGTGGTTGTGTGCTGAGATGTTCCCCTAGTGCACCAAACATGAGGCAGCCCAAGCTCATTAAACTTTGTCTTCTCTGTGTATTTCATGTTTGCACCTTTCAGTTAATGGTGCAGATATTATCTGAGCTCCTCAACAGGTCCTACCTTCCTCACCTTCCTCTTCTTCTCATTGCTGCTGATTGAACTTCTCTGGGCAGAGGATGCTTGTGCTTGTTGTGTGGTTTGTCTCTCTGTGTGATGACATTTTTTCACTGACTCCATTCATGGACTGTTGGGAACTGCCTGAAGAATGGGGGGCACGAGCCCCTAGAAGCTTGTGCAATCAAGCCTTGGATGTAAGGTCTATTTGAACTGCAGTAAACCACAGTGCTGTGTGTGAAGAAGCTCAAAAGGAATTTGTCCTTGAGCCTTCTGCTAAATAGCTTCTGTGGGACTGTGTCCAGCTTAGGAGGGAAATAGGAGGAATATGGAAATTCCAATATTTAGATGCACCAAATGCTAGTGAACAGTACCACAGTGCACGCTGGGTGTGCTCACTTTTCTCACCCTAACTGCAAGGTATGTGCTTTGTAACTTGAAGTCTGATGCTCTCAGTAAAGAGTGGATTGCTTGGCTAGTTAACTCCTATTGAGTTGTCTCCAGGCTTTCCCTTCCCGTCCGCGATGGTCCCCATCTAGCCATCCATCCTTTCTTCCTCTCTCCTCTTCTCTGCTCCCTGTGACCATGCCACTGTTCACTCATCCCTGCTACTCTGAATTTGGCTTTTTTTGCCCTTGCTAACCAGGGGCTGGTGATGTGGGCTCATTTCTGGGCTGCCTGCTGCCTCATCTGAAGTGGAAAAGGCTGGGACTTCTCATTCAGAAAGCAAAGACAGGTTGATCGGCTGTGTTTTATCTCCCTCTGAAACTCAGAGCCTGCTTTATGGAGGCATTTTCAAAAGCTGTTCATGCCCTGTTAGTTTGAAAATGTATTTGCAATAACTTATTTCTGTTGTGCTCCCTGTGCTGGCAATTCATTATTGAGGCAGCTTATTTACAGGCAGCGCTTCCTTCTAGCACCTTCAGTGAGAAGTGGATAGCAACAGTTCTCATTGCTGGCACACAGAGGGAGATATATTCGCTTTCAGGGTAGGACTAATCTAAACAATAACTCTAAGGGAAAGTCAACCTTGGTTTAAAAAAAGAAATATTTAGAAGTTCAGCCTTTGAAATCACCTGTGTTGGACCTGGACTTCTTGTACTGGCCCCAGACTTCTTGTACTGGCCCTTAACTTCTTGTACTGGCCCCAAAGTTCTTGTACTGGCCCATAACTTCTTGTACCGGCACCAGACTTCTAGTACTGGCCCTAGATTTCTTGTACTGGCCCTTAACTTCTTGTACTGGCCCCAAAGTTCTTGTACTGGCCCATAACTTCTTGTACTGGCCCCTGACTTCTTGTACTGCCCCCAAACTTCTTGTACTGGCCTCAGACTTATTGTACTGCCCCCAAACTTCTTGTACTGGCCCCTGACTTCTTGTACTGCCCCCAAACTTCTTGTGCTGGCCCTAAAATTCTTGTACTGGCCCTGGACTTCTTGTACTGGCCCCAGACTTCTTGTACTGCCCCCAAACTTCTTGTACTGGCCCTAGGATTCTTGTATTGCCCCCAAACTTCTTGTACTTGCCCTGGACTTCTTGTACTGGCCCTAGGATTCTTGTATTGCCCCTAAACTTCTTGTACTGCCCCCAAACTTCTTGTACTGGCCCCTGACTTCTTGTACTGCCCCCAAACTTCTTGTACTGGCCTCAGACTTCTTGTACTGCCCCCAAACTTCTTGTACTTGCCCTAAACTTCTTGTACTGGCCTCAGACTTCTTGTACTGCCCCCAAACTTCTTGTACTGGCCTCAGACTTCTTGTACTGCCCCCAAACTTCTTGTACTGGCCCCTGACTTCTTGTACTGCCCCCAAACTTCTTGTGCTGGCCCTAAAATTCTTGTACTGGCCCCAGACTTCTTGTACTGCCCCCAAACTTCTTGTACTGGCCCTAGGATTCTTGTATTGCCCCCAAACTTCTTGTACTTGCCCTGGACTTCTTGTACTGGCCCTAGGATTCTTGTATTGCCCCTAAACTTCTTGTACTGCCCCTAAACTTCTTGTACTGGCCTCAGACTTCTTGTACTACCCCTAAACCTCTTGTACTGGTCCTAAATTTCTTGTACTGGCCCTGGACTTGTTTGCTGCTGCTTCTTTAGAGGTTATTTTTGTTGCTGTGTACACTTTACCAGCAAGATGTTCACACTTCCAAAAGGAAGGGCTGTTCTGAGCTCATCCCATGCTTCCAGACTGCTGCTTCTATAGCTCTTGCATGGGAACATTTTACTTACAAAATTCCCAGTCCTTTCCAAATAATCTTGCCTCTCTTTGAGGGGCAATTCTGGCTGCTGGCACTCCCCTGGACCACCCAGCCTGTGCTCTCCAACTGTCCTTTTGGATGGTGCCTTTGGTGACAAGCAGCACACTTAAAGCAAGCCTGTCACAGCTTTGCCTGCCCTGCTCTGCTGCAGTTATGTGTCCAGTTTGTGTGACTTGCTTTGCCACTTGCTCCAGTGATTTCTGCTCCTGCCTACCTGGGAAGAGAGGCTTAGCTTTGCTCATGTGTGCACCATGACATGGGGATTTAGGCCCTGTGAGGCAGCAGAGGTTTCAAAGCCATGTTTAAATAAATAAGCAGCAGGGTTGGAGGTTCCCTGCCTCAGCAGATCTGAGAAGGGCCTTAGCCAGTGCCTGCTGAAACCTCTGCATGCCTCCCCAGTGACTTGGGCTGTAGTCCAGGCTGAAAGTGAGCATGTTGGAGTTATCCAGCAGCTATGGGAGATTAGCAGAGCTGTAGCGTGAGGGAGAGGCTGAGGTGTTATCATAACTGATTAATGTCATCCACCAATACCTGATTAAAACCAGCAGAAGTGTTTTTTCTTCCTCTGCAGCAGAAGAGCTCTCTTCCTCAGAAAGAGCATCTCTTAATTACCCCTCTGTAAACCCTCAGCAGGCAGAGCAGCAGCCTCATAGCTTCATTCTTCTCTGCTGTAATTAGTTTTTAATTTCATAAGCACATAGGTGGGGTAGTAGGTGTAGTCTTTGCTGTTTGGTTTTCTTCCCTTTTGTTTCCCTATCATTTATAGCAGAAGAATCCTTCATCCTGTAATGCAACTGCAGAAGACAATTGGAGAGCTGTTCTGACTGCCAGCAGCAGCAGGGCCACACTCTACTCTTTGCAGGGTGAGGGAGCTCAGGCTGAGATTGCAGATCCAGCAGTCACAGCTGCCTTGTTGTGATTATTGGCACATCTCAGCTCCCTCACTCATGTTCTGGGTGAAATCCTGGCTTGACTGACATCAGTCATGGAAATGCTGCTGGCTTCAATAAGGTCAAAATGTCATCCACTTTTTAATTGAAAAAAATAAGTCTTAGTGCCATTGCATATTTAATCTGGATAGAATCACAGAATCCTAGACTCAAGCAGGTTGGAAGAGACCTCCAAGCTCAGCCAGTCCAACCTAGCACCCAGCCCTTTGCAGTCAACCAGACCATGGCACTAAGTGCCTCATCCAGTCTCTTCTTGAACACCTCCAGGGACAGTGACTCCACCACGTCCCTGGGCAGCCCATTCCAATGCCAATCACTCTCTCTGCCAACAACTTCCTCCTAACATCCAGCCTGGACCTCCGCTGGCACAGCTTGAGACTGTGTCCCCCTGTTCTTTTGCTGGTTGCCTGGCAGAAGAGACCAACCCAACCTGGCTACAGCCTCCCTTCAGGGAGTTGTAGACAGCAATGAGCTCTGCCCTGAACCTTCTCTTCTCCAGGCTAGACAATCCCAGCTCCCTCAGCCTCTCCTCATAGGGTTTGTGTTCTTGTTCTTATAAATCTCAGCGAGCCTATAGAGTGCAGCAGCCATCACCATTGTTTCCTTTTCACAGTCTATCATCTAATTTAGGGGACACAGTCTAAAGTTGTGCCGGGGGAAGTCTAGGCTGGATGTTAGGAGGAAGTTCCTGGCAGAGAGAGTGATTGGCATTGGAATGGGCTGCCCAGGGAGGTGGTGGAGACATCGTCCCTGGAGGTCTTCAAGAAGAGACTGGATGGGGCACTTGGTGCCATGGTCTGGTTGATTGTCTAGGGCTGGGTGCTAGGTTGGACTGGATGATCTTGGAGGTCTCTTCCAACCTGGTTGATTCTATGATTCTATGTTTCTAATTTCTCTCACTAAAATATTCCAATTAGCCTCAAACCAGCAGAGCCAACCTGGCTCATGCAGACACCTACTGTCCTGATGCGACAGGCTGAGGCTTGTCACAAGCCAAAGCTCACCCTGAAGCTGCTGTGTGAGCGAGCAAATTAACAGCCTAGATAAAAAGCAAAGCCCACAACTGACTTTGTGATCAGTTGTATCCAGCTCTGGTAAGAGCATGTGTTTGGTCAGCCGTGCATGAGACACGAGAGGCTCCTGAACCCCAGGCAGACAAAGCACATTTTATCCCTCAGAAGAAGAGGCTGTTGCAGCCTGATAGGAAGCACAGCTCCTCAGGGAGCTGCCCAGAGGCAGGGCTATGCTCTCAGTGGTTTCTCTGGCTTACCACAGTAGCAAAATATGATTGCAAAACAGTCACTTAATGGCCCCAAAGCCTAAATAAAGTGCAATTAATGTCCTCTGTAGGTTTTTTTATTGATGATTTTGATGAGCAAAACCAACCACACAGGCAATCCTACCTTAAATTCACAAGGACAACTGTTCATTCTTGTATGCCTTGCCCAAGACAACTTACAGCTCACAGCAGTGTTTCTTCTGTCTCCTCCCTCCCTTCTCTCCAGCTTCTTGCTCCTGCATCATTGGCACTTGAAAAATTTCCGGGGGGGGGGAAATAGAAGACAACAACAAACACAAAAGCTGAAGAATTTTCCTACCTTCCTTTCTTCACCCTGGTAGTTTTTTAGAACTTCATTGTTCTAACTGCCTCATTACCTGTCAAACAGAATTGTGACACAAGAGAGATGTTGAGATACTGCAATGTGATCAGAGAAGGGTGACAAAGCTGGTGAAGGGACATAAGACTTACGAGGAGAGGCTGAGGGAGCTGGGGATGTGCAGCCTGCAGAAGAGGAGGCTCAGGGCAGAGCTCATTGCTGTCTACAACTCCCTGAAGGGAGGCTGTAGCCAGGTGGGGTTGGGCTCTTCTGCCAGGCAAGCAGCAACAGAACAAGGGGACACAGTCTCAAGTTGTGCCAGGGGAGGTCTAGGCTGGATGTTAGGAGGAAGTTGTTGTCAGAGAGAGTGATTGGCATTGGAATGGGCTGCCCAGGGAGGTGGTGGAGTCGCTGTGCCTGGAGGTGTTGAAGCCAAGCCTGTCTGGGGCACTTAGTGCCATGGTCTGGTTGCTTGGCTAGGGCTGGGTGCTAGGATGGACTGGCTGAGCTTGGAGGTCTCTTCCAACCTGGCTGATTCTATGATTCTGTGAACTGTTCTTTAGCGTTTGGAAGAAAAAAAGGCATCTCCCAAAGTCTTGGAGAACACTAATCCTAGCAAACAAACCAACCAACCCCAGACATTACAGATCTTCACTGCCTTGGCAATGTTTTGTTAGCCTATTAAGGGCGGAAAAAACCCCACACCCTTTCTGAAGTAGGTTCCTGAGCAGCATTTATATCTCTGTTATCCCCACATTGCATTGCTGTGCATGGGGTTATGAGCTGACCTGTTTTTCATGACTGACTTCTTCAGGGCAAGGTGAAGGGCAACATTTATCTCTGCTCACATCAATTCTTCGGTCAGCTCAGCAGCAAAGGTGATATTTGCTGCCCTGCTGCTGGAGATTCAACTAATGAGGCTGAGTGATTTATATGTTAAGGGCAGGGGAATCTGGAGCTTTATACAAAGGGCCCTGGTGGGAAATTTGCATGAAAATTTCATGCTGTTCACTCACAGGAGCCCTGCCTGACTCTGAGTTCTCTTCCCTGCTGTGCTGCCCTTCCCCTTGCTGCAGGGAGCTGCCCCACTTGGCTTCGGCAAAGCATCTCATGGCACTAAAGCACGCAGAGGTGGTTGGTTTGTTTGTCAAAGCTCAAGGGAACAGGAAGCTGTTGTTTGTTTTAAACCAAAAAGAAAGGGAGTTTGGAGACCTGGGAGGCCCTTTTGACAGTTCTGGCCATTTTCAACCACCAGGAGTTTTCTCTGCAGCCATTAAAGGTTGAGCTTAACCTCCTACAAATTTTGGAGAGGCAGGGAAGTGACTTCTCAATCCTGGAACAAAGGAGTGGACCAAGCTGGGTTAGCAGGAGTCCATTGTCTGGGCATGGAAAGCAGTTTGAGTTTGATTTAGATTCTCAGATGGGGATTGCTGAGGGTCTGGTCATACTTGTGTTTTGTCTGACTTGGTCCTGCCTGCTTGGCAAAAACCACTGCAGGCATTGGCCAGGGCATGTCTGCTTCCTGAGGCACACTAGCATCTATTCCAGAGAATATTCCTTGTTTGGTTTGTGAATGATGCTGAGACCTCAGAGCCCTGTGTGGATTCAGGGTCTGCGTTGCTCTATGCTGGGCTGAGTCTGTGATTGTTGCTGGCCTGTGGTTGATGATTGCTTCCTCCCCTTACCCTGCCTGTCCTGGAAAGGAAAGCAAGAGCTGTGCTCCAAATAGGTACCAGAGAACCATAGAATCAGCCAGGTTGGAAGAGACCTCCAAGATCATCCAGTCCAACCTAGCACCCAGCCCTGGACAAGCAACCAGATCATAGCACTAAGTGCCCCAGCCAGGCTCTTTTTGAACACCTCCAGGGACAGAGACTCCACCACCTCCCTGGGCAGCCCATTCCAATGCCAATCACTCTCTCTGCCAACAACTTCCTCCTAACATCCAGCCTGGACCTCCCCCAGCACAACTTGAGACTGTGGCCCCTTGTTCTGTTGCTGATTGCCTGGCAGAAGAAACCAAC
Organism: Pogoniulus pusillus; assembly: GCF_015220805.1. NCBI lineage: Eukaryota > Metazoa > Chordata > Aves > Piciformes > Lybiidae > Pogoniulus > Pogoniulus pusillus. The sequence continues at coordinate 19,609,561 of NC_087286.1, forward strand.
TCCACCTGGCTACAACCTCCCTGCAGGTAGTTGTAGACAGCAATGAGCTCTGCCCTGAGCCTCCTCTTCTGCAGGCTGCACACTCCCAGCTCCCTCAGCCTCTCCTCACAGGGCTCTGCTCCAGGCCCCTCCCAGCCTTGTTGCCCTTCTCTGGACACCTTCCAGCACCTCAACATCTCTCTTGCATTGAGGAGCCCAGAACTGGACACAGCACTCAAGGTGTGGCCTGAGCAGTGCTGAGCACAGGAACAGAATAAACTCCCTTGTCCTGCTGCCCACACTGCTCCTGAGCCAGCCCAGGATGCCATTGGCTCTGCTGCCCACTTGGGCACTGCTGCCTTATCTTTAGCTACTACCAGCACCCCCAGGTCCCTCTCTGCCTGGCTGCTCTCAGCCACTCTGTCCTCAGCCTGTAGTGCTGCTGCCAGATCTCCATTTGACACAGAGAAGCTAAGGGGACAATTGCACTGAGGTATCTGTCCACGGGCATGGCTGTAGATGACTTAAAAAACACATTCAGGGTTTGCTGGAGGTAAGCAGCTGTATCCCTGACCTCAATACTCCAAGTAGTTGGCCACAGTCTCTGGCACTGTTAGGAGAGGGAAGTGTCTTCAGGAGGGAAAGTCCAGGATGACTTTAAATGGCAGTTCCTTGCTGGAAATGTGATTCCAGCTGCTGGGCTTCATAGTTTGAACAAGTCTGGCTTATGTTCTGCATGGGGGGGTAAGTTTAGGCTTGCTGATTGAATGATCATGTTGGCAGCCCCTCAGAGGTCAGTGCTGAAGCAGATGCTCCTCCAAGAGCTGTAGGGGACCGCATATAGCCCCGCTGAGCACTGCAGCGGAGCTACCTGCATCCATCCCTGTGTGAGGCTCAAGGCTTTAGGCTTATTTTTTTGAGGAGGAGGAGGAGGCAATTTTTCTTCTTGTTGTTAGTGCTCCCAGTGCTCCCTGTGCCAGCTGCCTCGGGGGCCCAGCCAGCAACTGCACTGCTAAAACTCCTAATTGATACCTTCTAAAATTGCACCTTGGAAGCAGTTGACTGGCTCCTGCTATGAGCTGCTGAATAATTGAAGCAGTATTTGGGGGTTTTGCACTGAAGTACTAACAGCTGTGGTATGTTTTGATATTTATGAAGCCCAATAAATTATGGATTAGACAGTGCAGTGAGCCCAGCATGATGCTTATTACTGCTGGAGCGGCGGAGCTGATGGGCTGCTATTCATCCCGGTTTGCTTCCATTGTTTGGCTGAGTGTGACTGGTCTCTATTACTGGACTTAATAGAGCTTGCTCACAGGTTTAAGTTCTAGTCCCTGAGAGGTGACAGCATGGTTTAATTTCTCCTTCACTCCACAGATTTTAGGAAGACATGCTGGGACTATGCTTCAGGGCCACAGATGTGGAGATGATTGTTTCTGCAGTGATGGAAAGGGGCATGTGCTGGTTTGAGGCTAATTGGAATGTCTTAGTAAGAGGAATTAGATGATACTGTGATACTGTGATAGGCTGTGAAAACAATGGTGATGGCTGCTGCACTCATAGGCTTGCTGAGATGCATAAAAACAAGGACACATAGACAAGACAGAGTGTGTGTCTCTGTCTCTCAGAGTCTGTGTTTCTCCCTGGGGTGCTTCAGTGTAACTAATCCCTCTGCTTCCTAACTCCCCTGGCCGAGCCTCCAAACTCACCTTGCATGTAAGGCAAACTCTGGGATAAGGCAGAGATGCTAGGCTGTGAAAAGGAACCAGTGGTGATGTCTGCTTCACTCATAGGCTTGCTGAGACGGATAAGAACAAGAATACAAACATAGATAGAGGAGTTGCTCTTCCTGGCTCTGGCTGCTTCCCTTCTCTCTCTAAGCTGCTAACTAATCCTTCTGCTTCCTAACCCCCCCTAGCTGACTCTCCAGACTCACCTTGAACATAAGGCAAAGTCTGGGATAATGTGAGGGGGTGGAAAGAAGGTGGAAGGGTGGTTGGGAGCCCCTCCTGGGCACTCTGGTTTCTGGGAGGGCTGCTGTGCTTCTGTATTGCTCTTAACTTGTCTATTTCTGTATAGAGCTGTAAATATTGTAACTATCTGCTTGTATATTACTGAATCATAGAATCAAGCAGGTTGGAAGAGACCTCCAAGATCATCCAGTCCAACCTAGCACCCAGCCCTGGCCAGTCAACCAGACCATGGCACTAAGTGCCTCAGCCAGGCTTTTCTTGAACACCTCCAGGCACAGTGACTCCACCACCTCCCTGGGCAGCCCATTCCAATGCCAATCACTCTCTCTGCCAGCAACTTCTTCCTAACTTCCAGCCTAGACCTCCCCTGGCACAACTTGAGACTGTGTCCCCTTGTTCTGTATTGTGAACATAAAGCTTCATTCCTTAACTTCTAGCCAGCTGAATCTAGTCTGGGTGACTTCATAAGAGTGTGGAGGGGTAACTCCCAAACCATCACAGAGGCACTAGCAGAATTAGCAGCAAGTCTTGGCATTAAACTGAAAATGATACAAAATCCAATCTACTTTGCAAGCTGGTCTGTGGGTAAATATCTGTCTTCTCTAGGATGCCTCATTCATTGCAAGAACTTCTTCATAGCTGAGCCCCAGTGCTCTTGAGTTTGAGCTCTTCATTCCTCTGCCTGTTATCCAGGAAAATTTTGGTTTGTGGATTTTCACTTTGCAGATGATCATAGAATCAACCAGGTTGGAAGAGACCTCCAAACTCATCCAGTCCAACCTAGCCCTATCCACTCAACTCCCTGGCAGCCCATTCCAATGGCAGATTTTAAGTACTTGACGCTAAATAAAAGCAGTAGCAACCAGGGTGGTAAAATAATGTTTTATTCCATGAATGAACAAACACTACCATGCCACATCCTAAAGTTCTCTCTACAAAAAGATTGTGGACAGAGCAGATTTTTACATTTTTTCTTGGGTCAAGTTCATTTCAGGCTCTTGAACCTGTTTGGTGTAGCAAAATCTGGACACGCAGCATTCTTATTGTCTATTTGGCATTCTTTTTTTGCCAGATAAAGCAGATTTATACCATAGTTCTTGTTCACACAATGTTGATGCACTGTAAATGAAAGAAGGTAACTAAAACCAAACTAGGTAAGTTCTGTAGTTTATCAATATATATATATCTATCTGGTTTTTGTTTTTCCCCATGATGGTCAAAGTACAACCAACATTCAAAGCTTAAAACAAAGATACCCAGGGAAAAAAAAAAAGACACACTAAAGAACACAATGGAGACATCATCATTGCTGCCAGGATGTGAGTTTAGCCACAGTACTATGCAAAAAAAAAAAGTAGAAACTTGGCATTGATATTGGAGCTGTCAAAACAAGGAAAGGAATTACATTGATTGTTATAGTTCCAAGCTAGTACGTCTAAAGAGTCCTGATCAGCAAAGGAGTGGTATCGCATGCATGCTGAACACAAGACTAATATTGGATGGGGGACCTGACAAAGAACTGACTTACATTCCTTTATATACAACAAAAAAAAAAAAAATGAAATATACAGTATTGATACTGGCTGTACATTTGGTCAGAGTATTTTACAAGGAGGGACACTAGTCCAGATTCCTGCGGCGCGGTTGGCGAGCCGAACTGAATGAAGGTTCTCTCTGAGAGCTGGAGGCTTGCACAAGAAGGTTTAAAAGTTGCTTTGCACCACTATGATCAAGTGTTAGATATTAAGGGAAAAAATAACTATTCCCCTTTCTTGTTTTCTTTTATGCTTGGAAAAAACCCTAGTGTGAGCAGAAGATGTAAGTAAATGTGTTTAAAGTGTGCTAATCGTTGACCTGGAAATGAAATGAAGCTGCAGTAAATCTCTGCACCTTGGTTCTGTTTAAGTGGCTTCAGGAGATGATCTCTGAATTACCTGGTACAAATTCCTGCTGCCATAACCTTGCCATTGATCTCCTTGGGTCCCTTCCAACCCCTAACATGCTGTGATCTAGACTCTCCCCAACAGATTGCCAACCAGTTGTTCCAATACTAAAGGAAGAAAAAGTACAACTGTGACCACCATGTATTTTCTCTATTGGCACAAAACCAGTGCTGTGTGTAGCTTTATTTCTCTGCATACTTCCCAAGGCTGCCAAAGAAAATACTCCATAAGTCAAGCAAAGGATACATTGGGAATATTAAGGTGAGATTAACACTAAGGGGAGATTTCCTTTGCTTTGTTGTAACTTTTATGTCGGAGTACTTTGACCTCGCTTCCTCTTTTAGACCCCTAAGGTCTAAAGTGATGATGTGGGAAATGGGATAAAGAACACTGAGTGTAGAAACCTAGTAAAATCATTATGTGAGCACTGATATAAAGCATCACCAACCTGATACACATGAAGGAGGTGGGTTCAGCTTGAGAGGGTCTTCAAACACTCTCATGGAGAGGAAGAATGCTGTATTCAAAGATGAGAACATTGGAGACTCCAGCCAAGAATGTGACCCACAACTGATGCCAGGTGGATGAAAGGTAGAGATGTCAGAGTGAGGGAGATGTCAGCCTTCCTCCCAAAGACCCCAAAAGGTGACCACCAGATGGCAATGAGCATGCCTGAAGAGGTGGGACAGTATGGAAATGAGTTCCAGGAGCTGATTGTAATAGCTCCACCTATTCCCAGAACTAATTGTACTAACCCTACCCCTGTACTGAATAGGTGTGATTTGGTAGCATAAATATTTTGCCTGAACAAGGTGAAGGTGTGCAAGGGCTTTGGAGGATCACAGGCCCACAGGATTTTAGGGGTTGGAAAGGACCCAAGGAGATCATCTAGTCCAACCCCCCTGCCAGAGCAGGACAATCCTATCTAACACAGATCACAGAGGAACACATCCAGACAGGCCTTGAAAGGCTCCAGAGAAGGAGACTCCACAACCTCTCTGGGCAGCCTGTGCCAGTGCTCTGTGACCCTTACAATAAAGAAGTTCCCCCTTGTGTTCAGATAGAACCTGTTTTGCTGCAGCTTACACCCATTGCTCCTTGTCCTATCCCAGGGAGCAGTGAGCAGAGCCTGTCCCCTCCCTCCTGGCAGCCCTCAGATACTTACAAACATTTATCAAATCCCCTCTAAGTCTTCTCTTCTCCAGACTAGCAGCCCCAGGTCCCTCAGCCTCTCCTCATCAGCCATGCCCTCCAGTCCCCTCATCATCCTTGTAGCCCTCCGCTGGACCCACTCCAGCAGATCCCTGTCCCTCTGCAACTGGGATGACCTCCCCTTGCCACACAGCGCTGATTAAACATGCCTACCTAATAACCTTTGCATGTTGGGAGGTCATATTTTCCCTAAGTCAGTGAGTTGGCTAATTCACTGTTATTTCCCCGTCCAGAACAAGCTGAGAAGTTAATAAAGTAAACATGAGACCAAATGACAACAGAAATAAAAGCTATACAAGATTAGGAACTAATTACAGGAAGGTAAAGATCAATACAAGCATTGTGATATCTAAGTACAGTTGAATCTGTCCTGTAGCAGTGGCAAACCTTCTGAACATGGGAAGGAGCAGGCAAGTATCTGTGAATCAGTAATCTTCAAATTAATTGTGCTATAATCTTTTCACAGGATCACAGCTCACAGGATGCTAGGGGTTGGAAGGGACCCAAGTAGATCATTGAGTCCAACCCCCCCCCTGCCAGAGCAGGACAATCCTATCTAACACAGATCACAGAGGAACACATCCAGGCAAGCCTTGAAAGGCTCCAGAGAAGGAGACCCCACAACCTCTCTGGGAAGCCTGTTCCAGTGCTCTGTGATCCTCACAGTCAAGAAGCTCTCCTTTGTGTTGAGGTGAAACCTCTTTTTTTCTGTGTATTAGGTTAGAACTTTTATCTGGCACAGTGTGATGCTGACTACAGTAAACCTCAATGTGGATGGTGGATTTCACTGCAACTGCTTGATTGCTTGAATGCAAAGAGACAGTTAAATCTTCCAGTCCTCGAAGTGGTTTCTTGGGGTGTCCCATCTCACTCCATTCAGTTCTTACCACTTTCAAGCTAGAATTCACTCTGTGGCAAATAAAACACAAAAGGAAAAAAAAAAAAAAGGGAAAAAAGAGAGACACACAAACACAAAAGAAACCAAACCCAAACCAAGGAAGAAAAAGAAGATGTTGGTTGTGATGGATTAATTTCAGACAGCAGTTTCTGCTGAGTTCACCATGCTTAATGCTCTTCCATTTAGGAAGGAGTTGCTGTCAAGTAAAGCAGATGAGCTGCTTTCAGTTTCCTTTCAATACATGCTAACAGTGTCACATCTCTTTCTTCAGGAAAATGATCCAGTTGCATATTGTTAGAGAGATCTGCCTTGTGCTTAGCAAGGGCAAGTAGAGTTAATCGTCGTCCTCCTCCTCTTTCAGTGGAGCTACTGGGAGTTTGTCCTGAACTTGGAAACACGATGCAAAGAAGTTGACAATGGAGTTGTACAAATGCTGCTCCAGTACTGCATTGGTGAAGTAATGGCTTTCATCAGGGTAAATCTGTGCAGAAACAGGCAAATACACACCAATCACAGAACCGAAGGATCATAGAATCAAACAGGTCGGAAGAGACCTCCAACATCAGCCAGGCCAACCTAGCACCCAGCCCTAGCCAGTCAACCAGACCATGGCACTAAGTGCCTCAGCCAGGCATTGCTTCAACATCTCCAGGGACAGTGACTCCACCACCTCCCTGGGCAGCCCATTCCAATGCCAATCACTCTCTCTGCCAACAACTTCCTCCTAACATCCAGCCTAGACCTCCGCTGGCACAACTTGAGACTGTGTCCCCTTGTTTTGTTGCTGATTGCCTGGCAGAAGAGCCCAGCCCCAGCTGGCTACAGCCTCCCTTCAGGCAGCTGCAGACAGCAACGAGCTCTGCCCTGAGCCTCCTCTTCTGCAGGCTGCACACCCCCAGCTCCCTCAGCCTCTCCTCACAGGGCTTTGCTCCAGGCCCCTCACCGGCTTTGTCGCCCTCCTGTGGACACCTTCCAGCACCTCAACATCTCTCTTGAATTGAGCTTAAAGTCTCAGGACTGAGCACCTATATCTGCAGGTTGAGCTGGCCTGCAAACCCACTGCTTCTCCTCAGCACCACTTGTCTTCCTGTAAATGCACAGGAGGTCCAGGGTGACCCAAGCACCACAGCCCTCCAAGTGCAGACCTGCATCATCCTTGGCAAGGAACTCTGTTGGAAGAGCCTTTTCCATGTAACACCAGTCTGACCACACTTGCAAGTGCAAATAACAGTTCTTGCTCCTTTGTGAAAATTGAAAAAGAACTCCAGCCAGAGTCTGTGGAGCTGTGAATTAGGATCCACTCACCAAAATGAGTGCTTTCAAGGGAAAAGTGACATTGAGCAAAAATCAAGGTTGCTGGAGAAGTGATTGAATAGAAAGCAATGTTGGAAGATAGAAACTAAATAGTTTAAATGCAACTTTCCTTTTAAATGGAAGAGGTAACTTCAGTGCATGTTGAAGAAATGTGAGAGGATCATAATGGGTTGTCCAGACTGGGGTATTGAAAGGGAAAAAAGCAGTTTCTAGGGCTGGAAGCTTGCAGGCAGGACTGAGGTGTCTTGATGCTCCAAGTCCCTCAATCCATGATAGATCCCTTATCTCTCCATTCAGCCCTCAACTCATCTTGGATGTGTGTCAAGCCCATTGGTGCCTTCAAGCTCTAACATACTAATGCTTCTGCGCTGCAAAATGCGTCGGGGCTGCTTAGCTGCTGTAGTGCTGACCGGAGGCGTGCTGGGCTTGCTGCTTCGCTCGGATGTCTCTGCTCCATCCGATCTGCCTTGGGAGTACGATGGAGAGAGCAAACCCATGGCGTGAAGCTCCTCGGCAGCGCAGCCAGAGGGAGCTGGAATTCAGTGAATCAGGCACTGGTAAGCCCTGGGCCAGCGCAGCACAGCGGCAGGCGCCGGCAGCTGCGGCACGGTGCGCGGCGCAGGCTGAGCCCGGGCGGGCTGCGCTGCCCTGACTGCGGGTGAGGATGTAGCAGAGGGTAGCGACTATCCCCAGCAGTGTGGATGGGTTCTTTTTGGAAGCTGTACTGCCTCGGACACAGGTCACTGAGCAAATCACAGATGTAAGCCCGTGGAAAGAGAGGTTTTCTAAAGCAGAGACTGTGTTCCCTTGTTCTGTTGCTGGCTGCCTGGGAGACCAACCCCACCTGGCTACAGCCTCCCTTCAGGGAGCTGCAGACAGCAATGAGCTCTGCCCTGAGCCTCCTCTGCTGCAGGCTGCACACCCCCAGCTCCCTCAGCCTCTCCTCACAGGGCTGTGCTCCAGGCCCCTCCCCAGCCTTGCTGCCCTTCTCTGGACACCTTCCAGCACCTCAACATCTCTCTTGAATTGAGGAGCCCAGAACTGGACACAGCACTCAAGGGGTGGCCTGAGCAGTGCTGAGCACAGGGGCAGAAGAACCTCACTTGTCCAGCTGGCCACACTGCTCCTGAGCCAGCCCAGGATGCCATTGGCTCTGCTGCCCACCTGGGCACACTGCTGCCTCATCTCCAGCTACTCTGTACCTCTAGGTGCTGCTCTCAGCCACTCTGTCCCCAGCCTGTAGTGCTGCTTGGGATTGTTGTAGCCAAAGTGCAGAACCCTGCACTTGGTTCAGTCTCATCCCATTGGCCTCTGCCCACCCATCCAGCCTGTCCAGGTCCCTCTGCAGGGCTCTGCTACCACTCTCCAAACCAAAACAGTGGTATCACACAGGAGCAAGAGTGCACAGGAACACACTGGACACTGCTGCTCTTCCTGCAGCCAGGCTGTGTTTCCAAGTGGCTTTCCAAAGCTTGCTTCCTAACACCAGTTTGAGTTCAAACTATTAAATATGAGAAAAGGAAAAACATACTTTACCTGCAAGCTGTAATTAGCCTTTGCCCTAATTAGGTGTGTGATAAGGTCTGCAGTATGCTGAAAATGGATTTTTTCTGCAAAAACAAATTACAGTCATTAACGAGGTAAATTTAATTAAGAAAAATCAAAGGCATCCCACCACATAATGAGCTCAAATGATGGGCTCACTTACCATCAGCAGTAGCATGAATGATCAAAAATGTCTGCTCCTTCAGTAATGAGACTCTGTGTGCTAATTTGGTGATCTGCAAAGGAAAAGGTTGCCAGAAGATTAAAAATCTTGCTAGAAATTAGCCATTTACATAGGGAAAATAGGACCACTTCATTCCACTTGGTACTTTATCATTGGGATAACAAGCAGGCACTGGCACAGCATGTTCTACTGGCTACTTAAATCAGCCTGTAGGTAAAACAGACCCCCACCCTCTCCTTCCAGCCTCAGAATCAGCAGCAGGAAGAGGTCAGAGACTGTCATCTGTTCTGATAATGTTTACCCAAAGTCTGAGCTGCAGAACACATCAAAAATGTCAAAGTGAAGCTCCAGTGAATACAAAACACTGATCATAGAATCATAGAATCAAGTAGGTTGGAAGAGATCTCCAAGCTCAGCCAGTCCAACCTAGCACCCAGCCCTAGCCAAGCAACCAGACCATGGCACTAAATGCCACAGCCAGGCTTGGCTTCAACACCTCCAGGCACAGTGACTCCACCACCTCCCTGGGCAGCCCATTCCAATGCCAATCACTCTCTCTGCCAACAACTTCCTCCTAACATCCAGCCTAGACTTCCCCCAGCACAACTTGAGACTGTGTCCCCTCGTTCTGTTACTGGTTGTCTGGGAGAAGAGACCAACCCTCACCTGACTACAACCTCCCTTCAGGGAGTTGCAGAGAGCAAGAGGTCACCCCTGAGCCTGTGATGAAAAGTGTGCCTGAGCCCAAGAACTGTTCAGAGAGCTGGAGTGACTTTGGTATGGTTTGAAGGCCAACCTCAAGGATCTTGGACAGCCAGAAGAAGGATCTGATAGCAAATTCAAGTGTTCACTGATGAAAATGGCTTTGCCCCTGACTGTCTTTCAGAGGCATAGAGGAAATACACATCGGAGGGACTTGAAATGCTATTGGGTTAGACTTAGAGAAACGAAGGCCAACTCCCCTTTTCTCTACATTGTTCAGAAGAATACAGGTCTGAAGGAGAAGCTAAAAGCCTACAAAATGTCTTCAGGTGGCAAAAGGAACATGTATCTTGAATCACAGATAGCAATGCTTTATAGGGGCAGGGAAGAGTACCTGCCTCAACTTAAACTCATGTTTCCTCTCCAAATGCACATGCCCTAGCTCTGCTTCACTTAGGGGACAGGATCCATCCTAACTGTACCAATCCTATCTTTTACAAGATGTCATCCTCCTGCTGTCTTGTGTCTTATGCTTCCCACATGAGATAGGAAATACATGCCAACCAGCAACAGACTTTCCATGCCTGGCTATGGAGGTCAATTGAGCTGATTGAAAACACTGGCATGCATTGTTAAGATATGGTCACTGTCATTTCACATGCTGGGTTAATGTAAAGGTTGAAAAGATAAACCCCCTGAACATTAGAAGTGCCTCTGTGTATTTCCTTGATGGTAGTGGCAAGTTTTTGGAGATTTGTGTGGATTCAGGTCTGTTCTGGCTTTGCTGCACCTCCACACTCTATGTGGACATAGAAAGTGTTAGCATTATTTTTTCCAGGATGTCCTCTGATCTTCCCTCTTCTGTTGGACTTAAGGAATACTCATCCTCAGATTCCTGGCTTTGATGCCTAAGTCTTCTGACGACCCCACCTGGCTACAACCTCCCTTCAGGTAGCTGTACACAGCAATGAGCTCTGCCCTGAGCCTCCTCTTCTGCAGGCTGCACACCCCCAGCTCCCTCAGCCTCTCCTCACAGGGCTCTGCTCCAGGCCCCTCCCCAGCCTTGCTGCCCTTCTCCAAACACCTTCCAGCACCTCAACATCTCTCTTGAATTGAGGGGCCCAGAACTGGACACAGCACTCAAGGGGTGGCCTGAGCAGTGCTGAGCACGGGGGCAGAAGAACCTCCCTTGTCCTGCTGCCACAGGCCTGCTGATCCAGCCCAGGATGCCATTGGCTCTGCTGCCCACCTGGGCACTGCTGCCTCATCTCCAGCTACTATCTGCCAGCACCTCCAGGTCCCTCTCTGGCTGCTCTCAGCCACTCTGTCCCCAGCCTGTAGTGCTGCTTGGGATTGTTGTGGCCAAAGTGCAGAACCCTGCACTTGGCCTTGTTCAATCTCATCCCATTGGCCTCTGCCCACCCATCCAGCCTGGCCAGGTCCCTCTGCAGGGCTCTCCTACCCCTCAACAGATCCACACCTGCTCCTACTTGGTGTCATCTGCAAACCCACTGATGCAAGACTCAATGTCCTGGTCCAGATCATAAATTAAGCTACTGAACAGGACTGTGCCCAGCACTGATCCCTAGGGCACACCACCGGTGCCAGCTGCCAGCTGGATGTGGCACCATTCACCACCACTCTCTGGGCCCAGCCCTCCAGGCAGTTCTTGACCCATATCAGAGTGAATCTGTCCAAGCCATAAGCTGCCAGCTGTGCCAGGAGCTTGTTGTGGCAGACAGTGTTAAAGGCTTTGCTGGAGTCCAGGTAAACTCCATCCACAGCCTGCCCCACATTCCCCAGGCAGGTAACCTGATCATACCCATCACTATTCTTAGGACAAGAGAAGCAGTAATCAGCATGAAGGACCCCTTGATGCCTTTTAAATGCAGAGTTTTAGTAGAGAGCCCATCTTGCATGTTCCTTTTCCTCCCCAAAAGAGCAAGCACTGAGGAAGAGTCAGCAGCCTGTTCACATTTCACCAGGGGAAGGCAGTGCTTGTGCAGTTACCTCGTAGGCTCTGTTATCAATCCCGTGCAAGCCCAAGTATCGCTCAGAAAAGGCTGAAGCTTGAAGAGAAGAGAAGAAAAGAGCTCTTTTCAGTCACAAGCAAGTACACTGCAGCTTCTCACTCAAATATTGCAAAGGCTAAACAAAGCATCTCCTTTCCTAGCACTGCCTTAGTTACACAGGACATAGAGCTGAGAGCTTTTGAAAGTGCACCAAGAATATGCTTGGAACTGGAGTCTGTCATTGTCGTTGTGTACTCAGGGTTCCCAAATGAGGCACAGGGAGCTCCTATCATGTGTCCTTTTCTCCTTTCACACAGGGCCACCTCCACCAACAGTCTACTGCAAGCTTCTGTTGGGCTCAGGGATAACTGTGGGGGACCTGAAGGCTGGCTTAACATCACTGAATTTGATGTCCCATGATTTTCACTGGTGCTAAGCACAAAGGGAACTGGTGTCCCTGGGAGGAAGTAGCATGTGCAGTGGAGTACTGCTGTCAGAGAGAGGAGGAGGTGGGCAGGCTGGATTACAGCTGCCATGGATGGATGGCTCAGGAAAGAAGGAAGCATGCCTGTTGGGGTCAGAGGCTGGAGGGGTATAGAACCAGCTATTTAAAAAGGAGTGAGCAATACAATTTATGTTACTACTCTGACCACCATGGTTGGTGTCACGGAGGACTGCAGAGTTGCTCTTGAGTGGGGAAAAAGGGGTTTAGCTCTGGTCCTAAGAAGACACACAATATAAAGCAGGCAGGATCCTGGGGAAGAAAGAGAACACAATTGGGAAGGGTTAGGGCAGCAAGAGGGTCTGCAGGCTCGGAGAAGAGGTTTACCATATAGTTTGAAGTCTGTCAGTGGGGACAGAGCAGCTCCACAGGCAAACACTTGGTTCTCTTCACCAGCTGGCAGCATATAAGTGCTCAGGTAGCCACCGTAATCCTGAAACACAAGAGGGCAGACATGTCAGTGGTCCAGCCATGAGGCATTGCTGCCTTTGATACAGAAATAGGGCAGCTGAGACCCTGCAGCAAACTCTCAGCCATCATACAGCCCTTAATATCCTGCCTTTTAAAAACACAAACCAAGAGGCCGCTCCCTGGCTTCAGCAGATGCATCTGACATGAGCTCTTTGCTTGTTGCAGGTTCCCAAAGGCAGGAAGGTTGTGTGCTTCAGAGCTTGGCTCTTTTCATCTCACATTATGGCCAGGAGTCTGATCAGATATGTCACTTCTCCAAAATATTACCTTAATCTTCCATTATTGAAACCGGACATCACAATTACAGCATCTGCCACCAGCCTGCTAACAATTCCCTGCAGAGATGCTGCTGCACAGCACAGCTCTCCTTGCCTGCTCCAAGCCTCTGTCGCTCACAATAAACAATTCCTCTCCCAGCCCCCTTCACATTTCAAACCCTCTGTGCACTTGGCAATCGCTGCTTCCCAGCCAGACACACACTGGGGTGTGACTTAGCCCCAGAAATCAATACTGTTGGTGTATATTTTTAAGACAGGAGCTGGATCTATCCACGTTCCCACAGGCCTTAAGGGGCAAGATTGAAATGAAATGAAGGTTTGCAAGGGGAAGAACCCTAATTAATTCTCTGACACCATTGTTCTGCCAAGCAGTCACTTTCTGCTCTGGGAAGTTAATTTAGAAGAAAAAGTGACAAATACATTGATAAAAAGAGAGCTTTCATCTTGAGCATCTCTCAGGAAGAAGCAGCCTACCTCAAAACTAAGTAACAACAAAGAAAATCACCACTGGCACAGGTAATAAATCAGGATTTAGCTCAGCTGCTGAGCCACATCAATGGACTAACTATGAGAGCACTGAGGAGCAATGGGAGAACACTACCTTCCCAAAGACGCCAACTCGCAGCTTGTCGACGTAGTGCTCCTTCAGCATGGTCCTAGAATGTGACAGAGGAGAAATAATGGGTTAAAAAAATATTTGTTTTCCCTTAGGTAGAGCAAAGTGTGATTTTTATCAGCTTGAATTAGCAAAATGATGCAGATAATCTAAATGATGCAGCAAAATGATGCAGACAATCTAAACTCACACTGTTGTTACACGCAGCTTCCACGTGAGTGAAAGTTCGATTTAAGCTTGCAACCTGTTGTGCTGGATTTGGCCAGGAAAGGGCAACAAATGCCCTGCCTCTGAGAGTCAGAATAAAGCTGAAATGAGGTTGTAGCCAGGTGGGGTTGGTCTCTTCTCCCAGGCATCCAGTGACAGAACAAGAAGACACAGTCTCAAACTGTGCCAGGGCAGGTTTAGGCTGGATGTTAGGAAGAAAGTCTTCATGGAATCAGTGGTTGGCATTGGAACGGGCTGCCTGGGGAGGTGGTGGAGTCCCCATCCCTGGAGGTGTTTAAGAGGAGGCTGCATGAGGCACTTAGTGCCATGGGTTAGTTAATTAGAAGGGTTAGGTGATAAGTTGGAACTGGATGGGCCTAGAGGTCTCTTCCAACCTGGTTAATCAGTGATTCTGTGATGCTACTGCACTATGCTGATAGTGTTTTAGGCATGACTATGTGCTGAATCATAGAGTCAGCCAGCTTGGAAGAGACCTCCAAGCTCATCCAGTCCAACCTAGCACCCAGCCCTGTCCAGTCAACCAGACCATGGCACTAAGTGCCTCATCCAGGCTTGGCTTCAACACCTCCAGGCACAGTGCCTCCACCACCTCCCTGGGCAGCCCATTCCAATGCCAGTCACTCTCTCTGCCAACAGCTTCCTCCTAACATCCAGCCTAGACTTTCCCCAGCACAACTGATGCTGAATACATCTAACAAGACAACAGGAATTGATATTGAAGGTTTTGCACTCTTTGTTCTGTTTTAAACAGTTTAAGGGCTTAAAGATTCCCCCCCCCCCCACTGACTGGGCCAGCAAAATAATGAATATAGGAGCTGATATTCAAGCTTACTTGTCTGTAGCTGTGTGACTCTGCAGAGCTAAAAATAACTAGGCTTTGAACAGGTGACACAGATAAGTGTGGTCTAATTTAGCTCTGTTTAAGGCTTGTTTTTCTCCTTCTGCACCCGCTGGCATGACCCCTCTCTCACATGCTACCACTTGCTCACAACTGTATGACTACATTGCCACTACATTGTCCTCCCCTGCCATCTCCTTGCTCTATTCTACAGACTTTTAAAGCAGCCAGGGCTAATGACAGTCTTTGGTTAATTATAATTAATGAATTATAATTAATGAACTAGTAGAGTGAGTTCAGAGGAAGGCCACGAAGATGCTCTAGAGGGCTGCAGCAGCTCTGCTATGAGGACAGGCTACAAGAGTTGGGGTTCTGTAGCATGGAGAAGAGAAGGCTTTGAGGAGACCTTGGAGTGGCCTTCCAGTATCTGAAGGGGGCTACAGGAAGGCTGGGAAGGGACTATTGAGAAGGTCTTGTAATGAGAGGATGAGGAGGAATGGGTTTGAACTGGCAGAGGGGAGATTGAAAGTAGCTGTTAGGAAAGGGTTGTTTGCAGTGAGGGTGGTGAGACACTGGCACAGGTTGCCCAGGGAGGTTGTGGAGCACAGAAGCACCCAATGTGATCTTTGATCTTTGATCACATTGGGTGCTTCTGTGCTCCACAACCTCCCTGGAGATGTTCAAGGCCAGGTTGGATGAGGCTTTGAGTGACCTGTTCTAGCGGGAGGTGTCCCTGCCTGAACTGGCTGATCCTTGAGGTCCCTTCCAACCTCCACCATTCTATGATACCATAAGAACAGTGTCACTCACCTGACAGCTTCCAGCTGGTCCTTCTCTTCCAAAAGGCCCAGCCTCCTCTTAACCTCGTGCAGGAGCTTGGTGCCTTGGAAGCCGCTCCCGCGGCCGTCGAACTTGAGCACGATGGCGTTGTGGGAGCTGACCATGACACTCTCCCACGTCACCTCAAACCTCTCTGTGACGATCTGGCTGCCAGGTGTCCCATCTCTGGAGCAGAAACAGGTGTTGAGCAAAGGCAGTGGCACCAAGAAAGGGCCAGACACCCTTCCCCAGGCTGTCAGCTCAGCTTGCCGTGGCAACGTGGGCTGGCAGCTCCCACATGCATCACAAGGCAGGGAAGATTTCAAGCAGTGGAGTCTCTCTGCACCAGTGATGTGCAGCAGGATGGTTACGTGGGATGAGTTTTGGGGGTGGGGTGGAAGATGAAGGTTGTTTTCTGCCTCTCTCCTCGCACAGCAACTACTGCTGCTGTGCTAAGCTGGGCTTTGAACAAACCTAGCAAGCACACAGCTAACTGGGCAGATTCCTCCTGTGAGTAAAGCAGGGCAAGGATGCTGAGGTCAGCTGAGTTTTGCTATTTCACACCTGCTCTAATCTAGATCTATTTTCTGTAGTCCCCAAGGATGTTATTTTTCTGTTGGAGGGGTTTCTGTCAAGAGTCTGCTTTGGGGAGCACTGGCACTGCCAAAGTCTGTTGGAGGAAGCTTGCAAACATTAATTGTCTTTCCTTTCCTGGTAAGCACTGGGGGTTCATTTGCTGCCCCCATTTCCCAGCCCACACTTTCCCACAGGGCTCTTGAGAGCAGCTGCAGACAGAGCTGGCAATCACTTCTATCACTGCTGCTGCCCACAAATACAGAGGGAAAGGACACTTCTAAAGTGATGACACTACCAGTCTAAAAATGCCCAGGTTGGCCCAAAAATTGGTGGGGAAGGAGGGAGAGGGGGGCAAGACTCCCTCTTCATCCTTCTGCTTAGGGCCTGACCCTGTGCAGGGCCACTCCTCTTGAAACACTGAGCCCACTTCAGCCAAACAGCTTGGAAAAAATGAAGAACTGGGTGATGATTCCAAGTAATATTTTAGGAGTGGGATTAGTGTAGAGCCACTGGCACTTGCATCTACTTCTTGTCATTTCTGGGGTTCTTGGAGACATCAGACAACTCGTGGTAGGATTCAAATGTGCATGTGACTTCAGGCATTTGCATTAATTCAGGCGAGACCCAGGCACATCCAGCTCCAGAGGCAGCCTAATCAAGTGCTGTTAGCTTGATGAGTACCAATCTTCCTCAAGCACTCCTGTAATGAAGTGCATTTTCTCTGCAGTAATTATGTGATGTAATGACATGCTTATTGCAGTGGTTTTGTCCTTCATGGAGGGATGTGCAGGATGGTGTTCAAGCACTTATGTGGCATTCACCACTCCTGCATGAGCCTTCTCTTTTGTGGGGTGTTCCCTGGCAGAGAGTAAGTGAGGCAGTGGGACACAGCTAGGGCCAAACAGGTTCTTCCAAGGTCTGACTTCTCTCCTCCACTTTCTTTCCAAATGGCCAGTAAAGAACCTCAGTAATGTGTACTGTTATTACTAAATGTTGTGGGGTGCTCCCTAGCAGAGAGTAAGTGAGGCAGTGGGACACAGCTAGGGCCAAACAGGTTCTTCCAAGGTCTGACTTCTCTCCTCCACTTTCTTTCCAAATGGCCAGTAAAGAACCTCAGTAATGTGTACTGTTATTACTAAGTGTTGTGGGGTGTTCCCTAGCAGAGAGTAAGTGAGGCAGTGAGACACAGCTAGGGCCAAACAGGTTCCTCCAAGGTTTGACTTCTCCACTTTCTTTCCAAATGGCCAGCAAAGAACCTCAGTAATGTGTATTGTTATTACTAAATGTTGCCTAAAGAAAGATGCATCTGCAATGCCTGCCAGGAGGAAATCCTGCCCACCCATATAAATACAAATCTCCATCATGGAGATCTTCAAGTGTTTCCAGCTCTGTCTTTACTGTCACTTCAGGGGACACTGGCACTTACATGGGAAGGATTGCTGCATGAAGGCATCTGAAGATAAATCTGTAGTAAGGCTGACTGCATCCCACTCTAAAACTGCCTGTGAGGTTCAGGGTGAGCAACCTGAGCACTGGGACACAAAGTCAACACCCATCTTTTATTCCCCCTTATTCTGTTTCTGCCCTCAAAATGATGCAGTTACAAGTGTATGTGGGACAACTATAAAATCCTACTATTTACTCTGCAGGATTTTACTGGGGCATCCTCCTGAGAGCTGAAACCTCAGCTCAGACACGGGAGAGAAGGGTCCTATGGCCAGCCTCTCCCAGCTCTGAGTAGGGATAGATGTGCTGCACGTAGGCGCTAAAGTGGTCTGACATCCATTATACAAAAGAGATTTAAAAGGCTCTGACCACAGCTGAGGTTTCCACACTGCCCTAATAATGTGAACAGAAAGAAAGGAGGAGTGAGAACTTACACAACCAAAAGCAAGGGGTAGTGCGAGGCGTCCGAGAACGTTGCCGGCTTTAAGATCTGCATTGGCAATTCTAGGTGAAAAAAAGAAACCCAAACATGTCTTTACTGTGGGAATGGTGATGTAACTCTAAAGGCTTTTCAGGGAGTTTAGCCCTGAGTAGGAAGAAAACAGCACTTCATCAGAAGCACTGGTAAATAACACCTTAGGAGCGCAGATGTTGCCAGTGAAAAGACCCACGTTATGATAGCCACGGTGACAAGAAATGTAAATCGGGAGTACAGTCTGAGCTCTTCAGTCATGCATCATTTCTACAGCGTTCAATTAACATCTGGCAAGAGCTGTAATTTTCCTTTTTGGCAGCTGGGTGACTGATGCAGCCAGAAATCAATATTTCAGGCTAGCCGAGGAGCGGGAAAATCAGCGATGAAAACGATAATTTAAAACCCAATTAAGTCTGGTGGCTGGAGGAGAGAATAGGATTATTTTGCTGTGATGGTGTGAAGACAGATAGAGAAACATGGGGTTTAATCCTAACTTCCAGAGGGCTTAATTTTGCTCCAAAGCAGGAGGCAGCCACGCTGAAGCTCACGTTGTGAGACTGGTACTGAATCACTAGGCTTAATCACTAGGCTATGGTCTAGTGATTAAGGATGCTGGGATGAAGGTTGGACTGGATGACCCTGGTGGTCCTTTCATAGAATCATAGAATCAAGCAGGTTGGAAGAGACCTCCAAGCTCAGCCAGTCCAACCTAGCACCCAGCCCTGGCCAATCAACCAGACCATGGCACTAAGTGCCTCATCCAGGCTTGGCTTCAACACCTCCAGGCGCGGTGCCTCCACCACCTCCCTGGGCAGCCCATTCCAATGCCAAACACTCTCTCTGCCAACAGCTTCCTCCTAACATCCAGCCTAGACTTTCCCCAGCACAACTGATGCTGAATACATCTAACAAGACAACAGGAATTGAAATTGAAGGTTTTGCACTCTTTGTTCTGTTTTAAATAGTTTAAGGGCTTAAAGATTCCCCCCCCCCCACTGACTGGGCCAGCAAAACAATGAATATAGGAGCTGATTTTCAAGCTTACTTATCTGTAGCTGTGTGACTCTGCAGAGCTAAAAATAACTAGGCTTTGAACAGGTGACACAGATAAGTGTGGTCCCAAACAGGCTTTGCTTCAACACCTCCAGGGATGGTGACTCCACCACCTCCCTGGGCAGCCCATTCCAATACCAATCACTCTCTCTGCCAACAACTTCCTCCTAACATCCAGCCTGTACTTCCCCTGGCACTTCCCAACCATAGTGATTCATAGTGATTAGATGTGCTGAGGGATTTGGTTTGGTCAAGGACTTGTCAGTGTGAAACTGATGATTGGACTGGAGGATCTTGAAGGTCTTTTCCAATTCTGTGGTTCTGTGACTCAGAATAATTGAGGGACATGCTCGCCAAAGCTGCCTTTAACTGCTTTGTGTGGCTTTGTTCCAGTAGCCAAAACCTCTGCCACACAAATGCTTTTTGCATTAAGGACAGCACATTTATTTCCCAATGTTAACTGCAATCCAGATTAGCAAAGGCCCAGCAATTAAATGAGTATTAGGAGCGTTGTCAGTAGATTAATACACAGATTAACAGTGCGGTTTAAGTGGTTTGCTTTGCAATTATTGTCTGACACTCTGCCTAATTAGTTATTCCATCTGAATGCTAATGGCTGCAAATTGGATCAATGGCCCAGGGACAGCCAAAAAGGCCATCACTTGACTTTAAATATAACTGAGCACTACATGCAGCGCTCCCAAAGCTGTCCAGCCCAAAGCTTTTAAAACACAGCGAGGGCACAGAAGAGCAGCTGCACAGAATGGCTACGTGGATGTGGCCAGCTCATATTTACTACACACACACACACACATATTTTAGGTGAAGTGACCAGAACTGCATTTCAGTGGCACCTGCAGTTCAGAAATTTAGCATCAAGCTGTTTCTAATAAGCTGCCAGTGCCACTATGAATTGGCTCAGGTTGAAGATAGATGTGATCTTTATGACAGGTCCTTTCCCTACCTTTTTCTGCCCATAAGGCCTGGAAATACACATCTGTTCTCATTATTTCCTGCATTGGTGTGTGTTTCTAATGCCCACGTGGTGAACAGAACATTTTAGAGCCATTATGAGCCTTTTCAAATGGCAACTGGTGTTTAAAGCCAGGCTGGATGAAGCTGTGGGCAGCCTGATCTAGGTTAGGGTATCCCTGTCCATGGCAGGGGGGTTGTAACTAGATGATCCTTGTGGTCCCTCCCAACCCTGGCTGATTCTGTGATTCCATGATTCTGTCTCTCAGTCTTTGCTCCACATTGAGAACACCAGGAAAATCAGTAACTCATTATCCATCACACCTCACTACAGTGATTTCACTGCATCTGATCTGAGAGGTACACTCCTTGTGGGTTGTAATAGGAAACCAGGTTCTTTCACTTGGATAGGTTTTGGGTTTGTTGTTTTGGTTTGGTTTTGATTTTGGCTTTGTAGAGTTGCCACCATGCACACAAACTGGGATCTTGGGGAGCCATTGCATGCCTGTGTGGATTCTCCACCTAAAGGTCTGCTAACAGCCAGAGGAGAGGTTTTTAGGTTGTTTCAGGTAAAACTAGAGAGACTGGCAGAAAATGCTTACATTTGGCTGTTTGCCACTAGGCTTTCCCCTCTCTCTGGCATATAGGCACTTGGGGAGCGATTATACAAACAATGTACCAGCTGCACAGGTGAACTGCTCCAAGTTTCTGCTCTCTTCACTCCAGGTGGAATTTCTTAGCTTTTCTTGTGAAGCTGTTTTTTCCCTCCCAACCTTATCAAATGATGCAGCTTCCTCAAAGAAGCCTGAATGACTCTCGTGGACTCTTGTTCTTGAGTCACCTTCAGTACTGTGTGCTGAAAGGTGGCCAGCAAGTGCACACACTCACCCACTTCACATCCACCTCAGATAACACCCCAGCCCTGCTAGGACAAATGCCCCAAACAATGAGGGCACCACTTTGTATTGTTTCCCAGAGTGTTTTTTGAGTTCAACAAAGAACATTTTAAAAGGAAAAAAAAACAACCCCACAAGCCAGCCCTATCATTTTGTCTTTCTTCAGCTGCATCCTGATCAAAGCCTGTCTCTGTAATAACCTCCTGACGTAGCGCATCCTCCTAAGAGAGTGCTTTGCAAAGTGTGTGGGTTTACTGAGAGTCAAAGTCATTTCTCCTCCTGCCTGTCTATCCAAGATGACTGTATCACTTCACAGCAACAGCAGGGCAAAAGAAAGAGAAGAATCAGAGAGAGGAAAGGTGCTACTTACTGTAATCATCTATCTTGATTTCCATGTATTCCACCTTAGGCATTTGCCTGTCATTTACAGCCAGCTGCACATTTTCATTTACCTCCAGCTCAAACATTTCTGAAAGAAGGACAAGATCACAAAAAAACCCCCAACTTTTGGCATTGTTTGTGAAAAAAAAAAGCATTTTATAGCCTCTTTGATACTTGCAACACAACTTTCCTCATGGAAGAATTTCCTTCTAGTCCTCACAGTCGTCTAACTCAGTTAAGTCTTTAAAAACCTTTCCAGGTTTTTCATGGGCAAAAAGCCTAAGATTCCTAAAATCAGTGACATCCAGCTGGTTTACAGCAAATAAGAACATGACATTCTGTGTTGAGGCAGTCCTATGGGTCCCAGGCACACATCTATCCACCATGCATACTTGCCATGCCAAGCTTGGTAGCAAATGAAGAAGTCCTCAAGCTCATGCCCAAGTTACACCTAATAAATGGAGAAATGGAGGAGGCTATGGAGGGTTTCAGGACATGGTTGTGCAGCTCCACAAGAGAAAACCCATGGGAAGAAAAGCCATGGGTTTCCTTGAGAGAAGAGTGGACAAGAGAAGAGGGGAGAGGAACAAAGACCATGCAAGCCTGCAAAGTCAGGCTTTGGAGAGGTCTTGGCTTTCATAGTGTTTCAAGAATTACTTTGCTTGTGAGTCCTATCCAAAGACTCTCTGGGCCTGAAATAAAGGATGATTTCCTCCTTCTCAGGATTTAACCTTTATTCTCCACATCCTGGCCATGTGCACTAACCATTGAAGTTGTTCTAGAGAAAGTAGCTACTTCCAACAGCAGAAGGAGTAAGTCCTTTCCAGCCACTGAGGAAAGGGCCCATCTCTGGGAGACAGTTCATCAGGCTGTGGGAAATGTCTCCTGGTGATGGTGAGGCTCCCAAGCCCCATGGGAGAGGGGTTCAAGGGCCTGGGGGATCCCATGCTGGTGGCAAAGAATTCCAGTCTGGAGAGCCCCTTCCTGTGCTCATCCCCATGGCATCAGGCTGGATTTGAACAAGGGGGTTCAGGGCATTTTCTCTGCAATATGAATCCAAGGAGAATTTGAGCTTTTGCACCAAATGATGTGTTTCATTGATTGTAATTTCCCTGTTGAGACACACTGATAAATAGATGTGTAACTGCAGCTCACAGCACCTGATTATCATGCTCTCTCTGCCCATCTCTGCTGAGCAGGCAAGCCCAGCACAAAAACCTGCCCTTCCCAGTGAATACATTGCACAGACCTTTCAGCACTACCAGATTGGTTCAATGACTATTCACCCTGCTTCTGAAAAGCTTGGCTCCTCTCTATTGAAACCACAACCCCCACAAAAGTGCCCAAGCAAGAGCTCATTATGTTTAGTTAAATATTAAGATTCCCATTTAATTATGGCACACACAAGTAGCTTTATCAGCAGAAAGGGGCTTGCCACGTAGGGGAATTTAGTCAAGCTGGTTTATTTGTTCATATAATTGCATTCACAGAAAGCCAGGAAGACTGTGGAGGAAATAAAAAAGATTGGCATATCTCCTAAAGGACTTTCTTTTCTGCTTTAGGACCACAGGGAGCTTGAGTCTGTGGAGTACAAATGGTCATTGCTTAATTAAATGTAAGCAGGCTATAATATTCAGTGCAACTCCCTATTATCAGATTATTGCAGCATACAGAGGCAAACTCTCTTTATAGAGTAATGGGCTCATATTAAATAAGTAAATTCAGTAACATGCCTGGCCTTTATTCAAAAGAAAAAAAGAATGATGGGGGGGGGGGGGGGGGAAGGGAACCAAGGGAAATGCTAATCACATGCAGACCATCACGACTTGCAGCGGGGGCTATGTTCTCAGCATGACTAGCTCAAGTTCTCTGTGTAAAAACTGCTAGGCATATGCATCTGTCACAAATAACATTCATTTTTGGTGTGGTTTGTTACTTTTCCAAGCCCTTCATTTGCTCTTTCTGTGTTATAGCAGCTCTCGTTTCATTCACCTAGTAATATTTCAGAGCTACATCATAGGCTGCAACAGAGCTGATTAAGAGAGCTGATGAGAGGACTCTCCTGCTCTGCTGTCACAGCCAGTCAGCCACCTCCATGCCTATGGGAAAACTGAGGTGCTGTGTTTAAATTGGGGGGGGGGGGGGGGGGAGGAAAGTGAATTTGGAGCTGCAGGCCAGAGCTAAGAAACTCTACTGGCCCTGTGGCAACATTTGCTGTGGGCATCACCTGGGCTGCTCTAAAGTTATGCATAACATCATGGCCAAGCCACTGCCTTTGTAGCCCAAACAGAAAGCTCTTAGTGATAGCAGCACGACAGCTCTGCGAGTCCCTCTGACTTGCAGAAGACTCAGACTTAGGAAGAGTCTGGGCTCCCCAGCAGTTGAACTTCACCAAAAAGCAGCTCTATTCAGTGTCCTGCTGGCTACTTTTCTCTGACCAATTGGAAGGTTCAAGTCCACTCTTACTTTGTGCATTGATTGTGTTGTGAACAGTCACCATCGGGACCCGGGGACCTTGGAAAGAAGAAGAGAAGAGCTCGGTTAAAGATCTATGGCAGCACACACAGATGCACATGAACCTGGCTGTGAATTCCACAGAGCTGAACACTCCTGAGACTCACTTTCCACGCAAGAGTAATCTAAAAAGCAAATCACCCTGATATTAGAAAGAGTCTGTGGATAAATGACAGTACTGTAGACTCCCAGACATGTGAGGTTTCAAAGCCCTTTCCCTACGGGCCACTAAATGCATCTCTCTCTAATTTGTAAACATTAAAATTAGCACAAACACAATTAAATCACTTGCTTTCAAAATCACCCTAACGACATCCAAAACAGCACAGCACAAAGCACTTACATTTTGTATGCTACAGAGAAGTGTTGCTGCTTTGCAAATGTTTTGACTTGTCTTGCAGTTTTCTTTTCTTAAAGGAATTAATTTTGTTTAAAGTGAATTAAATACCACTTTGGCTTCCAGCACTGGAAAAGACCACGTGTGCTGTCTTAAAATGCAGCCTGTGAGCACTGAAATCAGTTAGCATTATAGAAAGGGGATTATCATGACTATGCAATGCACCACTGAACCACAGAATTCAGGGCCATGATGATCTTAGGACCAGGAAGATGCTGAGAGGGCTGCAGCAGCTCTGCTCGGAGGACAGGCTACAAGAGTTGGGGCTCTGCAGCCTGGAGAAGAGAAGGCTTTGAGGAGACATTGAAGTGGCCTTCCAGTATCTGAAGTGGCTTACAGGAAGGCTGGGGAGAAACTACTTACAAGGTCTTCTAACAACAGGATGAGGAGTAATCATAGAATAGTTTAGGTTGGGAGGGACCTCAAGGTTTATCCAGTTCCAATCCCCTGCCATAGGCAGGGACACCTCCCACTAGAACAGGTCACTCAAGGCCTCATCCAACCTGGCCTTGAACACCTCCAGGGAGGTTCTGGAGCACAGAATTCAAAGATCTTTGATCACATTGGGTGCTTCTGTGCTCCAGAAGCTCCCTGGGCAACCTGTGCCAGTGTCTCACCACCCTCACTGCAAATAACCCTTTCCTAACATCTACTTTGAATGTCCACTCTGCCAGTTCAAACCCATTACTCCTTGTCCTGTCATTACAAGACCTTGTCAATAGTCCCTCCCAAGCCTTCCTGTAGCCCCCTTCAGATCCTGGAAGGCCACTCCAAGGTCTCCTCAAAGCCTTCTCTTCTCCAGCCTGCACAGCCCCAACTCTCTCAGCCTGTCCTCAGAGCAGAGCTGCTGCAGCCCTCTGAGCATCTTGGTGGCCTCCTCTGCACTGGCTCCAACACTTCCATGTCCTTCTTCTGCTGGAGGCTCCAGAACTGCCCCCAGGACTGCAGGTGGGGTCTGAGGAGAGCAGAGCCAAGGGGCAGAATCCCCTCCCTTGCCCTGCTGCCCACACTGCTCTTGCTGCAACCCAGCACAGGGTTGTGTCTGGGCTGCACTCACACTGCAGGCTCCTGTTGATCTTTTCCTCACCCCAGACCCCAGGGCCTGTTCCTCAGGGCTGCTCTCAGCCATCCCCCACCCAGCCTGACTTTTGTCTCCTATCAACTGAGAATCTTCTTCACAAACAATCTCATTCCTTTCCATTGTTTACAGCGAGGGTTGCGAGACACAAACAGGCTGCCCAAGGAGACCATGGATGCTCCCTCCTTGGAGTCCTTCAAGGGCAGGTTGGACGAGACCTTGAGTAATCTGGTCTAGTGGAAGGTGCCCTTGCCATCATCAGGGAGGTTGGAACTGGATGATCTTCAAGGTCCCTTCCAACCCAAACCATGCTACCATTCTGTGATTGTCTTCACATGCAGCTGAGTATAGAACACAGAGGAAAATCATGCTGCATTTAGCTGCATTTACTTTCCTACTACCATCAGACCCAGGTATGCTGATCAGATTTAATTCTAAACTGCCTTGCTTTGCCCCTGCAGTCTCAGAAGCCACTCTACTGGAAAAACAACAACCCTAATAAACAATTCATCGTGGCCATGATAAAATCATCACTGAAAACACAAGCAGTCCTCCCAAAAGACTCCAATCAGAGCCAGAGCAATCCTTCTTTAATTAACACAAAAGGAAAAGAATAAAGAGAAGACTACAATGCACACAACCCTTTCCTCTTCTGATTTTTTGGTCTTGTTATTTGGCACTAGAATAACTGTCAGAAACAAATAAATGATTAAAAGCAAAAAAAAAAGCCAGTTTGTAGCTTAGAAAATTCTTTACATTATATATTTGTTTCTTTAGGCTTTCACTGCCTTACTGTCATCTCCCCAAACCAATGTTTCAATGTGAGGTCCCACATAAAGATGTTCAGTTTGAAGCAATGGCAAATAAAACACATTTTAAAGTATGCATCAGTACCCTTGAAAAAGGAGACTTTGAGTTGCTCAATTTGGAGTTTCAACAAAGGAGAAAAGTAGGTAAAGATAAAAATCTACGGAGTAGAATCATCAGCTTTCTGAGGAAGATTATTCCTGATATTGGAATGGGCTGCCAAGGGAGGTGGTGGAGTCTCTGTCCCTGGAGGTGTTGAAGCCAAGCCTGGCTGGGGCACTTAGTGCCATGGTCTGATTGATTGGCTAGGGCTGGGTGCTAGGTTGGGCTGGATGAGCTTGGAGGTCTCTTCCAACTTGCTTGATTCTATGATTCTCTGATCCTGTGACAATTCATAGCTAGAAAACAACTACTGTGCTGACACTGAAGACTAACTCCCACCATACCTCAGTTTCACTACTGTCTCTTTTGCATGAGACCCTCAATAGCAAAGTTCACTGAGTTTGGACACACAGCTCAGCTACTCTAAAACATTTCTATGAACTGTCCCCAATAATGACATCCCAGTTAATCTCTATGAACTATCCCAAATAATGACATCCCAGTTAATCTCTATGAACTATCCCAAATAATGACATCCCAGTTAATCAGTGCACTCATAGAATCATAGAATCAAGCAGGTTGGAAGAGACCTCCAAGCTCATCCAGTCCAACCTAGCACCCAGCCCTGGCCAAGCAACCAGACCATGGCACTAAGTGCCCCAGCCAGGCTTGGCTTCAACACCTCCAGGGATGGTGACTCCACCACCTCCCTGGGCAGCCCATTCCAATGCCAATCACTCTCTCTGTGAAGAACTTCCTCCTGACAGCCAGCCTACACTTGACTTGTGAGGGAGCTGAAAGTCATCAAGAAGAACTGATTTTAGGAATTATGCCAATTGCTTACTTCAATGCCAGTTTTTAAAGTGAAACAGCCTAGTTGCATGCTGCACCATGGCTCTTGGTACATGCTTACATACAAAGCTTTTCCGCACTCAGGAGTCAAGTAGCTAATGCCTGGCAGGGATAGAACAAAGTTCTGGAAATAAGGAAGTGTATATTCATTAGCTGCCTCCTCTACTTTGTTGTTAAACCCCTATCAGTGTGACAGTCCCATTACACATGCCATCTGGTAAATGCCATCCGCTGTCATGTGCAGATCTGAGAGTGAAACCTAATTTGTTCAGTGAGCTGCTGGGAGCTGACAGAAGCAGAGCGACGACATCCTCTGCTCCATGTCTCCTCTCTCCAGAGCCTTTCCACATGGGTTTTTGACTGGGATTCCTGTGCCCTGGCACATTCTGCTGCTTCTGTTCTTTAATGAATGCTGATCAGAGAATCATAGAATCAACCAGGTTGGAAGAGACCTCCAAGATCATCCAGCCCAACCTAGCACCCAGCCCTGGCCAATCAACCAGACCATGGCACTAAGTGCCCCAGCCAGGCTTGGCTTCAACACCTCCAGGAACAGCAACTCCACCACCTCCCTGGGCAGCCCATTCCAATGCCAATCACTCTCTCTGACAACAACTTCCTCCTAACATCCAGCCTAGACCTCCCCTGGCACAGCTTGAGGCTGTGTCCCCTTGTTCTGTTGCTGGTTGACTGGGAGAAGAAACCAACCCCACCTGGCTATGTGTACATAGACACAGTCTATAGCAGACAGACACACAGTTAATAAAACAGCATAAATCTGTAGTTGCAGGAATGAGATTTTCAATTCATACAGTGAAAAGTCTGACTTCATCATAAGGCCTTTGACTTTAAAAACACTGCTGCCATTACCCACGCCAGAACTAAATTAAGCCATATCACTCTAATGACATGGGCAAATCTATCATCAAAGAAGCACTTCTTGCTGTGATCTGAAAGTGCACAGAAAGTCTGTTCCCCAGTAATTTGACAGGAAAAAGCATGGCCATGGCTTGTCATCAATTTTTAAAGCAGCTTTCCTTATTATTTCCAAGAGGATTCTGCTTAAACACTATCAGAAAGAAGCTGTCATAGAATCATAGAATCAACCAGGTTGGAAGAGACTTCCAAGATCAGCCAGTCCAACCTAGCACCCAGCCCTATCCAGTCAACTAGACCATGGCACTTAGTGCCTCATCCAGGCTTAGCTTCCACACCTCCAGGCACGGCGACTCCACAACCTCCCTGGGCAGCCCATTCCAATGCCAATCACTCTCTCTGACAACAACTTCCTCCTAACATCCAGCCTAGACCTCCCCTGCCACAATTTGAGACTGTGTCCCCTTCTTCTGTTGCTGGTTGGGAGAAGAGACCAACCCCAGCTGGCTACAGCCTCCCTGCAGGTAGTTGTAGACAGCAATGAGCTCTGCCCTGAGCCTCCTCTGCTGCAGGCTGCACACCCCCAACTCCCTCAGCCTCTCCTCATAGGGTTTGTGTTCCAGGTCCTTCAACAGCCTTTCTAGAATAAAAATGGAAAATCATACAACTTTTAGCAACATTTTTACCAATCATTTGTTCTGTAAGACTTTGAAGAGAACATTCCTGTTGTTTTCATCATCAAAACAGCATAAGGAATGATCATCAGCTACGGCTTTGACATTAAAATAGTGACTAGAAAAGAATAGGAGGTAAAACCGGACCAAAAAAATGGGAAAAGAAAAAGGAATTGTCTTATTCTTCTCATCCATATTCTCAAAGGCTTCACTGTGGCAGACAATTTCAGACCAGAAGCTAAATTCACAGTGTGTAAACAATGAAAATTCAAATAGTCTCTGCCAACGCCACCAGCATATCTCTTAAGCGCTGATGAATGATTTAAAAGAGCAGCTGCAAGCGATGGGAGCTGCGAGGTCTGGCTCTGCACAAGTGAGATAATTGGCAACAGCCATCTCTGTGTACAGATTCCAGATCTCTTTATTTGCTAAGCCATGAATTATTTATACCTGCCTGCATAAAGTTCATGTGTTGGGGTGATATTATCAGCCTCATAAATAGGGGCACGGGGAGCTCCGCGAACCGCTGCCTTTCCCGTTTACAGCATTACAGACAGATGTTTGTGCTGTTTGCTTTGGCAACCTTGTTGACACAAACATCAGACAGATCTGTGCTGCTGTTTGTGCTCCCCAAGGCGTTTGATTCTTTAATTTCATCTTTACTTCTTCACACGTAGCTTGTCTGGTGAAATAATCAGTGCTGGCTTGCTCGCTCTCGGGCCACACGCAGGACCGCGCACGCCGCGCCCGTGGTGCTGCTTGCCTCTGCCCCTCTGGTGTTAGCTAAATGCCTTATGTAGAGCAGAAATAAATCTGCTCATGCCCAGGCAGCTTCAGTTAGCGGTGTCTAGAGGGCAACTGAGCAAGGGATTTGCCCTTAATTACACTACACAGCGTAGGTCTGGTAAGTTCGTCAAAAGGTTGCGCAAGTGAATCAGCACAGTCAGGTCCTCAGTCCATGCCACAGCATTGTTTGAGGTGCCTGCAGACAGTGCTGTGAGGAGCTGGTCTGACACTAACTGGCCCCATCCCACTCTCTGCTCTTTAGCACAGAAGAACATGGGACCTGGGCCTGAGAAGACCCTCCCCTGATTCTTCAGGTAAAAGTGTGTTAGAAAAGTGTATTATAGTGTGGCCAGCAGGTTGAGGGAGGAGACTCTTCCCCTCTACTCCGCTCTGCTGAGACCCCACCTGGAGTACTGCATCCAGTTCTGGAGCCCCCATGACAAAAGTGATGTGGAGATGCTGGAGTGTGTCCAGAGCAGGACCAGGAGGATGCTCAGAGGGCTGCAGCAGCTCTGCTGTGAGCACAGACTGAAAGAGTTGGGGCTGTGCAGGCTGGAGCAGAGGAGGCTCCCAGGTGACCTTCATGTGGCCTTCCAGGATCTGAAGGGGGCTACAAAAAAGCTGGGGAGGGACTTTTGAGGCTGTCAGGGGGTGACAGGACTGGGGGGAATGGAGCAAAGCTGGAGGTGAGGAGGAAGTTGTTGAGCATGAGAGTGGTGAGAGGCTGGAATGGGCTGCCCAGGGAGGTGGTTGAGGCCCCATGGCTGGAGGTGTTTAAGGCCAGGCTGGATGAGGCTGTGGGCAGCTTGCTCTAGGGTAGGGTGTCCCTGGGCATGGCAGGGGGTTGGAACTGGCTGATCCTTGGGGTCTATGATTCTTGACCAAGTCGCTCTAAACATAACTGTTTTCACTCCTACTGGTGTCTCACTTAATTCCTGCTGGCATCTCACTTTTCTGGTAGCAGCTGCCCTCTAACTTGGAGCTGCACTGGCTGTTGCTTCATCTTCTAAGGTTTGCTTTAATAAGCTGTTTTCTCCTAAGCACAAGTGTTCCTGTTATAGTCAGAGGAGCCATGTGTCCTGAAAGCTCTCACTGAGTAGGATAAACTAGATTATTAAAATAGAATAGAATCAACCAGGTTGGGAGAGACCTCCAAGCTCATCCAGTCCAACCCATTGCCCAGCTCCATCCAGTCAAACAGACCATGGCACCAAGTCTCTCATCCAGTCTCTTCCTGAACACCCCCAGGGATGGTGACTCCATCACCTCCCTGGCAGCCCATTCCAATGGCAAAGCTTCCTTCTGTAAGATGAAGTTCCTTTTCCTCTTCATCTTTAATGCGAGTGGTTTATATTCACTTCCTCCTTGGGGAATTTGGGGGTAGGACTGGATGAGCTTTAAAGGTCCTTTCCAACACAAAACTTCCTATGATTCCCAAACAGAAATAACCAGGACTCTGCTGCAGAGAAAGCTTAACTGGCCCTCACGCAGTGAAACTCCAACTTGCCCAGTTCTACGGAACATTGTTTGCCTGCCCCATCCTAACAGAGCATTTGCCTTGCCCATGATCACTGCAGGCAGGCAGTTTGCAGACACCCAACGATCAGCACTGCATGCTCAGGCACCCATCTGCTCTTCTGAGGCATTTCTAACTGTTGAGCTTGAAGCCTGCAAGACAAATTCTTGCCCTGGCTGACCACGTGCTTAATTTTGCCCTTTGTACTATTAATTTCTTGCACTCCAGCCCTGCAAGACAGCCAGCTTCTCCACTGTTTCTCTTTGCCTTCTGATGATGTTTATCAGCTTTGTGGCCTTAATAAATTCCATTAGCTGTGTCCAGCTTCAGATTCCCAGGCTTCCAGGGAACAGTCTGAGTAAGGTCCTAATGAACCCTGCTGCTGATCTCTAATTAGCCTTACATTTCTCTTCATCATAATCTACTGCCTTTTTCATTTAGCTGGTGCTTAACCTTCTCTTACAACTCTTTCACTAATCCCCATCCTCTGCTGCTTAATGAAGATCATCCAATGAGCTATCACATAGAGTGAGCTGAGTGAAAGCATTTCCTTCCTTTCACAAAGCTTTGGCTAAGGTTTTCAAAAGCCACAATGCAACAATGCATGGGGTTGGTTCCAAAGTGGAAGGCAGAAAACCTACAACCTTCAAGAAACACTGCAGGCACATTCAGACACTATAGTGATGGAATCAGGAGTACAAAAGAGGTAGGTTAGGAGAATCTGCTTGCAGAACTCCTAGACCTAGCAGAGCACCATGACTCAAAGCCTGGAGATATAAGTATCACAGGGAAGAGGGAAGCACTCCAGCTTATGTGAGGATCACTGACTTCCCAAAAGGCTATGATAGTCTGAGGCACTTAGTGCCATGGCCTAGTTGAATGGATAGGGCTGGGAGCTAGGTTGCACTGGATGAGCTTGGAGGTCCCTTCCAACCTGCTTGACTCTATGGTTCTGTTGCAGTACACTGGTTCAGATCTACAGATAGAAGAATGAATCTTAACAGAGAAATCCCCACACCCA
Source organism: Pogoniulus pusillus (assembly GCF_015220805.1). Taxonomy (NCBI): domain Eukaryota; kingdom Metazoa; phylum Chordata; class Aves; order Piciformes; family Lybiidae; genus Pogoniulus; species Pogoniulus pusillus. The sequence continues at coordinate 19,641,497 of NC_087286.1, forward strand.
ACTCTCCTTTTCCCAATTTCTCATCTATTTCTTGCTACTTCTAATTAAATCCCTCATTAATTTACCCTCTTTCAATTTGCCTTTAATCCAGGCTTTCTGCAAACTTAGAGAAGAGAGGAATGCAAAAAAGTTTAACATTTGTTCCTCTTCTTAAAACACAAATTTCCTGCTGGATTAGTACATGCTAAACCTAAAAGAAATAGGATGTGTGAAGGAATATGCTTGGCACCTTCTGTATTCCTTGCTCACAGTCTCTGGATGATTTGGGATGCTTAGGAAGGCCACATTTGGAGGCTTTGAAGACAACACTAAACACAGCCCTGAGCAACCTGGTCTGAGCTTTTAGACACCGTTTGGAGTAGGAGGTTGCACTGCAGACCTTCTAAAGGTCCTTCCAACATGAACTGTCCTATGATTTTGTGATTCCATAATTAAAACATATCACAAATGGCAGTGCCATCATGATAGACTGTGCAGCCAAGTCCTGGTTGGGCTCTGGAAAGGGAGGAAGAGTGCTGCAGCCCCTGTCACTCCTCCCAGCATCTCTAATAAACATTTGGCTGATAGATTGAAGGCAAAAATGCTTCCTTGTAATCATAGCATGAAAGAAAATCCTCTCCTCTCAGGGCTCCTTACAATTGACTAACACTGACAGAATAAAACCCCCACTGCATATTTTGTCTTCATTCCATTAAAAGCTTAGCAGAAAGAGATTTAGATCATCTTAGTTCATGCTTTTATCTCCTGCAACCAAATAGAGACAACCTGGGTAGTTCAGTAATAACCAATATGAACTTTCAAACCCACAAAGAACTCATAATAGCATTGCTCTTCATCCTTGGGTTATGATGCTCTTTTTTGTCTCATGAGTTCTCATGTTTAAATATATATCCTTAAGGTATTGATTATATTAATAAGGGACTAAACAAGTATTGAGCAAACAGGAAACAAAAGCCATTAATAAACCTTACAGCTGCTCCAGCTGGCAAAAAAGGAAGAGGTGAAAGAAGCAGTTTTCCTTAGAGGAAGCTTTAAATCTTGTGGGATGGTAACATCTGTACTATCCACTGTAGAATAATGAGCTCAACCAAGGTTGCTCATATAGCTGGAAACACTGCACATGCAGCCTAGGCTCAACATGCAGGAGGCCACTGCCTGATTTGTGAAGCTCCTTTATTTGAAGCATTGAAGGAAGCCTGTTGTCATGGTCATTTATCTCCTATGAGTGGAGTTCAGATAAAATGTTATATATATGGAATGGCCAAGTGACAAAAACCCTGGCTGCAAGCAGATGATAGATCACCTTCCTCTGGGCAAGATCAGGCAGCTGATATTTACAAGCAAGAGCCAGGAAGAAAATAGGATCAGAGTGTGGAAAAGCAAGGAACATGTAGTGCTTTGGAGAATTATGTTTACAGGGGACAGGAGCTTCACACAACCACAGATTTAACCAGGTTGGAAAAGACCTCCAGGATCATTGAGTCCATCCTATCACCTACCCTCCTAATTAAGAAAACCATGGCAATAAGTGCCTTATGGAGCAAAGCTGGAGGTGGGGAGATTCAGACAGGAGGTGAGGAGGAAGTTGTTGAGCATGAGAGTGGTGAGAGGCTGGAATGGGTTGCCCAGGGAGGTGGTTGAGTCCCCATGGCTGGAGGTGTTTAAGGCCAGGCTGGATGAGGCTGTGGGCAGGGTGATCTAGGGTAGGGTGTCCCTGACCATGGCAGGGGGTTGGAACTAGATGATCCTTGTGGTCTCTTCCAACCCTGACTGATTCTGTGATTCATCCAGCCTCTTCTTAAACACCTCGAGGGGTGGTGACTCCACCACCTCCCTGGGCAGCCCATTCCAATGCCAATCACTCTTTCTGCCAAGAATTTCTTCCTAACATCCAGCCTGAACCTGCCCTGGTACAACTTGAGGCTGTGTCCTCTTGTTCTGTCCCTGGTTGCCTGGCAGAAGAGCCCAACCCCAGCTGGCTACAGCCTCCTTTCAGGGAGCTGCAGACAGCAATGAGCTCTGCCCTGAGCCTCCTCTTCTGCTGTTGGAGTGGGCTGCCCAGGGAGGTGGTGGAGTCACCATCCCTGGAGGTGTTCAAGGAAAGCCTGGATGAGGCATTTAGTGCCATGGTCTGGTTGACTGGATAGGGCTGGGTGCTAGGTTGGACTGGATGAGCTTGGAGGTCTCTTCCAACCTGGTTGATTCTATGATTCTGCAGGCTGCACACCCCCAGCTTCCTCAGCCTCTCTTCATAGGGCTGTGCTCCAGGCTCCTCATCAGCCTTAGAATCATAGAATCAACCAGGTTGGAAGAGACCTCCAAGTTCATCCAGCCCAACCTAGCACCCAGCCTGTCCAATCAATCAGACCATGGCACTAAGTGCCTCATCCAGGCTATTTCTGAATACCTCCAGGGATAGCAACTCCACCACCTCCCTGGGCAGCCTATTCCAATGTCAAATGCCCTTCTCTGGGCACGCTCAAGCACCTCAACATCTTTGTTAAATTGAGGGGCCCAGAACTGGACACAGTACATTCACAATCCCCTTTTTTCTCCCTCTTTTTCTTTTCTTCCATGCACTGGAAATTGCAGGTGCTCTTTATTAATTTCACTTTTAAACATGAATGCAAAATTTTCCCCCCACTTGTTTTATGCCAGTGAGTATTTAGGGCTACTTTATGCCTCATTAAAGAGTGAAATATTTTATAACATAGAAGAATGATCTACTTGAAGGAAGACAAAAATGCAACTGGAACATCCCCAAAAGCCACCATCTAAATTAATTTTTGATTACTGTAACAACTACATCATTAAGAGCTGATAGAAATGAAGTTCTCTTCCAAATTCTGAACCCCTAACAGCATTTTCTCTTTCCCTGGAGGAAAAGCTCTTGTGATCCCTTCAGTTTGTGGAATAGAGACTGTCCATATCAGTTTGCTGTGTTGAAGTCACACGAGGATGTGAGGCAGAGAGAATGGGCTCTATCCACTGCATCCTGCCTTTACCCAGGGGATTTCTGACCCATGAACTGCACACAAAGGAGCTGAGATGCAAGAGCCAACCTCGGCTGTTAAGTAAGAAAGGGAGTCAAGTGAATGCAAATGTGAATGCTATAGTAATTAGAATATAAATAGGGCCCAGAGATTAAGCCTGTGCATGCTTTCAAACAGCAGAAACTCATTTAAGCTTTCTAAGCCCCAGGAAAAGTTCTAAAAGGTCACAGTTTGCCTGGAAGCACTAATTACTGCGTCCTGCTACCCAGTACACAAAAACCCAAGTGTTGTCCTAATCAGCCTTGTAGGGGAAACCATCCTGGTCACAACAGATAACAGTCACCCAGTGACCTAATCTGGCTTCTGGCCCTTGTGGACATACAGGACTGCAGTTCTCCAGGATGTGCAGAGGCAGAATATTATCCAAGTGCCAGACCATGGCACTAAGTGCCTCAGCCAGGCTTGGCTTCAACACCTCCAGGGATGGTGACTCCACCACCTCCCTGGGCAGCCCATTCCAATGCCAATCACTCTCTCTGACAACAACTTCCTCCTACCATCCAGCCTAGACCTCCCCCGGCACAACTTGAGACTGTGTCCCCTTCTTCTGTTGCTGGTTGAGGCATAGAAAGGCACAGTTGGAAGGCAAGCAGAAGACACCCTCCCCTGAGCGTCCTCCTACCAGGCACCACCTGGGAGCTATCACTTATGGCATCTGCACTATGGGAAGTATTTATAGTTGGCTCCTAGCCTTGGCTGGGGTCTTCAGAGCTATTGAGATGACTACACCAAAATGTGATTGGCGGCTGGTGTGTACTCCATTAGTGAAGTCTGGGAAACAGCCTTTCACATTTGTGCCTATTGTGCTTCTCCATCCATAGCCTCTTGACCTGGTCAATAAAACTTTCCAGCACTAGTAGTTATTTCAGCATCTAATTAAGTCTCTTTAGGCTGCCTCAGTAGCATCATTTATTGTGATCCTTTCCAAAGGATCACTTGAATGCCAGTCTCTGGCCCTCTGAGCAGGACCAGCTGCACTTAGAAAGCATTTACTTGAATTTCAGTAAGAAGTGCTCTGGAGACTCTCTAAGAGGCTTTGCCATTTCCATGATGGGTAGTTGTGTGATACTAATAGTTGACAATAAGCTCACACCCTGTAGAAATATTGTCAGGCAGAAGGCTTCCTACATAATAACTTTAAAGAGGGATTAAGTGTCCATTTAATGTTTCTTCCAGGCCCTGAAGTGAGATACTTGTAGACACAGCAGCGAGCTCTCCTCAGATGTCCACTAGAGATGTTCTAAGCCAAGCGGAGTGGTTACCTGGAGAGGTTAAATGGGAACTTCAGCTTCTTTGCCTCTCAAAAGCAAGAAAAAGACTTTCTACTAATTTAACCTGGATGTTACCAACAGAGAACCCTCCCAGTGGAACACTCTTCCTGTGGCATTTGATGATCACTCTTTTCCCTGTTCAGATCCCTCCTAGGAGAGCAATACTTCCACATCACTCAGCGGTGCATGCAAACACGTGTCTAAGGATGCTCCAAGTGCAAAAACCTACAGGAGGATATTTCCCCTTGCAGCTGCTCTGAGTCTCTCACTTCCTGACACACTCACAGTGCTCTAAAAACATCTAACACCTAATGATGAGCTGAAGCCAAAATGGGTTATAATATTTTTCCTAACTACTTCACTACTGCTATAAACCAAAATCCAGTCCCTTGTTCAGGAGACCATTGTCACCGTCCCTGGAGGTGTTCAAAAAAAGCCTGGATGAGGACTTAGTGCCATGGTCTGGCTGTCTGGACAGGGCTGGGTGCTAGGTTGGACTGGATGAGCTTGGAGGTCTCTTCCAACCAGGTTGATTCTATGATTGTCTATCTCTGAAGGGAATGAGCACAGCTGTGGTGGCACAGGAGGCCAGTCCCATCTTAGCCACATGTCAAGGGTGATTCTGGTGCTCTGTGTACCTCCAGCTCCTGCTGTGGCTGGTGGGAATTAAGAGCATTCAGCATCTGGGAGGACTGTCCCCACACTTATTAAGGCCTGCAATGTAATTACAGAGTAGTTATTGAATTGCTGTTGAGACAGAAGTTTGCGAGGTGCTGTGAGCTAACAGCAAACGTGTGCAGCCATGCCTTGTTAACTCCTCACTCCAGTACTGCTTCATCACTTTGCATGCTGCTTTTGCTACAGGAGTGCTCTCCTGCATACCAATAGCTGTGTTTCTGCTGGGAAGTTTTTTCTGCAGTGAACAGACAGGGGATTCACTGAATGTTTCAAAACCACTTTGGTCATGTATCCGTTTAGAATCATAGAATCAAGCAGGTTGGAAGAGACCTCCAAGCTCATCCAGCCCAACCTAGCACCCAGCCCTGGCCAATCAACCAGACCATGGCACTAAGTGCCCCAGCCAGGCTTGGCTTCAACACCTCCAGGCACGGCAACTCCACCACCTCCCTGGGCAGCCCATTCCAATGCCAATCACTCTCTCTGCCAACAACTTCCTCCTCACATCCAGCCTAGACCTCCCCTGGCACAGCTTGAGACTGTGTCCCCTTCTTCTGTTGGAGGTTGCCTGGGAGAAGAGCCCAACCCCACCTGGCTACAGCCTCCCTTCAGGCAGCTGCAGACAGCAATGAGCTCTGCCCTGAGCCTCCTCTGCTGCAGGCTGCACACCCCCAGCTCCCTCAGCCTCTCCTCACAGGGCTGTGCTCCAGGCCCCTCCCCAGCCTTGCTGCCCTTCTCTGGACACCTTCCAGCATCTCAACATCTCTCTTGAATTGAGGGGCCCAGAACTGGACACAGCACTCATGTTGTGACCTGAGCAGTGCTGAGTGCAGGGGCAGAATAACCTCCCTTGTCCTGCTGGCCACACTGCTCCTGAGCCAGGCCAGGATGCCATTGGCTCCTGGAGCCAAGTGCCATTGGCCAGGAGCCTCTATGTCCCTTATTGTCCTTAGACACCTGAGAATTGCAGTCAGAAATGGATTTTATTTTCTCACCACCTCTACCAAGCTGGAATTACAAGATCTGCCTGAGTTCTCCAAAAGAGACTGTGGCAGAGAAAGAAGTCAAACTCCTGTGTCTCAACCTGCATGTTGTATTTAGCTAGGACTTCTCAGAGCTCTGTTACCAAACATGTCTTTGAACTCTCTGTGTCTAGATCCAGGCTAATAAATTAAAACAGCTACTATAAACCCTACTTGCCTGTAGGTATATACATCACAGGTGTCTGAATTCAACTCAGGATACACAGAATCCAGCACTACTATACATATAACATGATTAATTTGTTCCAGAAAGGGAAAAAGAAAGCAATCCACTTAGGTTTTGCAGACAAATTTGCTTAACTATTGAGTGCTGAAGAGAGGTCTTCCTAGCCTAGAGAAGAGAGGGCTGAGGGGGAATCTTATCACTGCTTATACTTACTTACAGAGTGGGTGACAGGAGGATGGGGCTGGTCTCTTTTCTGTGGTACCCAGTGATAGAACAAGGGGTAAAGGCACAAAATTGAACATAAGAAGATCCATCTAAACATGAGGAGGAACTTCTTTACTTTGAGGGTGGTAGAGCACTGGAACAGGCTGCCCTGAGGCACAGTGGATTATCTCTAGAGTCATTCAAAACCCACCTGGATGCCATCCTGTGCAACCTATTACAGGTGAACCTGCTCTGGCAGGAGGCTTGGACTAGATGATTTCCAGAGGTCTAACTCCTATCATTCTGTGATTCCATGAGTTGTTTGAAGAGTTCATAAATAGCTAAATATATTCAGGGAAGAGTTAAGCTTCATACTGTCCTTATTGCTTGCACTGACTTTACCTCTGCATCAGAACCAAGAGCAATCTGGTGCCAGGAATGCTATTGATAAGGCTGGGACATGGCAAGGTTTCTGTATCATACATAAGGCAACACAGGAGCAACATAAGTAAGTTCTGCAGAGAAAAGGTTGCTTTATGAATCTGTGCTTTATGAATGACAGAAATCTTCCATCAATTTACATAGCTCCTGGTGTCTGCTTGTCCATAGCATAAAAACTTCTTGTCTCCAGATTCTCCACTGCTTTCCAGGGATGGTAGATCTGGCTCAAAAGGCACAGGTTAAAAGGTCTGATTAAATGAAGGAATTGAGAAAGATGTAGAAAGAGGTTCATTACTCTCCTGCCTGGAGGCATGAGCCAACCTTTTATTGCAGGAGCTAGGCAGGCTTGTCCCTGATGGGTACATTATTGCAAAAATCCTGAAGAGAGTAATTATGCACCATCCACACTGACAGAGCTAGACACATTTCTGCTCTGCTCCAGTAGCCAATGGTGCTTTTCCTTGGAGTGCTGTCTGGCAATATGAGGAAGGAAATAGGGGTCATGATACCTGACTTCCAATGTGGCCATAGGCAAACCACTAATTGTTGCTGCTGCTTTGCTCCCCACTTGATAAAAGCATGGAAATGATCATTTAGGGAAAGGTTGCAAAAGGTTTTACATATCTTTCTCTAACTCAAATTAAACAGTGCAGTATTTATTTTACCAGCACCTCTACTGCCTCTGCCTTTCCTGATCAATTTCAATATGGCATTGTCTTCACATACTAAATATTAATACCTTCCTGTTCAAAGAATCATAGAATCAAGCAGGTTGGAAGAGACCTCCAAGCTCAGCCAGTCCAACCTAGCACCCAGCTCTGACCAATCAACCAGACCATGGCACTAAGTGCCCCAGCCAGGCTTGGCTTCAACACCTCCAGGCACAGAGACTCCACCACCTCCCTGGGCAGCCCATTCCAATAGAAGCCCCTGGGAATGGGCTGTTTGCAGTGAGAGTGCTGAGACACTGGCACAGATTGTCCAGGGAGATTGTGGGGCACAGAAGCACCCAATGTGATCAAAGATCACATTGGGTGCTTCTGTGCCCCACAACCTCCCTGGAGATGTTCAAGGTCAGGTTGGATGAGGCCTTGAGCAACCTGTTCTAGTGGGAGGTGTCCCTGCCCATGGCAGGGGGTTGGAACTGGCTGAGCTTTGAGGTCCCTTCCAACCTAAACCATTCTATGACTCTATGAATTATTTCAGTTTATGTCTTTTGTAACTTAGACTCATCTGCATTGAAATAGTCTCTGCATGTGGAATCCTTTAGAAGGACAGACTTTTCTGCATGGGCAGGGGCTTGTGTCATGACCACACAGTAGTGCATCTGTAAAATTATTCCAAAGTGTGGTTTTAGACCTCTCCATCCTGGAAGGCTGAACCTTGCTAAAATTGTGCTTTGGACTTTGCAGTGTTAAAATGAGATTAAAAAAAAGAGGTCAGGACAACCTACCCCAAAGCAAAGGCAGATGATTTTGTGGTACTTGGTAGCAAAATTCTTTGCTGACTCTAACAAAAATCTGGAACATCATAGAAATTAAAGATAACAAAATGACTTTTTAATGCTCAGAAGAAACCTAATAAGTGGAAGCAGCAAGCACTGCTCCTAAGTGTTGCCATGCCCAGATGGTGTTCCCATCTTCCACCGAAAGAGAGGGAAGAAGAGAATTTCATTCTCAAGGAACAGTTTAAGGAGCTGAGAAGTTTATAGCCACATGCTGCCTCTAAAAAGAAGAGAACGTGCAGCACTTGTCTTTAAATCTCATAAATAGACAGAGAGGATGAATTATACTCACAGCAGTATGAGGAACTTGACTCAGACTGTGGCTAATTCGGTCGCGTTGCCTCTTCGTTAGTATGAATCACTCTCAGATTGCCAAGGTTCCCTGCTCTCTGCTTTGCACCACTGGTTCTCTCTTTGTGAGACTCAACCAGCATCTTCTCTGGCAGGACCTAGGACCTATAAATCCTCCTTTTAAAGATTTCCCAACCCTGTAGGCATCTTTCAGCACTGCAGGGCCAGGAGTGTAGTTACAGAGCTGTTGTCCTCACAGCTGCTGGCTCAGAGGGCATACATGGGGAAAAGCAGAGGAATTCCTTCCCTCTTGGCTCTTTAGGTATTTTATCCAGCACAGCTCAGTGACAAGATAGCATTTTGCTCTACAGCTACAGAATGGCCTGCTAAGGAAGACAGAAATGGCTTCATTCCTGCTGTCCATGATTACTGATCTATAGCATCTAGGCTAAGCTGCTGGAAACTGCAGAGCTAGAGAGGACATCTAAAGCAGGTGGTGATATTTTCCTTCGAAGAGTCAGGTTTGCTTCCTTCAAAGAGAGACACCATTAAAGTCACTTGGCCTGCACAAAAGTGGCAGTGAAGTCTACCAGCCAGCTACAAACACAGGTTCCAGCAGAGAGAATTTCAAAGAGTTAGGATAAAGAACTGTTTCTGGAAAGGAAGGAAGAGTTGGGACCTGTAGAAGATGACAGTGTTCTCTGCTCTCTCACACTCTTATCTCCTTCTCAGAACAAAAGCTGACTTTTCCCAAAGTGGTCAGCAAATGTAAGGATAGTAGACAGTGCATTGGCAAGTAGGCTTCTCTATCACCAGAGAAGAATTAGAGGATAGGCTGTGAAAAGGAACCAATGGTGATGTCTGCTGCACTCATAGGCTTGCTGAGATGGATAAGAACAAGAATACAAACACAGATAAAGGAGTTGCTCTTCCTGGCTCTGGCTGCTTCCCTTCTCTCTCTAACCTGCTGTCTAACTAATTCTTCTGCTTCCTACCCCCCCTGGCTGACCCTCCAAACTCACCTTGAACATAAGGCAAAGTCTGGGATAAGGTAGAGGGGTGGAGAGGAGGTGGAAGGGTGGCTGGGAGCCCCTCCTGGGCACTCTGGTTTCTGGGAGGGCTGCTGTGTTTCTGTATGACTTTTTAACTTGCCTATCTCTGTCTACAGCTGTAGATATTGTAAATGCCTGCCTGTATATTGTGCTAAGCTGTGAATGTAAAGCTTCATTCTTTAATTTCCAGCTCGGCTGAGGCTAGTCTGGGTGACTTTTCTTAAGTCTGGGAGGGCAGGTGACACCCAAACCATCACAAATGCTAATTGCAGATTAGGCTTTATCCTTCAGAGGAGAAGGAGATACCACCTAAAAACAGAGTTCAGTGATTTATTGGCTCAGTGTCACTCAGTCTTGCACTGCACATGTCAGAGCCCCACTAAAGAAACAGGAACAAACTGCTTTCAGCAACCCAGTCTTGCAATTTCCTACCCTTTTCTCTAGGCAACTGAATTTTACATCCCATTCCAGAAGAGACAACCCCATCCTCAATTAGATTTATGTAGAAAGTAACAACACCTTTCCACCCAGATCTTCAGCCTGTGTATCTTAGAGGGAATCAGTCGCTCTGCCTGTGCTGGTTTATGGGAGGAGACAGAAGTGTAAACCCATATTTTGTGATGACAATGACAGTAGGAGTGACCTTGCTCCAGCACATATTGCTTTTTCAGCAGTGTCTAGAGGAGATAATCTAACAGCAGACTGCAATGCCTCATGTTTCCTCAGATCTTGCTACAGTAATTCAATCATAAGCATATAAAATTAGATGGAAAAGAAGGTAACTAGCCTGCTGGGACTGTGTGATTGCAAGAAATGTTGCCTCCTGACAGTGAGCATTACACTGCCCTCTTGAAAGAGAGCTTACCCTTCATTACAGCATACTTCTCTCATGTCAGTCTGTGCCAGGCAGCACTGCTGTTAAGCACAGGCTGCAGGACAGCCAAAAGCCCTTTAAGACAATTATGTGCTGCATCCAAGGTAAAAAAACAGGCAATAGAAACAGTCTGACTATTGAACTTCAGGATGAAAGAGACATTTCTTCTGTCTTTTTGTTTGGTTGGTCCTTGTTGCTTTTTGGGTTTGTTTTAACATAAAAAGTGTTTTCCCTTTACGTTGCCTTTCATTTAATCATCAGTTGCTTAATCACATCTTACAAACCTTGGAGTCACCATCCCTGGGGGTTTTCAAGAAAAGCCTGGATGAGGAACTCAGTGCCATGGTCTGGTTGACTGGATAGGGCTGGGTGCTAGTTTGGCCTGGCTGAGCTTGGAGGTCTCTTCCAACCTGGTTGATTGTATGATCTGTTTTAGAGCAGCCGAGCCACAGTCATGGCTGTGTGTCCAAACTCAGTGAAGTTTGCAACTGTAGGTCTCAAGCAAAAGAGACAGAGTGAAACTGAGGTATGGTGGGAGTTACTCTTCAATGTCAGCACAGTAGTTGTTTTCTAGCTATAAATATCAGAGAATCAACCAGGTTGGAAGAGACCTCCAAGCTCATCCAGTACAACCTAGCACCCAGTCCTGGCCAATCAACCAGACCATGGCACTAAGTGCCTCATCCAGGCTTTGCTTGAACACCTCCAGGGATGGTGACTCCACCACCTCCCTGAGCAGCCCATTCCAATGCCAATCACTCTTACCCTTGCACATGTCCTGTGGGCAGCTGAGAAAATACAATACTTTAAATGATTACAGGTGTGATCACAGTAAAATAACTAATGTCCAGCTCCCTTAAAAGGCACTTATGGGTCTGACATAAAGCCATACACCAGGTACTACTACAAACACAGACTTCAGTAGGCAGCCACACAGAGTAAGACCTGAGCTCTGGGTTCCTTCATACAATGTAGATAGAGAAGACAGCACCAAACAGCAACAGGTACTTTGAGGCCACTGCAACAGCATATTCAGCAGATATAGACTCTGATGGCCTTACAATGGAAGCATTGCTTACAGCAGCTGAGAATCTGGCCCACAGCTTATGTGAAATCATTCCCTGGGTACTTAAATTAACATACACATATAACATAATAAAACTCATTAATCTCCTCAAGTATCACTGCAGGTTTTTGTGAATGAGATATAAAGAAATCCCAGCATATCACTTTGTAACTGCTGATAAGAGCCTTTAGAAACCTTAATCTTGTTATTCACAAATGCTTCTTAATTACTACAAAACAGTTCTTCTGGTGTCAAGGAGATGGGCATTTTCTCTGGTAGCTACTGCCAGCTTTCCTTGGGATTAAAACAAGAAGAAAAATATCCAAGGAATTTGTTTTGGAGGCAGGCTTCATCAATATAATAACATTTATTACACAACTCCATGTTTATTGGGAAATAGGATCATAATGGGTTAGGTTGGAAGGGACCTCAAAGCTCAGCCAGTTTCAACCCCTGCCATAGGCAGGGACACCTCCCACTAGAACAGGTCACTCAAAGCCTCGTCCAACCTGGCCTTCAACACCTCCCTGGGCAACCTGTGCCAGTGTCTCACCACCCTCACTGCAAACAACCCTTTCCTAACATCTACTCTGAATCTCCCCTCTGCCAGTTCAAACCCATTCCTCCTCATCCTGTCACTACAAGACCTTGTCAATAGTCCCTTCCCAGCCTTCCTGTAGCCCCCTTCAGATCCTGGAAGGCCACTCCAAGGTCTCCTCAAAGCCTTCTCTTCTCCAGGCTGCACAGCCCCAACTCTCTCAGCCTGTCCTCATAGCAGAGCTGCTGCAGCCCTCTCAGCATCTTGGTGGCCTCCTCTGCACTGGCTCCAACACTTCCATGTCCTGCTTGTGCTGGGGGCTCCAGAACTGCCCCCAGGACTGCAGGTGGGGTGTGAGGAGAGCAGAGCCAAGGGGCAGAATCCCCTCCCTTGCCCTGCTGCCCACACTGCTCTTGCTGGAGCCCAGCACAGGGTTGCTGTCTGGGCTGCACTCACACTGCAGGCTCCTGTTGAGCTTCTCATCACCCCAGACCCCCAGGTCTGTTTCCTCAGGGCTGCTCTCTGTACAAATAAAGCTTCATTCTAATCTCCAGCTCAGCTGAGTCTACTCTGGGTGATTTTCTTAAGCAGGGGGGGCAGGTAACACCCAAACCACCACAGTATGCTCAGGAAAAGATTGCAGACATCTACTTTGTAGTTAAAATTCCAAATACACAAAAGAAAAAGAAACAAATAGAAACAAAACAGTGTTAAGAGAAAAGCTGTAAGAGAAAAGTGACTCAGATATTTATGGCTGGTCTTTAAAAGCTGTCTACAGGTACACAGGGTATTTAAAGGTATCAATCCTAGCTCCAAATCCCATCCTTAGGCAAGACAACCACAACAGCAAAGCTCAGCATACCTTCACATGTCAGCAGGAAGTATTCCAGGTTGTGGCTGAAGGATGCACTGAAATAAGTGCAGTTTTCAATCAGATCACAAGACAGACACCGCCTGTTGAAGTTCCCATTTGTGCTTGCACTGAAAAAGTTAACATCAGCCCATGAAGGTCACTAAGTAGTTATCTGAAAACCACATTACTTGAACCTTGCTGTATTGCAGAACAAGAACATAAATAGAATGTGTCCAACCTTAGTAAGAGACAAAGCATTTCCATTTGGTGGAGCTTAAATGGCAGTCATGGCTTTTTTTTGCCTGATTAGAGAATGTATAAGAGGGCAGGGATGTCTCTGTTTTGCAAGGTCAGTTGCTTATGGAGGAAAGTATAGTTTTAGAAGAAAATGATGGTTGCAATTCAAGTGGAAGTCATAACTTGGAAGATGAATCTATGAAACAACAGAGCAGTATTTCTGCACCTACTTATAATATAACAGACAATAAAGTGCTGGAATTGCTGTCTTTAAGCTTCTTATTGGTTGCCTCACTGGCCTGATTTGCTAGCAGCTGCCTCAGGGGCCAAAGCCCTTTCTGGGGGGGGTTAAGAGTTCTTCCTATGACATCCAAGGGGAAAGGAAAACAATGTATTTAGGGATTTGTTCCTTAAAAAACATGGTAACATTACCTGTCTGCAGAAATGCTTTGTGCCTACATGACCTGTCCACAGAAATGCTCTGTGCCTACATGACCTGTCTGCAGAAATGCTCTGTGCCTACATGACCTGTCCACAGAAATGCTCTGTGCCTACATGACCTGTCCGCAGAAATGCTCTGTGCCTACATGACCTGTCTGCAGAAATGCTCTGTGCCTACATGACCTGTCTGCAGAAATGCTTTGTGCCTACATGACCTGTCCACAGAAATGCTCTGTGCCTACATGACCTGTCCACAGAAATGCTCTGTGCCTACATGATCTGTCTGCAGAAATGCTCTGTGCCTACATGACCTGTCTGCAGAAACGCTCTGTGCCTACTACATGTTGAAGAATAGAGATGGATTATTAGCAAATATGAATTTGTGACACTTGGCACTTCTAAAATGCTTCAACCAACAGCTCTTTCCAGTATTACTGTAGAGCAGGTGAGTGATTTTTTGCTGTCATTTCAAGGTAGGAGGAGATGAGGCTGAGACGCCTTCTTAGGGCCACAGAGACTGAACTGAAGAGCTCTTTGGCTCTTGTTCAGGCTCAGATTGTGTCTCTGATTTAATTCTGTTTGAAGCTACAAAACCAGACACAGAAAACAAACCCCTCAAACAGATCTTCATCTGATGCAAGCTGTCAGAACTCCAGTGGAGCTCTGATGATGAACATATGTCAAGGTTGCTGAGCTGACAGCCCTGGCCTGGGTTGAGAGGACAATCAAACTATCCAGCATGGGAAATAAAATAGCTGAAGTGAGGCCAAGATCACTGCACAAAGCAAGGTCAAGGACATTGGCATTTTGGGTGTCTCTGTGTTGCCAATGAGGGAAGGTGAGGTTTATGAGGCACCAGAGTGAGGAGTATGCCTAGAATAGCAAGGGGTTGACCCATGCCAGCATGAGTTGACCCATGCCAGCAGCAATTAGGCAGCTGTGCCTGGACTTAGGTTTTAAACCCAAATGTTCTTCCCATTTTAATAGCGATGGATGGTCAATATCATTGGGATTTATTTTCCTTCAAGGAAAACACTGAACTGAGGTACTTCAGAACCTGTGGAGTGACCAGGTGCAGAGGTCTTGAAAGGAAATTCACAGGCAATTTAGTTTGCTCTGGTTTCCTTCCCACAGAGAAAGAAAGGTTTTACACCGTGTGGGAGAAGAAAAACATACTGCCTGTCCCATGCCAACTGATGCTGTCACCAGCTCTGCCCTTCCCCAAGATGACAGCAGGCTGGAGAAGACAAATAGAACAAATGGAATAATGATTCCAAAACAATCACTTAAAAATGTGGGCTCCCTCCCCTTTCTAATCTAGTGCCCAAACTTCACCATAGTGTTGGATACAGTAATATTAAATGCAGTGATTTTACAGAATTGCCTGGCAGTGGTGCAGCTATTGGAATGTTAAACAGTGGGACATGAGCCATGGACAGGCGAGAGTGCACAGGCTCAGGAAGTGCTGAATAGAGATAAAGAGGAAGGTTGGAATGACCTTAGAGCATGGTGTAACCAGTGTAAACAAATGTAAGGCTGGAGTCTGTGGTTTTCTCCTTTCTCTCTTAGACACAACGTACATGTTGTTGAGAGAACATGAAGAATGTGACCCTAACGTAGTCCTAATGCAAATGTATGTAGCCAATTAGAGTCTAACATGATTGGTAATCCTGTTAGGTAGCTGTGCTAGTTTGAAGCAGGCTGAAATGTTTTGGTGAGAGAAAGTAGATAATTGGCTGAAAAAGGAAAACATGGTTGTGTCTCCTTCCCTCATCAGTCCCACTGAGAAGTGTGGGAACAAGAAGTAAACATTAGATAACATTCTCCATTTTGTCTTCACTCTGCTTTTGCCTTCAGACCGAGCCACATCTCCTTAACCTCACTGCCACTAACCTTGCTCCTTAACCTCTTGGCTGCACCTCTATTCTTTCTCAGGATTGGGGTAAGGTTGAGAGGGGCAGGGGGAGGTGCTGGGGTGGTTGAGAAAACCCCTCCTGGGGACTCAGGTTTCTGGGAGGGGAGTTGTGCTTCTGTATTACTTATCCTTTGTATATTTCTGTATATAACTGCATATATTGTAAATAGCTGCTTGTATATTGTGCTGCTGTAAATAAATAGCTTCATTTATATTCCCAGAGACTGTCTGAGTTAGCTGGGGCAATTTCCAAAAGTGTGGGGGGGCAGGTTACAGCTCAAACCACCACAGTAGCCTTCTGATAGAAAGTATCTAAGCCCATGCTTGGGTGCAATAAACTGGAACTCACTTATGTTAAGCCATCTCCCCATCTCTTCTTCTGATACCAATGTATCTCAGCCTGTGGCACCATAGCACTACCAACTGCTTAACACAGATCAGCCTTTTACATATCACATCATTAGGGAGGACCACAAAAGTCATCTGGAATTACAGAGAACCATCTGCAAACATAACATTGTTGTTTCTTTTCAATCTCATGAGGAGGTGAGGTGCTATCAAATTTCCATGAACCCTGCTTTCTGGAAGCAAAAAAAGCAGTTTTATAGCATCAGCTTAATGCAATCATGAATTCTTTCCTGTGTTCTGCTGCAAAGTTTTGTGACAGTTTGTCAATCCTGACACTAACTTTAAATTTGCCATAAAAAGAGAGAACTGCTAAACATGGAACACTTCCAAATGTCAAGCATTTTGTTCACCATTGTTCTGCCTACCCTGGTGACACACTGCAACATCTTGCAGTTGCTGTTTAAAGGCACACACACAACAGTCTCTGTTGAAATTGCTTAAGTAATGATTCACCTAAGACTGAAAAATGGAAGATTCTGGACATGAAGTTACAGTAAAGCACACACCTGTACAAATGTCGTCGCCTCGGCAAATCCTCTGTGCTGTGGAAATAGCTGGAGGGGGAAAAAAATCAAAAGGTTATTGTCTCATTAGAAGAGTGGTTACAACTCGTTCAGAAAACATCTTAAGTGACATTGCCATCTTCCTGATGTTGTAAAGGCAAGGAATGTTTAAATGGAAGTAGAACATATAGAGGGACACATTGCTGCAGAGGATCGAGCAACTATGGTGTAGGCTGCTCTGCAGTCAAATCAGGCATGGAAATGTTTGAGTCCTATAATGATCATGTCTCCCAGGCAACCAGCAACAAGGGCACACAGCCTCAAGTTGTGCCAGGGCAGGTCTGGGCTGGATGTTAGGAGGAAGTTCCTGGCAGAGAGAGTGATTGGCATTGGAATGGGCTGCCCAGGGAGGTGGTGGAGTTGCTGTCGTGGATGTGTTCAAGACTGGCTGGGGCACTTAGTGCCATGGTCTGGTTGATTGGCCAGGGCTGGGTGCTAGGTTGGACTGGATGAGCTTGGAGGTCTCTTCCAACCTACTCCTATGATTCTGTCAGTGGATCAAAAAGGTTAAAGTGACCTGTTCTAGTGGGAGGTGTTCCTGCCTATGGCAAGGGGTTGGAACTGGCCTAGCTTTGAGTTCCCTTCCAACCTAAACCATTCTCTGACTCTATGATTATTGAAAGGCTTTATTTTTTATCTTTATGATTCAGACTTTCATTGAAACACCTTTCTCTTTTTCTTTTCTTTTTTTTTTCTTTTCTTTCTCTAGAACTGTTTTTACTTCTCAGATCACTTTTTATTCTCTGACTGGAGTCTGATGCAAAACCCACTGAAATAGCCACTTTGAAAAATGGAGTTTGGCTTTCAGGGAAGACACAGTATGAAGTCGAAGAACACTTCATCCCCCTTGCTTTTTGCTGAAACTGAAGAATCCCTTTTCTGGCTAAACAGTGAAAACCCCATTGTGTGATGACAGCTTCTGAAGGTAACAGAGTGGTGGTGCTGGATGTGTCCAACATGCAGGGTTCTGATTGATTCAGCCAGACGAATTTCATGTGGGTAATGGCAAGGAGCAAAGGCAGCATCCGTGGGATGAACAATGTGTCAGGCAGGATGCTGAGCCCTGCTGATGTACTTCTAACAAGCTGCACTTGCAGAAATGTATATTTGGATAGCACAAATTGTACCTGGTATCTTCTGCTCGACTTGGGCACTTAAAATGCAAATAGGACTCCAGTGCTAATTTGCCATATAGAATCATAGAATCAAAGAATCAAAGATTCAACCAGGTTGGAAGAGACCTCCAAGCTCATCCAGTCCAACCTAGCACCCAGCCCTATCCAGTCAACCAGACCATGGCACTAAGTGCCTCAGCCAGGCTTTTCTTGAAGACCTCTAGGGATGGTACCTCCACCACCTCCCTGGGCAGCCCATTCCAATGCCAATCAATCTCTCTGTGAAGAAATTCCTCCTAACATCCAGCCTATACCTACCCCTGGCACAACTTGAGACTGTGTCCCCTTGTTCTATTGCTGGTTGCCTGGGAGAAGAAGCCAACCCCCACCTGGCTACAATGTCCCTTCAGGTGGTTGTAGACAGCAATGAGGTCACCCCTGAGCCTCCTCTTCTGCAGGCTGCACACCCCCAGCTCCCTCAGCCTCTCCACATAGGATTTGTGTTCCAGGCCCCTCACCAGCTTTGTTGCCCTTCTCTAGACATGTTCCAGGACCTCAACATCTCTCTTGAATTGAGGGGCCCAGAACTGGACACAGCACTCAAGCAAAGTGCTAAAATCCCTTATGTTGTACTGAAGTTGTAGGTAACTGAGAGTATTCAAAGCTTTGAAGGATCTTCATGACCATTTTAGAGCTTGTCATATTCTAGAGACTTTTGACTCAGCTGTTTAGTGAACTTAAAGTGAGAACCTTGTATTCACCTGAAACTTTGCCTGGCAAGGAATCCAGCTGGTATCTGATTCCAGAAAGCTTTCCAAACATTTTCTTATGTAATTTCATGAAATAAAACAATAAATAAACAGCAAAATAATAAATAAAATAAAAATAACTACTTTTTTTTTTTGTAATTTTACAATTTAAATTGTAAAATACATATCATATAAAAATCATCTGTAATGTCATGACATGAAAACCCTCAAGCACTTAGAGAAGCTGTTTGACAACCATAAAGAATCAGTGTGAAGTGACTTTGGTTTTCTCCTGCGTTCCTTTGGTTTTCTAACTCAGTCTATTTTTCCTAATGCTTCAATGTTTTTGCAGGCCAGTAAAGGATGATTTCTAAAACAGACTAAGCCAAAAGAGAGACAGGTCCCCCTGAGCTCTTTTCTCCACGTCCTTAGGCTCGTATGTTTGAGATGCATCCACACCACCACTGCAGCCAACCCTACAGTCCAGAGCTAAACGAAGGAAGATCGATTTGTCAGACCATAGTTTACTTACATTTTATGCCTCTTTTCATCATATGCCAGGATCTTTGTCACATCCCAGTCACCAGATGTAATAGATTGAATGGTGTCACTGCTACTGTTGGGCTGCCAGAAAGAAAAGAGAACTAGATTTCTTTATTCTTAAAAGAGATACCCCAGCAAAGCTCCTCTTCTGAGAAAGGGAGCTCTGTTGACTCCATTGCCTATTAAAAACAAAGCATGCAACTTCCTCCCCTGCTCCTGCTATTCCTGTGACTCTGCAGGCACAGGAATAATAGAGAGTCCAAATCATTTTGACCATAACTCCATTAAAGATAATGGGATGAATTCAGCACAGAACAGCTTCACACTCCTTCCTCTAGTCCAGTGCACCCATGAGCTTCTGCTTACTCCTTTCCGGCAACGCAGGGATTTACTAATTTACATACAACTAAGAAGCCATCAAAAAACTAAAAGCAAAGCAATGATTTTGTTGGGAAAGAGATGATTTGGTGACTTTTTTGCTTCTAAGTCTCTCATTTTGAAATTCCTGTTATCTTATTCTCGTGGTAGGTCTGATAGACCAAAAATGGACTGGTCCATATCCTGGTTTCCCCAGCCATGTTTTTCTGCACCCCCCCACTTCTGCTGTGGGGAGAAGCAACTGCAGGAAAGAGGATAAAGAATCTGGAGCCAATAAGTCTAAGGACTCAGGCTTGCTCAGACATGTTCCCCTGCTCCCCTTCCTCCTGTGCTGGGGTAAGCAACTGCAGGAAAGGAAAACAAAAGCCCTGTCTTCACCTACTATGATCAAGCTTGGCAAAGTGCCATTCTGATTGGCTAATCTATGCCCAAAGGCCCATTAGTCTCAGGCTGTATTGCTAAAAAGGGGTGAGCAGGTAGCACAGTGCTGCTGCTGCCTCATTGCATCCTGAACTGCCTAGAAACTCCACTGCCTCGAGTTTACCAGGAACAGGCTCTAAATGCCTGCACAGTCAGCCAGACATTGTGCCAAGAACGCACATGGCATCGCATCCTGCCTGCCCCTCTGTGCTAGAATGTTTTGGTGAGAAGAACTAGATCACAGGCTGTGAAAGAGAAACAAGGGTGCTGTCTACTTCACTCATAGGCTTGCTGAGAGGTATAAGAACAAGAATGTAAATATTAGGTAAGACATTCAGTCACTGCTTGGGCTTTGGGCTGCATTTTTCTCTCTCTAACCCAACCTGCTGTCTCTCTGATTAACCCATTTGCTTCCTAACCCCCCTGGCCAGCCCTCCATTCTTCCTTTGGGCACAAGGCAACGTTTAGGGTAAGGTAGAGAGGGGTAGGAGAAGGTGGAAGGGCAGTTGGGAGCCCCTCCTGGAGACTCAGGTTTCTAGGAGGGCTGCTGTGTTTCCATATTACCTTTACCTTGTATATTCCTGTCTGTAACTGTACCTACTGTAAATATCTGCTTGTATCTTGTGCTAAGCTGTAGATAAAAAGCTTCATTCAATTTCCAGAGCTGGCTGAGTCCAGTCTGGGTGATTTCCAAGGTGTGAGGGGGCAGGGAACACCCAAACCATCACACCCTCTGCAAGGCTTCTGCTGAATCAGGAATCAAAAGGAAGCAGGTCAGAGACTATGCTATAGACTCCCAGCTTCTGAGAAAAGAGCCTGGGAAACTCCAAAGCCTCTAAGGGCTTTGAGACCACCGACAGCAACCTTTCCACATGCTTTGGGTACTGTCTGATACTGTTTTGTGAGTTAATACTTAAAGCGTCTTGTAATTCAGTAATTGCCTTCTGCCACAAGCAGAAAGGAGCTTCCTGTGTCCATCTAGTGGCTAAGCAGCATCCATCTAGTCTCTAAGTGGTCTAATTAACCACAGGAACCTTCTCCTCCAGTATAATGTCTGCATTTGCCACTATAAGAAATAACTGTTCCAGTTTTGCCTGTTCCCTGCGTGTACAAATTTCCAAACTGTGCATTTTGAACCCTGTGAAGAAGTTTTCTGGTGAGACTTAATGCTCATGAGCAGTTTTCATAGCTATTAACAATCTTTGCCTGGCTCTCAAAATTAATACAGATTATTAACCGTGCATAATTCCTCATACTTATGCCCAATAAAGCATCACTGAAGGTTTCCTTTTAGGCACAAGACCCACATTCTACACTTGCTGATACAAGCACAGACACTGCTTAGTGTTGCCTTCAGCTTCAGGCGAGAGCCAAAGCAGCAGCAGCAGGAGCGAGCGAGTCACCTGCGACGACGACATGGTGATGTGGTAGAATTTCCCACGTCCTCCCTGAGGTATGGCCCTGACAAAGAAAAACTTCCGACCATCCTTAGAGAAAATGGGTTCTTCATTCTGAAAGTGGCAAACAGAAGAGCTGTGTTATGCTTCATTTGCTGTACTCAAAAGCGCTCAGCGTCGCAAAACCCCGCGCAGGGAATTCTGCGCTAGGTTGAAGCAGGGTGGAATGTTTGGGTGAGAAGAAGTAGATTACAGGCTGTGAAGGGAAAACAGTGGTGATGTCTGCTGCCCTCAGAGTCTTGCTAAGGAGTATGGGAAGAAGAAATGAAAACATTAGATAACACTCTCACCATTTTTCTCTCTCGCTTGGGCTGCTGACTGAGCTGCATCTCTCTAACACCTTCCACCCACCTTTGCTTCTTAACCTCTTGGCCGAACCTCTATTCTTCCTTGGGACTGGGGTTAGGTGGAGAGGGGTAGGAGGAAGGTGTAGAGGTGGCTGAGAGCCACTCCTGGGGACTCAGGTTTCTGGGAAGGGAGTTGTGTTTCTGTATTACCTTTTACCTTGTATATTTCTGCCTATAACTGTATGTACTGTGAATATCTGCTTGTATATTGTGCCAGCTGTAAATAAATAGCTTCATTTATATTCCCAGAGCCGACTGAGTCTAGTCTGGGTGATATCTAAAGTGTGGGGGGGGCAGGGAACAGTGGTAAAGGGTTGGACTTGATGATCTGTGAGGTCTCTTCCAACCTTGGTGATACTGTGATACTGTGAAATTCGCAGGGACATAGAGAGTGCTTTGTAACAGCAACCTGAGGCAGACAGAAATCTCACTGAAAAGTGGAGAAAGTTTTGAAGATTGCTGCTTCTTGCTCTTGGGAAAGCAGACACCTTTCAGCTGTGGGGACATAGGGAGACAGGCAGCAAGGACAGCTCCTTAGCTATACAGTCAAGTCCCATTTGCAAAGCTGACTGCTCAGGGCGCTCGGAACGCAGCCTTCAGCAGCGGTTTGAATCTTGCTGGCACAAGTTTGACAAACCCTGATTACCCTGCTGCAAGAGCTAATCTGCTTCTGTTCCTTGAGGAAACACAAGCAAGAGCATCTAACTGCTGTCTCTCCCTGCTTTCTTACACATGCTTATTTCACTGAATTATTGAGGAAGGGGAGACTGTCTTGCAAAACTGCCTTTGACACGGAGCTCCCAGGTGACCGTGGTGATTGACTTTTGAGTGACTAGAACTTTCAACCAGAGACAGAGGAGACTCAACAGAAGGAAATCAAGCACTACACACGACAAGCAAGCATTTCCTGGAAGGGTCTTTCCCTCCTTTTTGCAGAGGAACCCCAAAGCACATAGGAAATCTCCACTGCAGGAGATGGTTGAAGAGCAAATGACAAAGGAAAGCAGAAGGATGGTCCATATGGTGTGACACAGTAACACTGTGCCAAGGGAAACGGCTAGAAGAAACTACTCCACTCTAAACCAGAACGAGAGGACATAGCCTCAGGCTGTGCCAGGGGAAATTTAGGCTGGAGGTGAGGAGAAAGTTCTTCCCTGAGAGAGTCATTGGACACTGGAATGGGCTGCCCGGGGAGGTGGTGGAGTCGCCGTCCCTGGAGCTGTTCAAGGCAAGGTTGGACGTGGCACTTGGTGCCATGGTCTGGCCTTGAGCTCTGTGGTAAAGGCTTGGACTTCATGATCTATGAGGTCTCTCCCAACCTTGATGATACTGTGAGTTGGGAATAAAACAGAAGCTGAACCTCTCCTGTGACAGGAGGCTTCTCCAGGAACTGAGCCCTGACTTCCCTGACCCTTCTTCAAGAGCAATCAGCAGGAAAATCATTGCCCAGCCCCTTCTGGGTCATCCTTTAGTGTTAATCTCGCACTCTGGAAAGTGTCCAGACTGAAGCAAGAACAAATTGATTGCGCAGGGAGACTTATGGCTAATGCAAACACCTACAGCAAAGAAACAAACACTTTTATTTCTCATAAACCAATACATTATTCTTACTGTATGCTCCTTTCCTCCCAGCTCCTGGCTGATTAATTTTTTTCTGCTATTTATCAGCTTTATCAACCCTGAATTAGGTGTTCAAAGCATTTGTTTTCCTTTTTATTTTCTCTTGCTTAGCTTTCTGCCACATTTTAAAGCATGCCCATTTACAGCTTGTTGCAGCTGTATGAAATAATGGTTTCATTTGTTTCTGACATTGCTCTGGAACCCAAAACATGAAACAGCATCATTTCCAAATGCCTTTTGTGACAGGAGAAACCTCACTGAAAAACAACTGTGATTACTTGGGCAAACCTTCTGCTTGACAGGTTTTCCTTTACTGAGGTAAACAGCAATGAGTTCCCTCTCTGTTTCTGTGTTTGTGCCTGTTGCATTATGTATTCCAGCAATACATCTCAGCCAGCAAGAGCAGCTATGGTGCAGGTTATCTGGAGGTTCATTCAGAGTTACAGGGGAAGGAGGTAGATGGCCTGGATGATAAAAAACAGGCTTCAACTCTCAGATGGTGCAATGAGACTGCTGGTTTGCATGTTCCTGTTGCTGCAAAGACAACACATTAATACAGACAGAGCTTTGTTTAGGATCCTGATAGAGGTGGTGACTTACCACAGATGGCAAATGGGGGAATGTTAGGCTGAAAAGCTTTTGGATGAGGATTTGATACTGTAGGGAGCAACACTGGGCAGGTAATTAAAAGATTCTGCAGTTTGAGCCTTTTGGTTGACTGCTACTGACTGAATCTTATAGCAGCACAATGGTTGAGCTCTATTTGAGGTCAGTTTAATGCTGGTTGAAGAAAATACTTACCCTGTGCAGCAGGTAGGGAGCTTTTGCAAGCTTTTGCCATAGGAGGCTTATGGAAGTAGCTGGCATCAGGTCCAAAGAATTGAACAATATGATGACTCATTAACAGATCATAAAGGGAAGAGACATTCTCAACTGTCTGCACTCTTTTTATTGTGCTGGTTAGGAAATAGGAGAGGACTGGACTGCAGAAAGCAGCCAGCTCACACACTGTCCTTACATAGCAGCAGCTGCTCTCCTCTGAAGACAGAACAGTGGAGCTGAGGGAGCAGCAGCAAGACTCAGTAGGACACTTCTTAAGTCTTTATGACTATTCTTGTCTTTTTGCTCAGCTAGATCTCTGTATTTAGACAAATGAATTCTTCCCAAACAGTCAATGCCAGCCTCCAGAAACCCTCTGTTTAGTGCAGATGAAGGACAAAGCTGTCTTCATGTCAGCTACACACAGCAATAACTCAGTGCTCTCAGACTCAAGTATAAAGGGGGAACCCAGCAGAGTAACTCTTGTAAGATTTCACAGCAGTTTGAATTGAAGCATAAAGCTAAGGAAATGTGTGGGTCCCTGATCCCCTTTGCCTTTCTGGGAGCTGAATTAGCAGACTATTTGCAATGCTCATAGCCCAAAATCTATTTCCTCTGCAAAATAATTGTTTACCTGGATCAGACATAGCCTGTTGCTGTAGGACAGCCACTGGCATATTGTTCTTGCTGTGAGCTGATGTACTGTTCTTGGAACCTCTGAACAAAGTGTGACAAAAGTGTGAAATGCTCTAAATCTGGAAAAAATACAGCCCAAGATCTTTATGTGCCATGCTACTACCTGTCTGGTGTTCATATATCCTGTGAAAAACAGTCCAGTGTTGTGGCTTCTCCCTGAAGAACAGCTTAATCAAATCTGAGGTCACTTCACAAACTGAATGCTGGGGAAGTGCTGTAAATTCTCTTCCAGAGATTTACACTCTGGAAACTTAGCCTTTTTTTATACACATACTTTGAAAAACAACAACAACAACAGCAACGATGATGAAACAAAGCAACAATGATGAAACAAATCACCCCAAAACCCCACCACATTTTCTGGGATAGCAAAACACAAACCAAAACCCAAACCAAGATCCAAACCAGGAAAAAGACCCTCCAAAACCCCATAAATCAAACTTTCCTGGTGGTTTAAATTTCCTCTGCTTTTTCCTTTCTTTTTCCCTTTCTTTCTTCAGAGGATTTCTGTTCCTATTCCATCTGGGGGCTAGGAGCACACAGCCATAGGAAGGATTACACACAAGTGTGACACAGTTGGCTGCTGAAACAGGGTATTAAACTGCATCAGGTATCCTTCCCCCTTTCTGTGCTCTATGCCAGCTGTCATTGCTTCAGTTGCCCTACTGACTCTAACTTTACTTCTCACCTTTCTTACATGTCTTAAGCTGACTAATCCTAGTGATGCTCAGCAGTGGACTTCAGTTCTCCTGGCCACAACACCTGCAAACAAACACTGCACGGCTGCAAATCATCATCAGTCTCAACAAGCAGTATGAAGGACTACCTCTGAGGTTGATGAGTCTTACACAGGTACTGTCAGTGGGTGAATTCCCACCAGCATCCATGTTTTGTCTGGTTTACATGCAAATAAATTCCCCTGCTAGGGGAGGCAGACTCTTCAATAAGAGGAAGTTATTGCTGGCAACCTGTTTCCCATAATACAATCCACACCACCTTCCAAGAGTCTTTATCTGGGAACCCCATAATAAAATCCACACCACCTTCCAAGTGTCTTTCTCTGGGAAGCTGATGTCTGTAATACAAACCACACCACCTTCCAAGTGTCTTTCTCTGGGAAGCTGATGTCTGTAATACAAACCACACCACCTTCCAAGTGTCTTTCTCTGGGAAGCTGATGTCTGTAATACAAACCACACCACCTTCCAAGTGTCTTTCTCTGGCAACCTGTTTCCCATAATACAATCCACACCACCTTCCAGGTGTCTTTATCTGGGAACCCCATAATAAAATCCACACCACCTTCCAAGAGTCTTTATCTGGGAACCCCATAATAAAATCCACACCACCTTCCAAGAGTCTTTCTCTGGGAACCTGTTGTCTGTAATACAATCCACACCACCTTCCAAGAGTCTTTCTCTGGGAACCTGATTCCCATAATACAATCCACACCACCTTCCAAGTGTCTTTCTCTGGGAACCTGTTGTCTGTAATACAATCCACACCACCTTCCAAGTGTCTTTCTCTGGGAACCTGATTCCCATAATACAATCCACACCACCTTCCAAGTGTCTTTCTCTGGGAAACTGTTTTCCATAACACAATCCACACCACCTTCCAAGTGTCTTTCCCTGCTCTGGAAATTTGGGTTTTCCATTTGGGAGAGGAACAAAGACCACAAAACCCCCTACCAAAGACATGACCACAAAAGGGCTATTACCTGTCTGTGCAGCCAGGCTTCACTTTCATCTTCATGTTTCTAAAACCAAAACAAGAGCATTAAACACCATTCCTCTTGTGTATTGCATTCCACTTATCAGTACAAGAAGCAGTTGGGTTGAATGGGAAAAGTTGTGCAGAAGCACCAAGAAACTGCTTAAAAATCCTGATCTAGGGTAGGGTGTCGCTGCCCAGGGCACAGGGCTTGGAACTGAATGGTCCTTGTGGTCCATTCCAACCCTGACTGATTCTATGATTCTAAGTGTTCCTCTCTGATAAATAAGTATGTGCTTGTTCAGGAGAATATTATACTCAGACAAAATACTTCATACACAAGATCTTATTATTCCCCATAGAAATAAAGCTTGTCTAAGATGCAAATACAGGCTGAATTAAAAGCAGTTAAGATTCTGCACTGTGTGCTATGGACAGCATCACATCATTTATTTTCCAAGGGAAATACATACCAGAATACTTTTCTACTGTGGAAACATCTAAGTGAGTTTAAAAGATGCTATCTGGTAGTACTTACACAGATTATATCAGTATGCCTTTTACATTAGTACTACTATAGAGGTGTGTGACTTACTCTAGGTGCTCCTGCTCTGGCAGGGAGGTTCAACTAGAGGAGCTTTGCAGGTCCCTTCTACCCACTATGTTTCTGTGATTCTGTGTATTGATTAATCACAACGAAATTGTGGGCAGTAGCCACTTTTAGCTAACTATCTATAATGCACAGATATTCAGCTTACAAACTGCTGATGTGTGTTTGTGCAGGTACAAGGAGACACACACACAGAGTGTGCAGGGACAGGTTGGTCCTGGCTGTTTAAAAGGTGTGGGGGTGTTCAGGAAGAGCCTGGATGAGGCACTTAGTGCCATGGTCTGGTTGACTGGATAGGGCTGGGGGATAGGTTGGACTGGTTGATCTTGGAGGTCTCTTCCAACCTGGTTGATTCTATGATGCTAAAAAAACCCAACAACTTTCTATTCTTGCTCTGCCTAAACAAATGTGTGCCAGTTGACTTGGTGCCAGGTGAGATAAGTGACATATTTTCTCCTTGCTCAGCTTATGAAAACTGATGGCAAATGACTCCTTGTTTCCTCCCACCTACCTTTACGCAGACTCCTGTGGTGGCATCGCAGAGCGTCAGGATAGACACATTCTGGGCCCTGTTCAGCCAGTTTACTGCCACCTTGGTGCTGGTTGCCCATTTCACCATGGTTATGTAGTAGTCCCTGCAAACACAGACAGGCATATGACAAATCACAGCACTCACATCCTAAGGAAATGTCCCGTGGAAGGGCAGTCAGAGGTTGCTGCAGGCAAATGGTCCAGGAGAGACCTCATCTCTGGTTATTAAGAAGTCTGAGTCTTGATGTCTGTAGGCTTCCTTATGCATGGATTTCAACCAATGAAAATGACAATTTTTAGGGCTATGCAGGTATTTTATCTGCCACTTCTGAAAGCCATTTTCAAAGGAGAGATGAATTCAGAGATAAAGAATCTTCCAAGCTATTCAGTCTTCCAAGGAGGAGTGAAGTGCCTGGAGCTGCAAATGTATGCACAGGTGGAAAAGAAAGCACAAAAAGTTCCCAATCTCAGCACATTCACTGGCTTGACAGAGCCATCATTGTCCATGGTTGGATTCTTTATGGTTATGAAGAGTTAATGGCCACTAAATATGCTTACTTAACAGAAGAGATATCTGTGAGTGTTACATTAAAAGGAAAATAGCAAGAAGGATATAGTCTAGAGACATCCAGGGTTCTGGTAAAGCAGATGCAGCTGGCTGACAGAAAGACATCAGCAGAGATGTGTCAGTTTGTGCTGGCAAAACCATCATCCCACAGTCCCTGCACCATCCTCTGAGGCACTTAGTGCCATGGTCTAGTTGATTGGCTAGGGCTGGGGGATAGGTTGGACTGGCTGAGCTTGGAGGTCTCTTCCAACCTGGTTGATTCTATGATTCTATTGCTGGACATATTCAGCCTGCAGTAACACTTGAAGTGAATCACCAGTGTGGGCTGCACACATATCTTTAACAATACTCCTGTGCCATAGTGAACTATGGAACCACTTACAGGGGGCTGGAAAACAGAGTCAATAAACACATCCACAATCACCTTCTTAGAGGCAGTCTGTCAAGGTGCTCAAAGATGTGCACCTCTGCAACAGTTCAGGGCTTCACTTTGTCTGCAGGGTAAAGCTGGCTGAGCTGACAAAGCTGGGGGTGTTACAATACACTGCTGGGCAACGCAGGACAAAGACATCCTGAAATTATAGTAGGGCTTTTCACAGCATACAGTCTATAAAAAATGTATTAGTTCATTTGTTTGCTATAAAATATGTATAAGGGATTGTTGCTCTCATTGGAATTAATGTGCTGTGTCACTTGAGAGTGCTTTGTGTGCTGGCAAGCACTCCTGAATGTACCGAAGAGAAAGGGCAAGAGCAACAAAAGCCTGTTTGTCTAGCACAATAACGAGCTGGAAATTGATTTTCCTGGTTTCAGTAATGTTTAGTGTTTGAATTTGGCTGGGGAGGGGGGAAATAACAAAAGACAGTAACAATTGCATCCACTGCACAGGGAGGAAGAAAGGAGGGAAGGAAGGAGGGAGGGAGGGAGGAAGGGAGGAAGGGAGGAGGGAGGGAGGGAGGGAGGAAGGGAGGAAGGGAGGAGGGAGGGAGGGAGGGAGGAAGGGAGGAAGGGAGGAAGGGAGGAAGGGAGGAAGGGAGGAAGGGAGGAAGGGAGGAAGGGAGGAAGGGAGGAAGGGAGGAAGGGAGGAAGGGAGGAAGGGAGGAAGGGAGGAAGGGAGGAAGGGAGGAAGGGAGGAAGGGAGGAAGGGAGGAAGGGAGGAAGGGAGGAAGGGAGGAAGGGAGGAAGGGAGGAAGGGAGGAAGGGAGGAAGGGAGGAAGGGAGGAAGGGAGGAAGGGAGCTAGCTAACTAGCTTCCCTTCAGGTAGCTGTACACAGCAATGAGCTCTGCCCTAAGCCTCCTCTTCTGCAGGCTGCACACCCCCAGCTCCCTCAGCCTCTCCTCATAGGGTTTGTGTTCCAGGCCCCTCCCCAGCCTTGCTGCCCTTCTCTGGACACCTTCCAGCACCTCAACATCTCCCTTGAATTGAGGAGCCCAGAACTGGACACAGCACTCAAGGGGTGGCCTGAGCAGTGAAACTGTTAATTACTATTTTAGGTTAGACTTTGTCTTCTCTGCCACCCCAGAGATGGGCACAAAATCTCACTTCCTCTCAGAAGCTTCTCCCAGCCATCAAGCCCATGGATATCCAAGCCAGCAAACAACTGCAGATACTTGTGCAATTGCTACTCTGCTCTCTGAGTATAATGCAGTCTTTAGTTTACTTCACATCTCTGCTGTTGGACAACCAACTTTTATGCTTCCCATTTTGCAGAGGAAAATGAGACAACAAAGTGTGACTCATCTCAGTTGCATTTGCCAAGTCTTCTTCACCAGACCTGTCCAAGATTTTATTGAGAGCTGATTTAGATCAGCTCTAGATCTGTGTTAGATAGCATTGTCCTGCTCTGGCTGGGAGATTGGACTCAATGATCTTAGGTCCCTTCCAACCCCTTAACATCCTGTGAGCCTGTGAAAGGAGAACCCATTTCTTCCCAAAGAGTAAGTTGTAGAGCAGCTGATATCTAACCACTTTGCAGACACCCATCTCAGGGCAGGTTACACTTACCTGAGGGAAAGGAATAACTTCTTTGAGTCCCTTCAGGAACTATGCAACTGTGCTGAGCTTTACAATCTATCTCCCCATCCCAGTAAAGACATTGGTGGCTGGGTTTGCAGCCATCTGAGACTGGTTACTGTGCAACACCCTCTTATTCACAGCCT
The DNA here is from genome assembly GCF_015220805.1 of Pogoniulus pusillus. Classification (NCBI taxonomy): domain Eukaryota; kingdom Metazoa; phylum Chordata; class Aves; order Piciformes; family Lybiidae; genus Pogoniulus; species Pogoniulus pusillus. The sequence continues at coordinate 19,671,821 of NC_087286.1, forward strand.
AACTTTACCTGCACCCTCTTATAACCTAACCTTACCTGCACCCTCTTATTCACAGCCTAACTTTACTTGCACCCTCTTATTCATAACCTAACCTTACTTGCACCCTCTTATTCACAGCCTAACTTTACTTGCACCCTCTTATTCATAACCTAACCTTACCTGCACCCTCTTATTCATAACCTAACCTTACTTGCACCCTCTTATTCATAACCTAACCTTACCTGCACCCTCTTATTCATAACCTAACCTTACTTGCACCCTCTTATTCATAACCTAACCTTACCTGCACCCTCTTATTCATAACTTAACTTTACTTGCACCCTCTCATTCACAGCCTAACTTTACTTGCACCCTCTTATTCATAACTTAACTTTACTTGCACCCTCTTATTCATAACCTAACCTTACCTGCACCCTCTTATTCATAACCTAACCTTACCTGCACCCTCTTATTCACAGCCTAACCTTACCTGCACCCTCTTATTCATAACTTAACTTTACTTGCACCCTCTTATTCACAGCCTAACCTTACCTGCACCCTCTTATTCATAACTTAACCTTACTTGCACCTTCTTATTCACAGCCTAACTTTACTTACCTGCACCCTCTTATTCATAACCTAACCTTACTTGCACCCTCTTATTCACAGCCTAACTTTACTTACCTAAGTTCTAGAGGTAGGAATCGCAAATATGAAGTATGAAGCTAAAAAATGAATACCTGAAGTATAACCAGAAGTACCTCCCAGAAATCAGAGTGCCCAGGAGGTGCTCCCAACCACCCTTCCACCTTCTTCCCGCCCCTCTACCTTATCCTGGAGTTTGCCTTACATGCAAGGTGAGTTTGGAGGATCAGAAAGGGGAGTTAGAAGCAGAAGGATTAGTTTCAGAGATCCAAGCAGAAACCCAGACTCTGAGAGACAGACACACACTCTGCCTTATCTATGTCTGTGTCCTTGTTTTTAATCCATCTCAGCAAGCCTATGAATGCAGCAGGCATCACCACTGTTTCCTTCTCACAGCCTATCATCTAATTTCTCTCATTAAATCATTCCAATTAGCCTCAAACTAGCACCATCAATAATAAAGCCACAAACAAAGAAGAGAGGATGATATATTACGTGGCCAAGTGACAGGCAGCCAGCCCAGCACACAGTTCCTGGGGGCACAGTTAGCTCCTGCCTCTGATTCAGACTTCACTTGTCTGAATGTCTCCATTATTTATTTGTTCATGACCTTGGTGCAAGGACCAGTGAGGATTTCTGCACCCAGGGAGGATAGCATCTTTTGTTTATTTGCATCTAGGATGCAAATATGACATGAGAAATAAGTTGGGTCACAGCTGGATCATTCACTTCTGACCACTTGATGTAACTGCATCCAGTTCTGGAGCCTCTATTACAAGAGGGCTGTGGAGATGCTGGAGTGTGTCCAGAGCAGGGCCAGGAGGATGCTCAGAGGGCTGCAGCAGCTCTGCTGTGAGCACAGACTGAAAGAGTTGGGGCTGTGCAGGCTGGAGCAGAGGAGGCTCCCAGGTGACCTTCTTGTGGCCTGCCAGGATCTGAAGGGGGCTACAAAAAAGCTGGGGAGGGACTTTTGAGGCTGTCAGGGGGTGACAGGACTGGGGGGAATGGAGCCAAGCTGGAGGTGGGGAGAGTCAGCCCAGATGTGAGGAGGAAGTTGTTGAGCAGGAGAGTGGTGAGAGGCTGGAATGGGTTGCCCAGGGAGGTGGTTGAGGCTCCATCCCTGGAGGTGTTTGAGGCCAGGCTGGCTGAGGCTGTGTGCAGCCTGCTCTAGGGTAGGGTGTCCCTGGGCATGGCAGGGGAGTTGGAACTGTCTGATCCTTGTGGTCCCTTCCAACCCTGACTGCTTCTGTGATTCTAACTCTCTTTTAGTCTTTACTAAACTAAAAGATGTCTGTCAGGCATTACATTTTATAATATTTCCTTTTTTCCCTCCCTGTAATTTCCACTCCTTCCCTTCACAACCTCCCCTCACAGAAAAGCATGGCATGGGAGAAAATTTGGCAAAGTTGTTCAGAATGAAAGCTCTTTTGAAAAGGATTAGTTATCAAGATTGTCTATTTCCCCAAAAAAATATATGTTTTTCTGTCAGCAGCTTTCCTTTTTTTTTTAAACCCCCCAAAAAATATCCCAATTACCATGGAAAATTTCTGACTGACTTCACTTCTGAAAGGAAAAAAAAAGACCTTGGCATATCTCCACTTTATTTTCAGCTTAATTAATTGTACTAAACTGCTTTGTGCCAGATAAGAAGAAGACCAAGAAGTACCATTCTGTCCATATATCATCTGTGTGAACAGATTGAGCACATTGTAATGCTTCAGATAGGATGGCTCTGTGTGAAGATCCTTATCACCAGCTTCCCCTGCTCCTTTGGAACTCCCTTCTGTAACTGAACAGTGCATCCTTCTTGCCTGCTTTAATGAAGTGTTATCAGACTAATCCTCTCCTTTCAGCAAACATATGCAGAGTGAAAATGCCCCCCTAGTGCTCTAGCAGCACTGCTTACATCATGCCCTAGGGATGCCAATTGCCATGGTTATGATGAAATAGGCAGAGGCTAATTAATTATGATCTATTTTGCATCATTTTGCAGGATTGATTGAACTAAATAAATGACAGCCACTGCAGACTTAACTAAGTTCAAAGGGAAGAGGAGTTTCACAGAATCATAGAATTAACCAAGCTGGAAAAGACCTCTAGGATCACTGAGCCCAACCAATCACCTAACTCTTCTAATTAACTAAACCATGGCAGTAAGTGCCTTATGGAGCAGAGCTGGAGGTGGGGAGAGTCAGCCTGGATGTGAGGAGGAAATTGTTGAGCATGAGAGTGGTGAGAGGCTGGAATGGGTTGCCCAGGGAGGTGGTTGAGGCCCCATGGCTGGAGGTGTTTAAGGCCAGGCTGGATGAGGCTGTGTCCAGGGTGATCTAGGGTAGAATGTCCCTGGCCATGGCAGGGGGGCTGGAACTGGCTGATCCTTGTGGTCCTTTCCAACCCTGACTGATTCTATGATTCTATGACTCTATAACCATATAGAAAAATCTATTAACAACACTTGTTCTGGGAGGGATTTTGTGTTTCTGTATTACTTTTAACTTGTATATAACTGTAAATATTTGTGTAAATTTTATATATATATAATCATAGAATCAAAAAGGTTAGAAGAAGCCTCCAAGAGCATCCAGTCCAACCTAGCACCCAGCCCTAGTCAATCAACCAGACCATGGCACTAAGTGCCTCAGCCAGGCTTGGCTTCAACACCTCCAGGCACAGAGACTCCACCACCTCCCTGGGCAGCCCATTCCAATGCCAATCACTCTCTCTGCCAACAACTTCCTCCTAACATCCAGCCCAGACTTCCCCTGGCACAACTTGGGGCTGTCCCTTTGTTCTTTCATTGCTTGCCTGGCAGAAGAGATCAACCCCACCTGGCTGCAGCCTCCCTTCAGGTAGTTGTAGACAGCAATGAGGTATGAATAATGAGGCAATAATAATATCTGCTTGTAAATTGTGCTAAGCTGAAAATACAGCTTCATTCCTTAACTTCCAGCTGGCTGAGTCTAGTCTGAGTGGTTTCATCCCAAACCATCACAGATGAGTATACTGGGATCCTGAATTGCTCTCTGTCTTGTACAGGTATGAAGTGGCATTTTTGAAGGGCAAGTGAATTTCTGCCCATTAGCTTTGGTCAGAAGTCCTGCAGCCTTGGCTGAAAGAATGGATTTAGAGTGTTTTAGAGTTACTCAGTAAAAACATGTTCTGAGGCTGACACTAGCTTTCCTAGCAAAGAATGACAACTCTCACCAGAAATGGCTTTGTATCCTCTCATCAGATGACTGCACAGCCTATCCACCATATATATGGTATCTATGTACCATGCACAACAAAGATCACCCCTGCACCCTCCCCTGTCCTCTAAGATCACAGTATCACCAAGGTTGGAAGAGACCTCATAGATCATCAAGTCCAACCCTTTACCACACAGCTCAAGGCCAGACCATGGCACCAAGTGCCACGTCCAGTCCTGCCTTGAACAGCTCCAGGGACGGCGACTCCACCACCTCCCCGGGCAGCCCATTCCAGTGTCCAATGACTCTCTCAGTGAAGAACTTTCTCCTCACCTCCAGCCTAAATTTCCCCATTAGCTGTGTGCTGTACCTTTGTTTTTATTGGTACTGGAATTAGAGATCCAGAACTCTAACTGAGCCATCAGGAAAAGAGCCAGGTTGAACACAGATGTTGGTTGGATGCTGCTAGACTAAGAAGTGCTGAGCCTGGGCCACCCTGTAGCACTACATTTGGAGGGGTGTCTGTGGATACTTCTGGCCTGCCATAAATCTATTTTGAGCTTACATCACAATGATGGAAATCTGGATGTGGTTTCTAATCTCTGGGCTTTGCAGGGGGGAGTGCCATGCATTATCTAAAGCTCCTTTTCTCCTGATCATCATGATCTTCCTTTCAGAAGTTCAGAAAGCTCACTGAATCACATGCTGAAATTCGAGTCAAGCTGTGAATCTATTGCTGAACACAGACTTAAGCACTTCATTAAAACCCAGTGTCTAAGTATCTGGCTGAATTGTAGGTCATCTTCTAATATCCACTTGCTGCAAAACTGGCAAAGAGCTTTCCCTTTTGTTTTTTAAGGAAAACTGGGCAGTGTATTTGCACAAAGTCCACCTGGTTTCATCCCTGTGTTCACACCATGAAGCAGAGAGTTCGTGTTTAGGTGTTACAGGGTTGCCACCTGTCTGCTTCATGGTCTTTCATATTGGCTGCAGACAATCATAGAATGGTTTAGGTTGGAAGGGGACCTCAAGGATCAGCCACTTCCAACCCCCTGCCACAGGCAGGGACACCTCCCACTAGAACAGGTTGGTCAAGGACTCATCCAACCTGACCTTGAACATCTCCAGGGAGGTTGTGGAGCACAGAGGCACCCAACGTGATCTTTGATCACGTTGGGTGCCTCTGTGCTCCACAACCTCCCTGGGCAACCTGTGCCAGTGTCTCACCACCCTCACTGCAAACAATCCTTTGAATCTCCCATTACCCATTGTCCTGTCCTTACAAGACCTTGTCAATAGTCCCTCCCCAGCCTTCTTGTAGGTCCCCTTCAGATACTGGAAGGCCACTATTCCCTCTACAGTGTGCATTGATGTGTTCTTAGGGTGCAGACAACATTCCCTCTACAGTGTGCACTAGATGTGTTCTTAGGGTGCAGACAACATTCCCTCTACAGTGTGCACTGATGTGTTCTTAGGGTGCAGACAGCATTCTCTCTACAGTGTGCACTGATGTGTTCTCAGGGTGCAGACAACATTCTCTCTACAGTGTGCACTGATGTGTTCTCAGGGTGCAGACAACATTCTCTCCACAGTGTGCACTGATGTGTTCTTAGGGTGCAGACAACATTCCCTCTACAGTGTGCACTGATGTGTTCTTAGGGTGCAGACAACATTCCCTCTACAGTGTGCACTGATGTGTTCTTAGGGTGCAGATAACATTCCCTCTACAGTGTGCACTGATGTGTTCTTAGGGTGCAGACAACATTCCCTCTACAGTGTGCACTGATGTGTTCTTAGGGTGCAGATAACATTCCCTCTACAGTGTGCACTGATGTGTTCTTAGGGTGCAGACAACATTCCCTCTACAGTGTGCACTGATGTGTTCTTAGGGTGCAGACAATATTCCCTCTACAGTGTGCACTGATGTGTTCTTAGGGTGCAGACAACATTCCCTCTACAGTGTGCAGACAACATTCCCTCTACAGTGTGCACTGATGTGTTCTTAGGGTGCAGACAACATTCCCTCTACAGTGTGCATTGATCATAGAATCAACCAGGTTGGAAGAGACCTCCAAGATCATCCAGTCCAACCTATCACCCTGCCCTATCCAATCAACTAGACCATGGCACCAAGTGCCTCATCCAGTCTTTTCTTGAAGACCCCCAGGGATGGTGCCTCCACTACCTCCCTGGGCAGCCCATTCCAATGGGAAATCACTCTCTCTGTGAAGAACTTCTTCCTGATGTGTTCTTAGGGTGCAGACAACATTCCCTCTACAGTGTGCACTAGATGTGTTCTTAGGGTGCAGACAACATTCCCTCTATAATGCCCACTGATGTGTTGTTAGGAATCTGGGGGCATTCTGACAGGTTCTCTATAAATCACCACACCTTGAGGCCAGTCTGCATCACAGTCACTCAGAGTAAAAAAAACCCAACAATATTCCATCAAAAACAACTAAGACAAATGATGTGAACAATTTTAAGCAGATTTACACAGAATGAAACTCACTGACAGCAACAGAGAAAGGCACAATAAAAGGATGTTGAAAAAGGTCAGAGTCTAAGAGAACTGGGGGCCAGTATCCCCAGGTGAGAAAGCACCTACCTCATTCTCTGATCATCTGGGGGAGTCATTTCCAGGTCGTGGGTAGGTCCATTCAGACCAATCACATGCAAAGAAATGGTTGGATTTTCCATTCCAGCCTGGATTATAAAACAAGAATAAATTAGCACACCTTATACAACACAAAATGCATTTCCATTTTATGGGGTTGTGGACTGGACCTGCTGTGATCATTCCCAGGGAGACTGGAACTTTATTGATGCAGCACAGAGCTGTGAATAGGTTGGGTAGGAGGCACAATCAGGAGGTAATTTTACTTGGGACAACTTTAGCCTTGGTAAAATCTCTGTTTTTCATGGCAGCTAGAAGTACTGCCTAACAGCATGGTAGTAGATATAATAAAAGATTGATTCACTTTGTGTTGCAGAAAAGGCATCCCCTGCTGCCCAAAGCTCTTCACAAAGCCTGTGTCTGTGGATAACTCTCCTGTTAAATTATGGTTCAGTTTGGACCAACATGTGAGGCCTCAGGTGACCCAGACACCTAGAGCTGACTGCAGCACAGTCTGCATCCTTTACAGGAGAAAACCCCAGTGACACCAGCAGAAATACCAGTAGAGATCTAGCACTGTGTTCTAGTGAATCATAGAATCAAGCACATTGGAAGAGACCTCCAAGCTCATCCAGGCCAACCTAGCACCCAGCCCTGGCCAATCAACCAGACCATGGCACCAAGTGCCCTATCCAGGCTTTGCTTCAACACCTCCAGGCATGGTGACTCCACCACCTCCCTGGGCAGCCCATTCCAATGCCAATCACTCTCTCTGACAACAACTTCCTCCTCACATCCAGCCTAGACCTGCCCTGGCACAACTTGAGACTGTGTCCCCTTGTTCTGTTGCTGGTTGCCTGGCAGAAGAGCCCAACCCCACCTGGCTACAACCTCCCTTCAGGTAGTTGTAGAGAGCAATGAGCTCTGCCCTGAGCCTGCTCTTCTCCAGGCTAAAGAAAGAGGTGGTTGACAGAAGAACAGGACTATAGGCTTTACTTTCCCTTACCTTTGGATAATGATAGGTCTTAACAGTAGGGTAGAGGCTGCTGGTGTATACTGGGATCTCCATGGTGGGCACTCGGGAGGCATTAATCGTTGCATATGCTAACCTGGTGCCATCAGGAGACCACCAATGAGCAATGTGAGTCTTCAAGATCTCCTCTAATTAAAAAAGAAAAAGAGAACAGAAATAAAGGTTATTGGACATAACTGATTAGTTAGCAGTAAATGGAATGGCCTAGGTGTGACAATCCCAGGCTAAGCACAGCACAGGGAGGATGCCACAGGAATATCAATTTAAAATACTCATTAAATCACACCACAGCCACAAATGAACACAGCTGATAACAATTACTCTAAATATATAGGTTATTGAGCATAATTATCTTGCTGAAGAAACATCAATTAGTACACATATTCACGAGAGCACAAAGGGCCCTGCTACACCTGCTGTGTGTCCTGCAGGACATGTGGACAGCCACATGAGCATGTGCAGGCAGTGCCTACCTGCCTGATGGGAGCTGGGAGTCCCTCATGCTAAGAGAGAACTGCAGTGACTGAGCTTCAGATCCCCCCACAAAGAGGTCCCACAGTCATGCCAGACACATATCAATGGATCCAAACAGCACTTGTACAGGATCACAGCATGTTAGGGGTTGGAAGAGACCCAGAGAGACCATCAAGTCCAACCCCCTGCCAGAGCAGGACAATACTAAGATATGAGTGCTTCAGCTACAGTGCAAATCCCCCTAAGCTCTGCTGCCACTTGGAAATAAACAGACCCAGCAGTTTGCTGTCAGTTATGCAATGCTGGGGGTTTGAAACACTTTCCAAGACACCAGAGACTTGGATACCACCTGGGCTGCTATCCCCATTTCAGTTTCCAAATCACTTTTGCAAAGCAAGCCAGGGTCAGAGGCTGATCATATAGGCTGGATGTTAGGAAGAAGTTCTTCACAGAGGAGTGATTTCCCATTGGAATGGGCTGCCCAGGGAGGTGGTGGAGGCACCGTCCCTGGAGGTGTTCAAGAAAGAACTGGATGAGGCACTTAGTGCCATGCTCTAGTTGACTGGATAGGGCTGGGTGATAGGTTGGACTGGATGATCTTGGAGGTCTCTTCCAATCTGGTTGATTCTATGATGATGATGATTTTTACCACTGAAGTTTGGGATTACAGAGTTTTTGCTTGAAAGATGTAGCTGCAGTTGGAAAGGGTACTCCTGTTTCTGTGAACACATCCAGACTGGCTTTCAGAGTCTCCTGGGAGGGAGATCCCATGGCCTCTCTAGGCAGTCTGTCCCAGGGCTCTGTCACCATCACTGTGAGGAAGTTTCTCCTCATGCTGAGGTGAAACCTTTTATGTTGAAGTCTGTGCAAAGGTCCTGAGCAGACTGCAGGTCTGAGGGACTCTGCTTTGGGCAAAAGGCTGGACTACACCATCATAGAATCAACCAGGTTGGAAGAGACCTCCAAGCTCAGCCAGTCCAACCTAGCACCCAGCCCTAGCCAAGCAACCAGACCATGGCACTAAGTGCCTCAGCCAGGCTTGGCTTCAACACCTCCAGCCACGGCGACTCCACCACCTCCCTGGGCAGCCCATTCCAATGCCAATCACTCTCTCTGCCAACAACTTCCTCCTCACATCCAGCCTAGACCTCCCCTGCCACAACTTGAGACTGTGTCCCCTTGTTCCCTTTCTGCTTGCCTGGCAGCAGAGCCCAACCCCACCTGGCTACAGCCTCCCCTCATGTAGCTGTAGACAGCAATGAGCTCTGCCCTGAGCCTCCTCTTCTGCAGGCTGCACCCCCCCAGCTCCCTCAGCCTCTCCTCACAGGGCTGTGCTCCAGGCCCCTCCCCAGCTTTGTTGCCCTTCTCTGGACACCTTCCAGCACCTTAACATCTCTCTTGAATTGAGGAGCCAGTTGTCATTCTTCGAGAAGAAATCAACCACAACATTCTGGAGCACAGCCCTGTGAAGGAGAGGCTGAGGGAGCTGGGGGTGTGCAGCCTGCAGCAGAGGAGGCTCAGGGCAGAGCTCAATGCTCTCTACAACTACCTGAAGGGAGGTTGTAGCCAGCTGGGGTTTCTGCCGTGCAACCAGCAACAGAACAAGGGGACACAGTCTCAAGCTGTGCCAGGGCAGGTTCAGGCTGTATATTAGGAAGAAGCTCTTTCCAGAGAGAGTGATTGGCATTGGAATGGGCTGCCCAGGGAGGTGGTGGCATCACCATCCCTGGAGGTGTTAAAAAGGAGGCTGGATGAGGCACTTAGTGCTATGGTTTAGTTAATTACATAGTGTTGGATGAAAGGTTGGACTCAATGACCTCAGAGGTCTTTTCCAACCTGGTTAATTCTGTGATCCTGTGAAAGATGCCAACACAAGCATGCCACAGTTCAAGGAGGTAAGGTGAAAACCAGATTGCCACAGTAAGAAACTATTTGGAAGACTGGCAGAACCTAATTCTCATTAAACACAAATTCAAACTTTTAATTTCTCACTCTTTTTTCTTACCATTTAACAGCCTTTATTGCAAAGATGACTTCAGCTTATAGATATCCAGAGAAGCCATAAAATTCACTCTTTGTCCAAAGTGTCTCCAGTTACTGACATTTGGAAGGCACCAGGTTGGCTTTTTAAACCTCTCATTTTGCAAAAGGCAATAATGTAATCCATTTTCATTAAGAGGCTGAATATCACATGAGTCATTCCTATTTAAACCACAGCAGAAGGGCTTACATACACTGCACAGATTGATGGGCAGGAAGACAGGTCCCATTACTTTAATGTGAGAACAAGAATTAAAGAGTCTGCAGAGTGTTCCCAAGCCTTCACCCACCACTGAAGCCCTGCTGTACAAGTTCAAGCAGCTCCAACTTCTGCTGTTATCATTGGAATGAGGCTTTGCAGAGTTCAGATCCACCATGTTTGCACACTACCCTGGGATGACCTCTTGATCCAACCAGCATGTCCCTCTGGTCTGATGAGCAGAAACTCATCCAAACCTGTTTTATTTCTTTAAGAACAAGCAAACCCCAAACCTGTTTTCATAGAATCATAGAATCATCCAGGCTGGAAGAGACCTCTAAGCTCATCCAGTCCAACCTAGCACCCAGCCCTGGCCAACCAACCAGACCATGGCACTAAGTGCCTCATCTAGTCCTTTCTTGAACACTTCCAGGGATGGCAACTCCACCACCTCCCTGGGCAGGCCATTCCAATGCCAATCACTCTCTCTGTGAAGAACTTCCTCCTAACATCCAGCTTAGACCTCCTCCAGCACAACTAGAATCCTAGAATGGTTTGGGTTGGAAAGGACCCCAAATATTTACTTCCAACCCCCCTGCCATGGGACACCTTTCACTAGACCAGGTTACTCAAAGCCTCATCCAGGTTGGCATTAAGCACCACCAAGGAAGTGTTTTATTTCTTTAAGAACAAACAAACCAAACCAACCAACCAACACCCAACAAACCAAACTTGGAGGAGCAATCCTTGGACAATTATATTTATCAAATGGACACTTTTGTTACTCTGGATTTGTGTGATGGCTTGAGATAAAATTCAACCTACCATTAGAGAGGAAGCAAAAGAAAATCACCCTCAGTAGTTACACCTTCTACAAACAGACATTTCCATGAAGAATTAATGTGCTAAGTGAGGTTTCATAAAGGCACAGTCTCAAGTTGTGCCAGGGGAGGTCTAGGCTGGATGTTAGGAAGAAGTTGTTGGCAGAGAGAGTGATTGGAATTGGAATGGGCTGCCCAGGGAGGTGGTGGAGTCACTATGCCTGGAGATGTTGAAGAAAAGCCTGGCTGGGGCACTTGGTGCCATGGTCTGGTTGATTGGCCAGGGCTGGGTGCTAGGTTGGGCAGGATGAGCTTGGAGGTCTCTTCCAACCTGCTTGATTCTATGTCTTAGCAAATTTCAGATACTGACAGGACAAAGTAACTCTGGCAAAAGTGCTTTGCTGCTTGGTCCCACCTGTTGTGTGCACATTTAAAAGATACTGCTTTTGACTTTTAGATTGGATGCTCATTAAAGAGCTAATTAAGAGTATAAAGAAAAAAAAAGGGAGTAAAAATGGTTGGCAGAAGAATCCCTGACATTTTAACATTAATTAGGAATGACTTTATTCAGCAAACATTTTCTCCAGGATCTCAGATTTAATGAAGCAGCTCTGATGAAAGTCACATGCCAGGAAAGGCTCTAGCACAGGTTTTGTGGGCCTCTGTTAATGAGATTTAATTGCATGAACCTTTGCCTTGAAACAAAGCCAGGACCTTGTCGTTATGAGAGAGATCAGTTAGTTTTAACAAAGCAGGGAACATTCTTATGAAGTATAAAATGCTTTAATACCAGAAAGTTTCAGCTGAAACTAAAAGTTTGCAGACATTTTGCTCCTGGGGACTCTTTGCAATTGCATTTACCACCTGTGCAGAACATGAGCTGCATTCAATGCTCTTGAGTCAGTTCAGAATCACAGAATCAACCAGGTTGGAAAAGACCTCCAAGCTCATTCAGTCCAACCTAGCACCCATCCATAGCCAAGCGACCAGACCATGGCACCAAGTGCCCCAGCCAGGCTGGGACAGTGACTTCACCATCTGCCTGGGCAGCCCATTCCAATGCCAATCACTCTCTCTGACAACAACTTCCTCCTCACATCCAGCCTAGACCTCCCCTGGCACAACTTGAGGCTGTGTCCCCTTCTTCTGTTGCTGGTTGCCTGGCAGAAGAGAACAACCCCACCTGGCTACAGCCTCCTTTCAGGTAGTTGTAGATAGCAATGACATAGCATGTAGATAGCATGTGTAGTTGCCTTAACAGTGATACTGCCTGTCCAGATGTGGGGGCACATAAACCCCTTCTTCAGGAGAAAGCAATCAGTGAAAGACTGTTCCTCTTCAGCCTTTAACTGCTAACATCATCTCAATATAGAAGGTTCAGGAAAAAAAAAAACAATAAATGCAAACCCAAATCTAACCTTTTCCAAGACAAATTGACTCACAGATCCATCCTGCAGTTAATCCTTGGTATAAATTATGAATGTATTTTTTTTTAATTAGTATTCAAAAATCAGGGAAATTCCCAGGGATTCTTAGGCTTTTAGGCTGACAGGAATTAACTGCACAGAATTAAACAGTTTAAACAATCAGGACTTGGAGAACAGGAACATGAAAACAGGCAAATTCTAGCTGTGCTCGTGGAGTCTTGGTGTTCACTCCAGCAGAGGTACTCACGATGCTTTGGTCCCTGAGTAAGCCTCCTGTATCAAAGACACGTTCAGACTCATGCTAACGATCCCAGGCTAGCATACAAAATGTCCCAGGCAGGAGAAGGAGCTGCTGCTCAGCCACTAGTGTTAGCTGCAACACGTGGCTGCCTTTAACGGGACACACACGATGAGAGGCAGGAAGGCTCCGTGCTGAATGCAGGATGCAGACAGGCTGGATGCAGAAAGGTGGTTTCCAAATCATCTCCCTTTAAATACTTCCTTTTGAAAACCCAACTGGCCAATAGGCACTAGCACCATCGTTCTGGCCAATGCATTCAAAGCTTCCTGCCTCCTTTGACCATGCAGGCACATTGAGGGCAGCATAAGACACCTGACAGGTGGTGTTAAGCCCTCTAGCCCTCAAGGCTTTGCTGGGGTCAAACCCTTATTGATTGCTCATCTAACTCAACTCCCAGACCCCACAAGAGGAGGAGGAGAGCAAGGGTTAAACCAGCCTGGCAGGATTTATGCCCTACCAGGACATGCAGTGAAGCAGGAGATGCTCTGGAGAGCTGAATGGCTATGTCCACCTTTGGTGAAACTCCTTGTGCTAGACAAATGAGCTGCCCTTAACAACTGCAGGTCATCAACTCCAAAGAAATAACTTCCATTTATGCCAGCTGAGGAGGTGGACTTGCAGACCCAGCAGAAAGGGTTTTTAACTGCATCTGGAAAAGCAGAAGCTTTCTGCAGCTCAAGAAGCCAAAATGAGGCTGTAATGGGTAGAGGCACTTAGGTTTTCTCTATTAAATAGATCAATTTATTTCATACTATTAAAATCCCCTCTTTGTTCCAGACATTGCATTTTCTTCTTGAGGAGAAAATCAAAACAGTATTGTTAATGTTGTGCCCACAGAAGACAAAGATGGAAAGCAAATTGATTCTTCTCACAGTAGGTGCAGATACATGCACACACACACACACACACACACAAACATATCTAGTTCTCTGTCAATAGGCTCATTAATTTCAGGATATTTCAATTTTTACCCAGAGAATGCTACAAGATTTTGTCTGCCAGGGGCAACATCTCCTTCTGTGTTATTTATTGCTGATGTGGTAAATGGCAGCAATTCCAGGAACCGCAATCAAAGGAGGGTTTTTTTGTGCCATGTCTTGTAGGTGATGCTCAAATGATTAAGTATCTGGTGTGCTGCTGGTAATAAAAAGGAATTGGAAACAAAATGAAATTAAAGCCCAACATAAAGGCCATGGCTTGCATTAGGAAAGAAGACTCAAAAGAAGTTGTCAGTAGGAAGCATCAAAAAAACATAAGAGGAAGAGAGATCAGAGAACAGAGGAGGGGGGGTCTAGGAAAGGAGAAAACAAAGACTTCTGAGACAGAGGAAACCCCAAGGGTTCTCATGGAAACATCAAATAAATACAAATGCTTATTTGACAGCTGCCATCTGTTTTAAAATCAATTACTAGATCATCTCAAACCACCAACCACACGTCCAAATCGATTACTACTGCATAGTTTGAAGGCAACTCTTTTCACCCTGTTAGGGAAAACACATTCTTCATACTGGCCTCCACTGACATGTGTTTCAGGGCTGGCTTTAGAAGAACTCCATCTTTCATACCCAGCCAAGCAAATCTTTCTCTCAGTTGCTGCAGTGTGCATCTCCTCTGCCTTAGACCAAGTCATTTTAATAGGTATAAAATGGGTGTGAAAGTATTGATGTGTATGCAAATGGCAGAAAACTATTTCCACACTTTCCTGTGTTGACATTACTTTGTGCTGATGTCAGCAGCAGCCCTGCAGCACTATTGATTTCAGTGGAATTCATCCTCCTTCTCAGCTGTGCAATTGAGGTTGGGGGGGGGGGGGAGGGGGGGAGGAATAAAAGCCTTTTTGCAAGGCCACGAAACAATTCAACAACCTTTTGTAGAAGAAGAAAGCATTTCTTGGCAGACCTCAACCTGCAGGTTCAGCCTGATCCCACAGTCTCTCTGTGAGGATGACAACTGTTCTCAGGGTGTTTGTGCAGTTGTCCAAAGGATCCTGAAGGAATCATACAGTCAACCAGGTTGGACGTGACCTGCAACATCATCCTGTCCCACCTAGCATCCAGCCCCATCCATCAGTTAGACCAAGGCACTAAGTGCCCCAGCCAGGCTTTGCTTCAACATCTCCAGGCACAGCAACTCCACCACCTCCCTGGGCAGCCCATTCCAATGCCAATCACTCTCTCTGACAACAACTTCCTCCTAACATCCAGCCTAGACCTGCCCTGGCACAACTTGAGACTCTGTCCCCTTATTCTGTTGCTGTTTGTCTGGCAGCAGAGCCCAACCCCACTTAGCTAATATGCCTTACATCCATGCAAAGCTCTATTCACCAGAGGGAAGATGGAGATAGCTCCACAGGAAAACCTCATTCTCTGTTCCTGCCAAAGTTTACTTCATTGTCATTCTCTTGTGCCACAGCAAATAAAGAAGATAGCAGTAGAAGTCTCACTAAAATATCTCTTCCTTCATTAGAGCCATTGCCTGGCAGAAGAGCCCAACCCCACCTGGCTACAGCCTCCCTCCAGGTAGTTGCAGACAGCAATGAGCTCTGCCCTGAGCCTCCTCTGCTGCAGGCTGCACACCCCCAGCTCCCTCAGCCTCTCCTCACAGGGCTGTGCTCCAGGCCCCTCCCCAGCCTTGCTGCCCTTCTCTGGACACCTTCCAGCACCTCAACATCTCTCTTGAATGGAGGAGCCCAGAACTGGATACAGCACTCAAGGTGTGGCCTGAGCAGTGCTGAGCACAGGGGCAGAATAACCTCCCTTGTCCTGCTGGCCACACTGCTCCTGACATAAGCCAGGATGCCACTGGCTCTCCTGGCCACCTGAGCACACTGCTGGCTTGCATTGCTCATCCATTTATTTCCACTCAAAATACAGATCCTCCTCTGCCCCTGTCAGCAACAACTTATGAAGAATAAAATACTACTCAGTTTCACAGTGCTTTTGAGGGTGTGCTTTAGGCAGCACATTTAAATACCAAATCCTCCATCCATAGAGCTCACCAGCTGATGGCAGCAGCACTATGCCACAGTGGAGCCAAAGAGATGCAGGCAAGCAGCTCCCGTGTGTCTGGCAGCCACAAGAAGGTGGCAGCCCCTCATCCTTGGGAAAGGAGCCCAGGCAGAAGATTTGCATCAAGCACATGGAAGGTGTGGGCTGAAAGTGTCATCATTAATATCCCCTTAGTCATGCAGTTTAATTGCTTGAGCATGTGTTGCTTCCTGCCTGTGCAGCCTTGCAGCCCCCTGCTCATGCAGCACATGGTGTTGAGTCAGTGGGTGAGGGTTTGGCCAATGCCTTCTGCTTCCCCATGCCTAGGTGCTGAGGAGCTGGAGAAAAGCTAACTTCATCAGGATGGTTCACTCCAGGCACTGAGGATAACCCTGTGGGACTCTTCATGTGTTCCGTGTGGGCAAGGTTGTGCCTTGCCTCCACATCTCTTACGTGGGCCCCAGAACTGTTGCATAGCCTGAGTGAAGCCCAAGCTTGGCAAACAGGCAAACCCCACAGCATCTGAAGGGAAATGGGCTGTGGCCCATCTTTGTTTCTGCAAGATGAAGGTGGCTCTGTGTAACAAGAGCACAAGCTGCAGCAGAAGGTATGTCACTGCTGGTTGCTCTCTGATACCAACCAAGTAAGGCTGCCAGAGGGAAAAACACAAGGATAAAGCATAAACAACACCCAGCAGAGCACACCAGAGGGAATGCTGCAAAGCAGCCTGGCCAAATCCTGACCACTCCAACTTGGACTCCTGACTCATAGTTCCAACTACCAGCAGTAGCCACCACTGTTTTTCCTGAGGGCACTCTTTAGGACACCTCTCCCCAAGGAGCAGGACCAAGATCATGTGAGGATGGCATCAAGCTGCTAACAGACAGAAGAGGCTTTCTGGGGCTGCTCATCTCACCCACATCAAACCTGCTGGTTTAATGCTTGTGCTTTGTGCTTTTCCCCTGGTCCATTGATTCTTCTGATTTGTTGTGTTTCCAACACTAAAGGATCCTGTGGTTGTGGTATGAGTCAGGGCACTGGGGTGCTGTTTACAAGGTTATTGACAAGTTACTGCCAGATATTCTTTGGTGTCTGAGTGCTTGGAGGCTTCAAAATGCTAGTGGTATTGACTGCCAACCTGATCTTGTCTTCAGGTGCATCCCAGCAGCTCCTACCAGAATACACATAGGAGGCTGCAGTAACTGAGAAACCAGGAGTGTTTAAAATCTCCCTCACTCACCCAGGGGCATTTGATGAAATGTAAACACCCAACCAAGCAGATGCACACAAGTGTTTGATGTCATCTGGGAACACAGGCAGATTCATAGAATCATAGAACCATAGAATCAACCACGTTGGAAGAGACCTCCGAGCTCATCCAGTCCAACCTAGCACCCAGCCCTATCCAGTCAACCAGACCATGGCACTAAGTGCCTCATCCAGTCTTTTCTTGAACACCTCCAGGGATGGTGACTCCACCACCTCCCTGGGCAGCCCATTCCAATGCCAATCACTCTCTCTGCCAGGAACTTCCTCCTAACACCCAGCCTAGACCTGCCCTGGCACAACTTGAGACTGTGTCCCCTTTATTCTGTTGCTGGCTGCCTGGCAGAAGAGCCCAACCCCACCTGGCTACAGCCTCCCTCCAGGTAGTTGTAGACAGCAATGAGCTCTGCCCTGAGCCTCCTCTGCTGCAGGCTGCACACCCCCAGCTCCCTCAGCCTCTCCTCACAGGGCTGTGCTCCAGGCCCCTCCCCAGCCTTGCTGCCCTTCTCTGGACACCTTCCAGCACCTCAACATCTCTCTTGAATCGAGGAGCCCAGAACTGGACACAGCACTCAAGGTGTGGCCTGAGCAGTGCTGAGCACAGGGGCAGAAGAACCTCCTTTGTCCTGCTGCCCACACTGCTCCTGAGCCAGCCCAGGATGCCATTGGCTGTCTTGGCCACCTGGGCACTGCTGCCTCATCTTCAGCCTATTCTGTACCAGTACCCCCAGATCCCTTTTCTTCCTGGCTGCTCTCAGCCACTCTGCCCCCAGCCTGTAGTGCTGCTTGGAGTTGTTGTGGCCAAAGTGTAGAACCCTGCACTTGGCCTTGTTAAATCTCATCCCACTGGCCTCTGCCCACACATCCAGCCTGGCCAGGTCCCTCTGCAGGGCTCTCCTACCTTCCAACAGCTCCACACCTGCTCCTAGCTTGGTGTTAGCTGCAAACTCACTGATGCTGGACTCAATCCCCTGGTCCAGATCATCAATAAAGATGTTGAACAGGACTGGGCCCAGCACTGATCCCTGGGGCACACCACTGGTGCCAGCTGCCAGCTGGATGTGGCACCATTCACCACCACTCTCTGGGCCCAGCTCTCCAGCCAGTTCTTGATCCATATCAGAGTGAATCTGTCCAAGCCATGAGCTGCCAGCTGTGCCAGGAGCTTGTTGTGGCAGACAGTGTCAAAGGCTTTGCTGGAGCCCAGGTAGACTCCATCCACAGCCTGCCCCACATTCACCAGGCAGGTAAGCTGATCCCAAAAGGAGGTGTAATAATGACTGAATTATGACAGCAGAAACACTTCCCAGAGCCCACATTGTCAGACACTCCTGTTCCTAACACGACAGAGAGCAAACAGAGGCAGAACACCCAACAGCAGTGGCACACTTCTGTATAAAGCATCCTAAGAACCTATTTTTCCATCATCTGGCATAAACACAGCCTGCTGTCAGCTCTCCATGGAAGCCTGCTAGCTAGAGGCACTAAATCTGGAGAAGCTTTGCCTGGCAAAAGTAGGCTGAGCAATTTGCACTGCATCTCATTGCTGTGGGTAAATGTTCACTGCGAGGACATACTGTCCCTCTTCAGCTGCTAAGGACCTAGACAAGAGAGAACTCATGTTGCCCAACTGACTGAATGCAGAAGGGTTTCTTAGAGTCATAGCTTTTTTTTTTTCCCCTTGCCTTCTTTTTATTTCCTCCTCTCTTGTGTCACCAAACAGGTTGCTCTGACTGGAAACACAACTGGCTCATCTGTGCAAGGCAGTGAGACAAACCGAGGCGTTCATTATGTGCTGAATATTCCTCTATTCAAACCTGCTCAAGTAGCTTCCACTTCCCCTTTCATTTAAATTAAAATGTACAGATTCTTCCCAGCTAATCTATGGCTTTTGTGATAGCAGGAAGATGGACAGCCAGCCTTGACACAAGGGATCCACTTCAACAGCTACAGACATAGCTAGAAAGTTAGCGATCACAAACCCCTCTGAATTTGGCTATCAAAAATTCATGAGATGATTGCACTAGTTCAAGAGCACAAGTGCCCCAAAGCAAGCCTTTTAATGTTTAATAAAGAAATATCAGAGGGGAAAAGATTGAACAGCCTGACATTGCTACTTGAAGAACTTGATTCTTCCACCCCACGGACTGCTATCAGCTCATGGTGCAACCTGTCTCTCACATAAATTGCTTGCATGATTGATACACCCTGAGCAGCACCTGCTAGGCACCTAGCAGCAGAGCTAATAGACCTCAGTTAAGACTGCAAAATACAGTTCTGCTTTAGCAAGTGGGAACTGTGGCACACTGAAGTTAGTTCAGCTCCAAATTTCTTACCCAGCTTAAACTGCTGTAGTCACTGAACAGACATTAAAAAGCCACTCAGAGTTTATATTGCCCTGCTATGGTGAGAGTTGTAGAATCAAAGGAGAGAGTCATAGAATCAACCAGGTTGGAAGAGAACTCCAAGCTCATCCAGCCCAACCTAGCACCCAGCCCTGGCCAACCAACCAGACCATGGCACTAAGTGCCCCATCCAGGCTTGGCTTCAACACCTCCAGGGATAGTGACTCCACCACCTCCCTGGGCAGCCCATTCCAATGCCAATCACTCTCTCTGCCAACAGCTTCCTCCTCACATCCAGCCTAGACCTGCCCTGGCACAACTTGAGACTGTGTCCCCTTGTTCTGTTGCTGCTTGCCTGGCAGAAGAGCCCAACCCCACCTGGCTACAGCCTCCCTTCAGGGAGCTGCAGACAGCAATGAGCTCTGCCCTGAGCCTCCTCTGCTGCAGGCTGCACACCCCCAGCTCCCTCAGCCTCTCCTCACAGGGCTGTGCTCCAGGCCTTTCCCCAGCCTTGCTGCCCTTCTCTGGACACCTTCCAGCACCTCAACATCTCTCTTGAATTGAGGGGCCCAGAACAGGATAGGTTGGTCTGGCTGATCTTGGAGGTCTCTTCCAACCTGGTTGATTCTGTGATTCAACGGGACGACCAAGGTAGGTCACCCCAGGTCTTGCTCATGAGCAGGGAGCTGTCAGCGTTTGAGAGCCATGGAGTACTCTGTGCCTTGCCCTGTGACGTGTTCCTCACCACAGGCACTACCCCCACACCTGTCTTTATTTGCTAACATTTTTATTCTTTAATTCATGACCATTTTAATTTCCTTGGAGAGTCCAAAGTTTGTCTCTCTAACGACTGCTGGGTTTACTTTAAAGCCACAATAATTAGGGTTTTCTAATGAGAGTTTTAATTGGATAATAAATTAAATACCAGATGGAGCTACCTATTCATACTGGCAGTGAAATTCCAAAGATTTCTACTATTTTGTTTTGAAATTTTGTTGTAACAATTTGAGTTTTCTACTCCCTGTTGTAACTTGCTGCTAGTAGTTAGTTGCACAGCGATTCCATTATTTTCAACTTCTTCATTTCAGCTGAGCAAAAAAACCTCATCCATAAACCAGCACACAGAAACTTCTGCAAAAAAAAAACCCACCCCAAAATCATAGAAATGTACAAATAAAAACACACACACACAGAGTCATGCAGTGACAACTAAAACAAAGTCTTTGCATGATAGGAACTAAAACTGCCAGGAAAAAAACCACTTATTAAAAATGAATCTCATAGAATCATAGAATCAGTCAGGGTTGGAAGGGACCACAAGGATCATCCAGTTCCAACTCCCCTGCCATGCCCAGGGACACCCTACCCTAGAGCAGGCTGCACACAGCCTCAGCCAGCCTGGCCTTAAACACCTCCAGCCATGGGGCCTCAACCACCTCCCTGGGCAACCCATTCCAGCCTCTCACCACTCTCATGCTCAACAACTTCCTCCTCACCTCCTGGCTGACTCTCCCCACCTCCAGCTTTGCTCCATTCCCCCCAGTCCTGTCACCCCCTGACAGCCTCAAAAGTCCCTCCCCAGCGTTTTTGTAGCCCACTTCAGATCCTGGAAGGCCACAAGAAGGTCACCTGGGAGCCTCCTCTGCTCCAGCCTGCACAGCCCCAGCTCTTTCAGTCTGTGCTCACAGCAGAGCTGCTGCAGCCCTCTGAGCATCCTCCTGGCCCTGCTCTGGACACACTCCAGCATCTCCACAGCCCTCTTGTAATAGAGGCTCCAGAAGTGGCTGCAGTACTCCAGGTGGGGTCTCAGCAAAGCAGAGCAGAGAGGGAGAATCACCTCCCTGGCCCTGCTGGCCACACTTCTCCTGCTGCAGCCCAGGCTCTGGTTGACTTTCTGGCTGCAAGTGCACACTGCTGGCTCCTGTTGAGCCTCTCATCCAGCAGCACCCCCAGGTCCCTCTCCTCAGGGCTTCTCTCCAGCCACTCACTGCCCAGCCTGTAGTTTTGTTTGGGATTGCCTGGACCCAGAGGCAGGGCCCTTCACTTGGTCTTGTTGAACCTCCTGAGGTTGGCTTGTGCCCACCTCTGCAGCCTGTCCAGGTCCCTCTGGCTGGCATCCCTACCCTCCAGCCTGGCTGCTGCACCACACAGCTTGGTGTCATCAGCAAACTCTCTGAGGGTGCACTCAGTGCCTCTGTCCATGGCACAGACAAAAATGCTGAACAAGACTGGTCCCAGGACTGATCTCTGAGGGATGAATATCATAGGAAGTCAATTAAGAATTTTAAGGGGAAAAAAAACAACAAACCAACCCAAGAAATCAAACCTGATTAATTAACTGCAAATTATAAGTATTACTTGGAATTGCATCGCACAGAACAGTATCAAATGACTAATTACCCTGGCCTGCTTTGTTCAAGGATCATGAATGTGCATTTTAATTTACTCTGGAGTCAGCTGAATATGCTGAGAGCCAGCATGTAGAATTTCACAGAAATCACTGGGGATGAGGGAACCTCCTCCATTACCATGCAAGTGGCATGCAGAGAGCTGTAAATGACACAGCTCGCCGTGCTCCTGAGGATGCAGCAGCCACAAAGCCCAACAGACAAGAAATGTAACCCACACCCCACAAATCCCCACCTGCCAAAGACCATTTTGTCTGCTGCTTTTTGCTTATTAAGGGTGGCTTTGGGGGGAAAAAAAACCCCAACCACCACCCTTTTGCTTTCCTTTCTGTTATGGTTTGGGTGTTACACTGAAGAAAAATCACCCAGACTAGACTCAGGCAGTTGGAAGTTGAATGAAGCTTCATACTTACCACCTGCTGGTAAATTATCTTCTTGTACCTTGTGTGCTTAAAGAAACTGCAGTGCAGTCTTAAGTACAAGCCCACAACTGGCCTAACTAATGGATCTAGTGATAGATACTAATTAAAGATCCAGCTTTTGGGTTTCAGTGTAACAGAAAGAAATATAGCAGTGTTGTGCTTGTCTACTAATGACTACTGTGTTCCAAGCAGCCAAATCCACTTGTGATTAATTTTTCTCCTACTTGTAATCAAAATCAGACATTTGCTAAGGAAAACTGTGCAGCCAAGCAACTATTTTGTGCTGTCCTTTTCAAGTGGCCAGCAAAGCAGACTGTTGCCACTAATCTAAGCTTCTACGTTAAAGTAAGGTCAGACAGGAGAAGTGGCTCTTGATCTGCAGGCACATTTTAGCTCCTGCATTGAAGGTATAGGCTAATTTCTCCTCTGAACCATATCTCAGATGTGCTCTCAAATGGATACTTTCTCAGGCCAAACATGGGACAGTGCTGATCAGGGACAGTCCTCGCATGACCCAGGGACATTATTTCGCTGCCACCAAAGCCAAATGCTTTGCGAGCTGCTGTTTGCTGCCAAGCACTCAGTGGGGGTTGCATTTGCAACTTTCACACAGTCCAAACAAATCATTCCTGCAGTGGAACACCAATCCTGGGAGTGGAACAGAAAGGTTGGCTGGCTAAATCCCTGTGTATTCAGTGAGGAACAGTGCTTGGGCTTTGAGCAACATGGCTACACGCATCATGCCACTGCTTTCTTCCTCTCCCAGGGAAAGGAAATGTGCCAGGACTGGAGCTGCAGTGGCTCTTTTGAAGACTCATCGGGGTGAAGGAAAACAAACCACTTGGCTTCTCCACTTTTCCTGCAATTTCCCTTCAGGCTGAGGTGCCATTCAGCAGGGCTCTCCTGTGTGATCCGCTCATTAAAGATAATCTTGGGCCTCGGCACTGAGCAGATCATGTACTACAACACTTTGAAAGAGCAGCTCACAGTAGAAGGAAATTGCTGTTACACCTGCATTTCAGTTTTACCACTCCCACTTCTCATCTGGCACAGCATGCTGTCTGCCAACAGAGCCAGAACAATCCCATTACAGTTATCGCTTCTCCTATTCCAGGTTATTATTCTGCCTTGCATCATTTTATCTCTCCAAAGCACTGAAACATTTCTGAGACGTGCCAGGCTTTCCTGGGTCACTGTTTGCCAGGCCAGCAACCAGTCCAAATTGATCACAGATCACAGATGTCCCACATGCAGGCTTGTGGTACTCTGCCTTGAGCAACATCACATTTGAACTGACTTCAGCATTCCCAAGAGGGCAGCTTTTAAAAGAGCCCTGAACTTGTGAGTGGGCAAAAGGGAACTTCTGGCTCCTTTCACTGTACCAGCAGAAAGGAGTGAAAAAAACCCAAACCCCAAGATAATTTAAGAGCACCATAATGAATCCTTTCCCTCATCAGGCACTGTAACATTGTGGCATGCCTCCGAGGGGCAGCACAGCCTCAGTTATCGCATCCAAAAGCATTAAGCTACTGGGGACAAAGCCCTTCCCGCCTGCCCTGGCTACTGCCAGCCTGCTGGTGATGCTCTGGAATAATATGTTAAGCCTCTGGGTTAGTACAGGTCAGCTCAATAATCAAGGGAAGTTTAATTTTTAAGAAGAGAAATCGAATCATCTAAGCCATCTCTGTGCCTACAGTCTGAGGCAGGGACTGGAAAATCAAAACAAATGCAATAAATAAAATGATCTCCAGATGATTCCCACCCAGCAAGGTCCATTTCCATGTCTGTTTCCAGGCTGCTGCCTTCAATTTTAAAAGCACAATAGCATGAAAACAGAATGGTTTTGCTTTTAGCAGCTGTTTTTCTTCAGTTCTATTTCTTCCCCACTTTCTCAAATGTTCAATCTAACAATAGTGAAAGTCTCCTTTAAAGGACTGCTTTTGAGCTACTTTTATGCATTAGCAATTGATGTTGATTTGATTTTAACACCCACCCCCCCCCCCTGCTATTGTTAAATCAAATACAAGACAATGACTCAACTTCAGAGAGAAGCAAAACTAACGTAGGAGGCAAATGCTTGTGAGTCATATGTGCCATAAGGGAAGGACTGAGGTGATCTGTGTCTGCTTTTGTAAGCTGGGTAAAAGCCCATCAGCCCCTTCAGGGTGCACTAACAAACTGGCAGAGCTGGGGCAGCTAACAGCAGGCATCTGCCTTCTGCTTGCAGGCTGCCCCAAGGGTTGGAAAGGCTCCTGCTGAAACCATGTGGAACCAGCCCAGCCCTTCGGCACAGTGACTCACACAGACACATCACTCCAGGCCTGCAGCTCTCATGCCCTGTGACCAAACCTTGAGGGGACCTAAGAGAACCATAGAATCATAGAATCAACCAGGTTGGAAGAGAGCTCCAGCCCAACCTAGCACCCAGCCCTTTCCAGTCAACCGGACCATGGCACCGAGTGCCTCATCCAGTCTTTTCTTGAAGACCTCCAGGCACGGTGACTCCACCAGCTCCTTGAGCAGCCCATTCCAATGCCAATCACTCTCTGGCAGGAACTTCCTCCTCACATCCAGCCTAGACCTCCCCTGGCACAACTTGAGACTCTGTCCCTTTGTTCTATTGCTGGTTGTCTGGGAGAAGAGCCCAACCCCACCTGGCTACAGCCTCCCTTCAGGCAGCTGCAGACAGCAATGAGGTTACCCCTGAGCCTCCTCTTCTCCAGGCTGCACACCCCCAGCTCCCTCAGCCTCTCCTCATAGGGTTTGTGTGAGGGGTCAGTGCTGGAGGCAATCCCAGGAACGTGTTAAGAACAGCCAGCTGTGGGTTTTCCTGTGATGGTCTGCATTTTATTTGGTGTCTAAGGGCCAAAGTGAGACTCTCACCTCGGTTTTGTGTCCCAGTTTCTCTCTTACCTCATCTCAAAAGCAGGTCAGTCATTGTGCCTAGGTTTTCCTGTTTCTAAAAAGACAGTCATTCATGTTCTACCAGGACATTATGTGGAGTTTTATTAATTGATGATTATGAAAGGCATTAAGATCAAGACAGAATAATTGCCTTAGTGAAGGTCATTACTAGACATGTACCAAGAGACGTGGCTGAACACCACTTGTGATGCTCATTTAATCTCGTTCTTGTATTTCAGCTACAAGTGTGTGGGTGCCAAGGAGGAGAGCTGCTCTCACAGAGGTGACAGCTGCATTTAGTATGGAATTGAAGCACTCTGTTACACTGACACCTGAACAGCCCTGTGGAAGTAAGGCTACACATATTAGAGAAGAGAGAAAGATTCACACCCCAGTGAAATCAAGAAATGGAGCAGGGCAGCCTACTCTGAAGGGAAGCTGAGCGAGGTCACCAGCAAGCCCTGGGCATGGGAGGAGAGGCTTACCCAGCTCCCCTTGGCTGAGGGTCAGCTCAAGGGCCAGCATTAATCTGATCAGAAAGGGGATTGTGAAAAGCTCATCCGACTCAGGCTGTGAAATCATGCTCCTGAATCCTAATAATTCCTACAGCAGCCAGTTGTCATGCCAGGGAGAATTACCATCTAAAGTTGCAGGGGAAAGAACAAGCTGACACACTTCTGTGACTCCCAAAGCCTGCTGCAGGCAGATCTGGAGGATTTCCTGTTTGGAAAGCAATCATGTTTCTCTACAGCACCCTCTGTGAAGCTCTCCGTGAAACACCAAGGCTCCCATTTCTAAATGGGACAGAACTGGGAAGCATCCCAGGATTAGCAGAAGAATCCGAGGTCAAAATTAACACAGAAGCTCTGGAGACCATTTCCAGAAGTCCTGCAGAAGAATGATGGATTTTTGTACTCATAAGAGCTTAGAAATGACCTCATTTTAAAACGAGAACTTTTGGGCAATACTTTTCTGCCCTCTAATCTCTTTTCTTTTCCGCTGCACGTTTCACGGCGCAGAGTTCTGGATTAAAACCCCACTAAGAAAACAAACCAACGCCCCACAAACATAACCGCTGGAGAGCCGACTCTGCACGCTCGCTAGAAGCAAGAGGGGACTGCGTTTCGCATTGCTTCGTTCTAATCAAGAACGCTGTTTGCATACTGTGTTTTATTCCCAGCAAATCCCGCAGGTTTCCGCCTGCAGCTCTCCTACCGAACCAGAGCAGGGCAGCTGCTTCTGCAGCTCCGCCGTCTCACCACACGGTGGCAGCACAACTGCCACCGCGCCGCTAAGGAGCTGAGCTGCTCCAATTCCTCCTCCATCACTTCTTGCTCCCTCCAATGATTCCGTCTGTAGGTGGCAATTACAGACCTCTGGGTTCCTGCTTTCCATTTCCTCCGTAAATTTAATAGAGTATTGCTGGCTTTATTTTTCAAATAAACTCTGCACCATTCCCAAGGACATTAAGGCTTTGTCACAGGAGGGTTTTTGCTTTCAGCTAACACAATGTTTCTCTGATCTCTAATGATGCTTTGAGGACCACTCTGGAATCATTCCTTTTTGCCAGCAAGCGTTCATTTGCCTTCCTGCATTAACTCTTTCCCTCCAAGATAGTCCTTCTCTCTTTGAGTCTCTGCTGCTTTCATTGCCTCAATGGAATAGGGGAAAAAGCAGCCAACCAAACAACCTGCAGACCAGGGCCAACTGGCTCCCTCAGGGGTCAGTGCTGGCACCAGTGCTGTGTAACATCTTTGTCAGTGACATGGACAGAGCAATCAGTGCACCCTCAGCAAGTGTGCAGATGGCACCAAGCTGTGTGGCACAGTCGACTGCTAGAGGGCAGGGATCCATCCAGAGGGAGCTGGACAGGCTGCAGAACTGTGCCCAGGCCAAGCTCATGACATTCAACAAGGCCAAGTGTAAAGTCCTGCACCTGGGTGGGCACAATCCCAAGCACAGTTCCAGGCTGAGTGGGGAATGGCTGAGAGCAGCCCTGAGGAACAGGACCTGGGGGTCTGGGCTGAGGAAAAGCTCAACAGGAGCCTGCAGTGTGAGTGCAGCCCAGACAGCAACCCTGTGCTGGGCTGCAGCAAGAGCAGTGTGGGCAGCAGGGCAAGGGAGGGGATTCTGCCCCTTGGCTCTGCTCTCCTCACACCCCACCTGCAGTCCTGGGGGCAGTTCTGGAGCCTCCAGCACAAGCAGGACATGGAAGTGTTGGAGCCAGTGCAGAGGAGGCCACAAAGATGCTGAGAGGGCTGCAGCAGCTCTGCTCTGAGGACAGGCTGAGAGTTGGGGCTGTGCAGCCTGGAGAAGAGAAGGCTTTGAGAAGACCTTATCCAGTATCTGAAGGGGGCTACAGGAAGGCTGGGGAGTAACTATTGACAAGGTCTTGTAATGAGAGGATGAGGAGGAATGGGTTTAAAGTGGCAGAGGGGAGATTGGAACTGGATGTTAGGAAGAAGTTCTTTGCAGTGAGGGTGGTGAGACACTGGCACAGGTTGCCCAGGGAGGTTGTGGAGCACAGAATCACCCAAGGTGATATAAGATCAAAGATCACATTGGGTGATTCTGTGCTCCACAGCCTCCCTGGAGGTGTTCAAGGCCAGGTTGGATGAGGCCTTGAGCCACCTGTTCTAGTGGGAGGTGTCCCTGCCTATGGCAGAGGGTTGGAACTGGCTGAGCTTTGAGGTCCCTTCCAGCCTGCACCATTCTGTGTTTCTAACCAACCAACCAAAAAAAACAAAAACCAACAACCACCCAAAAAGTCTCAGATGATTTAAAGTAGTTTTAACAGAACAAAGACATTGGACTGGATGATCCTAGAGGTCTCTTCCAACCTGGTAAACTCTGTGACTAGGAATGAGTACATATCAAATACAACAGCAGAAAGAACCTGAAGGAAACAAAACAAAAAAGCAACAGCAAAAAAAAATCAAACCAAAACAACCCAAACCCAACTCAACCAACCTAAAAACACAGAAAGAAGCAAAAGAAAAAGACCCAGCCTGGAAATGAAATACAGAGGTGTAAGAAAAGGCAAATGCAGACAGCTCAGGGCTTTGCAAACCCCTGCACTCTATGTACAAGTGAGACTGTCATTGTGAATTTTGCACCTGCTTTTCTGGCATCTTTGTCTGAATGTTGGGAAATGGTTTTCTGCCAGTAGATTGGAATTCAAATGCTCTGCCCAGCTGACTGCAGTGGCTGCCTTGCACTCTATAATCAGTACCAAGTGAGACAAAGAGTAAATGTTTTCCTGATGTAGTTTAACATCCATACTGCCATTGCAGCTGCAAACCCATCCAGGGTACCCAGCTACAAGACAGGGATTCTTATGGATAAAAACACAGAGCACCTAATATAGAATCATAGAATCAACCAGGTTGGAAGAGACCTCCAAGATCATCCAGTCCAACCTAGCACCCAGCCCTGGCCAATCCATGGCACTAAGTGCCTCATCCAGTCTTCAACACCTCCAGGCACAGCAACTCCACCACCTCCCTGGGCAGCCCATTGCAATGCCAATCACTCTCTCTGACAACAACTTCCTCCTAACATCCAGCCTAGACCTTCTGTGCTAGTTTGAGCCTAGCTGGAATGTTTTGGTGAGAACTAGATCACAGGCTGTGGAAAGGTAACAATGGTGATGTCTGCTGCACTCATAGGCTTGCTGAGATGTATAAGAACAAGAACATAAATACAGACAACAGAGTTGCTCTCTGGGCTTTGTGAGCTGCACTTCTCTCTCTAACCTAACCTGCTGTCTGTGTGACTAATCCATCTGCTTCCTAACCCCCCTGGCCAACCCTCAAAACTACCTTAAACATAAGGCAAGATCTGGGGTAAGTTAGGGGAGTGGGAGGAAGGTGGAAGGGTGGTTGGGACCCCCTCCTGAGGACTCAGGTTTCTGGGAGGGCTGCTGTGTTTCTGTATTACCTTTTACCTTGACTATTTCTGTCTATAACTGTATCTACTGTAATTCTCTGCTTGTATCTTGTGCTAAGGTGTAGAGATAAAGCTTCAAGAAAAGACTGGATGAGGCACTTGGTGCCATGGTCTAGTTGACTGGATAGGGATGGGTGCTAGGTTGGACTGGATGAGCTTGGAGGTCTCCTCTCTCTGGTTGATTCTATGATTCTATGATTCATTCAATTTCCAGAGCTGCTGAGTCTAGCCTGGGTGATTTCCAAAGTGGGGTGGGGGGCAGATAACACTCAAACCATCACACCTCCCCTGGCACAACTTGAGACAACTTGTTTGCTTTGGTACTACATGATGCTTCCAGTCTCATTAGAGGATTTTGGAGATTTTTAAAGTGAAAAGAGACTCCTTCAGCATCCACAATTAAGGAATCTGTTAATAAGAAAACAACTTCCATAATGATAACTAAGTCACAGTATTTAGCTCTTAGCATCACTTTGTGCTGTCAAGCTGTTTGGCACAACTCCAAACAATGAGTGTCACATACAAGAACATTCATAGTCTTAACACTTTTTATGGGTGGAGATAAAAGACACAACAACTTTTCAATCACTACCCAGAAAACAAACAAAGAATAATAAAAGGGAGAAATGCAGTCTGATGGCAGTCTTCTGAGGTGGAAAAAATAGCTTGTCAAGCTGGAAGCACAAGCTGGCAGGGAGCAAGATCGAGATGACATAGAATCATGAAGTCATAGAATCAGGCAGGGTTGGAAGGGAACAGAAGGATCACCCAATTCCAACCCCCCTGCCATGGGCAGGGACACCCTACCTTAGAGCAGGCTGCACACAGCCTCAGCCAGCCTGGCCTTAAACACCTCCAGCCATGGAGCCTCAACCACCTCCCTGGGCAACCCATTCCAGCCTCTCACCACTCTCATGCTCAACAACTTAATCCTCACATCCAGCCTGACTCTCCCTACATCCAGCTTTGCTCCATTCCCCCCAGTCCTGGCACTCCCTGAGAACCTAAAAAGTCCCTCCCCAGTTTTTTTGAGGCCCCCTTCAGATCCTGGAAGGCCACAAGAAGGTCACCTGGGAGCATCCTCTTCTCCAGACTGCACAGCCCAGTGAAAACATGATCCCTTTAGAATAAAAAAGCAGGGAAGAACAGCTTCAAATGCAGCTCCACATAGCCCAACTGTGCTGTGAAGGAAGCAGAGTTTGCAATGGGGTAGAGTGGAAAGCATGCAAAGAGGCTAGGGAAAATCTAAGCAGTTGGCAGTGTTCTTGCTTCAGGCAACAGCCCTGAGCTGCTGTAGAAACACTGGTTTATTCCTCATGTATTCTCAGTGTGGTAGCTGTGGTCTGGCTCTGTCTTGATGTGCAATGAAACCTGACTGGTGATGTACCACCCCGATGCAGACACCAACAAATCACAGTGCATGTGGCAAAGGCTGCAGTGCAGTAGGAGCAGGATGCAGGCCAGAGTTGTGTCTATCATTTTTTGCCTTGGGTTTGAAGGAAAACATCTTCCATCTCTACAGTGTTAGCCCCTGCAGCCCTCAGCTTGCATTCCAGGAGACCAGGACATCATAAAAAGCTTCTACCATGCACCTGGCTTCAGTTCCTGCTGTCCCACACTGACTGTCAATACTACTGCAGACCAGGAGCAGCTGCAGCCTTTGCAGCCCACCCCACTGCAGGTACTTGGTGTCTGCAGGAACGTGGTGCCCTCAGCCTGCCACACAACAGCCATCACATCCCTGGCCACATGTATTTTACTACATACCACCTGAAAGTTTTAGGATCCTCTTTAAAATACACTACTTTCCTCCACTTTCCTAATTACCAGTAACTCTGTGGAATAGCTTCCCCTGTAGACCTGTACCCACTGAAGACTGGAAAACAGCTGGTGCAGAAGCTATGCCATATGGTAGTTACTTATAGCAACATAAACTAATTGAGTGTCGAGGGGAATATAATTCCTGAGTGCTTTATCTTTTAGAAACTGCCAGCATGCCAATCTGCAATGATCTCTCCTGGTTCTTCAGCTCTGATCCACAGCAAAACCCAGACACAGTCACCTCCACGTCCTGGTTGGTATTGACACTGCAGCTGCAATGTACACAACTACATCTTCTCAGTTTAAAAAATACCTTGCACTGTGACACCCACATCTGTCATGGAAGCCAGGAAGAAAAGGACTTGGGGGCACTGGTGGATAGTAGACTGAAGATGAGGCAGCAGTGTGTCCAGGTGGCCAAGACAGCCAATGGCATCCTGGCCTGCATCAGGAGCAGTGTGGCCAGTAGGGCAAGGGAGGTTCTTCTGCCTCTGTGCTCAGCACTGCTCAGGCCACACCTTGAGTGCTGTGTCCAGTTCTGGGCTCCTCAATTCAAGAGAGATGTTGAGCTGCTGGAAGTTGTCCAGAGAAGGGCAGCAAGGCTGGTGAAGAGCCTGGAGCACAAACCCTATGAGGAGAGGCTGAGGGAGCTGGGGTTGTTTAGCCTAGAGAAGAGGAGGCTCAGGGCAGACCTCATTGCTGTCTACAACTACCTGAAGGGAGGCTGTAGCCAGGTGGGGTTGGTCTGTTCTCCCAGACAACCAGCAACAGAACAAGGGGACAGAGCTTCAAGTTGTGCCAGGGGAGGTCTAGGCTGGATGTTAGGAGGAAGTTGTTGGCAGAGAGAGTGATTGGCATTGGAATGGGCTGCCCAGGGAGGTGGTGGAGTTGCTGTGCCTGGAGGTGTTGAAGCTAAGCCTGGCTGAGGCACTTAGTGCCATGGTCTGGTTGATTGTCAGGGCTGGGTGCTAGGTTGGACTGGATGATCTTGGAGGTCTCTTCCAACCTGGTTGATTCTATGATTCTATCACATATCACATCACCAGCAGATGATGTGTATTTGCCCTCTTGTACACCAAGCCAGGCATCTGCAGGTTCTGTAAGCATACTCCAAAAGCTCTGGCGGAGCCTTTGTCATCTCAGAGCCACCTGCCTAACAGCAAAGAGATCAGAAAAAGCCATCAAAACTATAGATAAAATTGTATAAATATAGGTCCAGAAGGGTCTTCTAATCCTTTCCTTGCACTGAAATAGGATTGATGTTTATCTCAAAAACCTATGTAAAAAAATCTCCCTAATTCACTCAGAAATCCCCCAGGATAGAGATCCCTGCAGCATCCCTGGGCAACATGCCCTAAGGGATTTTCCCCTACTAGTTGTGTACATAACTTTCATGCAAATCAGCCCAACTTCTTTTAATCTTCTACAGCACTCTACAGCCTGGAAGACACTTATGTGTGTTACAGCCTCTAAGCTCAATTCTACCAACACAGCAATTGTGCCTTTTGCTTTTCTTCACAGTGAACCTGATCCCTCAAATGCATTTTCT
This sequence comes from Pogoniulus pusillus, assembly GCF_015220805.1. Classification (NCBI taxonomy): domain Eukaryota; kingdom Metazoa; phylum Chordata; class Aves; order Piciformes; family Lybiidae; genus Pogoniulus; species Pogoniulus pusillus. The sequence goes on from NC_087286.1 coordinate 19,704,197, forward strand.
GTGTTCTAGATTCAAGCCAGGTTGCAAGAGTTCTCCAAGCTCATCCAGGCCAACCTAGCACCCAGCCCTAGCCAATCAACCAGACCATGGCACTAAGTGTCCCAGCCAGGCTTGGCTTCAACACCTCCAGGCACAGCAACTCCACCACCTCCCTGGGCAGCCCATTCCAATGCCAATCACTCTCTCTGACAACAACTTCCTCCTAACATCCAGATTGAACCTCCCTCAGCACAAATTGAGACTGTGTCCTTTTGTTTTGTTGCTGGTTGCCTGGCAGAAGGGACCAACCCCACCTGGCTACAGCCTCCCTTCAGGCAGCTGCAGACAGCAATGAGCTCTGCCCTGAGCCTCCTCTTCTGCAGGCCACACACCCCCAGCTCCCTCAGCCTCTCCTCACAGGACATGTTCCAGCACCTCAACAGCTCTCTTGAATTGAGGAGCCCAGAAGTGGACACAGCACTCAAGCTGTGTGAGCAGTGCTGAGCAGAGGAGCAGAACAACCTCCCCTCTTACAGATGAAAATCATAGCTATTTCCTTTCAGTGAATTTGTAAGTAGTCTATAACATGTTTTTTTCTTTTCTGGGAGCAATGTCAGCTTCAAGTACTTCCTTTATGACTCTGACAGTGGACCAAAAGCACGAGACTTACAGCAAGACTCTTGCATTCAGCACCATGCTGCAGATCATAATATCACTATGAGCTTTTGTGGAGTGATTCCAGACCTTCATGGCGTAGTTCAAAAAGTATTATGCCATATTTAAAGTGCTAGGATACTAATTAGTTATTAACAGCACCAGCATCATCAGAAAATGGGGACACAGATCTCCAACAGAGTATTTAGCCTGAGGCCACTGCAATGAATTCGGTGCAGAGAAATTGAACTCATGCACAAGCAGAAGCTCCTAACAGCTCTGTTGTACAACTGTTCATACATATATATACATGGGGAAGTATTTGACTCGATGATACATTATTTTCAGGCACCTACCAAGTGCTACTTTCACACTCTGATATTGTTCTCCCTATTTCATTCATCAATGCCTCATTTTTCTTCACGTACTCCTGCTTAAGCAGAGCAGTAACTAACTAATTTGGTCTAATTTGGTTGCAAAATGGGTACCTCTTTTCTCTGATGTGCTAACTGAAGAGCTAACTGCATCCCTGACAAAGCAGTGGGAATGAAACAGTAGTGGAAAAGAGGAGAGATTTCACCACAGCAGCTGGTTACATTTTGTGGAGAGTTGCACATCCTAAATCTGCAGAGATCAAAAGACTTAGACTGGATTTAAACTGCTGCAACCAAACACGATTTGTGCTCTGCTGTTTGCTATATTGGCTGCTGCAAATCTATTCTCAGGAAAAGCTTCATATACATTTCAGTATTCTCTTTAATCACAGAATCACAGAACCACAGAGTTTCTTAGATTGGAAAAGACCTTCAAGCTCATAGAGCCCAATCATCAGTTTCACACTGACAGGTCCTCGACTAAACCAAATCCCTCAGCACAACATCTAATCACTGTGAATCACTATGGTTGGAAAGGACCACCAGGAGCATCCAGTCCAACCTTCATCCCAACAGCCTTCATCACCAGACCATAGCCTCAAGCACCACATCCACTCTACTTTTAAACACCTCCAGGGGTGGTGACTCCACCACCTCCCTGCACAGCCTGTTCCAGTGCATGACCACCTGCTCAGGAAAGAACTTCTCCCAACATCAAACTTAAACCTCCCCTGGTGCAACTTGAGGCCATTTCCTCTTGTCCTAGCATTAGTAATTCAGGAGAAGAGAGCAGCTCCAGCCTCACTACAACCTCCTTTCAGGTAGTTGTAGAATTGTAGTCACATAGCCAAGCAGACCTTTGCTCCCCAGGGAGGTTGTGGAGTCTCCTTCTGTGGAGCTTTCAAGGCCTGTCTGGATGTGCTCCTCTGTGATATGTGTTAGATAGGATTGTCCTGCTCTGGCAGGGGGGTTGGATTTGATGATCTCTTTGGGTCCCTTCCCACCCCTGACATCCTACGATCCTATGAACCCACTCACAACCTGTTGCACTGCAGATGAGTGTTGCCTTAACTTGAAAGGTTAAAATCCTGGCCAGAGCTGAGTATGAATGATTTACTTTTGCTATTACTGAAAGTCAATAGAAATCACCCAGTAGTGATTGGATGATTTTGTCCAACAAAGAAACAGTTTCATCCAGCAAATAATGAACTGCAAGGGACTGCATGGAACTATAAAAGCTACCTACAGTATTATTAAAACAGTTCAGACTTATTTAAAGGCTTCCCTCTGGCTGCAAGCATTATACCTGGAAGCACAGCATCCAACTCTAGAAAGGAGAATTTCCTTTTCCCTTATCAGCCTGGGTTGAGCTAACAGCAAGGTTCTGCCACCAAGCACAATGCCAAAAGAAGCAGCAAAACTCAGAGCTTCTCCTGAAGAAACACAGTTTAAAACAGGGCCTCTGTGAAAGAGCAGCTTCAGAGCAAACACGAACAACTCCACTGCTGAACCTCACTGCTGTTGGCTGACCAGCAACACCAGGACAGACAGCTGGCTTCCTTCCATCACCCCAAGAAGATCACTGACCACAGTAAATAACATTCTGGTTTTCTTCCCAAAGCCATCCTGAAGCCAGAAGGGTGGTGATGCAAAAATCAGAGGATGACAGGTGTTGGGTTTGGCTGGCAGCCCCTTTGCAAACAACCTTCTGCAGCCAGGGAAGGTTAAAGACTGGGCTAGAGCTGGCAAGCTTTGTCACGGTGCGGTGCTGGAGTTTGAAGCTGGTCCAGACAACAGCACATTTTGAAGTTTTCAGGAGCTTGCTGATTTCTAGGCAAGCATTCACAATGTGCACTGTACACGGCTCAACTCTGCCTGACATTAGCCAACTGAGAAGTGCCAGAAGCCTGAGGATGCAGTCTACAATGTAAGCTTCCCTGTGACAGGAGTTCTGCCAAAACAAGATATGGGATCATCCACCAAACCTCTCCTGATATGATCTGGTGAAACTTAAGGCTGTCTCTTCCTCTGCTTTAACATGAACAAGGAAAAGTAAGGCTGCATCTCATTCATCTTCCTCGCAACAGAACTACTCCTACTTCAAGCACAGGGCCAGGAGCTGCTCTTCATGCTTACTTTGGCTGTAACTTAAGCAGCAAGATTTTATGTATATTTGGCAGAAATGAGCCTGCAAATAAAGGTGAACAACAACAAAAGTCACCTACACTTTCAATAAGCAGCTAAATAAAGGTTAAGTGGGAACTGCATGACCCCAACAGCTACACAAGAGCTGTGTGTGCTGAATGGGCAACACTGAATGACGTCCAAAATGCTGGCCAGAGGAAAGGCTCTGTCACTGAAGCACCATACTGGCTTTGCTACCTCACATGAACAGGCACAGAAGTGAGCCAACAAGTTCCACACAGCCTTCTCTCTGGTACATACTTGAGGGCAAGCTGGTGATTTTTAGACTCCAGGTTTATCTGCTGTCACCTCCCAATTCTAGATGTCTCCCTACCTCCTTTTACCCCATCGCAGAAACGCAACTTCATCCACAGCCGTGAAACATTCTTTGTGACTGAAAAGAGGAAAGATCTTCAACCCAAAATCTGCAATCATTGTCCCAGTGATTCTTCAAAAAGGGATCATTTGGTTCCCTTACACTGCCTGGAGCCCAGGCTTTAGCATTCTTGAGTAAGAGATTTCTTTATCCAGAGTGTCTTAAAAAAAAAGCCAACAAGCCAGCGATGACTCAGTCTAATTCTTCATCTCATCCTCCCCTGCCAGATCTTGGAGCTATTAATTACTGGGAAAGGTTAGCCCTACACTTTGAAATATTAGGATATCTGATCTTCTTCTCTGGTGACACTAAACAGGAATTAGGAGTTCCTTGCTTCCAGCCTAATTATGAATGTCGCTTTTCAAATTCAGGTATAATTTGATCATCAAGGTTCCTGTTTCCAAGCAGAAGCTCAATGTTCTCATATTATGCAATGAAAAATGGAGCACATGGACAGATTAGGTAAGGCACTGTTACAGCAGACTTATCTAGCAATTTCTAGGTATTAAGACCGTTTCCAGAGTCCCAGGATTGATAATTCTAAACTTAAGAAATGTATCTACTTCATTTGATGGCAATACTATAAGCAAAACTGACACTGCTCAAATAACTGGCTGGGCAGTGAGTGGCTGGAGAGCAACCCTGAGGAGAGAGACTTGGTGGTGCTGCTGGACCAGACATGATCCAGCAATGTGCACTTGCAGCCCAGAAAGCCAACCAGAGCCTGGGTTCCAGCAGGAGAAGTGTGGCCAGCAAGGCCAGGGAGGTGATTCTGTCCCTCTGCTGTGCTCTGCTGAGACCCCACCTGGAGTACTGCATCCAGTTCTGGAGCCCCCATGACAAGAAGGATGTGGAGATGCTGGAGTGTGTCCAGAGAAGGATGCTCTGAAGGCTGCATCAGCTCTGCTGTGAGCACAGATTGAAAGAGTTGGGGCTGTGCAGGCTGGAGCAGAGGAGGCTCCCAGGTGACCTTCTTGTGGCCTGAAGTGGGCTACAAAAAATCTGGGGAGGGACTTTGTAGGCTGTCAGGGAGTGCCAGGACTGGGGGGAATGGAGCAAAGCTGGAGGTGGGGAGAGTCAGGCTGGAGGTGAGGAGGAAGTTGTTGGGCAGTGGTGAGAGGCTGGAATGGGTTGCCCAGGGAGGTGGTTGAGGCCCCATGGCTGGAGGTGTTTGAGGCCAGGCTGGCTGAGGCTGTGTGCAGCCTGCTCTAGGGTAGGGTGTCCCTGGGCATGGCAGGGGGGGTTGGAACTGTCTGATCCTTCTGGTGCCTTCCAACCTCGACCGATTCTATGAACTACTATTTGATTTGGCAACTCCTTCCAGGCAGTGAACCTCAGAGATCAGCCACACATGTCCTAAATATACCTTCTGATTTTTGTCAGATGATGATTAAATTATGGATAAGATTTTCCTTTATTACTGTGTCCTCTTCCCTCTCCTTCTGAAGCCTCAGGAAGGAACAGAACTGCTATGAGCACGAATCAGCCCACGGCTTTGCATGTGTGATTCCCATAACCTCAGGAGGAGTTTCAGGGGCTCTTCTCAGTGATTCCCAATGACAGGATAAGGGGCAATGGGTGGAAGCTGAGGCATAGGAAGCTCCACAGAAACACGAGGGAAAAGTTTTTCAGTGTACTGGTGACAGACCACTGGAAGAGGCTGCCCAAGGGGCTCCCTCTCTGGAGACATTCAAGACTCGCCTGGACGCATCGCTGTGTGATGCGACCAAGGGGATCCTGCTCTGGACTGGATGATTTTTCGAGGTCTCTTCCAGCCCCTAACATTCTGTGACAGGAGGGAAAATCGGGAGCCTTTACTAGGTGTCGCAGCAGAATGTTCTGCAGCTTCTTTGTCTTGACGATGATGACATCCTGGGCTCTCCCACCAGGTGTCACTGCGAAGTCACGGAAGAGCATCTGCCAGCGCTAACACAAACACGGGCGGAACGAAGATGAATAAGGCACAGGAGTCATTACTCCTCCTCCTGATCCTCAGCTAAAAATAAGGCACGGTAACAGCGCTGTGCATGCGGCTCAAGAGAGCAGAGCACCAGTTTCAAAGGACGGATACACACAGGTCGTGTTGTGTAAGAGCTGTAACCGCGTCCGGCGAGCTGGGGCTGCTGCCTGGCCGCCAGCTGTGGCTAGCGCTGACGTGAGCCTGCGGCGCCCAGAGATGCTGAGGTGCTGGAAGGTGTCCAGAGAAGGGCAACGAAGCTGAGGAGGGGCCTGGAACACAAACCCTATGAGGAGAGGCTGAGGGAGCTGGGGGTGTGCAGCCTGCAGAAGAGGAGGCTCAGGGAAGAGCTCATTGCTGTCTGCAGCTACCTGAAGGGAGGCTGTAGCCAGGTGGGGTTGGGCTCTGCTGCCAGGCAAGCAGCAACAGAACAAGGGGAGAGAGTCTCAAGTTGTGCCAGGGGAGGTCTAGGCTGGATGTGAGGAGGAAGTTGTTGTCAGAGAGAGTGATTGGCATTGGAATGGGCTGCTCAGGGAGGTGGTGGAGGCACCGTCCCTTGAGGTCTTCAAGAAAAGCCTGGATGAGGCACTTAGTGCCATGGTCTGGTTGACTGAATAGGGCTGGGTGCTAGGTCGGGCTGGATGAGCTTGGAGGTCTCTTCCAACCTGGTCGATTCTATGATTCTGTGACTTCTCACAGACATGGTGGCAGGACTAAAGCTGGAATAGACTTTGAGATGGTCTCTAGGGACTTAGGTTGATTCTGACAGTGACAGGAGATGAGAGGGAAACTCACATGCAATTATTCCTTTTGCAACCAGAGCCCCTAAATGCCAACAGAGTGATCTGCAGACCAATGGTTTCCCAAGAACAGCTTTTACATCTGAGGGCACATGCAGCAAAACACAAGGAAACCCCTCAGTTTAACACTTTTTGGATGGGATAGCCCCACCAAGAGGTGAAAATCCTTCCTTCCCCTCCTGCAGAGTGGCATCCTGCTCCTCCAGGACTTCTAAGCAGTTAAGCTAACAAGAAGTTAAGTAGCTCTCCATAGGCCATGGACCTCCGTAGGTGAACATGGGCATGCCCAGAAGACCTCTGTCCTGCTCAGGCATGTAAAGGGACACTGAATCACCCTGCTGGTTGGCAGCTGCGGTATGTTAGGAGGTCCTCCTGCCTCATTCCCCAGGATTTAGCATCACACAACCCCACATTCAATGGGCTTCTAAACTACAACACAGAGATCCCACCAACTTCTCTTTGGTACTTGCCAGCATATCACATAGTGACCCTTGGCAGGTACCCTCACTGTCAACTCTCTCACAGCATCCTAGAGCCTCCCTTGGCAACAAATGAAAACACTTTGACAGAATTCACTCCTGTTGAAGAGTGCCCTGACAAAGTGTTGAAACAAAATTAGTATTACCTGCACTTTACCTTTAAAAATGTACATTGCTTTTATTCAGCTATTCTCTCCCTATATACATATGCACATAAAGAACATGTAAATACTTTTATCCCATCACTTTGAAAGTACTTTGTGCTCTACCTTCAATTGTTTTAAAATTATCCTTAATGTTCATTACTGCCAAAACATAGAATAATAGAATCAACCAGGTTGGAAGAGACCTCCAACATCATCCAGCCCAACCTAGCACCCAGCCCTGGCCAAGCAACCAGACCATGGCACTAAGTGCCCCAGCCAGGCTTGGCTTCAACACCTCCAGGCACAGCAACTCCACCACCTCCCTGGGCAGCCCATTCCAATGCCAATCACTCTCTCTGACAACAACTTCCTCCTCACATCCAGCCTAGACCTCCCCTGGCACAGCTTGAGGCTGTGTCCCCTTCTTCTGTTGCTGGGTGCCTGGCAGAAGAGCCCAACCGCACCTGGCTACAGCCTCTCTGCAGGCAGCTGCAGGCAGCAATGAGCTCTGCCCTGAGCCTCCTCTTCTGCAGGCTGCACACCCCCAGCTCCCTCAGCCTTTCCTCACAGGGCTGTGCTCCAGGCCCCTCACCAGCTTTGTTGCCCTTCTCTGGACACCTTCCAGCACCTCAACATCTCTCTGCAATTGAGGAGCCCAGAACTGGACACAGCACTCAAGGTGTGCCCTAACCAGTGTTGAGCACAAGGGAAGAATAACCTCCCTTGTCCTGCTGGCCACACTGTCCCTGATCCAGGCAAAGGATACATATCCTGATACAGTTTGAGGCTACATATCCTCAAACCAACAACAATCATTGAGCAAACTGCAATACAAACCACTCTTTGCTGATGCTGTGCATTTAAATGCTTAGCAGGTTTCAGCTGCAGAACTTTAAACTCTCTCTTATAGGTTATCACTCCATTTTAGTATAAGCATCTATCATGCAGAGCTCTGAAAATGTTAAGTCAGACTATGAAAACATTGTCAGTGCTTATTTTAGTAATAAAAGCCATGTTTAATCTATGCTTTCATGTTACAGTAATCTATGTATCAATCCATAACCCTCCAGCTAAATGCACTAAGTAGATTAAGCTTTGATTGATTTGAAATGTTTTTCACTATATTATCAAAAGTCTACAGATCAGCATAAATACCTCGAAGAAATTCTTTTTTCCCCTTTGGCAGGTTTACAAAAGCAGAGCTTAACTTGAATTGAAATGAACTTCTGCATTTTTCCAGGGCAAAAAGCCTGTCAAATCGACTCCAGATCTGCTCTGCTTCTGGACTTAGTGAAAACCTGTGATTAATAGAATCATAGAATCAGTCAGGGTTGGAAGGGACCACAAGGAGCAGCCAGTTCCAACCTCCTTGCCATGGGCACAGGGACACCCTACCCTAGAGCAGGCTGCCCACAGCCTCACTCAGCCTGGCCTTAAACACCTCCAGCCATGGGACCTCAACCACCTCCCTGGGCAACCCATTCCAGCCTCTCACCACTCTCAAGCTCAACAACTTCCTCCTCACATCCAGCCTGACTCTCCCCACTTCCAGCTTTGCTCCATCCCTCCCAGTCCTGTCACTCCCTGACAGCCTAAAAAGTCCCTCCCCAGCTTTTTTGTAGCCCCTTTCAGATGCTGGAAGGCCACAAGGAGGTCACCTGGGAGCCTCCTCTTCTCCAGCCTGCACAGCCCCAACTCTCCCAGCCTGTACTCCAGACTGCACTCCAATAGTACACCGCACTCCAACAGCACAGTGCATCTATTCTGTCGTGACAAAAGCAATCATGTTACAAAGGAAAGAGTTCCCTCTGGGCCTACCAATCACACCAAGTGTCAGGAGCAACCCCAGCAGTGGCACTGCTGGCACTGCCATCTGTGCAGCGCTGTGCAAACAGCTCTTGGAGCGGGTGGGGAGAGCTTTCTTGATGTGCTCTTGCTGTTTGTTCGAAGAGCCCTTAAAAACTGTCTTGCTCAAACAGAAAACGAAGGATTTCATCATCATTTTCTTTCTAAAACTGCTTTTAGGGAAGGTGAGAAGCAGGTCGTGAGCTGTCGGAGAAACAGCGTGGGCACCGTCGGCAGGTTTGGCTGCCGCTGCCGGAGGTGCTGAACCTCAGCAACAAAAAGAACAGGCGAGGGAAGAGAAGTGTGCTGAACTTTCTGTGATCCTGTTTCAGCATCTCTCGCAGCTTCTCTATCAGATGAGCTGCTGGAGAGAGCTGCACAGATGGAAGGAGACTTCTACATATGCTCAGTGTTCGTCTCAGTCGCTCGCTGAGATGGCAGCAGTGCAAACAAACACGGGGCTGAGCATCCCACTCGGCTCCCTCGGGAAGGTGAAGACACATCTATAAGCATCACTGGGGATGGGGGAAGAGGAAAACCAGCTTAGAGATGGTAAATTTCAAACTTTTCCCAGGTTCCAGCATGGGAAGTTTGGGTGTAAAATATTGCATCCCATCAGAGGAGGCACCCAGGAATTGGAGATGGTTTGTAAAATAAAGGAGTCAGTAAGAGTGTGTGGGCAGAGCATCTCAGCTGCTGCTAGGGTAAAACTTCAGCTTCACTGATAACAATGCCCAAATTGCTGTGGGCTCTAGTGGAGAGATGCTGATGGTTTCCCAGTGATCCTTACCCCCATGCAGTACCCACGTTCTTCTGGGATTCTACTAGAACCTTCCATGAATGCAGAGAACTGACAGCTGAGCACTGCAGCTACATCTGACCCCATGGCCCCTCAGGTGTTCAAATGTCTGCCATGAATCCTGAAGTCCTGACTCCAGTCACAGATACACCTCCATGAGAACTACATGAGCAATACAGAGCAAGAGAAGGAGCTCAACTCACAGGCCAGCTCTGGATTTGATTTTGGATTCTTCATTCCCTCACTTGGAATGCATCAAGAGAAGTGTGCCCCCAGCAGGGCAAGGCACTGCTCTTGTCAGACCACACCTGTGCAGCTCTGGAGCCCCCAACACAAGAAGGATATGGAACTGTTGGAGCCAGTTCAGAAGAGGCCAGGAGGACGCTGAGAGGGCTGCAACAGCTCTGCTATGAGGACAGGCTATTCTGTGCTTCTGTGCTCCACAACCTCCCTGGAGGTGTTCAAGGCCAGGTTGGATGAGTCCTTGAGCGACCTGTTCTAGTGGAAGGTGTCCCTGCCTATGGCAGGGGGTTGGAACTGGCTGAGCTTTGAGGTCCCTACCAGCCTGAACCATTCTATGATTCTATATCTGAGGTATTCCTTCCTGCATCTTGCTTGGGAAGTAAGAGGAGCTTTGATTTCAATATAAACTGTGGCTGGATGTGAAGTGGCAGTTCCAAAGTCATGCCATATCCACACTTACTAGCCTGGCTTGGAAAAACCAGACCATATTTGATCATACATTCCTTATCCCAGGATGCTAAGGCAAAGCTAACAAGATAGTTCATTACAAAGGCCAAACCTGGAAGTCAATGGCAGATATTGCCTGAGCAATAAAAACCACATCAGCAAAACAAGGCTTACCAACATGCTTGGAGTTCACAAGCTCCCCTCAGCATGCTGCTGTGTGTGAGACTCTACCAGAAGACCTTATGCACTGAATGATGTTTAGCAGCAAAACACAAGTGCCAGTACACACACTTGACCTACAGAGTCACACAGCCCTGCCCACAGCTTCACCCACAAAGTAAAACACCAAGAAAATGAGCCTGTTGTAGCTTTTTAGCCAGCCCTCTGCCTACAAGGTGCTTCACTAGGAGGACATTCACTTGCAAACATTCTCTGGCACAATGTAAGTGCACATTTAAATATTCAAAGTGATCTAAACCATTCTCAGATTTTCCCACTGATGTGTTTGGTAGTTTTGTGCACTTATCTATGGGACCAACTTCTCTGAGAGGGACAAACAAACCAATTAATTTTCATTCCCTCACATTTGAGTCCAACAGCCCCAGCTGAGCTGTGATACAGAGTGGTTTAAGGAATGATTCATAGATTTACATGAGTTAATTGGTGAGTGGCATTTCACAGCCTGTTCTGTTCCATTAAGCCTCAAAGGACTAGGAGCAGCCAATGGGGCACAGTTATGAGATCACAGAATCGACCAGCACCCAGCCCTATCCAGTCATCAAGACCATGGCACTAAATGCCTCATCCAGGCTTTTCTTGATGTATCTGGGCACTTCTTTCTGCAGAGGTAAGAAAAGCTCAGGACTAATTTGGGCTCTGCAGGAGAAAGCACGACTTTAGATGGAAAATGTGTCACAAGAGAGAGACTCTGACAACTCCCAAATCCATGAGCCTTGTCAACAAGAAACTGTTGGCAGCAGTAGCCAGCAACAGAGAAGGTTGCATGTTGTGGGCATGGTGCATATATTTATATAGATGTGCTCTCTCTCTCTATATGTATATTTAGATTTCAATTCCAGTGAAGTAATAGGTTAAAAGTTTGTAAGACCCTCCAAGAGGACTGGTGACAGCTGGGATCTTTTTCTGAGCTTATGAGCTGCTGAGGTTACCTTGAGAGCAGAGTCTCACAAACACCTGAAGGGTCATTTGACAGCTGAAAGGAGTAAAGCAGAGTGCCCCAGAGGTGACTTTCTGCCATAGCAGGTCCATTTTCAAGACAAATAAACCAATTAGTGTGAGGACATGTCTGCTTTTAGAAGACTTTTAGGTAGTTAGATCCAGAGCCCACCTAGGGATGTTGATAACAACCCTGTGAAATAGTTGCTTTAAAAGAAAACCCTTTCCCCTTCCCCATTTCTGTGACTTGAAAACTGGCATGTCTGAGTGATTGCAGGTGCCACTAAATGATGAAGCAGTTCTGTTCATTAAAGCGTGGTGATTTATTACCTTCAGACTAAGGGAAAGAAAAACAGCCTGAAAAGAGAATTCTTACATCACTTCACATCATTTGCACTCCAGCACTTCAACCAATGGTTAGAATAGCAACCTTCTTGTTTCGTGGCAAACCACTGCCCAGAATCACAATGCTGAACACCACACTCCAGACAGCTCTGCAAACTGTAGCTGGTACTATCACACCTCCTGCTTATGTTTCAAGGGATGTGTTTTGAGAGATAATGTTTCAAGCATGGCCAGCAGGGCAAGGGAGGGGAATCTGCCCCTTGGCTCTGCTCTTCTAGACCCCACCTGCAATCCTGGGTGCAGTTCTGCAGCCCCCAGCACAAGCAGGACATGGAAGTGTTTGAGCCAGTCCACAGGAGGCCACCAAGATGCTCAGAGGGTTGCAGCAGCTCTGCTATGAGGACAGGCTACAAGAGTTGGGGCTGTGCAGCCTGGAGAAGAGAAGGCTTTGAGGAGACCTTAGAGTGGCCTTCCAGTATCTGAAGGGGGCTACAGGAAGGCTGTGGAGGGACTACTGACAAGGTCTTGTGATGACAGGAGGAGGAGGAAGGGGTTTAAAGTGGCACAGGGGAGATTGAAAGTGGATGTTAGGAAAGGGTTGTTTGCAGTGAGGGTGGTGAGACACTGGCACAGGTTGCCCAGGGAGGTGGGGATCACAGAATCACAGAATGTGATCAAAGATCACATTCTGTGATTCTGTGATCCTCAACCTCCCTGGAGGTGTTCAAGGCACTTAGTGCCATGGTCTAGTTGATTAGACAGGGCTGGATGCTAGGTTGGACTGGATAACCTTGGAGGTCTCTTCCAACCTGTTTGATTCTATGCTTCTAAGGCTAGGTTGGATGAGGTCTTGAGCGACCTGCTCTAGTGGGAGGTGTCCCTGCCTATGGTGGAGGATTGGAACTGGCTGAGCTTTGAGATCCCTTCCAAGCTAAAGCATTCCATGATTCTCTGTTGTGTCCTACCTTCATAGAGCCAGTCGCTGAGCCCGTTGAAAATCACCCCTTCCTTTCCCGTGGAGACCACTCGGATGGCTTGCTTCCCCACGTGTGCACAGTAGTAGATGTTGTTCTCAAAGATGAATATCTGATTTGAAGGGAAAAAGAAGAAGGAAAGAGCATTAAGCAGTGGCTCCCTCACAAGATGCTGCATTTTGCTGTTGCAGTAATTGGCAGCACAACCCCACCCGTCACATTTTTATAGCATCCTTTGTCAAACAGAGAATTTCTGCAGCTTGCTTTCAGTGCCATCAGCTAACACAAAGGTGCTAATTTACAGCAAACTGAAGCCTTGGTCCACTGAAAAAAGCTTTCCTTTTCTTGCTCCTGTCTTCATCTGAGAAATTGAAGAGTGCTGTTAGGGAATATGAAATGAAGAATGGCATTGCTCAGGGTTTAGGGAACGCAGTCCAGGGCACAGTAGCAGTTTGCAGACCTGATGGTGGTGCCACGTGGTGAGCGAACTGGCTACTGGAAACTGCTTCTTGCTTGTTCTCAGCTGCTCTTCTTCCCTTAAAACACAGCTGGCAACCTATTACACAAATCTGAATCTGGTTTTTAATGAGGCCCCAACAAGACAGTATTTGCTATCAAACAGGGGCTGTGACTGCAGCACGTTGGACGAGGCTGAGGGACCTGGGGCTTTTTGGTCTGGAGAAGAGAAGACTGAGTGGGGATCTAGTAAGTGTTCATAAAGGTCTGAGGGTTGGGGGTCAGGAGGGGGACAGGCTCTGCTCACTTGTTCCCTGGGATAGAACAAGGAGCAATGGATGGAAGCTGCAGCATAGAAGGTTGCACCTCAACACAAGGAAGCACTTCTTGACTGCAAGGGTCACAGAGCACTGGAACAGGCTCCCCAGAGAGGTTGTGGAGTCTCCTTCTCTGGAGCCTTTCAAGGCCTGTCTGGATGCTCTGTGACCTGAGCTAGATTCTGTGGTCCTGCTGTGGCAGGGGGGTTGGACTCGATGATCTCTTTGTGTCCCTTGGTACTCCTGACATCCTGTGAGCCTGTGACCACAAGGCACAGGGAGGTTGGTGTTTGGGTGAGGAGCAGATGCATACACTCCCAGGGGTATGCTAGATCTCTAGGAGTTGAGAGGAAGAAGAAGGTGGCAGATTGACAACCTGCTCCTGCCCTGCGCTTTGGAAAGCACCGCAACGTTTTCCGCCTTCGCCGTTTTGCCTTTCAAAGCCTCACTGCACTGATCAGGCTGCAGGAGCTATCAGGTAGCTGCAATGGAGAAATAATCTAGTGCTCTGATTTCAAACTGTCTTCCACACAATTCTGAACCAATCTGCAGCACCTCACAGAGAATTGAATATTATCCTGCTAACTCCAGTGCCTTGTACCCTAAAAACGTCACCCATCATCAAGATAAAAGATAACTGCAGCAGCACAGGGAAGACTTCTGTGTAATGTATCTTATAAATTAAGAAACAGCTTTTGAACTCCTCTTACACATCCAAGAGAAATGGCTCTGCATTACTTTGCATCCTCAGTTAGAAACTCATTTGAAGATATTATGAGTTACCTATGCGATATTTTCTACTGTTTTGGTTTCACTCATGGGGAAAGAGTGGCTGAGAGCAGCCAGGAAGAAAGGAAGGTGGGGGTGCTGGTAGAGAGTAGCTGAAGATGAGGCAGCAGTGCCCAGGTGGGCAGCAGAGCCAATGGCATCCTGGCCTGCATCAGGAGCAGTGTGGGCAGCAGGACAAGGGAGGTTATTCTGTCCCTGTGCTCAGCACTGCTCAGGCCACACCTTGAGTGATGTGTCCAGTTCTGGGCTCCTCAGTTCAAGAGAGATGTTGAGGTGCTGGAAGGTGTCCAGAGAAGGGCAGCAAGGCTGGTGAGGGGCCTGGAGCACAGCCCTGTGAGGAGAGGCTGAGGGAGCTGGGGGGGTGCAGCCTGCAGAAGAGGAGGCTCAGGGCAGAGCTCATTGCTGTCTGCAACTACCTGAAGGGAGGCTGTAGCCAGGTGGGGTTGGGTTCTGCTGCCAGGCAACCAGCAACAGAAGAAGGGGACAGAGTCTCAAGCTGTGCCAGAGGAGGTCTAGGCTGGCTGTTAGGAGGAAGTTGTTGGCAGAGAGAGTGATTGGCATTGGAATGGGCTGCCCAGGGAGGTGGTGGAGTTGCTGTGCCTGGAGGTGTTGAAGCCAAGCCTGGCTGGGGCACTTAGTGCCATGGTCTGGTTGCTTAGCCAGGGCTGGGTGCTAGGTTGGGCTGGATGATGTTGGAGGTCTCTTCCAACCTGGTTGATTCTATGATTCTAAGAAGGGAAACATCTGTACCTAGGCTGAAAAAAACCTGAAATTGCCATGGGTAATGAAAAGGACACAGGCAAAAAAAAAAAAAAAAAGAGGAAAGAGATGTTTTCATTTCTCTAAAACAAAAGGGAAACCAATGAAACCTAAAAGAAAGTTAACTGTGCCTAAAAATTGTTTTCCTAATGAAATCAGAATGTGTGTGGAACTCCTTGCCACACAATGTAACAAAAGACAAGAACTCCCAGGTCCCTCTCCTCAGGGCTGCTCTCCAGCCACTCACTACCCACCCTGGATTTGTTCTTGGGCTTGCCTCGACCCAGCTGCAGGACCTTGCATTTGGTCTTGTTGAACCTCCTGAGGTTGGCTTCTGCCCACCTCTCCAGCCTGTCCAGGTCCCTCTGGATGGATCCCTGCCCTCCAGCCTGGCTGCTGCACCACACAGCTTGGTGTCATCAGCAAACTTGCTGAGGCTGCGCTCAGTGCCTCTGTCCATGGCACCCACAAAGATGTTGAACAAGACTGGACCCAGAACGGATCCCTGAGGGACTCCACTTGTCACTGGCCTCCACTTGGCCCTGGAGCCATTGACAGCCACTCTTTGGGTGCAGCCATCAAGCCAGTTCTTTATCAATCCAGTGCTCCACCCATCAAACCCATGTGGCATCAGCTTGGGGACCAGGATGTGGTGCGGGACAGTGTCAAAGGCATTGCTCAGGTCTAGGTAAATGAAGATGTCGATACATTTAAATGGACTCATTTATAGACCCTTTCAGTAATCTAATTAAAACAATCTCCTTAAAACCACTGCAAAAGTCACATTGACCATGTATTTTGAGCAGGTGATTACCACACCTGCTTTTACAGTTGTTCAACCCATCTTCTTTCCAGCCAGAGAGGTGAGTGAAGTTCCTATTTCTTCACAGAGTAAGAAAAAAACAAATTCATATGCATTAATCTGCATTTTTTACTGCTCCTATTTATTTTCAGCTGTAGAGTGCCATTCTAAGTTTATGTTCTCTTTAGCCTATCATTTCTAGCATGTATAGCCTGTCAACTAAATGAGAGCTATCACTCACGTTTAGCATCTCCCAGCACAAAGTTAATGCCTGGATGCTCATTCTTTTAAATGATTAGCACATTGTAGAAGCATGACTGTTTCCTGCACAGGAGAAGGCAGGCTTGAGTTGCAAGGTTAGCTCTCAGGATTTAACTAGTAGTGTTGATGTGAAAAGGTTGATCGGTTAGCATGGAAAATCTGGTCAGCAAGAACATCCGTGAAGTCTGGCTCTGGAAGGGACACTTCCTACTGGAATGGGTTGCTCAAGGCCTCATCCAACCTGGATGAGAAGGTCCTGAATGTCCTGCAGGACTGTCTCCTGCAGGTAGGACCCCATGTTGGAGCAGACAAAGAGCAGGAGGTGGAAAGAATGCAGAGATGAAGCCTAATGAATGGATCACACCCCACTCCCCATCCCCTGAGCTGCTCAGAGGGAGGGCAGAGAGATATCAGGAGTGAAGAGGCTGAGAAGAAGGGAGGGGTGAGGAGAATGGAAGGTGTGTTTGGTTTAGTTTGGTTTTGTTTCTCACTCTCCCACTCTGTTACAATTAATTGGCAATAAATGAACCTAATTTCCCCAAGCAGAATCTGTTTGCTCACGATGGTAATTGCTGAGTGATCTTCCTGTCTTTATCTGAGAACCCCTCTAAAGCCTGTCTGTTTTTCCACTGCGAGCTGCAAAGTGGGAGCTGTGGGCTGTGAAAATGAAACACTGCAGTGAGAAAGATTCCCCCAGGCTTTTATCCAAGGTAAAACTTGTCCTTACTACACAGAATTTGCATGCCCATCCTTGTCCCCTCAGCATCTGGAAGCAGACAATGATAATTGTGCTTTCCCTCTGGGATATCAAGGGAATCTGATGAGCATTGCACCACAAAGGTCTTGGCATGTTCCTGTTACCATTCTTACATCAACTGCAGCAGAATAATGTGGGATCAACCCAGCACCAGCTCTAAAGCTTGTTGCTGATTGACTGTGCATTATTTAATGACTACTCTGACAATTTCTTCTTCTGAACCTCATAAAATGCAAACTTTGATGTTCAAATAGCTTCCATTAATGCGTTCTCTCGTGAGTGTTGTTCTTATTGCCTATGACATGATTACACCAACTCTTATCAGTTCTTCAAACAAGGTAATAAAGCCACATATTGCTCCTCACCAGTGAGCTTACATAACAAGAGCTGGTATTTTAATTAGATTTTTATTGTTGCCATTTAAATGTAGTCTGATAGCAGGTGGGGAAAAAAGGCATAAGGCAAAAAACTCAAAGTAGAATCATAGAATCAAGCAGGTTGGAAGAGACCTCCAGGATCAGCCAGTCCAACCTAGCACCCAGCCCTAGCCAATCAACCAGACCATGGCACTAAGTGCCTCAGCCAGGCTTGGCTTCAACACCTCCAGGGACAGCAACTCCACCACCTCCCTGGGCAGCCCATTCCAATGCCAATCACTCTCTCTGCCAACAACTTCCTCCTAACATCCAGCCTAGACCTCCCCCAGCACAACTTGAGACTGTGTCCCCTTCTTCTGTTGCTGGCTGCCTGGCAGCAGAGCCCAACCCCACCTGGCTACAGCCTCCCATCAGGTAGCTGTATTTTCATTCTCTCCATCAAATGCTTCATGCTCACAATTTAGGAACGAGACAAGTAACAATCAGGATGGAGGGGTGAGATAAAGAGTTTTTAAATCAACCTTTTTTTTCTTTACTAAACCAAAATGTCATTATTAAATCCAGTGATGAACCAATGGAACTTGTCCACAAGGTCAAAACACTGCAGAGAATGACATCTTGATAAATTATTGACAGAAAAGGCTCCAGTTTCAGGTTTTCATACCGAGGTTTATCTTTGCTTTAATTTAAAGGAAGAAGATAACTCTTTAGCAAGCCAAGGGTTTAGAAGACACAGCAGTTGCTGAAGGTATGCAACAAACAGATAAAGCTTACTTTAATTCAACTTTACCATGCCCAGAGGTGGGCAGTGGTGACATTTAGACCAAAGTGAGGACTCTGCCAGTTTAAAAATGATTCTGCAGGAAGGCAGAAGGTCTGTGGTGACAACCCAAAACTCACAAAATCAATATGTGAGATGAAGTCCCATAAAACACACTGTAAGAGTAATGACTGGATTCTATGATCTGCAGACCAGATCCCAAACTTTGTTCCTTTTAAATTCGGCACAGAGGACAGAGAGAGTGATTGGGACACAGTCTCAAGTTGTGCCAGGGGAGGTCTAGGCTGGATGTGAGGAGGAAGTTGTTGGCAGAGAGAGTGATTGGCATTGGAATGGGCTGCCCAGGGAGGTGGTGGAGTTGCTGTGCCTGGAGGTGCTCAAGAAAAGCCTGGCTGGGGCACTTAGTGCCATGGTCTGGTTGATTGTCTGGGGCTGGGTGCTAGATGGGACTGGATGATGTTGGAGTTCTCTTCCAACCTGCTTGATTCTATGATTCTATGATTCTCCCTGTTCTGTGTATACAAATCTCAGCCCTTAGCTTTCCTTTCTCTTTTTGCTGTTGCCATTTGTGACTCAACAGCTATCCATTGAGGAACTTTCAATTCTGCTCAAAAACCCCAGATCATGTTGATTGATCTTATTGCAATATTTTACCAGTTTCACCACATTCCACCTGGTTGATTCTGTGATGCTTTGTCTCTCCCACCTTAAAGCCTTAAGGGCCTTAATATTCTTCTCAGGTTCCTGTGAGCTTCTCTACACTTTTGACATTGAATCTTTACAAATACTGTGGATTTCCATTTGCATTCTGTGAGTAGGCAAGTCCACAACATGTGCAGATTCTAATCATACCTAGAGTCTACTAGAGTCCAGGCAAATAAGCAATCAGCATGGCTCTGGAGACTTAAAAATAAGTGTTTCAAGGACAAAAATAAATGCTGCCCTATTTTCTGTCCTTCAGTGAAGTACAGAGGGTTTATTTCACCTCCACAAAAAGAGAACCATGTCTACTTGGATTTCCTTGCCCTGGATTCTAATGGGGTTATTTTAATTTATAACTGCCTTGGTATATTAAAGAGGGTATCAGTAAATGTACCATTTAGAACAGAAGTCTAATTCTGCTTTTAAGTTCTGCTTGATGGATTATTTTGTATTCTGTAACCCAACATCACTGAGAGTTATGTAGGACACCACTGTGAATTAGCTTATTTAATGTGAGATGCTATAGTGTTTCCTTTTAAATATTTTATTGTGGTGTAGAATTTATATGTGGCTAAGGAGAGCAGAGAAGTTGCAGGTCAGCAACTGGCACCTGGGATTTAGGACCCCTCCAGGTATGCATTTGACCCTGGGCATTGAGCTGGTCAGTGTAATATTCCTTTCTAATTCAGTGTTTAACTATAGGAATGATCAACATCTATCCCAGCAGCTGGGGAGCAGAGCTAACAGTCTTGCTCCTGAAGCTTTCCCATGGCTCTGATGACTGGCAGTTTGTGGGGAAGGAGACACCACCACCACAAATGAAAGTGAGCAACTGCACTGTTCTGCCAATGGCACTGCTTAGTCCTGCTTGTCTGTCCCAACAGCTGTCACTTAATTTTACTCTCACCAAGGACTGCTGCTACCTACAGCAAAAGGTAACTATTTCCATGGCATGAAACAGCAGCTTCCCAAGAGCAACACTTCCCATCAGTACTTATTTCAATGGACATCATCTACCAACTGTGGCTTTGTAAGATCATGGAATCCTACCATCAGTCAGGGTTGGAAGGGACCACAAGGAGCAGCCAGTTCCAACCCCCTGCCATGGCCAGGGACACCCTACCCTAGAGCAGGCTGCACACAGCCTCAGCCAGCCTGGCCTTAAACACTTCCAGGGATGGAGCCTCAACCATCTCCCTGGGCAACCCATTCCAGCCTCTCACCACTCTTCATGCTGAACAACTTCCTCCTCACATCCAGTCTGAACCTCCCCACCTTCAGCTTTGCTCCATCAGATGCCAGAAACCCTTATGCACAGATCTAAAGATGATACTTTTACTGTTAGATCTCTCAGATGAAAAGTGCACTTAAGATACATGTTCAATATCCATAACACACAAACTGAAACTAAAGGAACATCAAACATTTGCTGCCTACAACTCCCTGAAGGGAGGCTGTAGCCAGGTAGGGGTTGGGCTCTTCTGCCAGGCAAGCAGCAACAGAGCAGGAGGACACAGTCTCAAGTTGTGCCAGGGTAAGTATAGGCTGGATGTAAGGAGGAAGTTCTTCACAGAGAGAGTGATTGGCATTGGAATGGGCTGCCCAGGGAGGTGGTGGAGTCACCATCCCTGGAGGTGTTGAAGCAAGGCCTGGCTGAGGCACTTAGTGCCATGGTCTGGTTGACTGGATAGAGCTGGGTGCTAGGTTGTGCTGGATGAGCTTGGAGGTCTCTTCCAACCTGCTTGATTCTATGATTCTATGAAGATACCAAGTCCATTGGTGCCAAAGGATGCACAAAATAAAAAGACCATGCTTTTGTCACTGTATCCAAAGAAGCAGAACATTAAAGGGGAAAGAAACCAAACCAAACCAAACCAAAAAACATTCCACCACCAGCACCAAAAAAACCACACAATACTTTCCCAGGGGAATTATTAGAATAAAATGGGAACAGAGTGGAAGAGGAACCCCTGCCCAGAGCAACCTACCCAGGCATTCAGTGTACACCTAATATATCTTACTGGGTCTCCCTAAATAGATCATGGTGAAGCAGACAGAGGGGTGACTTCACATCATTATGCTGAGATTATTGGTCTTCCTGGCATGCAGAGACCATGAAACAACCTGTCTGAATACCCCTCACTGTGCTTAAAGAGGGCTCATGTAGACATTAGAAAGCAGGGAAAAGGGGACAGGGGTGTGTGTGTGTGACTCCTTGCAACTAGCAAGATAACCAAGTCAGAATAACTGCACGCAGCACAGCACAGCTAAATATTGATTCCAGCATCATTGCAAAAAGAAAAGGTGAGAGAAGAGTAGCTTGAAAATAACAATGTTAAAATCTATGAAACAGTGGTGTGGACAAATAGAGCTACAGCAATTATACACAGAGCAGTTCAAAAGCCCTGTTGGCTTAGGGACAGCAGAGGATGAGGCAGTGCCTCCTGTGAAAATGGCCCTTACTCAGTATCTGTGCAGCCCTTCTGCCTGGAACTAAGCTGGCATGACAAGCATAAATTCAGGCAAGACAAAACTTGCTAATTAGAAGAGTCACTCCAGTTTAGTTCCAGGTGTCATCACCTAACCAGCTTTTTTTCCAACTAGACATCCTAGCTGGCACATCTTCATTGTGCTACAGTGATGAACCAAAAGGTAACAACAAATGAGATGGAAAGGCTTTGGCACTGAGCAGCAGAATCTATCATTGAATTGATTCACATAAGAAAGAAACCTACTATTTCTCTCCATTATATCGCACTTTTAACTCAGTAATATGTTCTTGACAGTAACTTGTTGGCCAGCATTAGCACTGACTTTGAGGGCATCTGCAAACTCCTATCATGGTAGGGGCTGAAAAATTTGCTCCTTTGCTTACCCCTTGCATTCACATCTCACCAAAGAAGAGATCTCTCAATGCAACTCCTGCAACTGCTGTGAAACATAACTTGTATTGCTTTAGAACCAATTACACACTTAATTGCTGCACAACCTGCAAGAATGAAAGGTGATTCCTGCTCCAGAAGTGTTGGCACTGTGAGAAGTTTATTGACTAAGAACATAGGAGAAACCAACTCTGACTGTTCTGTGCAGTTGCAGTAACTGCAAGGGCACACAAAACTCCCAGCAACTATAATCCTCTTCCTATCTGTTTTTGAGACTTTAAAGAGACAGCGGAAATAGCAAAAGACTGCCCAGAAGAACCTTGCAATAGTAGTCCTCTTTGCTGTAGAATAAATATTATGGGCTATGAGCTAGATTTTAATTGTAACTTCTGCCTCTAAATTCGTGCAGAACTGTTTCAACAGCATCAGATGTGTCCAGGACCGTTAGTATCTGCCAGGGCTGTTACAGATTCTTATTAACCAAGAAAGAGGAAAGGAAAGGGGGAAGGGAAGGGGAAAAGAAAGGGGAAAGGGAAGGGGGAAGGGAAAAGGAAAGGAGAAAGGGAAGGAGAAAGGGAAGGGGAAAGGAAAGGAAAGGGAAGGGGAAAGGAAAGGAAAGGAAAGGAAAGGGAAGGGGAAAGGAAAGGAAAGGGAAGGGGAAAGGAAAGGAAAGGGAAGGGGAAAGGAAAGGAAAGGGAAGGGGAAAGGAAAGGAAAGGGAAGGGGAAAGGAAAGGAAAGGGAAGGGGAAAGGAAAGGAAAGGGAAGGGGAAAGGAAAGGAAAGGGAAGGGGAAAGGAAAGGAAAGGGAAGGGGAAAGGAAAGGAAAGGGAAGGGGAAAGGAAAGGAAAGGGAAGGGGAAAGGAAAGGAAAGGGAAGGGGAAAGGAAAGGAAAGGGAAGGGGAAAGGAAAGGAAAGGGAAGGGGAAAGGAAAGGAAAGGGAAGGGGAAAGGAAAGGAAAGGAAAGGAAAGGAAAGGAAAGGAAAGGAAAGGAAAGGAAAGGAAAGGAAAGGAAAGGAAAGGAAAGGAAAGGAAAGGAAAGGAAAGGAAAGGAAAGGAAAGGAAAGGAAAGGAAAGGAAAGGAAAGGAAAGGAAAGGAAAGGAAAGGAAAGAGAAGGGGAAAGGAAAGGGGAATGGGAAGGGAAGGGAAGGGAAGGGAAGGGGAAAGGAAAGGGGAAAGGAAGGGAAGGAGAAGAAAATAACAGCACAGCAGAAGTTCTGCTTTTGAAATCAGAGCTTAACAACTCCTGTGAACTGCACTCTTCTGGTCTTAATGCAGGCAACTATTCACTGCACATGATTAGAGCAATCCAACTGCTTGCCCCTTCCTTTTGCCAGCAGTACCCATCTATATAACTAGCTTGTCCTTGAAGGAAGCATTTTGAACCTGGACGAGCTCATCTGGGGATAACTCAGATGAATGCTTCCTGAAAACTTCAGATTGTTTTGATTCCTTAAGTACTTCTGCTACAGTCAGCACCAGTGAGTCTCTTTGGAGCACTCCTTGACTTCATCCACAATGCCAAGCAACCAGCAAAGAAAATCACATTGCACTTTTTTCTGGATAAGTAGAGGGGTCCAAGCCTGGCAGACACATAAGTTTTATGAAAACTGACTTCAGGTTCATAGTAACAATTAATCCTTGCATAGATACTACTGGGGCAAAACAATCACCCCCCATGAGCCCTCTGCATGTGGTAAGAACCTCACTGTGAAAGATGGAATGTGGTGAAACTGGTAAAATATGGCAATAAGATCAATCAATATAATCTGGGTTTTTTGAGCAGAATTGAAAGTTCCTCAATGGATAGCTGCTGAGTCACAAATGGTAACAGCAAAAAGGGAAAGGAAATCTAAGGACAGAGATTTGTACACACAGAACAGGAAGAATCATAGAATCAAGCAGGTTGGAAGGGACCTCCAACATCATCCAGTCCAACCTAGCACCGAGCCCTAGCCAATCAACCAGACCATGGCACTAAGTGCCCCAGCCAGGCTTGGCTTCAACACCTCCAGGCACAGCAACTCCACCACCTCCCTGGGCAGCCCATTCCAATGCCAATCACTCCCTCTGCCAGGAACTTCCTCCTCACATCCAGCCTAGACCTTCCCTGGCATAGCTTGAGACTGTGTCCCCTTGTTCTGTTGCTGCTTGCCTGGCAGAAGAGACCAACCCCACCTGGCTACAGCCTCCCTTCAGGCAGCTGCAGACAGCAATGAGCTCTGCCCTGAGCCTCCTCATCTCCAGCTGCACACCCCCAGCTCCCTCAGCCTCTCCTCACAGGGCTGTTCTCCAGATGATGCTCATAAATGATAAAGTCTTAACAAGTCAAGGAGGATGGACTGAATGAGCTTGGGGGTCTCTTCCAACCTGGTTGATCCTATGATTCTAAGGCTGTGGCTGAGAAGTGAGAAATGCTGAAGCCATTTTCTGAGGTCCCAGAAGTGAAAGCTTTTTTTGCATTTGGATGTTCTGACATAGATTTCCTCAGCTCCAATACCTGCCATTATTTATGAGATCATAGATCACAGATCATAGAATCAACCAGGTTGGAAGAGATCTCCAAGCTCATCCAGACCAACCTAGCACCCAGCCCTATCCAGTCAACCAGACCATGGCACTAAGTGCCTCATCCAGGCTTTTCTTGAATGCCTCCAGGGACAGTGACTCCACCACCTCCCTGGGCAGCCCATTCCAATGCCAATCACTCTCTCTGTGAAGAACAGCTCTGTTGGCATGTGTGGCATTCTCAGGCTAGCAAGAAGTCAAGAACCATGCTCTGAGGAGTTCATCATCTAAAAACTGGCATATAATTTAATGAGTAAAAACAAAAGAAACCAAGATAAATAGAAAGCTGCTCCTGGGAAAGTTCCACTGTTTATTTTTAATCACAAAGGATGCAGCTCGTTCAGGCTGCTTCTGTTTCAGACTTTGTTTCTTTTCTGACTGATTAGACACATGAGAGAGAAAGAGGTCAGACACAGTGCCCAAAAGTTACCCCAGGAAGGATCAAACAGAAGCTACAAAAGGAATAGGAAATTTTGGCATCAAACCCTCTTACTCTCCCTGCTCTGCCTCTCCTTTGTGTGGCTGAAGAAGAACAAACCAGGAGGTTTCAAGGGGAAAGATTTTTATATCCTGAAAATCAGGTAAACTTCAAGGTGATGGAAAAGCCAACCCAGCCTTTCCTCCCACCTCTCCTGGGAGGTGCAGCACGAAGTCAGGGGTGCCCAGAGGGGTGCTGCTGTCAGCAGCATCAGAGCTGGCACACGCTCAGGTACCTCAGTGAAGTTGGAGGACCACCCTCAAAGTCTTTAACACCTTTGGCCTTATAACCACCTAAAAGCAGGGGAGCTGACACATAGTTCCTAGCACATTACTCCTTTCCATCCCACTCCACATTTTGCTCTTCCTTCTCCTACAACACAATCCAGCCTGCATTTAGCAAGCATTCACACTACCAAGTCTGAACACACTTCAGTTCTTCTCTGCATTTAGACTCAATGTTGTCCCCTCTGGTGGTTTGAGGGATCCTAGGTCCCTCTTAAACAAAACCACAGGGACAGAGGCCCACCCCAGGGGCATTTTACCTGGTTGCCTTTTGTATATATGTTCTTATAAATAGCATTTCTCTTTGGAGCTTCCAATTAGTGCCATGGTCTGGTTGATTGGCTAGGGCTGGGGGATAGGTTGGACTGGATGATCTTGGAGGTCTCTTCCAACCTGGTTGATTCTATGATTCTATGATTCAATCAGTGTGCAGTATGCTCATTCTCACTCCCAAAGAGAACCACAGAATCAACCAGCAAATCAGATTGCACTCAACATCAGAGACTACCCTTAGGGCATGGCAAAGAAAGCAAAACCAGACTGCTTGTTCACTGTTTGCCATCTCTTCCAACTTTAGCTCTAAGAAACTGAGCCAGTCAACCTATAGCAAAAGCTACATCTCTTAGAAAGCTGATACTGAGTTGTGGTAGTGATTTTCTCCATTGCACAGGCTTCTTGTATTCTTAATGCTGTGGACTTGTGTGCCTTCAGCACCTGGACCTGTAACAGGTTACTGATCAATGTTCATTAGTTTTACCAAGCTTAAGAGGTGCATTTTACTTCCACCTTGGAAAGAAGATTTAACTTCTTTTCATAGCCAAGTCAGGGTGACCAATTTTTGGCCTCATTTACCTTCTCTACTAAGGTAGCATAAGGAAAGAGGAGGAAATACTCATATCAAAATGGACACAGAATGTACACCACACTGCAGCACACACAGTTAAGGGGAAGAAAAGCATTCTGGAGTGCCTAGATGTGTTCTTTAATGCTGAAATAATTAATGACATTCCCCAACAATCATTATTAACAAACACTTAAGGAAAACTGAATTCCCCATGCTGTGACCTTGTGTACCTTCAGCACCTGGAGTCATAACAGGTTACTGAGTCATATTCATATGCTGGCTGCAACTCCCTGAAGGGAGGCTGGAGCCAGGTGGGGTTGGGCTCTGCTCCCAGGCAACCAGCAACAGAACAAGGAGACACAGTCTCAAGTTGTGCCAGGGGAGGTCTAGGCTGGATGTGAGGAGGAAGTTGTTGGCAGAGAGAGTGATTGGCATTGGAATGGGCTGCCCAGGGAGGTGGTGGAGTTGCCATTCCTGGAGGTGTTGAAGCCAAGCCTGGCTGGGGCACTTAGTGCCATGGTCTGGTTGATTGGCCAGGGCTGGGTGCTAGGTTGGACTGGATGAGCTTGGAGGTCTCTTCCAACCTGGCTGATTTTGTGATTCTATGATTCTATGTTATCAATTGATGACATTATCAGCAGCTGGCCAGAAGCCAGTGATGGCATCACAGAGATCCTCACCAATGCATAGAACAGAAAGAATTTGGTCATGATCAGAGCCCAACCTATGTGGATCAGTACAAACCACTCAGCAGTAATCTGTTTGGTAGCAGACTGAGGAATTTGAAGTGGCACATGTCAGAGGATGAAAGTGGATCTTCTACGTGTGTGCAATAAAAAAAGTGACTCATCAGAAGTAACTTTGCATAGAGGCAAAGGTTGCTGCATTTCAACTTGCACCAGATTTGAGCTGGATGGATCTCAAAGCTGATTTTCCCAGTGGAGCAGAAGAAAGACTTCCCTGTTGCTGTGTCTGCTATGTCTCCTCCAACCTCATTTGTGGACTGGCAGTGACAAAGGCTCCCATTGCTGTTTTTAAATCAGAACATTTGAAAACAATCTAGTTAAGGACACAGACAAAAAGAAAATCCCCAAGAGAGGATTTGGGACAGGAGACATTTGCCAGATATTCTCAGATAATGAGCTTTTAAAGCACCTTTCTTGAGGTAAAAAAAAATCCATATCAAAAAAAGAATTTGCCAGTTTTTCTTTTCTTGTTACAGTAGAAAGAGAGTATTTGGGATATGAACAATCTTCATATTGAATTTATGCCAGGAAATGAAGCCAAAGGATCTGGCCAGGATATCTGTGCTCCAAACAATGAGCAAGTCCAAGGTAGTGATGGCAGAGGGACAAAACACAGGACTGTTGCAGTCTCAGAGGCTGCATGCCATGCAACAAATCTCTGATAAGCATGGGTTTTGTCACAATCCACCTCTGAAAACTCTCCAGCACACTCTCCTTTTGTCTGCCTTGCAAATAACTACAGGGCAAATCAGGGCAACTCTGTTCTAGAGAGGTTTAATCCAAACAGGGCTGCTAATACTAAAATATCCCTAAGGTCAAGTTTGCAAGTGTGAAGATGGCCTTGAAGCAATGGCATGCTAACTAAAGCATACTGCTGTCTGCAGCTCCCTGAAGGGAGGCTGGAGCCAGCTGGGGTTGGGCTCTTCTGCCAGGCAAGCAGCAACAGAACAAGGGGACACAGTCTCAAGTTGTGCCAGGGGAGGTCTAGGCTGGATGTTAGGAGGAAGTTGTTGTCAGAGAGAGTGATTGGCATTGGAATGGGCTGCCCAGGGGGGTGGTGGAGTCTCTGTGCCTGGAGGTGTTGAAGCCAATTCTGGCTGGGGCACTTAGTGCCATGGTCTGGTTGATTATCTAGGGCTGGGTGCTAGGTTGGGCTGGATGAGCTTGGAGCTCTCTTCCAACCTGGTTGATTCTATGATCCTATGGTTGTCTAATCTGTTCTGTGTCCAACACTGGGAGAAGCAGCCTCTCGAATAGCTTCCATCATCTCTTCTTTCTCTGCACTTTTAGGCACAATTACTTTGCAGAAAACACAGATATGTATAGATGTGAATTTTATAAATGAATTACATGATAGAACAACCCCCACAAAGAATCACAGAATCAGTCAGGGCTGGAAGGGACCACAGGGACCATCTAGTTCCAATCCCCCTGCCATGGGCAGGGACACCCTACCCTAGATCAGGCTGCCCACAGCCTTAGCCAGCCTGGCCTTAAACACCTCCAGGGGATGGGGCCTCAACCAGCACCCTGGGCAACCCATTGCCACACAGGTTTCATGAAAGCAGCTACTAAAGAGTTATTCTTTCTTCCAGAAAACAGCAGCAATGTCTCTAAATTCATTTGCACAGTTATTTTTCTTTCTCTTACCAGCTGTTGCCCTTTTGGACCCCAACCAGCATACTGAAGCTTTGCATTGCTGACCTCAGGAGGATATAAATTCTGGGGATCCCTGCAAAGAGAGAAAATAAGATTTCAGCTTCAGAAGCATCCTTAGAATCATAGAATCATAGAATCAACCAGGTTGGAAGAGACCTCCAAGATCATCCAGGCCAACCTATCCCCCAGCCCTAGCCAGTCAACCAGACCATGGCACTGAGTGCCTCATCCAGGCTTTGCTTGAAGACCTCCAGGGATGGTGCCTCCTTATTTAAGCTGCTGCATGCCTGCTTTGGAAACCCATCACCACCTCAGAAAGTGTCCTTCAGCTACAATCATCTAATATTCAGTGGCAGATTGCTGTATTTATTTCTTACCTACATGTAAGCACAATGTCATTACCAAGGGTTGGTAGTGCCAACTATTCCATTGACAATTTCTGTTTCCTATTTGTGCAAAGTTAAAACATATTAGTTCCACTCCTGACTTGCCTAAGCCTCAGGAATTAGTCAAGGGCTGGCAAACAAAGTAATTGCATTCATCAATGCTGGTGATGTCCACAAAGGATTAACAATAACTCCAGTTCTGAACCATACTGCCACTAGAAAAAAAGCCACAATATCATCTTCTTCACCCCATGGCTTTTCTGTCCAATATATTTTCCTTTGAAGATGACAGCAGGGAAGTTTAGCAAGTGTATAACAAGTGATATACAGCCTGGCTTCCAAGGGGAAGAAAAAAAAAAGCTCCTATTAATACCAAAGATCTCATTTTGAAAAGAAAATAAAATCAAAATGCTTTTCTTGTTCCTTCATCCATTACTTTCATTTTGGAGCAGAAACCAGTGAGACACAGCAAATGCAATAGAGACAAAGGAGATTGGGTGAGGGTTTTTTTGGTGGTAAATGTCAGAGCAGCATAATGTCATTTTATCACAGCACAGACAGCACTGCCTTGCCTGTATTTATACACAGCACAAATAATTACATTACATGCTCTGAAGTCAGATTGGTGCAGCTCTGTGTGTTGTATAGTCTCCAAGCAAGGACACTAATAGAGCTTGTATAGGGTATATCTCATTAGCAGATCTCACACTGCTTTAAGAAGTAAAGGCATTATCATGACAGGTCTATAGACAGGAAAAGAAAGGTAATTCGAGGCCAGCATCACCCAAAAACCAGAGGAAGAGCCAGAGCTTGCCTAGCCCTTTAGCAGAAGGACTTCTCTCCTTGTAAAGAGTTTATTGCTTCATTAAAGGCAATGGTTGCCAGACTGTATTTTATTTTCAAAACAGAACAAAACTGAATGCAGTAATTAGACACTAACTGAATTCTCTTTATGGCCTGTTTGGTGACCTGGTGTGGAACTCCAGCCACACTCGGGCTCTGCCCTTTCAGACAAGAACTCCCTCGGCTGTAGAATCATAGAATCAACCAGGTTGGAAGAGACCTCCAAGATCATCCAGTCCAACCTATCACCCAGCCCTAGCCAGTCAACCAGACCATGGCACTGAGTGCCTCATCCAGTCTTTTCTTGAAGACCCCCAGGGACGGTGCCTCCACCACCTCCCTGGGCAGCCCATTCCAATGCCAATCACTCTCTCTGTGAAGAACTTCTTCCTAACATCCAGCCTATACCTCCCCTGGCACAACTTGAGACTGTGTCCCCTTGTTCTGTTGCTGGTTACCTGGGAGAAGAGGCCAACCCCCACCTGGCTACAATGCCCCTTCAGGTAGTTGTAGACAGTACATTCCTGCTGCACTGAGGCTGTTGCAGCAAGTCCAGAGACAGCAGCAAGAGGGATCTTTAGAAATTGATTCTGTGCAGCCATTCTGAGGGGAAAAAGCCCTACCTTTTCCTGTGAAATCCTGTTCAAAGGCTGGCTGGAATCAGAGCAGACCCTGGAGAAGGACACCAGTGCCTTTCTGTAACTCCTACAGTTGGAACAGGAACTTCTGCTCCCCTGCTAGAGGGTGTGAATCAGTGCACAGAGCCCATAACATCTGCCAGCCCCCCTGAAAAGAGATCTGTGGAGCCAAGTAAAATTAAAGTGCCCAAGATGACAGGTTTGATGCAGACAGGATCCATTAAGAATGTGGAGCAAGAGCTGCTTGTTGAGGCCTTCAAGCCTGAACATACTGCAGAGTGCACAAAGAGCTTTTGGCACTACAAGCAAAATTTCATGTGCAGCTGCTGCCTGTGGAGTAAAACTAGATCAAAGAGTCACAGAATGGTTTGGGGTGGAAGGGATCTTTAGGATCACCTAGTTTCAGTCTCCTGCCATGGGAAGGTGTGGGAATGCAATACAAGTCAGAAGAACAGCAAGCAGTCTATAAGCATTTGACCTTCCCCACCTGGGGTAGTGTGTGCAGTTTGGGAGCCCCCAGCACAAGCAGGACATGGAACTGTTGGAGCCAGTGCAGAGGAGGCCACCAAGATGCTGAGAGGGCTGCAGCAGCTCTGCTATGAGGACAGGCTGAGAGAGTTGGGGCTGTGCAGCCTGGAGAAGAGAAGGCTTTGAGGAGACCTTGGAGTGGCCTTCCAGTATCTGAAGGGGGCTCTAGGAAGGCTGTGGAGGGACAATTGACAAGGTCTTGTGATGACAGGATGAGGAGGAATGGGTTTAAAGTGGCAGAGGGGAGTAGACTCAAAGTAGCTGTTAGGAAAGGGTTGTTTGCAGTGAGGGTGGTGAGACACTGGCACAGGTTGCCCAGGGAGGTTGTGGCTGCTGCCTCCCTGGAGGTGTTCAAGGCCAGGTTGGATGAGGCCTTGAGTGTCCCTGCCTATGGCAGAGGGTTGGAACTAGATGATCATTGAGGTCCCTTGCAACTCAAGCCATTCTATGATTCTATGACTCTATGATTCATTACCACAGCTTCAGGATGCCTCCTATGGGGAAGGAAGGACAGAGAGACACCTGGCTGCGGGGAAAACCAGGGCGTGATGTATGTACAAGCCTGGGCTGTACTCTCCTAGATTATGCTCATGTGTAGGTGTGTGCTCTGTGCTCTAGACTATAGAAACAAGGTCTTAACCAACAGTAAAGGTCTCCAGTGGGATTCATACTGAATCATGTGTAGTCTGTATTGTCCCTCCACGGTAGGAAGGGAAAACCTGTTTGGAGAGCAGCTGTCAAAACACATTCCCAATGCTCTCACACTACTCTGGACCTTTAGCTCTACATGCTAAAAGTCACTTAAAGCAGTCAGACCAACACATATCCCTATCCCAAGAGCACTCATCCACTTTCCAAGCGCTGCATGAATGCAGTCTCATGCTGATCAGTTCCTTCTGGGAGGTTTGTTACAGCAGATAAGCTGCAGCTTATCCTCCAGAGCTACATCCTTGCTTTTCCCCCCAAACAGCCTGCTTAAAATTCCTCTGTTTTTTTGCTGAAATCAGTCAATATTATGGGTCAGCTCAGCTTCTCCAAAGAGCCACTGCTCCTCACAGACCCTCATAATGAAGGCTTCTCTGGATCTGAGCCTTCCCCTTGTGAGCTCATTTGTGCAAGATGCTGGCTTGGCAATGGGCTGATGTGGAGACAGCCTGTATATCTCCTGTGATTGGTCTGCATGAAGAGCTAGGCTCACTATTTCCTTACAGGAAAGCACCTAAATCTTCATTATCAAAGAAATGGCAATGCCTTATTTAAAAGGCTGTGCCCCTTCTCTTGCCTCTTACAGAACTGACTTTAAAGCCTGGGAAAGAAGGACATTCTAATTGGTTTTTTCTCAGCCAGACAGGGGATGGAGCAGGTGCTACCTAAACTGTTGCACATTAAGATGCCATTGTTTGGACCAGAGGCTGTTACATTGTCCCAGACACGGGTGTGATTTCAGCACAATGGTCCTGAAATTGCTGATTGTGAAAGTTGCTCGCTTAGGTGAAGCTTTCTGCCAAAATGTCTCCCATCAAAACGTCTGGATAAGGAAAATTCCTGAGTGCAATTAGTGTGCTGTCTGCCAAATAGTTTGGTTTTGTTATTCAGCTCAGAGAGTACAGGGAGCTTAATAAAACAAACTGATGCTGAACTGATGCTATTTGTGGGTGCCATGGACAGTGGCACTGAGTGCAGCCTCAGCGAGTTTGCTGATGACACCAAGCTGTGTGGTGCAGCAGCCAGGCTGGAGGGCAGGGATCCAGCACCTGGACAGGCTGGAGAGGTGGGCACAAACCAACCTTATAAGGTTCAAGTGTCCTGCATATGAGTCGAGGCAATCCCAAGCACAAATCCAGGCTGGGGAGTGAGTGGCTGGAGAGCAGCCCTGAGGAGAGGGACTTGGGGGTGCTGCTGGATGAGAAGCTCAACATGAGCCAGCAGTGTGCACTTGCAGCTCAGAAAGCCAAGCAGAGCCTGAGCTGCATCAGGAGAAGTGTGGCCAGCAGGGCCAGGGAGGGGATTCTCCCCCTCTGCTCCACTCTGCTGAGACCCCTCCTAGAGTACTGCGTCCAGCTCTGGAGCCCATGGGACAAGAGGGCTGTGGAGATGCTGGAGAGTGTCCAGAGCAGGGCCAGGAGGATGCTCAGAGGGCTGCAGCAGCTCTGCTGTGAGCACAGCCTGAAAGAGTTGGGGCTGTGCAGGCTGGAGCAGAGGAGGCTCCCAGGTGACCTCCTTGTGGCCTCCCAGCATCTGAAAGAGGCTACAAAAAATCCAGGGAGGAACTTTGTAGGCTGTCAGGGAGTGCCAGGAGTGGGAGTAATGGAGCAAAGCTGGAGGTGGGGAGAGTCAGAGTGGATGTGAGGAGGAAGTTGTTGAGCAGGAGAGTGGTGAGAGGCTGGAATGGGTTGCCCTGGGAGGTGGTTGAGGCCTCATGGCTGGAGGTGTTTAAGGCCAGGCTGGCTGAGGCTGTGTGCAGCCTGCTCTAGGGTAGGGTGTCCCTGGGCATGGCAGGGGGGTTGGAACTGGCTGCTCCTTGTGGTCCCTTCCAACCCTGACTGATTCTGTGATTCTATGATTCCTAAACTAAGCAATCACATCAAATTGCCTGGTTTTGACCTTAAAAAAATACTCTTCTTAATGAGGAATTAGTTTTAAAGAGACTGTGTTGTTTGGGCTGAAACTTGTTCATCTCTATGTTTGCTCTTCTCATATTTTCTCCTATTACAAAGCACAGTTTCCCTCAGAGACTTCATGGCACTGAGTCTCCCTTCAGCACAAACATGACAAACTGCTCTCTATTAAGCATTTCAAAAGCAACCTAAAAAAAAAACCAGTTGCAGTTTTGCACTGTTACTGAGAAAGAGACTTCTTTGCCTTCAAGAAAAAGACTTTGCAATTCCAGATTGAAAAAGTCTGAAACAGAAAAACCAAAAAAGCAAAGTCTGGGGTAAGGTGCAGGCTGCTCTTGGGTTTTAATAACCCTTACTTTTCATTTTAAATGCAGAACAATAGGGATTTGTATGCAAATTCTTTGCACATGCTGCCAAAGTAGGCAGAAATGCAACAATTTGCAGTGAAGTCATAGAATCATAGAATCAACCAGGTTGGAAGAGACCTCTAAGATCATCCAGTGCAACCAAGCACCCAGCCCTAACCAATCAACCAGACCATACAATCATAGAATCATAGAATCAACCAGGTTGGAAGAGACCTCCAAGCTCATCCAGCCCAACCTAGCACCCAGCCCTGGCCAACCAACCAGACCATGGCACTAAGTGCCCCAGCCAGGCTTGGCTTCAACACCTCCAGGGATGGAAACTCCACCACCTCCCTGGGCAGCCCATTCCAATGCCAATCACTCTCTCTGCCAACAATTTCGTCCTAACATCCAGCCTAGACCTCTCCTGGCACAACTTGAGGCTCTGTCCCCTTCTTCTGCTTCTGGCTGCCTGGCAGCAGAGCCCAAGCCCAGCTGGCTACAGCCTCCCTTCAGGTACTTGTAGAAAGGTGAAGATTTCTAGGAAGAAGGCATTGGCCTGGGAAGCAAACCCAGACTCTTAAACAATTAACTGACTTGTCTACTTCAGTATTCACCAAGGAGAGGAGGAGACAGGTGCCATTAAGAAAATTGCTTCCCAGGAGATACACAGGCCTGCAGAGACTCACAGTGAGACAGAATATACTAGAACTGAGAATCAAAGGCTTGTCAGGACAGCTAATCAAGAAATCAGACTGCCAGGAGAGGCAACTGAAAGAACCCTCCTGGAATTTCCAGAGACGTGGTTAACGAGATGGCAAAAGGTCTTCCACCTGTAGGCTCCACTAGGCTGTGAAATACTGATGCACACATACACATATTTCACTTACAGTGCTCTTCAATGAACAAAAGTAGAGAGAGGTAATGCAAGCAGCTGAAATGTATAAACTTCCCATCATCAGATACTCAGCTGCTCTTCAGAAGCAGTGAGCTCACCCAGCATTCTGCCCAAGATGAATGCATTCGATGGATTTAGAGCAGAAAAGACAGAAAGCAAAGGAATCTAAAACATTTGCCCCTCATTTTGCAATTCAGTCTGCTTCAAGATGACAACAGCAGCTCAGGGCTCACTTTAGGTCTCTTTATCTCACTCCTCCATCCGGATTGTTACCTGTCTCGCTCCTAAGTTGGGAGCATGAACCATTTGGTGGAGAGAATGAAAATACAACTACCTGAAGGGAGGCTGTAGCCAGCTGGCATTGGGCTCTGCTGCCAGACAGCCAGCAACAGAAGAAGGGGACACAATCTCAAGTTGTGCCAGGGGAGGTCTAGGCTGGATGTTAGGAGGAAGTTGTTGGCAGAGAGAGTGATTGGCACTGGAATGGGCTGCCCAGGGAGGTGGTGGAGGCACCATCCTTGGAGGTGTTCAAGAAAAGCCTGGATGAGGCACTTAGTGCCATGGTCTGGTTGATTGTCTAGGGCTGGGTGCTAGGTTGGACTGGATGAGCTTGGAGATCTCTTCCAACCTGCTTGACTCTATGATCCTTGCAGGAGGCCCCCAGCCAAGCTGACTAGGAGTCAGGGCATTGCTGGCTGGAGAACTCCAAGGCATTGATCAACACCTCTAAGTTTTCCCTGAGTAAGCAAACAGTGGAAATGGTCCTCAGATAACTGCTAGCATGGCTTAAAAAATGATGACATTATCGTGTTGCTCATGTGACCCCTCTAAATCACAAACAACAGGGGGAAGCTTTACTGCATGTTTCATAAAGGACCTTTGGTCCTGGAGTCATATTTTGTCCCCTAAAGAGACAGTGAGAGGTGATAGCGCTGGGGTGATAAACACCACCACCTAAAAGTAATTTCCTCTTACTCATGTAATTTTCCTCTTACTCTAAAGAAGTTTCTCAGCCAGCTTTGAGCTCAGAGCATTCTCAAAGCTGGAGGATTTATCAGTGCTTCAAGTCTATTTATCCACAACAGAGGCATGGAAAAGCAAAAACATAAAGGCTTGAACGCTGTCAAGAAGGCTACTCAGCATCACATCTACCCAAAGATCAGCTGCCCAAAATGTGGGCAAAGAAATACAGGGGGAAGAGAAACAGCAGCATAATCACTGAGATCTTTAAGAATTACCTTGCAAGGTCTTAAAAACAATGATCCTTGGATGGATTCACCACACTGGAAAAACATGGACTTGCTGGGTGGAGCACTGCTGGGTAAGGAGCTGGCTGGATGGTGGCAGGCAGAGAGTGGTGATCAAGGGCACAATGTCCACCTGCAGACCAGTGCCAAGTGGCTCCCTCAGGGGTCAGTGCTGGCACCAGAGCTGTGTAACATCTTTGTCAGTGACATGGACAGAGCAATCAGTGCACTCTCAGCAAGTGTGCAGATGGCACCAAGCTGTGTGGCACAGTCGACTGCTAGAGGGCAGGGATCCATCCAGAGGGACCTGCACAGACTGCAGAGCTGTGCCCAGGCCAACCTCATGGCATTCAACAAGGCCAAGTGTAAAGTCCTGCACCTGGGCCAGTGCAATCCTGAGCACAGGTACAGGCTGGGTGGCAAAAGGCTGAGAGCAGCCCTGAGGAGAGGGACTTGGGAGTCTGGGGTGATGAAAAGCTCAACAGGAGCCTGCAGTGTGAGTGCAGCCCAGACAGCAACCCTGTGCTGGGCTGCAGCCAGAGCAGTGTGGGCAGCAGGGCAAGGGAGGGGATTCTGCCCCTTGGCTCTGCTCTCCTCACACCCCACCTGCAGTCCTGGGGGCACTTCTGGAGCCCCCAGCACAAGCAGGACATGGAAGTGTTGGAGCCAGTGCAGAGGAGGCCACCAAGATGCTCAGAGGGCTGCAGCAGCTCTGCTGTGAGGACAGGCTACAAGAGCTGGGGCTGTGCAGCCTGGAGAAGAGAAGACTTTGAGGAGACCTTGGAGTGGCCTTGCCATGGCCCTGTGTACGAACTCAGCCTTGTTAGGTATGAAGAAGAAGAGCCCCCATGATAAGACGACAGGTTTTGGTGGTGCTCAGCACTGGGATGTGAGTGTACCCTGATGCAGTGCCTATGGCTTGGGGGCTGACCACAGAAGAGGGTCATTAGCACTGAGGCTCACAAACACTTCCAAATCCAGGAAGGTTTCTCACCAGCCAAGCATATTTTATTCACTAACAGAATGTAATAGGAGCTCTGCCTCCACTCCAGGAGATGCTGCCTCAGAGAAACACTACAGGAGAGTTTGCTTCAGACCTTTCTTCTTTCCCCTTTTTTCCTGATGAGAGCTAATCTCTTGACCTTTTCAGTCACAATAAGAAGGTTGGTTGCTGGGCTTTTCTCTGCTAAACTGCTAACATCTGCATCTAACTATTAATTACTCAAGTCTCAGCAGTCATTACTCTAATTCTTAATACCAAATCCTCCCCTCGGGGGACTATTCATTATTATTATCATTATACCTGGTTTCTAAGGTGTCCACCCACATCACAACTGGCTTCTGGAAGAGGGAAGCATGTGGTAAGAATTGCTTTGCCTACACAGGACAGGAGTATTTGACATAAAATACACTCCAGTGTGACCAACATGGGTGAGCAAATGGCAAATCCTCTGGGGAAATGATAAGGTGTGGAGCTGCTGAGGTCGATTTCCTCCCACCAGCACAGCCAAGAGTCCTGCCTGAATTGCCTTCTGAGGGTGAGCTGCTTTCAACCTGCCATGGCTTGAAACTGAGTGATGCTCAAATAACAGCTTTGCTTAATACTAAGCTGGCTCCTTCTGGTACAAAATGTATTCATGAGCAGCGAGCTGGTATGTGATTTAAGCACTGTTCCAGTGACTTACTGAGGGCTTAATTCAGAGAAATAGATCAAGATGCAAGAAGGCAAACAGCTCCAGCAGGACTTGAACCAAATGCCAGCAAACTCAAACAAAGGTCCCTGTCCACTTCAGAGAATGTAAGGTCAGGCTGCACAGTGAAGCTATCAAGTTCAACTGTCCCAAGGGCCAGCCTTCTGTTCTCAAAACACAATCAAATGACATCATGAAGAGGTTGTTGTTTATAGGTGGGCATGAAGTTCAACTGTCCCAAGGGCCAGCCTTCTGTTCTCAAAACACAATCAAATGACATCATGAAGAGGTTGTTGTTTATAGGTGGGCATGAAAGCCACCACACGGTGCAGCTGAGATGCCTTAACTATATAAACCAGCTCAAAAAGATGACAGAAACTATGGAATGATAATTGGAAATGAGGGAGACGTAGCAACAGAAGATTCCTCACAAAGTGCAGAACACATTTTTCTACTTAGTGGATTTCACATTGTTGTTTGGTTTTATATCTCTTCTCAAATGGCTTCACTTCATCCTCTGCATAGCATTGTTGGGGGAAATATTCAGCTCCTCCAGCTGAAAACAGACTCTCTTAATTACAGTAACTTTTCCTCTTAAAATAACAAGTGGGCTCTAGTGCAAGTTTATAGATGTTATTAAAGAGCAAAACTGTGCATCACTCTACAGTAACTAGCACTTAGCACCTCTGTCAGGTGAGCAGTATTTACAAGGAAGACCACAAGGAGCAGCCAGTTCCAACCCCCCTGCCATGCCCAGGGACACCCTACCCTAGAGCAGGCTGCACACAGCCTCAGCCAGCCTGGCCTCAAACACCTCCAGCCATGGGGCCTCAGCCACCTCCCTGGGCAACCCATTCCAGCCTCTCACCACTCTCATGCTCAACAACTTCCTCCTCACATCCAGCCTGACTCTCCCCACCTCCAGCTTGGCTCCATTCCCCCCAGTCCTGGCACTCCCTGACAGCCTCAAAAGTCCCTCCCCAGCTTTTTTGTAGGTCCTTCTCAGATGCTGGAAGGCCACAAGAAGGTCACCTGGGAGCCTCCTCTTATGCAGCCTGCACAGCCCCAACTCTTTCAGTCTGTGCTCACAGCAGAGCTGCTGCAGCCCTCTGAGCATCCTCCTGGCCCTGCTCTGGACACACTCCAGCATCTCCACATCCCTCCTCTTGTAGTTTGTCTCCTTGCTTTGCCAAGGGGGACACTGAGGCATGGGACAGAGTAAAACTGCATAGTCTTGGTCAAACAGATCCAGCTGTCTGAAGTTTTTTTTTTCCCCATGATTTGAAATCAAGAAACACATTTTCCTTTTGCTGTGACCACAGGAATGGGAGCAGGTGTGAGGAGAACCTCACTGCCTTGTAAAATGTTACACAATAGGGTATGCTCAAGTCTGATTAAGTTGTCTTTAATTACCTTCAACCTCTTTCCTGCCAGTAGTTTGTATAAAAGGAGGAGACAGCAGCATTAGTGAGAGCTCCACAGAGAGATCTACAGCCATCACTTTGAAAATTCACTCACAGTGAAGCACAGACTCAGTTCCTTCCCCTGCTACCCCTTCTGTGTATCTCCACTACGTGGTTTGCACTCACTCCACTCATGGGATGTCTCTTGAAGTTACTGGGAGCTCAGGGGGATGCATGCAGTATTTTACAGACCCTCAGCAGGGTAGGCAAGAGCTGAACTCAGGCCCATGGTTGCTCCTGTGATCTACTTACCATGCTCCTTTGGCTATACCATACACACATCTGGAAAGAAATAAGGATTCTGTGTACAATTCCCTCCTTCCCACACAAAACCAGTGGAAGAACTGCTGGTGTTCTCACTGATCTCTAGAAGCACATTTCACAGTATCACAGTATCACAGTATCACCAAGGTTGGAAGAGACCTCACAGATCATCAAGTCCAACCCTTTACCACAGTGCCCAAGGCTAGACCATGGCACCAAGTGCCACATCCAACCTTGCCTTGAACTGCCCCAGGGATGACGACTCCACCACCTCCCCAGGCAGCCCCCATTGACATTTCCCAGCTGGATGTGCTAAATCTGGGCTTAGAGGGTTGAAATGAGTGGGTCATTACTAAGCTCTGTCATGGAGCTGTGCTCAGGGGGAGCTGGCTCATATCAGACTGGAGGAGCATGAAGAGGACAAAGGAAATGTAGAAATGTACATTTTATGCTGGGCTTCCTTCTGGGGACACAATAGTCAACTGTGGTAACGTTTCTACTGCCCCCAGCAAAAGCTCACAGACAGAGGTACACCCTTGGGTATCAATCCAAAATTACCTCTTGCTTAGGACCTGAAGTGCCAGGTCAAACCAGTGGCCCAGCAGCATGCACTGGTATGACATGACCTTAACACTGGTGAATCACAGTATCACAGTATCACCAAGGCTGGAAGAGACCTCATAGATCATCAAGTCCAACCCTTTACCACAGAGCTCAAGGCCAGACCATGGCACCAAGTGCCACGTCCAATCCTGCCTTGAACAGCTCCAGGGACAGCGACTCCACCACCTCCCTGGGCAGCCCATTCCAGTGTCCAATGACTCTCTCAGTGAAGAACTTTCTCCTCACCTCAAGCCTAAGGTGAAATCCTGCAACAAGGTTAGAGACAGAATCCTGGCCAGTCATGTCTGAGCATGGAAGCCCTGGACAACTGAGCTTGTCCACCTTGCTTCAGTAAAGGATCTGACTAAGAGCATCCATATTTGACTCAGTAAAGTAATCAGGAAGGAATAAACCAATTTCTGGCAGCTGGATTTCAGCAACAGGTTGCTGATAACCTTTTCTTTTCCAAAGTCAGGAAAAATAATACCAGGACATAACTGCATATGGTATTTGTGTTGCACTTCTCCCCAGCACCTCGCTCCCTGTCCCATGCATGCAGACCTGCAGAAGCTCTGAGTGATGAGCTGCAATTACAGTGCGGCAAATGCAGCTGCGGGGATCTGAGAGGAGCCTTGCACAGCATTTATAATGCAGGCAGCTGTAAGCGTTTACCTGCAGGTAGATCTGAAAGGCAGCAGCGTTCGGAGGAGAGCAGATGGGAGCGGATGGAGATGATCTAGCAGGCAGCATGAGCAGCCAGCGCAGAGGTTTGCTCCACTAGATGGCACCCAGGGCCAGCATCTCATTTTCGGGTGAGCGGCAGGGAAAGACTGGGAGACAGGCAGGGGAGCTGAACTGAACATAACTTCACTATCAGCCTCAGCCCAGTAAAAAACCTGCAGACCTCAGCCAGCTCTCCCTGTGAAAACCAAAACCCACAGGCCACTCGGAATAGAAGGCAGCAAACCCAGGGGAAGTTTCTACCCCAGGTTTCCCAAGAGGCTGTAAGCAGGATGGGAAAAAAAGAAGGGGGAAAAAAAAAAAGAGAGAGAGAAATTAAATCTGTGCAGTTAATTAAATCTTTCTTCTACCTCAGGCTTGCTTTCAGTTTTAAATAAGATCCTTTGAGTCTATGTGGTTGGCAGATATTAGTTGCCCTATGGCGAGCCAAATCGTGCTGCTGTTTCCTAGGCGGGGAGTTGACTTCCACAGCTCCCATGCAGAGCTACTGCAGTCTGTGTTCTGTACAGAACTCAGCTTGTGAATGCATGTCCTAAGGATGTGCCCAAACTGGCTTGTCAGAGAGAGCTTGGAATGAAAGCTGGAAAATGC
The DNA here is from genome assembly GCF_015220805.1 of Pogoniulus pusillus. NCBI lineage: Eukaryota > Metazoa > Chordata > Aves > Piciformes > Lybiidae > Pogoniulus > Pogoniulus pusillus. The sequence goes on from NC_087286.1 coordinate 19,745,293, forward strand.
TGGTACAAGCCCTCCCCTTTTCCTTCAGACACAGCCTGAATGTGGTCAGCCTGTGGAACGTGGCAGAAGTAATTAGACATTGCTTTAAAATGCAATTTCTGCTGCTAGATGAATGTCACTTCATTTAAGAAGTGATGTCACAGGTCTGATTAACTGCTTCCCTATTAATTAGCCTCAGCAGGGGTGCAGCAAGGGCATGCCTGGGTACAAAGTCTAAAACCTCTCTGGCCTTCCTGATGAGACAGAAGATGAGGAACAGGGTTGACAGAGCACAGGCACAGTCACATTGTCCCAGCCTGCCTGCAGAGGTGTGAAATGAGCAGCAGGGGAGGGGCTGGATGTTAGGAGGAAGTTCTTCACAGAGAGAGTGATTGGCATTGGAATGGGCTGCCCAAGGAGGTGGTGGAGTCACCATCCCTGGAGGTCTCCAAGAAAAGCCTGGATGAGGCACTCAGTGCCATGGTCTGGTTGACTGGCTAGGGCTGGGGGATAGGCTGGACTGGATGATCTTGGAGGTCTCTTCTAACCTGGTTGATTCTATGATTCTATGATGCTAATTTGGAGGTACACCACACAGAGCAATGGGAATACAAAGCTGGTGTCTACTTGCAGAAGAGGACTAATACACAAAACCAGCTTTTAGAAATGGCAAAGGGGTTGTTGTTGTTCAGTGCCTGAGGCTTTTGTGACTCATGTTATCACCAAATGGAGCCTAGGAATGCTGCCTGTGGGTTCCAAATGTTGTCACCAAAGGACATCAAGCTGAACTGAGCATTGTGATGTGTCAGTCTGCTTGGTCCTGTCCTCAACTGTCTTCCTTTACACACATCCATCAGAGCAACATTCCTGTGTTAATGTGCTAGTTTGAGGCAAATTGGAATATTTTAATGAGAGAAATTAGATTCTAGGCTAGGAAAAGGAAACAGTGGTGATGGCTGCTGCACTCATAGGCTGCTGAGATGTATAAAGAACCCAAACATGGATAAGAGTGTGAGAGTCTCTATCTGTCAGAGTCAGCATCTGTGCTTTTCTCCCTGGGCTTTGGCTGTGTAACCCAACTAATTCTGCTTCTAATCCCCCTTGCCAATCCCTGCAGATCATCCTTGACTGCAAGGCAAACTCTGGGTAAAGGTAGAGGGGTGGAAAAGAGGTGGAAGGGTGGTTGGGAGCCCCTCCTGGGCACTCTGATTTTTGGGAGGGCTGCTGTGTTTCTGTATTACCTTTAGCTTGCACATTTCTGTATAGAGTTGTGTATATTTGTAATACATTGTAAATAACTACTTGTCTCTTGTGCTAAACTGTGAATAGAAAGCTTCATTCCTTGACTTCCAGCTGGCTGAGTCTAGTCTGGGTGATTTCACAGTGTGTGGGGGCAGGTAACTCCCAAACCATCACAGTTAAATATGAAACCTGTGATGAAGAGATTCTTTACCCCTTTCTCCAAGCAAGGCTCTACTTTTCAGCTGATGCATTTGACCAGCAGTTACATCATATCTACATCTGCTACGTCTGACCTCCCTCTTCGTGCATTGCTCCAAGATACATGCAAGTCTCCACAGGAATGATAAATGCCCCCATTCCCACAGGGAAATGGCAACGTGCCACCATTTCTACCACTATGAGCACCTGAAAGATCAATGCAACTGTTACTGTACAATATGGTTTGCAGTGCCCAGGGAGGCAGTGGAGTCACCGTCCCTGGAGGTGTTCAGGAAAAGCCTGGATGAGGCACTTAGTGTCATGGTCTGGTTGACTGGATGAGGCTGGGTGCTAGGTTGGACTGGATGAGCTTGGAGGTCTCTTCCAACCTGGTTGATTCTATGGTTCTAAGGTACCTACAGCCTAAACCACTCTGCAAACCACACCTGTCCCAACACGAAACGCAGCAATGCCTCCAACCCTCCTCCCGACGGAGGTCGCCTATCCCATCACTATACCCTGCTGTGGGGACACTCATGTCTGACACCCCTGAAAGCCTTCTAGCACCCTCTCACCTTCCCCTTACACACTGGATACTTTTCCTCTGACACATCCAACCTCCAACTGCCTGCATGCTGCTCAACCAAAGATGCAAAGCGAGGTGAAACACAGCCGAGTGCGCAACACCGAGGGGAACAAGAAGCTGCTTGTCAGAGATAAAGTAGTGCTAGACTGCCATGTAGCAGAAAGCAGGCTGGATCATTGTACTGTTAATTTTTAGCAGTTCTAATCCACACTATGCATGATACTTCTATTTTTTCCACCCCTGTTTTGTCTGGAAAAGGGCTATGCTGTCAATCTAGTGCTTTTGCTCTTAGCCACATATACTGCAGGTGCAGAGCTTATATGCTCCTGCTGCGTGTTCATCCTACTGCTCAATACCCTTTCAGCCCACAAGTTAATTTCAGACAGACTGCAGAAAGACAGAGTTTAAAGAAATTAAATTAATCCACTAAGCTACTGGAACACACCAAAAAAAAAAAAGGAAAGAAAAAATGAAGATTAAACTGAAGCAGGGAAGTGAATAGACTGAAGAGTTCTGAAGCATGTCACTCCAGGCCACCTGTTTTCCTAAGGCAGAGATGTAGTAATGCATAATATGGTGCTATGGGTGAGACAGAGTAGATACAGATGGAAAAGGGGGGCTCAGAAAGGAGAAGCTTTCTCCCTGTAAGGACAGTTAAGCAGTGGGACAAGTGAGGCTGTTGCAGTTCTCCAAAACACAAGTGGATAGAGCTCTGAGTAAATTGCTCTGAGCAGAAGAATGGACCTTGGAGGAGTCTTCCCAGAGTGTTACCTGGTGATCCAGCAGCCACCCTGTGTATAAACCAGGCAGAGTCTCTCAGACTTTGCAGGGTTTGCCAGCTATTGCAAGGGTCCAAAACACTGACTACTCATTTAGCCATGATACAGAGAAATGACAACTTAGTGCAGAAGCATAACAGATACTGAAATGACATCTTTTCGAACCAGCCATGTGTAGTGTTCTGCAGACATGGCAGAGCATAACTCCATTGTCCCTTTCTACCATTCCTGCACAGTGAGCAGCAGCATGATAATCAAAACACAAAACCTAGCATCAGCTTCCTGGCTTTCAGCTCTGTGGTTACTGACAAGAACTTAAGGGATTTTGCTGTGCAACTTCAGCATTTCTGATGGTGCTGTGGAAGTGTTTCTGAAACACGAGGTGTTTAATTCTGCCCCTTGGCTCTGCTCTCCTCACACCCCACCTGCAGTCCTGTCTGCAGTTTGGGAGCCCCCAGCACAAGAAGGACATGGAAGTGTTGGAGCCAGTCCAGAGGAGGCCACCAAGATGCTGAGAGGGCTGCAGCAGCTCTGCTCTGAAGACAGGCTACAAGAGTTGGGGCTCTGCAGCCTGGAGAAGAGAAGGTTTTGAGGAGACCTTGGAGTGGACTTCCAGTATCTGAAGAGGGCTACAGGAAGGCTGGGGAGGGGCTACTGATAAGCTCTTGTAATGACAGGAGGAGGAGGAATGGGTTTGAACTGGCAGAGGGGACATCCAAAATAGGTGTTAGGAAAGGGTTGTTTGCAGTGAAGGGAGGCTGTAGCCAGGTGGGGTCGTTCTCCTCTGCCAGGCAAGCAGCAACAGAACAAGGGGACACAGTCTCAAGCTGTGCCAGGGCAGGTCCAGGCTGAATGTTAGGAGGAAGCTTTTGCCAGAGAGAGTGATTGGCATTGGAATGGGCTGCCCAGGGAAGTGTTGGAGTTGCCAATCCTGGAGGTGTTGAAGCCAAGCCTGTCTGGGGCACTTAGTGCCATGGTCTGGTTGATTGTCTATGGCTGGGTGCTAGGTTGGACTGGATGCTCTTGGAGGTCTCTTCCAACCTGCTTGATTCTATGATTCTATGATATCTATATTCTAGCCCAAAACTTGAAAGCTGGAATATGCCATTCATGTAGCCTGCCTCTGCAGGGAAGCCGAACGCTTCAGTTTGCAGACTGTGCCATCTCCGCTACAACACACAGCTCAGCAGACACTGCAGCCGAGTGTCAGGCAGCTGCAGAGGGCTGTTGGAGGGAACCATTTGTCACCATAGGCATTATTTTGCAGAATTCTTAATGGCAGAGCTTTCAAATGAAGGCATTGAAGAACTGCTTACCCGTGAGGTATTTTGCTGAGGACGTAGTACGCCGTATAGGAGTGCTGGTACACCTGCACAATGGAAGTGAGAGACAAAACACAAAGGAGAAACAAGACAGAGAAAGAGGTTAGCAATTTTCACCTCTATTAAGAAGGCTCTTCCCCAACCCTGCAAAAACAATCCAGCATTTATGGGTAGGGAGTTGGAGCTCTTATAAACACTTAAAATAGTGGCTGTGGAAAGGAGCAATGCAGGAATTCACCTAAGGCTGCTGGTTCTTTTCATCCTGCACTTTATTGCAGTGTTTGGCAAATCATATACATCCAGATGCTCTCTGTCGTTGCCATGACTACCAGGTCTTTGATTAAACTGGGGGCACATGGGCTCTGCGAGGGCTAAATATAGAACCATCATTAACCAGGACACCTTGGTCAGCTGGGGACTGTCTCCATCATTACAGCTAGACAAAACAAGGAAATAATGCACAGTGTCTTGCTTTCTTCCCACACAGAGGAAAGAGGGAGTGAGGCTGTGTGATCTCAGGGTGGGTTTGAAGCCCTCTGGGAGTCAGCAAATAAAATCTTATTGACCTGGGGCGAAAAGCTGACCTCACATTTGTTTGACCTGCTAAGTTGCACCTTCTTATCAGTTTGCACTCTCTGGGCCTTGGGGAGGAGCTTGCCAGCTTGCATGGCAGGTCATCACAGAAGAGAGAGTGTATTGCTTGTTTTCTAAGTAGTAAATAATGATAGCAGAGTCAAGGTCAGCAATTTAAGAGTTGGTGATTTTCTGCTACTGAGTGCAACCCCTAACAGTGATCTGTTGCTGCTCAAAGTGAGTAATGCTGAGCAACACAAAAGTCATGGCATTAGGGCAAAATACCTCACAGATTGCACTGGGTTGGAAGTGGTTCTCAAAGGTCATCTTGCCCAACCCTCCACAACATCTCCACCTAGATCAGGCTGCCCAGGGCCACACCAAGTCTGATCTTGAATGTCTCCAGGGATGGAGCATCAACACCATCCCCGGGCAGCCTGTTGCAGTATTTCACCACTCTCATTGTAAAGCACTTCCTCCTGATGGTCAGCTTCAATCTACCCTGCTCCAGTGTCAAAGCACTGCTCCTCCTCCTCCTATCTCTACAAACCTTTCAAACAGTCCTTCCCCAGCCTTCCCCCTTCAGCTTTTGAAATGCAGCTGTAAGTTCTCCCCAAAGCCTTCTCTTTTGCAGGCTGAACAGCCCAAATTCTTTCAGCCTGTCTTAAGAGAGGTGCTCCAGCCCTCTGATCATCTTAGTCTCAACATGAGTGACTTGATTCACATCTATGCAGGCATTCACTTCTGCAATTCTACACTGCTACTGTGTGTTACTAAATAAGCAACTCTCCTAATAACCATTTCATTTGATTTCTGCTTAAATCTTTAAGTCATTTCCCTCCAGTAGCTCTTACACAGCATCCTGTCCAGACAGCAAAGGAAGAACTCCTTGAATACTTGCTGCAGCAATCAAGCTTTTCTGATCAAAATGGTTTTTCTTAGGTACCTCTTTTTTCTTTTTCACTTATGCCAAGAAACCATGAACTGTCCTCAGAAGTGGCTGTCCCAAGCACATCACTACCATCTCTGCCAGTGTGAGGCTAATTGGAACATTTTAATGAGAGAAATTAGATTCTAGGCTGTGAAAAGGAAACAGTGCTGGTGTCTGCTGCACTCTTAGGCTGGCTGAGATGTTTAAAAGCAAGAACACAAAACACAGATAAGAGTGTGAGGGTCTCTATCTGTCAGAGTCAGTGTCTGTGCTTTTCTCCTTGGGCTTTTGTGTCTGTTTAACTCAACTAATTCTGCTTGTAACCTCCCTTGCCAATCCTCCAAACTCGCCTTGACTGTAAGGCAGACTCTGGGATAAGGTAGAGGGGTGGGAAGGAGGTGGAAGGGTGGTTGGGAGCCCCTCCTGGGCACTCTGGTTTCTGGGAGGGCTGCTGTGTTTCTGTATTACCTTTAACTTGCACATTTCTCTCTGTAGCTGTGTATATTGTAACTCTCTGCTTGTCTATTGTGCTAAGCTGTGAATAGAAAGCTTCATTCCTTGACTTCCAGCTGGCTGAGTCTAGTCTGGGTGATTTCATTGTGTGTGGGGGCAGGTAACTCCCAAACCATCACAGCATCACAAACAAGTAAGCATCTGTCCATCACTTTTGAGGACAAGCCTGCATAGTGGCATCCAAAACTACCTCAATGGAGGCTGTGGGCAGGTGGGGTTGGGCTCTTCTGCCAGGTAAACAGCAATGGAAGAAGGGGACACAGTCTCAAGCTGTGCCAGGGGAGGTCTAGGCTGGATGTTAGGAGGAAGTTGTTGGCAGAGAGTGATTGGCATTGGAATGGGCTGCCCAGGGAGGTGGTGGAGTCGCTGTGCCTGGAGGTGTTGAAGCCAAGCCTGGCTGGGGCACTTAGTGCCATGATCTGGTTGATTGGCTAGGGCTGGGTGCTAGGTTGGACTGGATGAGCTTGGAGGTCTCTTCCAACCTGGGTGATTCTATTCTATTCTATTCTATTCTATTCTATTCTATTCTATTCTATTCTATTCTATTCTATTCTATTCTATTCTATGATAAGAACAACCTTATATCTTTTGAGGGCTATCTCACATCAGCTGTGTCTGTAGCATGAGGTCAACAAAAGCTTGCAGCTGGCAGTATTAATTTACAGGAGCAATCCTTTCTGAAATGGAACTTTAAAATCAGTAGGTTTGCTCATGTAAACAACTACTACTTGTATGAGCAAAGGCTTCAGGAGCAGAGAGTTATTATTACAGATGTTAAGGACAAGAGCAAATGCAGCTCATCAGTACTAGTTCCAACCTGTTTGCAAAACACACTGCAAGCAACCCCCTTAAGCAGACAGGCATCCAGGAGAAACATCACTTGATGTCTGTCTGAGAAATCAATCAGCTGCTGTCCTCTTAGATACACAAACCAGATGAAGTTATTTCAACTTGTTGAGAAGATGACTACATTGGCTTAACATCTCAACTAAAATTTCTGCTGGTGTCAAGCTGAATTATGCTGTTAGCCTGCCAGCAGGAAAAGCACACAGCAGGGAAAAGTGCAGGAAGGAGATGAGCACTCTTCTGAAATCCAAAGCTGAGCCTCAGAGCCTGGACAGTGCTTCAAAATTAGTATTAATTTCATTTAACCTCCGTTTCTGAGCCTCAGCCAACAAAAATAACTGTATCAACTCTCTGCGCTCCCCTTCTCTATCCAAGGGGTGTGGCAAAAGCCACTGCAGTGATTTGATGCTCTTAGCCTTGATTTTTGGCTGGATCCCAGCAGCACACAGCTCCTCTCAGAGCAGAAAGGCATATTTGAAGGTAGGTGAGCTTTTGGCAACCGTTTTGCTCTGTACAACCTGTGTGCCAAGCCGTCCCAGCGATGTCAGTCAGAACAGGTTTGAGACTGCTCTGAAGGGTTCTAGGTGCTGCCAAAATTGTGTCACAAAAGCTCCCATGTCAGCTGCAACCCATGAGTGCTGTAAAAGTCACCACACTAAGCCCACTGTGCCAGAAACACTCTCCCACTGGGCTTCTCATCCCAGGTCACAGCACAGATCTGGCTTGATTTCAATTGACATTATCCTCTGGAGCATGTGCATGTTTACACTGAAAACCTACAGAGCTCTCTGTTTCCACTTAAATCTTGGGAAGGCAATTATCTCTCTAAAACTTATGAAATAATAAGTACAGGACTAATTATATGACAACACTTTGTGGTGGAGCCACTGATCTCATTTTCTATAATCAGCAGAACAGTCCTGGACCCAACCAGACGACAGCAGAAATGCAAACACTGCAGCATGTACAGTAGCAAAGGATATTATCTGTCTCCCCCCTCCCCAAATTCTGCAACAGAAAGCAAACTGTGGTTCCTACAAGCCACAAAACCGAAATGGACAAAGAAACTTCTCTGCAAAGATGCAAGGCTGAGTATAAAATTCCTAGCATTTAAGTGCCCTCTTTTTCAAGAGTCACACATTCCCTCCAAAGTCATCCCAGTATTCCTGAATTAAAATGTCCACTCATAGAATCATAGAATGAAACAGGTTGGAAGAGACCTCCAAGCTCAGCCAGTGCAACCTAGCACCCAGCCCTACCCAATCAACCAGACCATGGCACTAAGTGCCCCAGCCAGGCTTGGCTTCAACACCTCCAGGGACAGTGACTCCACCACCTCCCTGGGCAGCCCATTCCAATGCCAATCACTCTCTCTCCCAACAACTTCCTCCTAACATCCAATCTGTACCTCCCCCAGCACAACTTGGGACTGTGTCCCCTTGTTCTGTTGCTGCTTGCCTGGCAGAAGAGCCCAACCCCACCTGGCTACAGCCTCCCTTCAGGGAGCTGCAGACAGCAATGAGCTCTGCCCTGAGCCTCCTCTTCTGCAGGCTGCACACCCCCAGCTCCCTCAGCCTCTCCTCACAGGGCTGTGCTCCAGGACCCTCACCAGCCTTGTTACCCTTCTCTGGACACCTTCCAGCACCTCAACATCTCTCTTGAATTGAGGAGCCCAGAACTGGACACAGCACTCAAGGTGTGGCCTGAGCAGTGCTGAGCACAGGGGCAGAAGAACCTCCCTTGTCCTGCTGGCCACACTGCTCCTGATCCAGCCCAGGATGCCATTGGCTCTCTTGGCCACCTGGGCACTGCTGCCTCATCTTCAGCTCCTCTCTCCCAGCACCTCCAGGTCCCTCTCTGCCTGGCTGCTCTCAGCCACTCTGTCCCCAGCCTGTAATGGTGCTTGGGGTTGTTGTGGCCAAAGTGTAGAACCTTGCACTTGGCCTTGTTCAATCTCATGCCATTGGCCTCTGCCCACCCATCCAGCCTGGCCAGGTCCCTCTGCAGTGCTCTCCTACCCTCCCACAGATCTACACCTGCTCCTAACTTGGTGTCATCTGCAAACTTACTGATGCTGGACTGAATCCCCTGGTCCAGGTCATCAATAAAGATATTGAAGAGGATCAGGCCCAGCACTGATCCCTGGGGGACACTAAAGAGTCATTGGAAATAAAGCTGTGCAACAGTTGGCTGAAGTCACACACACACACACAGTATCACACAGTATCATCAGTGTTGGAAGAGACCTCACAGATCATCTGAAAGCAGCAGGAATACATTTTAATCTAATTAATCATAACCCCCTCAGCAGTTACCTGGGTGAAAGGAATCACTTTTTATTCTGTGACAATAAAATATATCTCCAAGTAATAGATCCCATCAGGATCCTTAACTGACCCAAATTATCTTTGCAATCTAATCCATTCTATGCTCTATAGTAAGGCAGTAAAAACACAGTACAAGTGGCCAGTGGAAGAGGAACTGCCAGATCCATTAAAAGGGTTTCCCATGAAGAGGCTCTGAAAAGCTGTGTGCTGGAAGTGACTTTTACAGCCCTCTCCCCTGGCTGTGCTGTGAGCAGACAAATCCCCAGCAGCACACACGAATGTCAAATCGATTGGATAAGCCCAAACATTTGATATAATTACATATTCCACCTCTCACAATGATCCTGGCACCCTTACATGGCAGCTCCTGCTGTTCCTCCAAAACATGCAGGTAAAAGCTGATTTGCCATTTGGCCTTTAATATCTGTGATATTTAACCAGGCTTTCAAGCTGACAAATTAAGAGGGAAAAGAGAGTGAAGTAGAACGCAGGGAGGCTACTGCTCTGCATTGGCAAGTGGCTCAGGTAGCTGGTACCCTGATGTCTGAGGATGGCAGCAAAGGGAGGGGGAAATCAGGTTCAGAAGGCAAACTGAAGGCAAATGTTAGCCAAGAGTTGTGTTTTTCCCTACTACATGCAGATACTCTGCACAGTAAAGGATGGCCCAGGCCACTATGATGCCGTTGTGTTGGTTCTTCTACCAGTCAGTCACCACCAAGGAACTACTGGGTTATCTCTGCAGGCTAGATATGTCACTAGTACACACCTTCCAGTGCAGAAAAGGGGAATTACCTGACTAAAATAAACTTCTTCCCCTGTACTCAGTACTGGTCAGGCCACACCTTGAGTGCTGTGTCCAGTTCTGGGCTCCTCCATTCAGGAGAGATGTGGAGGTGCTGGAAGGTGTCCAGAGAAGGGCAGCAAGGCTGGGGAGGGGCCTGGAGCACAGCCCTGTGAGGAGAGGCTGAGGGAGCTGGGGGTGTGCAGCCTGCAGCAGAGGAGGCTCAGGGCAGAGCTCATTGCTCTCTACAGCTACCTGAAGGGAGGTTGTAGCCAGGTGGGGTTGGGCTCTTCTCCCAGGTAACCACCAATAGAACAAGGGGACACAGTCTCAAGTTGTGCCAGGGGAGGTCTAGGCTGGATGTTAGGAGGAAGTTCCTGGCAGAGAGAGTGATTGGCATTGGAATGGGTTGCTCAGGGAGGTGGTGGAGGCATCATCCCTGGAGGCGTTCAGGAAAAGCCTGGCTGGGGCACTTAGTGCCATGGTCTGTTTGACTGGGTAGGGCTGGGGGATAGGTTGGCCTGGATGATCTTGGAGGTCTCTTCCAACCTGCTTGATTCTATGATTCTATGATTCTAACTCACTGCCATTCTTCTTTATGTGTTCCATGGAGAATTAAAGCAGGTCACTGTCCCTGTTTGCAGAATTTTCTGTGCTTCACATGAAAGCCAACATCAAAGACTAAATGTTCCCTTAATGACTCAACATAATTGTCTTTGATCAAAGCTCTTTGTAACACCATTCTTTTTGCTGGGGCTGCACAACCTGGAAACTGATGAATGGCTTTGAACCCTCCTCTTCTTCTGAAGAGAAAGCCTTCTTTTCCCATTACATATAGAACTGGCTCTCCAAAGGGATGAACAGCTCACTCCTCTAGCTGCCCATCACCTTCTTGGCAAAGTTTTGTTCAACCTTGTCTGGCAGGCCAAAAAAGGACTTATCCATGCTCTGGCTTGCCCAGCCATGTTTTTCTGCTCTCCCCCCTTCTGCTGTAGGAGAAGTGACCATGGGAAAGAGGACAAAGAACCTGGAGCCACTGAATCTAAGGACTCTGACCTGCCCAGACATGTTCCTCTGCTCACTCTCCTTCTGCATTAGGAGAAGCAACCACAGGAAAGGAAAACAAAAGCCCTGTCTTCACCTACTATGGTCAAGCTTGGCAAAGTGCCATTCTAATTGGCTAATCTATGCCCAAAGGTCCATTAGTCTCGGTCTGTATTGCTAAAAAGGGGTGAGCAGGTAGCACAGTGCTGCTGCTGCCTCATTGCATCCTGGACTGCCTGGAAACTCCACTGCCTAGAGTTCACCAGGAACAGGCTCTAAATGCCTGCACAGCCAGCCAGACATTGTGCCAAGACTGCCCATGGCATTGCATCCTGCCTGCCCCTCTGCAAGGCTTCTGCTGAGCTGGGGATCAAGAGGAACCAGGTCAGAGACTATGCTATAGACTCCCAGCTTCTGAGAAAAGAGCCTGGGAAACTCCAAAGCCTCTAATGGCTTTGAGACCACTGACAGCAACCCCTCCATGTGGTTTGGGTGCTGATACTATTTTGTGAGCTAATAGAATCATAGAATCAAGCAGGTTGGAAGAGACCTCCAAGATCATCCAGTGTAACCCTATTACCCAGCCCTATCCAGTCAACCAGACCATAGCACCAAGTGCCTCAATCAGTCTATTCTTGAACACCTCCAGGGACAGTGACTCCACCACCTCCCTGGGCAGCCCATTCCACTGGCAAATCACTTTCTCTGTGAAGAACTTCCTCCTAACATCCAGCCTATACTGCCCCCAGCACATCTGCTCCACTGCTATCCACTATCATAAGAAACCAAGGATCAGCACCTCCAGAACCAACAAAGAAACCTGAGCAGTTGATTTAAAAGAAAGAAATAAAATGCTATGTACAAGGGACAGAGGGCTGAAAACCATAAGAGACAGCATCACCAGGGAGATGCTTTGCATCATTCTGTTTTTCAAGTCTGTTAACAGTTTAAGCTCCATTGCCAAGAATTAAATCATTGCAATAGGAGCCTGTAGGAGCCTTTCTCAATCAGCTTGTCCTCTCCAGCCACGCAGTGCTGTGAATACCCTGTCCTCCACACTGGACAGGCTTCCTTGCAGCAGCAGCAATAGGACATCAAGCTGACATCAGAAAGGAAAAGCACTTTCATGCCACAGGAACTTGCATTTTAGAAGCTTTTGTAGCTCAGGCTCAAGTCTATTGCAATAGGGTCATGCACTGCAGGCAGCATGCCTGGTTAAAAGGCAAACCTCTCCCACAAACGTACAGGGGGAGTGCTGGGATGAGAAGCTGATTTTCCAGCCACCAAACCCAAAGTCTCTGAACCAGCAAAGCCAAGAGGTTACTCTTTTGCAAACAGTGTCTCCTCTAGCCTGCAGAACAAGCACAAATAAGCTGTGATGGCAACATTCACCAGGGTGTGAGATTATCTACCTCAGTTGTTCCATGATGATGATTCTTTATTAAAAGACTTGTTTCCAAATTACACTGTGGAGAGTCTTATGCTGCTGCTGATGCCAAAAGGGACTTTCAAGGCTGGGTTTAGGATTTATGACATGGTGGAGGTAAAGCAAATGCTCTTTTTGTTACAAATGCAGCTTCAGATCCGAGTTAGGCTACAGGTATTAACATACAGCTCCTGTGCCAGACCTCACCCCTAGGAGAGTGTTAATCCAATCTGCCAACTGCTGCTGCACTCTAATACAGCTCTGCCCTGCCAAGCAATTACAAAAGCCTCCTTTTGCTCCCAAGCCACCTGGCCCTCACAGTGCTCCACTGGCACCAGCAGCACCAGCAAGTGATTGCAGCAAAGGACAACTTGTCTATAGCTGTAGATATATTGTAAATACCTGCCTGTATATTGTGCTAGGCTGTAAATATAAAGCTTCACTCTGTAATTACCAGCCTCTGAGTCCAGTCTGGGTGATTTTCAAGTGTGGGGGGAGGGTAACACCCAAACCAACACAGCATCTCATGTTCCCTGCACAAGCCTTCAGAGCATCACCATCACCAGCACTGTTGTACTGACACTTGCTCTTGCATGTAACAGTCTGAATACTGAGGCATTTAGAGGCCTGACCAAAGCTCTGTGATTCACATCCTTTCTCAAGAAAGAGCTTTATATTTTGAGCAGAGAATAGAAGAAAAGAGAATAGAAGATGCCATTTTCAAATCTGGGTCATTAGCTGCCCAAGGAGGAATGGTAATTCTGGGTTTTAACAGAGCCCTGACAAAACCAGACGTCTGTAGGCAGTGAAAGAGATAAAAGGGAGCTGGGGGTGTGCAGCCTGCAGCAGAGGAGGCTCAGGGCAGACCTCATTGCTGTCTACAGCTATCTGAAGGGAGGTTGTAGCCAGGTGGGGTTGGGCTCTGCTGCCAGGCAAGCAGCAACAGAACAAGGGGACACAGTCTCAAGTTGTGCCAGGGCAGGTCTAGGCTGGATGTTAGGAGGAAGTAGTTGGCAGAGAGAGTGATTGGCATTGGAATGGGCTGCTCAGGGAAGTGGTGGAGTTGCTTTTGCCGGAGGTGTTGAAGCCAAGCCTGGCTGGGGCACTTAGTGCCATGGTCTGGTTGACTGGATAGGGCTGGGTGCTAGGTTGGCCTGGCTGGGCTTGGAGCTCTCTTCCAACCTGGCTGATTCTATGATTCTATAATTCTAAGGCACTGGTGCAGGGTAAACACAGAGATGTGCTCCTTGGATTCAGGCATGCAACTCAGCTGAGGAGAAGAGTGTTTGCATCTGAAGATCTGCATTTCTGAGTACAGGAGCTCCACTGGGGTGCTCTGCACAGTAAGATGCAGATTTCCAGAAGAGGGCACTAAATATGTTGTTTTTCCTATTTCAGCAATGTAGAATAAATAAATAAAAGAGACTGGGAATCAGACTAGAGATGATAAAGTCCTGAGGGCTGGGACTGCTTCCTATGCTTCTGCACAGACACCAGAATCCATCTATTTCTGATTTTACTTTTTAAGGCCTTTTAAATCCCTGTTATTCCCCCAATTTGAATCCCAGTCTTAATATATTTACTTCCTTAACATTTTAAAGTAACTATCTATGCTCATCACAATCCAGCACTGAATTGGATTTTTATTGTCCCTAGCCTCTAAAAGGCAAAATGAAGCAAAACCCAGGAACTCAGCTGGAATGCACTTCTGAAGCCTCTGCATGCTGCAAGGAACCTGCTTCTTTATTAAGTTTTAATTCTGTTTCCCCCAAGAAATTTATATAGCCACATTTATTCCAAAGAAAGTCCCCCTGTGTGTCACAGAACCACAGAATGGTTTAGATTGGAAGGGACCTCAAAGCTCAGCCAGTTCCAACCCCCTGCCATAGGCAGGGACACCTCCCACTAGAACAGGTCACTCAAAGCCTCGTCCAACCTGGCCTTGAACACCTCCAGGGAGGTTGTGGAGTACAGAAGCACCCAATGTGATCAAAGATCAAATTCAATGCTTCTGTGCTCCACAACCTCCCTGGGCAACCTGTGCCAGTGTCTCACCACCCTCACTGCAAACAACCCTTTCCTAACATCCACTTTGAATCTCCCCTCTGCCAGTTCAATCCCATTCCTCCTCACCCTGTCATTACAAGACCTTGTCAATAGTCCCTCCCCAGCTTTGCTGTAGCCCCCTTCAGATACTGCAAGGCCACTCCAAGGTCTCCTCAAACCTTTCTCTTCTCCAGGCTGCACAGCCCCAACTCTCTCAGCCTGTCCTCACAGCAGAGCTGCTGCAGCACTTTCAGCATCTCGGTGACCTCCTCTGCACTGGCTCCAGCATTTCCATGTCCTTCTTGTGTTCTTGCTCACAGCTTCTGGAAATGCTACCCTTTCTGTGATCATGTCCATGTGAAGTTTTAGTGATATGATGCTGGAGCTACGGGGCTGAAAGTGGGGTCTGCCCTTTTCTCCTTACAGCTTTCTGTGCCCTGTTTTGAGTCACATTATTTCAACAGCCAAGATCAGTCGAGTGACTATCCTTGTGTAATAATAAGCTTTTCATCCTATTTGTAGTGATAAGGAGAAGTGCTCCAGATACATTTACATAACAAAAACTGAAGCTTGTGTGTCCAGAAGTATTCTATTAATGAGAAAGTCCTGAGAACACAGGGGAGGTTAATTTTCTGGGTGCTAGTTTACTTTGGATCCAAAGCTGAAGCAGCAGCTGCTGTTTGGCAAAATTTAGAGGCAATAATTTAGTTTGTAAGGAGAGACCTGTGGAGTTATTTTTAATCACAAATCTGGTCTCTTTAAACTACCCTTTGTCAGTGACTGCCTATCTTTTCTAATCTCACAACCACCATGAATAAATTCCCTAATCTGCTGCACTGAGTGCAGCCTGAACAGCAGCAAGAGACAAAGAAGGATTTTCAAAGGCACCCCAGAAGGTTGATTCAAAAACATTTCATAGAATCATAGAATCAAGCAGGTTGGAAGAGACCTCCAAGCTCATCCAGGCCAACCTAGTACCCAGCCCTAGCCAAGCAACCAGACCATGGCACTAAGTGCCTCATTCAGGCTTTTCTTGAAGACCTCCAGGGATGGTGCCTCCACCACCTCCCTGGGCAGCCCATTCCAATGCCAATCACTCTCTCTGACAACAACTTCCTCCTCACATCCAGCCTAGACCTTCCCTGGCACAGCTTCAGGCTGTGTCCCCTTGTTCTGTTGCTGCCCCACCTGGCCACAACCTCCCTTCAGGCAGCTGCAGACAGCAATGAGCTCTGCCCTGAGCCTCCTCTTCTGCAGGCTGCACACCCCCAGCTCCCTCAGCCTCTCCTCACAGGGCTGTGCTCCAGGCCCCTCACCAGCTTCTTTGCCCTTCTCTGGACACCTTCCAGCACCTCAACATCTCTCTTAAATTGAGGAGCCAGTTCTCATTCTTGGGGAAGAAATCAACCCCAACATTCTGAGCCCAGAACTGGACACAGCACTTTGGCATAGGAACGGAAACACATCCACACACCCATTTGCTTTTCTGCCAGACTTAGAGGTATGCAGCTCCCCCAGGACACCAACACTGCACTCACCTTGCATTAAATAAACCAAAGCTGCTGCTAAAGAAGGTTTGAGCCAGTGGGAGATTTCCCCACCATGGCTCTCAGCTTGGGCAGCAGTAGCAACATCTCTGTCAGACACACCAACGTGCTGAGCTTTCTGTCGTGTGTTGCTATCAGTAGCTGCTTCAGCCTAATTAATACTTCATGTCTGCAGTGGCACAGAGAGAGAGGGAAGTTTGCCACACAACCCTAGAGGGATTTCTGAGTTTCAAAACTCTATTAGAGCGTTGTGCAAACATTGTCTGCTCAGGTGTCCTCAGTCGTGCTTTCGGCAGCGGAACCTTTGCAGTGCCGCTGGTATTTTGTGCTGCACATGCTCTCAGAAGGGGCAGAGCTTGCTGTGGGAGGCTGGGTGCCCACTTCACTCGAGCAAGTGTGTTATCAGGTGCTGGGAATACTCCTTCTTGCTGCTCTGCACATTGTGTGCACTTTCTGACATCATCTGTGTTTAGAACCTGGAGAAGAGGAGGCTCAGGGCAGACCTCATTGCTGTCTACAACTATCTGGAGGGAGGCTGTAGCCAGGTGGGGTTGGGCTCTGCTGCCAGGCAACCAGCAACAGAACAAGGGGACACAGTCTCAAGTTGTGCTGGGGAAAGTATAGGCTGGATGTGAGGAGGAAGTTGTTGTCAGAGAGAGTGATTGGCATTGGAATGGGCTGCCCAGGGAGGTGGTGGAGTCACTGTCCCTGGAAGTGTTGAAGTCAAGCCTGGCTGGGGCACTTAGTGCCATGGTCTGGTTGATTGGTCAGGGCTGGGTGCTAGGTTGGGCTGGATGATCTTGGAGGTCTCTTCCAAGCTGCTTGATTCTATGATTCTATGATTTTTTGGACACTGAAACAGAATGGTGGGGCAAGAACTAGTGATGACTCTAATCCTAGAGCTCCCCTTTGAAGGAGAAACCACAGGATCTAGTTTCATGCTGGTAACTGTCAGGATCAGTTTTGGACTAACATAGGGGAAGAAAAGAGGGCAAACTAATTGCTTACTTTTGTTGTGTTGGAAGAGCCTCCTGGTTGATTTCAGATCCCTGCAGAGCACCATCAGAAAACACAGAATCATAGAATCAGTCAGGGTTGGAAGGGACCACAAGGAGCAGCCAGTTCCAACCCCCCTGCCATGCCCAGGGACACCCTACCCTAGAGCAGGCTGCACACAGCCTCAGCCAGCCTGGCCTTAAACACCTCCAGCCATGGGGCCTCAACCACCTCCCTGGGCAACCCATTCCAGCCTCTCACCACTCTCATGCTCAACAACTTCCTCCTCACCTCCAGTCTGACTCTCCCCACCTCCAGCTTTGCTCCATTCCCCCCAGTCCTGTCACTCCCTGAGAGCCTAAAAAGTCCCTCCCCAGCTTTTTTATGAGCCCTCTTCAGATGCTGGAAGGCCACAAGAAGGTCCCCTGGGAGCCTCCTCTGCTCCAGCCTGCACAGCCCCAACTCTTTCAGTCTGTGCTCACAGCAGAGCTGCTGCAGCCCTCTGAGCATCCTCCTGGCCCTGCTCTGGACATGCTCCAGCATCTCCACATCCCTCTTGTAATAGGGGCTCCATATCTGGTGATCTGGAGCTGTTCATAGAACATGATGCAAATGATTGCCTGAGCTGAGAGGCAGATCTCTGTCTAGCCAGTCGTCCTGCAGTCCTCAGTGCCCACATTCCAGTTCTGCTAATGCCTACTGCCTCTGTGGCAGTGGCTTCAGTAAAACTGCACCAGGTCTCATGTTTTGCTCCCTGCAATGGGGACTTGATGTTGGTTAGTGTAATTATTGCAAGGAAATACTACCTGCCTGAGATGGAGACCATTAAAACCTGAGTGTGCTGACTTCAGCTGCTGTGCCACTTCTGTGCTCTGTTTTCTACTTAAAATCAAAGGATTAAGCTCTTGCTGTTTTTCTAATAATGCAGGTAAATGAAGCTAGAACTAAACTTTAAGCCCTCTGATTTGATCTGGGAGATTTCAACACAAATTGGACAGATATGACTGAGTGATAAATAATATTTCAACCCAAGTTGGAGAGCCTTGCTCATGTAGCAGAGGCCAGCTGAGTGTATCCCCCATTTATTCACAGATGCAGATAGATGGCAGTGAACTGAAAAGCAAATCCACAGTTCCAGGGAAGACTAAAGGGATATCCAAAGTGAGAAATAATTAGCCTGTCATGCAAGACTACACAGGTATATTATGTATTGGTATCAGTTATCAGCACTCTTCCTCTGTAAATGCTTTCTTTACCAAATGAGATTTTCATCAAACAGAGAAAGGGGAATAGGAAGACTGAAGGCAAAACACTAGGATACAAAAATAACCAATTTTTCTTTGCTTGGATGAGATGAGATTTCTCTTTCTACTTCCTTTTCTGAGGATATAGATGAGCTAACTTGAACAGGCAGATGGGTAGAGATTAATGCCCTAACAGAAGCCACAAAACAGCTCAAAACCAACCTGCAATTTATTATTGAATGCAACATTGGTAAAGGTAATTGTACAACGTCTCCTAGGCAGTAAAAATCAGATATCATCACTAAAATCATTGCTGGCTTCTCTCTTGCACTTGTATGGAAACCCATCTTAGTGAATCCCCAGCACAGGTACAGGCTGGGTGGGGAATGGCTGAGAGCAGCCCTGAGGAAAAGGACCTGGGGGTCTGGGGTGAGGAAAAGCTCAACAGGAGCCTGCAGTGTGAGTGCAGCCCAGACACAACCCTGTGCTGGGCTGCAGCAAGAGCAGTGTGGGCAGCAGGGCAAGGGAGGGGATTTTGCCCCTTGGCTCTGCTCTCCTCACACCCCACCTGCAGTCCTGGGGGCAGTTCTGGAGCCCCCAGCACAAGCAGGACATGGAAGTGTTGGAGCCAGTCCACAGGAGGCCACTAAGATGCTGAGAGGGCTGCAGAAGCTGTGCTCCACAATCTCCCTGGAGGTGTTCAGGACCAGGTTGGATGAGGCCATAAGTGACCTGTTCTAGTGGGAGGTGTCCCTGCCTATGGCAGGGGCTTGGAACTGGCTGATCCTTGAGGTCCCTTCCAACCCAAACCATTCTATGATCCTCTGGTTTAGCTGACACATTAAATATTAGCTGGATGGCATTATTACTATTCATTCTATGGAAAACAATTGAAAACACTTTTTTTTTTTCAATGAAAAAGACCCAATATTTAGCAAATCATAATACCTGAGGAGTGGTTAACCTAGGTGGCTCTACTAATTCATTGAATAACTTCTGCTTATTACAGAGACACTGAATGCCTGCAGTCCTCTGGTGAAACAGCCAAACAGAAGGTATTTTGCTTGAATATACATATAAGCACAGATGTTCCAACAGAACATTTCCACTAATATAAGGCTCCTCAGCTCAAGAGAGATGTTGAGGTGCTGGAATGTGTCCAGAGAAGGACGTGAGGGGCCTGGAGCACAGCCCTGTGAGGAGAGGCTGAGGGAGCTGGGGGTGTGCAGCCTGCAGAAGAGGAGGCTCAGGGCAGAGCTCATTGCTGTCTGCAGCTACCTGAAGGGAGGCTGTACCCAGGTGGGGTTGGTCTCTGCTGCCAGGCAATCAACAACAGAACAAGTGGACAGAGTCTCAAGTTGTGCCAGGGGAGGTCTAGGCTGGATGTTAGGAGGAAGTTCCTGGCAGAGAGAGTGATTGGCATTGGAATGGGCTGCCCAGGGAGGTGGTGGAGTCTCTGTGCCTGGAGGTGTTGAAGCCAAGCCTGGCTGGGGCACTTAGTGCCATGGTCTGGTTGGTTGGCCAGGGGTGGGTGCTAGGTTGGCCTGGATGAGCTTGGAGGTCTCTTCCAACCTGGTTGATTCTATGATTCTATGTAAAGAAAAACCTGGATGAGGCACTTAGTGCCATGGTCTGGTTGATTGGATAGGGCTGGGTGCTAGGTTGGCCTGGATGAGCTTGGAGGTCTCTTCCAACCTGGTTGATTCTATGATTCTGTGATTAAGACTGTGGTTTTTTTTTTCCCTTCTATGTTATGTAGGAAGTGAAGCTACAATTATTTATCCTAATAACAGGTAGCTAACCCTTGTAAGTAAACACAGTGACAGTGTTTCAGTCTTGGGGAAATGGTTTCAGCCACTATCCTTTGATAGCAGTTAGCACTGCCCTCGTGTCGTGCACTTCTGCGACAGGGGAGTCTTCCTCACTTACAAGCAGCAAAGTCTCTAAACTGCTTTCATATGAAGAGAGAGTATGAAAAATCTAAGCATGAGCTTTTTCCCTCAGAATGCTCCACTCAAACCTTCTACTGGTTTACAACAAACACTGAAGGTGAAGCAAATCACTGAACCAGGTAGAATGACTGTATGCTACAAATACTCTAAGCATGCTGGCTTACACAGAGTGCAATCATTATGCATTGTCACCAGTCCTGAAAAACAGCCCTGGCTGGGGATGAAAGAAGAAAAGCAGCTCTGAAACACATTTATTGCCACAGAAAGAAAACAGATTCATGCAAACCTATTTCCAGTAGTGGCAAATCTATTTCAATTATGGAATAAACATGATAGCTACAAGATTAGCAGTCTTCCTGATGATCATAATGACAATGTGTGATTTTCAGAGGTGTATTTAGCATCCTAGTAGTGCTCACCTAACTCAGAATGATGTTAGGAGGATTCATTAATATTTATGCCCATTAGTATTTTGGAAATAACGAGCATTATATTCTCTTAATTGTAAGAAACAACTAATTAAAGCAGTTTGAAGTTGTAATTGGAGCCATAAGCCAAAGCAAAACAAACCATAACAAAGCTGTTCTTTTCACATAACAACTAGGCTTGGACAAGTAATGAATGATGGTAACAACAATGATAATAACATGCTTCTTTCTGTCATAGAAGCATAGAATGGCAGGGGCTGGAAGGGACCTCAAAAGATCCTCTGGTCCAGCCCCCCTGCCAGGGCAGGATCACCCAGAGCAGATCACAGAGGAATGCATCCAAGTGGCTCTTGAATATCTCCAGAGAGGGAGACTCCACAACCCCTCCAGGCAGCCTGTTCCAGTGCTCTGCAACCCTCACAGGGAAAAAAATTCTTCCTCAGGTTCATGTGGAACCTCCTGTGCCCCAGCTTCCACCCACTGCCCCTTGCCCTGCCACTGGGCATCACCCAGCAGAGCCTGGCTCCAGCCTCCTGCCACTCACCCCTGACATACTTACAAACATGGATGAAGTCACCCCTTAGTCTCCTCCTCTCCAAGCTCCCAGCCCCAGCTCCTTCAGGCTCTCCTCATAAGGAAGATGTTCAACTTCCTTAATCATTGTTGTGGCTCTGCACAGGACTCTCTCAAGCAGCTCTTGTCCTTGAGCTGGGGGACTCAGCTCTGGACACAATACTTCAGATGAGGCCTCAGTAGGGCAGAGCAGAGGGGCAGGAGAACCTCCCTCAACCTATTAACCACAGCCCTTCTAATCCACCCCAGAATGGCACTGGCCCTCCTGGCCATCAGAGCACACTGCTGGCTCATGGCCATCCTGCCATCCAGCAGGACTCCCAAGTCCCTCTCCCCTTCACTGCTCTCCAGCAGGTCAGTCCCCAACCTATCCTGTCACCTGGGGCTCTTCTTTCCCAGATGCACCACTCTACACTTGCCCCTGTTGAATTTCATTCAATTTCTCCCTGCCCAGCTCTCAGCCTAAGTCTCTCTGGATGGCAGCACAACTCTCCAGTGTGGCAGCCACTCCACCCAGCTTGGTGGCACCAGTGAACTTGCTGACAGTGCACTCCATGCCCTCAGTCAGGTCATTCATGAATACACTGAACAATACTGGCCCCAGTACCAACCTCTGAGGATCTCCACTAGTCACAGGCCTCCAGCTAGACTCTGTCCCACTGACCACAACTCTGACTTCTTTCCTTTAACCAGTTCCCAGTCCACCTCACTACTCCATCACCCAGACGACAGCTCCTCAGTTAAACACTTTGCCACTTCATTCATGCTCTAAACACAAAGCCCAGAGTTTGGACTGGACCTTTCTGAGGTCTCTTTGGTCACAGAATCACAGAATCAAGCTGTGCCAGGGCAGGTCTAGGCTGGATGTTAGGAGGAAGTTGTTGTCAGAGAGAGTGATTGGCATTGGAATGGGCTGCCCAGGGAGGTGGTGGAGTCGCTGTGCCTGGAGGTGCTCAAGAGAAGGCTGAATGAGGCACTTGGTGGCATGGTCTGGTTGACTGGATAGGGCTGGGTGCTAGGTTGGACTGGATGAGCTTGGAGGTCCCTTCCAACTTGGTTGATTCTATGATTCTATGATACAGAGATCTCTGAGCCCAAATTGTCATTGAGAAGACTTAGCAGTTTGGTCCATATGAATCAGGCAGAATTCCCTGTGTGTAATTGCTCCTAGCAAGCTCAAACACAATAATGGGCTGGTAAATTGGAAAGGAAGAACAAACAGCTTTAAGAAAAATCTTAGCCACTTGATTTCCTCTCTTGCATTATGACAGTTACTCATAATAAAGGCAATTAAACATTCCCTACTTAATGTCTCCCCATGTCCCTCCAGAAAATCCCTTTTCTTCTCATTTATTTTCCTCTGTGCTTTTATAATCACCATTAAACCTACTCCAGTGCCTACCTCTGAGTACAGCAGAAAGCTTGTGGGGTTTGGTTACTCATCATTGTTTATACCATCACTCTCCTCAGTCACATAAATGCTACTGAATTTAAGAAGTGTTATGTTGCTTGAGTGGTTTAGAAGATCCCTTTTGGAGACCACAGAGATCCAGAAAAGTGATTCCAAGCCCAAACACTCTAGACAGGCATAGAGATCTCTGTGTACCCCTAGGAGGCATGGAGGGAGTGTGAATCTTGTCTAGCAGTGCTCATGGAGCCATGTGTTGGGAAAGAGTGGCTTTGGGCTGACGCCACCAGAGACCCTCCACATCCTTCCTGCTGAGCTGCTGTGGCTAACAGCTGACTTGCCTTTGTGTTTTGAGGTTACTGAACTCAAGAGTCAGAGCCCCATGGACTTGTTTTGTGCAAGGATGATTTGAAATCAAAGCTTCTCCATGGAATGCATTTACTCCCCAGTGCCTCCCCAAAATTCCACCCTGTGCTTTCAGCCACCTTGCTCTAGGGCAAAGAAACAAACCCCCAAATAAACAACAGGAAAACTGCAAGAGCATTTGAAGGACAAAGAAGCCTGGCACCTTCTCTGTGACCTTTCCAGAAAAAGAACAAATCTTCTATGTTCAAGGTTAGAAAAGCTCCCTATTAGCACAAGGCTTACCCAGAATATTGCTGCCTGAAAGATTAAACTTCTGTAAATATAAGCACTGCAAAAAAAGCATTTAGAATGAAAGCTGACAGCCTGAGTAGCCACAATGTGCCCACGTCAGTCTCAAAACTGCCTTGCCAAGCTCCCTGGGAGAAATGGATTTTAGGGAACATGCTTTAATTCATCACCATTTAAGATGATGAAGTGATACAAGAGGAAAACACACATTTAGTTGCCTCAATATCTTTGCAAAACAGGTGTCTGCCAGTGCAGGGCTGTGTTACTGTGATGGAGGTGTCAGTGCCACTACCCAGAGCAACACTGAGCAGAAATGCTTCTGTGCAAATCAATAGGAAAAGCTCAGAAGAAACCTGCTGCTGGCAGGAAATGACTTTGTAGCCTCTTCACTTTCACTTCATTGGAGTGACACACTAAGCTTTCCTGCTTTTCATTCCTATTCCTGTCTGGTGTTAAAAATAAAGGCTGGATCCATTCCCATTAAAATCCAGACAAATGATCCATTCATGTGATGCCTATTAGGATGTTGTATGTATATGTATGACTGTACAGTGGAAAAAGGAAGGAAACATCTGCACTCAACAACAAAAGGTGGCATAGAATCATAGAATGGTTTAGGTTGGAAGGGACCTCAAGGATCAGACAGTTTCAACTTCATGCCATAAGCAGGGACAACTCCCACTAGAACAGGTTGCTGGAGGCCTTATCCAGCCTGGTCCTGAACACCTCCAGGGAGGTTGTGGAGCACAGAAGCACCCAATGTGATCTTTGATCACATTGGGTGCTTCTGTGCTCCACAACCTCCCTGGGCAACCTGTGCCAGTGCCTCACCACCCTCACTGCAAACAACCCTTTCCTACTTTGAATCTCTGCCACTTTAAACCCATTCCTCCTCATCTTGTCATTACCAGACCTTGTCAATAGTCCCTCCCCAGCCCTCCTTTAGGTCCCCTTCAGATCCTGGAAGGCCACTCCAAGGTCTCCTCAAAGCCTTCTCTTCTCCATGTCACACTGATAAGTGGCAAACCCCCAACCCTTTCTGATGCCTGTAAGTACATCATAGTTTTAAGAAGTTTCAAGAAAGCATGTGTAGAATTTAACTCCAAACTAAACTCCTTTGACAATACATTCCCTGAAATTCCCTTTTGACTTTGCAACAAGGACAGCTGCCCAAGGCTTTGCTAATCAATTGCTTGTGTGGCAGAAAAACAGCATCATTTGAATTGTGTCCAAGAATGCAGTTTGAAATGCAGAGAATGTGAAAAGCTAACTAACACACAATCATTTGCAGCCATTAGACTCATAGAATCAACCAGGTTGGAAGAAACCTCCAAGCTCATCCAGTCCAACCTAGCACCCAGCCCTAGCCAACTAACCAGACCATGGCACTAAGTGCCCCAGCCAGGCTTTGCATCAACACCTCCAGGCACAGCAACTCCACCACCTCCCTGGGCAGCCCATTCCAATGCCAATCACTCTCTCTGACAACAACTTCCTCCTAACATCCAGCTTAGACCTCCCCTGCCACAACTTGAGACTGTGTTCCCTTGTTCTGTTGCTGGGTGCCTGGGACAAGAGCCCAACCCCACCTGGCTACAGCCTCCCTGCAGGCAGCTGCAGACAGCAATGAGCTCTGCCCTGAGCCTCCTCTTCTGCAGGCTGCACCCCCCCAGCTCCCTCAGCCTCTCCTCACAGGGCTGTGCTTCAGGCCCCTCACCAGCCTTGCTGCCCTTCTCCAAAGACCTTCCAGCACCTCAACATCTCTCTTGAATCGAGGGGCCCACAACTGGACACACCCCAACAGTAACCCAACAGTGATTTGTAACAAATGATTTATCCCTAACCCTCTGAAGCAAAGGATTTACAATGCAAGTGATAGCTCAACGCTAACTGCAGCACTGGGAAGAGAGGCCCCATAATTAATGCATTATTTCAGATGTGGGAGACACTGACAGTTGCTTTTTGTGCTGAGGAAGAAATTTATGGCGTGGCTGAAAAAGGCAGCACAGGGAAAAAAATGCAATCACAGAAGAGGACTAGAAATCCTTGTAGCAAAGACATCTCCTTGCACTCCCCCTCTGAAAGACTATAAAATGCTGGCAATGACAGTGTTTCCTCTCTGCTGTAATTTATACCTTTCTCCTCTCCTAGATGGCAGCATGACATGCTCTCAGAATAGCTAAACGAGAGCCTTCTGTCTTTGTTTCAGAGCAAACAATTAATGTGAAATATCATCTCTATGGCATAGGAGTGAAAAAAAAACAAACAACAACCCTCCCCCCCCAAAAAAAAAACCCAACCCACAGTATCACAGTATCACAGTATCACAACATCATCTTAAGGTTTGGAAGAGACCTCACAGATCATCAAGTCCAACCCTTTACCACAGAGCTCAAGGCCAGACCATGGCACCAAGTGCCACGTCCAATCCTGCCTTGAACAGCTCCAGGGATGGCGACTCCACCACCTCCCTGGGCAGCCCATTCCAGTGTCCAATGACTCTCTCAGGGAAGAACTTTCTCCTCACCTCCAGCCTAAATCTCCCCTGGCACAGCCTGAGGCTGTGTCCTCTTGTTCTGGTGCTGGCCACCTGAGAGAAGAGAGCAACCTCCTCCTGGCCACAACCACCCCTCAGGTAGTTGTAGACAGCAATAAGGTCACCCCTGAGCCTCCTCTTCTCCAGGCTAACCAATCCCAGCTCCCTCAGCCTCTCCTCGTAGGGCTGTGCTCAAGGCCTCTCCCCAGCCTCGTTGCCCTTCTCTGGACACGCTCAAGCATCTCAATGTCCCTCCTAAACTGGGGGGCCCAGAACTGAACACAGTACTCAAGGTGTGGTCTGAGCAGTGCAGAGTACAGGGGCAGAATGACCTCCCTGCTCCTGCTGACCAGTTGAGCACTGGCTGTGTATTGTGAAATCAGATCTGTGCACTTACAGGTTCCACATTGAAGGCAAAGAGGGCATACTCCCGGTCAGGTGATACTTCATATCGAATAGCCTTTAAGGAGACCTGGAATAGAAACCAAACAAAATCAACCCAAAGAAATAGTGTTTTTTTTCCTCAATGACCTCCAGAACCAATTGTTGTGAACACCCTTCCAATGAAGAGCACTACTCACAGACTAAATGACTTGATACACCACATCGCTTTTCAGAGCGCTGAGGTGCTTCGTGGGCACTTCCCTTAGTGAAAGTGCAACTGCATTGTGAGTCACAGCAGGCACTTAGCCCAAAAATCAGAGTTTGCTTCCCAACCTACTAGAGAAATGATGGTGAGGCAGCAGCTGTGGGCAGCAGGTAGTAAAAAGCTCTGATAAATGTAATATTATTCACTGCTTCTCATTGCCTGCAGCCGCTGGACTCAGCGCAGGAGATACCCAACAGTAAATACCTGTTGTAGAGAATTAGTATAATGAGACACCACTGCTTCTCCCAATTAAGACAACAGTGAGGGAAACTATCTCATTTTCCCCAATTAAAAAAGTCATTGGGCTGCTATGGTGAGAGATTTTTCCAGATGTACCTTGCCTGGGTCCTGTAAAAAGCTGCGCTGTAAGTCCATACGGACAAGAAGAGATGCCAGAACAACTCAGATCTGTCAGGAGTTACCTTTTCCCTGCTCCACTTATCATTTGGATAGTGCAGACACTTCCTCTTTCCAGCGTGTTTCAGCACAATACATTGCTGGCACACATGGCAACAAGGTCAAAGAGAGATGCCACTTACATGTCACTCATCCATTGCCTCTTAAATCTCACCTAAGAAATTAGATGCAGGTCCTTGAGAGATTCCCAGGAAGCAAAATGGAAGGGCAAAACTGGGCTGCAGAGACGTGCACAGCATCCCTCTGGGACAGCCCTCCCCAGGGCCTCTTAAATCTCACCTAAGAAATTAGATGCAGGTCCTTGAGAGATTCCCAGGAAGCAAAATGGAAGGGCAAAATTGGGCTGCAGAGATGTGCACAGCATCCCTCTGGAACAATCCTCCCCAGGGCTAGCAAGGCTGCAGATGGTGCATGGGGAGACCCCAGGACAGGCAGAGGGGACTGGTCATAGCATCACAGAATGGTTCATGTTGGAAGGTTCATATCTAGTCCAATCCCTCTCCAGTGAGCAGGGACATCTTTAACTAGGTGAAGTTGGTCAGAGCCCTGTCCAACCTGACCCTGAAGGCATCTACCATCTCTCTGGGCAACCTATTGAGCTGATGGGTCAGCACCAACTGGCATGGAGGGAACCAGGGCAGTATGAGAGCCAGCAGTGTCAGCATGAAGACAGATTTTATTTTATGCTTTGTTTTATTAACAGGAAGAAAGGAAAATATGCCAAGTCAGCAAAAGCTTCTCTGACCCAGGTCTGAGAAAGAAAAGAGCAAAGAGATCAAGGCTGGATGAGATGTGACAGGGACTCTTTGGAGCAGGACCTTTTGGATAAACGTGGAGGTGATGCTCTGCAGATTTATTTACTGAGAAGGCAAGGAAACAAGGATAGGGCAGGCAGCAGGGAGGCCATGGCATTCAGCAGGATCATCCTGGAACACTGACTTTCCTACAAACAGCAAAAAATTAGAAACCAGAGGAATAAACAGAGGCCAAACAGCAGAAATTTGACTTCAACAGACCTGGATTTTAAAGGAAGCTCCTCCATTCCTTGACCCCTAGCAGAAGTGTAAAGAAAGGCTCTGGTGAAAGAGGATTGCTTGAGTGGTGTAGCAAAGGTTGAAGGTTAAACAGCAGCATGTGAAGTTTAACATAGGGTCCTGGCATAACAATGCAGTGATAAATTCTTTGTCTCATTAAAGAAGAATTAATACTACATCAAGCTTTGTATGAGTCATAGACTCATACTGTAAAATAAAACCACCCTGGGATGTGTTTTTGCTGTTTTATTAGAGATTGACATTGACCTTGGAGTTGCTAAAGATGTTTTCTGCAGCTCTTGGATCACTAACACAGATCTGTTAGCCAACCTCTGCTTTAGCAGGTTTGCAATGATAGAGCACAACAAAACCACCTCGAGTTAATCAAAACATGGTCTGGTTGCTTGGCTAGGGCTGGGTGCTAGGTTGGACTGGATGAGCTTGGAGGTCTCTTCCAACCTGGTTGGTTGATTCTATTCAATGACAGGCTACAAGAATTGGGACTCTGCAGCCTGGAGAAGGCTTGGAGGAGACCTTGGAGTGGCCTTCCAGTATCTGAAGGGGGCTACAGGAAGGCTGGGGAGGGACTACTGAGAAGGTCTTGTGATGACAGGACGAGGAGGAATGGGTTTGAACTGGCAGAGGGGAGATTGAAAGTGGATGTTAGGAAAGGGTTGTTTGCAGTGAGGGTGGTGAGACACTGGCACAGGTTGCCCAGGGAGGTTGTGGAGCACAGAAGCACCCAATGTGATCAAACAACCTCCCTGGAGCTGTTCAAGGCCAGATTGGATAAGGCTTTGAGCAACCTTTCCAGTGGGAGATGTCCCTGCCTACAGCGCAGAGGGGTTGGAACTGGCTGAGCTTTGGGGTTCCTTCCAACCTAAACCATTCTATGATTCTAAAAAAACCTGAGGCAGGCAATGCATAAGTGACAATTGCATCCAGGGGACATGATTTATACCTCAGTGTTGGAACAAACAGAAGCGTATTTTACTTTGGGAAATGAACTTCTTAATGCTGAAAGCACTCTGACATTTAATCTACTCAACTCTATAACACCAGCTTCATCTACCACTACCAAAAAACCCCACAATGCTGCAAACCATTCTCATCATTATAAATAATGCTCTGTATCAGCTGTGAATTTAATTTCTTTTCATTCATTTTAACAGCCACCTACTAATTCATTTTCCCCATGATTCCTTAGGGTTTCCTCTCTGCAGAACATCACCTCCACATTAAGCCAATGCAACTTCCATTCATGAACAGCACTGAAATTACATTGCAACTATTAGGTGAGGAGAAAAAAATAGTATTTGCATGAAGGAATGTGGGGAAAGCTTCCAAGAGAAAGCAAATGATGCCAATTGCCTTTTGTATTGAGCATGCAAAGAGGAGAATTACTCATCTTTCAATTACAGATGACATGCAAGGCCAGCTTCAAGTATCTGTATGATACTATCCCACAGCATGGAAGAAACTGAGCTTGCAGAATAATGACAAAAGCTGGAGCTCAATTCCACATTATCAGTTGCTGAACAGCACACAGCATTAGCACTGTATCACTTCTCCCTGACAATACACAACATTGGAACTCAAGTCATTTTCTGCTTTACTGACCCAGCTGCAAGAGAAGGAGGAAATTCTGCTGCTCATCAGAGAAAATACTTACAATTTTTTTGTTTTCTATTAATATGGTTGAATTATTAGTTTCAACATTCCTCAGAATTACTGTGCCATTCTGGTTTCTATAAATGAATTCTTTATCTGCAAGAAGGAAAAGAAGAGAGCATTAAGGAAAGATGAAATTGTCTGTTTGGTTAGAAACTAGTTATAAACTTAGAATCATAGAATCAAGCAGGTTGGAAGAGAGTTCCAAGCTCAGCCAGCCCAACCTAGCACCCAGCCCTAGACAATCAACCAGACCATGGCACTAAGTGCCTCACCCAGGCTTTGCTTCAACACCTCCAGGCACAGTGACTCCACCACCTCCCTGGACAGTCCATTCCAATGCCAATCACTCTCTCTGACAACAACTTCCTCCTAACATCCAGCCTAGACCTCCCTTGGCACAGCTTGAGACTCTGTCCCCTTCTTCTGTTGCTGGCTGCCTGGCAGAAAAGACCAACCCCAGCTGGCTACAAGTTCCTTTCAGGTCTTTGTGGACAGCAACGAGGTCTGCCCTGAGCCTCCTCTGCTGCAGGCTGCACACCCCCAGCTCCCTCAGCCTCTCCTCACAGGGCTGTGCTCCAGGACCCTCCCCAGCCTTGCTGCCCTTCTCTGGACACCTTCCAGCACCTCAACATCTCTCTTGAATTGAGGAGCCCAGAACTGGACACAGCACTCAAGGTGTTGCCTGACCAGTGTTGAGTACAGGGGCAGAAGAACCTCCCTTGTCCTGCTGCTCCTGATCCAGGCCAGGATGCCACTGGCTCTGCTGCCCACCTGGGCACACTGCTGGCTCATGTTCAGCTCCTCTCCACCAGTACCCCTCTTTCTTCCTGGCTGCTCTCCAGCACTCCACTTGAACCAAAAGTAGTGGTGGAAGCTTCTCTCTAAAGAACATGGATTTTCTTCCAAGGTAGCCATAGCTGTGATGTTAAAGTAACATCAGGGAGTCATTAAACAACCTGATTGGAGTCTGTGTGACCTTCTCAGTGCTGAAAGCAAGGGGATGAGCTGTTTGAGTGTACACACTCAGCTTGCTACACTGTTAGCACAAAAACCCCTCCCGACCTTTAGATGTAAGTGTAGGAAGAAAAAGATCTTTGCTGAGTCTGGCATGAATCAGATTCTGTGAAGCCAAACTGTTGCTGCAGTGATGATCTCCTCCAAATAACTACAACAGGTTGCCCCAGAGAAGTTCTGGATGCCTCCTCCCTGAAAGTGCCCAAGGCCAGGTTGGATGTGGCTTTGAGCAACCTGGTCTAGTGGAAGGCATTGGCAGGGGGAGTTGGAACTGGATGATGCTTGAGGTGCATTCCAACCCAAACCATTCTATGACTTGAAAGTCTTAACAGTCTCATTTCCAAATCACAGCAGCAGCCCTTCAGAGAAACAGGCACAGTTCTCAAAGCATCTCTTCCTTTTAATTATGGAATAAATGTTATCAGCACCTTCAGTTCTTAATAAAACATGCAGGATGTGAATTAAATTAAGACTTGCACTCGAGACCAGGATAATGAAGACAATTCCAGTTTGGTTTTGACAGGATTAACATTTTGTCATTAGTTCTGGAGTGGTGTCCAAGGGCATGACATTTTCATCAGTGTGCCTGGCTATATTCAGGGCCTTAAAATATTGCTTCATACAATCTCTGACTGAACAAACTAAGATCCTTAACTCTGGGAAAGAACTAATTGGGCAGGAGTTGAAAAAAATCAGCATGGAGAAAATAATGACCTCCTGTTCCCTACCTTTTCCATAGAAATATTAGGAGGCATTCAATGACCTGTGTCCTGGCCTGTGTCAGCAATGGTGTGGCCAGAGGAATAGGGAGGTGCTCATGCCCCTGTGCTCAGCACTCCTGACCCACACCTCCAGTACTGTGCCCAGTTTGGTCACCACAGCACAGGAGGGACATTGAAGTGCTGGAGCAGTGCAGAGAAGGGCAACGAGGCTGGGGAGAGGTCTGGCAAACATGGCCTGTGAGGAGCAGCTGAGGGAGCTGGGGGTGTTTAGTCTGGAGGAGAGGAGGCTGAGAGGGGACCTTATTGCCCTCTACAGCTACCTAAAAGGAGGCTGTGGTGAGGCTGGAGCTGGTCTCTTCTCCCAAATTACTAATGCTAGGACAAGAGGAAATGGCCTCAAGTTGCACCAGGGGAGGTTTAGGTTGGACATTTGGAGGAAGTTCTTTTCTGAACAAGTGGTCAGGCACTGGAACAGGCTGCCTGGGGAGGTGGTGGAGTCTCCATCCCTGGAGCTGTTTAAAGGGAGAGTGGATGTGGTGCTTGAGGCTGTGGTCTGGTGATGAAGGATGCTGGGATGAAGGTTGAACTGGATGCTCCTGGTGGTCCTTTCCAACCATAGCAATGGTCTAGTTGACTGGCTAGGGCTGGGTGCTAGGTTGGACTGGATGATCTTGGAGGTCTCTTCCAACCTGGTTGATTCTATGATTCTATGATTAGATGTTGTGCTGAGGGATTTGGATTAGTCAAGGACTTGTCAGTGTGAAACAGATGATTGGACTCATTGAGCTTGGAGGTCTTTTCCAATCTAAGAGATTCTGTGAGTCTGTGATTCTGTGACAGAAATAACAGATTCAAAACACAGCCAGTAAGGCACTTGGATGATTTTAAGCCTCTCAGGGGTACTTCCTAATTGCAGAAGAAAACTAGCAATGAAACTCAGCTCGAAGTTCAGTACACAGGTAAAGTAGCTTATTAATCTAATAAGTCTGTGAGGCTGTTAATATCTGGGAGCTGTTTTCCTGAGCACTGCATGAACTGATGGAAGTTGCATTACAGCCCATAATGACTTTGCTGCTAAACTTTTATTGCTCCCTGTGCTCAGGGGGGGAAAAAAAACACCACATTTTAATAAACCATGAAACTTCAAGATGATTACATAAAAGCTGCTCCATAGTTGGAAGCAGGAGATGAAAGACTTCTCCTTGTTATTGGTTAAAGTGGAACCAGTTTCAAATCAGGTGCTAATCTGCTGCATCTATTTCTGCTGTGAATAAGGAGGGATAAATGAAGCAGTGCTGATTTGTTAGGGCTGTAAATCTTGCTATTATGTTCAATACAAGCCATCAACACAGCTTCTGAATTAATGAACAGAAAATTGGTCTGCTTAAGAGAAGAACAAATTGATCTCCATTACATTCCAAGCCAAACACTGTGAGATTTAGCTGGTCTGTAAAGCCATATTATCTCTGGCCTCAAAAGAGTCAATGAATAATATTCCTGGACTTCTGTTTTGAAGTGTGTGATTTGTTTCAGTGTAAAAGCACTTATTTAAGGGGGACATACCTCAATCAAAGACAAAAAAGCAGTGCAGCAACCTCTGTCTGTAATGAATTCTGTCCAGCAAGCTGATGAGAACTTGCAGCCTGATTTATAGTTGTCACTGCAGCTGATAAAGGTCATCTCTGCATCTCATTTTTTATACCTGCCTTTCTTTGGGGCTGCTGCTCAGTGCAAATGATGCTGAAAATGGTAACTTTCAGGCATGAAGCCATTTATTCCATTTCTTCAAGAGCAGAGTTCACTTGCCAACTCCTCCCCCTCTTTCAACTTCCAGGAAATTGTCTGGTCATTAGAATACCTTATGTGCCTGGCAGTGCAGACACAGACACACTCAGAGCACTGAAATTGGTCACTAGAGTACATTATGTGCCTGGCAGTGCAGACACAGACACACTCAGAGCACTGAAATTGGTCACTAGAATACCTTATGTGCCTGGCAGTGCAGACACAGACACACTCAGAGCACTGAAATTGGTCACTAGAACACCTTATGTGCCTGGGAGTGCAGACACAGACACACTCAGAGCACTGAAATTGGTCACTAGAATACCTTATGTGCCTGGCAGTGCAGACACAGACACACTCAGAGCACTGAAATTGGTCACTAGAATACCTTATGTGCCTGGCAGTGCAGACACAGACACACTCAGAGCACTGAAATTGGTCACTAGAATACCTTATGTGCCTGGCAGTGCAGACACAGACACACTTAGAGCACTGAAATTGGTTACTAGAATACCTTATGTGCCTGGCAGTGCAGACACAGACACACTCAGAGCACTGAAATTGGTCACTAGAATACCTTATGTGCCTGGCAGTGCAGACACAGACACACTCAGAGCACTGAAATTGGTCACTAGAATACCTTATGTGCCTGGCAGTGCAGACACAGACACACTTAGAGCACTGAAATTGGTCACTAGAATACCTTATGTGCCTGGCAGTGCAGACACAGGCACACTCAGAGCACTGAAATTGGTCACTAGAATACCTTATGTGCCTGGCAGTGCAGACACAGACACACTTAGAACACTGAAATTGGTCACTAGAATACCTTATGTGCCTGGCAGTGCAGACACAGACACACTTAGAGCACTGAAATTGGTCACTAGAATACCTCATGTGCCTGGCAGTGCAGACACAGACACACTCAGAGCACTGAAATTGGTCACTAGAATACCTTATGTGCCTGGCAGTGCAGACACAGACACACTCAGAGCACTGAAATTGGTCACTAGAATACCTTATGTGCCTGGCAGTGCAGACACAGACACACTCAGAGCACTGAAATTGGTCACTAGAATACCTTATGTGCCTGGCAGTGCAGACACAGACACACTCAGAGCACTGAAATTGGTCACTAGAATACCTTATGTGCCTGGCAGTGCAGACACAGACACACTCAGAGCACTGAAATTGGTCACTAGAATACCTTATGTGCCTGGCAGTGCAGACACAGACACACTTAGAGCACTGAAATTGGTCACTAGAATACCTCCCTGGGCAGCCCATTCCAATGCCAATCACTCTCTCTGACAACAACTTCCTCCTAACATCCAGCCTAGACCTCCCCTGCCACAACTTGAGACTGTGTCCCCTTGTTCCGTTGATGGCTGCTAGGCAGCAGAGCCCAACCCCACCCGGCTACATCCTCCCTTCAGGTAGCTACAGACAGCAATGAGCTCTGCTCTGAGCCTCCTCTGCTGCAGGCTGCACACCCCCAGCTCCCTCAGCCTCTCCTCACAGGGCTGTGCTCCAGGCCCCTCTCCAGCTTCGTCACCCTTCTCTGCACACCTTCCAGTGCTCATTCTCAACCCCTAAGATTGGTGAATACAGGAGATTTAAGTCCCCAGGTTGTTCTGAACTATATCAAATAAATGAGCCTTCAGTTAGCAGCACAATCAGCAAGGCTGGAAAACAAATTACAGCAGGTCAAGAGAGCAGAGGCAGCACACCCTGTGGGACACAGCCTGCATGGCTCCAGGGAGCCCAGGTCACATTGCACCTGGCTGCCTGTGCTGCCAGCATGCAGCCACTGGCAGAGGGCTGGGCACTGGGCTGCTATTTGTCATCCCTGCTGCAGTAGGAAGGTCCTTGGTAGCCACGACCTTGAGTGTGATCCACAGCATCCGACAGGCAGTCTGCATCTGATGAGGTTAGAAGCCCTTCAAGAATCAGGCTGAGACCCCTTTGCTGATGCAACAGCAGCTGGGACACAGCAGCAAATCACTCTCTCTGGCAGGAACTTCCTCCTAACATCCAGCCTAGACCTCCCCCACCACAGCTTGAGACTGTGTTCCCTTCTTCTGTTGCTGGCTGCCTGGCAGCAGAGCCCAACCCCACCTGGCTACAGCCTCTCTTCAGGGAGTTGCAGACAGCAATGAGGTCTGCCCTGAGCCTCCTCTTCTGCAGACTGCACACCCCCAGCTCCCTCAGCCTCTCCTCACAGGGCTGTGCTCCAGGACCCTCCCCAGCCTTGCTGCCCTTCTCTGGACACCTTCCAGCACCTCCACATCTCTCTGCAATTGAGGAGCCCAGAACTGGACACAGCACTCAAGGTGTGGCCTGAGCAGTGCTGAGCACAGGGGCACAAGAACCTCCCTTGCCCTGCTGGCCACACTGCTCCTGATCCAGGCCATCAGTCTGTTATACTTTGTGATGCTGATGCAAGGGAGCAACAGGGGACAGAGAACAGCTTGCCTTTAACAACATCACTACAGATTTTAATTCTGAGAGACAACTGAAATCCCATTTTTATCTTTCTGGCATTATGGGCCATTATCATTTACTGTTTGCAGCATATTATTTTTTTTTCCACATGAGAAGCTCAAAAGGAAAACTTCTTTAAATAGGTGATTTACTGTAATTGAGCTAAATGCTGTGTACCACATTACATTGGCATTTTAGATCCAGCATGATAGGATGTGCTTTATTATGCAAGAAGTGGTTTGAATTGCTCATCACCTCAATGTAGTTGCAGTTGCTGCATCAGTAGAAGCACTTTTACAGTAGTGCCAGTTATAGCTCAGGATAAATCCCATCTCAGCATGCATCTCTGGCAGGACTCTAAGTTAACTTGTCAGAAGTTTGGACAAGGCTGAATCTTGGGAAAACTTAAAAGTATAAAAATCAGGAAGTCCAAGCTGTTTCCCCTTTTTGTGTCATCCTAAAGTATAGGCTGGATG
Source organism: Pogoniulus pusillus (assembly GCF_015220805.1). Classification (NCBI taxonomy): domain Eukaryota; kingdom Metazoa; phylum Chordata; class Aves; order Piciformes; family Lybiidae; genus Pogoniulus; species Pogoniulus pusillus. The sequence continues at coordinate 19,781,479 of NC_087286.1, forward strand.
TCAGGAGGAAGTTGTTGGCAGAGAGAGTGATTGGCATTGGAATGGGCTGCCCAGGGAGGTGGTGGAGTGGCTGTGGCTGGAGCTGTTGAAGCCAAGCCTGGCTGAGGCACTTAGTGCCATGGTCTGGTTGATTGGCCAGGGCTGGGTGCTAGGTTGGGCTGGCTGAGCTTGGAGGTCTCTTCCAATCTGGTTGATTCTATGGTTCTATGATTAAACCTTTCAAGATCCAAACTCAAAACCCAACCCAACCACCACAAACCCGATGTTTTTCAGTCTCATTGAGAGAAAACCTCAGCACCAACCCTGAAATCCAAGGCAGAGCACACCTTTGAAATTTCAGTCCCAGATTTGAAACCAGGTACAATTCTGCTGCTGCCTATCCTTTGTGAGACTGAACTCCACTTCAAAGTGCCTCAATTGGGAACTCTGTAGGCTCAGATCATGGTGTAGTGGCACAGGCATGAAAAGCTGAGATCGTTTCAACTTCAAATAACTTCTTTTCCCTTCCTCTGCCTGCTTTTATATCACATTGCAGGAGAGGGAAAAGAGAGACTCTACAATGAGGAAAAAAGTTAATGAGAAATCCTTTGGAAAAAAAATCCTTCTTGACTCCAAATCATTCCAATTGCAAAACTGCTGCAAATTCTTAACAACAACAGTGAAAAGCTGTGCAGTTTCTTGCTGCCCTCCATTTATCTCTCTCTGTCGTGTCTGAGAGCAGCTGGGGACTTTGCAGCATGCTGAGCTGGCTGTAGCCTATTGCAGAGCTGAGTAATCTGTCTCAAGAATCCTCTGCCACCCTCTCTTCCTGTTGGGTTGTGCTCTTGCCATGTGCTCTTCAAACCCTGGCTGCTAGAGCAGGAAAAGCGGAGATGACTGCTAGATTAGCCAGGTCTGGCCAGCTGGAGATGCCAGGTTACAGTTACCCCTTGGATTCTCTGCCACTGACTTCCCACATTCAGCACAGGCCAAAACCAATACCACTCTGATCAACAAACTCCCCAGGAAATCTTTGCCAATATCTTTATCCAGACCCCATGTATTTAGACACAGAATAGACAAAGACATAGAATCAGCCAGGCTGGAAGAGAGCTCCAAGCTCAGCCAGGCCAACCTAGCACCCAGCCCTGGCCAATCAATCAGACCATGGCACTAAGTGCCCCAGCCAGGCTTGGCTTCAACACCTCCAGGCACAGCCACTCCACCACCTCCCTGGGCAGCCCATTCCAGTGCCAATCACTCTCTCTGCCAACAACTTCCTCCTCACATCCAGCCTAGACCTCCCCTGGCACAACTTGAGACTGTCCCCCCTTGTTCTGTTGCTGGTGCCTGGCAGAAGAGCCCAACCCCACCTGGCTACAACCTCCCTTTCTCATGGTCTTACCACGAGTCTGAACAGCAAAACAAAGTGCAGGCAACAGGTAGCAAGTATCAGCTTATTCCAGCTCCTCACTGGAATGTTGCAGGAGACACAGCCCCAAATACATAGACTGAGAGAATAAAACCTCCAGGGCTTTTGCCATAGTAGTTGATAGCTCACGAGAGCCCAAGCTACCATTCTTGCTTGGCTGCCCCCACCCTGCCTGCTCTGTGCAGGTACATTCACTCCAAGCATCCCCTGGTTGCTCCCCAGGCCCGTGAAGCATCACTCAGCGACCTCTCTCTCTCTTCTCTGCCACATGCACCTGTTCTTATCTGCCTCATTTAGTACATCTTCACACTGAGCAGTGCATAACCCAGAGTGCTGCAGATAAATGCAATAATCCATTTGACACTGGGGGGAAAAAAAGCAATCCATGAACAGATTCTCATTAAAATGTGACCTCATGGCTTGCCTCCTTAATTCCTTTGTGCATCTTCTTGCCTCTTTCTTTTGCCCCCAACCAAATCCCACTTGTTAGCAGCTACAATGGAGAGAAAGAACATATAAAGTGACTTTTTTCCCTGCTTATTATCATGGGCTGAAGCTCAGTACAAACTGTCCAAGATAGCAGGATATCAGCAAGCAGATTTGCTGTGTACAGAGGGTTGGATGAAGTTCTAACTGTCTTTCTCTGCAATAGTTCATTGTATCTTTCACATTAGTGCATCACTTCAGATGTGCCTGGAGAAGTATGACTGTGCTGAACCATAAAAGTGGTTTGGCAGAGCCATGGCCATCACCCTGATTCTATCCTTCTGAAAAGCAAGGTAGGTAAGGCATGAAATCCAGCATCCTACCCATCTGGGCTGCCCGTGCATGATTCCTGGCTTTGGACTGGTCACAAGAGGGCACCACGTTACAGAGCCAATGGAAGCGCTTGGAAAGGACCCTCCATAAATAATTACTTGTGATGCTGAGCAGCAGATCCGGCAAGGGATGGCACTAGGAGGAGCCAGCCCATGCCCAGCTGCAGAGGGACTGCGATCAGAGGAGCAGCTTGCAGTTCTACAGACAGTCACATCGGTTTGAAATGCATGAGGAGATGAAAAAGGCAGTGACAGTTAAGGCGACAGCTTCCCCTTATCATCCCAGCCCAGTCTGCCTGCAGTGACTGGGCCAGCTCCTGCAGCAAGCCTCATTCCACAGCCTAGAAATTATTCTGGGAGTTTTTCTTTCACTTAGAATCATAGAATCAACCGGGTTGGAAGAGACCTCCAAGCTCATCCAGTCCAACCTAGCACCCAGCTCTAGCCAATCAACCAGACCATGGCACTAAGTGCCCCAGCCAGGCTTGGCTTCAACACCTCCAGCCACAGAGACTCCACCACCTCCCTGGGCAGCCCATTCCAATGCCAATCACTCTCTCTGACAACAACTTCCTCCTAACATCCAGCCTAGACCTGCCCTGGCACAACTTGAGACTGTGTCCCCAGCACAAGAAGGACACAGAACTGCTGAAGCCAGTCCAGAGGCAGACACCAGGATGCTGAGAGGGCTGCAGCAGCTCTGCTACGAGACCAGGCTGAGAGAGTTTGGGCTCTTCAGCCTGGAGAAGAGAAGGCTTTGAGGAGATCATATAGTGACCTTCCAGTGTCTGAAGGGGACCTACAGGAAGGCTGGGGAGGGACTGTTGACAAGGTCTTGTAATGACAGGACGAGGAGGAATGGGTTTGAACTGGCAGAGGGGAGATTCAAACTGAATGTTAGGAGGAAGTTGTTTGCAGTGAGGGTGGTGAGACACTGGCACAGGTTGCTCAGAGAGGCTGTGGCTGCTCCATCCCTCGAGGTGTTCAAGGCCAGATTGGATGAGGCCTTGAGTGACCTGTTCTAGTGGAAAGTGTCCCTGCCTATGGCAGGGGGTTGGGACTGGCTGAGCTTTGCGGTCACTTCCAACCTAAACCATTCTAACATTCTGTGATAAGGACATAGTGGATGCAGGAGGCTCACTTGGTAAGTGATGTGGGAGAGGTGCAAGGTGAGCTTGGAGGATCAGCAAGGGGGGTTAGAAGCAGAAGGATTAGTTACACAGATCTAAGCAGAAACCCAGACACTGGGAGATAGAGGCACACACTCTGTCTTACTATATCTGTGTCCTTGTTGTTATCCATCTCAGCAAGCCTATAAGTGCAGCAGGCATCATCACTGTTTCCTTTTCACAGCCTAGCATCTAATTTCTCTCATTAAAATATTCTAATTAGCCTCAAACCAGCACAAAACAGGACTTTGGATGGGGCAAACTTTTGGTCCTTTCCGGTTCTTAATTGAATTCTCCCTGATGTGAGGTTTATGTATCTACATTTTAAAGTCTAATTATAGTCCCTTGATCAGTGGTAATTATCTCATTCTAAAGTTCATGTCATGAATTATGTAAGTCCAGTACTACTTCTTGTAAGAAAGAGGAAAATGCTGCTTCTTAAATGTTCAACAGCTTAATGCAGTCAGGAGATCCAAACTCGCCAGAGACCTTTTTTCTAAGATAAGTAAATCTTTGCCTGCTCAATTTTCAATTACAAATATCTGACACACAGTTGGATCACCAGAAACTCCAGCAGTTCCTAACTCCAAATCATTACACTGTGGTATCTCTGCATAGATTTACTGACCATGCTGGCCAGGCTGATGCCCATCTACAAGAAGGGCTGGAAGGAGGAACTGGGAAATTGCAAAGCTGTCAGCCTGACCTAAGTGCCAGGCAAGTTTGTGGAACAGGTCATGCTGAGTGCTGTCACAAAGCACCTACAGGATGCCCAAGGGATCCTGGGCTGGCTCAGGAGCAGTGTGGCCAGCAGGACAAGGGAGGTTCTTCTGCCCCTGTGCTCAGCACTGCCCAGGCCACAGCTTGAGTGCTGTGTCCAGTTCTGGGCTCCTCAATTCAAGAGAGATGTTGAGGTGCTGGAAGGTGTCCAGAGAAGGGCAACGAAGCTGGGGAGGGGCCTGGAGCACAGCCCTGTGAGGAGAGGCTGAGGGAGCTGGGGGTGTGCAGCCTGCAGCAGAGAAGGCTCAGGGCAGACCTCATTGCTGCCTGCAGCTACCTGAAGGGAGACTGTAGCCAGGTGGGGTTGGGCTCTGCTGCCAGGCAAGCAGCAAGAAGGGGACACAGCCTCAAGTTGTGGCAGGGGAGGTCTAGGCTGGATGTGAGGAGGAAGTTGTTGGCAGAGAGAGTGATTGGCTTTGGAATGGAGTTGCTGTCCCTGGAGCAACTGGGCTGAAGAAGGCTGGGGCACTTAGTGCCATGGTCTAGCTGACTGGCCAGGGCTGGGTGCTAGGTTGGAGTGGATGAGCTTGGAGGTCTCTTCCAACCTGCTTGATTCTATGATTCTTCTCTCTTTTTTGTTTTTTACCTTATTATCTCCTAGGTGCTCCTTTCTCAAAACTTTCCCACCCTTAGACTGTTAGGAAAATCTTCAAGTTCATGCAGCCCTCACTCTTGATCTCCTCACCTACAGTTTAAAACTGAGTTCCCTCTATCTGACCAGATCTACTCAGCAGTGCTGGATTTAAATCAGATCTATTTCTTGCTCCCTCCCAAAGCAACCCTCCTTCTAGTGAGACACTGTCAAATTCTTGAGCAAGGGGGATCACTGAGCTCTATTGAATGCAGCTAGTTCCACGACCCAGGAGGAGTATGGTTTCTTTCTCTCCCTTTTCTCCCCTGTTTTATACTCCTATGAATAGAATAGAACAGAATAGAATCAACCATGTTAGAAGAGGCCTCCAAACCTATCCAGCCCAACCTAGCACCCAGCTATAGACAATCAACCAGACCATGGTACTAAGTGCCCCAGCCAGGCTTGGCTTCAACACCTCCAGGCACAGAGACTCCACCACCCCCCTGGGCAGCCCATTCCAATGCCAATCACTCTCTCTGCCAACAACTTCTTCCTAACATCCCCTGGCACAACTTGAGACTGTGTCCCCTTCTTCTGTTGCTGGGTGCCTGGGAAGAGGCAATGGAAAAAAAGCCAATGCTATTTTGGCCCCAAATGCTGCAGTGGGGCTGTAATTGCAGCCATCCTTTTAAAGGCTCATCGAGGACAACTGGCACAGCAGTTAGTTCATCCTTCCCTGGGGGCTGGGGTCTCACTGTTATCTGCTTTGCAGGCAGCAGCTAGGGAAGCTATCAGCAGCATACTGTACCATTAGTCCTTCACCTGGATCTCTCCCTACCACCTACTGAGAGAGCATCTAATCCCTCTCCCAGTTAAACCCTCACAAACCCACTGCTTTTCCTCTGGCTCTGAGAGCAGTGGGGTTTAATTTCAACCCCCTTTGAACCAGGTAGGGAAAAAAAAACCAACCCTAAAAAATTACCTGGAGTCAAACTGTTAAGCAGGTAGGCAGAACTGCTCTCTCTGTGTTTCTTTATTTCCAGCAGCAGAAGCACCACAGATGTGAGCTGCACCTTCAAAAGCCCCCCACGGATATCTGCTGCTCCCCATGGCAGCATGCTGTTTCCTTCCCATTTCTGTGCCTGCTGTTCTCCTCCTCTTTTTATTAATCAAAAGGCTTCCCCACAGTGAAGTGGGTGCAGTTCCAGCCTGGCTGGCTGGCTGCAAGCACCCAGCACTGAATTTAGCAGCTCTGCAATTGCCACTAGCAATACAGAGCGTGGAAACGCCACCGTGCACCTTGGTATGACATAAAGCATGACAATGGGGAGGAGCAAAGAAGGCAGTTTCTACCTGAGTGCCATGGATCTGCAAACAAACACAACACACAAGGAAACTCCAAGGGGTCTTAAATTTCATGCACCTGTTCCATCTTCCAATGATTCCCCAAAGCTGCTTTTCGCTAGCAGACATGATAAGGGCAGGAGGCACTGCCTTGCTGCTGAGTGTGCTTGAAAGAAAAGCACTCATTTGAGTGGAGATGGCATGACAGGGAGATGGGAATTCTGGATTTGCTGGTGGCTATAAAAAGTACAGAAAGCCAGCTCAGGGATCCAACAGGTAAGTCTGACCATCACTCTACCTGTAGGGGGAAGCCATAGGGAAATAACTGGGCAATTGTAAGGAGTAGGTGTGTTGGGGTTTGAGCAGAATTGGGCAGTCTGCAGGGGCCCTGGGGGTCTGGGCTGATGAAAAGCTCAACTCCTGTTGAGGGTGAGTACAGCCCAAACACAACCCTGTGCTGGGCTGCAGCAAGAGCAGTGTGGGCAGCAGGGCAAGGGAGGGGATTCTGCCCCTTGGCTCTGCTCTCCTCACACCCCACCTGCAGTCCTGGGGGCAGTTCTGGAGCCCCCAACACAAGCAGGACATGGAAGTGTTGGAGCCAGTGCAGAGGAGGCCACCAAGATGCTGAGAGGGCTGCAGCAGCTCTGCTATGAGGACAGGCTGAGAGAGTTGGGGTTCTGCAGCCTGGAGAAGAGAAGGCTTGGAGGAGACCTTGGAGTGGCCTTCCAGGATCTGAAGTGGGATACAGGAAGGCTGTGGAGGGACTATTGACAAGGTCTGGTAATGAGAGGATGAGGAGGAATGGGTTTAAAGTGGCAGAGGGGAGATTCAGAGTAGATGTTAGGAAAGGGTTCTTTGCAGTGAGGGTGGTGAGACACTGGCACAGGTTGCCCAGGGAGGTTGTGGAGCACAGAAGCACCCAGTGTGATCTTTGATCAGATTCTGTGCTTCTGTGCTCCACAACCTCCCTGGAGGTGTTCAAGGCCAGGGGTGGATAAGGCCCTGAGCAACCTGTTCTAGTGGGAGGTGTCCCTGCCTATGACAGAGGGTTGGAACTGGCTGAGCTTTGAGGTCCCTTCCAACCTAAACCATTCTATGTTCTATGAACTGAGGCAACTATGTGAGCCCCATCTGGCAGCACCTGGCTCAAGAGTGCCTGTGTGGAGGTGCAGCTCCTTCCTGATGCAGACTCCAAACAAGCACAACAATGCAGACTGCACTGGCTACGGAAGACAACTTTGTTCCTCCAGTCAGGAATAGAAAGATGAGTTTTCCTTTCACACTGACAGCCAAACCATGACAAGGGAGAGGCTCCTGCTTCCTTACAACTCAGGCAGCTGCCTGGAAGCAGCCTGTCTTCTCGTCCTATGGACAAGCAGCCCAGTGAAGCCTGCACTCCATCCACCCATGGTGTGGCCATCTAGCAAGACAATTTTAGTCTTAAGGACTGTCAAAGCATCATCATAAGGCAAACCTTTCTCACAATGAAAAACATTAGAAGTTACAAAGTTCTTAATATCTCTGCAAAGCAAACCATAAATAATTCATTTCCTCCCCACTCATCTGCATCATTTGCAATGCATCATTGCTTTTGTCAGTACAGACAATGCATTTGCTCTGCTCAGAACAGGCTTGGGGGCACGTGGGCTGCCCAAGGACTGTTGATCTGAGCATCATTACTAAAGGTAAACTGAAATAAATCACCTCAGTTACTACACAATGATTTTTTTTTTCAGCACAAGCAAATAAAACTGATTAGTTCCAGGTCATTAAATTCAATATTGGACTTTAAAAGAGCCCAGAGCTTCTGTAATGTTATTAGTAAAACATGTAACAAAACATGGGCTTCAGTATTACTCTATTGTATTTAGCTATTAGTTATTAGTGCACTTTTCAGAAGGATGTGCTGGTTTGAGCCTAATTTGAATGATGTAATGAGAGAAATTAGTTGCTAGGCTGTGAAAAGGAAACAGTGGTGATGGCTGCTGCACTCATAGGCTTGCTGAGATGCACAAAAGCAAGGACACAAACACAGATAAGACAGTGTCAGTGTGTGTGTGTCTGTTGGTGCGTTGGGCTTCTTCTCTGTAACTAATCCTTCTGCTTCTAACCCCCCCTGGCCAATCCTCCAAACTCACCTGTATGTAAGGCAAAATCTGAGATACAGTAGAAGGGTGGGAAGGAGGTGGAAGGGTGGTTGGGAGCCCCTCCTGGGCACTCTGGTTTCTGGGAGGGCTGCTGTGTTTCTGTATTACCTTTAGCTTACAGATTTCTGTAAGTAGATGTATATATATTGTAAATACCTGCTTGGATATTAGAAACATAGAATCAACCAGGTTGGAAGAGAGCTCCAAGCTCAGCCAGGCCAACCTAGCACCCAGCCCTAGACAATCAACCAGACCATGGCACTAAGTGCCCCAGCCAGGCTTGGCTGCAACACCTCCAGGCACAGCAACTCCACAACCTGCCTGGGCAGCCCATTCCAATGCCAATCACTCTCTCTGACAACAACTTCTTCCTAACATCCAGCCTAGACCTCCCCTGGCACAACTTGAGACTGTGTCCCCTTCTTCTGTTGCTGGGTGCCTGGCAGCAGAGCCCAACCTCACTTAGCTAATATGCCTTACATCCATGCAAAGCTCTATTCACCAGAGGGAAGATGGAGATAGCTCCACAGAAAAACCTCATTCTCTGTTCCTGCCAAAGTTGACTTCATTGTCATTCTCTTGTGCCACAGCAAACAAAGAAGATAGCAGTAAAGGTCTCACTAAAATATCTCTTCCTTCATTAGAGCCATTAGGGATACCAGTGCTAAAACAAGGACACTAGACAAACAATTCTGCAGTGCAGTACAGCTAATATTTTCCACTATTATTATTCCCAGAGAGTCATTATGGGCAGCAGCATTCCCCCAGAGCACACAGCCTGAGAAAGATCTCCTGCCCACCAGCAGATGTGTTTGTGAAGGTGCCTTCATCTGCAATTGCTTTCCTCTGTAGCTGAATTGGTAGAAGGAGTCAGAGACAGCTGTGCTCAGGGCAGCTGGGGAACATGTTAATTCAGCACTATCCTTTAACACTTCTCTCTTCTCATTATAGGTATAAAGATTGTTCCCAATAGGCACAGTAGACAAGGAAAGCCAAACATGAGGAGGGATTCAATCCAGTTCCTCATTAAATGCAAAAGAAAAACTCTTAACTCCACTGGTAATACAGGAGCTGGACTGGAACCTACTTGTACAACACACCACAAAGCAGCTCATTTTCACCAAAGCTGGTTCAGATTGCAGCAGTCTCCAGTGAGAGCCTGCCCTAAAACAGCTCTCCTCCAGCAAACACTGCATGCATGTGCTGATTTTAGTTGGGATAGAGTTGATTTTCTTCATAGTAGGTGGCATGGGGTTGTGGGTTGGATTTGTGCTGGAACCACTGTTGGCAACACAGGGATGTTTCCATTACTGGAAGCATTACAGTGCTTGCTCAGAGTCAAGGCCTATTCTTCTCCTCACATCACCCTACCAGCAAGCAGGCTGGAGGTGCACAAAGACTTGGCAGGGGACACAGCTGACCCCAACTAACCAGAAGGACATTACATACTATAGGATGTTATGCTTAGCCTATAAAGCTGGGGGTAGAAGAGAGGAAGGATGCTACAGTGCCTTGTCTTCCCCAGGAACTGATACATGTGCTGGATGCCTGCTCTCTTGGGGAGGGCTGAACACCTGCCTGCCCAAGGGAAGTGGTGGCTGAATTCCTTGTTTTGCCTTTTCTTTTGCTTGTGCAGCTTTGCTTTACCCACTACACTGTCTTGCTTTCTAACTTTTATCCTCCTGAGTCTCTACCCCACCCAAGCAGGGCACAGTGAGTGAGTGGCTGGGTGGGGTTACACCATGGCAGTGCATTCATTCAAGTATTCTTTGGTTTTCCCTTGGCCAGAAAATAGAAAGCAGCAGAGGATAAAAAGAACCCAGAGCTTGTGTGCAAGCACCAGCCCAGCTGCTGCTAGCCTGTGGCTTGCCTGTGGCTTGCAATGCTCTACCTCTCTGCTGGGGGAAAAAAAGTAGGTTAGAAGGGGATTATAAATCTGATAGAATCATAGCATCATAGAATCAACCAGGTTGGAAGAGATCTCCAAGCTCATCCAGTCCAACCTATCCCCCAGCCCTAGCCAATCAACCAGACCATGGCACTAAGTGCCCCAGCCAGGCTTGGCTTCAACACCTCCAGGGATGGCAACTCCACCACCTCCCTGGGCAGCCCATTCCAATGCCAATCACTCTCTCTGCCAACAACTTCCTCCTAACATCCAGCCTAGACCTCCCCTGGCACAACTTGAGACTGTGTCCCCTTGTCCTGTTGCTGGCTGTCTGTTTGTGGTAAAATAATGACTGACAGTGCTCCAGCCACATCTTCTATCCAGGTGGTACTGCACTTACTGAATGCTGGGAGATGATCAGGCAATGACAGTCACTTTCAGTGCCTAGCTGTGAGCTACGAGCCCATTGGAGTGCCCTAACTAAGACAATATATAGTAACAGAGCAGTGATGCTTGCATATTTATCAGAAGGAAAGCTGGAACAACATTTTGAGGCCTGAAGTTTTGGGCATGGTTCTGGGCAACCAGCTCTGGTTATCCTTAATTGAGCAGGGACCTGGACAAGCCAGTCTCCTGAGCTCCCTTTCCAACCCCAAATGCTCCTTGAATCTGCAGTTTCAGGAGCAAAATCAAGAATGGAAGGAAAAAAAGATGGAAATTAAAAACAGAGATGCCCAAGGAGCAGGGAAGGAAAGCAAAGAGGTTATGTTCATGCCTCACTCACCAGTTATCCACTTAGCCTCTGGGTCATGAATTTTGAAGTCACTGCTGAAGAGATCTTCCACTGTTATCTTCTTCTTCTGAGACAAGCTGTTGTCTTCAACTGCAAAACGTTTGGAAACAACCTGTCATTACATCAGCTTTGAAACAGACCTGAAAGCACAGCAGCTGTGACTGCTGCCACAGCACACCTCACTCACAAACAATGCACATAAAGCCTTCTGCCACACTTAATCCTCTTCCCATTGCTACCACCATGAAGATACCACCTAGTGAGTGGTTCATAAGCAGCAACCTCCTGGTTACTTGTGCCTGGATTCAGCAACTACATACATTTTGAGACACAACCTGATCAAAAAGGCATTAAAAAGGCCTGAGAACATACCTATAGATCATAGAATAGAACAGAATCAATCAGGTTGGAAGAGACCTCCAAGCTCATCCAGTCCAACCTATCCCCCAGCCCTGGCCAATCAACCAGACCATGGCACTAAGTGCCTCATCCAGGCTTTGCTTCAACACAGAGGTGGAGCAGGAAGGCTGCCTGTTTGCTGTGTCTGGCCACTGTCTTTTGGGTACAGAAAGACTGCCAGAGGCAGAAGGGGGATGAGGTCTGCCCAAGGATTGAGCAGAGATGGGAGCTGCTGTTGTGCTGGCCAGGGCTGTGGCCATTAACACCCACTCACTCCCAAGGGCACATTGCTGTGCTGTGGGTAACCTGTTATCCACCAGGACCCCCAGGTCCCTCTGCACCGGGCTGCTCTCCAGCAGATCACCTCCCAGCCTGTACTGCTGCAGTTTATTATCCCTCCCTAGATGCAGGACTCTGCACTTGTCCTTGTTGAACTTCATCTGGTTCCTCTGTACCCAGCTCTGTCTGTCCAGGTCTCTCTGGATGGCTGCACAGCCTGCAGCTGCATCAGCCAAGCCTCCCAGCTCGGTGTCATCAGCAAACTTGACACCAAGGTATCCTGTGCTGGGACCTTGCACCATGGTGAGGACTAACTGGAACGTTTCTCTGAAGTTCCACTGGCCTACATTTCCCACTGCAATAAATAAAACCATGCAAAAAAAACCAGCCTTGGCATAAAACACCCACAGAGATTTGGCTGAGGACTTGCATTAATGTGTCTTGGAAGCCACCACACTGAGCAGTGTGATTGAAACCTCAGTCAGACTTGGGAAAAGATGAAAATTGGTGACTATAATTTGCTTGGGTACAAAGGAGAGTTGGCATCAAAACAACTCGGAGTGTTTCACAGGGAATTTGCCTAGGTAACTTTCAATGGTTCCAAGTACCTCAGAGGCTTCAATTTAGTGCAATAAAGAAGACTTTTAGTGCAATAAAGACTTTTTTTGCCCCTCTAATAAATGGCACAGAGTCTGACTCCACTGCTTCTAATCACCAATGTGTTCAGCCTAGGAAGTTCAGTGCTAAATAACACTAGAGACAGCTTAGACTCTACGATACCAACAGACCCCAGGCACGAGAATGCTGTAGTGAGGAGGGATGCTGAAGCAGATCCCTGCTGTGGAAAAACTCAGAGTGTGCTCTCACAGGTTCCTTTAAAGATCAAATGTGTTTAAAGCTCACTGAAAGGTTTCTATGCAAATATTTTTTCAGCCAAAATGGAATGTTGGAAACGAATTATTCATGGAAGGTGACTGCTTATCACAGCAAGGAAAAAGCCACAGCTGGGGGGGGGGAAAGAAGGAATATATTCATCAAAAGTGCTGGCTTCAGTTTGCCTCTACACAAAATTCATCTTGGAGCAAATTAAAATACATTTTCATCTTAATTAAGTACCCACTATAGAGTTCTGTGGCACCACACATATATTTATGGAATCAGAATCAAGCAGGTTGGAAGAGACCTCCAAGCTCAGCCAGTCCAACCTAGCACCCAGCCCTAGCCAGTCAACCAGACCATGGCACTAAGTGCCTCATCCAGTCTCTTCTTCGACACCTCCATGGACAGCAACTCCACCACCTCCCTGGGCAGCCCATTCCTCACTCTACCACTCTTGGTTTTGCAGGAGACCACCCAGCACACTGCTGCCATTTTCCAAATACTGAGAAATGCATCATGATGCAAGTCATGGGCCTAGCTGACCACTTCTCTTTCAACATGAACTACACTCTAGGAGGAAGTTCTTCACAGAGAGAGTGATTGGCATTGGAATGGGCTGCCCAGGGAGGTGGTGGAGGCACCGTCCCTGGAGGTGTTCAAGCAAAGCCTGGCTGGGGCACTTAGTGCCATGGTCTGGTTGACTGGATAGGGCTGGGTGCTAGGTTGGACTGGATGAGCTTGGAGGTCTCTTCCAACCTGGTTGATTCTATGATTCTATGCCATGTATGTCCCAAAGAACTCTGTGTAGGCATCTGTGAGAGTCTAAATCCTCTCTCTCTCATTCATCAACAAAGACAAAGATTGCATCATCTCTCCACAATCAACAAAGATAAAGATTGCCTTTGTTAACCTCCTGGGCTCAGAGGAGGTGCTTGGCCAAAAGCTCAGGGATGCAAATCCACAGGGGGTGCCTTGGAGGAAATTCCTGGCCCTCAGCCTGGCTTGAATGCTCAGGATGCGTGCATCTTATGTCAGCTACTCTGAAGAGAAAAGGCTTCTGTGTATTCAGGGAATGGACAGGTAAGCAGTGCAGGGAGGGGGCAGAGGTTCTCCCCTGGGGCTGCTGCTGGATCCCTGCAAAGGCATGAACACACAGAGAGATTTCCTGGAGAGCTGCACCTGGACACCGAGCTAAAAAACTGTATAAAAAGACATGAGCAATGCCTGCCAAGGTGTGGACCTCCACCAGAGCAGCACATCCACCAGACCACCACCAGAGCAGCACATCCACCAGAGCACCACCAGAGCAGCACATCCACCAGAGCACCACCAGAGCTACACCTCCACCAGAGCACCACCAGAGCTACACCTCCACCAGAGCACCACCAGAGCTACACCTCCACCAGAGCACCACCAGAGCTACGCCTCCACCAGAGCACCACCAGAGCAGCACATCCACCAGAGCACCACCAGAGCTACGCCTCCACCAGAGCACCACCAGAGCAGCACATCCACCAGAGCACCACCAGAGCTACACCTCCACCAGAGCACCACCAGAGCAGCACATCCACCAGAGCACCACCAGAGCTACGCCTCCACCAGAGCACCACCAGAGCAGCACCAGAGCAGCACATCCACCAGAGCACCACCAGAGCTACACCTCCACCAGAGTACCACCAGAGCTACGCCTCCACCAGAGCACCACCAGAGCACCACCAGAGCTACACCTCCACCAGAGCACCACCAGAGCAGCACATCCACCAGAGCACCACCAGAGCAGCACCTCCACCAGAGCACCACCAGAGCTACACCTCCACCAGAGCACCACCAGAGCTACGCCTCCACGAGAGCACCACCAGAGCAGCACATCCACCAGAGCACCACCAGAGCTACACCTCCACCAGAGCACCACCAGAGCTACACCTCCACCAGAGCACCACCAGAGCTACACCTCCACCAGAGCAGCACCAGAGCAGCACCAGAGCAGCACATCCACCAGAGCACCACCAGAGCTACACCTCCACCAGAGTTCCTGATGAACTCCACAGAAGACCATCCCTGGGCCACACACCTATCTCTCTCTCCCCCCATCTGTGGCTGATGGTAATACAATCCCTGCTCTTTTCTTTCCCTGCTGCTTCTCTTTTTCTCCATTGCTCTCTGTGTCCTCTTCTCCCTCTGCCTCTGTTTTGTTTGCCTTTATCCTTTAGTAAATAGCTTTGTGGTGCTCTCTGCTCTCGCTTGCACCTTAATTTCACAACACGGAAATCTATCAGAACAGATCTTGCTCCTCTGGACAGAGATAACGTTGATCTCTGTTCTCTGGACCTTGACAGCATCACAGGACATTCAGCACTGGGTTTAGAGCTTCTGCACGTTGCATGCCTTGGTACTGCAGTGCAAAAGAAGCCTTTGAACCAACAGCAGCCAGAGAAGGGCCAAGAGACACAGGAAAAAGTAAGGAACTCAGAGGCACAATGCAAAAGGTCTTTTGTAGTAGTATTGCAGAGTCAGGCTGGCCTCCAATTTCATCATCAGGAGGGAGACTTAAACATACTTGAAGCATTCAGAAGCACAGAGGTCCATGCCAGACTGCATCACCCACTTGACACACTTTCAGGGAAGATGCCAGTCCCACATTTGGCAGCAGCTTCCCAAGAACAACCACAAGATTGCTTTGCCTGCTTCCTTCACTACTCTCCTGCCCCTTCCTTGCCTCTTGTTCAAAAATCTGTCACTTCTTTTTAGGTTTGGCTACCAAAGCATAAATGTTTCTCCTTCCAGTGAACTATTTTATGGCAGGAAAATGCAGACTCTGCTTCTTATTTTGGACAGGCTCCTCCATCTTCACCACTCCTACCTTACTGGGAAGTGCTATCCCTAGGCAGAATTACCAGGGTAGCACTTCCTACATTTGTCAAGCCAGTCTCAATGTCTCACTTAGCACTGGCTGGTGGGAAATGTCTGTGAAATGAGCCTCCTGCTACCCTCTGACATGGTGAATCCTTGTAATGAGCTCCAGGGCCAGTGGCCCAAGAGAAGACCTAGCTGCTGCCAAGCCACAGCAGCAACCCAAGCTATCTGATTTTACCCTTGGCAGAGCCTCACCATGATGCAGCCTGAATCCATAATAAAAACAGAAGCAGTACTGAGCTCAGAGCTCTTTATTTGTATGTAAGACACAGCTCTGAAACATCAGCAAAGGAAAAGAAATAAGCCAGGCCCAGCTCAGCAGCAAATCAGCTAACTGCAAGTCTCCAAACATGTGAATGAGAGACTTGGCATTGGCAGTGACTTTACTATGTCAAAGTTTCAAGCACAGAGACTCTCTCAGCACTCTGTGTGGTACTGCTGCTAAGTGCAGACCCACAACTGTGTGATTGTTGTGTTTGCAGGTGTGTGTGCACAGCCACAGAATCTCTGTCTGCATGCACATACAGGCAGCAGCACACAAACACCCCGGGGAGGTTTATGTATAATTGAATCAGGGTATTTCATAGAATCAGGCAGGGTTGGAAGGGACCACAAGGAGCAGCCAGTTCCAACCTCCCTGCCATGCCCAGGGACACCCTACCCTAGAGCAGGCTGCACACAGCCTCAGCCAGCCTGGCCTCAAACACCTTCAAGGATGGAGCCTCAACCTGGGCAACCCATTCCAGGCTCTCACCATTCTCATGATGAACAACTTCCTCCCCACGGCCAGCCTGACTCTCCCCACCTCCAGCTTTGCTCCATTTCCCCCAGTCCTGTCACTTCCTGACATCCTAAAAAGTCCCTCCCCAGCTTTTTTGTAGCCCCCTTCAGATCCTGGAAGGCCACAAGAAGGTCACCTGGGAGCCTCCTCTGCTCCAGACTGCACAGCCCCAACTCTTTCAGTCTGTGCTCACAGCAGAGCTGCTGCAGCCCTCTGAGCATCCTCCTGGCCCTGCTCTGGACACACTCCAGCATCTCCACATCCCTCTTGTAATGAGGGCTCCAGAACTGGATGCAGTACCCCAGGTAGCGTCTCAGCAGAGTGGAGCAGAGAGAGAGAATCACTTTCACATTCCCACTTTATACTACCTATAACCTGATAATATTCTCTGATCCTCAACCTCCCTGGAGGTGTTCAGGACCAGGTTGGATGAGGCCTTGAGCAACCTGTTCTAGTGGGAGGTGTCCCTGCCTATGGCAAGGGGTTGGAACTGGATGAGCTTTGGGCTCCCTCAACCTTAACCATCCTATGATTCTATAGGTCCTGTCCTCCAACTGACTGCTCTGTGCAGATGTCTCTCATGTCCTGGCACATCTACAGTGCCACTCCTGGTCTGTTCAGATAACCACGCTTCAGGCTTCTATCTTCAGCTCAGCAGCCTGGATCTTTGAATTGAAATGTAAAACTCTCAAATAGTCTACCTGAGAATGGCCTTGAACTCAGCCTCACATCAAGATAAAGGACAAGAAGGATTATTCCTTTGAAGTTGACTTTGCAGTCAGTTTGGCATCCCTTTACCCTTGGAAGTGTAAAATTACAGAAGAGAACTGAAATGGAAGTGAGTTAAAGGTGATAAATACCTGGTGTCAGGAGTATTACAGAGGTGACAATCAGGGAGCAGATCACGAGGATAACAAGTAAGGCAATTGCAATTCCTTTCCAGTTCCTTTGTGGAGG
The DNA here is from genome assembly GCF_015220805.1 of Pogoniulus pusillus. Classification (NCBI taxonomy): domain Eukaryota; kingdom Metazoa; phylum Chordata; class Aves; order Piciformes; family Lybiidae; genus Pogoniulus; species Pogoniulus pusillus. The sequence goes on from NC_087286.1 coordinate 19,798,611, forward strand.
ATTACTTCCCACCAGCTCCTAGAAACATCAAAGGAAAGCAAACATTGAGAGAAGTTTCTTGCAGAAGGAAGCAAGCAGCAGAATCCAAACAGCAATGCAGAACCACCTCATGCCCCCTGCGACCACAGCAGGTGAAGCCTGTAATCCAAACACAATTCCTGCCATTCTAATGGATTGGGTATTAACTGAACTCATTTCAAGTCAGAGTATATAATGAATACATTCAATGCATCCATAGGATGCTCAGTGGTGTAACTCAGACTTCCTACTGCCTCCTCACATAGAGACAGCAGCTGCCCACACCAGCACTCATACAAACTCACTTATCAAAACCAGCTTCCTACCAATTCTCATTAAGGCTGGGAATAAAGAGCTGTACAGTAGCTTTCAAGAGACTTCTCTAATGAAATGCTAGAGAGGATAAATAATTCACAGGGAGATGTATGGAGACACAAATCAATAAAGCTATTCCCATGGTGAACTTTCCTTTTGCTGTCTTCCCAGAAAACATCTCCTCTCCTCAGGTCACCCTGCACACATTTCCAGGTTGGCAGGTCAAAGGATACAAAGACAGGATTCATGGAAGAGTGGCAGAGAGGAGATTCAAAGCAGATGTTAGGAAAGGGTTGTTTGCAGTGAGGTGGTGAGACACTGGCACAGGTTGCCCAGGGAGGTTGTGGAGCACAGAAGCACCCAATGTGATCAAACATCGAAGATCACATTGGGTGCTTCTATGCTTCACAACCTCCCTGGAGGTGCTCAAGACCAGGCTGGATGAAGCCTTAAGCAACCTGTTCTAGTGGGAGATGTCCCTGGCAGGGGGTTGGAACTGGCTGATCTTTGAGATGCCTTCCAACCTAAACCATTCCATGATTCTGTGCCCAGTAAATCCATTAAATATAATCACATCCATCACATTTCACAGTAAAAGCTCCATCACTGTTCACTGATTAGCTCTGACCTCACTGGGGCTGTACCATAGGTTCTATCTGTGATGCACTCAGCACCCCTGCTCACAAGACAGGTTTTTATCAAGTGTTGTGTTGGCATTCACAAGATCTTAAATATTTATTGCACTTTATCTCTTCCATGCTTTTTGTTGGATTCCCTTTAGCACTGTGCATTAAAGGTGATTTCATGCATGCAGTGAAGCATCTCCCCAGGAGCTTTGGGAAGTATCAGTGCACTTCACTTTGCTGGAAGACTGATTTCACTCAAGTGATCTGGCCTTACAGCCAGAACAACTCTGGTGCTCCTCCTCCTCAGCCTCACTGCTTTAGAATTTCTGCCTCATTCCCTTTGTTAGGAGGGATGATGAGTCTAAGACAAGTATAGAAACATAGAATCAACCAGCTTGGAGGAGACCTCCCAGATCATCCAGTCCAACATAGCACTCAGACAAGGAGGTTCTTCTGCCCCTGTACTCAGCACTTCTCAGGCCACACCATGTGTGTTGTGTCCAGTTCTGGGCTCCTCAGTTCAAGAGAGATGTTGAGGTGCTGGAAGGTGTCCAGAGAAGGGCAACAAAGCTGGGGAGGGGCCTGGAGCACAGCCCTGTGAGGACAGGCTGAGGGAGCTGGGGGTGTGCAGCCTGCAGAAGAAGAGGCTCAGGGCAGAGCTCATTGCTGTCTACAACTACCTGAAAGGAGGCTGTAGCCAGGTGGGGTTGGGCTCTGCTGCCAGGCAAGCAGCCACCAATAGAACAAGGGGACACAGCCTCAAGTAGTGCCAGGGCAGGTCTAGGCTGGATGTCAGGAGGAAGTTCCTGCCAGAGAGAGTGACTGGCATTGGAATGGGCTGCCCAGGGAGCTGGTGGAGTTGCTGTGCCTGGAGGTGTTGAAGCCAAGCCTGGCTGAGGCACTTAGTGCCATGGTCTGGTTGATTGGCCAGGGCTGGGTGCTAGGTTGGACTGGATGAGCTTGGAGCTCTCTTCCAATCTGGTTCATTCTATGATTCCATGACATGCAAACTGAGAAATACAGCCAGGAAAATAATCCAGGGCTTCTAAATAAGTGTCAGAAATATTCTTCCTTTCACAAGAGTGGGACCTGGAGAGATATAACAGCAGGACTGGGGAGAAGGAGCTGAGGACCACAGCCAAGCTGTAAGAGCTGCACAGAGATAAGACAGAGGTGGCACTACAGGGCTGAAGGAAATAATCAGAGTCCTGAGTCCATTCTAAGAGCTCTCTCCCATCTGAATGGTCAGGGCTTTTAAAATAAATTAAAAAACAAAAAAGGACACAAAACTTGAATTAGATCCACAAAGCCAGAGGCAGCTTAAAAGCTGAAGAAAACCTTGCATTAAGTGAGGTTTCTTTGTACATGAGTCCCAGGGAGACAGAAATCCATGCACACACTTCAGCTTTCAGGACATCAATACATCCACTGTATCCATTATCACATCCTCACACCATTAACTTCATTCTCCAGTCACCCATTTTGTATCTGAGCAAAAGCACAAGCAGAAACCCTGGGAACTTCCAGAGCACCAAGAGGAGGAGCACACAAACAAAACTTTGGGGGTTGATACGTTCCAAGAAAGCAGAAGGAGAAGGTTTCACTTTCTCTGCAAAATTCCATCAGGAAACTTCCCTGAAAAGACAAATGACATTTGAAAGCAAGGTAAGCTTTACTCAGCACGGGTCTGGAAAGCAGCTTTCTTGCTCCTCTCTGTCGTTTGAAGTCTCTTTCAATGAGGGTCACAGTGAAAGAGCTGCTGCGAGCACATCCTACCACGTACGCAGCAGCACTGCTGCCTCAGATCTCCCTATCCACATTTCTGCTACTTTGACAGAGATGTGGCCAGCTTTTACATGCAGGAGATTACAGCCTCACCACTGGTCCATGATACCTCATGCCCTTGGCAGCAAACCTTCAGCAGGACTTCCCACAAGCAGCTATATAACATCCGTCCGCATTGGCACTGTGACCTTTCACTATCTTAAGGGGGGCTACAAGAAAGCTGGGGAGGGACTTTTTTAGGCTGTCAGGTAGTGATAGGGACTGAGGTGAATGGTACAAAGGTAGAAATGGGTAGATTCAGAGTGGATGTTAGGAAGAAGTTCTTCAGCATGAGGCTGGTGAGAGCCCAGAAGGGGTTGCCCAGGGAGGTTGTGGAAGCCTCATACCTGGAGGTGTTTATGTCCAGGCTGGATGAGGCTCTAGACAGACTGATCTAGTGTGAGGTGTCCCTGCCCATGGCAGGGGGGGTGGAACTAGATGATCCTTGTGGTCCCTTCCAACCCTGACTGATTCTATGATTCCATGACTCCATGATTGTACGCTCAGGAAAGCCTCTGCTCTTGAGATCAAAGCCAGGAAGGTGTTTAATTAAGCCCCAGGCAGGTACACATTCAAGCACACAAATAATGTTCTTGAAGTGGCACCTCAAAGGGTTGATTCCCAACACACAGCACTAAGCTATAATTTGCCTTTGCCTGCAAGGTCTCAGCTTGCCCCTGTGAACAGAGAGATCTAAACCCACCAGCAGCAGATACCCTTCATGAACCATGGCTGCTAAGCCTAAAGATACTCCTTCAGTTTTGCTACTGCAATCTGGGTCTGGTGAACAAATGGACATAAGTCAAGCATGCACTGTTCCTGCTCTGACCAAATGACTCCACTGAAAACAGCACACAAGGAGAGAGTAAAACAAAGCCACTCATGGGTAGGAGTCACCTGCTCTCAGCAGGTCCCTGTGTGACCTTCTGAAGGCAAGCTAAAGCCTCGCAGCCTGTTTTCTCTCCTAGCTTCCTTTGCTGTTTGTTTCCCACTCTCCTCTCTCTCTTACACAAAACCTAAACTGGTTTTTGGTTAGCAAAGTAAAACAGATGTTGCCACAGCTTTTCAGCTAAGCACACTGCACTGATGCTGCCTCCTGAAAACTGTAACTGTTATCACCTTCATCGGAATTTATGATGGAAAAACAGCAGTTTCCACCTGTGGAGCTGACTTTGAAGCCATAAATACAGACATCCACAGCACTTCAAGACTCTAAAACACAGATCTGTGATGACATAGCTTCCTGCCTCTGAAAGAATCACTGTGCTGTCACATTAGGGATGGAGGCTGGATATGCTCTAAGCCAAGGTGCTGTCAACAGCATCATGTTTGGCAGGAAGTGTGCCCAAACTCTGCCAGCACAGTGGCCATGCTACAATGATGGAACAGGTTCTCAAAGCACTAATTCGTCAGTTACAGATTCTTTTTTCTTCTTCCTTAAATAGTCATGTGTATAGATACAAATCACTTGTAAACCATTGCTGTTATTTCACAAACTGGGCTGCAGCAAGGGCAGTGTGGGCAGCAGGGCAAGGGGGGGGATTCTGCCCCTTGGCTCTGCTCTCCTCACACCCCACCTGCAGTCCTGGGGGCAGTTCTGGAGCCCCCAACAAAAGCAGGACATGGAAGTGTTGGAGCCAGTGCAGAGGAGGCCACCAAAATGCTGAGAGGGCTGCAGCAGCTCTGCTCTGAGGACAGGCTGAGAGAGCTGGGGCTGAGAGAGAAGGCTTTGAGGAGACCTTGGAGTGGCCTTCCAGTATCTGAAGGGGGCTACAGGAAGGCTGTGGAGGGACTATTGACAAGGTCTTGTAATGACAGGATGAGGAGGAATGGGTTTAAAGTGGCAGAGGAGAGATTCAAAGTGGATGCTAGGAAAGGGTTGTTTGCAGTGAGGGTGGTGAGACACTGGCACAGGTTGCCCAGGGAAGTTGTGGAGCACAGAAGCACCCAATGTGATCTTTGATCTTTGATCACATTGGGTGCTTCTGTGCTCCACAACCTCCCTGGAGCTGTTCAAGGCCAGGTTGGACAAGGACTTGAGCAACCTGTTCTAGTGGGAGGTGTCCCTGCCTATGACAGAAGGTTGGAACTGGCTGAGCTTTGAGGTCCCTTCCAACCTAAACCATCTGAAATGTCCAAAAGTTCATAGCAAGAAACCAAAGCAGGTGCAAGATGTTTCACTGGCTTCTGAGGTAGTAGGACTTATGGTTTTGTATGGGTTCCATAGAATCACAGAATCTCTTAGATTGGAAAACACCTTCAAGATCACTGAGTCCAATCATCAGTTTCACACTGAGAAGTCCTTGACTAAACCAAATCCCTCAGCACAACATCTGATCACTATGAACCGCTATGGTTGGAAAGGACCACCAGGAGCATCCAGTCCAACCTTCATCCCATCACAGAATCACAGACTCAACCAGGTTGGGAGAGACCTCCAAGCTCATCCAGTCCAACCTTCATCCCTCATCCCATCATAGAATCACAGACTCAACCAGATTGGGAGAGACCTCCAAGCTCATCCAGTCCAACCTTCATCCCTCATCCCATCATAGAATCACAGACTCAACCAGGTTGGGAGAGACCTCCAAGCTCATCCAGTCCAGCCTAGCACCCAGCCCTGTCCCATCCATACTTGCCATTTTTGCTTGCTTTTAATGTTTTGCTTGCCAATGTTAACCAAACCACCTGAACTACTCTACTGATAAGCAGACTCCATGAAAAACCTTTTAGCTGGCACACAATTAATGGAGGAATGTGCATCCTGCCTTCACCCTGGGCTCCCCTGTTCTGAATTAAAACCTTCTGCCTGATGACTTAACAGCAAGTGCAGTGTCTCTTGTAACTCAGCTCACCAACTTCAGAACATGGCCCACATTAAAAACTTGGCTGAGGAATGAAGTTATGGGAAAACTGTCACCTCTGGAAGAAAAAACCCACCTGTGATGTTCAGTGGAGAAGTATTCTTGGTGCTAATTAGCTCTTTATAATACAACATTGCTGCAGATTATACCTGCTAAACAGTACAACAAATTAGCTAAGGAGTAACTCATGCAGTTAGATCATTAACCTTGTGTGGCAAGCAAGAAACAATAGCAGTGATAGCATCAGTAAAATAGATTCATTGTGGTGGCTACAGCAGGAGGTTTGCTGAGACCTCTGCTTACACTGCTGATCAATACTGCCTTACTGTCTCATTGTACTCCTCCACTTGTCTGGATCCTCTGCTGCTCTCCTGGCTTCAATTTGGGATGGAGGTTTGTTTTGTGGGCAGGAATAATCTTTGGTACCCTGCCTGGCACAGTGGAAACCTCACTCACTAAAGAGCTTAGGCAGCATCATAATACAAACAAACAATAACAAGCACCTAACCTCATCCTTGTCATCCCTGAATTCAAGCTGAGTTGCTTTTGTTTGGGTTATTTTTGCTTTTATTGTTGTTGGTTATTTGGTGGTTGGGTTTTTTCCCTTTCCTTTTCTTCCCTCCACTCGCATCCCTCCCTTCTTGCTGCTGCAGACTCCCTTGAGCTGCGCTCTGGCTGAAGCATGATGCTGAATACCAATGGGTTTGCAGATAGACTCTGAGAGCCTCAGACTGAAGCTACAGTAAACTCAGCTGTTGAAGGTAATACTTAAGAGTGAGAGGAATGAAAAACTGCTCTGCTTCCCCCAGTGAGGCATGGCATGGATGCAGGCTTTCCTGCAAACACCCCAACACAGACATTGAGAGGGATAAAAGCAGCAGTCCTGCCTCTTGCAGTGGTGAAAGACAAGTTGGTCATGCTTACCTTCATCTTCTGTTGATGATACATTTACTAATAGGAAACTGTGACTTAACAGAACCACAGAATCAACCAGGTTGGAAGAGACCTCCAAGATCATCGAGGCCAACCTAGCACCCAGCCCTGTCCCATTAATATCCCTGTTTACCCCCCAGCACTGTGAGAAACCCCTTTTACCCTGCACACACCACAAGCCTTGCCTTTCTGGGAGCCTCTTTCCTAAATGCCCCAAAGCCTCTCCTTCCTGGCCCTGTAGCTCCATCTCCTCTCACAGTTTTCTGCAACTACATGTATGCAAATGCTTTGAGGTTGGGCATTAATAGTGTGTTGGAGAGTGAGCAAGGAAAAACACCCAGCTTTTGAAAAAACAAGCCAGGAGTGTTTTGTGCTTTGATAGGGCTTTCAGGCTTACACAGAATCATAGAACCAGACAGCTTGGAAGAGAACTCCAACATCATCCAGGCCAACCTAGCGCCCAGCCCTAGCCAATCAACCAGACCATGGCACTAAGTGCCCCAGCCAGGCTTGGCTTCAACACCTTCAGGGATACCAACTCCACCACCTCCCTGGGCAGCCCATTCCAATGCCAATCACTCTCTCTGCCAACAACTTCCTCCTAACATCCAGCCTAGACCTCCCCTGGCACTACTTGAGGCTGCGTCCCCTTGTTCTGCTGCTGCTTGCCTGGCAGCAGAGCCCAACCCCAGCTGGCTACAGCCTCCCTTCAGGGAGCTGCAGACAGCAATGAGCTCTGCCCTGAGCCTCCTCTTCTGCAGGCTGCACACCCCCAGCTCCCTCAGCCTCTCCTCACAGGGCTGTGCTCCAGGCTCCTCACCAGCCTTGCTGCCCTTCTCTGGACACCTTCCAGCACCTCCACATCTCTCTTGAATTGAGTAGCCCAGAACTGGACACAGCACTCAAGGTGTGGCCATGATGCTTCCATTTGTATAAGGCAATTACAACTTTTAGTGAAACTCTATTTCAGCAACACAACAAAAAAACCCCAAATCATTCCATTTCCAACCCTGAACACCAGGGAAGAATTTGCAGCCAGGGCAGTGGCCAGGTGTTTAATCTCCCTGGGCAGAAACACCTCATCAGAAACCCTGCAATATGATTATCTTGCTAACTCCTTGGCATTTCCCTCTCTTTTTCCCTCTCTGTAATCTAGTTTGCAAATAATTTGTTTCTGAATGCTAGAGGAAGGAAAACACGAGGTGAATAATATTTAATCCCTAAATAATCTGTTTGGCAACAAAGTGAGCAAGAGCCGTGCAGGCAGGCGGATTTGGAGGCTGCTGCGTTGCAGAGGCAGTGGGAAGAGGAATAACAAAAGGGAGTGTACAGCAGGGGGGAAGAAAACAGGTTTATCAGTTTCATTTTGCACTCTCCTGAGGTGTCCATCAAGCTCAAGATGCAGAAATTGCACTGCATGCTAAAGGAAGCAAAAAAATCACCTTGCCAGGTTGCTTGCAAACGCTTCTGTGATACAGCAATTATTGTATGAATCCATGTGTGAATTGCAGCAGCTGGGGGCTAGGGAGGGTCACTCCTCCCTTGGTTGGCAAACATAACTCTCATTAACATGAAGCAAAACTTCACACTTGTATGGGGAAATAAAAGGAGATTTAAAACCCACAGAAACCGAAGAGAGAAAGAAAGAGAGAAAGAAAGAGAGAGAGAAAGAGAGAGAGAAAGAGAGAGAGAAAGAGAGAAAGAGAGAAAGAGAGAAAGAGAGAAAGAGAGAAAGAGAGAAAGAGAGAGAGAGAGAGAAAGAAAGAAAGAAAGAAAGAAAGAAAGAAAGAAAGAAAGAAAGAAAGAAAGAAAGAAAGAAAGAAAGAAAGAAAGAAAGAAAGAGAAAGAAAGAAAGAAAGAGAGAGAAAGAAAGAAAGAAAGAGAGAGAAAGAGAGAGAAGTATCCTCAGCAGGACATGGAAGTGTTGGAGCCAGTGCAGAGGAGGCCACCAAGATGCTCAGAGGGCTGCAGCAGCTCTGCTCTGAGGACAGGCTGAGAGAGTTGGGGCTGTGCAGCCTGGAGAAGAGAAGGCTTCCAGGAGACCTTGGAGTGGCTTTCCAGGATCTGAAGGGGGCCTACAGGAAGGTTGTGGAGGGACTATTGACAAGGTCTTGTGATGACAGGATGAAGGGTAATGGGTTTAAAGTGGCAGAGGGGAGACTGAAAGTGGATGTTAGGAAAGGGTTGTTTGCAGTGAGGGTGGTGAGACACTGGCACAGGTTGCCCAGGGAGGTTGTGGAGCACAGAAGCACCCAATATGATCTTTGATCACATTCTGTGATTCTGTGATCCTCAACCTCCCTGGAGGTGTTCAAGGCCAGGCTGGATGAGTCTTTGAGCAACCTGTTCTAGTGGGAGGTGTCCCTGCCCATGGTGGGGGAGTTGGATCTGGCTGATCCTTGAGGTCCCTTCCAAGCTAAACCATTCTATGATTTTTCCTGCCTAGCAACAACCTGTGATGACTTCCAAGAGTGTTGATTGCATGATGACACAAGGAGCAGAGTCCACAGGCTATGAGACTATCTTGGAGACATCTCAGTTCATAGTGCCATTTGCTTGGGCTTTCCTCAGATATTTTTTTAACCATAAATCAATCCATGGTGTGCTGGTTTGAGGCTAAGTGGAATACTTTAATGAGATAAATTAGATGCTAGGGTATGAAAAGGAAACAATGCTGATGTCTGCTGCACTCATAGCCTTGCTGAGATGGATAAAACCAAGGACACAAACAGATAAAACAGTGTGAGAGTCTCTATCTGTTGGGGTTGGTGTCTGCTTTTTTTCTCCCTGGGCTTTTGCTGCTCTGCCTGGATCTGTGTAACTAATCCTTCTGCTTCTAGCCCCCCTTGCTGATCCTCTACACTCACCTTGCACGTACAGCAGACTCTGGGATAAGGCAGAAGGGTGGGAAGAAGGCGGATGGGTGGTTGGGAGCCCCTCCTGGGGACTGATTTCTGGGAGGGCTGCTGTGTTCTGTATTACTTTTAACTTGTATATTGCTGTCCATAGCTCTGTATATTGTAACTCTCTGCTTGTCTCTTGTGCTAAGCTGTGAATAGAAAGCTTCATTCCTTGACCTCCAGCTGGCTGAGTCTAGCCTGGGTGATTTCATGGGTGCAGGGGGGGCAGGTAACTCCCAAACCATCACACATGGAAATCTTGATTTGATATTTGTGCAGTTAAGGAGCCACAGGATCTCTCCTGCTCCTTAATCCAGATCTAGTTTAGGAAAACCATAGCATGAAGAACTGCAGCTCTCAAAAGGGTCCTCAGGCTTTGGTGTGAGATGCCAGCCAGGCTGGCTCAGCACCAAGTGCTGCTGTCAGGCAAAGTGACTCCAAGGTCTCCAAAGGTTTCCAAGTCTTATGCTTGGTCTGTTCTAATTGATTTCTATTTTTACTAGGGGTGTTCACAGTACACTAGAAAGAGCTTTGCTAAGTCATCTATTTGTGTTGTCAAAGCTTTCTGAGCAGCAGCAAAGGCCACCAGGAAACAGCCAGCTTTGATTTGTTTACCTAGAGAAAGCAAGATGCAAACCTTCTTCCCCATACCCTTTTTAGGCTATCCTTTAGGATACCCTTTTTAGGCTATGAGGGAGTGCCAGGACTGGGGGGAATGGAGCAAAGCTGGAGGTGGGGAGAGTCAGGCTGGAGGTGAGGAGGAAGTTGTTGAGCATGAGAGTGGTGAGAGCCTGGAATGGGTTGCCCAGGGAGGTGGTTGAGGCTCCATCCCTGGAGGTGTTTAAGGCCAGGCTGGCTGTGGCTGTGTGCAGCCTGCTCTAGGGTAGGGTGTCCCTGGGCATGGCAGGGGGGTTGGAACTGGCTGCTCCTTGTGCTCCCTTCCAACCCTGACTGATTCTGTGACTCTATGAAGTAAGGGAGTGTGTTAGAAAGGTCCCCTTCATATTTGAAACTGCATTTAAAGGTAGAGATGTCACACTGGCTGAAACATGAGGAGTTTGAAGAGGAAAAGCAGCCAAGCAGACACAATGACTTGTGTGTGGCAGCTTCACTGTGTGCCATGAAAAACTGCTCCAGAGACAGGAGAGAAAAAGGCAAGTGTCCAAGCAAGGAGATTCTTTTCCACACCTCACCAACCTGTTATTCCCTTGAGAAGCAGGGGTTGGCTTCTGAAATTAAGAAGTCTTAACAGACCCAGCAGAGAGAGCAAGACATTGATATTTCCCTACACAGCCCACTGGAGCTTCAAATCAACTCCTGACCTAAGCACACTTCAAAAGATTCTCTGTCTTCATGTCTCTGTCCACTTCACTCACGTTAAAAGACTTAAAGACATCATAAACTCATCTGATGCTATAAAGAGCTTTCCAAGATCAATTTCCCCACCAAGCCCCCTGTTTAGCCCTGTCATGTGGTGCCTCAACCAGCACAGTGCACCATGCCCAGGCCAATGTTCTCTGAGGTGTTCACAGGATTCACCAGGCTGGAAAACACCTCTAGGATCATCCAGTCCCACCTATCACCTAACCCTTCTAATTAACTAACCCATGGCACTAAGTGCCTCATCCAGCCTCCTCTTAAACACCTTCACAGATGGGGACTCCACCACCTCCCCAGGCAGCCCACTCAGAATTACAGAATGATAGAACCTTAGTGGTTGGAAGAGACCTCCAGAGATCATCAAGTCCAACCTCCCTGCCAAGGCAGGATCCCCTAGGGTAGTTCACATAGGAATGCATCCAGGTAATCATTCTTGTTGTGAAGAACTTCTTCCTAACATCCAGCCTGAACCTGCCCTGGTGCAGTTTGAGATGCTGAGGGAGCTGGGGGTGTGCAGCCTGCACAAGAGGAGGCTCAGGGCAGAGCTCATTGCTGTCTACAACTACCTGAAGGGAGGCTGTAGCCAGGTGGGGTTGGGCTCTGCTGCCAGGCAAGCAGCAACAGAACAAGGGGACAGAGCCTGAAGCTGTGCTGGGGGAGGTCTAGGCTGGATGTTAGGAGGAAGTTGTTGGCAGGGAGAGTGATTGGCATTGGAATGGGCTGCCCAGGGAGGTGGTGGAGTTGCCATCCCTGGAGGTGCTGAAGCCAAGCCTGGCTGGGGCACTTAGTGCCATGGTCTGGTTGACTGGCTAGGGCTGGGTGCTAGGTTGGACTGGATGAGCTTGGAGGTCTCTTCCAAGCTGCTTGATTCTGTGATGCTATGAAATTAATTTTCACCTTCTTTGATTACAAAAAGGCTCTCATCAGTCAAAGGTAATGTTGACTCATAATTAGAAGCAGAACTCTCCCTCCTGCCAGCCTGCAGAGTTTCTGTAGTGCAGTATGAAGTAACTTTGGTCAGGAATCTCATTTGTGAGCTCTCCTCTGGTGCACCAGACTGACTCCTCTGCCTCTGCACACACTTCTGCATGCTCAGAAAAGCAAGTTTTGGTTTCTGCACTCCAGATTTCCCACTCAGCCACATCTCACATTGGGTTAGCTGCAGCTGAAGACATAAAGGAAATAAAGGGCAAAACCCATGAATGTTTTAGACCCACAGTACCTGTACAGAAGACCTGAAAGAAAGTTTTCAGGTCTCAACTACCTTTCACTGTCTGGAGAGTGAACCTCTGCTGAAATCCTACTTTTTCAGGAGGCTTTTTTGGGCTAAACCAGTTCACACTGCAGCACTGTCACAGGCTCTGCATTCCCCATTATTTGATATGCAAGATAAAGGCTCCTCTCCCTCTCACAACAACCAGACACAGGACAACCTCTTTACATGAAAAGAAGATGACACCCAGCAGCACAGTGACATTCACACTCCAAACCACAATGAGAACATGTCCTCCAAGTGACACAGCTCCACACAATGGTTCCAAAACCTCTCACCAGTCCTAGCCCTTGTGCTTTACTCAAGTGACATTTGCTGTCACCAAACTCAGGAACTGCAGGGTGATGCTGAGGACAGGAAGATTTGATGACACTTTCTGTGCCAGTGCAGTGAAGAAAGAATATGACACAACTGCTCATACACTGACTGCCAAAAAGATAGCAGCAGCACAACAAAGGCACAGACAGGTCCTATGAGCTACTCCAGGTAGATCAGCTGCACTGTTTTCCATCCACTTCATTGACATAAATAGCCAGATTGTTCCCCTTGTGTACTGAATACATGTTGTGTAGTTCATCTGCTCCATCACTAAATCCTCCCTCCACAGAGAACAGGTAAGTGTCAGTGGGAAGAATCTCACCCATTTAGCAAGACAGATGAACCTTCAACCATTGTCAAATGCTGCCTCCAGGAAAAGAGGCCAATGCTCATGGCATTTCTTTACTCCTCCAATGTCTCCCATATCGTTGATCAGGCCCTGCACAGCCCTGTCTGCCCCTTCACAATACTGTGAGATTTCCTACCTCTTTCCAGATGTCAGGAGGAAGTTGTTGGCAGAGAGAGTGATTGGCATTGGAATGGGCTGCCCAGGGAGGTGGTGGAGTCACTGTGCCTGGAGGTGTTGAAGCCAAGCCTGGCTGGGGCACTTAGTGCCATGGTCTGGTTGACTGGATAGGGCTGGGTGCTAGGTTGGACTGGCTGAGCTTGGAGGTCTCTTCCAACCTGCTTGATTCTGTGATTCTATGACTCCCTCCTCTTACAGCTGGTTTGAGCTATCAATGAAAGGAGTGGCAAGTGCTAATCTTTCAGTTGCCAGGATAAAACACAGCAGCCACCCTCTGTCTCCAGTAGCTCACTGGGCACCTTGAACCAAGCTACACTTGAAACATGGCTCTACAGTACCTGCCTGGGAAGCTGGGATAAATGTTGGGCCAGTCAGTATGTAGGCTTCAGGTTCTTGTAGTCATAGAATCACAGAATGGTTTAGGTTGGCCTGGCTTTGAACAGCTCCAGGGAGGTTGTGGAGCACAGAAGCACCCAATGTGATCAAAGATCAAATTCAATGCTTCTGTGCTCCACAACCTCCCTGGGCAACCTGTGCCAGTGTCTCACCACCCTCACTGCAGACAACTTCTTCCTAACATCCACTTTCAGTCTCCCCTCTGCCAGTTTAAACCCATTACCCTTCATCCTGTCATTACAAGACCTTGTCAGTAGTCCCTCCACAACCTTCCTGTAGCCCCCTTCAGATCCTGCAAGGCCACTCCAAGGTCTCCTCCAAGCCTTCTCTTCTCCAGGCTGCACAGCCCCAACTCTCTCAGCCTGTCCTCATAGCAGAGCTGCTGCAGCCCTCTCAGCATCTTGGTGGCCTCCTCTGGTCCCGCTCTAACAGTTCCATGTCCTGCTTGTGCTGGGGGCTCCAGAACTGCACACAGGAGTCCCACACTCTTGGCACCTGAAGGAGCAAATTTAAAGCTAGGACTTGGAACAGTGACTGCAAAGCAGACATGACCTCATTCACTTTTTTAGGAGGAGGAGGATGAAGAAGAACTGTATGAGTTCTGTCCTCTCACTGCTAGCAAGAAATATGGTAAGGCTGTGCCTTAGTACCCACCAATGTTTGCTGATGTGAAGCAGGAAAGTGAAAGCATTGGGGGCTTGTGTTTTGTATTGTGCCTTTGCAGAATATTCCCATCCCAGCCTTGGAATGGAAAATCAATCATACCATATTCAGGAAACCTCCCAGCAAACTAATAGGGTGTTACAAACCTTGGACTCTCTCTTTCTTTCTTTCTTGGTATGAATTCAAACAAAAAATCAGAATCTAGTTCATTCTCTTACATAACTCTCTGCAAAAGACTTTAAATTCACATCAGTAGAATCTCATTTCCACTTTTCCCTTCATTTCCATTTTGTTTAATGGCTTCATCACTATCTACTTGTGATCTCAGTGCCTTTTTTTTTCCCCTCCTGGGAGAGAAAGAAAAAACTCTTCTGGGTAATAGGACAAGGAGCTGGAATCTGTCTGCTCCTGTTGGGCTCCTGTAAAAAACACATTAACAAAAATAATTCCCTTGCAGGGAACAAGCTCAGTTCCACTTTGTTCCCTGGGGTATGGTAACACAATTCCAGCGATGCTCAGAGTCTCAGTGCAAGTCATGCAGTCACACAGCACATCCCCTTTACAGGCTGCAGACATGAAGTGTAAGACAATCAATCTGACAAGGTCCTAATGAGTCCCTGTGTTACAAACTGTACCGTGCAGTCAGCTTCTAGAACAACACAAAAATGCCAGGCACAGAGAGAAAAGGCAGCTAGAGGCTTGCATCACATTTCTTTGTGGAATTACAGGAGGTGCTTAACCTTTGTCCCAACATTTGTCATGGGAAATGAGAGCATTTGCCATCCAGGCAGGAAGCCATTATCCCCCATGGGAATGAAAGATGTCTTGATAGAATCCTGATCCTTTGACAACAAGGTTTCAGAGCCCATATACTCAAAGATCAGTCTACAAAATAGCCATGCTTGAGCTCATGCAGAGCTTGAACACAAGCCCTGTGAGGAGAGGCTGAGGGAGCTGGGGGTGTGCAGCCTGCAGCAGAGGAGGCTCAGGCCAGAGCTCATTGCTGTCTGCAGCTCCCTGAAGGGAGGCTGTAGCCAGGCGGGGTTAGGATCTGCTGCCAGGCAATGGCTCTAATGAAGGAAGAGATATTTTAGTGAGGCTTTTACTGCTACCTTCTTCACTTGCTGTGGCACAAGAGAATGGCAATGAAGTAAACTTTGGCAGAAACAGAGAATGAAGTTTTCCTGTGGAGCTATCTCCATCTTCCCTCCGGTGAACAGAACTTTGCATGGATGTAAGGCATATTAGCTAAGTGGGGTTGGGCTCTGCTGCCAGGCAAACAGCAACAGAACAAGGGGACACAGTCTCAAGTTGTGCCAGGACAGGTCTAGGCTGGATGTTAGGAGGAAGGAACCTGAGGCTGTGTCCCCTTGTTCTGTTGCTGGTTGCCTGGCAGAAGAGACCAATCCCACCTGGCTACAGCCTCCCTTCAGGGAGTTGCAGACAGCAATGAGCTCTGCCCTGAGCCTCCTCTGCTGCAGGCTGCACACCCCCAGCTCCCTCAGCCTCTCCTCACAGGGTTTGTGTTCCAGGCCCCTCACCAGCTTTGTTGCCCTTCTCTGGACACCTTCCAGCACCTCAACATCTCTCTTGAATTCAGGAGCCCAGAACTGGACACAGCACTCAAGGTGTGGCCTGAGCAGTGCTGAGTACAGGGGCAGAATAACCTCCCTTGTCCTGCTGGCCACACTGCTCCTGGTGCAGGCCAGGATGCCATTGGCTCTCTTGGCTATCTGGACACACTGCTGCCTCATCTTCATCCTACTATATATCAGCACCCCCAGGTCCCTTTCCTCCTGGCTGCTCTCAGCCACTCTGACCCCAGCCTGTAGCACTGATTGGGGTTGTTGTGACCAAAGTGCAGAACCCTGCACTTGGCCTTGTTAAATCTCATCCTGTTGGCCTCTGCCCACCTATCCATCACCCTCTGAACAGCATTTCAGCTCTGAGCTCAGAGAGATGGTCTGTGGTGTGTTGGGAAGATGTGTGCTTGAGTTCCAGGGACTTCAGTGGGATGGAGACAGGAGTCTCTAGGCACTTCCCAGGTATTTTGGGTTGTGATTTACCAACAGAGATGCTTACTCTGAGGAGAAAGACCTAAGATACACTCTGGGTGTCTATAAGAGTGGTATCCTTCTATCTGCTCTGTGCACAAACTCCTGCATCACATCACTTCAGCACTCAGCCCTCTCTATGCCCAGCTCTCAGGTGTCTGTGTCTAAGTGGATTTGGTCCCTAATCAGGAAAAGGAGATAAATGTTACAATGTTTCATATTCTGAGCAGCCAAGGATAGAAATTATACTTGAGACAACATATTGAACATCTCATAAAACTCCATCAGCATGGCAGAACACATCCTGTGTTTTCCTGCTTCTTAATAACTTCAATAAATCAGATAAAATCTATGCCACACTGCAACCATGGCAAGGAAAGACTACCAGGAGTGTGAAACATAAGAAGCCTGCTACTATACACTTTGAAAGACAAAACACAACAAGATGCTTACAAAGTTGGGTCAGGAAACAGAAACTCTAATTAGGTTTCTATACAGAATGGTAGAATCAAGGAATGGTTTCAGTTAGGAGGGATCTCAAAGCCCAGCCAGTTCCAACCCCCTGCCATAGACACCTCCCGCTAGAACAGGTCACTCAAGGTCCCATCCAACCTGGCCTTGAACAGCTCCAGGGAGGTTGTGGAGCACAGAATCACCCAATGTGATCAAAGATCAAATTCAATGCTTCTGTGCTCCACGACCTCCCTGGGCAACCTGTGCCAGTGTCTCACCACCCTCACTGCAAACAACTTCTTCCTAACATCCACTTTGAATCTCCTCTCTGTCGCTTCAAACCCATTCCTCCTCCTCCTGTCATTACCAGACCTTGTCAATAGTCCCTTCACAGCCCTCCTGTAGCCCACTTCAGATACTGGAAGGCCACTCCAAGGTCTCCTCAAAGCCTTCCCCTCTCCAGGCTGCACAGCCCCAACTCTCTCAGCCTGTCCTTGGAGCAGAGCTGCTGCAGCCCTCTCAGCATCTTGGTGGCCTCCTCTGCACTGGCTCCAACACTTCCATGTCCTGCTTGTGCTGGGGGCTCCAGAACTGCACCCAGGACTGCAGGTGGGGTGTGAGGAGAGCAGAGCCAAGGGGCAGAATCCCCTCCCTTGCCCTGCTGCCCACACTGCTCTTGCTGCAGCCCAGCACAGGGCTGTGTCTGGGCTGCACTCACCCTGCAGGCTCCTGTTGAGCTTTCCATCACCCCAGACCCCCAGGTCCTGTTCCTCAGGGCTTCTCTGAGCCATTCCCCACCCAGCCTGGCTGACAGTGTGGATTCATCCACTCCATTCTACACAGCAAGGCAATGAAACAGCAGTTCTGCTTTCCTGCCTTGCTTTAGCCTGCATCTCAAGGGTGCTCATAAATAGTTAAAGAGCTATTTCAGAACTCACCTGCTTTCAGAGAAAAATTAAATCTCCACATGGCTATCTGTGATATAATGACTTACACATCAGCACATCATTAATCTTGATATCAACTGCATACCCTTGTGGTGTGTGATTTATTAGGGGTTATTCATCCAACTTCTATGGATATTACTTCATGCACATACAATTTAATAACTTCTGATGCAGTGGCAGGTGCTGCTCCAGGATGAAAACAGTAATGTCTTTGGGCAAAGTACTTTTAGATCAACTGATCAAGCTCTGTTTGCAATCCTCTAATGGACTTGATAGTGATTCAAAATTAAACCTCCTCCTTTCGTTTTCCTCCTGACTTCTTCACTGCAATCCACACTCTGTTGGAATGGGCTGCCACTGGAATGGGCTGCCACTGGAATGGGCTGCCACTGGAATGGGCTGCCATCGGAATGGGCTGCCACTGGAATGGGCTGCCACTGGAATGGGCTGCCATCGGAATGGGCTGCCACTGGAATGGGCTGCCACTGGAATGGGCTGCCACTGGAATGGGCTGCCATTGGAATGGGCTGCCATTGGAATGGGCTGCCACTGGAATGGGCTGCCACTGGAATGGGCTGCCACTGGAATGGGCTGCCATTGGAATGGGCTGCCACTGGAATGGGCTGCCACTGGAATGGGCTGCCATTGGAATGGGCTGCCACTGGAATGGGCTGCCACTGGAATGGGCTGCCACTGGAATAGGCTGCCATCAGAATGGGCTGCCACTGGAATGGGCTGCCATTGGAATGGGCTGCCACTGGAATGGGCTGCCACTGGAATGGGCTGCCATTGGAATGGGCTGCCACTGGAACGGGCTGCCACTGGAACGGGCTGCCACCGGAATGGGCTGCCACTGGAACGGGCTGCCATTGGAATGGGCTGCCACTGGAACGGGCTGCCATTGGAATGGGCTGCCACTGGAACGGGCTGCCATTGGAATGGGCTGCCATTGGAATGGGCTGCCACTGGAATGGGCTGCCACTGGAATGGGCTGCCACTGGAACGGGCTGCCACTGGAACGGGCTGCCACCGGAATGGGCTGCCACTGGAACGGGCTGCCATTGGAATGGGCTGCCACTGGAACGGGCTGCCATTGGAATGGGCTGCCACTGGAACGGGCTGCCATTGGAATGGGCTGCCATTGGAATGGGCTGCCACTGGAATGGGCTGCCACTGGAATGGGCTGCCACTGGAATGGGCTGCCATTGGAATGGGCTGCCACTGGAATGGGCTGCCATTGGAATGGGCTGCCACTGGAATGGGCTGCCATTGGAATGGGCTGCCATTGGAATGGGCTGCCACTGGAATGGGCTGCCATTGGAATGGGCTGCCATTGGAATGGACTACCCAGGGAGGTGGTGGAGTCACCCTCCCTGGAGGTGTACAAGAAAAGCCTGGATGAGACATTTAGTGCCATGGTCTGGTTGACTGGATAGTGCTGGGTGCTAGGTTGGACTGCATGAGCTTGGAGGTCCCTTCCAGCCTGGTTGACTCTGATTCTCTGATTCAATGATTCTATGTATTGACACAATTTCAGAGAGTTCTTTTGCCACTATGAAACAAATTGATGTGAATTAGGATCTATTTGAAGGTCTACCTTTTGCTATTGCATCCTGTCTCAGAACACTGTCCTGCAGCAGACTGACACCTAAACCTGCATTATTCTAGCCACAGTAAAACCCACTTATCTCCACCATTTATTTACTGGTTAAAATAAGGCTCTTGCACAGATGTGCACTGCCACAGGCAATGAGCTACCACACGGACACAGAAGTTAGTAGCAGTAAGTACTGCTTTGTGCTGGTTTGAGGTTAATTGGAATATTTTAATGGGAGAAAGTTAGATTCTAGGCTGTGAAAAGGCAACAGTGGTGATGTCTGCTGCACTCACAGGCTTGCTGAGGTGTTTAAAAACAAGAACACATACAGAGATTAGACAGTGTGAGAATCTCTATCTGTTGGGGTAGGTGTCTGTGTTTTTCTCCTTGGGATTTGGCTGTGTGACCCAACTAATTCTGCTTCTAACTCCCCTTGCTGATTCTCTAAACTCACTTTGCACATAAGGCAGGCTCTGGGATAAGGCAGAGGGGTGGAAAGAAGGTGCAAGGGTGATTGAGAGCCCCTCCTGGGCACTCTGGTTTCTGGGAGGGCTGCTGTGTTTCTGTATTACCTTCAACTTGTAGATTTCTGTACATAGCTGTACATTTTGCAACCATCTGCTTGTCTGTTGTGCTAAGATGTGAATGTAAAGCTTCATTCCTTAACCTCCAGCTGCTGAGTCTAGTCTGGGTGATTTCATGAGAGTGGGGGGCAGGTAACTCCCAAACCATCACAAGCACCAAAGTCCAAGCAGGTGGCACTACCTGCTAACTACTGTGCTGATGCACATTGCTCCTCAGCTTAGCAGCATGTGTTCACACAGAGAAATCAGGCTCTGTGGCCCAAAGTTACTTCTTCAGGTGCAAAGCCACTAGCTTGCCCAATTGCTATGACCACATGCCAGATCCATGCTAAGCTAACAGCTGTTTGCACATGATGCCCTTCGAGAGCAGCTTGCCATGCTGTCACCACCAATGACAGAAACCTGCTTTGCTCTGGTCTGCCATAATCATGCCCAGATACACTTCAGGGGTTAAAGATCTAATCCTGTTTGTAAAATTCAATTAGAACACACAGGAAAAAAAAACAATTAGTGATTTAAGTTATAGATAAAGAGTTCTAAGCTAAGAGCAAAGCTGTACTCCTACTCCAGGGAACCTCAGCATTAAAACTGATGTGCTGTGTCATAGTGCTGTAACACACTACCTGCAGTGCAGCTTGGTTCCTCACTTCTGCATGAGCTTGATATGTAAACCCAGTTTTCAGTGCCTGTTATCACAGAAACATGAAGTTCAACAAGGCCAAGTGTAAGGTCCTGCACCTGGGTGAGTGCAATCCCAAGCACAGCTCCAGGCTGGGTGGGGAATGGCTGAAGAGCAGCCCTGAGGTAAAGGCCCTGGGAGTCTGGGCTGAGGAAAAGCTCCACAGGAGCCTGCAGTGTTGAGTGCAGCCCAGACACAACCCTGTGCTGGGCTGCAGCAAGAGCAGTGTGGGCAGCAGGGCAAGGGAGGGGATTCTGCCCCTTGGCTCTGCTCTCCTCACACCCCACCTGCAGTCCTGGGGGCAGTTCTGGAGCCCCCAGCACAAGCAGCACATGGAAGTGTTGGAGCCAGTGCAGAGGAGGCCACTAAGATGCTGAGAGGGCTGCAGCAGCTCTGCTCCGAGGACAGGCTGAGAGAGTTGGGGCTGTGCAGCCTGGAGAGGGGAAGGCTTCGAGGAGACCTTGGAGGGGCCTTCCAGGACCTGAAGGGGGCTACAGGAGGGCTGGGGAGGGACTATTGACAAGGTCTTGTAATGACAGGAGGAGGTGGAATGGGTTTGAACTGGCAGAGAGGAGATTGAAAGTAGATATAAGGAAAGAGTGAGGGTGGTGAGACACTGGCACAGGTTGCCCAGGGAGGTTGTGGAGCACAGAAGCATTGAATTTGATCTTTGATCACATTGGGTGCTTCTGTGCTCCACAACCTCTCTGGAGCTGTTCAGGACCAGGTTGGATGAGTCCTTGAGCAACCTGTTCTAGTGGGAGGTGTCCCTGCCTATGGCATGGGGTTGGAACTGGCTGATCCTTGATGTCCCTTCCAAGCTAACCCATTCTATGATTCTGTGATTCACCTTCCAGACAAGCATGTTTCTTTCTGTAAGAGCAGCCTAGGTAATGCCCTGGCTCTTTGGAATGTCTCAGGAGGCTGAAGTTCTGTGTCTGAACGGCCTCTGAAAGGAGAGGTAGCAGAGCAGCACCTGCCTCTCACTGGACACCTCATAGCAGTGCAACAGCAACTGTCATTTCAACTGTGCACAGCTTAGTCAAGCTATTTTTGACTTACTGTCTTTGCTTTCCCTACCTGGTTTGCTTTCAGGGGTATCCCAGGGAGGGCAGAGAAGTTTGGGGCAGGGGAAGGAGAGAGCATTAGAGCTGGCAAACGTTCCTCTGACTGGTGGTATCTTAGAACCACCAAGTGTAGAGGTGGCACAACTGGGAATTGCCCTCTCTTGTAAAGCAGACTCTTGTAAGTCCATACATTCATAAATGTTCATTTTCTCCCACTGTGTCTACAAGGTGGTTTCAACCTGCTGTTGATTCAACAGAGGACTTTGGTGCTCAGCACTGGCAGAAAGGCTGCTGTGTAGACAGACACCTGCAGACAGGTTTAGCTATTTAACCTGAAGAGTCAACATTTGCAGTTCTCCAGCAGGATTACTCAGGGCAAACTTCTGCATTACCAGATCCATTGCATTTTGTGCTAACTTGGATCTTTGCCTGGTCTCTATGGAAGTGCCAATTAAACATGGCCTGGGCCGTGCAGTGGGACTCTGTTCAATCAGAGAATCATAGAATCAAGCAGGTTGGAAGAGACCTCCAAGATAATCCAGGCCAACCTAGCACCCAGCCCTAGCCAGTCAACCAGACCATGGCACTAAGTGCCCCAGCCAGGCTTGACTTCAACACCTCCAGGCACAGAGACTCCACCACCTGCCTGGGCAGCCCATTCCAATGCCAATCACTCTCTCTGCCAACAACTTCCTCTTCACATCCAGCCTAGACCTCCCCTGGCACAGCTTGAGACTGTGTCCCCTTGTTCTGTTGCTGGGTGCCTGGCAGAAGAGCCCAACCCCACCTGGCTACAGCCTCCCTTCAGGTACTTGTAGCCAGCCATGAGGTCACTCCTGAGCCTCCTCTGCTGCAGGCTGCACACCCCCAGCTCCCTCAGCCTCTCCTCACAGGGTTTATGTTCCAGGCCTTTCACCAGCTAAGTTGTCCATACCACAGGGCTCAGTTCAGCCCAGGAGCAACACGTGGCAAGCTTGATCTGCAGTGCAGAAGAGCTGAACAGTGAGGAGTGTCAGAGCATGTCTTGCCATCACAGAATGAGCCATCAGAGTGTTTAGCTGATTGGTATAGGTGTGAGGCTCCTCCAAACTTAGGAACAAATCCTTAATGAGCCAGGGAGAAAGGCAGGGCTGTTATACATCTGTTATAGTGAACATCTGCTCTCCCCTCACACATTTTTGGATGCACAAATTCTCTACAATAAATGTGGGAATTGATTCCAGGAACAACCTCTTCAACTCACAAAGAAATGAGAAGGAGATCTTGGGAAGAAGACTCCAAACAGGTCTTTTTCTTCACTGATATTAACAACTGCAGCCCATAAAGAATTGTTGAAGATCTGCCAACATTTCCAATGATTTTCAAAGTCATGTAATGTTTAATTGCTCCAGAACTGCTGAGATCAGCAAGGATGCCCTTCTAAATAATTGATTGGCATTTCTACATAAATTAGACACTTAAAGGTGACGAAGCCATGAACTTTGTGGAGGCTGAGTGCTCACTACATGGGCTGTAATCCATCAACCCAACAGACAGATATCCAAACTAGCTTAAACTCCAGCAGGATCACTGCTTGGAAATGCTTCAAGGACTCCAGAGACTGCAGGACATGATGGAGAAGTCACTTGTGGGGAAGGCACAGTCTACACAAAAATAAATTCACCATAAGGTGTAAACCTCAAATAGCTAAAAACTGATCCTGTAAATCACATTTTAGTTACCAATGGAAATGATGAATGCAAAAAATATCTTTACTTCAGATAAGGACAAGATGGTTTTTTTTATATATATATATATATATATATGTGAGCAATGGGATGAGATTTAACAAGGCCAAGTGCAGAGTTCTGCACTTGGCCCACAACAATCCCAAGCAGTGCTGCAGGCTGGGGACTGAGTGGCTGAGAGCAGCCAGGCAGAAACGGACCTGGGGGTACTGGTAGAGAGTAGCTGAAGATGAGGCAGCAGTGCCCAGGTGGGCAGCAGAGCCAATGGCATCCTGGGCTGGATCAGGAGCAGTGTGGGCAGCAGGACAAGGGAGGTTCTTCTGCCCCTGTGCTCAGCACTTCTCAGGCCACACCTTGAGTGCTGTGTCCAGTTCTGGGCTCCTCCATTCAAGAGAGATGTTGAGGTACTGGAAGGTGTCCAGAGAAGGGCAGCAAGGCTGGGGAGGGGCCTGGAGCAGAGCCCTGTGAGGAGAGGCTGAGGGAGCTGGGGGTGTGCAGCCTGCAGAAGAGGAGGCTCAGGGCAGAGCTCATTGCTGTCTGCAACTCCCTGAAGAGAGGCTGTAGCCAGGTGGGGTTGGACTCTGCTGCCAGGCAACCAGTAACAGAAGAAGGGTACACAGTCTCAACCTGTGCCAGGGCAGGTCTAGGCTGGATGTTAGGAGGAAATTGTTGGCAGAGAGGGTGATTGGCATTGGAATGGGCTGCCCAGGGAGGTGGTGGAGTTGCCATCCCTGGAGGTGTTGCAGCCAAGCCTGGCTGGGGCACTTAGTGCCATGGTCTGGTTGATTGGCCAGGGCTGGGTGCTAGGTTGGGCTGGATGAGCTTGGAGGTCTCTTCCAGCCTGGCTGATTCTATGATCCTATGACATCTGTCTAGTTGCTGTAAAGTACAAGCCTTGCCTTCCCCTCCAGCTGTGTTCTTTGCAGCACTTGTTCTTCACTCTGACAAACCAGCTCTCTCCACACTGCTCAGATGATGCCTTTGCAGCCAAACAGAGCATGAGCTACTGTAGCACCCTCAGTGTGAGGAGAGATGCAGCAAACAAGTTAATCTGAATTTGGTCACCACAATGTTGTTTAAACCTTGCCAGTGTCCCTAGCTTGCTGTTCCTAGCATTCCCACCTGTTGAAGAGAAGACACCCAGAGGAAATGGGGCTCTGCTCTCACATTTACACAACACCATTACTTTACTTTAATGACTTACACGCCCTGTTTAATAAAGCCCTGGCACCAACTTTATTACATCCTGCACTGCTAATGATTTGGTAGTCACCTAATGCATTAATCTTGATTCATGGCTCCCTTGGAATATTCCTACAGCATAAAAAGCTTAAGTGAAGGTCAGCTGCATACAAAGCTTCACAGAACGAATGGCAAGATTTTGTCATGCCTCTAGCTCCATCTCTCCAGGAGACCATGGCTCTCCCCACCACTGGGCTA
The DNA here is from genome assembly GCF_015220805.1 of Pogoniulus pusillus. Classification (NCBI taxonomy): domain Eukaryota; kingdom Metazoa; phylum Chordata; class Aves; order Piciformes; family Lybiidae; genus Pogoniulus; species Pogoniulus pusillus. The sequence goes on from NC_087286.1 coordinate 19,823,195, forward strand.
AAAGCCTGTTGTGACAGGACAAGGGTGATCTTTGAAACTAAAGGAGGGCAGGTGTAGATTTCATAGAAGAAAGCTTTTGCACTGAGGGTGGTGAAACACTGGCACAGGTTGCTCAGAGGAGTGGTAGATGCCTCATCCCTGGAACCATTCCATGTCAAGTTGGACTGGGCTCTGAGCAACCTGCTCTAGTTGCAGATGTCCCTGCTCACTGCAGGGGTTTTGGACTAGGTGACTATCAAATGTCCTTTCCAACCCAAAGCATTCCATGATTCTCTGATTCCTTACTCTGCATCAACCCCATATACACTAAAGGTGTCTGAGACCCTAATCTCAAGCAACTCAAATTCCCTAAATATAAAGGAACAGCCCAAGAACCCTCAGCTCAAGAGAGATGTTGAGGTGCTGGAAGGTGCCCAGAGAAGGGCAACAAGGCTGATGAAGGGCCTGGAACACAAACCCTGTGAGGAGAGGCTGAGGGAGCTGGGGGTGTGCAGCCTGCAGAAGAGGAGGCTCAGGGCAGAGCTCATTGCTGTCTACAACTCCCTGAAGGGAGGCTGTAGCCAGCTGGGGTTGGGCTCTGCTGCCAGGCAACCAGCAACAGAAAAAGGGGACACAGCCTCAAGCTAAGCCAGGGCAGGTCTAGGCTGGGTGTTAGGAGGAAGTTGTTGTCAGAGAGAGTGATTGGCATTGGAATGGGCTGCCCAGGGAGGTGGTGGAGTCACCATCCCTGGACATGCTCAAGCCAAGCCTGGATAAGGCACTTAGTGCCATGGTCTGGTTGACAGGACAGGGCTGGGTGCTAGGCTGGACTGGATGATGTTGGAGGTCTCTTCCAACATGGTTAATTCTATGATTCTAAGAACCAACCTCAAAAGGCCTCTGTGTCACAGGATGGATGAAGCAGAAACCTCTCTCATTTATATCTCATATATCTCCCAGGATATTAAGAAGTTTACTGTGACAAGCAGGGTGCTGGTACAGGCAAGTTTAGAACTGCTGATTTAGAAGCCCATCAAAAGACACATGGCAACAACTGAAAAGAACAGAAAGGAGCCTACAGCAGCAGTGGGCACCAGCAGCAATACCAGCAGGCAGGTAGGAGCTGGGTTTAGGAGATGGTCCAGCTACTGCAGGCAGCAAACTGAGCCATATGGCAGCACAGAGAAGATTTTATGACTGAAGAAAGAAGCTTATTTGCACTGCTTTTTACACTCATAAAGAAATGTGTGCAAATGCTTTTAGCTATTTTCATCACAATTCCTTTGACACTGAAACTGGCTGCTGCTCCAGGGAAGTTCAAGCCAGAGGATAAAATGAGGACAATATGGGATCTAAACACAGGTAAAGGTGAGATAGCTGAAAAAGGCTTTCTCTAAGGGGTAAAAAACCCCACACAGCTGCTTCTGCAAGCCTATCCCCAAGCTGCAGAAGCCAGGGTAGACAACACAAGGGCTAAGCTAAGGCTGCTAAAGCTGTAACCAGCCCTTTGCCACACTTCCAGAGGAGGTTCCAAAGCATGTAGGCAATGTCAGCATTGCTTCCAGCAACACCTGCCTTACCTGCTACTTCTGCAGGTGCTATGTGGTATTCTACTGGAGCACTTCAGCGTGGATTGTTGGCTGCAAGATGTTGTTGAGGCTGAAAGTCAGCTGTAAAAGCTGGGGCTGATGAGGAAGAATCCTAAACGACCTTCCTCCCATACAGGCTGGGTGGGGAATGGCTGAAGAGCAGCCCTGAGGAACAGGACCTGGGGGTCTGGGGTGAGGGAAAGCTCAACAGGAGCCTGCAGGGTGAGTGCAGCCCAGACACAACCCTGTGCTGGGCTGCAGCAAGAGCAGTGTGGGCAGCAGGGCAAGGGAGGGGATTCTGCCCCTTGGCTCTGCTCTCCTCACACCCCACCTGCAGTCCTGGGGGCAGTTCTGGAGCCTCCAGCACAAGCAGGACATGGAAGTGTTGGAGCCAGCCCACAGGAGGCCACCAAGATGCTGAGAGGGCTGCAGCAGCTCTGCTGTGAGGACAGGCTGAGAGAGTTGGGGCTGTGCAGCCTGGAGAGGGGAAGGCTTTGAGGAGACCTTGGAGTGGCCTGACAGGATCTGAAGGGGGCTACAGGAAGGCTGTGGAGGGACTATTGAGAAGGTCTTGTAATAACAGGATGAGGAGGAATGGGTTTAAAGTAGCAGAGAGAAGAGATTCAAAGTGGATGCTAGGAAAGGGTTGTTTGCAGTGAGGGTGGTGAGACACTGGCACAGGTTGCCCAGGGAGGTTGTGAGGCACAGAAGCACCCAATGTGATCTTTGATTCTGTGCTCCACAACCTCCCTGGAGCTGTTCAAGTCCAGTTTGGATGGGATCTTGAGCAACCTGTTCTAGTGGGAGGTGTCCCTGCCTATGGCAGGGGTTTGGAACCAGCTGATCCTTGAGGTCCCTTCCAACCTAAATCATTCTGTGATTCCTCCTCCTCTCTATACTTTGCTCTCTTTCCATCTGCTTTTTATTCTCCATGCAGTGCCTGGTGACATGAATCACGGAGCAGGAGGAAGTGTTTAATCAATAAAGTGTTTAATTGCTAACAATGATTCCACAACCACAAACTCACAGCCAAGAGACCACACTCTCTGTTGCTGGAGATGCATTATGAGGGAGAAAGAGGTTTGAGTGCCATTAGCAAAACAATAATAAAATGACCCATAAAACTGGAGAATATGACCCAGCCAGAGTGCATAAACAGCAAGGAGTGTGTTCCCCAGGACAGAATCATATTGCATTACAGATAACTCCAGAGAATGTGGTTTGAAATGGCAAGCTGGAGTTGCATTTTAAGGTGCACAGACAATACTTGTTATCTGCAGCCAGGTTACCCCTATTGCTTCATGAATTCAAGGCAAAAGGTACTTTCCATTCAACTGAACTGCATTAAGTGGTCTACTGCTTGCAAGTGCAAGGTCTACCTGGAAACGTATTTGAGACCATGAGTTTGTTAATATGAGACATTGTGTCATATAGTAATGATTAAAATGAATCTGATCAGTTCTGATCAGTTCTGATCCTTCCCATCCAATGTTTTCTTGAGTGCTTCCTCCCTTTGCTATGAATCATAGAACCAGCCAGGTTGGAAGAGACCTCCAAGCTCAGCCAGTCCAACCTAGCACCCAGCCCTGGCCAATCAACCAGACCATGGCACTAAGTGCCCCAGACAGGCTTGGCTTCAACACCTCCAGGCACAGTGACTCCACCACCTCCCTGGGCAGCCCATTCCAATGCCAATCACTCTCTCTGACAACAATTTCCTCCTAACATCCAGCCTAGACCTCCCCTGGCATAGCTTGAGATTGTCCCCTTGTTCTGTTGCTGGCTGCCTGGGAGAATACCTGTTGGTTTTCACCCATGCCTGTATGCCAGTCATGATACCTCTGAAATGTAAGCACAGTAGACTACAGGCAGAGAGCAGAGCATGGTAATAGAATGTTGAATATCAGCTGATAAAAAGGTATTTCACATGAAGAGACAAATAGCAAACGAAAGCCTTTGGTAAGAGAAGATATATGCAAAGAGCCCAGCAAAGGAATCTGCCTCAGCACTTCTGCCATCATTAAAAGCAGCCACATGTTGGCACAAGTAATGACCACCATCTGCTCACCCCCATGGCTGGGCTGTCCTTCACCACAAATCACAAATCTCCACATGTCCTACAAAATACCCATTCCCACTGATACTCCAAAGCACCATGTGAGTAATCTGAATAGGCAACATGTTTGTTACAGATGAATGCTAATGTCTCCAGCCTCTAAAAACACTGGCCCAATTTTGGATGCTTTAATACAAATCATATTAAATGCTTTAAAGGGAATGTCCTAAATGAGCTGGAGTGCAAAGTCAAGTCTTGTGAAGGAGAAAAAGCCAAGCCTTGAGCTGTGTGAGTGCAGCCCAGACAGCAATCCTGTGCTGGGCTGCAGCAAGAGCAGTGTGGGCAGCAGGGCAAGGGAGGGGATTCTGCCCCTTGGCTCTGCTCTCCTCAGACCCCACCTGCAGTCCTGGGTGCAGTTCTGGAGCCCCCAGCACAAGCAGAACATGGAAGTGTTGGAGCCAGTGCAGAGGACTTGATAAGCATCCTCCTGGAGGTACAATCATAGAATCAGTCAGGGTTGGAAGGGACCACAAGGAGCAGCCAGTTCCAACCCCCCTGCCATGCCCAGGGACACCCTACCCTAGAGCAGGCTGCACAAAGCCTCAGCCAGCCTAGCCTCAAACACCTCCAGCCATGGGGCCTCAACCACCTCCCTGGGCAACCCATTCCAGCCTCTCACCACTCTCATGCTCAACAACTTCCTCCTCACCTCCAGCCTGACTCTCCCCACCTCCAGCTTTGCTCCATTCTCCCCAGTCCTGTCACTCCCTGATACCCTGAAAAGTCCCTCCCCAGCTTTTTTGTAGCCCCTTTCAGATGCTGGAAGGCCACAAGAAGGTCACCTGGGAGCCTCCTCTTCTCTGGACTGCACAGCCCCAACTCTTGCAGTCTGTGCTCACAGCAGAGCTGCTGCAGCCTCTGCAGCACTCCCTCCAGTCTGAGTCTCTACACAGTTTCACTGAATAGTGTGTGGGGGGTACAGAGACTTCTCCCCACTGCCACTGAGTACTGTACGACCATACTCATGTCTGAGAGGTTATTTATGCATGATCTATCTCCCCAGGACTGAGCAAGCATCACGAGTGTAAATTCCCAGTGAGATGCCACAGTTTGGCTGGGGCAATTAGGCTGCCATCACTGGAAACAGCAGTGAGCTATACTCTGTCTGACAGAACTAAGTTCAAGGGAACCTAATGCCTTGTTCCAAATTCTGGTCTCATCCATCTAGACCTTCCCACAGCCCTGAAAGGCAGATGGTCTAGCAAATAGCTGTAATCATCAGATGGGCACAGTTTAACTCCTAAGACACATTCAAACAGCAATGTCTGCAGAAATATTAAGCTGCAGAGGCAAAGGGAGCCTGTGATTGGGCAGGGATAGTGAAAGGCAGCAGGAAAATGTCAGAGGTTTGCTTCATATATTCCTCTTTTTCAGACAGTAGCTGAACAAAAAAGCTTACAGAGTTAACTGATTTACCACTACTGATAGTGACTCTTTCTAATGACTCCTCTTTGAGACACTGGGAAGCCCTTCCAGGGTATGCAAACACGAGGCCAACACATGCATCAGAAAATGATCTGCTGAGCAAAGGGGGAAGAGCTGCAGGATTAGGTCCTGACCTCCAAACAATATTCTCCTCAAAGCAACATGATGATAGAATCATCATTCTGGGGGGGGAGGGAGGAAGCCCAAACCTAATCCTACAGGCATTAATTGAGGACCACATCACCTTCACAGAACTCAACAGGGAGAAGTCTGCAACTTTGGATTGAGAGCATCTATAGAATTATAGATCAATGAGGTTGGAAGAGACCTCCAAGCTCATCCAGTCCAACCTAGCACCCAACCCTGGCCAATCAACCAGACCATGGCACTAAGTGTCTGCTCAGAAATGCCACAGGAGGTGGCACAGGAAAATGTTAATACTTCATTGGCAAAGAAGGTTAAGTTTCAGTGCTTCAGTTTTTCATTTCACAGAATCATAGAATGGTTTAGCTTGGAAGGGACCTCAAACTCAGCCAGTTCCAACCCCCTGCCATAGACACCTCCCACAAGAACAGGTTGCTCAAAGCCTCATCCAACCTGGCCTTGAACACCTCCAGGGAGGTTGTGGAGCACAGAAGCACCCAACGTGATCAAAGATCAAATTCAGTGCTTCTGTGCTCATTCAGTGCTTCTGTGCTCCATAACGTCCCTGGGCAACCTGTGCCAGTGTCTCACCACCCTCACTGCAAACAACCCTTTCCTAACAGCTACTTTCAGTCTCCCCTCTGCCACTTTAAACCCATTCCTCCTCATACTCTTATTCCAAGACCTTGTCAATAGTCCCTCCACAGCCTTCCTGTAGCCCTCTTCAGATACTGGAAGGCCACTCCAAGGTCTCCTCAAAGCCTTCTCTTCTCCAGGCTGCACAGCCCCAACTCTCTGAGACTGTCCTCACAGCAGAGCTGCTGCAGCCCTCTGAGCATCTTGGTGGCCTCCTCTGCACTGGCTCCAACACTTCCATGTCCTGCTTGTGCTGGGGGCTCCAGAACTGCACACTGCACTCCAGGTGGGGTCTGAGAAGAGCAAAGGGGAGAGGAGATATTTTCCTTCCCATCTTATTAGACTTAGAAAGTCACCCACAAACCGAGCATGTGGGGATGAGACGCAGAGCGACTGCAGACGGATCCACAGGGAACATCCAGATGGAATTCATCTACTCCTTCTCTGGATGTAATTGCAGTTTCACAGGAATTCTGATAAAAACACATTTCTTTGGCAGTAAATGAGATGACTAATTGCAAAGGAGAGCTGCACATAAATTCCAGACTGGAAGTTTTGGCGTTTCCATAATTGTCATATGAAAGAAAATGACACATCCTCTCAGCTCATTTTTCCTAATTAAATGCAAAATATGACATTATTCCCATTCCTATTCCACTCTTGTGAGGGGAAATGAGGGCTATTTCAGATTAATTATCAATTTCAGCATATGCTTGCTTGATTAGTGGTTTACTGTGCAACAAAAGTCCTGGGCAGATCATCTCAGGAGAGGATCAGATCATGTCAGTGGCATCCTGGGCTGGATCAGGAGCAGTGTGGGCAGCAGGGCAAGGGAGGTTCTTCTGCCCCTGTGCTCAGCGCTGCTCAGCCACACCTTGAGTGCTGTGTCCAGTTCTGGGCTCCTCCATTCAAGAGAGATGTTGAGGTGCTGGAAGGTGTCCAGAGAAGGGTGACAAAGCTGGGCCTGGAGCACAGCCCTGTGAGGAGAGGCTGAGGGAGCTGGGGGTGTGCAGCCTGCAGCAGAGGAGGCTCAGGGCAGACCTCATTGCTGTCTACAACTACATGAAGGGAGGCTGTAGGCAGGTGGAGTTGGGCTCTGCTGCCAGGCAGCCAGCAACAGAACAAGAGGACAGCCTCAAGTTGTGCCAGGGGAGGTCTAGGCTGGATGTTAGGAGGAAGTTGTTGGCAGAGAGAGTGATTGGCATTGGAATGGGCTGCCCAGGGAGGTGGTGGAGTCGCTGTGCCTGGAGGTGTTGAAGCCAAGCCTGGCTGAGGCACTTAGTGCCATGGTCTAGTTGACTGGCTAGGGCTGGGTGCTAGGTTGGGCTGGATGATCTTGGAGGTCTCTTCCAACCTGGTTCTATGATTCTATGACTCTATGATTCCATGATATCAGATTTCTAAGACTGTAAAGAAAACTAAGAGACATCATGCAAAAATCCTTTGCTGCCAGCTGGGAACAATGACACAGAATTCCTCTACAAGAGCACACAGTGTCAGATTATTTCAGTGAACAGAAGAGTCACAAACTCACCACCCTGCAACAGCAGCACAGTGCCAGTCTAGCACAGAACAGGCACATTTTAGCAGTGCACTGAGCATTTGTTGTCGCTGCCATTATGTCTATGCACAAGAAGAGCTCTGTCATTCTGTCCACATAACAGGATGCAAAATATGTCATTTTATTAATTGCTTAACATCTAACCAAGCAGTGCAAGATTCCCCATGTGGGAAAACATATGCCAAGAGGGAGAAAAAAAAACACAACAAAAAAGCAACAACAACAACAACAGCAACAACAACAAAAAAAAAACCCAGCAACAAACAACACCCAAGGAAAAAAAAACCCAAACTCAACAACAACCTAAACTGCAGTTTAAAGTGCAACATTTCTCATCACTGGACACAAAAGAAATTCAGTAAGAATGCAGCTGGTTTAACACCATCACTTGCCCAGGCTGTGAGCTCTTCTTTATGCAGGAGGATTTTTAAGCCTAATGAGTATGCACAGAGCATTCCCACTGATTCACCAGCACAGAGAAGTGATTGGGCTGGGATTTTACTCAGAGCACAGCCAAAACATTAGCTGTATGGTATGGGAGAAGCTCTGCTGTGCTGTGCGATTCTACCTTCTCGTTGTAACTACCTTCTACCTTCTGCTTCTACCTTCTCCTTCTTCCTTCTACCTTCTTCTTTATTCTACCTTCTCCTTCTACCTTCTCCTTCTTACTTCTACCTTCTTCTTCCTTCTACCTTCTTCTTTATTCTACCTTCTCTTTCTCCTTCTACCTTCTCCTTCTACCTTCTCCTTCTACCTTCTACTTTCTCCTTCTTTCTTCTATCTTCTCCTTCTCCTTCTCCTTCTCCCTTCTACTTTGTTCTTCTTTCTTCTACCTTCTCCTTCTACCTCCTGCCTTCTGCCTTCTCCCTTCTACTTTGTTCTTCTTTCTTCTACCTTCTCCTTCTACCTCCTGCCTTCTGCCTTCTCCCTTCTACTTTGTTCTTCTTTCTTCTACCTTCTCCTTCTTCCTTCTACCTTCTCCTTCTTTCTCCTACCTTCTCCTTCTCCCTTCTACCTTCTCCTACCTTCTCCTTCCATCTTTCTTCTCCTTCTTCCTTCTACCTTCTCCTTCTTTCTCCTACCTTCTCCTTCCTTCTCCTTCTCCCTTCTACCTTCTCCTTCTTCCTTCTACCTTCCCCTTCTTTCTCCTACCTTCTCCTTCTCCCTTCTACCTTCTCCTACCTTCTCCTTCTTCCGTCTTTCTTCTCCTTCTACCTTATCTTTGTAACTTGTACAACTGCAGCTCTTTTCCTTGCCTTGCTATGTAGCCACCTGCCTCCTGAAGTAGAGACATTAAGACAATTGCCAAATACAGTGAGAACTGTGATCAAACTTGTGCTTTACAGTCCAGCTAAGCCTCCCCCTCCACCCATCTTTTGCTAGAGGAAGCCAAGTGGGTCTCAGATCTGCTTCTCTCCAAATCTCACTTGAAACCTGGGAAGACACTGGTGGCTATAGAACATCCTTGACAGCAGGAGAGAGAGGCTGCAGTATTTGTAGTAGCTGTGTGTGGTCAGGATTGTAATGAGATGAGTAAGGACCAGGAGCAACAGGGAATTGATAAGAAAGAGGCCACAGCAGTGAAACTACAACTTTTTACCATTGTGCCAGTTTGAGCCTAGCTGGGATACTCTGGTGAGAAGAATTAGGTTATAGGCTGTGAAAAGGAACCAATGGTGATGGATGCTGCACTCATAGGCTTGCTGAGCTGGATAAGAACGAGAACATAAACACAGATAGCAGAGTTGAGTCTCTCTCTGCGTCTGGAGCTGCATGAACTTCTCTCTTCCTAACTTGCTGCCTGACGCCCCCTGGCCAACCCTCCAAACTCACCTTGAGCATAAGGCAAAGTCTGGGGGAGAAGGTGGAAGGGTGGTTGGGAGCCCCTCCTGGGGACTCTGGTAGGGCTGCTGTGTTTCTGTACTACCTTTAACTTGTCTATTGCTGTCTATAGCTGTAGATACTGTAACTATCTGCTTGCATATTGTGCTGAGCTGTAAATATAGCTTCATTCATTCTCCAACAGAAGAAGGGGACACAGTCTTTAATTGTGCCAGGGCATGTCTAGGCTGGATGTTAGGAGGAAGTTGTTGGCAGAGAGAGTGATTGGCATTGGAATGGGCTGCCCAGGGAGGTGGTGGAGTCTCTGTGCCTGGAGGTGTTGAAGCCAAGCCTGGCTGGGGCACTTAGTGCCATGGTCTGGTTGATTGGCCAGGGCTGGGTGCTAGGTTGGACTGGATGAGCTTGGAGGTCTCTTCCAAGCTGGCTGATTCTATGATAGTTCTTTAATACTCCATTCCTTTAGTCATGCTATCACGATATTAATAAGAGTGCTTCTTTTAGGGGGTGCAGGGGGGAAGGTTTTTATGGTGCAGAGATATTTTGTTAACATGACTGGCATGATCCCTTAGAGGTTCAGAAAACCAAAGAGTAGCTGTTATGTTATCTTGAATTAAAAACTCACAACCTCTATCATTAATTTCCTTAGAACTCAGGTCATGCTTTCTAAATCCCTGATGTCAACAAAGAATCATAGAATTAACCAGGTTGGAAGAGACCTCCAAGCTCATCCAGTCCAACCTAGCACCCAGCCCTAGCCAAAGCCCTGCCTTGCGGTAGCTGACTGGCACAGTAAACATGCAGTGATACCTCAAGGCACCTGCCAGTGAATACTCTGCTGCCTTTCTTTGCTGGGGCAACAACGTGGGGGAAAAAAAGCAACCTCACATGCAACAATATCAGTTCCCAGCAGCACTGCTGCAGTCTGTGGGTCTGCTGAGTGCAGCGCGAGGCACAACGTTCAAATCAGCTCTCATCTCTGGTCACCAGCCCAGCAGCTGAACTTCCTTGGAGCCCTCTGGAAATTGTCATGCACTGCTCATAAGCACAAGTAGGACAAAGGAAAGACAAGTGTGCATGTGAATGACTTGCAGCTTTTGGAGGCTTTGTCCTTAATGCTGTGCTGCTGGCAAAGTCACACTCTCCTAATGCAAAAGAGCAGCAGGGTGACGAAATCAGAGCAGATCCCCAGCTAATACAGTTTGCCTTGGTGTCCTTTAATATAGCTCCAGTGACAAGAGCCAAATGCAGGGCTGGGAAGCAGCTCTGAACACTGACAGCTTTGAGAAACAGATTGCCCCTTCCCCTTAAATCCCTGCTTGTACAGCTCAACCCCCTCTGCGATCATTTCCATCCTCCAGCAACAGATGCCCCAGTAACACCTTGGCTTCTGCAGGTTTACTGACTGAAATAGCTCCAACAGGAGCCTATGTGGCTGGGCTTGTAATCATTTGATTTGTTAAGAAGGAAAACCAAAACAGAACACACTCTCTCTCATACTGTGATGGTTTGGGAGTTACCTGCACCCCCACTCTTAAGAAATCACCCAGACTAGATGCAGCTGGCTGGAGGTTAAGGAATGAAGCTTTGTATTCACAGCTTAGCACAACAGACAAGCAGGGACTTACAAAACTTAGAATCAAAGAATCATAGAATCAGTCAGGGTTGGAAGGGACCACAAGGAGCAGCCAGTTCCAACCCCCCTGCCATGCCCAGGCTAGAGCAGGTTGCACACAGCCTCAGCCAGCCTGGCCTTAAACACCTCCAGCCATGGGGCCTCAACCACCTCCCTGGGCAACCCATTCCAGCCTCTCACCACTTTCATGCTCAACAACTTCCTCCTCACCTCCAGGCTGACTCTCTCCACCTCCAGCTTTGCTCCATTCCCCCCAGGCCTGTCACTCCCTGACAGCCGACAAAGTCCCTCCCCAGCTTTTTTGTAGCCCCCTTTCAGATGCAACTATATACAGAAATCTACAAGTTAAAGCTAATACAGAAACACAGCAGCCCTCCCAGAAACCAGAGTGCCCAGGAGGAGCTCCCAACCACCCTTCCACCTCCTTTCCACCCCTCTACCTTATCCCAGACTTTGCCTTACATGCAAGGTGAGTCTGGAGGATGGGCAAGGGGGTTAGAAGCAGAATTAGTTGGGCTACACAGCAAAAAGCCCAGGGAGAAATGCACAGCCTCCAAGAGACAGAGACACACTGAGTCTTATCTATGTTTGTGTCCTTGCTTTTATCCATCTCAGCAAGCCTAGGAGTGCAGTAGACATCAGCATTGTTTCCTTTTAACAGCCTACACTCTAATTTTTCTCATTAAAATACTCTAATTAGCCTCAAACTAGCACAAATACTTTATTTGCCTCACTGGGTAATGACTTCCAGCAAAGCCTGCTGGCCTGTATTTAACAACATGCAAAGCTGATGCAACAGACACATACAGAACACTCTTGCAATGGCATCAAAAACAACAAGAAGATGAATCCAAGCTCTTTGAGAGTTACTGAGAGTCTCATGCCCATTTCACAACTGGGATCTCCAAAGAAATTCCCTAGTGCCTTAGTTTAAAGTTCTAAGAGGAGCTGTAGCAGGCAGCAAAAGCAGGAGTGAAATGCTGCTCTTCCCACGCCAGCCCTGCTGACTTCAAAGATGATGCAGAGGAAACAGAGAACAATTAATCCTGGTTTTCAAAACATGCCATCTCAATTGAGAGCACCACTGCTAAGTCTTCTTCAGAAGAAGAAGGAGATAGAAACTGAGGACACAACAGCATCCAAAATATCAGAATTGATTTGTAAGTTTTGGGACCCAAAGAGATAAATTTCAAGCTCAAAACAAGTGAAATATAAGAATATTAGTCAAGAGTCCTCTGAGCAATACTCTTAAAGTAGTTTCCACTGCAGTGGGAATGTAATCTCATCCAATGGGATGAGATTGAACAAGGCCAAGTGCAGGGGTCTACATTTTGGCTACAACAACCCCAAGCACCATTACAGGCTGCAGACATAGTGGCTGAGAGCAGCCAGGAAGAAAGGAACCTGGGGGTGCTGGGAGAGAGAAGCTGAAGAGGAGGAAGCAGTGTGCCCAGGTGGGCAGCAGAGCCAATGGCATCCTGGGCTGGCTCAGGAGCAGTGTGGGCAGCAGGACAAGGGAGGTTCTTCTGCCCCTGTGCTCAGCACTGCTCAGCCACACCTTGAGTGCTGTGTCCAGTTCTGGGCTCCTCCATTCAAGAGAGATGCTGAGGTGCTGGAAGGTGTCCAGAGAAGGGCAGCAAGGCTGGGGAGGGGCCTGGAGCAGAGCCCTGTGAGGAGAGGCTGAGAGAGCTGGGGGGGTGCAGCCTGCAGAAGAGGAGGCTCAGGGCAGAGCTCATTGCTGTCTGCAGCTGCCTGAAGGGAGGCTGTAGCCAGGTGGGGTTGGGCTCTGCTGCCAGGCAACCAGCAACAGAAGGAGACACAGTCTCAAGCTGTGCCAGGGGAGGTCTAGGTGGACATTGTGCCCTTGGTCACCACTCTGCCTGCCACCACCCAGCCAGTTCCTTCTGCAGGAAGCAGAAGCTGTGTGGGGAGCTCCTATGGTGCTGAGCTCGGACACTGACTGCAGCACACAGCGAAGCAATGGCTTCTCCCCTGGCACTGCAGCAGTCAGCACACAACGACAGCATTTACTGACCTCTCCATAGCTGTGACAATTAATGGCAATTTGGTTGCAGCAAAACCACATCTGACTGACCCTGCTTCATTAGTCTGGAGGCTCTCCTAAAAATGGAGAGCAAAGTGCTGTGATTGAACAGATGAACTACAACAGCTGATCCATTTAATCTAATTCCAGCTCAGACAAACCCAGTTACCTTTCAGAGATAATATACTAATGAAACAAATTCTATAGAAGTATTGGTCCCAGATAAGAGAAAATTGCTTTTCCCTGGATTTGTATTTGAAATAGATCTCCATGTGCTTAACTTTATTGATTCAAGCAGCAGGTATGTGATTAGAGAGAGAGAGAGATGTGGTTGTTCAACCCATCTACACTCACAACACCACACAAAAGCATTCAAACAGCATTTTAGCTTTGATCTCAGGTATCTGACACTGCAGTAACTTCATTTTCTAACCTAGAACATCAGCTTATGAAGCTGCTGGAATAACAACAGGGAGGACTGCAGGAAACCTTTGTTAATGAGAGGCAGCCTAAATACCTTGTAATTGTAGGCTGTGGTGGGAAAATAAACAAGGCAGCTTGTCCAAGCCTCCTGCCCTTTTATATGGTGCAGGCACTTGCAAACCCTTATCATAGAATCAACCAGGTTGGAAGAGACCTCCAAGATCATCCAGTCCAATGCACCCTTGGCATTGACTAGGGTGGGCCAAAGCTCCAGTCCCAGGGGATAAGAGCAAAGAGGACCTTGAGTCAACCAAAACTTGAGGGACAGTATCACAGTATCACAGTATCACCAATGTTGGAAGAGACCTCATAGATCATCAAGTCCAACCCTTTAGCACAGAGCTCAAGGCCAGACCATGGCACCAAGTGCCACGTCCAGTCCTGCCTTGAACAGCTCCAGGGACAGCGACTCCACCACCTCCCCGGGCAGCCCATTCCAGTGTCCAATGACTCTCTCAGGGAAGAACTTTCTCCTCACCTCCAGCCTAAATCTCCCCTGGCGCAGCCTGAGGCTGTGTCCTCTTGTTCTGGTGCTGGCCACCTGAGAGACTATGTTAATAATAGCAACAACAGAGAGAGTTAGAGAGTTTCTGACAAAACAAAAATGTGGCCAGAGAAGGGCAGCAAGGCTGGGGAGGGGTCTGGAGCACAGCCCTGTGAGGAGAGGCTGAGGGAGCTGGGGGTGTGCAGCCTGCAGCAGAGGAGGCTCAGGGCAGAGCTCACTGCTGCCTGCAGCTCCCTGAAGGGAGGCTGTAGCCAGATGGGGTTGGGCTCTGCTGCCAGGCAAGCAGCAACAGAAGAAGGGGACACAGTCTCAAGCTGTGCTGGGGGAGGTCTAGGCTGGATGTTAGGAGGAAGCTGTTGGCAGAGAGAGTGACTGGCATTGGAATGGGCAACTTCAGGGCAGAGTTAGCAGTAGCCTTGCTGTAAACACCTACATACCATACTTGATCCGTGTCAGACTGGAAAGATTGAAGAGCTTGTCTTTTATAGGGCAATTGATACAGTTTGGGTAGAAGCACATAGAGCCTCAGCCCAAAATGGGGCACACTGTTCTGAGCTTCATTTAGTTATGTTAATCAGCTAAACAACTTGAGGGAAGAGACTCATGAAGGGCAGCCAAGGGGAGAGGTGATAAAGCTCATTTCCTTATCGGTTGGACAGAGGGTGGAACAGAAAGGGGTTATCAAGAAGAAAGGCTTAAAAAGAATTGTCATTCCAAATAAAAATGAATCTGTTATGTCCTATATTTCTAGTATCCAGCAGAGTTGTGCATTTTATCCCCAGCAGCTTCCCTCAAAGGTATTTTGTACATCTCCCTTGAGAAGATGGTTCAGCAAGTCAGAGACAAAGTAGTTGCTTGCAAGAAATGTTCTTCTCTAAGAACTGCCTTTTCTCTTCTATTCCCATTAGCAGTGCAGAAGCAGTTTGGTGCAAAGTCACTGTTTCACTTGCATAACTCCAAGAGAGTATTTGGTGTGCTAGAGAGACTACTCCTACTGCTGCTGCTTTGGGGGTGCACCTCAGGGGTGCACTTCAACACTGGGCTTTGGACACTGCAGCCCAGGAGCAGCCCTGATGCTCGGGCAGAGGGTACTGCAGTGTGCTGGCTGCTGCAGAGGGTGTGGGGCATGCTGAAGAGCAGCAGTTCCCTGGCTTCAGACACTCGAGGTAAGCATGAAGGCTGCAGGCAGGAAGCAGGCAGGTCTGGTCTGCTTTCCCACCTGTCCTGCATGGCCTTGTCCTCCTCAGCCTCAGCCAATGGAAACACCTTTGTGGCTTCTGGTACCTCAGGCTCTAAGGTTCCCATGTGTGGTGATTTGGTTGTTGAGCACAGTTTTCTGGTGGAGGTATTGGAAATATTTTGGCAGCTTTGATATTTGTTGTTCTCACACGACCTGACCCTGTAACACCTCTGAAAATCAGTTTGGTTAGGTTTGGAGGAGAGCTTAGAGTATGGAAGGGAGAGGATCAGATTATGTTATTGTTCCAATGCAGGAGGTAATCGTGGAGTGATGTTCTGCATCCCACACAGGGCAGTGGCATAAAGCCCCTAGGCATTTTCTAGTAGTGTGCTGAAGTGTGTTCCTCAGGGGCTTTATTCAAAGGTGGAATTACTTCCAGAGAAAAGGATCTTGCTGGGTGGAAGTTGTACTTAGATGGCAGAGATGTGCTATGTGCATTCTCCTTTCAGTGCAGGCACAGCAACATCCAACTGCATCACAAGCCTGGGGTGTGGTTTGAGTAACAGCTTCTGTAGCAGTAAGAGAGAAGGTTTGTGAGTTTTCTATGGAGAATACTTCATAGATTGCTCTTCTTTTTTTGTTGTCAAGTAAGATACCTGCAAAGTTTCCCTGCTACATGAATATTCGTCAGAGGATTTGATGGGGGACAGGGTAGAATCGCAGAACCATGGAGCTGTAGAATCAACCAGGTTGGAAGAGACACCCAAGATCATCCAGGCCACCCTATCCAACCTATCCATCCAGGCCACCCTATCCAACCTATCCATCCTGTCCAAACTATCCAACCAAGATCATCCAGTCCACCCTATCCAACCAAGATCCTCCAGTCCAACCTATTCAACCAAGATCATCCAATCCACCCTATCCAACCTATCCATCCAGGCCACCCTATCCAACCTATCCATCCTGTCCAAACTATCCAACCTATCCATCCAGTCCAACCTATCCAATCAAGATCATCCAGGCCACCCTATTCAACCTATTCATCCTGTCCAAACTATCCAACCAAGATCATCCAGTCCAACCTATCCAACCAAGATCATCCAATCCACCCTATCCAACCAAGATCCTCCAGTCCAACCTATTCAACCAAGATCATCCAATCCACCCTATCCAACCTATCCATCCAGTCCAACCTATCCAACCAAGATCCTCCAGTCCAACCTATTCAACCAAGATCATCCAATCCACCCTATCCAACCTATCCATCCAGTCCAACCTATCCAACCAAGATCCTCCAGTGCAGCCTTATCCAATCAACCAGACCTTGGCACTAAATGCCAGGTGGGGTTGGGCTCTGCTTCCAGGCAACCAGCAGCAGAAGAAGGGGACACAGTCTCAAGCTGTGCCAGGGGAGGTCTAGGCTGGATGTTAGGAGGAAGTTGTTGGCAGAGAGAGTGATTGGCATTGGAATGGGCTGCCCAGGGAGGTGGTGGAGTGGCTGTGCCTAGAGGTGTTGAAGCCAAGCCTGGCTGGGGCACTTAGTGCCATGGTCTGGTTGATTGGCCAGGGCTGGGTGCTAGGTTGGGCTGGATGAGCTTGGAGGTCTCTTCCAACCTGCTTGATTCTATGATTCCATGAATAGGAAATGAACTTATTTCTATGCTAATAGGTTTGAATCACTGCTTCTCTGACAGCATCATAATCTTGGAGTCTGTAAAATGTCTATACATTATTTGTTCTGTTGCTGGGTTAATAAACAAAGATTCATTACTCTAATTTTGTCCTTCATTCTCTGTAACCTTTGCAGGAAGGAAAAAAACCAGCTCATAAACAGTGGTGATAAATTAACACAGAACTAGGCATATTTACATGGACACAGACTTCATATTGAAACCCTAATTACTGCAGGCAAATTTAGTTTTCCATTTAATCAGATTTTACAGGTAATTAACAGTCAACTAAGATTAATTACAACTCATTTTGTGTTAATGTCATCTTTTGGTCACAGAAAGTTTACACAGTCTTTTATTTGCCAGATGTAAAAGCTAATTATTACATAGACCTGTCAAGGTTACACAAACATATTTTCAGTTCACCACACACCTCTTGCTTGGCTTAGAAATACACATTTCTGTGAGGCACCTAATTGGTCTTCAGACTGGTACTCAGAATGCCCAGCAAGCCACCCAAGAGTCCCCAGAAGCTGCAAAATGTCCCACCAAACCACTCTTCTGCATGACTCAGCTGTAGCCAAAAGGGTTATCAGACCTGTTAAGTTCAGCACATTCAGTCTGAGACCACATTATTGTGTCCTTCCTCACACTTCCCTGCTGACAGCCTTTTGCAGCTCTGCATCCTCTCTCACACTTCTTAGAATCATAGAATGAAGAAGGTTGGAAGAGACCTCCAGGATCAGTCAGTCCAACCTAGCACCCAGCCCTGGCCAAGCAACCAGACCATGGCACTAAGTGCCCCAGCCAGGCTTGGCTTCAACACCTCCAGGCACAGCAACTCCACCACCTCCCTGGGCAGCCCATTCCAATGCCAATCACTCTCTCTGCCAGCAACTTCTTCCTAACATCCAGCCTAGACCTCCTCTGGCACAACTTCAGACTGTGTCCCCTTCTTCTGGTGCTGGTTGGCAGACAGCAGAGCCCAACCCCAGCTGGCTACAGCCTCCCTTCAGGGAGCTGCAGACAGCAATGAGCTCTGCCCTGAGCCTCCTCTTCTGCAGGCTGCACACCCCCAGCTCCCTCAGCCTCTCCTCACAGAGCTGTGCTCCTAATATCCAGCCTATACTTCCCCTGGCACAACAGGATCTGCCACATGTTCAGAGCAGCTCAGCTCCCTTGCAGGCTCTCCAGCTGTGTTTTAGTATTACAGCCCTTCAGTCAAGCACCTCTTGTATCTCACAGCAAGGAAAAAAAGATGCCCAGGCAAGCCTGGGGCTATCACCTGAGAACTGCATTCAGGGCAGGCTGGAGATCTTACAGCCATCAGGATAACGAAGCAGGTTGTAGATTTATGGCCAACTCTGGCTCTGAGAAAGACCACAAAATACTCAAAGTACAACTGCTTTCCAAAAATGCCAGGTGAGCCCTTGAGAAGTCTGTAACTTCTGACATGCAGCCAGGTTGTGCCACGCTGAGATGCTCTTGCCTTGCTCCTACTTAGACAGGTCTATTATTCCAGTCTGGTTTACACTCTCCCATCACAATCCACATGTTGTAGCTACTCGGAAGTCTCCTAAGGGAGACTCAGTGCCCAAAAGGCTGAACCAACCTGACTGACCACAGTTCATTCTCAAATGAATAAATCCACTGGTTGCCAGCCCCTCCCAGGCCACCTTACAGAGGTGGGTGAGGTCCCCACCTTACTTCAAGCCCTACTGTATTAAATAACAGAGCTCACATTCCAGATGCTATTCTATATAGAACCAAAGCACTCCCTGACCTGTCACTGGTCAGGAATGTGAAAACTGAGAGTAAGGGAAATTAGTTTCTAGGCCTCATCACAAATAGTAAGCAATCAGAACTGCCACTGAAAAACCAGAAAGCATGAAAAGAAAACTCACATCTTCTGTAAACCTGTTCAGAAAGTGAGCTGTAAAGGTCAGGCATAAAGCCCAGGAGAGGCTCGTGGGCTCCAGAACCTCAGACAGCATAAGGGCTTCATTCTAAAGATCCCATTTCCTGGGAGCAGGACATTTGAAAAGAGTATTTTATGTATATCCTACTTATGCTGAACTGAGAAAAGACCCAGGAAATAAAAGACAGAGGCTGAAGCATAGAAAGCATCAGCAAGCAGCTCCCAGGAGAGTCACTTTGCCTCTGCACAATTGAAAAGGATGGTCCTGAGCAAAGCTCACTGGAAAGCCACTCTGGAGCATCCTTGGACAAGTTCCACAGAGACTTGATCTCTTTCAGATCCAAACAGTTAGAACTTCTTTCTTGGCACCTCCTAAGTCATTGTAGGCATGGAAAATTCGAGGATGTGGGTGGCACCCACCAGGACTATGAATCTGGTGACTCAATGTCACGGTGATCCGGAGGAGGGAAGGGCAGGAAAAGGCTGCATTCACCTCTCCCATCACACAGAAACTTGAGCTAACTTTGTGCTGGTGGCAAGTGAGAAAACACTCACTGATGGGTTTTAACAGCCCTCTCTAAACCAAAAAGGGATAAATGTCATTGTCTGACCTCAGATAAGCAAAACCAAACAACAGAGATTACAGTGGGAAGTCACACAGACACTTCCCCTTTTTGCCTTCCTGTGGCTCTCATCTGCCTCAACAACCCAAAGACAAGAAGCAATCAAAAATGAAAAAGGAGCTGTCCATTTCCCATAACCATTGTTAGTGCATCTGAGTGTGGAACACACTGCAACTGCTTAGCCTGGATGGAATCAATCTGATCCGTTGAGGCAGGGAAGCAGAAAGGCACTGCAAAGTGTGCAAAGTGTGCTCTGGGAAGCTTCCAGCTGCAGTGCCCAGAGTCACAGAATGCCTTTTCGTGTGCAAGACAAGAGCTGGTGGAATTTGGGATCTTTTCCCCCAGCAGCATGGCAAACTTCTGTCTGTTGTATCAATTCCCTCACACTCACGTGGGAAGTTTCTTGCAAATATCCACCCCAGACACAACTCAAGCAGCTCTGCTGTGAGCACAGAGTGAAAGAGTTGGGGCTGCGCAGTCCAGAGAAGAGGAGGCTCCCAGGTGACCTTCTTGTGGTCTTCCAGGATCTGAAGTGGGCTACAAAAAAGCTGGGGAAGGACTTTCTAGGCTACCAGGGAGGACTGGGGGGAATGGAGCAAAGCTGGAGGTGGGGAGGTTCAGCCTGGAGGTGAGGAGGAAGTTGTTGAGCATGAAGAGTGGTGAGAGGCTGGAATGGGTTGCCCAGGGAGGTGGTTGAGGCCCCATGGCTGGAGGTGTTTAAGGCCAGGCTGGATGAGGCTGTGAGCAGCCTGCTCTAGGGTAGGGTGTCCCTGCCCATGGCAGGGGGTTTGGAACTGGCTGATCCTTGTGGTCCTTTCCAACCCTGTCTGATTCTATGATTCCACCTGCAGGAGGATGCTTATCAAGTCTATTTTACAGGAAGGTGACATGGCTTGGGGCTGACCATGCAGCTGTGATAAGAGAACTCTAAATCCATGACACAACTGAAAAACAAGAGCCATTGGCACTCTATTTTTAACTGCTCAGGATGAGTCATTTGGCAGTGAACTAATTGAACAATACCCTACACTGATAACCTGTTTCCATCCAGTAATTTCAAAACACTTAATAATACTTGGCAAAGCTTAACCTACATTACCCCTGTGAACAATAAGCTCCTCTACAGAGTTCTTGTAGAGGGGAAAAAAAAGAAGTGCAAGAAGGTGCAGGGTGAAGAAGAGATTTCAGCAAGTCTCCAAGTCTCAGAGATGAAAGTGGAAATGGGAACACTGACGGCCCAATTTTCATGCCTTAATCTTGGCAGAGTGCCTCTCTCTCTCTGCAGCTGTGTTGCAGAGGTGATTACAATGACTGACTGTGGCAGTCAGATCTCCTAATAGAAACAATGCTATTAAAATTAATTTGTCATTAAAAATAATCATTTAATGAAGATTAATTCTGCCTGCAGATCGGTTCCATCTTTGTGTTTGCCTGATTGCATCCTGCGAGGTCTTTTGTTCACTCATCATACATCCAGAGAACTAATGGTGGAGTATCAAAGGTCATGGTAGACTGGTGAAGTTCCTGCTGACTGGAAAAGGGCAAGCATAAGGGAGAGAAGGATGAACCTGGAAACTACAGGCCAGTCAGTCTCACCCCTGTGCCTGGCAAGATCATGGAGCAGATCCTCATGAAGGCTCTGCTGAGGCAAGTGGAAAACACAGCAGAGGTGATTGGTACCCAGCAATGGCTTCACCAAGGGCAGATGATGCCTGACTAATTTAGTGTCTTTTTATGATGAAGTCACAGCAACAGTGGATAAGGAAAGGGCAACTGACATCATCTACCTGTACCTGAGTAGGGCATTTGACTCTGTCCCACAGGACATCCTGGTCACCAAACTGGAAATAACACAGACTTGTTGGGTGGAGCACTGCTGGACAAGGAATTGGCTGGATGGTGGCAGGCAGAGAGTGGTGATCAAGGGCACAGTGTCCACCTGCAGACCAGTGCCAAGTGGCTCCCTCAGGGGTCAGTGCCAGCACCAGTGCTGTTTGACATCTTTGCAGTGACATGGACAGAGGAATCATAGAAACAAGCAGGTTGGAAGAGACCTCCAAGATCATCCAGTCCAACCTAGCACCCAGCCCTAGCCAATCAACCAGTCCATGGCACTAAGTGCCTCAGCCAGGCTTGGCTTCAACACCTCCAGGCACAGTGACTCCACCACCTCCCTGGGCAGCCCATTCCAGTGCCTATCACTCTCTCTACCAACAACTTCCTCCTAACATCCAGCCTAGACCTTCCCTGGCACAACTGGAGACTGTGTCCCCTTGTTCCTTAAAGCAAGTTCATTAAATTCAGCCAGGAAATAAAGTGAATTCAGTAGACAATGGAAAGACCAAAGGACCAATTAAGTGCAACCTTAAACATCATTCGTGGAGGCTTCCACCAGAATTCAACAGAAGTTCTGCTTCAAAATGAAATAATTTATCAAGAGGACACAAGGAAAAAAAAAGGTGAAAAGAAAAAGAGGCAACTTTAAAAGTATTGTTACAGTTCATGCCACACTTCAAGTGCTAAGAAAGGACACAGAACCGAATTTACATCAAACAGGTTCTTGATCCATGCTATATAAACTTCAAAATCAGCAAGAGTTTCTATCAAATGAGCTATTTCTGTCCTCACAGACAAACTATTAATGCCTTTCCCTATCAAAATTCCTTCATAAGTCCTGCTCTCTAAATTCTTTATTCCTTAAAAACTCTGAAGTTTTAGTTTCCATTTCTCCAAGCAGTCTGTTGGAGCACACCCAGCACTGGCATTTATCTCTTCTACAGGCTTCTTATCTTCCATCTGATCCAGAGCATCAATACTCTTCATTGCCACACTCCCTTTTCCTCTGACTTAAATTTGTATCCTTCTGATGAAATATTCACATCCTTCACCAATATCTCCTTATGACAGAAATGCCTTCAGGAGCAGTCAAAATAATTTAGTCACTTATCCCTGATTCTGAGGCCCTTGCATCTATTCTGAAGCTCTATGAAACCCTGCGTTAAGCTCTGTACTTAGAAGATGTTTCAAATGTAATGGGATTTGAAACACATTTCAGCAACCAGCTCATGCCATGTATCAACATGAGCAATGAATCAGGAGTCTGCAAATGCAGAACTACCTGCAAGTAGAAGCAAAATCCCTGATCCTTCATATGAACCAGATAAGCTGTGATGGTTTGGGTGTTTCACCCCTCACCCTCCCTTAAGAAAATCACCCAGACTAGGCTCAGGTGATCTGGAAAGTGAATGAATGAATGAAGCTGTATTTACAGTTTAGCACAAGATACAAGCAGATGGTTACAATATAGATAGCAAAATACAAGTTAAAAGTGACAGAAACACAGCAGCCCTCCCAGAAACCAGAGTGCCCAGGAGGGGCTTCCCAACCACCCTTCCACCTCCTTTGCACTCCTCTGCCTTATCCCAGACTTTGCCTCATGTTCAAGGTGAGTTTGGAAAATCAGCCAGGAGGGTTGGGAAGCAGAAGGATTAGTTACACAGACAGTAGGTTAGGGAGAGAAGGGAGGCAGCCAGAGCCAGAGAGCAACTCTGTTATCTGTGTTGGTGTTCTTGTTTTTATCCATCTCAGCAAGCCTATGAGTGCAGCAGCCATGACCATTGGTTCCTTTTCACAGCCTATCCTCTAATTCCTCTCACCAAAATATGCCAGCTAGCCCCAAACTAGCACATTAGGCCATGTCCATCATTTCAGTTCTGAGTGTGTGATGGAAGTTAAGGACTATCTCAGGTCAGAGATGTGTCCTCATTAATCTCCCTTCTGCAGTTATGTGTATTTATCTTTGTGTATGAAGGTTAGCAGTTCAGCAATTTAAGGCTATGTGCTGTCCCCTTGCTTGCTTTTGGTAAACTAGGACAAAATTTCATCTTCCATAATGTTGATTTGCTTGATCAAGAGATAATTCAGCAACTGAGAGTGACAGCAGAGAATAGATTGGCTAAGAGATGGCATAGGACAGTCACAACTGTGCAGAAGGGAAGAATAAAATGCCAGCAGTGAGAAAGGAGACCACTGCCTTAGATTAACAAAGAAACCCCAAAACAACCAACCAAACAAACAAAAGGGACTCCTATCTAAGTGCCTTTGAGGTTGGAAGAGACCTCCAAGATCATCCAATGCAACTTATCACCCAGCCCTGTCCTGTCTAGTTAATTGGCCAGGGCTGGGTGATAGATTGGATTGGATGATCTTGGAGGTCTCTTCCAACCTGCTTGATTCTGGGATTCTGAAATGTGCTGGGAGGAAAGGAGCAATCTGCAACTAAATTCTGCACACAGAGCTGCAAATTACCATTCTTACCATACCTAACCACAAGCCACTTGCTGCCACCAGCTCCATGAGTGCCCTGCAGCCAACACCTGCTGCCTCAGTGAAGGAAACCCAAGCTACCAAGAGCTTCCCTCTTGAATCAAAATACAGCTTACAAAGGGACTTTACCCCAAACAAACCTATTGAACAAGAAGCAAATTAGTAGCAGAGCATTTCAAACAGATGCCCCAAGCACAGAGCAAAGTACTGAGAACAAGTTTAAATAATAACCTGTGTTAATGTGACTGAAAATTCTCTCTGCAGAATGAAAAAGAAAGTCTTGTGTATAATAGAGGGGAAATCAGAGAGAAGATTTCTATAATGCCCCATGCAAAACATACAGGTAAATGGATCTCCATACACAGACACAGACACACAGCCCTGAAGCCTTGTACACACCAAGGCATTGTCATTTTACCTCCACGCTTCAGTGATGCTCCTTTCTGACAAACAGAGGCTTAAAATGGTCTCTTCTGCCAGGCAAGCAGCAATAGAACAAGGGAACACAGTCTCAAGCTGTGCCAGGGGAGGTCTAGGCTAGATGTGAGGAGGAAGTTGTTGGCAGAGAGAGTGATTGGCATTGGAATGGGCTGCCCAGGGAGGTGGTGGAGTCTCTGTGCCTGGAGGTGTTGAAGCCAAGCCTGGCTGGGGCACTTAGTGCCATGGTCTGGTTGATTGGCTAGGGCTGGGTGCTAGGTCAGCCTGGATGATGTTGGAGGTCTCTTCCAACCTGGTTGATTCTATGATTCTATAATTCAAGCATCTGTTAAAACTACAAACAATGCAAGCATAGATATGCACAAAATAAATGATCTTTTATGCTTCCAAATTAGGTTTGCCTTTCCTGCAGTGAATTGCCTCCCTTGGGTTGCACACAGCAGGGAATCCTTGTACAAAGAATGCAGACTGTGATATCCCAACAGTAATGCAGGACTGAAAAGTTCCACCATTTTATGGCTCTCTCTTCTCTCACACAAGGAGGAAATGCAGAGAAAACACAATGCACTTTTATGGGTACTGCTAAAATTGAGTGAATGCTGCTGGACAAAGTCTCAGCTGAGGAGCAGCCCTCTCATTATTACATGAGGATTACATTTGACTGAATGAGGCACTTAGTGCCATGGTCTGGTTGACTGGCTAGGGCTGGGTGCTAGGTTGGACTGAATGAGCTTGGAGGTCTCTTCCAACCTGGTTGATTCTATGATTCTATGACCTGTCATTATTACATGAAGATTACACTTGACTGGATGAGGCACTTAGTGCCATGGTCTAGATGACTGGCTAGGGCTGGGTGCTAGGTTGGACTGGATGAGCTTGGAGCTCTCTTCCAACCTGGCTGATCCTATGATTCTATGATTCTGTGACCTGTCATTATTACATGAACAGTATTTAATTATACCACCCCTAAACTCAATGGATCTTCTTGCATGAGTCAGGTGTGCAGGATT
This sequence comes from Pogoniulus pusillus, assembly GCF_015220805.1. Classification (NCBI taxonomy): domain Eukaryota; kingdom Metazoa; phylum Chordata; class Aves; order Piciformes; family Lybiidae; genus Pogoniulus; species Pogoniulus pusillus. Next base: position 19,848,320 of record NC_087286.1, read on the forward strand.
TTCCTATAAATCTGACAGGACCAGCAACAGAAAGCCTTGAGAAAGCAGTAACTGCAATAACAACTTATATCTTATTCATTACAGATACATAATTGATGCATTTATGTTAGTAGGGATGAGAAGAAACACAAAGGGTATGGATGAAAAAGGGGGCAGAGAGCAGCTTCACTTTGATCAGTGCAATGGTCTACAACTTAAATCATGCCTATCCTTAAGACACCTTGAGAAACTGAGCTTTCTGGTGGCACTTTTATCTAGCTCCAAGCTAGCTGTAAGTCCTTTGTCTCAGCTGCAGTTGGAAGAAATCAGAAGCACTGCCATGCACACAGACTCACAATGATGCACATTAAAACAGCTCTCTCCACCCCACCACACTTCTCTTTTTGGAGAGAGCAGCTCATCAAGATAATAATATTTGTTACTGAGTAAATTCTAGTTTTGTCTGGAATTATTCCACATTTGTCTTCATTCTGCTTATATTTATCTCATAAGTAGTCATCTGCTTCTCTTCCAGTAGCTCCTACTCATTTCTTCCACATGGTCCAGATTTTCTTTCAGACAACAGGTTTTTGGGGGACATGACTGTTGCTGTTATTTCCTATTTCTGCCCAGCACAATACAGCTTAAGTTGCTCCCAACCCTCAGGTGGTATTTCAAGATGCATATTAATGTGTTACAATAAAACATCTGAGTAGGACAGGAGTACCCTGGATGCTAAGTGCAAGGTTCTACACTTTGACCACAACAACCCCAAGCAGTGCTACAGGCTGGGGACAGAGTGGCTGAGAGCAGCCAGGCAGAGAGGGACCTGGGGGTGCTGGGAGAGAGGAGCTGAAGATGAGGCAGCAGTGTGCCCAGGTGGGCAGCAGAGCCAATGGCATCCTGGGCTGACACAGGAGCAGTGTGGGCAGCAGGACAAGGGAGGTTCTTCTGCCCCTGTGCTCAGCACTGCTCAGGCCACCACTTGAGTGCTGAGTCCAGTTCTGGGCTCCTCAATTCAAGAGAGATGTTGAGATACTAGAATGTGTCCAGAGAAGGGTGATGAAGCTGGTGAGGGGCCTGGAGTACAGCCCTGCTATTAACATAAGACATTGCACATGTAAGGGATAGAAGTAGTCTTAAAAGGGTCATGAAGGGAAAAAACCCAAGCCAGATCTCTGCATGCAAACTAGAAATGTGTATCTGCAAAGGAGAAATGAGGGAATGCTGCTGAAATTACAGCTCTGACCCAATAGCTCTGGATTTTGCTAGTGGCTACTAAAGATCTTAGGTCTGAGATTGAGAAAATCTCTCCTCTTCCTGAGTGCAAACAAAAGTTCTGCTCCCTGCAGCCCAGATTCTGCCTCCTGTGTGTGACACAGCAATGGGAAAACTCCCACCTGTCAGTTTACACTACCAGATCTTCATGGCACTGCCTGATAAAGCCCTGACACAATAAGGTTTTGATCTCTGCTGCTTGCTGCGATAGAAATAATACTAAAACTTGACTCTGGGTCATTTCAATACCACTAAGTGAACAGCAGATTAAAAAGAAACCTCTCTAGGTTGCCTCAAGGTTTCTGCTGTTGAGAATTGGGTCAGTGAAATTCTCCATTCAAGGTTAAGAAGAGAATTTGTACATACTCATGTTATGCACTAGCAAAGAACAATACACACTGCCTACACCTCATTTTAGCACCTGACATACAAGGTTGTTCTAAACAGAGAAAGCTAGCAGCCCTAAGGAATGGCAAGAGCTTTGCTGAGTTCAAGTACTGCATTTTTCCCAGTGTATTTTTCAAGCAATTAGCATCATAAATCATGATTTATAAGAGGGAAGTATTCAATACTGCTCTAACTCTGCTCCCACTAAAGCGATCCAGGCAATTCTGCTCTCATTAATGGCAAGAGAGACAGGAAAGAGACAAATGCCTTTGAATATCTCACCTCTATACAACAACAACAGAAAAAAAACCCAGCCCTCCCTTAAGGTTATGGTTCATCCACAGGCAGTTAATTGGGAAACGTCAGATTTAAGCCCTTGGGGCCATAAAGTGTAACACAGCCTTTTGTGCATATGGGTTGTGCTGGAGACTAGTTACACCCCTCACACTCTTACAGCCACCTCCTATTGCACCAAGCTGCTGCTGCTCACACATAATGAGGCCTCTTCAGTCATAGAATCAATCATAGAATCATAGAACCATAGAATCAATCATAGGATCATAGAATCATAGAACCACAGAATCAATCATAGACTCATAGAATCAATTATAGAAGCACAGAATTAATCATAGAATCAAGCATAGGATCATAGAATCATTCATAGAACCATAGAATTAATCATAGAATCATAGAATTACAGAACCATAGAATCAATCATAGAATCATAGAATCTATCATAGAATCATAGAACCACAGAATCAATCATAGAACCATAGAATCAATCATAGGATCATAGAACCACAGAATCAATCATAGACTCATAGAATCAATTATAGAAGCACAGAATTAATCATAGAATCAAGCATAGGATCATAGAATCATTCATAGAACCATAGAATTAATCATAGAATCATAGAATTACAGAACCATAGAATCAATCATAGGATCATAGAACCACAAAATCAATCATAGAACCACAGAATCAATCGTAGAATCATAGAATCAATCATAGGATCATAGAATCATTCATAGGATCATAGAATCATAGAACCATAGAGTCAATCATAGAATCATAGGATCATAGAACTATGGAATCAATCATAGAACCATAGAACCATAAAATCAATCATAGAATCAATATTAGAATCTTAGGATCATAGAAACATAGTATCATAGAATCAATCATAGAACCATGGAATCATAGAACCATAGGATCATAGAATCAATCACAGAACCATGGAATCATAGAACCATAGGATCATAGAATCAATCACAGAACCATGGAATCATAGAACCATAGGATCATAGAATCAATCACAGAACCATGGAATCATAGAACCATAGGATCATAGAATCAATCATAGAACCATGGAATCATAGAACCATAGGATCATAGAATCAACCATAGAACCATGGAATCATAGAACCATAGGATCATAGAATCAATCACAGAACCATGGAATCATAGAACCATAGGATCATAGAATCAATCACAGAACCATGGAATCCTAGAACCATAGGATCATAGAATCAATCACAGAACCATGGAATCATAGAACCATAGGATCATAGAATCAACCATAGAACCATGGAATCATGGAACCATAGGATCATAGAATCAATCACAGAATCAGTCATAGAATCATGGAATGTCAGGGGCTGGAAGGGACCTCAAAAGCTCATCGAGTCCAACCCCCCCTGCCAGAGCAAGATCACCTAGACCAGATCACACAGGAATACATCTAGTTGGGTTTTGAATGGCACAGAGAGGGAGACTCTACAATGCCCCTGGGCAGCCTGTTCCAGTGCTCTGTCACCCTCACAGTGAACAATATTTGATCTGGTCCTCACCATTGCATCTATGAAGTTACCTGGAGTGCAGACTCCCAGCATGTTTTAAAGGCAGAGGTACTGACCTGCTCCCAGTGGTTTCATGGAGCTCAAGACTCAGTAAGTCAGTGCTTCAAGTACTTTTTACTCCCCTTGAAGAGCACCTCTGTGTGGTGAAAAGAAATGATCCCATTGCACAGATGGGGAGTAGGAGTCAGGGAATGATTAAGGTCAAACATTTTGCTAATTTAAGATGCCCAATTTCAGACAGTTGAGATCAGAGGGTTTTTTCCAGAGTAATTATCATAACTGTCTATAGTTAAGTATAGCTCCTATCTAGTTCAACTGCAGCAAGAAATATCTAGCACTTCTGAAAGGCAGAACAAAGAGTAAAGGAATCTAGAATTCAGAGCCATGCTGAGGAAATACACCCAGCTGGGCTCTGGGGTGAGACATGGGGCAAATGAGAACTATGGAACCTGGGGAAGTTTTGGCTAAGGCGCTCACTCAGCAGCACACAGAAACTTTCTCAGTGCTTATGCCCTTTTGGATACCCTCTGCAACTGAAACCAAGTCCTAGATGGCAAACTCATCAGTATTGCACTTCAAAATCATTCTCATCCATAATCCACCAGAATATCACAGACTGCTTCACTGCAACTCTGAATTAGATATGTGGGCTTTGTTTTTACTCAGGTTTCCTCAAAATTTGACCCAAATCTTATTTTGTCCAGGAGAGCCAATGGCATCCTGGGCTGGCTCAGCAGCAGTGTGGCCAGCAGGACAAGGGAGGTTCTTCTGCTCCTGTGCTCAGCACTGCTCAGGCCACACCTTGAGTGCTGGGCCACTCCATTCAAGAGAGATGTTGAGGTGCTGGAAGGTGTCCAGAGAAGGGCAACAAAGATGGGGAGGGGCCTGGAGCACAGCCCTGTGAGGAGAGGCTGAGGGAGCTGGGGGTGTGCAGCCTGCAGAAGAGGAGGCTCAGGGCAGAGCTCATTGCTGTCTTCAGCTCCCTGAAGGGAGGCTGTGGCCAGGTGGGGTTGGGCTCTGCTGTCAGCCAACCAGCAACAGAAGAAGGGGACACAGTCTCAAGCTGTGCCAGAGGAGGTCTAGGCTGGATGTTAGGAGGAAGTTCCTGGCAGAGAGAGTGATTGGCATTGGAATGGGCTGCCCAGGGAGGTGGTGGAGTCACTGTGCATGGAGGTGTTGAAGCCAAGCCTGGCTGGGGCACTTAGTGCCATGGTCTGGTTGACTGGCCAGGGCTGGGTGCTAGGTTGGACTGGCTGATCCTGGAGGTCTCTTCCAACCTGGTTGATTCTATGATTCTATGGTTATTCTATAGTTATATGATTTTAGGTGTGTATGTCCATTTATGTGGGCCTGTTGGTCTGCACTGGTTGCCATTACCTAGATGCACTGAAAACAAAAGGGTATCTTGTGTGCTTTTCACATGATGAACCTTTATGAAGGACTCAAAGTTAGTCAATGAGAAGCCAAACCAGCTGTCCTACAGCTACATCTGAACTGTCCTACAGGACAACTGAACTGTTAAGCCAAGAAAGAAGAGTCCTTTGGAATCATTACAGCAAAGGATTATCTCACTTAATTGGGAAAGATTTCTCCAAAGGAGCATTTAGTGCAGGCAGCCAAGGGCCAGAATCCTCATCCTTTGGAAGCTGCAGGGCTGCCCAGCCTGCTCTGTGCTGGTAGCACTGCTAGAGCTGCAGGGGAGAGGAACCCCCCAGAGTACTGCAGGATAGAAGCTGCCTGTGGTTTCAGATGCAGGATTGCCAGAGAGAACAAGGAACAGGGGGTGGTGATGGATAATTTCACTCATGATTTCTCCTCTCCTCCACATGCAGATTCTTAACACACCACATCTATTTCCAAGGGCAGGCTCCCTTTCCTCCAGCCTCCACGCTTTGTCCAGGCCCTCCTTGTCCTCATTAGTTGTAGCTCACTGAAAGTGCAGTTGCTTTGCCATGCTATGAAGACCAGGAAGAGAGAAATGTCAGGGATTTTCCTGGAAGCCTTCTCATGTATCTTTTTCCCAGACCAGTGACTTGTGGCTGCAGAATCATCTGTCTAGCAGGACATCTAAAGGCAGCCCTGCTCACATCTGCCCACTAAGGAATGAGATACATTCTGCCCCTCAAGGGAAGCAAATACATCTGTAGGTTATAAAATACTCCTTGTAGGTGATAAAATACTCCTGTCACTCCTGGGTGAGCACAGGAGATACTGAATTTTCTAGGAGGAAGACTAATTCCCAGGTGTTTAAGGCCAGGCTGGATGAGGCTGTGGGCAGCCTGCTCTAGGGTAGGGTGTCCCTGCCCATGACAGGGGGGCTGGAATTAGATGATCCTTGTGGTCCCTTCCAACCCTGACTGATTCTATGAGGCTCTGAACAGACTGCTCTAGGGTAGGGTGTCCCTGCCCATGACAGGGGGGCTGGAATTAGAGGATCCTTGTGGTCCCTTCCAACCCTGACTGATTCTATGAGGCTCTGAACAGACTGCTCTACGGTAGGGTGTCCCTGCCCATGACAGGGGGGCTGGAATTAGATGATCTTTGTGGTCCCTTCCAACCCTGACTGATTCTATGATTCCATGATTCTATGATTCATTGGTGAAAGCACTGAAGACCTGGGAGGCAGGGAGTAAGCACTGGGTCTGAAACAGAGCTGGACCATCTCCTTGTGCCTGCACCCTCTCTCTGTGAAAGGAGAATCACAAATTAAAGGTAAGTGTGTAGCCTGTGATAGTTAGGAAGAGTAAGCAGGCTTCAGAAGCTCTGCCAGCATCCCTGCCATGGAGGTTAAATTCATTAAGGGTTGAGATGCACTTGGGTGTGAGAGGAGGTTAGCTCAGTGCACCCAACCAGCAGTTCTGGGGTTCATTTCCTCCTGGCACTGCAAAGCATGCATCTGGGGCACTTAGAAGTTTTTCTGATGCAAAGCAGCAGGTATCATGAAATTCTCCTTCTTTCAGGAACAAACAGCAAACCACTTCCAATTTAAACCCATCTGCAGGGGAAGGGCACTCTTCTATGCTCTACAGATACGGCATGTTTTGAGAGTGCTGCACCAGCCTGCCTTTTTGTTTGCTTTCAAAGAATGAACCAGGTTGGAAGAGACCTCCAAGCTCATCCACTCCAACCTAGCACCCAGCCCTATCCAGTCAACCAGACCATGGCACTAAGTGCCCCAGCCAGGCTTGGCTTCAACACCTCCAGGGATGGTGACTCCACCACCTCCCTGGGCAGCCCATTCCAATGCCAATCACTCTCTCTGACAACAGCTTCCTCCTAACATCCATCCTGAACCTCTCCTGGCACAACTTGAGACTGTGTCCCCTTGTTCTGTTGCTGGTTGCCTGGCAGCAGAGCCCAACCCCACCTGGCTACAGCCTCCATTCAGATAGTTGTAGACAGCAATGAGCTCTGCCCTGAGCATCCTCTTCTGCAGGCTAAAACATCACTGAGACGTCAGGAAGAACATTTTTAACATGAAATTGAAGACACAAAGCACAAAGAACACACTGGGTATTAATATTACAGGTGGAAAGCAATGGTTTAGCACCACACAGCCTTCTGCAAGGAGGCTGTATTTAAATAACCACACCCTAGAATTACATTCCATTACTGTTAATAGAATAAATAGCTACTTTAGAGTAAAAAGAAAGCAAAAGAGTAAGAGATACTTTAGAGTATCTGCTGTCCTGAGGTCTTTCAGGATCTGTTAGATTCCAATTATAACAGAAACCAAACTACACACAACCACTCAGCTCCACTGTAATCTCTTGAATGCAAAGCAGGAGGCAAAACTCAACAGGATTACCTACTGCCCTAAAATCTGAGGAACTGCTACCTCCTCCTTAATACTGACCAGCAGGCCACCCTCAGGTTCCTGAAATTAAACCCCATAATTAGAGGACACAGCAGTTCAAGTGTGTTTGCTTCAAGTATGCAGCCTTTTTAGGTGTTTTCAGAAGAAAAGAGAGGGAATACATAAAAGGCTACGAAAAAGAGGAAGCTTTTGAAAGCCTATCATTTTCAATACACAAGGAAAATGAGCCTTCACAGCCTGTGCATAAGCACCTACATAATTGGCTGGGGTTTCAAGAGCACTGAGCTTTCAGTGGTCCCCAGTGAGAACCACAATAGCTTTTGGATGCTCAACAATTTATCATGACTCAACTATTTCCCCCCCGGGCATTATTTACCAACTCTATGCTACACAGAGAGCTGAAACTTTTCAGACTCACGTGTTCAGATGGACCTGGACATCATAGAGTCATAGAATCAACCAGGTTGGAAGAGACCTCCAAGCTCAGCCAGTCCAACCTAGCACCCAGCCCTAGCCAATCAACCAGACCATGGCACTAAGTGCCCCAGCCAGGCTTGGCTTCAACACCTCCAGGCACAGCGACTCCACCACCTCATTGCTGTCTACAGCTACCTGAAGGAAGGCTGCAGCCATCTGGGACTGGGCTCTTCTCCCAGGCAAGAAGCAACAGAACAAGTGGACACAGTCTCAAGCTGTGCCAAGGGAGGTCTAGGCTGGATGTTAGGAGGAAGTTGTTGGCAGAGAGAGTGATTGGCATTGGAATGGGCTGCCCAGGGAGGTGGTGGTGTCACTGTGCCTGGAGGTGTTGAAGCCAAGCCTGGCTGGGGCACTTACTGCCATGGTCTGATTGTCTAGGGCTGGGTGCTAGGTTGGGCTGGATGAGCTTGGAGGTCTCTTCCAAGCTGACTGATTCTATGAAATGGGTCAAGGAAAGACACCACATAGGCTCAGGGCATATTAGAGTCTGTGTTTCTTGCAATCCATAGGCATTTGTGATGAAAAATATGAGAGCCTGGATAGAATGGAATGAAACCTTATCTGGAGCATGGTATGAAGAATGTATATCATTGTCTTTCCACACAGGGGCTGCCCAGAGACAGAGCACTCTTGTGTAGTTTTGTTACATTCTCCTATCAACTGCCCCCCCAAACCTCTGCCACCTCTATTCTTCTCTGCAGTATTTACACACAACTGTGCCTTACAGCAGATCATGCCAGAGCAACAGAGCCAAAGAAGGGACTGATTCTTGCTCAAACCTTCATTCTAGAGGTCAAGGCAAGATGACAAAGCAGCTATTATGGAAACAAAGCAAAGAGAAATAAACTCTAGTTTCAGTGACAGGACTAGCACCAAGCATCCCACTAGGATTCATTTAGGCATGTATTTTTAGCCTCAAATCCATGAGTTATTTCTCATGTGGATTTTACATGGCCTGTGGAGCTCAATTACTTCATCTCTTTGTGTATATAAACCAGTATCTCCAGAAGCTTTTATTGCAGACTGTGCAACCAGCCAAGCCAACTCCTTCTAGGGTAAGATAGGAAAGAGCTTTCTGATATTAACTGGGGGAGTAATTACCTCCAGTTGGATCACAAATGGGGACAAAAAGTTTCAGCTTTCAGATATTTTAAACCTTTAAGGCTTAAACCAGAAGCTTATTGCACATTTTAGCAGCAGAAACAACTTAGAGAACAATGGCACTGCTTGTTTTCATAGAATCACAGAATCAATCAAGCAGGTTAGAAGAGACCTCCAAGCTCATCCAGTCCAACCTAGCACCCAGCCCTGGCCAATCAACTGGACAATGGCACTGAGACCTCCAAGCTCATCCAGTCCAACCTAGCACCCAGCCCTGGCCAATCAACTGGACAATGGCACTGAGACCTCCAAGCTCATCCAGTCCAACCTAGCACCCAGCCCTGGCCAATCAACTAGACCATGGCACTGAGACCTCCAAGCTCATCCAGTCCAACCTAGCACTCAGCCCTAGCCAATCAACTAGACCATGACACTAAATGCTCCATCCAGGCTTTTTTTGACCATCATTTTGTAATTCTCTATCCCCTAAAATCTTGATTTAAATCCTTTTTGGTTTTCTGTTCTACTGAAGATGCACATAAATGAACTACACTTGGAGTTAGAAGATTTAGTGGGAATATCCCTGCATGAGTGAACTGCATTTTGCAGAAAGAAAAAGCCAATGCATCAAACAGCTCAAATTGACAGCAGAGTGAAGAGTGAAAACTCAAATCTGATCTTAGCTTGTGACAGCAACTCTTTGCTGTAGTCTCTAGAACTCACATTAGGATGCTGAAGAGCAAAAAGCAAAATTGCTCCTTTCTGGCATGGCACCCAAGATGACAATTTATTTACTTAGATGCTAAGAGCCTTGCAACTGACTGGAAAAGTTCTAAAGGTTCTAGGAACTTACAGGAATTTATATGAAGCAAGAGGAATTTACAGGAAGAATACTACCTAGCATGAGGTTTGCCACTGGGCTGACTTGGATCCATTCGAGGCACTTCTCACCTCAAGGGCAGGAGACAACCAGTGTGAACATTCATAGAATCATAGAATCAGTCAGCTTGGAAGAGACCTCCAAGACCAGCCAACCTAGCACCCAGCCCTGGCCAAGCAACCAGACCACAGCACTAAGTGCCCCAGCCAGGCTTGGCTTCAACACCTCCAGGCACAGTGACTCCACCACCTCCCTGGGCAGCCCATTCCAATGCCAATCACTCTCTCTGACAACAACTTCCTCCTCACATCCAGCCTAGACCTCCCCTGCCACAACTTCACACTGTGTCCCCTTGTTCTGTTGCTGGTTGTCTGGCAGCAGAGCCCAACCCCACCTGGCTACAGCCTCCCTTCAGGGAGCTGCAGACAGCAATGAGCTCTGCCCTGAGCCTCCTCTTCTGCAGGCTGCACACCCCCAGCTCCCTCAGCCTCTCCTCACAGGGCTCTGCTCCAGGCCCCTCACCAGCCTTGCTGCCCTTCTCTGGACACCTTCCAGCATCTTCACATCTCTCTTGAATTGAGGAGCCCAGAACTGGACACAGCACTCAAGGGTTGGCCTGAGCATTGCTGAGCACAGGGGCAGAAGAACCTCCCTTGTCCTGCTGGCCTCCTGGTAAAAATTATTCCCTCACAAGCAAGAGGCTGGAAGCCTGCTGGCATAAAAAGTGATATTTTGAAACAAATGATGAGCAAACCAGCCTGGCCATGAGGAGGAAGTTGAGCATGAAAGTGGTGAGAGGCTGGAATGGGTTGCCCAGGGAGGTGGTTGAGGCCCCATGGCTGGAGGTGTTTAAGGCCAGGCTGGCTGAGGCTGTGTGCAGCCTGATCTAGGGTAAGGTGTCCCTGGGCATGGCAGGGGGGGTTGGAACTGGCTGCTCCTTGTGGTCCCTTCCAACCCTGCCTGATTCTAGGATTCTATGAGTCAGTGCTTATTACACTCAGTACAATCTACAGAACCTGAAAGCTAGGCAATGACAAAAATAAGTTTTATGATCCTTCCCCACCTTGAGCAACTTCTCCCTTATTATCTATTAGCACTGTCTCAGAATAATGAAAACCTCAAGTTTTTGCTTACTGTGTCCTTCAAGCTTTGCCACCTGCTTTGTTATAGACTTTGTGCAATCCAAAACTCAGGGCTTTATGCCTCTTTTCCCTCTCATTTTAACACGGGCTCAGCTGCAATCCATTTTCTCTGTCCATCCCTGAGCTCTCTCCCAGTACTCACAAAAGGTTGTATATGCACTTGAGAATAACCCATTTGATCCTGGCCATGAAAACAGAAAGCCCAAAGTGTAAAGCTGTCAGCATGCTTGGGGATGGCTATAATTTAATGTACCATTCATTAATTAAGACAACCACATTAAGTTTCAGAGCCCTTTAAACCCTACACCAAAAAAAGAGTTCAGAGGTTGCTCATGGTCTGCTATTAAGCTAAATTAAAGACACAAATGCATTGCATGTAATATGCTACTGTATGTATTTCACCCCCAGCCAATTATATGTTTATTATGGCACCTCTGACAAGCTAAATTAACAATGAATTAATGCCTAAGTTGTGATTTCACTTTTGACTATAATATACTGCAACTAAGCTTTAAGTACCTGCATGTAACTATTCAGCCACAGATACAAGTGAAGGTAATGGAGTCAAAAACTGCAGACTAATTGCTCCAGATGAAAGCTTATTATCTCTTCCAATTTCAAGCTCTGCAGCAGTTCAACAGTAATATGAACTACTTTACTCAAAGCACTGTGAATCTTTATATCAAACTGACTTCTATTTCTCTCTCTCTTAGTTTTATACATACCACAAAAGCAAGAGCAATTTGTTTTGAGACTGACAAAGGTAAGGAAGTAAGCTGGAGGGGGAAAAAAAACCCAATGCAACCAACACTTTAGCCTTCAGATTTGTTTCTTTTTACTGTTTCACTCAAAATCTTCCTCTTGCCCTTTCTAACAGGTTTCTGAATGTTAAAGTTTAACTCTTCTGAAGTAAGCACAAGGTCCTGCAGCTGGGTCGAGGCAGTGCCAAGCACAATGCAGGCTGGGCAGAGAGTGGCTGCAGAGCAGCCCTGAGGAGAGGGACTTGGGGGTGCTTCTGGATGAGAAGCTCAACAGGAGCCAGCAGTGTGCACTTGCAGCTCAGAAAGCCAACCAGAGCCTGGGCTGCAGCAGGAGAAGTGTGGCCAGCAAGGCCAGGGAGGTGATTCTCCCCATCTAGTCTGCTCTGGTGAGACCCCACCTGGACTACTGCATCCAGTTCTGGAGGCCTTGGGACAAGAGGGATGTGGAGATGCTGGAGTGTGTCCAGAGCAGGGCCAGGAGGATGCTCAGAGGGCTGCAGCATCTCTGCTGTGAGCACAGACTGAAGGAGTTGGGGCTGTTGAGTCTGGAGAAGAGGAGGCTCCAAGATGACCTTCCAGCATCTGAAGGGGGCTACAGGAAGGCTGGGGAGGGACTATTGACAAGGTCTTGTGATGACAGGATGAGAGGTAACTGGTTTAAACTGGCAGAGGGCAGACTGAAACTGGATGTTAGGAAAGGGTTGTTTGCAGTGAGGGTGCTGAGACACTGGCACAGGTTGCCCAGGGAGGTCGTGGAGCACAGGAGCACCCAATGTGATCAAAGATCACATTGGGTGCTCCTGTGCTCCACAACCTCCCTAGAGGTGCTCAGGACCAGGTTGGATGAGGCCTTGAGCGACCTGTTCTACTGGGAGGTGTCCCTGCCTATGGCAGGGGCTTGGAACTGGCTGATCCTTGAGGTCCCTTCCAAGCTAAACCATTCTATGACTCTCCTAACAGAAACAGCCATGCCTTGCCAGGGAGTGTAGCTCCTGTGCAGAGCACACAGGCTGTCTCAAAGAGAGGCAATCAGGGCACTCAGGGATAGGTAACACAAGGCACAATGATGGAAACAGAGACCTTTTCCTGGGCAAGAAGAGGACCTTAATTCATTTCCTCTTGTTCCTCTGAGAACTCCAGCAAAGACAGCTGTTGTTTCTTTCTCATGACAAGCCAGGGGACAGAAGCCAGTGTCTGTAGTGAATGCATTATTTAAGCACTTCTCTGGGAGACAAAGTATTTCTGAAGGCAGCATATCTGAGTGCTGGCAACAACAGTCATCTTCACTGCTTCCCTCAAGGCAGTGTGCAGCAGGATGGAGAGAGATACTGAGACAGTGTATTGCCCAAGGCCACAACACGACTGCCCAGCAAAGGCAAGAGAAGAGGCAATCATAGAATCAGCCAGGATGGAAGAGACCTCCAAGCTCATCCAGGCTAACCTAGCACCCAGCCCTAGCCAATCAACCAGACCATGGCACTAAGTGCCCCAGACAGGCTTGGCTTCAACACCTACAGGGATACTGACTCCATCACCCCCTGGGCAGCCCATTCCAATGCCAATCACTCTCTCTGACAACAACTTCCTCCTAACATCCAGCCTAGACCTCCCCCAGAACAACTGGAGACTGTGTCCCCTTCTTCTGTTGCTGCTTTCCTGGCAGCAGAGCCCAACCCCACCTGGCTACAGCCTCCCTTCAGGTAGCTGTAGACAGCAATGAGCTTTGCCCTGAAGTCCCTCTGCCACACAAGACTTGCAGCAAGTGCTCACCTTGCAGCTTATTTCTCTGTTGGTGGCATCACAGCATGCTCATGCTGCACAGAGAGCAGCTACTCTCTCACTGTGAGCCCTCAGGAAGGTGGCAAGACCTGCTGAGATGTTGCACTGAATGCATTCCTGGGAATGACAAGTGTCATTGCTTCTCTGCACACCTTGGCTGCTGTACAGATCATCATGCCAAGCATAACCCTGTAAACACATCCAGAGGTGATTTTCTTCCTCATCCCACCTCACTGTTCCTGCTGCTTTCTCCCTGTGGGAGGATGAAGGATGCTGCCATGTGTACTCTGCTTCCTTATGCCTGCCTGCCTTGCCTTGCCTATCTGCTGCTGCTTCCTCCACAAGCACCTTTCACCACCAAATCAAATCACACTTCTGCTGTAATTCCCATTACTCCCCAGACTGCTCACAGTCACTGTCCCACTCTCCTCTCATTATTCTTAATCTATGAAGGACTTCTGCAAATGTCTGTGGGAAATAGCCAGAACTTCTCCACTGCCATCACACTTAAAGATCTCTCCACACCTTCTGTCAGGGCTTTCTCTCTAACTGCAGGCTCTGGGCTTCAGCCTTGGCTCAGAGCCTCCAAACTGATTTTCAGGAAGATGTTTTTCATCAGCCTCCTGGGCCCTGAGCTTCAGCATTTGGCATGCACTTCTGAAAGGTTTTGGCTTTACTCTTGACCACACCTATCCTGGGCTCACCAACCCTCCATTTACTTTTCTATTTCATCTCGGTGGGCTCCTCAATTCAAGAGAGATGTTGAGGTGCTGGAAAGCATCCAGGGAAGGGCAACAAAGCTGGGGAGGGGCCTGGAGCACAGCCCTATGCGGAGAGGCTGAGGGAGCTGGGGGTGTGCAGCTTGCAGAAGAGGAGGCTCAGGGCAGAGCTCATTGCTGTCTGCAGCTACCTGAAGGGAGGCTGTAGCCAGCTGGGGTTGGGCTCTGCTGCCAGGCAAGCAGCAACAGAACAGGGGGACACAGTCTCAAGTTGTGCCAGGGGAGGTCTAAGCTGGATGTTAGGAGGAAGTTCCTGGCAGACAGAGTGATTGGCATTGGAATGGGCTGCCCAGGGAGGTGGGGGAGTCTCTGTGCCTGGAGGTGTTGAAGCCAAGCCTGGCTGGGACACTTAGTGCCATGGTCTGGTTGACTGGATAGGGCTGGGTGCTAGGTTGGGCTGGATGAGCTTGGAGGTCTCTTCCAAGCTGTTTGATTCTATGATTCTAGGGCTCCCAATTACAGCACAGCATTCCTCCTGGGAAATAAAAATAACAAACAAAGAAAAAGAGAATGACTCTTTCTCAGGAAAGGTCTCTTTGCATTATGCAAGAGAGCTGAAAGATGAATCTCTCACCTCAAAATACAGAATTGCTTCAAGCTCCCCAAATCTTAGAATCAGATAAAGCCTCAATATTCTATACATTATCTCCCTCTCATTTGCAAGTTTGCTTAGAACTACCTGAAGTCCTGCCAGGATTTCCCTGTATCTTGATCTTTTTCTGCTGGAATTCTTTAGTCCTATCTAAGTCTTCAGAATGAGTTTTAACTCTGAGGTTTTCTCCTGCAATCCTTTCCCTACGTTTCTCTTAATGTCAAGCAGTACATCGCTCTGATATCTCAGGCACCTGTGCAGCCTGAGTTACCACAGCCTCTCAGAACTTCATACTTCATGCACTTGTCCTCAGAAGACCACTACCTTCCCTTCCCCCTCTGCCCCCCCACTTTAAGGTGACAATGAGCTACCTCAGCAGGACAGCAGCTACTCACTGAGGATCCAATACGTTTGCTCAGAGCCACAGTGGAAGTCTGCAGCACAAGAAGCACTAAACCACACGCTCCAGCTGCTGAGGTATTACTGGAACCTACCTGCTAATCCAGCCCAAACTTTCCTCTTCAATCAGAAATTGATGCTCACCTCTCCATTCTTCCCCACATTCATTGCTTTCAAGCATAGATCCCTCTCCAAATTTGACTAATAAAGGAACTCCTCTCACTTCAGCAGTGAGGAGACCTCCCCATTTGCAGCACCCTTTCAGAGAAGGAGCACACTCAGCTTTCCTCTGCTGTTGCTGCTGGCACAGTCCTTTCTCTTAATTTATTTCACTTAAATTCCACTCAAGAATCAGAGAAGGCAGAACAAAAGGATAAAAGAGAGGATGAAAAGAAGGGGATAAAAAGGAAGGGCAAAAGAACAAAAGACCTGAACACAAAGCATAGAGCCTAAACTGCATCAGCAATAAATATCACTGCACTCTGCGCTGTTTAAAAAGGGCAACCTCCTCTCACATCGTCCAGAGTGACAATGCTTCACCACAGCTTACTGCACCACAAAGATCACAAAGCAGCAGCACTAAAGGCCTAAGAAGCAAAGGCAGGGAACAGCATTGTTCACAAAGCTGCCGGAGCACTGCTAATGGCCCACACCTCCAACAAGGTCTAAGATGCTTAGGAGGAATGTTCCTTCATAAAAATCAAGTAAATAAAGAAAGATGTTTTTCTTGTGGAGTTCAAGCACACTGATGACTCCTAGATAACTGCTGAGCTTCAGAGACAAATTATTCTGTTCTGTTCCACCAGCCAAGTAAAGACTCAACAAGGAAGATGGCAAAACAAAGTAGCCCTGCTAGGAATGGAGGGAGCAGCAGGCAGAGCACATCCCATCTCACCAGTAAAGGGGCAGGTGAAGAGTAAAGGGTACACAATCTCAATGAGCATCCTGTGGAAGCCTGTGGGGCCTGGAGCACAGCCCTGTGAGGAGAGGCTGAGGGAGCTGGGGGTGTGCAGCCTGCAGAAGAGGAGGCTCATTGCTGTCTGCAGCTACCTGAAGAGAGGCTGTAGCCAGTGGGGTTGGGCTCTGTTGTCAGCCAACAAGCACCAGAAGAAGGGGACACAGCCTGCGGTTGTGGCAGGGGAGGTCTAGGCTGGATGTTAGGAGGAAGCTGTTGGCAGAGAGAGTGATTGGCATTGCAATGGGCTGCCCAGGGAGGTGCTGGAGTCTCTGTGCCTGGAGGTGTTGAAGCCAAGCCTGGCTGGGGCACTTAGTGCCATGGTCTGGTTGCTTGGCCAGGGCTGGGTGCTAGGTTGGACTGGATGAGCTTGGAGCTCTCTTCAGACCTGGCTGATTCTATGATTCCATGATAACAATCCTTAGAAGCAGTGTGCTTAGAAGCTCATCTCCTATTACACAGTCCTGACACATCTGAAGTCTTACAGAAGCACTCCCATTCCAGAACTGACCACCAAAAAGAGCTCTTCTAGTCTGCTTTTGTGATTCCACTTCTACGCCACATATGCTCCATGTATCACCCCTTCCCGTAGCTTAGTTGCCTGCATTCCTCATGGCAAATTAGCAGTTGGGAAAGACTGACAGTTTGATGCAATTTCATGTCCTTGAATACAGTGTTCTCAGGAGCACTATTAAGGAAATTTAATCTCTGGGGAAACAGATCAGATACCATTAACAGAACGAAGCACAAATGTTCCCTGTGACTTCCTGGGGAAAGCCTGTGCTGAGCCTACACTAAGAGGTAATTTAGAGAGCTGTCCTCCAGAAAAAGCAGCACTGCCTTGTGTGCACAATTCTGTTTAAAACAAAATGCACTGAATTAACTAACACTAAACAGCTCCAGGAAAAGTAGTAAAGCTCCTTTGGAATGGGCTGCCCAGGAAGGTGGTGGAGTTGTCATGCCTGGAGGTGTTGAAGCAAAGCCTGGATGAGGCACTTAGTGCCATGGTCTGGTTGACTGGCCAGGGCTGGGTGCTAGGTTGCACTGGATGAGCTTGGAGGTTACTTCCAAGCTCGCTGATTCTATGATTCTGGGATTCCTTTGCTTTTGATTCAAGTCAGAGTTAGATTTCTCCTCTTTCAGAAGTGGACATTGCTCCCTGATCTCTGCACAGCTGTAATGATGAGAGCCAGAACAGTGTGGCAAAACAGGGAGGAGAAGGGATTCTCACCAGGAGGCACTCACCTTTGGGATATGACAGTTCTCAGCTCCAGCCAAGACTGTAGGAGCTCTGCTATCACAAGTCACTGAGTTAATAAGCTAAATTAGTTCATCTCCTGGGAGACTCCCTCCCACCTCTTCAACAGCTCCAGGCCAAGCTTCTTTCAGCCCACTGCTCAGTCTGGGTACTGCAGAGGTATGACACAACGCTCTTTAATTCCTCTGCGTGGATTTGATGCCACTGGGGTACTGCAGTGGGGAGACTGACTGTGCCAGCCTATGGCACCACACATCAGGAGCATCTTTTGTAGCACATCAACAGCTCAATCTGCTTCTGAATGTAAAACTCCAAAGTGTAATCTCAAACCTTGCTAGGAAAATGTAGAGTAGAGGCTCTTTGTGCTCCAGCACACACCAGGAATGGTACTGACAAGCAAATCCCTCCCCTATTTCAACAGATAAAAAGTGCACCTTGAACCTGCTGTACACCACAGCCTGTTCACAACAGAAAGGGATCCTGCACTACTTGGAGCCAATTTGTAATGCTCCTGTGATGTAAGCAGGCTTTAGTGTCAGAAAGAAACAGTACTGTTGCAATCCTCTGGGTAAAGCATGTTGAACCAACCATGACATCTGGCACACAGAGATGATTATTTTCTGGGCAGCACTCAGGTAAGCAGAGCAGACCTGCAAGGACTTTGAGTCACATTTTACAGGATAAGACAATAAAACCAATTTAAGAGCATCTTCAGGTATAGGAACCCAGCCTGCATTCAGTTACATTTATTTGACTGCATCTCCCTCAGCCCTACTCAAGAGAAGTGATGCACCTCCAGAACCTCTGCTCAATTCACAGCTGCACTACTGACCAAATCCTTCAGTTGCACCTATCTACCATGCTCCAGCTCATGTTTCATGCTGTCCTCAGAGCACACAGACTGCTCTCCTTCTGGATGAAGCTAAGGGAGAAGATGCTGCTCAAGCATTAATGGACATTTACATCAATCTGGAACCAGTTTGAAATAACTCTCTGTTCAAAATGGATATTTGGGACCTCAAAACTATCTCACCCTCATGGGGTGGCCCCACACTAATTCCCACTCTAAGCACATCTGTATTTTTTAGTTTAATCTACTCTGGGGATGAAATAACAGCACAGGACTGAGCTCATAATGATTGAGGATATTTATGACCTTGAATACAGACAGCAGAGAGCACAGGGATTGATGTGCTTTGCTACAGGAATCCCAGAATTACCAGAATTACACCCATGTGGGGGGAGAGTAAGCATAATGAGCCTGAAGTGCAGCCTGTTTCTCTTATTTGGAGAAATCTACTCCAACAGAGGCACACTTCCAGATGGTATGTTAGGTACTCCAACAGCACCCACTCTTATCATAGAATCATGGAATCAACCAGGTTGGAAGGGACCTCCAACATCATCCAGCCCAACCTATCCCCCAGCCCTAGCCAATCAACCAGACCATGGCACTAACTGCCCCAGCCAGGCTCTTTTTGAACACCTCCAGGCACGGCCACTCCACCACCTTCCTGGGCAGCCCATTCCAATGCAAATCACTCTCTCTGACAACAACTTCCTCCTAACATCCAGCCTAGACCTCCCCTGGCAAAACTTGAGACTGTGTCCCCTTGTTCTATTGCTGGGTGCCTGGCAGCAGAGCCCAACCCCACCTGGCTACAGCCTCCCTTCAGGTAGTTGCAGACAGCAATGAGCTCTGCCCTGAGCCTCCTCTTCTGCAGGCTGCACACCCCCAGCTCCCTCAGCCTCTCCTCACAGGGCTGTGTTCCAGGCCCCTCACCAGCTTTGTTGCCCTTCTCTGGACACCTTCCAGCACCTCAACATCTCTCTTGAATTCAGGAGCCCAGAACTGACACAGTACTCAAGGTGTGGCCTGAGCACAGGGGTAGAATAACTTCCCTTGTCCTGCTGGCCACACTGCTCCTGAGCCAGCCCAGGATGCCACTGGCTCTCCTGCCCACCTGGGCATACTGCTGGCTCATGTTCAGCTACTCTCTACCATCAGCCCCAGATCCCTTTCTTCCTGGCTGCTCTCAGCCACTCTTCAAGGTACTACAACCTATTTGTGCAAAGTAGATTGGTAGAGGAACATTAGGAGCATGAAATATTCATCCTTCCATCACTTTATTCCTGAGTCCAAGCTAGGTTTTCCAAGTTAAATGTCTTCTTTCTCCCCCTGAAGACACCTATTATTTGGAATTCCATCTCTTCTGCCAAATTCAAACTGTATTGCCTTAATGACAGTTAAAAGTGGGACTGTCCTACTGCTCTGACTCCACTCCCCCACAGAGCCCACCTGAACAAAAGGCAGCCCTCGAGCTTTTTTGCCTCCTTACTTAATTTGTGGTCTTTTACATGTGAAAAATCTCTAACAACCCTGTCTAGGACACCTGCACATCTCACCCTCTGTAAGTCCATGATGGTTCTTCTCTGCACAGCAAAGGAAAGAGGAACAATCATCTATTCTAAGCGCTCAAGTACCCAATTAACCAATCAACCCTTTAACTATGCTTTATAAAAGGTGTTCTTTGAGAATCAGTGATCCTGCTGTCCTCCATGTGCTGACTCATTTTCCAGAATAGCTAAAAAGTCTCATTTTAGGATTATGCCTATTACCACATCTTTGTGAAGAAATCAGCCTCCTTATTTCCACATACGACTGCAGTGCTATTGGCACTCCAAAGGCCATTAACAGGAACAAGAGTTGGGCTAAACTGAGATGACAAATGGTCAGGCTTATGTTAAAACACAAAGCTACTCAGTCAGTGTAAATTACTAAAGCACGTTGACCCAGCACTTGACCTGTTGCTGCTGTTTTCTTCTCCTTTTTCAAGGGAGTGGTTTCAGTGGCATATTCACACATGCAGCTAGCAAGCCCCAAGACAGAGAACAAGATTCAGCAGCCCTCTTAAGGAAGATCTCAAGTCTAATAGTGTCTTCAGGATGTTCTACAGCATTCTGAGCCCCGAGTCTAGCAAAAAGACAACTGTAATCATTGCTCACTGTGATGGTTTGGGTGTTACCTGCCCCCTGCCCCATTTAAGACAATCACCCGGAGTAGACTCAGCGTCTCTGGACCTTTGAATGAAGCTTCATATTCACAGCTTAGCTCAAGATACAGGCAGAGATTTACAATCTCTGCAGCTACAGACAGAAACATACCAGTGCAAAAGTGATACAGAAGCACAGCAGCCCTCCCAGAAACCAGAGTGCCCAGGAGGGGCTCCCAACCACCCTTCCACCTTCTCCCACCCCTCTGCCTTACCCCAGACTTTGCCTTATGCTCGAGGTAGTTTGGAGGGTCAGCCAGGGGGGTTAAGAAGCAGATGGATTAGTCAGGTTAGAAAGAGAAGTTCATACAGTCCAGAGACAGAGAGCAACTCCCTTACCTACATTTATGTTCTTGTCCTTAGCCATCTCAGCAAGCCTATGAGTGCAGCAGCCATCACCACTGTTTCCTCTTCACAGCCTAGCATCCAATTCTTCTCACTCAAATATCCCAGCTAGGCTCAAACCAGCACACTCACTGCATGGTACCCAGCTCCAGCCATTAGAACAAGAAACCATACAAGTGCCAGAGCACAGTGTGCTAAGGGTACAGAGGCAGCCACATTCAACTTACATCTTGATCAAGCAGTCACAACTGCACAGTGAGAGACAGCAGGCTTTTTGCACGTGATGCCCAAAAGAGTTAACATTCAGACTCATGAAACAGACAAGCAAGGAGATAAAGGCTTCAAACTCAGAGTAGTTTAACTGGCATGGAGGTGAACATGGTCTATCAGAAGGAAACTGCTTAGAAACAGATTTAAAAGGGAAGAAAGGGACACCTGATGCCTGGCTTCAAGCAGGTAAGCAGTGAATTGCTTACCTGCGTGTCCCAGTCATTGGCTAATGATGATCTCTGTAAGTCTCAAGACAGAACATGCCTTCATTTGCATGTTCAGTTCACTTCAGACACACAGCTCTGAATGAGATTGTTCAGTTCATGCTCACAAAGCTTCTGCAGATGTTTGCAAACTTTCCCCACCCTCCTCCTGCAGTGTCTTTTTGTGCCCAGCTTCTGTTTGGGTTAGCATGGTAGGAGGCAGCATAGACTTAAGCCAACTGTGTCATTTGCCTGCCTCTGGATCCAGGGAATGTCACTGCAAGGAACGTGGAAAAGGAACGGTCACAATCTCTTATGACAGCAGCAGCTGCTGCATCTGAAAAAGACTCAGTCTTCTACAGACAGAGCAGCACTTGGACTTCGATGTTCCCCCAGCTACAATTTTCAGTCTCTTGATCAATTTTAAGCAAGAAAAAAAAAAAACAAATAAATCTCAGAAATTCTTAATATGCACAAGCCTGGAAATAGAACTTCAGCTGGAAACAGAACTTGGATTGAGTCCTTTTTCATCGAGGGACTGCTCTAAGCAAGGTTTTAGATCTGCTTTTTGGTGTTGGAAGATGAAAGTGCATTCAAACCCATGGACTGGATTCAACCCTCCAGTGTCAAGCCATTTTACTAACAATGCATTGTGAAAGCAAACCAACCAAACTGGAAAAAAACATGGGAGTGAGCAAAACTCCTCACAGACTCAGAGAGCAATATTCATCAATATCACTGATACATGCTCAATATTTCTGTTCCATGGTCACACTGGAGCAGAGCAGAGGGAGCAGGTACTTGGAGAGTATTTAAGCATACCATACGGGTATAGCTGCAACTCCATCAGTAAGAGCACACATTCAGTCAAGACTCTGCAGCGTACTAAAAGAGCTATTCTGGGCATTTTCTACTTCACATGGGAAAAGCAAAATAGCAAAGGCAGAGTGTGCCAGCAGCAAAAATGGCACCAGGCAGGGAGCACTACTTAAACCCACTGCTCCTCTGCGAAAGGCAACTGACTTACACGTCTTTGACTTGCAAACCCCAACACTTCCACACAGCTTGGAGAAGAATGGGAGAGCTCCCCAGCTCTCTTTGTTCACTCACACACCCCTGCTGCCCAGAAACAAAGCTACGCTCATTTTAATCTGCAGCACACAGTGACAAAAATACCTATTCCAAAAGCAGTGGACAGAGAAGCACAGAAGCCCAGCAGATGGAAGGGTAGAGAAAGGCACAGTTCCTTTACCCTCAGTGTCAAAGTTGCTTTCCTCTTGTTTTCATTGAACCACTGAGCCTGTTTCAGCCGTTAGTAAAATGTCACCCTGAAAAGGCAGATTATGTGATGCTACTTGTGGTGCCTGCTGCCTTCTCCTGCTTTTCCCTCCCCCAATTCTATAAAATGAAGGACTAGGGGGAAAAATAAAGAGGTGAAAGATAAACAACTGGTGAGGCTCTCAGCCTATCAAGCCAGAAGGAACTATTTTAAGAATTAATTTCTGTCCTGAGAGATCTGTTTAAATTATCCTCCTGCGCTGTCCTAACCAAAGATTGAAGTGCTGAACTTCCCCTGTCTTAAGGAGATGATGACAGCTGAAGAACTGGAGCATACAGGCTCCTCCGTGGTTCCCCCAGGCATGGGGAGGACACAGAGAGGGGAAGCTGCTGCTGAGGAGGATGGAGCTGCTGATCTGCCACTGTGCCAGGAGCCTGTAGCATCCTCAGCTGGAGCTCAGAGGTTGCAACCAGACTTTCCCTTATGCCATCCTTTTTTACCTATGCCTATCTACAGCTGAGGAAATGCCTCCAAACACACACACACCCCAGCCCCCCAGCCCTCTTTTTTTTCACCCTCTGCTTTTTTGACAGGGAAAGTTTTGACTTCATTCTGCCCTGGTGAGTGCACCCAGATAAGAATAGCCTCCAAAACCCAGGAATGACAGCCAAAATTAACTCTAACGTTCCACCTCTACTGGCACACATAAAGCACTTACCAAGAGAAATAAACAAATCCAGTTCAGATATGGTGTGAGCATTGCAATTTTCCCCCAAGTCAGTGGGAGTTAGAGATACTTACAAATGCTTTTTGCCCACCCCCCCAATCATTGCTTGCACATGCACAGCCTGAGCAAACCCTGTCCCAGAAAGTGTCCCCCCAAGAAAACGCCAGACCCAAAAACATCCCTGAAAAGTGCATTTCAAAGTAAGAAGCTGAAATCCACTTCTGCAGGTTTTACCTCCATCTGCAGAGGGGCTGCAAAAGAGCCTTACCCTCTCCCTTCAGCAGGAGGGGGCTTCTGTCCCAACATCTTCCCCCCACCCCACCACCACTAGGTAAGGAACAAGTTAGAGAGCAAACCTCCACAGCCTTCAGCGAGAGGTGCAGGCTGTTAAAAATAGCACAATTTCAGCTTCCCCCTCCAGCCTCCACACACACAGAGAAAGCAGACCTTGAACCCAGCTACACAGCACTCTCCTCCTGCCACTGGCTGGTGACTCAGTTGTCAATTTTAGGAACGCACACCAAGATTAAAAATAAGAAAGAAAGAAAGAGAAAGAGAGAGAGAGAGAGAGAGAGAGGGAGAGAAAGGAAAAATCCTACAAGAAGCACAGAGCTATACAATGCAAATTTGTATTTGTCTGAAATTGAGGAAAAGAAGCATTACCTGTTCCTGTTGTTGGGCTTGTTTCCCTGATGCATTTTGCTCCTTGGCTGTAGTCATGCTCACCTATTTGTGCCCACTGCAGTGGCAAACAGGATTTTACAGTGTGTGTGTGTGTGTAAGCTTGTCTGTGTGTGTTCAGACATATACACACACAAAGACTAAAGGGATAAGGATGAGTAACTAGTCCATCACTAAATCATCAGCTGAGAAATTGCCCACCCCCACAAAAAGAAATAAAAAGGCAATGTAAGAAGCCACTAGTCTAGCTGCCTTCCTGCCTGAGCCCCCAAAATAAAAGCAGGAGCAGGAGCAGAGAGAAGGATGCTGTGGGGGCTTCTTCAATTAGCAACAGCCTCTGCAATCGTCACAGAAACAATGATAACTGCTTGGCAACCAGCAACTGGCAGCTCCGAGCCGGGAGGCAGCGATGTGGTCCTGGCTCCCCACCTCCACGGCGGCAGCCGCTGCGCTGCGCATGCCCCGGCAGCCTGGGAGCACGAAGTGCCGCTGGCTGCTGATGTGCAGAGCCGCTCGCCAGGCAGCTCCCCTCCCGCAGCCGGGTGAGGGGCCGCAGCGCGGACGGCTCCCGAATGGAGCCCTGCGCTCCTGCCACGCCAGCCAAGGCAGCCCCGCGGAGGGCGAGTTTCTGGCAGACGGGCGTGTGTCGCCTCCCAGCCTGCGGAGCTTTCCATGCCCTGGCGGTCCCCGGCTACGAAGGAAGGCTGTGCCAGGGCGGGTTTGGAGGCTGCAGTGTGCAATGCCAGGGAAGCCGGTTCCCACCGATGGGACAAGGAGAGCATTGATGCTCCCCAGGGAGCCGCTTGCCTCACTGCAAAGGGTGGCACGTTCACTGGGGTAAGGCAAGCCTCCAGCCTCCCCCAGCTCTCTCCACGTCCCTGATGTGACAGAGACCACTTTGCATGTCTGGAATCGTGGCTGCCTCCTGCACACTTGCAGCTGCCACGCTGGAGGTGACATAGCAGTGTGTGCTGCCTGCCCCACTCTGCTGTAGTTCACTCCCAGTAGACTCCCCGCCGCAGTGGAGACCTCTCAAACACAGCAGAGCTGTCAAACGAGCCCTCCTAGCCCTCTCACCCACCCTGCTGCCAGGACTGGGGAGCATGGAGTGTGTCTGAGTGCGAGGCATAAAGCAAGCACCACTCTCCAGTAACCCTCGGGAGACCTCACATAGTCAGGCAAAACTTAGAGCAGCACGAAGGGAGCTCAGTTTGCTCAGAACTGATGCAAGCCCTGGCTCACCTCAACATCAGGCAGCACAAAGCTGCCACGTTGATGCTTTCCCCCTCCTCAGCTGCTTCCCAGTGCACCTAACATACTGGGCTGGATTGGGCCCAAAGCTTGTCTGGGTTAGGATAGGATAGGATAGAATAGAATCAAGCAGGCTGGAAGAGACCTCCAGGATCAGCCAGGCCAACCTAGCACCCAGCCCTAGTCAATCAACCAGACCTTGGCACTAAGTGCCCCAGCCAGGCTTTTCTTGAACACCTCCAGGCACAGCAACTCCACCACCTCCCTGGGCAGCCCATTCCAATGCCAATCACTCTCTCTGCCAACAACTTCCTCCTCACATCCAGCCTAGACCTCCCCTGGCACAACTTGAGACTGTGTCCCCTTCTTCTGTTGCTGATTGCCTGGCAGAAGAGCCCAACCCCACCTGGCTACAGCCTCCCTTCAGGGAGCTGCAGACAGCAATGAGCTCTGCCCTGAGCCTCCTCTGCTGCAGGCTGCACACCCCCAGCTTCCTCAGCCTCTCCTCACAGGGCTGTGCTCCAGGCCCCTCACCAGCCTTTGTTGCCCTTCTCTGGACACCTTCCAGCACCTCAACATCTCTCTTGAATTGAGGAGCCCAGAACTGGGCACAGCACTCAAAGTCTTGAAGATCTTTTAAGTCACAGTTTCCATGAACTGATGGGATATGTAATGGCAAAAATGCAGAAAGGCTTAGGAGGTCTGAGTGGTGGCTGCAAACAGAGTCTGTGAAAACTCAACCTGCTGTTGAGCTGTTCCTGAACCAAGGATAACATTATCCCAGCTATAAGGAGGTGTTGCCTGTAGCAGTTGTGTGAACCTGGTCTTGTGTAATAAATCTGTGCTGTAAAATAGAGGCTCAAATGGGGCATAATCACTTTGTTGTCAAATAAAGGCTCTGATGTTCCCTTTCTGTAGCTGGCTGCCTGCAGACTCAGCAGAGATCCCAGGAGCGTGTGAGGGAGGAAGCAGGTAGCATCACACAGCTCTGCAGCACCTTCACAGAACAAGGGGACACAGTCTCAAGTTGTGCCAGGGCAGGTCTAGGCTGGATGTGAGGAGGAAGTTGTTGGCAGAGAGAGTGATTGGCATTGGAATGGGCTGCCCAGGGAGGTGGTGGAGTTGCTGTGCCTGGAGGTGTTCAAGAAAAGCCTGGATGGGTCACTTAGTGCCATGGTCTGGTTGACTGGATAGGGCTGGGTGCTAGGTTGGGCTGGATGAGCTTGGAGGTCTCTTCCAACCTGGTCTATTCTATGATTCTCTGAAATTGTGCTGGCAGAAAACTGGGCAACCTTGCCTTGTCCCAGGTGCCAGGAGTCAGGAAAGAGGTCATTAAAAGCAAGTGAATGGCAGAAACAGTAATTAACATTTAAATCTAACAGCCTGTGTCAACTTCTTGCTGGGTTATACTATGATACAGCCCTAGCTTACCCTGCAGTTTCATCTCTAATTCCAACAGTTTTAGCCACAATATTTTGTGTGTGTTCATAGTGACATTACCCTTGCTCATACATTTCCTCCCCAGCCATCAGAACAGAGTTGTTCTCAAGGTCTCACAGAAGTGGAGCAGTCTGAATTCTCCAATTGGCTTGCTCTCAGTTTCTACCTGTTGTGGGTAGTAATGAGGGCTTGCTTTGCTCCACACTGCTGCTGCTTTGCTTTCCAAGAGGAATTCAAATGAAACAAAACTCTGTCTGATTTTGGTGGGGTTTTGTGTGTTGGTTTTGGTGGGGTTTAGTGGAGGTTTTTTTTCTGGGGTTTACTGTGTGTGTGTTTCGTGTGTGTGTTTCATTTGTTGTCTTGGGGTTTTGGGTTTGGTGGTTTGGGGTTTTTTTTTAGTTGCTTTGTTTGGCTTTGGTGGTTTCCTATTTTTGTTTGTTTGTTTGTTTGTGGGTTTTCTTGTTTTTTTTTCACTTCGTGGAGGTGTTGAAGCAAAGCCTGGATGAGGCACTTAGTGCCATGGTCTATTTGACTGGATAGGGCTGGGTGTTAGATTGGACTGGATGAGCTTGGATGTCTCTTCCAACCTGGTTGATTCTAAGTTGATCCCTCTCACTGTGTCTATCCTATCCACTGTGTCTTGACCCCTCAGTCACTGAACTTAACTGAATTGTTCGTGAAAATAAATGCATTTGTACCTCTCTGACTACACTTGCATGCCCTCCCCATGTGCATTCAACTGTTTCACAGTAAACAAGACACAGTTTTTACTAGCTCTGGAAATAGACCCTGCTCTTCCTCACAATGTAGTCTTCCAAGAAGCATGTTGCTGGACACAAGAAGTCAATTGCAAATGCTCATGGCTCAGCTTCATTACAAGGTGAATCATGATGCTGACTGTTCTTGCTGCACCTCCTTGTGCTTTGGCACAGGCACCCTGATGCCACTGAGATACCCAGCAGTATCTCTCTGACACTCCTTTCCTGTGCAAGGGCTTCAGCCCATCAGATGGCCACGAGCTGCAGCTCACTGCCAGTAGGATGTGGAAGCAGAGGACAGCCATGTCCTCCAGCTCTCAACCTTCATCCTTCCTTGATACAAGGGGCTCAGAGGTTCCCAAACACCCCCCAAATTGGTGCCAGAGGCCATTGCCATTCAGAACAGTGGCTGTTGCCATTCAGAAATACTCATTACTAACAGGCACAGAATAATCTGCTCCCATATGAGCAGGGCTGAGACCATCCATCCTGAACTCTTGCTATGCTAGGGTACCAACTTGATTTCTTGGCTGAGTCATCACTTATGAAAGATTAATATATCCCTATCATGGGAAATGAATAAGTATCTGCCAACCCCAGCAGCTGCCCAGGCAGAAGGACTTAACACAGAGAGCATCACTGAGGACATTGCAGGGGGCACTGGCAGATAAGGACCCTGGGAATACGACCTTCCCACCCATCTCAGCTGATCACAGAGATACAGGCAGCACATTGCTCCTCTCTGCCAGGTTTGAAAATGCATCCCCTGTCACTCATAATTTCAAGCATGTTTGTTTCCTCTGGCTGCTCAGGCTGTGTGCAGGGCATTTCAGGCCTTTGCCCTGCCACACAAACTGTGCTCCCATCACAACTATCCTCTGTTCAGCCATGCCACCACTGGAGCAGCTGACGAGTATTGCTACGAGTACAGACAGCTCTCCCTGTTAACCAGGATGCATGTTCAGCATGCCAGCTACAGCCACGTGAATGGCATCCCCACACTTGACACCAATTAGTTCCCTGAGCATCATGGCAGGACAGGCAGACATTTTCCTCCCATCAGGAGAGGAACTGGCAACAGCTGAAAGGAACTGTTCCTAGCTTCTCAAGTCATCTTCACTCAGAGTGCTTGTTTCAACTAAACCATGCAGTGCTTCACTTGGACAGATAATGTTTAATTACCTCCTAACAAATTAGTCACACATATCCTAGAGCACTTCCTCTTAGAAGGGAAGTGCTTCATTTTCCAGAGCCTGGTAGGAACAGGATTGTGTTCTGGGAACATTCTCAAAGCAGACTGTGGCATTCTTGGAGAGCATCTCTAACCACCACCACAAAGCTTTGGGGGACAAGGTGAACTAGAACCTTCAGGACTCATTGCCATGAAGGCCTATCAAATCCAGGGGGCTAAAGCACAAGAACTCTCATGTGCTGGGGAAAGCAGCAGTTTGTTATTGCTTCCAAACATTTTTAAGCAGAGCAGTTTACCAAGATTGCTCTTGATTCTCTTTCTCTATGTAGACAGAGATCTCTGCTGTCTGTAGATGCAGTGGGCAGCAGCTATGGGCTCCCAGGAATCAGTGGAGAGCATTTCCACCTCCTGCATGCTGCAGAGGCCAGATCCAACAGCAGCCTGTGCTCACAAGGAGCCCTCCAGCTGCACACATCTGCTCAAGAGAGTATAGACTGAGCAGTGAGAATAAAAAGCCTACAGCAGCAGCAGGTAGACACTGGATGCAGAACCCTTCTGCTTCTTTGCCAGCTGGGGTTCTGGCTGTACTACATTGGGCTGTTTATTCACCTTTATTAGGGGGAATCCAACATGAAGAAGTCAAAGCCAGTGGGCAGAGAGGGTAGAAATTAATTCTACTTGATTAACTTTGCCTTTGCACAGCCTGCTAATGTTCACCTCTCTCCAGATAAAGACCAGATCCCACGGAGAGCTACTTATCTGACATTTTCAGTGGGTCTAACCATTAGCACCTGGGGTGCAGTTATGTGCTCCCTCTGGCAGAACACGCCACATGGTCTGCTTTGGTACAGCCAGTCCCTCTGAGCCTCACACTCACTACAGCTCCCATCGGTTGGGCTGGTTTGCTGTCAGCGTGGGGATGAGACACGGCGCAGGCAAGCGCCGCCTCTGCCAAGCTGTGACAACAGGGAAACCCTCCTCACAGGTGAGTTACCCTGCTGGTTTGAGGCTAACTGCAATATTTTAATGAGAAAAATTAGCTGTGAAAAGGAAACAATGCTGATGGCTGCTGCACTCCTAGGCTTGCTGAGATGGATAAAAGCAAGAACACGAACATAGAGAAGACAGAGTGTGCGTCTCTGTCTCTTGGAGTGTGTGCTGCCCTTCTGCTTGGATCTGTGTAACTAATCCTTCTGCTTCTACCCACCCTTGCTGATCCTCCCAACTCACCCTGCATGTAAAGCAGACTCTAGGGTAAGGCAGAGGGGTGGAAAGAAGGCGGAAGGGTGGTCGGGAGCCCCTCCTGGGGACTCTGGTTTCTGGGAGGGCTGCTGTGTTTCTGTATTACCTTTAACTTGTATATTGCTGTATGTAGCTGTATATATTGTAACTCTCTACTTATCTATTGTGCTAAGCTGTGAGTGTAAAGCTTCATTCCTTAACTTCCAGCTGGCTGAGTCTAGTCTGGGTGATTTCATAAGAGGGGGGAGGCAGGTAACTCTGAAAGCATCACAGTTACAAAGAGAGAGTTCCAAGGGCTACCTTCTGTTTTAGGATACATTGTTGTGTAGGTAGTCCATGTTAGTAAGGTAACTCAGGAAAAGGAACAGTCTACCAACAGAGACATCCACTCTAAGGCAGGTGAGAGGAGCCTGTAAAAATGAAAGCCATGGCTTTCAGCATTCAGTCATTTGAAAGGTGAGTGATGCTTGGGTCCTAACAGCTCGATAGGATGCAAGAGGACCAGAGTGCACTATGCACTGGTGTTGCCCTTCCAGGGTGGGGCCTCAAGGCTGACAGCTCCTGCAGCAGCCATCTCAGAAGAGGGTCTGCCTAACCCGTGCTTTTCTAAGGCTGGGGACATACTCCCAAAAAGATAAATCCATTCAATCCCCAACTCAGATTTAATACACTTGCAGCTACCTTATTTCCCCACCATTCCATACTTCCTAGAGAAATTCAGAGGGAAACACGAGGGAAGGGTCTATACAAAGCAGGCTGTTCATGGCACCAACATTGTCCTACAGAGGTGTCAAGGTGTGCTGGTGACTCATTCACTCTTCCAGTGCCAACATCTTACCCACTCAGAAAGTAATTGCACAGCATCTCTTCTCTCTAGGCCTCTATGGCACATGCACAGTGAGCAAGAGGAACCTGTGTTCCTCCACTGCAGATCCTGCCTCTGATATAGGGGAGGTCAGAAAAGAACAGAGGGCTGTAGGACTGTGAGGGCTGCATGGTTAAAACCTCTCTCTTTAGGAGTTTATGAGTTTTGATGCTGAAAAAGCAGCCAGACATAGTGGCTGTTCATCCTACAGATCCCTGTTGTATGCTCATCTGAATGAGCTCTGGAGAGGGAGAATTTCATTTTGCTTTGTTCTGAAAGCACAGTTTGTGCCCTGCCCCTTTCCAAGAATGTGACAACAATAATATCACACTGCTGCACAGCAATGTCCCCAGTTGGAATTGGGAACACTCGGGTGGGAGATCAGCTGACGTCAGCCTGGCTTCTACAAAGCCTGCAGAGCATCTCCACTGCTTATACACCGCTCCCAGCACTGCTTTTCAACCTTCTCCTTCCTCTTAGGAGATCACAAAACCACTTCAGCTCGCTTCAAATTAATTCCTGTCTTTGGCAAGACTTCTCAGCTTGTCCAACAGCATCCCTAAAACAACTGTATTACAAAAGGGGGAAAAACCTTTTAGGGAATGTAGTAACTGACTTGATCTTGCACCACCCTCAGAACTGTTGCCCCTGCCTGGCTGTGGCCACCACATTAGTGCTACCACAGATCAGCCCCAGAGGAGTCTCCTAAGTCCAGATGAATGACTCAGAACCTCTACTGGGGACCTCATTGGCTTAGGGTTCCACTCAGATGATTTTCTGTATTTCAAAGGTTCTGTGAACACTCTAGAGGCAATAATAGATTATGAATATAGATACAGATGGAAAAGCAAATAAATCACATTTCCATTGCCTATGACCAAGTTCATTAGGAAAGCAATTTGGTGTGATATTTTCATTTAACAGATCAAACCCACTTTATTTAGTCAATGCCATTAATTAGTTGTTTGCACTACTATCTGTTCCTACAGGGGATACACTTCAAAATGCTCTACAGGCATGAGAACTCCTACTCTCTGGGACAGCAGGGGTGTGCAGCAGGAGATGCAGAGATAGGGGCACTGCAGAACAACCTGGAGCTCTGTCCAACAACCCCATGGTGTTGCTGCTATTTGTGCATTACCCAAGCCTCACTAAGGTGCTGGAAAGTGTTCCAGTTGCTGGAGATGCTGGAATGTGTCCAGAGAAGGGCAACTGAGTTGGTGAAAGACCTGGAACACAAACCTTATGAGGAGAGGGTGAGGGAGTTGGGTGAACACAAACCCTATGAGGACAGGCTGAGGGAGCTGGGGGTGTGCAGCCTGCAGAAGAGGAGGCTCAGGGCAGAGCTCATTGCTGTCTACAGTGCCCTGAAAAGAGGCTGCAGCCAGGTGGGGTTGCTCTTTTCTACCAGGCAACCAGCAACAGAAGGGGAGACACTCTCAAGCTGTGCCAGGGGAGGTCTAGGCTGGATGCTAGGAGGAAGTTGGGGTTTTATCTATTTATTTCACACCTCAAGCATGAGAAAGTGGTTCAAAGTGATTTTAAGAGTTATATTTCAAGCCCTCTGCTCACTGCAGCAATGTTTCTTACTGTTGCGCCAAGCTCCAGGACCCCACGGTTCACGGTAAACAAGTAAGACAACAGTGGGCTGCAAGCTGTGAAGAAGTCTGCTTGCTCATGCATGGCTACAGCTGCTTTGCATAGCACTTCCCTGCCTAAATTGGAGCATGACTCTGGGGAACACAGGAGGTACTTGTGCCCTTCTCACTTCTGGATTATGCATCCACTTTGGTTTGCTTATCCTAAAGATCGAGTGTGTATGCTAATAAAGCCTTTCCTATTTAAGTGGATTACATTTTTTTTTTCCAAAACACTACATTTGATCCACTCTGATCCTTTCTTTTCAGTCAGTAAATATATATTTTAACAGATCATTCTAGCCTGAAAGGCACATGATTAGCAGTGCCATTGTTGTTTGGCGCTGTGCTTGCTCCACAAGGAACGTGGACCATACCGCTGGCATTTTTCCCCAGCCTCTGCCTGTTCCTGCCGGTGTAACCTTGGCAGCTGCAATGCAACAGATGCCTCTTTCTTGCTTGTTTATCTGTGCAAGAGAGACTTCTGAGGCCTCAGCTTCACTGCCAGCTGTGAATTGTCTCCAAATTGCTTTTGCAAAGTTTGCCTCCTCACAGTCTGGCTTAGTACTTCTGCTTCCCTCAATCTCAGGAGTCACTGACGTATTTCCCCCTGCCTCTCTGGTTATCACAGTATCACAGTATCATCAGGGTTGGAAGAGACCTCACAGATCATCAAGTCCAACCCTTTACCACAGAGCTCAAGACTAGACCATGGCACCAAGTGCCACGTCCAACCTTGCCTTGAACTGCCCCAGGGACGGCGACTCCACCACCTCCCCGGGCAGCCCATTCCAGTGCCCAATGACTCTCTCAGTGAAGAACTTTCTCCTCACCTCAAGCCTATCCCAGCTCCCTCAGCCTCTCCTCGTAGGGCTGTGCTCAAGGCCTCTCCCCAGCCTCGTCGCCCTTCTCTGGACACGCTCAAGCATCTCAATGTCCCTCCTAAACTGGGGGGCCCAGAACTGAACACAGTACTCAAGGTGTGGTCTAACCAGTGCAGAGTACAGGGGCAGAATGACCTCCCTGCTCCTGCTGGCCACACCATTCCTGATGCAGGCCAGGATGCCACTGGCTCTTTTGCCCACCTGGGCACACTGCTGGTTATCGCTGAGTAGCAGCTGAATATCTTCCTCATTAATCACAGAATCATAGAATCAACCAGGTTGGAAGAGATCTCCAACATCATCCAGGCAAACCTAGCACCCAGCCCTGGCCAATCAACCAGACCATGGCACTAAGTGCCTCATCCAGTCTGTTCTTGAACACCTCCAGGCACGGCGACTCCACCACCTCCCTGGGCAGCCCATTCCAATGACTCCGTATTTGGTCTTTCTGACTGTTGCTTTAGGATTTATTTCTCTCCTCCTTTCTCCTTTACTTAAATGTAAGTTTCAGAAATTATCCACAATATCCACTTTGTAAAAGTCAAATATCTAGGACAGAAAATATAAGAGGCCACCCCTAACAAGAAAACAAAGCTAACAAAATAACCCCCTCAAATTAATGTTAAACAGAGAATTCCCACCTTCAAAACAGCTGCAAACATATTAGGCTATTAAGCAGCCTACTGCTTGGAAAAGGGAGAGCCTCATCTTCATTTTCAGCTGTAACAGTGATTTATAGGACGAGTAAATGATCTGCATATAAGATGATGACTGGTTTAAATGTAAATGTTGTGAAAGACTTCTTCTGTAAGCACATACAATTGCCTGAGAGATCCTTGCACATAAAAGCCACAGCTGGAGCAAGTGGATTTTTAGAGCATTTGTT
The DNA here is from genome assembly GCF_015220805.1 of Pogoniulus pusillus. Taxonomy (NCBI): domain Eukaryota; kingdom Metazoa; phylum Chordata; class Aves; order Piciformes; family Lybiidae; genus Pogoniulus; species Pogoniulus pusillus. The sequence continues at coordinate 19,882,477 of NC_087286.1, forward strand.
TTATGAAGTACACTTTTCTTAGCAGTGGTGGTTATTTTTCATTTACATTGAGATCAGATTTAACAACAGCAACATCCTTGAATTTATAACATGATCTGTACACTTTTCAGTAGTGAAGCTATACAAAATGCTGACACTTTTAAGGCAGGTAGATGAACACAACATAAATTCATCATGAAGATGTCATATTTAGGTGGCAGGTATACCAATGACAACTGAGGAGGTCTCACAAGTGATGCAGGAATAAAGGCTGAATGTCCTCAATCTAAGAATGTAAAACCTCTGCATTGGATCCTGTAGGCTGGTCAGGACTGAGCCCAGCTTAACACAATGGAGAGGATCTCCTTGGTACTGCTACCACCTGCAGCAAAGGGTGTGAGAGCCCAGTGAGCACCCGCACTGAACACCATGGCAGCCTCATGGAAACATCTCACAAGTGCTCCCAAGCACTACCAAGATGGGCAAAGGTGTCAGCTCTGGCAGCTGCAGTAGTGTTTTCACTGGTGTGTACTACCACCCCAAAACGTTCACTGGAGGGGGATGGCTTGTGGTGGTCATTGCCCTCCATTACACAGGGGGCTGTGGTGGCCTCAAGTGCTCCTATACTGGTGTGGTTTGGCTCAAGGTTTTCTAGATCTCTTGAGATTAAATCTGTTAAGGTGACCATGTTGATCCATTCCTGCTAGCTGAGTGGAAGATGAGCTTTTCCACCAGCCTAAAAGAGCCTTTTTGGTAGCCTGAACAGTGAAAGCACTGCAGATGCTTGCCTTCTCTAAAAAGAGGCACAAGGGGATCCAAAGTGCCTCCTGTCTGCTTCATGTATTTAGTTTTGGAGAAGGCAAACTCAGAAGGTCTCCATGTCCCTGTACTCAAGTCTTTGAAGGTGTAAGGAGAGGAAGAAAGCAACACTTGGGCACGTCCCTTCACTCATTCTCCCCCTGCTCAGCATTCACCTTTGTGGACTGAAGGTCTTCCATGGTAGACATACACGAAGAGGACAGCTAAAACTTGTTATCAACTTCCCTGTATGCCCTTTAGTGAAGCACTGCCCGTGGAAAATGGGCCAAGTGGAAAACCCTACTGCACCAAACTGGATTCCTAGCTCACTTGAAACCAGAGGACACAGCAAAGGAAGTGCATGATGTGCACATGTACACGATACACAGCTGTCCAAATGCAAACTTCAGCATAAGGAATTCAAGCACTGGAGCAGCAAGGTCCTGCTCCCATCCATTTATTTGACCTGCTTGTAAGACAAGGGAATTGATGCAGAAGACCTATACATTTTACTGTAACCTTCTGGAGAAGAGTAGGGCTCTGAGCACAGCAGAAGACATCTACAAGGTGATAAGCCACCCTTTACTTAGCATTGATAATGTTCATTAATTACAGAGATATAGCAGGCATTCAGCAACGCCACCTCGGGCACTCAGGCAGAGCTGGAACGAGGACAGTTTGCACAGCACCCGATGTGCTGCAAGCAGGGAAGGTGTGAAAGACCTCATATCTCTGCTTGGAATGACAAAGAGTGCCTCAACTTTGCCCCCACCTGTCCATACTGGAAGCAAGAAGAAGGTTTTAAAAGGCTGCAACTGCCAGCGGCAAGAAAGCAGCAGCAGTGATAGGATGTCCAAAACGTACTGGGAGCACTAAAAGTCTCTTGACAGGGTTCAAGGCTACACCCTGTGTCTTTCCATCTGAAATGTTTGTTCCTTGGAGGCACAGGAAGGGTGAAGCAGTCACAGTAAGCAGCAGCTATATGGGCACATGTACTTGCTCTGGGTGTCTACCTGCTGCCATAGGGTCTCAAGAGCCATGAGCAACACTCACGAAGAGACCAAGGACCTCTGCATAAGAGAGTAGCTCAGTATGACTTTGAGATCATCCCACTACAGTTTGCAGGGCTTCACTCACTGGGCTTGGCAAACATGAATCAAATATGTTACAGCTTCCCCAAAACATTAGACAGCTGCTCACTGTGATGCAGTTGATCCTACCTCCCCCCACGCAGCCCCAGCCAACAAACGCTTCCTTTCCATAGCACTCACAAGTGAGTTTGCCTCCAGTGCCATGGCTTGCACCAAATTATTGTCTGATATGGTATCTGTGACATTTCCAGTGCACTATGTTCTGCAGTAATGACATATAATAGAGAAATAATGCCCTGTTTCCAAGCAGTCTGACATGTCCATGTGTTTCTTGAACATCTCCAGGGACAGTGACTCCAGAGCAACCTATTCCGATGCCTGATCACTCTTTCAGTAAATAAACTTTCCCTACCATCTAACCTAAACCTCCTCTGGCACAATTTCCAGCTATTTCCTCTTCTTCTACTACCTGGTAAGGCAGAGACTGACTCTCACCTCACTACAACCTCCTTTCAGGTACCTGTAGCAGACAATGAGGTCTTCTCTCAGCTTCCTCACCTCCAGACTAATTCAATGAACCAGACAAACTAATAGCAATGGCAACACCAAACATGCACAGCTCTACCCAGAGCAGCATCTGTACAGTAATCATGGTAAATGGAAGGCAAGAGCAGGAGGCCATCCTACAGTCAGCAAGCTTCCCTCTTTACACTGAGCCTGGCATTTATGGTGCAGGGTACACCTGTGAGCCAGGGCCGGGCAACTCTCCCTGCTGACTCCAGACTGCTGACAGCCTGCAGACCAAGGCTGGGCTGCAACTCTGTCCCAGTGAAACACATCCCTTTTGTCAGCAAAACCTTCTGTCACCCCAACCTTTGGACTAGATACAAGAAATACAGAAGGACTTCAAACCCATCAGCTAAATGTCTGCAGTAGGAGGCAATATCACATCAGTACCATGTGCTAAGGTCAGGCTTTGCTCTAAACAATAGGTCATTGCCCAGCTCAACCTGTGAAATATCTGCAACTAAAGCCTCACCTTCATACATGAACTCACACAGGAAAAAAGCTGCAACATCCATCATGGCATGCTCTGCTGAGCAAATCAGACCTTTTAAAGCAAGAAGGGGCAGCTTTCATCACACTTGAGAACACTATCAGCCTTTTACTGTGAATATTACTCAAAGGCAGTCTTCTGGACATATTTCCCAAGGAGAATAACACAGCTTAGGGCTTCTATTTATTCATGGAACCAGCAGCCTTCATTTCTACTGCTCTCCTCTATAGATCAAGACTTCTGCTGGGGTGGGAAGTGGCTGCAGAACAGGGCATTCAGAGGCTTGAGCTACAAGGGTGGAAACAGAAGCTGGCTAGCAATAAAAATCAAGTAATATAGAATCATAGACTCATAGAATCAGCCAGGTTGGAAGAGACCTCAAAGATCATCCAGCCCAACTTAGCATCCAGCCCTATCCAGTCAAACAGACCATGGCACTAAGTGCCTCAGCCAGTCTTCTCTTGAACACCTCCAGGCACAGCAACTCCACCTCCCTGGGCAGCCCATTCCAATGCCAATCACTCTCTCTGACAACGACTTCCTCCTCACATCCAGCCTAGACCTCCCCTGGCACAGATTGAGGCTGTGTCCCCTTGTTCTATTGGTGGCTGCTTGCCTGGCAGCAGAGCCCAACCCCACCTGGCTACAGCCTCCTTTCAGGTAGCTGCAGACAGCAGTGAGCTCTGCCCTGAGCCTCCTCTGCTGCAGGCTGAACAACCAGGTGGGGTTGGGCTCTGCTGCCAGGTATCCAGCAATAGAAAAAGAGGACACAGACTCAAACTGCACCAGGGCAGGTTTAGGCTGGACCTTAGGAAGGTCATCACAGCAAGAGTGATTGGCATTGGAATGGGCTGCCCAGGGAGGTGGTGGAGTCACCATCCCCAGAGGTGTTTAAAAGGAGCCTGGATGAGACACTGAGTGCCACGGTTTAGTTAATTAGAAGGTGTTAGGTGACAGGTTGGACTTGATTATCTAAGAGATCTTTTCCAGCCTGGTTAATTCTGTGATTCTGTGCTGCAGTTTGGAGATATCAGAACAAACAACAGCTGCTCTGGGGGGCTTTTCCAGCCTAAATGTTTCTGTGGAAGGATTACTATGAGGAGAAGGCACAGCAGACCAATGAGGAAAGTACACACATTCATGCTTGCATTAACTGGAGCTCAGGATGAAAGGGAAACTATTGTACAGAGCTTTAATGGACAGGATCGTTCAGCAGCATTTCACCTGGTGGCTTCACTCCTCCCAGCAGTCAAAGTAAATTAGAGAATTCTAGCCAACAGATCAGGCTTTTAATTATGTCCAGAAATGAAGTCAGGAGACAAGCTTTCCAAAACATTAATCTGCTTTCAATATTTCCCCCCTTGATAGATGCCAGAGACAGGCTGCATGTGATTAAAAGTTACAAAACCAGCCAAACAATCAGCTGGAGTCTTGAAGAGGTATTTTAACTCTGTATTTTCTTCAAACTGATCTCAGTTCAGCCAGCATTGGCAGCACAGTGCCATACCCCTGACCCACTGCTCTGTCTTACCAGCCTGAGATTGCTGTGTACTCATGTGACAGTTGTAGCAGGCAAACAAATCATAGAATGGTTTAGGTTGGGAGGGACCTCAGTTCCATTCGTGGCAGGGACACCTCCCACCAGAACAGGTCTCTCAATGTCTCATCCAACCTGACCTTGAACACCTCCAGGGAGGGAGCAGCCACAGCCTCCCTGGGCAACCTGTGCCAGTGTCTCACCACCCTCACTGCAAACAACCCTTTCCTAACATCCACTTTCAATCTCCCCTCTGCCAGTTCAAACCCATTACTCCTCGTCCTGTCACTACCAGACCTTGTCAATAGTCCCTCCCCAGCCTTCCTGTAGCCCCCTTCAGATACTGCAAGGCCACTCCAAGGTCTCCTCAAAGCCTTCTCTCTCTAGGGTGAAGAGCCCCAACTCTCTCAGCCTGTCCTCACAGCAGAGCTGCTGCAGCCCTCTCAGCATCTTGGTGGCCTCCTCTGCACTGGCTCCAACACTTCCATGTCCTGCTTGTGCTGGGGGCTCCAGAACTGCCCCCAGGACTGCAGGTGGGGTCTGAGGAGAGCAGAGCCAAGGGGCAGATTCCCCTCCCTTGCCCTGCTGCCCACACTGCTCTTGCTGCAGCCCAGCACAGGGTTGTGTCTGGGCTGCGCTCACACTGCAGGCTCAGGTTGAGTTTTTCCTCACCCCAGACCCCCAGGCCCTTTTCCTATTTATTTAGAGCCTACCTATCACTAGATTTTAACACTTCTTTATCAGCTGGTCCATTAGGATGCCAGGAATTCGAATAAAAATGAACTCCTGTCTATCTCAGTGATAAACAAAATCTCTAATATAATTTTCTTTGATAGAGATAAATAATTTAGCAACACAGTTAGAGGATTCAAGCAGACCCCTTAGAAAAAAACTATTTTAAAGATAACTGTGATACTGTGATACAACTTCCCCCACCAGTATGAATATGGCATATTAACAGAAGTGAACACAAACACAGATGGTAGAATAAATCACAGAAACAACCAGGTTAGAAGAGACCTCCAAGCTCATCCAGTCCAACCTAGCACCCAGCCCTAGCCAGTCAACCAGACCATGGCACTAAGTGCCTCAGCCAGTTATCCTGCAGGAGTAGCCACGCTAAATGTCAAGAGAGGGACTTAAATCCTCTCCACAAACCCTTATGCTATATGATGGTCTCTGCTGAAAGAGTGGAGCAAGGTACCAGAATGCTTCTTCTCTTGGACTTTTCTTCCAAGAGGAAAAAGGAACAAATCTGGGACCAATCTTTTAATGGCAGTCAGACATGTGAGTAGATTCCTCTATATTAGGTTTAAATTTCTGTAATCAAAGACACTCAATTGCTTAAAAAGGCTGCTGGAGCTTCCATCCTGGCAAAATCCTGTGCATCTTCTTCTCCCAGGCATTAAAGCTCCTTGACATTACTCTGGTTCTGTAAAGTGGCTATAAGTGGCTGTAAGTGCAATGCACATCAATTTTAAAGCCTCCTCACACAGTCACAGGAGAGGGATGCGGGTACAGTAAAAATGAAAATCCATTTTGGTGTGCTAAAGTCAAAACCAAAAGGCACCTATTCAAAAGAGAGCTCTCTAGTACAGTTGCATGCAGTCAATGTAGTCCATATATTAGGAATTCATTACAATGAAATGAGATTAAATCTACATCTCTTCATAATTATTTGTATTACACCAGGTCCGAGGAGATGCAGAGCACAGAGTTCCCTCTGCTTTGGGCTAGAGATGAGTGCAACAGAACAAAAGGCCCTTCTGAAAGTCCCAAGAAGAGTACTCTGCCTGCCATCTGCCCAGCACACTGCTGCCTACTCCTAAAGAGATCATTTTTACTATTAGTGAGGTTCTCTTGTCCACAGAGGACAGACATTTTCTTTTCCAGCACTCACTTCTAAGGCACCCTGTTAAAAGGCTCTTTCTGTGTGTGCAGCATTGCATCACTCCCCATCCTTTCATAGACTATTTCAAAGTACCCTTCCAACACACAAAAAGCTGGAACTGTTCACATCACCCTTCAGTGGCTTTCGTTGATGCTCTCCCTGTTTGGGTTGAGCAACGACTTCAAAGGTGCAGCTCCCTGTCCAAGTTTCCAGGCTCTGATAGTCCTTCACTGTCAGCCAGGGGTTTGAGACACTCTTCCCTGAACTCAACATCACATTTTTGCTTGCAGTGTTGGGTTTGGACACCAAGACTAAGCCTTGCTGGAGGATTGGGACCTTTAAATTTACCCTGCAGTTGAGTGTCACAGAAATGCACAGCTTGGTGTTAACTACCAGGAGACAATTCACAGACTCACAGAATCACAGAATCAAGCAGGTTGGAAGAGAGCTCCAAGCTCATCCAGCCCAACCTAGCACCCAGCCCTACCCAGTCAACCAGACCATGGCACTAAGTGCCCCAGCCAGGCTTTTCTTGAGCACCCCCAGGGATGGTGACTCCACCACCTCCCTGGGCAGCCCATTCCAATGGCAATCACTCTGTGAAGAACTTCCTCCCAACATCCAGCCTATAGTTCCCCTGGCACAACTTGAGAATTCAATCACACAGGGCTCTTTGGCTTCCATACAATGCACATCCAGACTCCTGATCCATCCACAGTGGGCCAGGATAGCATATTGAGAGTCCAGAATCCATTACAGCTAATATTGCACTATATGCACTCATCTGCCATAAATCTCATACCACTGTTGTGCCTCTCCCATTTAATGCACTCTAGGAATGCTCTTCAAGCCAGTATCAATTACACTTGCAAATAAACTAATGCTTTGTGTTAAACAAAGTGAAAACATTCTTCCTCTGAGAAATTTACTACTTTGTATCTGCATCTATTTAAAGTGAATCCTGCATTTTATTCAATTAAGCACCACAGAAGATTACAATGATCCAGTAAACACTAAATGAAAGCATTGACTGTAGGATAATAACATTGGATGAGCCATGGACTGCTACCAGTAACACAATCATCATGCATCAAACTCGATTACAACTTCAAAACAGCCTTTTAATTTCACAATAATTATTTGATGTTATTTTCAACTCGACTCTTTTTGCTATTGACATTTGCACAAAGCTGTCTCTGACTTAAAGGTTGGTACTTTGCAAGCTCGGTCTAGATACCTGCTGTGTTAACTACCAAGGAGAACAGATCTTCTAGAGTAATCACAGGTCTCATTCTCTTCCTCTTCAACATTACTGGAGTGTGCAGCCTGGAGAAGAGGAGGCTCAGGGCAGACCTCATTGCTGTCTACAGCTACCTGAAGGGAGGCTGTAGCCAGGTGGGGGTCAGCCTCTTCTCCAGGCAACCACAGTATCACAGTATCACCAAGGTTGGAAGAGACCTCACAGATCATCAAGTCCAACCCTTTACCACAGAGCTCAAGGCTAGACCATGGCACCAAGTGCCACGTCCAATCCTGCCTTGAACAGCTCCAGGGACGGTGACTCCACCACCTCCCTGGGCAGCCCAGCAACAGAAGAAGGGGACACAGCCTCAAGTTGTGCCAGGGCAGGTCTAGGCTGGATGTGAGGAGGAAGTTGTTGGCAAAGAGAGTGATTGGCATTGGAATGGGCTGCCCAGGGAGGTGGTGGAGTTGCCATCCCTGGAGGTGTTGAAGCCAAGCCTGGATGAGGTACTTAGTGCCATGGTCTGGTTGGTTGGCCAGGGCTGGGTGCTAGGTTGGACTGGATGAGCTTGGAGCTCTCTTCCAACCTGGTTGATTCTATTCTATTCTATTTTACTCCACTCTGTGCAAGACTAGATCCTACATAGGCTTTTTACCAAACTTAGACATTTGTGGGTTTTTTCTTTTGTATTTTGCAGCCCTGCAGGTCCTTGACACTGCTCTGGATTCGCCAGTCCAAGATTTAGTGAACTAAGAAAATCTGCTGGTTTGAGGCTAATTGGAATATTTTAATGAGAGAAATTGGATGCTGGGCTGTGAAAAGGAACCAATGCTGATGTCTGCTGCACTCACAGGCTTGCTGAAATGTATAAAAACAAGGACATAAACATAGATCATAGAATTATAGAACCATAAGAGAGTCTCTGTCAGAGTTTAGTGTCTGTGTTTTCTCCCTGGGCTGCTGCTGCTCTGCTTGGATCTATGTAACCCAACTAATTATTTCCTTCTAACCCACCTTGCTGAACCTCACAGTTCACCTTGCACCTAAGGCAGACTCTGGGATAAGGTAGAGGGGTGGAAAGAAGGTGGAAGGGTGGTTGGGAGCCCCTCCTGGGGGCTCTGGTTTCTGGGAGGGCTGCTGTGTTTCTGTATCACTTTTAACTTGTCTATTGCTGTCTAAAGCTGTATATATATATTGTAACTCTCTGCTTGTCTATTGTGCTAAGCTGTGAACATAAAGCTTCACTCCTTAACTTCCAGCCATCTGAGACTAATCTGGGTGAATTCATTGTGTGTGTGGGGTGAGTAACTCCCAAACCATCACAGGAAAGGTTTCAAAGGGAATGCCTTTGGCTCCATTCCCTTCTATATTAAAAACACAACCAAAACCCAGACTCAGATTTTTTTTAAGATGAGATACAGGGGGAAAGAATTTCCAACCTAACTCACTGTGCCATTATGGACATTTGATGTATCAAGGCCTTTTTGTGAGATAATGGGTGTGACTCTATCAGACACATCATTCCAGCCTCACTGTGATGGTTTAGAAGCCAGTACCAGAGCACAGCTCTTAAAATGTCCCTTTTCCCTTACAGATCAGGAGTCTTTCCAGCAGTCTCCTTCCTAATTATGCTTATTATCAGCATCAGTTTCCATTTCACCACTCAGCTCAGAGGAACAGCAGATGCCTTTCAACGTTTACAAGACAAACTGACAATAATTGCTTCACCCACTACAGAAATGCAGGCAGTGCTGAGCTGAAGTGAAGCAGCTCTTCCCAAATCACAGCAGCCCCTAATGACCAGTTAGTCAGCAACTAAGCAATGGCACTGGGCAGGTTTTTTTCCCCCCCTCCCCAGGTTTTCCCTCAGCTATCAGCCTTTTCCTCAGGGCAAAAACACATTTGCAAAGAGAGAAGGTGTTGTGATAAAGGGTAGTGCAGAGAGGCACGTTTGGAGGGGTCAGGAAGAGGTGCAACTGAATCTTCTGTGAAGAATGATGTATGGAGATTTCTCTAAGCTCCTCGCTCAGGGAGGCTTGTGAGAAGCCCACACTCCATTAAAAAGAAGAAAACAACCAATTTCTGGCCCTCCTGAAGAGAAGGAAAAGCTTGACTTCACAAGCACAAAAAGTGCAAAACCCAGAACAGAGCTGAAGAGGCCCCAAAATCCATTCTTTTGGAAATGTCAATACTCTCTTTCCTTATCTTAAATGCCAATACTCTCCTTTTAGTACGGATTATTACTTCTTGAACACTCAGGTCTGGCAGCACAGCAGCTCCTCCACCCAAATGTTTAGCAAACTTGACAATACTCAGCTCCAACACCTTCAAAGCCTGTGAAAGCACAGCAACATCATCATTTCATGCATCAGGGGTGTTTAAGAGGAGATACAAAGCACTGCTCACTAGCCATAACAGAAACAACATTGTCCCTGCAATAAAACCATGGAATGGGAGATACACAGAAATATTACCCATTTTCAACTCTCATGATTCTCCTCTTTGCTCTGCTCTCCTCAGACCCCACCTGCAGTCCTGGGGACAGTTCTGGAGCCCCCTGCACAAGCAGGACATGGAAGTCTTGGAGCCAGTGCAGAGGAGGCCACCAAGATGCTGAGAGGGCTGCAGCAGCTCTGCTGTGAGGACAGGCTGAGAGAGTTGGGGCTGTGCAGCCTGGAGAAGAGAAGGCTTGGAGGAGACCTTAGTGTGGCCTTCCAGGATCTGAAGGGGGCTACAGGAAGGCTGGGGAGGGACTATTGACAAGGTCCTGTAATGAGAGGATGAGGAGGAATGGATTTGAACTGGCAGAGGGAAGATTCAAACTAGGTATTAGGAAGAAGTTGTTTGCAGTGAGGGTGGTGAGACACTGGCACAGGTTGCCCAGGGAGGCTGTGGAGCACAGACACCCAATGTGCTCCTCATCTGCCAGTTTCAGCTCTCCTCATAGAGGGGGTAAAATTCAGGATGGCAGTTCCTGGCATGACACTTGCCCTTCATGGACCAGCTCTATCCCACAGACTGACAGCTGTGAGAGATCCCAGTGGTGCAGTTTGCTGACATCTTTGTGGATTCTCTTTCCAAAACTAACTGGTGCCAAACTGTAACAATTTCCCTGCGTGCCAGACTGGCTCAAGCCTCAAAACATTCTCCTTAGGCCCCCCGAGCCCAGTCCTGCAGGCAGTGTTCCTTCCCAAGGAAGCTACAGTGCTTACTTATAGAATTAGATTTGTATAATTACATGATGATTACCCTCTCTATTATCCTCCATCCCATTTTTTATGCATTTTAACATCTTGTTGGCATTTCCTGAGTTCTTTTTTCCCCCCAAATCCCATTAAGCTCCTGGCTTCAGTGATGTATTGTGGTGATGCAGCTCCAGAGGTACACTGTCATCCAAGCAATTACTGTTGTCCATTATCAACTAATTTCCATTGTCTACAGAAAAACTCAAGGTCAGACTATGCCACTGCAGCTTTAGGCTCCTCACCCAAAAGAATATGCCACTAATAATTACTATTTATATACTAGACCAGAAAAATAGCAAACATGTTAAGAGTGGTTCAGCTCTGAAGATTATGCCAGAGGAGAAGATTACCACAATGCCACATCTCTGAAGGTGCTGAGTACCTAATAATTCCTATGTAAATTCCTCGTGGGTCAGTACAAGAGGGCTACTCTGGCATGGCAGAGTGCAACACAGCATTGCAGACTGCAGCAGAGGCACGCAGGAAAAGCATGCTCCTTTTACACCATGGGACAGATCCCACACTGTCATCACCTCATCACCTCACTGGAGTTCCATCTGCTTTGAACAAAGAAATTATTTCCACACCAAAAAAACCCAACCTTTTACAGCCTTTTCTGTCTGCAAGAGAAAATAAACTGTCTGGAGAAAGAAATGCACATAGCCAAAAGGGTGGGGAGAGAAGATTGTCCCTCCAGTCCATTTATATGCCTCCCTCGGGACACAGTGGGATTGCTGCAACACAGACTCGATCACTTTGAGACATGAGGACACAAGCAGAACATCACACACCAGACATGGAAGGAGCAGTGCCCATTGCTGTTGTTTCTGGAGGCTGCTGTCTCCAAACAAGTGGGAATCCTTTCTGGGGAAGGAGTCCAGTGCAGAGAGAAACTATCCTGCTGCACTCTTCAGCTAGGGTTAAATATCTCCTGACATCACATTCAGCTGTGCTTGGAACAATCTACTTTGGCATCATTAATACTTATAAGGCAAATCATCACTCCCGACAGAGCTGAGCTGCCTCGAATACGGAATTGTGCCTGAAGGGCAGCCTCTGTCAGCGGCAGGCAGCAGCTCTCACACAGACAGAAGGTTATCAAGCACAGCCTTGAATGGCTTGTCCTGGTTCTGCCCCTTATCCAACCTGAGCTGCAGCACAGGGAAGGACAACATTTTCCCTTTCCCTCTACATTATTTCAAGTCTGCTGCCCAAAACAATGACAGTTTTGCTCAAGGACATATAAAAGCCCACCAAATACTAGTAGGTAATACACCACTCATAGAATCATAGAATCAACCAGGTTGGAAGAGACCTCCAAGACCAGTCCAACCTAGCACCCAGCCCTAGCCAAGCAACCAGACCATGGCACTAAGTGCCCCAGCCAGGCTTGGCTTCAACACCTCCAGGGATGGCAACTCCACCACCAGCCTGGGCAGCCCATTCCAATGCCAATCACTCTCTCTGCCAACAACTTCCTCCTAACATCCAGTTTAGATCTCCCCTGGCACAACTTGAGACTGTGTCCCCTTCTTCTGCCTGGAAGAAGAGACCAGCACCACCTGGCTACAGCCTCCCTTTAGGTAGCTGTAGAGAGAGCAATGAGGTCTTCCCTGAGCCTCCTCTTCTGCAGGCTGCACACCCCCAGCTCCCTCAGCCTCTCCTCACAGGGCTCTGCTCCAGCTCTATTATCCTCTGCAATGTTACTGACACTATTTCCTCTTCCTTAGCTACTTTTTAATCATTTTCAGGAGATAATCTGTGTTTATGAAGCAGATCAATATTCTGCATGCTATGCTTTCAGAGAAGTCAGATCAATTATGGACTTCACTTGACATTTGCCTTTTGGTGCAGTAATGTGTTTCAGAAACTCAAGTAAACTCGTAAGCCAAGGACTCCCTTTTGTTGAGTCCAAGCAAACAATCCTCTATCATGTGCTTGAAGCAGTGCAACATATTTCTCCCCTATCAGTTATAACCTTACCAAAGAATTGCACTGCCAATGGATCTTTCTCATGAACATTGCAACTGCCTTCACCTCCTCTGCCCAGCTCTCTTGAACCACCCTGCTCTTGGAAATGGGTCAAAAAAATATCAGCCTTCATTTCCACTTGCTACTTCCATCTCAGTTCTCAGATGTAACTCATCTGGAGCCAGTGCCATGTCAGATTTTAACAGCTCTAATTGCCTAACGATCTGTTCTGGCATAATTGTAAAACCTTTTAGCAATTCTTATTGCCCCCAGGAAAATCTGTTCCAGTCTCTGATGTGACCTTCAGCTTTTCTTCTTAACACTAATAGCAAACAACTCTTGAAAGCTCTAATGACAACTTCATTTGTCACTCCCTACCCACATTTCTTAGTGCTGACCCTGACCTCTGCATTGCTACCTTGTTTTCTGTGATATTTAAGGACCTTGCTGCTGTTTAACCATAATCCTGTTACTGCCCAACCAGTCCAGCTTAATTTTTAATGGCTTTTTCTTTTATCTATGGATACCTTTGGATAATCATTATCTTTTTTAATGATGTGGCAAGATGACAGCTGCATTGAACAGAGGACTTCCAGTTTCTTTTACTGAGGGAAAGTTACAATGAAACATCCTCTCACTCTCTTTATACACATGTGCACACACACACACACTCAAGAAAAGCCTGGCTAGGGCACTTAGTGCCATGGTCTAGGTGACTGCATAGGGCTGGGTGATAGGTTGGACTGGATGAGCTTGGAGGTCCCTTCCAAGCTGGCTGATTTCATGCTTCTATGATTGCTCTAGTACTATGGTCTAGTTGATTGGATAGGTCTGGGTGATAGATTGGACTGGATGAGCTTGGAGGTCTCTTCCAAGCTGGCTGATTTTATGCTTCTATGCTTGCTCTAGTGCCATGGTCTAATTGATTGGCTAGGGCTGGGTGCTAGGTTGGACTGGATGAGCTTGGAGGTCTCTTCCAACCTGCCTGATTCTTTGATTCTATGTTCATTTGAGACTTCGTTTTCAATGTGTTCCAGTTTGGACAGGCAATTTTCTTCACAGACCTCCAGCACATTGGGACAGTCACAAAGGTAAAAGAGGACATCATTTGAAATGAAACTCTCTGAGCCTTTACATCCAAATCTCCCTAGTGTGTGTGTTCCTTGTGTTCACCTCTCTTTGCAGCAGGGGCCGAAGAGCTAAAGTGCTGGAGGGAATCCGCTCTCAGCAGAGAATCTTTGGGACAGGCTCTCATTCACAGTGAGCTTCCTGCTGGGATACTCTTGTCAGGGCAAGGTGAGGGGGAGGTAAATTTAAACAAGAATGAGGCTGACACTCCTTATCCTCTATGCTTTTTTTAACCAGCAATTAATCTTTTCCCTATTGTGTTTTCTCTATATACCACATAGACTTTTCTGAGCACCAGGCTAAACTACCCATCACATATGGTCAGCTCAAGTGCCTTGTTGTTGCTGCCAGCTTCCCCATCCTGAAATACATTTTCATAGAATCATAGAATCAAGCAGGTTGGAAGAGATCTCCAAGCTCATCCAGTCCACCCTAGCACCCAGCCCTAGCCAGTCAACTAGACCATGGCACTAAGTGCCTCATGCAGGCTTTTCCTGAACACCTCCAGAGACAGTGACTCCACCATCACATTGGACTGGATGAGCTTGGAGGTCTCTTCCAACCTGCTTGATTCTATGATTCTATTCCCAGGCTCCACCCAAAGACATTAATTTGTGTTACACAGAGATGAAATTAACTCCATTAGCTGTGAGTGTTTATCATCTTGATGTCCTCTTGAAGTCTCTTTTCTGCCCATTACTCAGAGCTCCTCCCTATATAGCTTCACACACAACTTCATTAGCAGGTTATTTACTCCCTCTTCGGGATCATTAAATGAAGATGCTAAATGGGACCTGACCTAACACAGACAGCTGCAATAAGCACTTCCTTGTACACAGAGTCTTTGCCATTCATCAAAAACCTTTGTGCTAATGCTCAGTCCACTCAAAATTGTTGACATGGAGGCAATTGCTACAAGTTTCCAGATTTAGGCTTGGCCCCTTATTTTACCTTCACAAGTTAGGGGGGAAAAAAAGCCTGTAACACAAAACCAAGAGATCTTCAAGGTATTCAACTGATCTACAGGTGTTTGCTCCAAACTGGTAACAGAAGCTGAATACATCTATTGAATGCCATGAAACAAAATTGGTCATGTTTGATTGTCCCCAGAGTCAGAGAGGCTGTGGATAAGGCACCAGGTGCATTCGACTCTGAGCTGTTGAAGGGCACAAATCAGCTGGAGGGAGTCCAAAAGAGGCTCACAGATTTCCAAAAATACATCATATCTGAGGGAGAAATGGAAAGAATTCAGATGGGTTCATCTGGGGAGGCAGAGGCTGAGGAGCTGTAACATCTCTCAGGAGCAGCGTGGGTATAATTAAACCTGCCTTTGGACAGAAGAGTCAAGTAGATGACCTTTAGAGAGCCTTTCCATTTCTCTTCTCTCTGATGCTGTGATTGCACAGGTCGCCTGCCCAAAATTCTCTTACAGGCAGCAGCCATCACAGCCAGAATCCCTGCAGCCTTCAGCCTCCCATTTTAGACCCAAACCACATCCACCACTGCTCGACGATTGCATCTCCCCTTGGATCTGGTGGCTGAGGCAGCAGGTGCTCAGTTCCCTGCCAAATCTGCACTTCAAGGGCAGGAAATTCAACAAGCACTGTAATAAGGACAAGGTGAACGTCCTTCGAGTAAGCATCAGAGAGCACCACTGAGACACCTGTGCCAGGGAAGGCAGGCACCCAACAGGCAGTGAATCATTGCTGGAAAGGTAGAGCTCAGTGGCCCACTAATGACAGGAAAATTCTTTGCAGTGGTGATGCCTGCTTCTGTTTGCCCTTGCCTGAGGCAGGCTATGCCTCAAGTCCTGATGCAGTTATGTTACTGCCATTTTTTACACTACTAACCATTCCCTTCTTCACCATGAGAGTGGTGAGAGGCTGGAATGGGTTGCCCAGGGAGGTGGTTGAGGCCCCATGGCTGGAGGTGTTTAAGGCCAGGCTGGATGAGGCTCTGGCCAGCCTGCTCTAGGGTAGGGTGTCCCTGCCCATGGCAGGGGGGTTGGAACTCCTGTTTGACCATCAAAAAGGAAAATCTACCTAAGTTTGCTTTAAAACTCTCTGAGAAGGAGTTGTGTAACCCAGGCCAGAAAGGAGACACTGCTTGTGGTGAAATACCTGCACAAATCCCTTTCTTTGGTCACAGTTTCACATAACTCTGTGCTCCATTCCCTCTTCTCATTTACCTAGAACCCATCACACCTCACCCCATCCCCTTCAGCTCTCAGAATCACAGAATCACAGGCTTGGACGGCACCACAAGGATCAGCCAGTTCCAACCCCCTGCCATGGGCAGGGACACCCTACCCTAGCTCAGGCTGGCTGCAGCCTCTCGCAGCTCTCCCCCTGGCCTTCACTCTCCGCAGGAGCTGGTTCCTATGGAGTCCCCTGGCCAGGCAGGTCCCCTCACATTTCCATGGAACAGCAGGGACTATCACCACTTCACTTTTCTACCCAACAGCTCAGCTTCTGCTGGCCCAGACATCCCAGTGCCTCCTTCAATTCCTCACCTGGGAAAGCAGCAGGGAAGTTGAACTTGCTGTATCACAGTATCATCAGGGTTGGAAGAGACCTCACAGATCATCAAGTCCAACCCTTTACCACAGAGCTCAAGGCCAGACCATGGCACCAAGTGCCACGTCCAATCCTGCCTTGAACAGCTCCAGGGACGGCGACTCCACCACCTCCCCGGGCAGCCCATTCCAGTGTCCAATGACTCTCTCAGGGAAGAACTTTCTCCTCACCTCCAGCCTAAATTTCCCCCAGCACAGCCTGAGGCTGTGTCCTCTCGTTCTGGTGCTGGCCACCTGAGAGAAGAGAGCAACCTCCTCCTGGCCACAACCACCCCTCAGGTAGTTGTAGACAGCAATGAGGTCTCCCCTGAGCCTCCTCTTCTCCAGGCTAACCAATCCCAGCTCCCTCAGCCTCTCCTCGTAGGGCTGTGCTCAAGGCCTCTCCCCAGCCTCGTTGCCCTTCTCTGGACATGCTCAAGCATCTCAATGTCCCTCCTAAACTGGGGGGGCCCAGAACTGAACGCAGGACTCAAGGTGAGGTCTAACCAGTGCAGGGTACAGGGGCAGAATGACCTCCCTGCTCCTGCTGACCACACCATTCCTGATGCACTGTGAAGACCCATCCCCTGCAACACTCTGCTGCCTGCTAACAGCTCCACAGCTGCCCTCTGCCACCAAAAGACAGAGGAAAAGCTCAGAGCTATGCTGTCTCCTTTCCCACCTGCAGCCAGCCACTGCTGGCTCTGAGAGCTTGTGGGGCATCAGCAAAGGAGGTCAGCTGAGCAATTGGCACCTGTAAGCAGTGACCCACATATAGGGACACACTAGCACCGACTAATTACAGACACACAGTAACGGAGGCAGCACTCTGTGGCTCTTTGCCAGAGCGCAGGAAGCAGCTGAGGTAGATATTGCCTCTTGCTTGGGAAAAAAAGAAAGAAATCATCTATTTTTTTCCAGGAGAGAAAAAAAAAAATCTCTATAAATATGTAATATGCAAAATAATGTACAATGTGTGACTGCACTCTGCCAGATAATGCCCATTCCTATTCTGATCAATAGTTTCCTTCTGGAGTACCCTGCACACTGCCAGAGCGCACTGCTAAGGTCTGTGGAGAGCAGGATGAGTTCCCACAAATCACAGGCTGCACAGCACCTGACCAGACTTCCCATGGCTTTGAAAGCTGCCAATTCTCTCTTGCCAGAGCCTCACACAAGGGCTAAAGGCTGCCCAGAACTCGCATTTGCTTTGCAAAAGAGCCACTAGGAAAGGAATCACATTTGGTATCCAAAGGCAGTGCTAAGCCCACTCTGCAGACTGGCAATTGTCCTTCTCCCGTGTTTTATAAACGCACACACCCCCAGACACTTCTAAGGGAAACTTCCTGCAGTGGTTGCTCGATTTCCACTGCAAACTGCTTGTAAACCTATAGACAGCAGCTTCTCTAAGCAGCTCAGTGTGTCATCTGCATCCCTATCTACTGCATCCCTGGCCACAGCCTGGCTGTCCTCCGCACCAGCTATCGCTAACACTCAGAAACTGCTGAACCAGTCTCTGAGCAAATCAAACAGCCAAAAAATCCCAAGCAATGGGTTAGAGAATGGATTATCCAGATCCCAGCATCCAGAAAACTATTTGCTAGATCTTTTTCTTCAGTAAAAATACTGCACTTTGTTAATCTCTGTGAGTTAAAGGGAATTAAACAGATAAAAGGATACTCCAACCTTGAATAGAGTCAGGCAATATCTGAGCTACAATCAATTTGCACAGGCTGTGAGAAATGAAGAATAGGATTATAGTGGATTATTTTAGTACAAGATTTTGATGCTTTGTGTAAATGCTTTTTTTTTCCCCTCCCAAGGGAGATGTTTAATGACAACTGCTGCAAATCTGTAACATGCAGTACTTAGGAGCATCGTGTGCTGCCTTGAAGTTGTAAGTGAAACTGCATGCAGAGGAGAAATATATGTTCAGCAGCAGGAGAACTACCAAGAGAAGAAACAGTATTAAAGTGTCTCCATTCTAACAATTTAACACTACCAATCTCAGATGAAATTTACCATAAGGCATAAAACTCAACTAATATCCAACCCAGCTGAAAGAAGTTTATGGAGGTAAGAAGGAAAATATGCTGCCATGTTATTAACATGTTAATCACAGCCAACAAAGTACTACAGGCAGAAATACTCAACCCTGTACATTCTGGAAGCTCTCATTATCACTCTGGAAACTTCATTACCCTTTACCTCTGCCCAAGCATCTTTTTGTTCAACGACTTAGGAGTTTTGCCCAATGTGCTGACAAATCCACCTACACCCAGGATGCAAACAGGGAAGGAAACACCCTCAGCTTTTACATCAACAGAGTAACTGCCTCTGCTTTTACAACAACAGAGTAACTGTCTCCCCTTTGCCAGCAACCTGCCACGAGAAGTCTGTCTGAATCAAGCAGCTCAGCACACCCAAACCTCTCCAGGTTCATGATAACCTTGACCTGATCCTACCAACCCAGCCTCTAAAGATAAGGAACGAGCCACATAGAATCATAGAATCAAACAGGTTGGAAGAGACCTCCAAGCTCAGCCAGGCCAACCTAGCACCCAGCCCTAGCCAGTCAACCAGACCATGGCACTAAGTGACCCATCCAGGCTTTTCTTGAAGACCTCCAGGGACAGTGACTCCACCACCTCCCTGGGCAGCCCATTCCAATGCCATTCACTCTCTCTGCCAACAACTTCCTCCTCACATCCAGCCTAGACCTCCCCTGGCACAGCTTGAGACTGTGTCCCCTTGTTCTGTTAAGGTGCTGCAGAGCTGTGTGATGCTACCTGCTTCCTCCCTCACACGTTCCTGGGATCTCTGCTGAGTCTGCAGGCAGCCAGCTACAGAAAGGGAACATCAGAGCCTTTATTTGACAACAAAGTGATTATGCCCCATTTGAGCCTCTATTTTACAGCACAGATTTATTACACAAGATCAGGTTCACACAACTGCTACAGGCAACACCTCCTTATAGCTGGGATAATTTTATCCTTGATTCAAGAACAGCTCAACAGCAGGTCAAGTTTTCACAGACTCTGTTTGCAGCCACAACTCAGACCTCTTAAGCCTTTCTGCATTTTTGCCATTACATATCCCATCAGTTCATGGAAACTGTGACTTAAAAGATCTGGTTGTTGGTTGCCTGGCAGAAGAGACCAACCCCACTTGGCTACAACCTCCCTTCAGGTAGTTGTAGACAGCAATGAGGTCTGCCCTGAGCCTCCTCCAGGCTGCACACCCCCAGCTCCCTCAGCCAAACTTATGGTCACTAGAAATCAGTACTTGTGAGTGCAGTTGTCTCTTGCATAGCCCAGTGAGGTTATTCAGAATGCTGAGCTATAGCAGCTCTTAATACAGCTCTTGCTCCAGGTCCTACTGACATTCTGCTGTGGATTCTGAGGAAGCACTTGTCTTATTAGGGGATGACAGGGGGTGCTTGAGTTTGGCTTCTATATAAAAACTAAACATATGAACAGAGCAAAGAAAAATGTTATTTATAATCCTAAATATCACACCATTCCCCAAAGTGACAAGATCAATATTGCAGCTTGGCACTTGCTACTCTGACAGATGGTGCTATTAAAAACACTGAACATATCTTTTCTGCAGGAAAAAAAAAACAACCACCCAAAAAAAATCATCATCATCATTAAGTGAGGACATTATATGCTGTCCTCACCCAATTTGCATTCCAGGTTACTAAAATCAACTGCAGAAAATACTTCTGTGCTCCTCTTTCAAATATAACAAAGCACTAACGGGGACTATAATATCCCTTTTGGAACAGAGAAGTGAGGGATGCTTGCAGTAGCCTAAAGACTGTCAGAAAAGAGTTTTTCATTATGTTCCCAACTGTATTTTGCATTAATTTCACCCTGGCTCTTTCATTTTTAATACCAGTCTGTAGGAGAACAGATGAGGCTGGGAAGATTACTGCTGCCTTTGTGAGCAGCTCCGTTCTGTCTGCTGGGAGCCTCCTGCAAAACACGCCAGAGAAGGGCTAGGCTAAAAGTCAGTTGTTTCCCAATTCCCCAGTTGTCTTAAATGAAGATTAGTTTTGATACTTACTATGGGTCAGCACTCACAGAGCTCATTCTGCTGCTGAGGATCCTCCCAGCTGAAATCCTCCAGGCTGAAAGCCATCTGCAAGTGCTTCAGCAACTGAGGTTCCTCATTGATAGAAAGTTCCCTGTTTTTATTTCCACCTATTAAGATTTCTAATTTGTTTTAATTACCTCCCCTCATCCCCATCTCTAGTGTTTAGTTCTCCATTGTGAAGCTCTCAGAGCTGCAACAATTGGCTTTGCTCTAGTTATTTATTTATCTGCTCATTTAGATACCCAGGAGGAGGTACTGGATGTTGAATCTGGAATTGTTTGCATTAATCTATGCCTTGCAGAAGATTTTCTGTGTAAACCCAGACCTGGCATTTCCCTTCTCATCTTCTTTTGAAATGGCAACTTTTCTTGAGCAAGTTCTGTTCTTTAGGCTCTTTTCACTTCCAAGGCATCCTGGGCACCCAGGTGATTCAGAAACAGGGGTTTTCTTTTTGTTCCTAATGAGAATTGGAAGACATTTCTAGTGGGGAAGAATCAAAGCTCTTCCAATTGTGAACTGTTTATCTTTTGCAAGGATCTTCAAAGTGACAAGTCTTTGAAGTAAAAGCAGGGCAAATTCAATGCAGAGCTTTCAACATCCACATTAGCAAGCAAAAAATCCTCCTTTCCCACCTGCTGCTGGTTCCCAGATGCTACAGCCCTTGCTCTGCAGCCTCATCTACACTGCCCAGTTTCCGTTGCGGTGACTCCACCACCTCCCTGGGCAGCCCATTCCAATGCCAATCACTCTCTCTGCCAACAACTTCCTCCTCACATCCAGCCTAGAGCTCCCCTGGCACATCTTGAGACTGTGTCCCCTTCTTCTGTTGCTGCTTGCCTGGCAGAAGAGACCAACCTCACTTAGCTACAGCCTCTCTTCAGGTAGTTGTAGGCAGCAATGAGCTCTGCCCTGAGCCTCCTCTTCTCACAGAATCATAGAATCAACCAGGTTGGAAGAGACCTCCAAGATCATCCAGTCCAACCTAGCACCCAGCCCTATCTAATCAACTAGATTATCAGTATCAGTATCACCAAGGTTGGGAGAGACCTCATAGATCATCAAGTCCAACCCTTTAGCACAGAGCTCAAGGCCAGACCATGGCACCAAGTGCCACGTCCAATCCTGCCTTGAACAGCTCCAGGGACGGCGACTCCACCACCTCCCCGGGCAGCCCATTCCAGTGTCCAATGACTCTCTCAGTGAAGAACTTTCTCCTCACCTCAAGCCTAAATTTCCCCTGGCACAGCCTGAGGCTGTGTCCTCTCGTTCTGGTGCTGGCCACCTGAGAGAAGAGAGCAACCTCCTCCTGGCCACAACCACCTCTCAGGTAGTTGTAGATAGCAATAAGGTCTCCCCTGAGCCTCCTCTTCTCCAGGCTACCCAATCCCAGCTCCCTAAGCCTCTCCTCGTAGGGCTGTGCTCGAGGCCTCTCCCCAGCCTCGTCGCCCTTCTCTGGACACGCTCAAGCATCTCAATGTCCCTCCTAAACTGGGGGGCCCAGAACTGAACACAGCACTCAAGGTGTGGTCTGACCAGTGCAGAGTACAGGGGCAGAATGACCTCCCTGCTCCTGCTGACCACACCATTCCTGATGCAGGCCAGGATGCCACTGGCTCTCTTTGCCACCTGGGCACACTGCTGGCTCATGTTCAGGCAGGTATCAATCAGCACCCCCAGATCCCTCTCTGTCTGGCTGCTCTCAGCCACTCCAACCCCAGCCTGTAGCTCTGCATGGGGTTGCTGTGCCCAAAGTGCAGCACCCTGCACTTGGACTTATTGAACGCCATTCTCTAGGCTAACCAACCCCAGCTCCCTCAGCCTCTCCTCATAGGGTTTGTGTTCCAGGCCCTTCACCAGCCTTGCTGCCCTATTTATAGGGATCAGATAAGGGTGGTTTAGATGTTGGCAGGGAGGAGGAAGGAATCATAGTCTAACAAGGACAAATCTGAGCAGTCTGATAGGAAAAGTGAAGCCTAGTGCTGCTAAATACAGTGTAGCTGATCCTGATGTCTAAACCATGGAAGAAATTAGATGTTTAATTTAAATCAGAAACTGCTCCATGTCTATAAATACCCATTTCTTCTGAATGGAAAGGAGCTGAGCATTTTGCTGCCAAGAATAGAATGTAAAATGAGAATAAATAAAATCTGTAAAAGCAAAAATGAGGAAATTACATAAATTCCAGCATGATACAAGTACTGCCTCTGCAATTAGAGATGACTGAGTCAACAAGTCAGAGCAGCCACATCTTAAACAGTTCAGTGTTCAAGTTAGATTCTGCTAGAAGCAGCAGAAATACTGCTCTTGATATAATTCATTCTTGTGTCTGGGAAAGTAGAATCATAGAATGGGTTAGGTTGGAAGGGATCTCAAAGCTCAGCCAGTTCCAACCCTCTGCAATAGGCAGGGACACCACACCTCTCACTAGAACAGGTTGCTCAAGGACTCGTCCAACCTGGCCTTGAACACCTCCAGGGAGGTTGTGGAGCACAGAAGCATCCAATGTGATCAAAGATCTCCTGCAAGCATCCATCTTTTCCAAGTGGTCTAAAGCCACAGGCTGCAGGGGCTGCACCATTTCTGCACATGCACAACTTCTACTTTTGTTTATCAGCTTGCCCCTCCAGGTACTCCAGCAAGGTGTTCCTTAGCTACTGCCATGCTGACTTAAGATACTTTTTGTTTTTTTTTCCTTTTAAGGTGCTTCTAAATAACAGACAAAGTCATAGCAACTTATTTCAAATCCTTTTTCTTTTTTCTTTCTTTTTTCCCCCCTCAGGCATCCTTGAAAAAAAACCCCACAAAATCTGTGTGCAGCTTAACAATGTCCAACTTGGAAGAATCCTGGAAAGTCCACCAAGAAGGAAATCAGAGAAGCAAATTCCCAGGGAGCTCACCTTTTTTCCCCCCCAAATGCAATTATCCAGCAAGACAGATGAGACCAGGCCAGAAACACATTTAGGCAAAGAGAGGCAAGTAATAAAGTCAACTCACACATGTGCACACCTTCATCTTCCAGGTCTGCTGCAAACCTCCTGCTAAAGAGGAGCTGATAGAGAGGTGAAGATGAATTAACCAAGACTCTGAAGATGAGGAGAATAAGCCAGCTCCCAGTTTGCCAGCAGCAGGGAGCCCACACAAAAGTTCTTTAGCAGCAGCAGCACCGTGGTGTAAAAGTGTGGATCAAAAAGAATGAGCAGGTAAATGATTCCATCCCAGAGCAGAGTAACTAAATGGAGTTCTTTTCAGTTCTCTTTCCCTTCAGAAAGCAAAGGGGAAATATCCATCCCAAGGTGACAATTTACAGGTAATGAAGCTGAGGCAGTGGCAAAGGCATGGATGTGTTGAGGGAAGAGGTGAAAGAACAGTGCAGTGGATTAAAATGCAGTAAATCACTCAGGCTGCTTGGCATCATTCCGGGACTGCAGAAGAAATGAAGGTGAGTGACTAATGTTAATGTGTGTTACAGTATTGTGTCATTTGAACCACAGCTTTGGAGTGGGAGGGGGTGGCCAAAGCAAATTCTGGCTGTTAAAACAGATGCTAGAGTGTGAGAGAGGGCCCAGAGCTATTTGTTATCCAATCTTGCCTCAGGAACAGGAAAAGGCAGAGGGGACACTGAATGGAAAGGATGGGAAAAAGCAATTCAGTGCTTGCTATAAGAACAGGCAGATATGACCAAGTCCATAAACCACTGTAGTCTTTGCTTGAGCAACTGAGCCAAAGAAGGTGAGAAGGGGAAGCTGGGGTCAAGCCTCCAAATGTGTTGCTCTTTCTCAGAACAGGCTTTACCAAAACAAAGCTGAAGAACAAGAGTGGATTTCCAAAAGGACTTTCCAAACAGACTGCCCTCAGGCTGATACTCAGAGAATAACCCTGGGAGGGAGGGGAGCAGACTTCTGTCACACTCTCAGAAAGAAAGCAAAGTATTAGATGTGCATTTCTTCTTGGCACTCTGCAGGGTGATGCCAAAGATCCTAAAACGAGAGGGCTGCCTCAGCCATTGGAATGGGCTGCCCAGGGAGGTGGTGGAGTCGCTGTGCCTGGAGGTGTTGAAGCGAAGCCTGGCTGGGGCACTCAGTGCCATGGTCTGGTTGATTGGACAGGGCTAAGTGACAGGTTGGACTGGATGAGCTTGGAGGTTTCTTCCACCCTGGTTGATTCTATGAAGCTCCTGGGCCTGGGCTTCATCTGACTAGAGGAAGATAGTCAACACCTGAGTTCCCTATATGATTAACTGCTTTCTTGTCAGCAGCTATCTGCCAGGACATTCCAGGGGAAGACCAAAGTCAGAAATCCCATTCTTAAAGGTACCAACACAATCTGCTGACAGCTGTTCTTCTGCCCTCAGGGAAGAAAGAAAACTACCCCAGGATGCTGAGCTGCCAAAGAGGGTCACCTGGAGTAGATCCATCTGGTGCTCTGCACAGGTATTTTACTGACACTATTTAATCATGTCTAATTTAACTGCATCATCCCTGCAGCAGGCTTGGTGAGGTTTGGGTGACAATTTCTCCTGTTGAGAGGATGACAACACCCACGTTGCTACCCCAGGACACCATCTGCCAGGCTCCTGTGGAATTCCCTGGCTGTCCTCACACAATTACTATGGGTTCCATTTGCAATCCTCAGGCCTCAAGAATTTATGTGTGGGCACCAAGGGTCAGGGGGATATATTGGAGAGATTTACCAACACTTCTAAGCTGCAATCAAGCCTGACTCACCTAAATTTACTTATCAAATCTCTTCTTAATCCAACACATTTATCACACAGCCATCCCCAGAAACCCAAACCCCTGCAAAACCAGAAGTGCTTGACATCTGGAGACAAACTCACACACACCTGTGCCAGAAGGAGTTTAGTCATACCAAGCATTGTCTGTTTATAGACAAACCTATACAATTATGATATGGTTATAGAATATTTTTTGTTCTATCCTTTTTTTTTTTGCTGTGTGCAGCTTCAGAAGGATCTTTTCTGGCACTGAAAAGACTGCAGTGCTTCAACCCTTGACATACATAAACTTTCTTGCACAGACCCCAAAGCAAGCTAAAGCAACAAGTTTCTTTCACAGCACTACTATGAAGTCCATATAACTACTTCCATTTCAGCCACTAGGGATGGTAACAAGTGACCTGCCTAAAATGAAGGAGCAGAAGAGCCTGGAATAGAAATCTGGAGCTCTGACTCTGATTTCTTACCTAATCATTAAATATTCCTGTTCTTACATGGATTCAACGAATTTTGCAGAAGGAAAGGGGTGTGGAGGGGAAGTCTGTTGTATAAAGACCTGCATTTTCTCATTAGGTCACTCTTGGTCATCCAGAGAAGGCAGACTCCAGTGGATAGACTAATAAGCAGCCAGGGAGAAAAGGACCTGGGGGTGCTGGCAGATAGTAGTTAAAGATGAGGCAGGTGAGTGCCCAGGTGGGCAGCAGAGCCAATGGCATCCTGGCCTGGCTCAGGAGCAGTGTGGCCAGCAGGACAAGGGAGGTTATAGTGTCCCTGTGCTCAGCACTGCTCAGGCCACACCTTGAGTGCTGTGTCCAGTTCTGGGCCACTCAGTTCAGGAGAGATGTTGAGATGCTGGAAGGTGTCCAGAGAAGGGCAGCAAAGCTGGTGAGGGGCCTGGAGCACAGCCCTGTGAGGAGAGGCTGAGGGAGCTGGGGGTGTGCAGCCTGCAGCAGAGGAAGCTCAGAGGTAACCTCATTGCTGTCCACAACTACCTGAGGGGAGGCTGTAGCCAGAAGGGGGTTGGTCTTTTCTCCAGTCTCTTCCAATCTGGTTGATTCCATGATTCTCTGATACGCCTAAGAGATCCAGGTTCATTCTCGGTCCTTCACAATTACTTTGTGTAAGCCACATACTCTGTGGTTATTTCTTCCCTGAAGAGTCAGGTACTGCTTTACTGAGCAAGTGCACTGTTGGAATTAACCCATTGCTTTAGTTGGCTGATTTGCAGGTTAAGCACTATTGAACATCTGTATGCTAGGATGCAGTCAAAGTTAGCCTTTCACTTAGCTCAAGTTATCTCCATTTATCAGCAGCTGCTTCTTGGAGCTTTCCCTCTGCAGAGCTTTTTTTCCTCAGTGCTCTGCAGCTCTGCACTTCTGCTTAAGTGAAATGATTGTATCCCAGCAGCTCTTTTGAGCAGGATAATTGGCAATTACTTATTTTTGACATACTGAGGAAATCTAGTAAAGCATAATTCAAATTCTGTTACCAGCAATGAACTCCTTCTGCAGAACAGTGCATCACAGTGCTCATCTCCACTGCCAAGATCCCTGGCAGCTCTAATTCAAAGCTCAGAAGTATTATGTGCAGCACATTGTTTCTTATCTGCAAGTTCCATGCCAGAGAAATTCTTTTCTTGGGCAACTTTGAAACCTTTTCCCTGCTCTTTCTGAAACTCCTGCAACACTTGACTACTTCAAAAGAAGACAGGATTGATGTTTATCTTGTTCCTCTTTATTTTCATGGCTAAAGTTCTCTCTATGTAGTGTATTAATTTATCTCTTGCTGTTGTTATAGACAAATATCTGGCCACACAAATTCATAGAATCAACCAGGCTGGAAGAGATCTCCAAGCTCAGTCAGGCCAACCTAGCACCCAGCCCTGTCCTCACAGCAGAGCTGCTGCAGCCCTCTCAGCATCTTGGTGGCCTCCTCTGGACTGGCTCCAACACTTCCATGTCCTGCTTGTGCTGGGGGCTCCAGAACTGCCCCCAGGACTGCAGGTGGGGTGTGAGGAGAGCAGAGTCAAGGGCAGAATCCCCTCCCTTGCCCTGCTGCCCACACTGCTCTTGCTGCAGCCCAGCACAGGGTTGCTGTCTGGGCTACACTCACACTGCAGCTCCTGTGGAGCTTTTCATCACCCCAGACCCCCAGGTCCTTTTCCTCAGGGCTGCTCTCATCCGTTCCCCACCCAGCCTGGAGCTGTGTTTGGGATTGTGCAGTAGAGAAGACTTTGTCCTCTGTGTGCTGCGTGGAGAGACTCTCAGTCTCCAGCAGCATCAGGAGAACTTGCAGCAGCACAGGTGGCACAAGATAACACAGAATTTATTTTCAAAGAGTGCCACACTTCTAACATCAGTGTTTATTGAGAGCCTCTGTACAATTGAATGGTGTTATGTGTGCAGTTATTGATCTGGTAGTTCAAGCACCTTTAAAATACTTCACTCAGTTACAAGCTCCTGGCTCCTGCAGTGATGTCATTGCTAAGGCTAACCATTACCACTGCAATAAAAGAGAAGCCATTTCTAATTAGATTTTCTTAATGTGATGCTGTTCATTATGGATTGATTTTCTCTTTCCCTCTGCTATTTCTAAATGAGTTAGGTGAAGTTTCCCTTTTGTGGAAGGAGAGGTTAATTCTCACTGGCAAAGAAGCAGAGATATTGTACCAAAGGTTTATGAAAACCTCCTTAGGCGACTTTGTCAGATCACCTTAGTGTTAAGCTCCACTACCATTAGTGTTCAAGCCCCAAGCTTCAGCTCTAATCGATGCTGAAAGATTTGCAATATTAGAGACCTGTGAGGAGCCTGAAACTTTTCCCTTTAATGAACACAGACTGCACTAGCACCAAGCACTGCTGCTCAGCAGCGCTGCTGCTGCACTGGGGTGGGGCAGACATCACATGAAATAATGACAGCTACTACCAAAGTGATTGGCAAGAGGGATTGTAGTGCTGCTAAGCTGAGACAAAGGAGCTTGAGTGCTGTGTCCAGTTCTGGGCTCCTCAATTCAAGAGAGAGGCTGAGGTGCTGGAAGGTGTCCAGAGAAGGGCAGCAAGGCTGGGGAGGGGCCTGGAGCACAGCCCTGTGAGGAGAGGCTGAGGGAGCTGGGGGTGTGCAGCCTGCAGCAGAGGAGGCTCAGGGCAGAGCTCATTGCTGCCTGCAACTACCCAAAGGGAGGCTGTAGCCAGGTGGGGTTGGGCTCTTCTTTCAGGCAACCAGCAATGGAAAAAGGGGACACAGTGTGAAGTTGTGGCAGGGGAGGTCTAGGCTGGGTGTTAGGAGGAAGTTGTTGTCAGAGAGAGTGATTGGCATTGGAATGGGCTGCCCAGGAGGTGGTGGAGTGGCTGTGCCTGGAGGTGTTCAAGAGAAGACTGAATGGGGCACTGCATGTATTAGTTGCTTGGCTAGGGCTGGGTGCTGGGTTGGACTGGATGATCTTGGAGATCTCTTCCAACCTGGCTGATTCTAAGGGCCTTTGATCACAGGACTTTCATGAGGTTACACTGGGCAGAGAAGCAGCCTGTGCACCCTGTCTCTGTGCACCAGGAGCAACAGGTACAAACTTGACTATAGAAGGTTTCACCTCACCAGGAGAAGAAAACACTTTGCATTGAGGGTGACATGGCACTGGAACAGGCTGCCCAGAGAAGCTGTGGAATCTCCTTCTCTGGAGACCTACAAGAGCCTCCTGGATGTGCTCCTGTGCAGGCTATCCTAGGTGACTTTGTTTTGGCAGGGTGGTTGGACTCTGGAGGTCCCTTCCAACCTCTAATATTCTGTGATTCTGCGACCTCGCCCTCATTCATTTGCAACCTCATCTGGGCTCTTGGAAACAACATGAGGGATGAGGATTCAATTTGGTCTGAATCTGAACATTTCAGATTGCTTCTCCAAGCTGCATGTGCTCAGCAGGTGCCTGTTGTTCTTCTCCCACCAGCTCTGATTACAACGGTCTAAAATGCCATGTATGGGTTGAGCTGGGACAGCCAAGGAACACGTGGATTCTTAAGAGCAGAGCACAGCAATACAAACAGCTCCCCACTGGTACAAACAGCACCCTTCCAACAGAGCTGAGCTCAGCCAGCTTCCCTAATGCTGCTCAAAAGAATGCCTAAATGAACCAAAAAGCAGACCCAAGGCAAAAAAAATGAGTCTTATTTTGGTTCATCTAACTGGTTTTGAAGGTAAATGCAGAGATACAAAAGGAACTAAACAAAGCCCCTAGCTCCTTTCTGCCACCACCTGAGACCAAAGGCAGCTCACTAAATACAGTGACTTGGGCATGAGCCATTACACAACCAATAAGCACCTTCCTTCACCTTGTTAACTCTTCTGTATCTCAAAATCAATGGCACCAGGATTTCCTTTGCTTAGCTTGCTGAGATTGAATTAGGTCCAGAAAATCCTTCTAAGCCCTTTTTTCCTTAGTGTAGAGTACTGTAAGGAAAGCTTTTACTGAGAGCTTCATCACCAATTTCCCTCTCCAGATAGCGACATCTTTCCTGCTGTCATGTATGGCAGGAAACAGGAATGGTGCAGAGCTGCTGCACCATGGAGATGCACTGTCTGTATAGAAGTCCATAACAAAGTGAAAAGCCACAGAATCAACCAGCTTGGAAGAGATCTCCAAGCTCATCCAGTCCAACCTAGCACCCAGCCCTAGCCAAGCAACCAGACCATGGCACTAAGTGCCCCAGCCAGGCTTGGCTTCAACACCTCCAGCCACAGAGACTCCACCACCTCCCTGGGCAGCCCATTCCAATGCCAACCACTCTCTCTGCCAACAACTTCCTCCTCACACCCAGCCTAAACCTCCCCTGCCACAACTTCACACTGTATCCCCTTGTTCTGTTGCTGGTTGCCTGGCAGAAGAGCCCAACCCCACCTGGCTACAGCCTCCCTTCAGGTAGTTGTAGACAGCAATGAGCTCTGCCCTGAGCCTTCTCTGCTGCAGGCTGCACACCCCCAGCTCCCTCAGCCTCTCCTCACAGGGCTGTGCTCCAGGCCCCTCACCAGCTTTGTTGCCCTTCTCTGGACACCTTC
Organism: Pogoniulus pusillus; assembly: GCF_015220805.1. NCBI lineage: Eukaryota > Metazoa > Chordata > Aves > Piciformes > Lybiidae > Pogoniulus > Pogoniulus pusillus. The sequence goes on from NC_087286.1 coordinate 19,912,853, forward strand.
CAGCACCTCAACATCTCTCTTGAACTGAGGAGCCCAGAACTGGACACAGCACTTAAGGTGTGGACTGAGCAGTGCTGAGTACAGGGGCAGAATATCCTCCCTTGTCCTACTGCCCACACTGCTCCTGAGCCAGCCCAGGATGCCAGTGGCTCTGCTGCCCACCTGGGCACACTGCTGGCTCAAGTTCAGACTGTTTCTGGATTGGGTACCACGAACTCAGAGCCTTGCAGAGAAGCATGCTTCAGCAGGAACACAGGAGTTACCATACACTTGATAAAGTACAAACAATCCCACCTCTAAAAAGCACAAGGAATAGGAATGGGAAGGTAAAAGAAGGAGGATAAATTCCATGGCATTGCCTTGGCATCACAGATTGATCCACCCCATTTAGCCAAGTCAATTTGTCGGAGCCCTCTGCCCTGCCCCTGCTTTGTTCCAAGAGGAGTGGAAGAACAGTATTGATTAAACTGCAGCAGCAGCTGCCCTGCAAGCACATCCTGGTGGCATCCTGGCATGCATGGGAATGTGGAAGGGTTAAATGTAAAGACAGCAACTCTGGGCAGTTGCTAGGAGACAGTGTCCTGCCGTGACATCATGCATCAGCCTGTGACAGGCTGTTCCAACAGCACAATCATCTCCTGACTCACTGCCTGTGTGTGCCTTCACTTGCTGAGAGAAAATAGCGTTCACCTGAAGGTGAAGCACTCTCCAGCCCTGTCCTGTGGTTTCTTGGATGAATTAAATATTAGATTTTTTAATATAAAAGTCACATAATGTGGTTTGCCCTCAGGCCTCAGCAAACCCTGCAAAACCCAGCAGAGCTGCAGAGATCATCTCTACTGCTGCATAAAGCAGCAGTGCTGATCATAGAATCAACCAGGCTGGAAGAGACCTCCAACATCATCCAGGCCAACCTAGCACCCAGCCCTAGCCAATCAACCAGACCATGGCACTAAGTGCCCCAGCCAGGCTTGGCTTCAACACCTCCAGGCACAGCGACTCCACCACCTCCCTGGGCAGCCCATTCCAATGCCAATCACTCTCTCTGACAACAACTTCCTCCTAACGTCCAGACTAGACCTGCCCTGGCACAACTTGAGGCTGTGTCCCCTTGTTCTATTGGTGGCTGCCTGGCAGCAGAGCCCAACCCCACCTGGCTACAGCCTCCCTTTGGGTAGTTGCAGACAGCAATGAGCTCTGCCCTGAGCCTCCTCTTCTGCAGGCTGCACACCCCCAGCTCCCTCAGCCTCTCCTCACAGGGCTCTGCTCCAGGCCCCTCACCAGCTTTGTTGCCCTTCTCTGGACACCTTCCAGCACCTCAACATCTCTCTTGAATTGAGGAGCCCAGAACTGGACACAGCACTCAAGGTGTGGCCTGAGCAGTGCTGAGCACAGGGGCAGAAGAACCTCCCTTGTCCTGCTGCCCACACTGCTTCTGAGCCAGGCCAGGATGCCATTGGCTCTGCTGCCCACCTGGGCACTGCTGCCTCATCTCCAGCTACTCTCTCCCAGCACCCCCAGGTCCCTTTCTCCCTGGCTGCTCTCAGCCACTCAGGCCCCAGCCTGTAGTGCTGCTTGGGGTTGTTGTAGTTGAAGTGCAGAACCCTGCACTTGGCCTTGTTCAATCTCATCCCATTGGCCTCTGCCCACCCATCCAGCCTGTCTAGATCCCTCTGCAGGGCTCTTCTACCCTCCAACAGATCAACACCTGCAGCACTGATGGCAGCTGTGATGGTTTGGGTGTTACCTGTCCTCCTCACGAGGGCAGATTTTCCTCCCAGCTCATCCTTCCAAACACCATTAGGCAAACACAACATCAGGCTAGTTCTGCTGATGAATGCTTAATGGTTTTGGCTCCTGATCACGGCCTCCAATGCCAGATTAAGGCAATAGGATTAGGCCCATTATGTCTCTCTCATCTCTGTTCTGCACACTTCAACTTCAATAAAATATGTTTAAAAGATATTTACCTGTCTCTGAGGTGTGGTGTGAGGATAAATTCAGCACTATTTCTACAGCACAGTGAAAATATAGCTGAGATTTTGCAAGCCACCTACTGGATGTTGATCTACCACTCCCATTAACGTCAGTGGGAAGTGTGTAGCTGAGAAATCTCAGCTGTAAAGCACTGCAATACACAGAGAGTAATGATGAACACAACATTTAAGTAGGGGACATAAGAAGATGTACCTGAATCAGTATTCCACATAGACCTTTTCTTTTGATCATGTTTAGGTCCTTATACAGGCTACAGGAAATGAAATCAGTAAGATGTGATTCCTTCTCTTCTCATTGCCCTGTTAAAAACTAATCACATATTTCTGGAAATCAGACCTTATGATTGCCTCATTAATATTCTCTCTTCTCCTCAGGATGACCACACTTATTTTGTGCTTTTATTAAGTTAAGGGATGCTAGAACCACTTATACAAATTCTGAGCTCCTCAATTCAAGAGAGATGTTGAGGTGCTGGAAGGTGTCCAGAGAAGGGCAGCAAGGCTGGGGAGGGGCCTGGAGCAGAGCCCTGTGAGGAGAGGCTGAGGGAGCTGGGGGTGTGCAGCCTGCAGCAGAGGAGGCTCAGGGCAGAGCTCATTGCTGTCTACAACTACCTGGCCTGGAGAACAGGAGGCTCAGGGCAGACCTCAGTGATGTCTACAACTAACTTAAGGAAGGCTGTAGCCAGGTGGGGTTGGGCTCTGCTGCCAGGCACCCAGCAACAGAACAAGGGGACACAGTCTCAAGCTGTGCCAGGGCAGGTTCAGGCTGGATGTTAAGAGGAAGTTGTTGTCAGAGAGAGTGATTGGCATTGGAATGGGCTGCCCAGGGAGGTGGTGGAGTTGCTGTGCCTGGAGGTGTTCATGAAAAGCCTGGCTGGGGCACAATCTGGTTGATTTGACAGGGCTGGGTGCTAGGTTCGACCAGGGAGGTGATGGAGTCACCATCCCTGGAGATGTTGAAGAGAAGACTGGCTGAGGCACTTAGTGCCATGTTCTAGTTGATTGGACAGGGCTGGGTGCTAGGTTGGACTGGATGATATTGGAGGTCTCTTCCAACCTGGCTGATTCTATGATTCATTTAGTTCATATCAGAGTGGGAAGTATGGGAATCCATGCAAGAGGAATGGGAAAAGTTTAACAAATGAGGCTGTAGAGTGCCAATGGAATAAGAATTCAGGTGATGTGTAGGAACTTGGAGAAATATGCACTGCAAACCCTCTTTGGCTTTCACTTGTTGTTTTAGCCTTCTCCTTTAAAAAAGAACCCTAAGTAAAAGCAGCTCTGAGTTAATTAAGACAGGCTGCTTTGAATCCAGATGATAAAAATGCTCATTAGCAGTAATTATTTTTTATTCATGCAACCTGAGGCCAGACTCAGTTTAGGCTTAAGAATTCCCCAAAATGCTTACAGGGCACTGAGAATGAATTAACAGTGCTGTACAACTGCTTTAGTGCAAAATGGTTTGGGTAGTTTTTTTCTTCCCCCATTTAATCTCTTTTATGAAACATTACATATTGATCATTGCCAGAGGCAAGGCAAAACCCTCACAGATGAACACTTTTTTGAAAGGAATACTCAAACCAGACACTAAGCAGGACTCAGACTGGGCCTGGCTCAGGAGCAGTGTGGCCAGCAGGACAAGGGAGGTTATAGTGTCCCTGTACTCAGCACTGCTCAGGTCACACCTTGAGTGCTGTGTTCAGTTCTGGGCCACTCAATTCAAGAGAGAGGTTGAGGTGCTGGAAGGTGTCCAGAGAAGGGCAACAAAGCTGGTGAGGGGCCTGGAACACAAACCCTACAAGGAGAGGCTGAGGGAGCTGGGGGTGTGCAGCCTGCAGAAGAGGAGGCTCAGAGCAAAGCTCATTGCGGTCTACAACTACCTGATGGGAACCAGCAACAGAAGAAGGGGACACAGTCTCAAGTTGTGCCAGGGCAGGTCTAGGCTGGATGTTAGGAGGAAGTTGTTGGCAGAGAGAGTGATTGGCATTGGAATGGGCTGCCCAAGGAGGTGGTGGAGTCACTGTGCCTGGAGGTGTTGAAGCCAAGCCTGGCTGGGGCACTTAGTGCCACGGTCTGGTTGCTTGGCCAGGGCTGGGTGCTAGGTTGGACTGGCTGAGCTTGGAGATCTCTTCCAAACTGATTGATTCTGTGATTCTATGAGTTGGAACATGGATCTGGAGCCAGGCTCAAGGGGAACACAAGCTGTGTAATAATGCAATTGGTGACTGTTTCCTCCTGCAATAAAATCCAACAGGACAGACACCTCGACAGCAGCACCAAGGCAGCATATGGTACTAGCACTACAAGGGGCTCAGAGAGCTGTGAGGAAATTTTCCTTACATGACAAAGTCTGACTTGAGGATCCAAATGGTTACAGAAATGTCCAAGGTGCTGGGCTAAAGTTCCATATAAGAGGCAATCTCACTACCTGAGAAGACAGCTCCTGCACCTGCCTGTTGTTAATTCAGGGAGGGTTGTGTCTGGTGTTTGTCTGCTGGGGTTACTGCTTGTTTTTCTGTCTCTGCTCAAATATCCTTTTCCAGTAAAAGATGTCTTCAGCCTATCTGAGGCATACATATGTGCCACTGCAGCCACCTTTTGATAATTGGAGCTTTCAGGGCAATGAATGATGTGGTCCTAAAGTGTTCAAACCCACGAGAGTGCACTTTATACACTGGAGCAGTTAGCACTGCCAAGTGCAGAGGAAGACTGCAGCGAGGTTTAAGTCATTCTACAGTTCTTTTGAATGCCAACCTTTGAGGGGAGAGATACACTCAGTCTAGCTGTGCAGACCTACAATTCAACAGCAATCCTAGATCAGGATGGCCAGGAGAGAGGAGAGAAATCCTACTAAAGACCTGAGAGACTGCAGAAGTCTGTTAAGGAGACCTTGCCCATGAAAAAATGACCTTGAGCAACGTTAACTTGTTGGCAGTTGTTTCCAAGGACAGCACAAACGACCCAAAGCAAAGGACTTAGCCCTGCCTAAGAGCCATGGAGATCCAACACTGCAAAGTGCCCCAGATCATGAGGCAGATGCTAATTCCCGGAGGTAGCTGCCAATTCCAGGAGGTAGTCGGAGCCAGCTACATCTAAGACTCTGTTTGCAAACCCTTCCTTAAATCACCTTGGCTTGTTCATACTGTGAACAGGAAAGTGATGTCCAGCAGGAACCACCTTTTGATGCTAGCAAAATGAAGCTCTGGTCTACTCAGCAGCCTCAAGGAACCATACTGACCAAACCCAGCAGCTTCCCTGGGAAGAGTCACCATGGAATGCAATGAAAGACTTTTATGGATATTGCCCTGGCAATGTTTTCACCTGTAAGAAATCTTCTGTAATACAAGGGGAAGAAAGAGACCTTCGTAGTCCTTCAGATCTTGTGTCACTTGGGGTGAGAAATTACAGAGGTTGCCCTCTTCTCCTTTTTCTTTGTGAAAACAGGACATGAGTTTAGCCAGAGGCTACAGTCACACACAAGCACTCAAGACTACTATCAGTTATTATCTTCAGATGACAACTATTGATTCTGTTTGTTCATACCACAAATTTAAGAAGCCCCAAATGGACTCTGGGTATTGTACTGAAGCTTCCAGAGCAGATATCTGAGTTTTCATTGCTTCAACAAATTGGACAACAATCCCAGTCCTACATCAACATACCAAGTAACAGTTCTGATGAGTTAGATGATAGCTTCATCGTGTCAACTACCTTTAGCTTTGTGAAGGAGAAGAGAGAAGTGATGAAGCAGCCTGTACCAGCTCTTGCTACAGAATGGATAATTTAGCACACATTTTATTGCTGCCATTACCTATATAAAGTATGAGTGCACAAAACAGCCTATCAAATGCATTAGCAAACACAAGCTGTATAAAGACTCCCAGACCCAAAAAGCAAGGTATGAATAATTCACATTCCCATGCACTAGAAGTCACCCAGATAAAACATATAAAGTGCACTTAACTTGCCCCAAAGAAAACTTACAAATGCTCTGAATAACTGCACATCATATCAAGATGGTGTTTCAGCTACTTTGAAGGATGCAGATGCTTTCTTGGATGACTTTGAAGACAATGTGCAAGCTTGCTCAATTCACGCTGATGTTAATTGCTGTACAGCTGCCTGCTTTAGACAGAAGGAAAAACCAGGATGCACTGTGCAGGTTACAGCTACAGAAGAAAAGCTGCCTGCTTTCCTTCTGTGGTGCCTTTTGTACTCATTGCCAGCTGTTCAATTATCTGTCCAGAACAGACTCTCTTTCACTGACACCTCTGCTCTAAAACTCCTCACCAAAAAGGTATGTTTGACTCACCTAGTATTCAGCACTAGATAAAGCAAACACATCTGTGTTACATTAACATGGATGTTCTGGAAGTAGCCCAAAATGATGCTTACAGGAGAAATTATATGTTCCATGCCCAGAGATACAGAAGTTATCAAGGATGCTCCAGTATCTGAAGGGGGCCTACAGCAAGGACTACTGACAAGGTCTTGTAATGACAGGACAAGGGGTAATGGGTTTAAACTAAAAGGGAGATTCAAAGTAGGTGTTAGGAAGAAGTCCTTACAGCAGCTGGGGGCTAGGGAGGGTCACTCCTCCCTTGGTTGGCAAATATAACTCTCATTAACATGCAGCAAAACTTCACACTTGTATGGGGAAATAAAAGGAGATTTAAAACCCACAGAAACCAAAGAGAGAAAGAGAGAGAGAAGTATCCACAGCAGGACTTTGAACTGTTGGAGCCAGTCCAGAGGAGGCCACCAAGATGCTCAGAGGGCTGCAGCAGCTCTGAGGAAAAGGTCATGGGGGTCCAGGGTGTTGAAAGTCACAGTTCTGAAAAGACCTGGAGTCCTGTGTGTAGTTCTGGAGCCCCCAGCACAAGAAGGACATGGAACTGTTGGAGCCAGTGCAGAGGAGGGCCATAAAGGTACTCAGAGAGCTGCAGCAGCTCTGCTATGAGGACAGGCTACAAGAGTTGGGGCTGTGCAGCCTGGAGAAGAGAAGGCTTTGAGGAGACCTTGGAGTGGCCTTGCAGTATCTGAAGGGGGCTACAGCAAAGCTGGGGAGGGACTATTGACAAGGTCTTGTAATGGCAGGATGAGGAGGAATGGGTTTGAAGTAGCAGAAAGGAGATTGAAAGTAGATGTTAGGAAAGGGTTGTTTGCAGTGAGGGTGGTGAGACACTGGCACAGGTTGCCCAGGGAGGTTGTGGCTGCTCCCTACCTGGAGGTGTTCAAGGCCAGGTTGAACAAGGCCTTGAGCAATCTGTTCCAGTGGGAGGTGTCCCTGCCTATGGCAGGGGGTTGGAACTGGCTGAGCTTCAAGGTCCCTTCCAACCTAAACCGTTCTATGATTCTATGATGCTATGGACTGCTCTGATTCTAAACAATTTGCTGAGTCATGCCTTTCCCAATTTCTGGCTCATCACCATGAACAAAATAACATCCAAGTGTGTGAACAAGTCTGTAGATGTACAAGCACAAAAAGCTTCTCTCGTTCACAGAGGTAGCTGCACACAGCCAATTTTCAAGGTGGTTTTCACTTCCGCGCTAAAACCCATCCCTAAATGGCAGCAGCCACAAATCACAGCAGCTTCTGTGGGTTTCAACTTTTGCCAAGAATCCTTCAAGCAAGAGCCATGCTGCAACAGTTAACAACCACTCATGGCAGAAGGACCAAGTCAGTAATACAGATGGAGGGCAAGGAGGTGGACAACAGCAGTTACACCACTAAACCTGATGATCGAGGTCACACAGCCTGAAACATATATAAAGTTCCCTCATTTATGCTTTTGGTAATTATTAAGTCCTGGAGAAAGAGTGTTGGAGCAGGGGCAGAGAAAGCCAACAAGGCTGGGCAGAGGTCTGGCAAACATGGCCTATGAGGAGCAGCTGAGGGAGCTGGGGGTGTTTAGTCTGGAGAAGAGGAGGCTGGGAGGAGACCTTATTGCCCTCTACAACTACTTGAAAGGAGGTTGTAGTGAGGCTGAAGCTGGTCTCTCCTCCCAAATTACTAATGATAGGACAAGAGGAAATGGTCTCAAGTTGCACCAGGGGAGGTTTAGGTTGGCTGTTGGGAGGAAGTTCTTTCCTGAGCGGGTGGTCAGGCACTGGAACAGGCTGCCCAGGGAGGTGGTGGAGTCGCCACCCCTGGAGGTGTTTAAAAGGAGAGTGGATGTGGTGCTTGAGGCTACGGTCTGGTGATGAAGGTTGGGCTGGATGCTCCTGGTGGCCCTTTCCAGCCATAGCAATTCACAGTGATTAGATGCTGTGCTGAGGGCTTTGGTTTAGTCAAGGACTTGTCAGTGTGAAACTGATGATTGGACTCGAGGAGCTTGAAGGTCTTTTCCAATCTAAGAGATTCTGTGTGAGGTATGAACCAAGATGTAAAGTGAGGCAGAATGGTTGCATTTATTTGGCTCAGCTGACAAGCAGTCATCATGCAGCAAAGCCTGAGCACTCTGGCATAGGCACAGATCCTCCCAGCCACACAGAGGCCAGAAAAACACCAACATGCTTTTAGTTAATCACTGCTGGGTACACATATTTCTTCAGGAAATACTGCCTTGGCCGACTAATTACCACCAAATAATTTAGGAACAATTAAAGCATTTCTCATTGCTTGTCATTTGACTGAGAGCAAGTTCCTTGATGGAGTAATGAGCAATGGTGTGCACTAATCACCCATTAACTGGTGGCTTAAACATTGCTCCATCTTCTTCTAGAATGATGCTTAATTTAGTGCTGCTGGTTTACAGGTTGGCTCCCAAGCAGAAGGCTGCTCAAAACAGGATTCCTGTCTCTAGAATCTCAGGTGACATGGACAACAACTTCTTTTAACTGCAAAGATTCCCTGGCTGCTTATTTTTAATGGGATGTTGTAAAGCTGGCTGGCTAAGGAAACAGCTCTGCTGTGACTGTGCTTTACATGTGTGTGTGTGCTCAGTTCATTTTTGGACTTGGGTTACTCAACAAAATTCAGCAAAGTTCAACAAACATATTAAAAGTCCCAGAAGTTTTTGTTCTGGAGCACTCCAAATTCTTTCCTTGTCCTACCCCCCCAGGTTTGAATGGGGAGAAGAAATGCTTTCAGGCTTGAATGGGGAACACAGGAGGCACCTTTCTGCACATGTGCTGAGCCGTGTGGCAGCCCTCCCTGGAGTCAGGCTGGTGGCTGGCTGGGGTTTCACACCCAGCATAAAGTGGTAAAGGGACACTTTGCCTAGAAAAGGATAAACAGAGCAACAGAGAAAACAAAAGAAGTTCCTGCCTTGAAAAGAGCTCCTGCCTTGACAGAGTGCCCAACAGGAGAGGTTCCTGCCATGGCAGAATTCCCCTTTTGGACTGTCCTCACTTTTGGACAGCTCCTACATTTTTGGGTGGCTCTCAGTTTCACACCATCCCTGCCTTTGGAAGGATCTCCCCACTTTTACACCATTCAGTGCAAACTTGAAAGCCTGACAAGTCCTGGGGTCCAGCTGAGGGAGGGCTGCTGGTGGCACCCGGAACTGGTTATGCTCAGACCAAGTTTGGCTCTCCCCTGCCACTGCAAAAGCAGCATCAGTTCCACAAATCCCTGTTTTGTGCCAGCTGTGTCTCAAGGCATTTCTGAGTGTGGCAGCTTTGCCACTCGCCTTGGGCTTCTATCCCATTATTGGATACTGCTTGCAATGTCAGGAGGCAGCTGAGAACAGAGAAATCCAGCGAGACATCACTGCCAAATGCCTATCTCACCTCCGTGAGTAAAACCTGCTGTTCCCTTAATTCCCTCCTCAGCCTGATTTGATAGCAGGGGTAAAGCTGTGCTTATAGCTTAGCCTTTTCTATTTCCTGACCTCCTAAATCTCTGAACGTGTCCATAACATCATTGAAGAAATTCCTGATGGAACTATGGATTTTGAATAAAGAAAACTCACTTCCACAAGGTCGTTCAGATACACAAAACTCCTCTAGGAAGAGATGTAGTCCTCTATGGAAAATAAAAGATGCACTTAACCTTTACAGCAGACATTTCATCTGCCTTCACTTTTTCTTTGCCACTGAATCAGACTTGTAGGGAGCAGATCAATTTTACAAATTACATAACCACAGACTCATTGCTCAGTATTCATTAGAGAGTGCAGGAAACAAGCCACAAGCAGAGTGACTCTCTGGTATGTTTCATTGAGGCAGTCAGGGAGGGCTCTAGGGTTCTTTTGAAAGGTGCAGCCTTTGGGTGATGATGGAAGACTCTGGGTTTGCAGAAGTAAAAGCCAGGTGCATAGCTCAGAACATCAGTTAATAGTAAAATATATGTCTGCAGCCTTAGTCTAGGAGCTTTTTAGTGAGTATTTATAACTAATAGGTAGGTGTGAGCACCACAAGTAAGGCAAGCAGAAAACTGAATGCCAGAGTAGTTTTCTTAGAGAAACACCTTTCTGTCAACCCTGCTGTGGTGGCACACAGTGGTACCCACTGATGTGCTACACAGGCTGGGATGGTTTTACACTCCTCCCTGTCAGTGACCCTCACTGAAAAGACAATCTTCCTTTCGTGCTTCAGCCTGGCAGGGTTCGGGCAGAATTGAGCAGTCTGAACTAAGGAGAGTAGGAAGGGTAACATTAGGTCATTCTGATAAGGAGGCACAGCTGCAGGAGAAGAGCATCCTTGAAGGTGGCCAGCAGAGAAGTTGTTATCTGCAGTTAGCTGCGTGAGGGGGATTTAGGAAGGGGTCAGTTGGTCAGCTCTGCCTCTATGCATGTAGACAGCCCATGTTCTGCTATGTAACCTAACAGGATTAAACACCTTGTGTTAGCCACTAGGTAAGCATCACTCTTAGCTTCAACAAACAGCACTGACCCTACACATCATATTGATGTGAGGCACTGTCATGCTGGTTCCCTGCTCTGCTGCTGAGGAAGACAAGCATGGCACCAGCCTGATATGGTAGTTCCTTTAGCCACCAAGCCCTGAAACTCTAAATTTACAATCACAGAATGGTTTAGGTTGGAAGGGACCTCAAAGCTCAGCCAGTTCCAAACCCCTGCCATAGGCAGGGACACCTCCCACTACAATAGGTTGCTCAAGGACTCATCCAGCCTGGTCCTGAACACCTCCAGGGAGGTTGTGGAGCACAGAAGCACCCAATGTGACTGAAGATCACATTGGGTGCTTCTGTCCTCCACAACCTCCCTGGGCAACCTGTGCCAGTGTCTCACCACCCTCACTGCAACAACCCTTTCCTAACAGCTACTTGAATCTCCCCTCTGCCACTTTAAACCTCCATTACTCCTCATCCTGCACCCAGCCTTACTGTAGCCCCCTTCAGACACTTGAAGGCCACTCCAAGGTCCCCTCCAAGTCTTCTCCAGGCTCCAGAGCCCACACTCTTGTAGCCTGTCCTCATAGCAGAGCTGCTGCAGCCTTCTGAGCATCTTCATGGTCCTTTTTGATCTCCTTCATGCTTGCATAGAAAAAGCAGCACTGCTGCACATAGTCTTCAGCAGAGGATCCCTTGAGATTATCATAACCTTCTAGTCACCCAACAAGACAAAATGAGATCATTAGGCAAGTCAAATTTTGCTTTGAGGCAGAGATTATTCAAGGATGTTTCACTGCCATTGATATATGCACAAATGCAATCCTAAGCACTGCTGTGTCTGAACATTTCTCCCTCCTCAGTAGATATTATCTTCCCAGTATGCCTGCACAGTGTGGAAATGGTATTGCAACCACTACATTGTTTTATTGCTTTATTCAATAGGTAAGAGGGAATTCTTGTCAAAGCATCTCCGACCATGGAGAGAACTGGGTCTGACTCTCCAGCCACAGCCTGTGCAGGGGACTTTCCTTCTTGACCTCTTCCCACAGAATCTGAGGTCTGAGGCAAGGAGGACACTGCAGATAACATACCCCGAGAGAAACGAAGGGGTGGATGAGGCATCATTTATAGCAGGGGGCTGTAAACTCCAGGTAACTGCACCTCAGAGCAAAGCCAGGGTGCAGCTAATCCCTGACAATATACGGAGTCACAGGTTTGGGTTGGGAGGGACCTCAAAGCTCAGCCACTTCCAACCCCCTGCCATAGGCAGGGACACCTCCCACTAGAACAGGTCACTCAAGGCCTCATCCAACCTGGCCTTGAACACCTCCAGGCAGGGAGCAGACACAACCTCCCTGGGCAACCTGTGCCAGTGTCTCACCACCCTCACTGCAAACAACCCTTTCCTAACATCCACTTTCAATCTCCCCTCTGCCACTTTAAACCCATTATCTCTTGTCCTGTCATTACAGGACCTTGTCCACAGTCCCTCCCCAGCCTTCCTAGAGCCCCCTTCAGACACTGGAAGGCCACTCCAAGGTCTCCTCAAAGCCTTCTCTTCTCCAGGCTGCACAGCCCCAACTCTCTCAGCCTGTCCTCAGAGCAGAGCTGCTGCAGCCCTCTCAGCAACTTCATGTCCCTCCTCTGCACTGGCTCCAACACTTCCATGTCCTTCTTGTGCTGGGGGCTCCAGAATTGCACACAGTGCCCCGGGGGGGTCTGAGGAGAGCAGAGCCAAGGGGCAGAATCCCTTCCCTTGCCCTGCTGCCCACACTGCTCTTGCTGCAGCCCAGCACAGGGTTGCGTCTGGGCTGCACTCACCCTGCAGGCTCCTGTTGAACTTTGCATTACCCCAGACCCCCAGGGCCTGTTCCTCAGGGCTGCTCTCAGGCATTCTCCACCCAGCCTGGAGCTATGCTGGGGACTGCACCCATCGGTGTTGTGAAGATTTGCTAGGGCCCAGTGGTCTGGGGAAATGCAAGAAGGTGACAATGACTGCAATGCAATCTTAAGCCAAAGACTTCAAGAGTAGGCTTGAGCCAGCAGTGCCTTGCTTTTCTTGCTGAAGATTTGCAACAGTAAGACCAGAAGAAATTGCAGCTCTGAAGGCATCTGTCAGGGAAATGAAACCTCAGTATGGATTTCAGTGAGGTTATAGTTGAAGCAGGAGTGTTAAAATATTTATAGATCATTCACCATTCAGAAGTTAAAGGACATTGAACCAGTCACATTGTCAGACTCTCCAAACAGCCAGCATAATGTGCCTTGCATTTTACACATACACAGTGCTTGCAACAGTTGAAGCATGAGGGTACTGAAAAAGAAAAGAAGAAGTAAAATTGAAGGATTATATTCTTCCTACAGAAAAAAATGTGTCTACCACAAGTGCTTAACAGGATCTCTACCCAAGTATTATTCTACTGTCTTCTCAGGCACCACACAATTTGAGCAGCCTGCCACCATCCTTCCATCTTCCTTAGATTTTCTGAGCTCTGCCTTGTGACTGCTGTCCAGAACAGATGAAAGGCTGAGACAAATCCCAGGGACAAGACAAGGTTTGCACAATCCTAGGAAATGGAGCCTTAGGTCCCAAGCACAACCTTGATGCTTTAGTATGGAACTCTTCTAAGTGCCACTGTCATTGGAATAGGCTGCCCAGGGAGGTGGTGGAATCACCATCCCTGGAGGTGTTGAAGCCAAGCCTGGCTGGGGCACTTAGTGCCATGGTCTGGTTGACTGGATAGGGCTGGGTGCTAGGTTGGACTGGATGAGCTTGGAGCTCTCTTCCAAACTACCTGAGTCTATGATTCTGTCTTTTGCCTATGGAGATGGAAGCAAGAAGGTGCTGTTCCCTTGGTTGAAGGGATTGCAGGGGCCCCACTCGAGTGAAAAGCAGAACAAGAGAGCTTCTGTCCCTTAAACTCAAAGCCAAGAAATCTTTATTTGAATCAATGTTTCTTCCCAATTAAGTCCCCTATGAATTTTGGCCTTTCCATGCAACCCAAACCAGGATGCCTAATCTCTGCTCACTGCAAGACTTTCCTTTGCATCCCTTTGAAGCTTTTTATCTTCTTACCCTGCTTCAGCCCATCAGCAAAGCTGGCTGCTCCAGTTCTACATCCTATGGGCCTTTACATTATCAGGATGGCCTTGTGAGATGGTATTTGATAGACAACTCCATGGTGCTACAGCATTAGCTGTAGACTGACACTGGGACTGGAGGAAAAGAGGCTCTAAAAAGAGATCAGCATGCAGCAGTAGCTGGTGTTACACAGTCCCACTGATCCGTGCAGGTGGGTATCTGTTACAGGCTTCTCACAGATAGGTGGCTTTCACACTTCAATCATTCCCTCACAACAGGCACATTTCCACCTCAAAGATTTGGCAGTGTTGAAAAGAGGTTTTCCAACCTACACAGAGTTCATTTAAGTTAGGAGAGGTTCATCTTCCCCAAGTTTGTACTGCTGGAATGGTTTTACCAGTGCGGTGCTCTGAGTTCTTCTGGTGAAGCAATACCTCTCTTCTTCCCAAGGACAGCCACAGCCACCTGTAGGGAGACTATGGCATCCATGGTGCTCTCATCTCTGTGTCTCCTTGCAAGCAAACACAGAAGAGCTCAGCCTAAGTGAGGAGCCCCAGCCAGTGCCAGTGAGTTGATGTTCAAGTAATGAGCAGCTCCCTACCCTACCTAGCCGGGGGGCCAAGCAGGCCCCCCGGCCTTTAGATCACCTCCACCATTCACCCAGTGATGCACCCTTGGGGACTCACCAGTGATGATGGGAGGAGGATCCCTCTGCCCAGTTGGGCAAACTTGAGGCTTCTGCCCGTCCTGGGGCTCATTATAAAGGGGAGTGGGCAGGGAGGGCAAAGTGGCCACACCTGGGGTGGGAGGAGACTCCAATAGAACCCAGGTGCTCTGGGTTGGGTTTGGGGGATAAAAGGGCAAAACGTGGTGTGGGGTGGGAAAGCAGCAAGTACGGTGAAAAGGGGAGGTAGGTGGTGCTGTAAGGAGGGAAAGGAAAAGAGGAAGGTAGGGGGGAAAGTAAGGAGATGGAAAGAAAAGAAGGAAGATGACTACTCAGGGAGGTGGTGGAGTCACTGGCCCTGGAAATGCTGAAGAAAAGACTGGATGAAGCATTTAGTGCCATGGTCTAGATGACTGGATAGGGCTGGGTGCTAGGTTGGACTGGATGATCTTGGAGGTCTCTTCCAACCTGGTTGATTCTATGATAAGATGGGGAAAGAGAAGATGGAGAGGAAAGAAAGAAGATGGGGAAAGAGGAGCTGGAGAGGAAAAGAGGAAGATGAGGGGAAATAAAAGATGGAGAAGAAAGGAGGGAGAGGTGAAGATAAAATGTTGCCATTGGGACTGGGCTTGCAGGTGAGGGGATTTTGCCAGTCATGAAAAGCTCTTCTGCACGAAGCACCCTTCAGCCAGCGTTCAGCTGAGCCCCAGACAGGCCGGTACCTCAGCTGTATTCCACTGCAGGGAGGCCAGAGAAGGATTACACTTGGTAAGTAAATAATGGTCTTTGATACTGAGTCAAGCCATGTAAGAAAGTTATCTGAGCATGCCAGGAGCTTATAAATGAAAGGGCCTCTTGTCAACCGCTTCAGAGATGCAGGAAGAAGAGACCTGTGAGACTTAATGATTCAAAGCAAACCTTTCTGCTCATTAGGAGATGGATCCTTAGATGACTGACCTCAATCCTAAGTAGCAGGGAAGAATGTCAGAAAGACTAAGCTAAGTGCAGTCCTATCATTTAATCTTGAGTCTGTCTGTAGTCCTATAGGCATTACTGAGGGAAGGAAATATAAGGAGGAAATGTAAGATAATCAGGAGAACACAGCAAGCAGGAAGGAGCTTAGCACAGGTGATAACAACTGTAGGCTTCATCCCTTCTCTTTAGCTATGCTACTAACAAAGGAACTCTAGAAAACAAGAGAAGAGATTCCAAAGTGGCCTGGAGCTTTCTATGGGCAGAAGTCAGAAAGGCAAAGTGAATAACCATGTTCATTATATATGAACTTATTTCACTCTAAGATAAGCTGCCTGGATGCTTGCTTACCATGCTCATATTAAGACAATTTAACAATGCCATATTTAGTTGCCTTAGAGAAATTCATCTGACTTATTACAAGTTACAGGATCATAAAAGGCAGATTAGTTTTGTACCAAGATGGTGTTTCTTGGCACTGAACCTGCTTTACATTAGCAGATGGCCTGAAACCTCTCCTGAATCTTGATATTTATCTCTGAACTAAGTCAGGGAAGATTTTCTTCCCACTTAGGTTACCTGCCAGTTGCTGTGCTTTTATTGTCTTGATTTTAACAAATTCTCTTCCTTGCAAGACTTATTTTCTTCATCACTTCCTGTCCACATAATCAAACATTCATGTACCCTGTGTGACTGTAATGCACTAATGTCACATTGTCTCTGTATGACCAAGTGTCTAAATTCAGAGTAAAATGGCTTGTGTTTAGCACCATAAGAGCTCCATCTCTTTGGAGATGGAGTTGGAAAATGGTGTTCCTTTGAAACAGTGTCCCAACCCACATCCTCAGTCTATACAGACAACTGCACCTGGGTGTGCTACGCCAGCTGGTGCCTCTTCCCAGACACTCACCTCCACAGAGAACCACAGAATGGTTTAGGTTGGAAGGGACCTCGAAGCTCAGCCACTTCCAACCCCCTGACATGGGTGGGGACACCTCCCACTAGAACAGGTTGCTCCAGGACTCATCTAGCCTGGCCTTGAACACCTCCAGGCAGGGAGCAGACACAACCTCCCTGGGCAACCTGTGCCAGTGTCTCACCACCCTCACTGCAAACAACCCTTTCCTAACATCCACATTCAATCTCCACTCTGCCGGTTCAAACCCATTACCCCTTGTCCTGTCATCACAAGCCCCTGTCAATAGTCCCTCCCCAGGCTTCCTGCAGGTCCCCTTCAGATCCTGTCAGGCCACTCTAAGGTCTCCTCAAAGCCTTCTCTTCTCCAGGCTGCACAGCCCCAACTCTCTCAGCCTGTCCTCACAGCAGAGCTGCTGCAGCCCTCTGAGCATCTTTGTGGCCCCCTCTGCACTGGCTCCAACACTTCCATGTCCTTCTTTTGCTGGGGGCTCCAGAACTGCACACAGGACTCCAGGTCTTTTCAGAACTCTGACTTTCATCACCCCAGACCCCCATGGTGTTTTCCTCAGGGCTGTTCTCAGGCTGGAGTTGTACTTTGGATTGTTTCCACACAGATGCAGGACCTTACCCTTGGCCTTGTTGAATGTCCCGAGGTTGGCCTGGGCACAGCTCTGCAGTCTGTTCAGCTCCCTCTGAATGGATCCCTGCCCTCTAGCAGTCAACTGTGCCACACAGCTTGGTGCCACCTGCACACTTGCTGAGGGTGTACCAATTCCTCTGTCCATGTCACTAAGAAAGATGTTACACAGCACTGGTGCCAGCACTTGCAGGTTATGGATACTCCATTATTGCAAGTATTCAAAGCCAGGCTGGAAGGGGCTTTGAGCAATCTGAGTGGAATGTGTCCCTCCCCATAGCAGTGGGGCTGGAACTAGATGATCTCTAAGATCCCTTCCAACCCAAACCATGCAATGAGTCTATAATTCTGTATGTACTTTGATAAAGAAAAACATTGTTAGGTTCTGAAAGCCTTCCACAGGTGTTACATCTCTGTGCTTCCATCACAGAACTTACACAATCAAAGAACTAACCAGAGTGGAAGAGACCTCCAAGATCATCCAGTCCAACCTAGCACCCAGCCCCAGCCAGTCAACCAGACCATGGCACTAAGTGCCCCAGACAGGCTTGGCTTCAACACCTCCAGGCACAGCAACTCCACCACCTCCCTGGGCAGCCCATTCCAATGCCAATCACTCTCTCTGGCAACAACTTCCTCCTAACATCCAGCCTAGACCTCCCCCAGCACAACTTGAGACTGTGTCCCCTTGTTCTGTTGCTGCTTGCCTGGCAGAAGAGCCCAACCCCACCTGGCTACAGCCTCCCTTCAGGTAGTTGTACACTGAAATGCTACTCCAAATGATTGCCAGTGCTGGACTTCTGGGAAGGGACAGACTTGAGCTCTCAGAAGCTCTCATGACAGCTCCTGACTGTGTGATGGTGCTGCACGGATCTCCAGATTCAGCCCATCTCCCTTATCTGCCCAGTGCACATCCAGCAAGGAGAGCTTCATCTGGGCAGATGCTGCTAACAACCCTCTGAAGCAACCTCTAGCACTGCAATGGGGGATGCAACTAGGAACAGATTTGGAGCAGATGACAAAGCTAGAACTTTGTAAGGGTGACTTTGCCATCAACTCCTGTGAGCTGCTGCATAAAGAGACAGTTTTCTAATCCAGACAACCAGTGCCAGGCAGCTCAACTCCTCTGTAGACCCTGCTAAGTAAGCTGGTATTGACAGTGCCCAGTAACTCCAGTACATATTCACATTCAGTGAGAGATTTACACCTTCCTGAGGAACCCAGCCTGTAAAATGAGGTGACTGATGTCTGCCTGCATCAGAGGGCTGCTCAGGAATTAATTACTGTTTGAGTTGTCCTGTGAAATGTCTAAGTACTGCAGCAGGGCTGAGGAATAAATTTTGCTCTAGGCAGCCTAACAGATTGTTTTCTCTGGACCCATATCAACCATGCTCACAGGCACTGCTGCTTCCAGAACAACTTCAGCACCCTCACTTTGAGCGCTGCTGGCTCAAAAGGAAGTAAGAAAGTTTTGCTTTCCCCTCTCAGCAGCATCAAGCTAAAACACAACAGAGTCTGCAGAACAATTAGATGTGATACTATCACAGCCTCATGAAGGCTTACTGCAGCAGTTGCTGTTTATCCTCACTGCATAGCACAAAAACTAGAAACTACGTCTCTGAGGTTGTTTACCCTCTGCAGATCTTGCCAAATCCGAAGATGATTTGATCTGGGGAATCAGTGATGGAAAACAACCCCAACCATTAGATCATTCAGACCACCTCTTTACTGATGCAAGGCTGCTCTCCTAAATCAATATTTTAGTGCTTCCTCTAGGTCAGTTGAAAATTTTCATGTAATGGCAAAGGGATTTAGCTGCATCCCTGGGAACTATTCCATAGCTGAAGAAATGCTGCAGGGAGGAAGGATTTGCTTTAGATTCAGCATACATTATTCCATTTAAACTTCCATTCCCTACATATGAATTAAACTCCAAAGTGTTATGACAAATATTTTCTCATTTCCCTCATGTTTACATCCTTCATAAATATGTAGACTGCTATAAACTCATCTCCACATTACTCATCATTGAATCAAAGCACTTTATACGTGTTTTAACATTCATCTTTACCCTAATTGTTGCAATCCTTTGAGCATTTCCTCTTGCTTTGTGAAAGAGTGCTGAAGGCAACAAACCAATCCCTAGCAGGAGGCCAAACAAATAAGGGCAAGGAAAATATGATTTCTGGATTTGGTATGGTAGGGAGAGGTCAAAGGGACCTCTTCAAGATACTCTTACAAATATTCTTATCATGAAAAGGAGGCAGAGTACCTTTTGCACTGCCCTGTGTCCAACAAGCAGACATGAAATTAGGCGTGGAGAGAATGAGGAAGGAAAATAGGCACAGTCTGCACAGATCTGAAGGGCAGCAGGAGCAACACACACACATCCCCTATGAGGCAGAGCACCCTGGGCATGAGGTTGTGCCCAGACTTTCTGCATGCCATGGCAAGGAGCAAACTCCTCAGGGAACTTCTACGGGTCCCTGCACTCTCAGTGATGGGGAACAGATGCAACAGCAAGGGAAAGAAAGAAAGAACCCGAGAGGTTTTAGTAATGAATTGCTCAAAACCTCTGCAAGCCACATCTGGCTACTCATAGAATCAAGCAGGTTGGAAGAGAGAGACCTCCAAGCTCATCCAGTCCAACCTAGCACCCAGCCCTATCCAGTCAACCAGACCATGGCATTAAGTGCCTCATCCAGTATTTTCTTGAACACTTCCAGGACGGTGACTCCACCACCTCCCTGGGCAGCCCATTCCAATGGCAAATCACCCTCTCTGTGAAGAACTTCCTCCTCACATCCAGACATGGCTCTTGGAACAGATCAGTGGTTTTAAAGTGCTTATACACAGAAACAATAAAACCATCATCAGTTTATACAGAGGCGTAGCTAGAAGCAGAGAGAAGAAATGAGTCCAAGAAGAGGACCTTCCACAGAATCTAATAGCTGGCCTGAGCAGCAGGCTGAGTCTTGCTGAAGGAATTGTGATCCCTGAGTTGTGGGTAGTTCTGTCAACAGGGCATAGCTGCTGCAAAATTCAGGTACTAGAGTCTGGTTGAGGTTGTCACCCAGAGGAGCTCCATGCACAGAACAGCTACAGCAACCTGCACAGACTTTGCACGCAGAGAGCATCACAGATATGCTCAGTGGACACCCTGTATGCAATCCCACTGCAAAACCAAGTCTGCAGTGGTCAGAATTAATGTGTACACATACCTAAAATGCAAATTATGAGGCAATTATCAAGCCCTAGAGGAGTGGACTGGGAAAGCAGAGGCATTTGCCATACTTCATCTCTACAGTACTCGTGTATCATCTTTGGTAGTATCAAAATGACTAAACCAAACAGTAATAAACCAACAAAAGCTCGTTCATGTTTGAAAGGCAAAAGGCTGCTGAAGAAGAATCCATGAAGCATTTATGAGTCACCACAAATTCTATGATTTCTGAGGAGACTTCTATGTGTCTTCCAAAAAAAGAGCTCAGCTTCACTTTATTAATTTATGGCTTTTAAAATAAGATGAGTTTGTTCTCAGTAATAGATGCCACTACCGCTTCAGTTGCTGAGCAAACAAATGGTTCTGGCAGAGCTGACAGGGAACACAATCGAAGTGGAGAGCTGGAAATCTGTCACAGTTCTCTGCAGTACCTCTGTGGAGAACAAAGTGTCAAAAACCTTCAGCCTGTGGCTTTTACTTGCAGCTATCTATCAGTCTTGATATGCTGCAGGAGGGATTGCTCTTCACCGCAAGAAAGGCAGTGCAATGATATCCTTCTGCAAGAGGACTTCTTGCCCTATCAATGGCTATACATAGCCCCAAACTGTTGCAGTCGTTGAAGAGAGTCCCATCCACTTATTGTCAATCAAGTCACTATTTGAGAGATGCTCAGGTTTCAGAAACAGTTCCACAGAAGCAATAAAAGCAGTGAAATGCAGCAGGCAACTATAAACCTGCTTCACTCAGGTGGTCCAGCAAGTGCTTGCTCTGAGCTTTAAGAGGAAAAGCAACAGGACACAAGAAGGAACAGCAGGAAATGCTGACTGAAAATCCTGATTACACTCTGTACAGATCAGATCCCTGCTTCAAACCAGCATCATAAATTCTGTCACACTACCAACTATACAGCCTAGGAGTCTGGCCACATTCCCAAGTGGCCAACAAAGTAGCCTCTAAGGCCACAGCACTGCACAAGTCCAAAGCCTGGATGTAAGGACTACCTTGGGGTAACTCAGTGTACCCTCTTCTGCACTGGCCTCTTCATTCTCTGAGTGCATCTCTGAGAACATGCAGCTTTACTACGCTTAATACAGCTCAGCTACTTCAGTACATTAACGCAAGAGAGATGCTCAAAACAAATGTGTACACTGAATGACAGAGAGCTCTCTGTATCAGAAATGGCTTTCCCAGATAGTTGAGACAGTCAGCACATCAACAAAGACCTTTTTTCTCCCCCGAGGCTGAATGAATTAAGCTACACGTTCTCAAATGTGCCCTAGCAGATATCCATCCATCCTCTGGTTAAATATGCCTTCAGGCTTTCTACTAACACAAGGGTGCCTGCTGGCATCACTCAGCTCCCAACATAGTCCTTTGTGCAGAAAATGGAAAGGGTACTTCCTTCTCACCAGTGGGCAAGAATGACAAAATTAAGACTGATCTCAGTGCAAGAGCCCCTACTTCCCCCTTGGTCATATTGGAGAACTGAGTCAACACACAGAAATACTTCTCCCCCTTGCCTCACACACGAGCTACTGAAAAGCCAAGAGCAACAGAAGGAGAAAAATGAGCATAAATACATTGCTATGTCTCAAGCATCTGCTTGCTCTAGTATTGAGATCAAATAACCTGTATAAAACTGTCCAAAATTCCCTGACCACCTCAGTGATCAGTCCTCTACTTTAGGACGTCTTTAGCCTAGGCTGGAGATCACTCTTTCTGTCATGAAGCATGGGCAAAAGCCAGTCCTCCTGCCTGAAGATATGAACTGTTGCAAGGAAAAGAACCCCTCTGCTCCCAGAGTGCCTAGAGAAACACTTAATAGCAAAGGGAGCAAGCCATTACAGCCGGAGAATCAACCAGGTTGGAAGAGACCTCCAAGCTCAGCCAGTTCAATCTAGCACCCAGCCCTAGCCAACCAACCAGACCATGGCACTAAGTGCCTGATCCAGGCTTTTCTTCAACACCTCCAGGCACAGCAACTCCACCACCTCCCTGGGCAGCCCATTCCAATGCCAATCACTCTCTCTGCCAACAACTTCCTCCTAACATCCAGCCTAGACCTCCCCTGCCACAACCTGAGACTGTGTCCCCTTGTTCTGTTGCTGCTTGCCTGGGAGAAGAGCCCAACCCCACCTGGCTACAGCCTCCCTTCAGGTAGTGTAGAAGGCAGAGAAACCTTCAAATCCCACTGGTGAGGAAGTGATTTGTAGCACTAAAAACGTGTGAGATGTGAGCTCTTCTTTTCTGTTAGCATTTTGTCAGTGCTTTGAATACAAGCAATAAAAAGTACCTTTTTTTGGCATAGGAAACTGGTTTTGCTGAATACAAGCTGCATTTCAGCTTCTCCCCATTAATACTTTTGGGAACACTAAACTGTTTACAGCTTTCCTCCTTTTTTTTCTTCTGCTTGGAAGGAAAAGCTGAGATTCTATTTAGGAACTTAAGCTGGGGGACCACACTCCAGTTCCTGTATCCAACAGGGGCATCTGGACCCTGTACTTTAACAAATCCCAGCACTCCAGGAGGAAGATCAGTGTGATTTTATAAAACCAGTCAAAGGCAAAACACTGGCTCCCTGTCATTGGTTTGTTAGTGCTGAGAAGTTCATTCTGTGGGAGCCAAACACATGCTGGTGAAGCTCATGTGGGCACTGTCAGGAAATAACACAGGATTAGGCTGTGGAAGGAAGAAACCCCTGCACCCTGGAGGTAAATAATGCAAAATCAGAGAAGCTGCTCATGTTGTCCCTGAACAGGCGAGCTGGACTGCAGTGCTGTTCTTCTCCTAACACCTCTCTTTGTCATTAGTCACTTAATAACAAGCTGAAACTCATTTAAACAAGAACTGAATATATGCAGCTCTACAAGCAATGCACCTAAGACCCTGTGCCACATGCCTTGTTAAATGAGATGCTTTCACCCAGAAGACCCTCAGCATCTCACTCTTGACCTATTAAAGTTGATGGAGGTCTTCCAGAGACATTAAGTGGGCCAAGGTTTTACTCCAGAAACCACAGATCTCATCATTCATGATGCAAATGCCAACTAGAAATGCTAAAGTGAACTCTGCAGGGCATGCTAACAGTGATGACAAAGAGCTCTTAGCACAGCATCAGCAAGACTGACCTCCAGGCAGAGCTGCAGCCAGCCCCTGGAATGAGAGTCACAGGTGAAAAGCCATTGCCCAGACAAGTGAAACAAAACAAGTTTTAAACACACAAGATGCTCAGAGGGCTGCAGCAGCTCTGCTATGAGGACAGGCTACAAGAGCTGGGGCTCTGCAGCCTGGAGAAGAGAAGGCTTCGAGGAGACCTCATAGTAGCCTTCCAATATCTGAAGGGGGCTACAGGAAGGCTGGGAAGGGACTATTGACAAGAGGAGATTCACACTAGATCTTAGGAAAGAGTTCTTTGCAGTGAGGGTGGTGAGCCACTGGCACAGGTTGCCCTGTCCAGGTGCCCCATCCAGGCTTCAACACCTCCAGCCACAGAGACTCCACCACCTCCCTGGGCAGCTCATTCCAATGCCAATCACTTTCTCTGCCAGGAACTTCCTCCTAACATCCAGTCTAGACCTCCCCCAGCACAGCTTGAGGCTGTGTCCCCTTCTTCTGTTGCTGGCTGCCTGGCAGAAGAGCCCAACCCCACCTGGCTACAGCCTCCCTTCAGGTAGCTGCAGACAGCAATGAGCTCTGCCCTGAGCTTCCTCTGCTGCAGGCTGCACTCCCCCAGCTTCCTCAGCCTCTCCTCACAGGGCTGTGCTCCAGGACCCTCACCAGCTTCATTGCCCTTCTCTGGACATGTTCCAGTACCTCAACACCTCTCTTGAATGGAGGAGCCCAGAACTGGATACAGCACTCAAGGTGTGGCCTGAGCAGTGTTGCAAGGTTTGCAAGTGTGTGTAAATTCCTACATCCAGTTTACCTTTAACAGCTTTACTGCAGCTGGGAGTCCCTTACTGACCATGGCAAATAAGCAGTGACAGACACTTACACATGTAGTAAATGAAGTAGTTCCCACTCTGAACCAATACACCAGATAGTACCAGTTCAGTGCAATTAGAAACAGCACAAGAGTTAGAGCAGTACACAGCAATGCCTGCAATCTACATTCCTACTGATTTACAGTTTGTTTCCCAACACAGAGGACAGGCCCTCAATTACCAAGATGAGCTGAAGCAAACCTGGCTTAGCAAGGAAGACCTCCGCAGCACTAATTGCCATGCCTAAGTACCCACTAAAATGTTTCCCATTATTACCATTCTGACTCAATCAATGCAGTTTGTTTTCAGCCATCCTCAGCAGAAACATGCATCACAAACACAGCAGCAGCACCTCCTCAACATGGACATTTGGAAGTTTTCACTTTCATAACCAAAAGTAATGTGATTGATGCAACTTAAAGCGCAGTTGGTTGATGCTTAATAGTGGTTGATGCTTAATAGTTTTCTGGTTTCTGCTGCTTGAGCCCTTCCCAAGCAAGTCCTTTCAGTGTGGCTCAGACCTGAGCCATCATTCTTGAGGGTAAAACAACAGAACCTCCTGACTCAGCCATGGGAAGTCTTTGACATCAGGAGAGTTGAGGTGGAGATGGCCAAATCTTTCATCGACCATGGGGACTACAAGATGCATAAATTACTACAGCTCCTTACCTGAGAACAAAGGGAACTGAAGGGCAGGAGTCAATCCCACCTGAAGTAGTGGTCTTGTGAGCTGCTATCCAAATTCCTCCCTCCTCCTGCTTTCCTCCACCAGCTGATCAAAAAGCCATCAAAGGTTAGGAGAGGAAGAAGCAAAGGGAGGACTACCTAATAAAACCAGAGATCCTAAACCCTCTGCTGCCCTGTGCCAACTCAGTATGCAGTTCTCCCAACTCACCTCCCACCTCTGTACCTCAGAATCCGGGGGTCTCAGTCACCTTGTGCCTCCCAGTCCTCCACTCCTACCTGCCAGCACTAACCAGATCATCATCGGGCAGGTCCCCGCTGCTCGTGTTGTGGGAGGGCTGTTCCAGCTCTCCCTGAGCAGGCATCCAAGGGTGCTGCAGGCTCATTCTCCACTGCAGGAAGGAGGAGGTGTTCAGCCCAGGGGCCAGAGGCTGCCCAAGCCCTTCCTTGCCAGCCTGTGCTGAAGGTCATCTGAAGACTTTCAGATGCCTCCTCCCTCTTTCCCACTGTTCCCCCAGCCATCCTTCTCCCATTAGTGTTGGCTGCACAGGATGAGAAATGAAAGGGTGGAAGGGATGCTGACTGATGGGCTTTTGCTCTCATTAGTCTCCTGTTAAAAGCTACAAGAAAGACAGGCAGAAAAGAAGCCATTGAGCAATTATCTGAGATGCATGCTCCCTTCCTAAATCCATCTTCACTCATTCAGAACTTGTGCCATAAGCATTTACTATGTGCCTATGCTTTCTTGGTCAGAACAGGCAGAGCCCCTGCACGTTGTTAGGACACAGCATGACCCAGAGTTTCAGCCCTGCACACTGCAAAGAAGAAATGGCATCCTTCAAAAAGCTTTAAAGCTAGACCATATTGCTACCTGATGGATGTGTTACTGAGAGCAATGAGAATACATGAGGATACACTGTCTTGAACTTGCACTCATAGCCTGTGCCTCAGCACTGAAACTGCCACTCAAGGGAGGGTGAAAGCCTTAGGATTGCAAGAGTGGATATCCATCCTTGTTAACAAGTTTAAACATTTCAGCCTTGCTGCTTTGGGGGCTGGGAGGTCAGCCTACAATTCCTCAAAGTGAGGATGTATTTTACAAGCACTACAATAAGACTTTCTTTTTACACCTCAGTCCCTGTGCATACTAACACAAGCCACCTAAACCACTACTTATGAAGTAGCAAGACAAGGAGAAATGCTCCAGGATCAGTGTTTCCATACCAATTTATGGCTTAAAATACACAGATTAGGAAATAGGAAACTACAGCCTCCTGATGGAATCAGTGAAAATTCCAGCTGTTGTTCCCAAAGAGAACAAATTGCTTCAGCCCTCCTTCATAAGCATTTTCCAGAGTATATTATAGAGATTTTTTTCCAGTTAAGGCACACTTACTCCATACATCACTTCAAATACTTGGCATGGAAGACTACAACAGGGTTTTACAGTTGTCATACTCTATTGGTCCAAAAATCCATTAAAAATATATGATGCTTAAATACTTGCAGGTATGATGGATCACAATGGAGTGCACTATTGAGTAAATAATGTGCACTCTACGTAGCTTCTAAAGAGAGGTTTACACAAGAGACTGGCTGCATTTCAAGTAGCCATTATACACTTTCATATCAATTTTTGTGTCTCCATGAGGATCACTTCACTTTGCCATTACTCACAAAGCCTGGCACAGTGTTCCTTCCTCCCCAGCTTGGTGCAACTGCTAACCAAACACCTCTGCATCATTAACAACCGTTACTAATGAGCTCTCGGAACAGCTCAGTATGTAAGTTAAACACAGAATCATAGCCTCAGCCAGGTTGGAAGAGACCTCCAAGCTCAGCCAGTCCAACCTAGCACCCAGCCCTAGACAATCAACCAGACCATGGCACTAAGTGCCTCAGCCAGGCTTTGCTTCAACACCTCCAGGGACAGAGACTCCACCACCTCCCTGGGCAGCCCATTCCAATGCCAATCACTCTCTCTGACAACAACTTCCTCCTGACATCCATCCTGAACCTCCCCTGGCACAGCTTGAGACTGTGTCCCCTTGTTCTGTTGCTGCTTGCCTGGATGAAGAGCCCAATCCCACCTGGCTACAGCCTCCCACCAGGTAGCTGTAGACAGCAGTGAGATCTGCCCTGAGCCTCCTCTTCTCCAGCTGCACACCCCCAGCTCCCTCAGCCTCTCCTCACAGGGCTGTGCTCCAGGCCCCTCACCAGCTTTGTCACCCTATATGCCACCACTTTGGAGAGCTGCATGAAGCAGAGGTCAGCTCAAGAATTAATTGAAAACAATGAGAGGTTTCCCATGGATGTCAGAAACCACTGGAGAAAGAGAAGTGAAGCTTCCCCAGCTTTTGCTGAAGGACATTCCATTTTGTACTCAAAAATACTGCCACTTCTCCAGCAATGCTATCTTCAGATGTATATAATGTTGCAAAAATATCCTCAAAGCTTCATAATTTACTAAACAGTTCCTACATCCAGTTCTTATTAATATGTTTTTAAAAGAGGAGTAGATAATTAACAGTATGAGTCAGATCCTCAAGCAGGCATAGATCATCATAGCTCCACTGGTTTCAATTTATACAGCCTGTGAAGAAAAAAAAAGCTCTCTATACCTTTCTGGAATCACAAAGTGAATTCATCATCCCCAAATAATTAAGGATTTAATTTAATTATCTGTTAATCTCTTCATTTTATGACTGGATTCTGAAGGATGGCGAGAACTATGGAGAGATATTGCCAGGGATGTTAATGATAAGTACAGTGTAAATCATCATTTTGATATATCCATAAATACTGAGCAAGTTAATGCTGAGAGTTAAGTGGAGGAAGGGAGTGTGTGCCATATCAGAGACTTATAATCTCCTGCATCAATATATTATGGCTTATTAGAAATGCACACTCTGCCCAATAAAAGGTCTACCCTTTTGGGTTTAATTCCGGTCATAAAAGCCCTCTTTGAGATTCTGACATCCTTCTGTACAGATGAGTTTGAAGCAGGAAAAAAGAAACAGCAGCATTGAAAGCATTCTTCAGCATGAGAGTGGGGAGAGGCTGGAATGGTTTCCCAGGGAGGTGGTTGATGCCTCATCCCTGGAGGGGCTTAAGGCCAGGCTGGCTGAGGCTGTGGACAGCCTGCTCTAGGGTAGGGTGTCCCTGGGTATGGCAGGGGGGTTGGAACTGGCTGATCCTTGTGGTCCCTTCCAACTCTGACTGAATCTAGGATTCTATTCTGGGGTTGTTTAGCCTGGAGAAGAGGAGGCTTTGGGGTGACCTCATTGCTGTCTACAACTACCTGAAGGGACACTGTAGCCAGGTAGGGGGTGGCCTCTTCTCCCAGGCAACCAGCAATAGAACAAGGGGACACAGTCTCAAGTTGTGCCATGGGAAGTATAGGCTGGATGTTAGGAGGAAGTTCTTCACAGAGAGAGTGATTGGCATTGGAATGGGCTGCCCAGGGAGGTGTTCAAGAAAAGACTGGATGAGGCACTTAGTGCCATGGTCTGGTTGACTGGCTAGGGGTGGGGGATAGGTTGGACTGGATGATCTTGGAGGTCTCTTCCAACCTGGCTGATTCTATGATTCTATGCTTCTATGCAGAAATGTGATTTTGAGCTATATTACTCTGAAATATCAGGTACCCAAATGATGGAATAGAAGGAAATGCTTCAGGGATACAACAGAAAACCTGTCAATTAAAGGATGCTTAACAGCCTGCAGTAGAATCGCTTTTACAAACCGGAGGTAAAGGACAAAACATTCAGCTGCACGGTGAAACACTCAGCTATATGCAAATAAAATATTCCTATCCAAGAAGGACATTTTGCTTCTTAAAACTAAACTGCTCCCTAAGTCCATTTAAGCACCACGCTTTGACTGTGGTGATTATCTCCTGTCACTTAATGTGATAGAAGATCTACTTAGGCTTAATGGGTATGTTTTAATTTCTAAGGGAACTGCGCCTCTTTGCAGAAATGAAACTTGGGTGATGATTAAAACACAATTTTCACTCAGGCAATAACACTTCTCAGCAAACAAAACCCTACGCAGAGACATTGCCTCCATCTGAAGACAGACTCAAAGATAGGGAACTCCTCTACTGTTCAATGCCCTGACTGAAAGTTGCTGGGATTGAGGGAATCAATCACTTCTCATCGCCGATGCAATCGCGGCTCACAGCTACTTTTAAATACTCAAGGCAACACTACCAGAAAGCAAGTTAACAGATCAGGGGGAAACCACACATTAACTAATAATACATCACACTAATAACACAATTAACTGACAAGACAAACCAATTCATGGATACTAATAATACATAATACTAACAACACATTTAACCAGTAGCACAAACCAATCTACATACACTAATAACACATTTAACTAATTACACAAACCAATCTATGTAGACTAATAATAAATAATACTAATAACACATTTAACTAATAACACAAACCAATCTATGTAGACTAATAACACATTTAACTGACAATACAAACCAATCTATGTAGACTAATAACACATTTAACTAGTAGCACAAACCAATTGATGTATACTAATAACGCATTTAACTGATTACACAAACCAATTTATGTAGACTAATAATAAATAATACTAATAACACATTTAACTAGTAGCACAAACCAATCTATGTATACTAATAACACATTTAACTGACAATACAAACCAATCTATGTAGACTAATAATAAATAATACTAATAACACATTTAACTAGTAGCACAAACCAATTGATGTATACTAATAACACATTTAACTAATAACACAAACCAATCTATGTGGACTAATAATACATAACACTAATAACACATTTAACTAGTAGCACAAACCAATCTATATACTAATAACACATTTAACTGACAATACAAACCAATCTATGTAGACTAATAATACATAACACTAATAACACATTTAACTAGTAGCACAAACCAATCTATGTATACTAATAACACATTTAACTAATAATAGAAACCAATCTATGTATAATAATAAATAATACTAATAACACATTTAACTGATAACACAAATCAATCTACATATACTAATATCACATTTAACTAATAACACATTTAACTAGTAGCACAAACCAATCTACATATACTAATAATACATAATACTAATAACATTTAACTAATAACACAAACCAGTCTATGTATACTAATAATCCACAATACTACTAACACCTTTAACTGATAACACAAACTAATCTATGTATACTAATAATACATAATACTAATAACACCTGTAACTGATAACACAAATCAATCTATGTATACTACTAACACCTGTAACTGATAACACAAACCAATCTACGCTGCTTAATTAACTGCTGCCAAAGCCCCATTTTCTGAAAGCATCCAAGCAAATCTATTCAACAACTTTAAAACTGCCTCTCAAATGACTGCTACTGGTATCATATAATGTCAGGGAAAACTGACCCTAAATGTCTCAAGAAAACTCAGAGGAAAAAAAATAAAGCCAGTCTCTGAGGTGTCAGAGAGATGCTCCTTTTACTTGTTGCAGCAAATTAATGCCATGTTTGGTAAAGAATCATAATCATCTGTTCGGTTTCTCTGTGGTCATATTTCCAACCTACAACAGATGCAGTTGTTTATAAATAAACATGCCCTGATACTACTCTTTAATTCATTTGACCACCACATTAGATTCCAGTGCTACACAGGCTTTGGGCAAGTCCCATGCAGATCAGCTCTACAATATATCATAGCTTGAAAATACAGCCTAAGAGGACAAGAAAACACAGCCTAAGAGGACAAGAAAATGCAGCCTAAGAGGACAAGAAAATACAGCCTAAGAGGACAAGAAAAATACAGCCTAAGAGGACAAGAAAATACAGCCCAAGAGGACAAGAAAATGCAGCCTAAGAGGACAAGAAAAATACAGCCTAAGAGGATAAGAAAATACAGCCCAAGAGGACAAGAAAATGCAGCCTAAGAGGACAAGAAAATGCAGCCTAAGAGGACAAGAAAATGCAGCCTAAGAGGACAAGAAAATGCAGCCTAAGAGGACAAGAGGCTTTTCTTTTCTTTTCTTTTCTTTTGGGTTTGGGTTTTTGGCAATACTTTCTTTATGTTCCTCCACCATCAAATAGCTTAGTTTCCTCAAGAGTTTTTCCTGCATAGATGCTGGTCTTCTTTCCAATTCCCCACAACTTTTCTCCAAGCCACATTAACCTGAATGTTTAAAGTCTCCAGAAACCTGCAAAGATGCAACTAAGACGCAAAACAACAAACACACAGTGACATCCTGCAATGAAAACTCAGACCAGATACCAGGCATGCAGCAGGACAGGCTCTCCTCAAACACCAACACTCTCTTCTTGTCATCTCTCTGCTAGAGCACAGCCTAATGCAGATTTTCACTCCTCAAACACCAACACTCTCTGCTTGTCATCTCTCTGCTAGAGCACAGACTAATGCAGATTTTTCACTCACCCTCCAGAATTTTTTTAATCTCTTCACTGTGGACAATTTGGATTTGTTCATCACTGATGTCTGCAGGTCAGATACGTATCCTGTGTGGCTGTAAATGTATCCTACAACCAGTCGAGTGCCTAAAACAGTGGAGTGATAGAGATTCTTGAAAACAGAGGCACTCTCTGGCTTTTAATGCTGCTCCCAAGAACCACACAGTTCACAGCTCAGCATAAAGTAACCAATAGCTGAACATGACATCAAAAAAAAACCAACAGAATCCCTCCTTTGAGAGCATAGAGGGAGAAGTCTTGAGCCATCCAATACTTGATGTAGGTCAGTGAAAAAAAAAAGAAAGAGAAAGGATGATACTGTGTCAGCCATCCAACTTTAAGAAGCCTTGTGAGCTGACAGCCATGGCACTTTAAAGCACTGTCATGATGAGTCTTTACAACGGGATTGTTTTAATCCTCTATCACAAAACCTGGCAGCTACTTAGGAAGCGTGGAAGTTTGCATCACACAGCAAAAATGTCTGCAGTGGGATGATGCTGAGAAATACCTCATGCAGTCTTTTCTGCTTTAGTTATTCTGTGCAGTTCTGGGCCCCTCGATTCAAGAGAGATGTTGAGGTGCTGGAAGAGGTCTGCAGAAGGGCAATGAAGCTGGTGAGGGGCCTGGAGCACAGTCCTGTGAGGAGAGGCTGAGGGAGCTGGGGGTGAGCAGCCTGCAGAAGAGGAGGATCAGGGCAGAGCTCATTGCTGTCTGCAACTGCCAGAAGGGAAGTTGTAGCCAGCTGAGGTTGGTCTCTTCTCCCAGGCAAGCAGCAACAAAACCAGGGGACACAGTCTCAAGCTGTGCCAGGGGAGGTCTAGGCTGGATGTTAGGAGGAAGTTGTTGTCAGAGAGAGTGATTGGCATTGGAATGGGCTGCCCAGGGAGGTGGTGGAGTCTCTGTGCCTGGAGGTGTTGAAGCCAAGCCTGGCTGGGGCACTTAGTGCCATGGTCTGGTTGCTTGGCTAGGGCTGGGTGCTAGGTTGGACTGGATGAGCTTGGAGGTCTCTTCCAACCTGGTTGATTCTGCGACTCTATGAGATATAAAGGGATTGATCTGCTTATTTCTGAAGGGAGGGAAAGAGGAGGTAGGAGGTTTGGGTCTGGAGCCTCCTGGGCACTCTGCTCTGGGAGGGGTATTGTGTTTCTGTATTACTTTTAACTTGTATGTGACTCTAAATATTTGTGTATGTATCTGCTGGTAAACTGTGCTAAGCTGTAAATACAGCTTCATTCCTTAACTTCCAGCTGGCTGAGTCTAGTCTGGGTGATTTCATTGTGCATGGGGGTGGGTAACTCCCAAACCATCACAGATACTTTGGCAGCCCTTATGGAAGTCCCCCTCTTTTCTCTCTGCTAGACAAAAGTGCTGTGGGTCTGAAGGTGCCAGGTTCTGCTCATCCAAGGTTTCATTACTTACACAGTACAGCAAAATCCTTCTGGAGATGTGCACTCTCCAGTAACTGAAGAGCTGACCCAAGCTTTCTAATGGTTATGAGATGTTCAGTAAATGCAAAGCTGCTCCACCAGGAGCATTCCCATCTATTTTAATGGCAGCAGAATCTGTCCTTTGTTTAATAAAGGGGGGAAAAAAAGTGACTCATGTCTCATTTTTATCTAACAGGACTAGCTCTACCTCATTACAGTTCTGCAAGCACTTCATCCTCTCTTATTAATCAGCTTCTCAATTAACTAACAACAGCATTCCAAGCTTTCATTTTTCAGACTTAATTTTAAGTCTGACAGAGTGCTCTTGATCTGCCTGCCACGGAAAAGACAGAAGAATATCTCCTATTCCTGAGTGTTTATTGTAAGGTAGAGCAGGTTGTGATTAGTCAGATGGAAGAGAACATCTAGAAACACTTCTTGATGCTATGCTGAACTAGCACTGGGGCACCAAGCACTTGGAGTGAAGTTAAATGGAGACCAGAGCTGTTATAGGAGCAAACACGCTGACTGCAACGGGAGCAAACGCACTGACTGCAGGTACCATTCCTGCCACCCCACACACTGTACCTCTGACCAAAATGAGACTGAGAGCCTTAGGCTAACACATGCCTGCCTGCTAAGTGCTGGGTCAGTATCTGAAGGGGGCCTACAAAAAAGCTGGGGAAGGACTTTTCAGGCT
This sequence comes from Pogoniulus pusillus, assembly GCF_015220805.1. NCBI lineage: Eukaryota > Metazoa > Chordata > Aves > Piciformes > Lybiidae > Pogoniulus > Pogoniulus pusillus. The sequence continues at coordinate 19,946,452 of NC_087286.1, forward strand.
ATCAGGGAGTGGCAGGGACTAGGGGGAATGGAGCGATGCTGGAGTTGGGAAGGTTCAGGCTGGAGGTGAGGAGGAAGTTGTTCAGCATGAGAGTGGGGAGAGCCTGGAATGGGTTGCCCAGGAAGGTGGCTGAGGGCCTGTCCCTGGAGGTGTTTAAAGCCAGGCTGGATGAGGCTCTGGCCAGCCTGCTCTAGGGTAGGGTTTCCCTGCCCATGGCAGGGGAGTTGGAACTGGATAATGCTTGTGGCCCCTTCCAACCCTGACTGATTCTATGATTCTATCTTAGGCCACTCTCCTCTTTCCTCTCTTTGCCTATGCACCTACAACTGAAGGTGCATTTTCCCAGGGCTTCACAAAAGAAAATGGAGCCATTCCTTGAAATGGTTCCTCTAAGCAGTAGAAGAATCTGCTTTGTATTTTCTTTGTCCTCAGACAATGGACATGAGCTGCTGACGATGCACAGTATGATAAATGAGACTGTCCATGACATTCCTTTTGCTTGGCATGATCAGGGCTTATAAATAACACTGCATAAACAACCTTGGGGTCAAGCCAAACACACCTCTACCTTGTGGCTTTCTTCTTTGTGTTTTCATTGTCATAGTTAGAAGCCAAGAAAAAATATTTCATCTGAATTAAACCTAATCTAAAGTAATTCAAAATGCTTTCACTAATTTAAGGGCTTCTGACATTGCCATGTGCTTGAAAGTGTTTTCCAGCACATTTGCACTACGGTGCAAACACCTGATGCTGCAGTGACAGCTAGATGTTGTGTCTAGCCTTGTGAACAGACCCTTGTGACTCATGGTTAGAAGCCTGAAGTGAAAAATTTTCATAGCTAGACCTTTTCCCATCCCTCCACCCTGAGTTGCTTCTTCTTGTTCCAGAAGTTGACAGCAGCTTTTGGCCAAAACCCAGAAAACTAAACCATTCTGTGATTCTACAATCCACACACTGTGCTACAGAAACATGAAGGGAAGGGGAAAAGTCCTTCCTCATATACGAGTGTGCACACTCACAGGCACAGAGCCTTTGGAGGAAGCAGCATCTATTGTTTAGTCATTCAAAGCCATGCTCAGTGGCTGATTTCCAATCTGCAAGAGATGTAGGAGAGAAGCCTTGAAAGCAGCATGTGCTCTGGGTGGAACGAAACACTCTGAGACAGCCTGCCATCACCACTGTCTGTCACAAAATGCCCCACTTGTTAGAGATGTTACACCTTTCTGCAAGCACTGTCTTCATCAAGTGCAGCTACACAGATTGCAGAGCTCCAGTAGGAGGCGTTTAATAGGGCATCCTGCCCTGCTTTGCATATGTTCTGCATCTCAGCATATATTGAAGCATAGAATCAAGCAGGTTGGAAGAGACCTCTAAGATCATCCAGGCTAACTTAGCACCCAGCCCTAGCCAATCAACCAGTCCATGGCACTAAGTGCCTCAGCCAGGCTTTGTTTGAACACCTCCAGGCACGGTGACTCCATCACCTCCCTGGGCAGCCCATTCCAATGCCAATCACTCTCGCTGATGACATCATCACTGGGCAGTCTATGCCAGCTTCTACACCTAGACAGCTAATTGTTAAAGCCCATTATATCCTATGCTATGCCAGCACAAGACCTAAGGATAGATTTTTCCCTCCTTGTAATTCCTCCTGAGATAAATAAAAGCTGTCACAGCATGTCCTTGCGAGGGAAGGCATCAAACAATGACTTCTACACCTCACAGATTAATTTCCCATTCACGGTGCAGTATTCATTCTCCGACCTCATAATGTGTTCTTTTATAGAGGCACTTTTAGTTTCTCTCCCTTCTTAAGTGCAGATAACAATTCCTACACGGGATTTAATGGTGTGATTCTCTTGGAAGGAGCCTGCTTTGTCTTTCTCTATGATGTTGCTCTCTGTCAGTGGCTGGTGATACAACCTTGTGCAGCTTTCTGCTTTTGCTTATAGCTCCTGTGTAGCCCTAGGTTGTTTGGAACCACAGTGGGTTTCCAGTCCTGGTAGTCTTTCCATTAGAGTTGCTAAGCCACCTAGAGTCTCCAACTATAGAATCTTAGAATGGTTTAGGTTGGAAGGGACCTCAAAGCTCAGACAGTTCCAAACCCCTGCCATAGGCAGGGACACCTCCCACTAGAACAGGTTGCTCAAGGCTTCATTCAACCTGGCCTTGAACACCTCCAGAGAGGTTGTGGAGCACAACCTGTGCTCCACAACCTCCCTGGGCAACTTGTGCCAGTGTCTCACCACTCTCACTGCAAACAACCCTTTCCTAACATCCACATTCAATCTCCTCTCTGCCACTTCAAACCCATTCCTCCTCATCCTGTCATCACAAGACCTTGTCAATAGTCCTTCCACAGCCTCCCTGTAGCCCCCTTCAGATACTGGAAGGCCACTCCAAGGTCTCCTCAAAGCCTTCTCTTCTCCAGGCTGCACAGCCCCAGCTCCTGTAGCCTGTCCTCATAGCAGAGCTGCTGCAGCCCTCTGAGCATCTTCATGGCCCTCCTCTGGACTGGCCCCAACAGTTCCATGTCTTTCTTGTGCTGAGGGCTCCAGAACTGCACACAGGACTCCAGGTGGGAGTCAAAAACTTACAAAATGAAATACCAACACAACAGACTTAAAGGAAACACACAATAAGCTAGTTCCTACCCCTAAGAACATAACCTGCATTTTAGATAACCAAATATTGCATTATTAACCAGAAACAGGGAGCAGTTAGGACAGACAGGGACGTAGTGACTTTGGCAGATACAACATTTGGAGAAGGCAGGTAACTCTGTACATCCACTGGTTGTGCAAACAGCCCTCCAGGGCTTTTTTACCTCCTTTAAAGGACAAACACTACCTCTGTTCAGACAGATCTTTCATCTGAAGCCTCCACCAAGGTGACCAATTAATGTTAATCCAGAGGGCATTTTGTGTGATCAACCATTAGTGATGCAATCAACCCATTCATGGCCCTCTACTGCTAACACCTTTTGGTCATTATGAAGACAGATCATCTGGGCTGCTGGTTAGAAGTAAAAATCTCCTTATCCCACCCCCATTATCATCTAAACTCTTAGATGCAATTACTGCCAGGCGATAAGGGAGACTAAGGAGAGGGGAGGACTGAAATATGTCCCCAGGTGCCTTAACTGGTTTGGATCTCAGTTCTTGAGCAGCCCTTATCATTCTAAAAACATTAGCTCTGCTACCAAAGGAGGAACAGACAGCAGCAGTGTAGATGTCTTCATCTGAGCTGCTCAGCCTGGGCTCCTTCTGCAGGCAATGCAGTTCAGTCATGGGAGTCACTGCCTCCTAAGGCAGACATCCAAACCTGGTCAGAGGATGCAGGATGTTGAAGTGCTGGCAGTATCAGGAGCAGTGTGGCCAGCAGGGCAAGTGAGGTTATTCTGCCCCTGTACTCAGCACTGCTCAGGCCACCCCTTGAGTGCTGTGTCCAGTTCTGGGCTCCTCCATCCAAGAGAGATGTTGAGGTGCTGGAACTGCATCCATCACTAGGTAAATGCAGTTTGCTGCATTCCTTTACTTTGGGGTGGGTTTATAGCAATAAGGCAGTGCATGGAGTGGAGAGACACAAAACTGCATCATAGAATCACAGAATCAGCCAGGCTGGAAGAGACCTCCAACATCATCCAGTCCAACCTAGCACCCAGCCCTAGCCAAGCTACCAGACCATGGCACTAAGTGTCCCAGCCAGGCTTGGCTTCAACATCTACAGGGACAGAGACTCCACCACCTCCCTGAGCAGCCCATTCCAATGCCAATCACTCTCTCTGCCATCAACTTCCTCCTGACATCCAGCCTAGACCTCCCCTGGCACAACTTGAGACTGTGTCCCCTTGTTCTGTTGCTGGTTGCCTGGCAGAAGAGCCCAACCCCACCTGGCACTATCAAGGGCTGCCAGACATGCAGCTGTACTTCCCAGTTGGTGCTGCAGAGGTACATCAGGGCGCAGTCTGGAGCAACTAGAGGCAAATCCTACCCTTGCAACTGACAACCAGAGCCTGGAGATGCCAAGCAAGAGTCCTGCCATTTCTGTACACCTCATGAAGGAGGGACTGATTACCAAGAGAGCTCAGAGTGGGCATATTATCTTGCTGAAATGCCTCTCTTCCAGCCCAACCCTCACATCTGTCTGGCCTCTCTTCCAGAATAAGCATTTGCCAGAATTGTTTTTTCTGCTTCACAATAGAGACCAATTGGATTAAGCTCAGTCTTGTGAGAGTGCATCTGCACAGGCAGTCGTGGGCAGAGGAATGGCATCCAAGAGACTGTTTATCTCAGAAATGTCACTTGGAGACTTCCTGTGTGTTACCTGAATAGCCAAGTCTCTGATTTGCACTGAATTGAATATTTTGACTGCATTATTTCACATAAAGTATTACAGCAGCTTGAGATAAAGGCCTGAACAAGTAGCCCCACACAGTTGGTGCACAGACTCCATAGCAAGCCCACAAATCAGCTGCTGCAGCAGTAGAAACACCTGGGGACAGGGAAGGAGCAGAGTATGCACAGACACAGAGCCTGTGTTTGGCAAAAGGAAACATTCCCAGTGAGGGATATGGAAAATTCAGTGCTAGGACTTCCTTCAAAACAGCACATGAGCTGTCCACTCCCTTGCCACAGAACACAATACAGTCACAGAATCAGCCAGGTTGGAAGAGACCTCCAAGCTCAGCCAGCCCAACCTAGCACCCAGCCCTAGCCAAGCAACCAGACCATGGCACTAAGTGCCCCAGACAGGCTTGGCTTCAACACCTCCAGGCACAGAGACTCCACCACCTCCCTGGGCAGCCCATTCCAATGCCAATCACTCTCTCTGCCAACAACTTCCTCCTCACATCCAGCCTAGACCTGCCCTGGCACAGCTTGAGACTGTGTCCCCTTGTTCTGCTGCTGGTTGCCTGGCAGAAGAGACCAACCCCACCTGGCCAGGCCGCCCCACACCTTCCCCAAATCATCACTGCAGCAGCATCAAATTGCAAACACACAGGGAAGGCCAATCAGGGCAGTGGCATGGGGCTGCTCTGCCAGAGGGCAGAAAGTGACTTGCCAAAAGTGCTGCTCCTGAGATCAAAATTGTTGGTGGTTGGGATGTGCTCAGTGCCTTCTGTGGGCACAGGACCACATGGTGAATGGCTGCCTCTAGCTGAGCCTTCCCACAGAGTGAGGAGGGAAGGAAGGCTGAGTGAGAAGGAATTTATGAGGAGGAATAGGTAGGCAAGCCTGGAGTTGAAAGATATGGGATAAGAAAGATCCTCCTAGAGCACATCTGAGGAGATTGAAGGGCAGGGTACAAAGAAATACAGAACCTCAAGGAAGCAGTGATAAAGCAGCCTGGTGAGAAGATTATGAATAAGCAAAGGTTAGAGGAGGGGGAGGTTGGTGAAAAGCAAAGAGAGGTGCCAAGAGGAAAGATACCCAGTCCTGACAAAGTGAGGACAGGCAGAAGAAGTGTTGTTATCTGGGACAGAGCAGCTCTCAAAATAGAACAGAATCCTCTCCCCTGGTTAGAGTAGGAGATGGTGATTCCTATCTACACTTATGTTTCAACACTTTTTTTCCCTTTCCCCCCCTGCTGCTTCCACTGCTGTTTGAAGTTGCAATAAGCAACTCCAAGAGTGTGCTAACACTCAGATGTGAAAGCTCATCCTCTGCGAGGAGGTGAGGCACACGTGGAAGCCTGCCTCGCCTGCACGCTGGGTGCACTGCTGGGCAGTGAGAGCCTCCTCCTCAGCGCTGCAGTGCAGGTGAAGGGCACTGAAGCTCAGGCAGCAATCCATTTGCCAGAAGGGCCTGGCTTTGGGAGGCTTCTGACTCATGCCAAGGCAGATTGTTTTTCTAAACTGATTTCTGAAAGGGAATAAGCCTTAGAGGAAAATCATTAATTCCATCCCAAATGCAACGAAGAATGAGGGGAACAAAGCAAAAGCAACACCCTGCTGAGTGTGCTGAAAGGACAGAGACTGCATTTTTCTTAAGAGATAATATCAGAAGCATTGCTGGGCACTTTTTACCACTTCTGTTGTTTCCTTCCAAGTGCCAAAAGGCAGATCAAATCTACTCAGTACCTAAGTGGAATGAGTCAAAAAAGTTTCCTTGTTAGAGCTCTTGGGCAGTTTGTTTCTTCAAAGCTGACACTCTTCTGCTGCCCCTGGAATTCAGTCAGATAGTACAAGATTTTGGCAGCCTCTTATGTGTCCACCAGAGATGAAATTCAAGTGGTATCACTAATCCAAGCACTGGGAAAGAGGATCACAGGGAGATCATTTTTGTCATTGGGAACTACAGCTCACACTGCACTCTCAAAACAACTCAAAAGGTGATGCAAGAGTCATGTGTACTACTTAAACTCCAAACTCATACTGCATACAGCCCACTGGACAAGCAAATGTGTGCTCAGATTGGATTGTCAGGTAGATCCTGGAGTCTGTTAGGAGAAAGTAACATGGGCTTCTCCAAAGGCCTTTTTCACCTGCAGAAACCTGGAGCAAACATCAGCTGGCAAAGTTAACCTGTGCCAGTGTCTCACCACCCTCACTGCAAACAACCCTTTCCTAACATCCACTTTCAGTCTCCCCTTTGCCACTTTAAACCCATTCCTCCTCATCCTGTCATTACAAGACCTTGTCAATAGTCCCTCCACAGCCTTCCTGTAGCCCCCTTCAGATACTGCAAGGCCACTCTAAGGTCTCCTCCAAGCCTTCTCTTCTCCAGGCTGCACAGCCCCAACTCTCTCAGCCTGTCCTCATAGCACAGCTGCTGCAGCCCTCTCAGCATCTTGGTGGCCTCCTCTGCACTGGCTCCAACACTTCCATGTCCTGCTTGTGCTGGAGGCTCCAGAACTGCCCCCAGGACTGCAGGTGGGGTGTGAGGAGAGCAGAGGCAAGGGGCAGAATCCCCTCCCTTGCCCTGCTGCCCACACTGCTCTTGCTGCAGCCCAGCACAGGGTTGCTGTCTGGGCTGCACTCACACTGCAGGCTCCTGTTGAGCTTTTCCTCACCCCAGACCCCCAAGTCCTTCTCCTCAGGGCTGCTCTTCAGCCAGTCACTGTCCAGCCTGTATTTGTGCTTGGGATTTCCCACCCAGGTGCAGGACCTTACCCTTGGCCTTGTTGAATGTCCCGAGGTTGGCCTGGGCACAGCTCTGCAGTCTGTGCAGCTCCCTCTGGATGGATCCCTGCCCTCTAGCAAGTCGACTGTGCCACACAGCTTGGTGCCATCTGCACACTTGCTGAGGGTGCACTGATTCCTCTGTCCATGTCACTGAGAAAGATGTTACACAGCTCTGGTGCCAGCACTGACCCCTGAGGGTGCCACTTGGCACTGGTCTGCAGGTGGACTTTGTGCCCTTGATCACCACTCTCTGCCTGCCACCATCCAGCCAGCTCCTTACTCAGCAGTGCTCCACCCACCCAGTCTGTGTTCTTCCAGTTTGGTGACCAGGATGTCCTGTGGGACAGAGTCAAATGCCCTACTCAGGTACAGGAAGATGATGTTAGTTGCCTCATGGCAACGTGGCCTTAGGAAGCCTGGAGGTGTGGTGCTGTGATCTCCCAAGCTCAGCTCAGTGCAGTGGCAGGAATCAGTACAAGACCTAGATTTAAGAAATGGGGCACAAGAAGAATTTGCAGGTCTGGCTACATTGGTTGGACCCCAGTGGCAGCTACCATAGCTGAATTGTGTTCCCCATCCATTGAGAATGAAATAAAAGCCTTGTTGCTACAATGGGCTAATGAACAGGAGGAAAATCAGGCAAAAAACCCCATCTTTGGAATCACTGTGCTAGGATAACACTTCATGTCAAATGAAAAGAAGGAAAATCCACCAGGGCAGCAAGGCTTGAAAAGCTGATACTAACAATCTTGCCTCTTGGAATGGTCAGAGGGGGGAACTGCCTAGACCAGGAGGCTTATTAAGTCTTTGAGTCTAAGCAATACCTCTTTGTGAGAGCAAAAGTTCAATTAAATAACCTGAATGAGTTTCTGAAAGTTTGGCCAAGGTAGCTTATCTAAGGGAGCCTGAAACGAGCCTCCAGGCCCCAGAGGAGTGGTGCTTGGCTAAAAGGCAGCAGAGCCCATCGAAATCACAGCACTGTCATTAATGATGGCACTTTCTGAATCCAGGAGAAGAGGGAACAGGCTCAGGAGGACCAGTGGTGAGATTAGCTGAAAAATTATCAGGTCTGTCAGAACAGTCAAGCTGCTAAAAATAGCACTCAATGTTTTATTCATAGGGGTAAATTACTTCATTTCAAGTCCCTTCACGATGTTCAGCTTCCACTAAGGCCAGGATATGGCTTCTGCTCTACAAATGATAATGACCCTTGTCCTCACTCATTCACACAGGCCTCAGAAGGACTCAGTGAGAAGGCAGAGCTGAAGGGAAACTGAGGCACAGCAAGCTGCAGAAGAATGACAGCAGAGGGTGCAGAGGAACCATTCACATGGAATTGGCATGGTTGGAAAACACCTCAAAGATCAGCAACAGGCTGCCCAGAGAGGTGGTGGAGTCACAGTGCCTGGAGGTGTTGAAGCCAAGCCTGGCTGGGGCACTTAGTGCCATGGTCTGGTTGATTGTCTAGGGCTGGGTGCTAGGCTGGACTGGATGAGCTTGGAGGTCTCTTCCAACCTGGTTGGTGTTGTGATTCTATGCTATGCAGGTCCCTTCAATACTGACTTTTTGAGCACACTTTTGTGTTCCAAAAACTGGCAATTAACCTCTTGTTCTACCTGCTCCCATTTCAGTATTGAAATTCGCTGGCATCTATATACTGCCTTGGCCTTCAAGCAGAATAAATTCATCCCAGACCTTTGACCCTTGTTTTTATAATAGGAATGGGTAGATTCAGGCTGGAAGTTCTTCAGCATGAGGGTGGTGAGATCCTAGAAGGGGATCCCCAGGGACGTGGTGGCAGCCTCATCCTTGGGGGTGTTTAAGGCCAGGCTGGATGAGGCTCTAGACAGACTGATCTACTGTGAGGTGTCTCTGCCCATGGCAGAGGGGTTGGAACTGGATGATCCTGGTGGTCCCTTCCAACCCTGATTCTATGCTTCTATGCTTCCTTCCCACCCACCAAAAAAAACCCAACCCAAAACCCCAGATATTTGCAGCAGAAGAGGACAAGACACTGTGCAGCAGAGGACACAAACCCCAGATAATCCAATAGATACCTTCCAATTCCAATGCTTGATGGCTTTGGCAGAGGAAAAAACCCCAAATTGTTCAGTAAATACAATAAATCTCTTAGAATACAAAGTAATAATGAAGCAATTACTAAAGGCCATGAGTGTAATTAAGCAGCATTATTTATTTTATTGCCAGTGCCTCATTTTCTATTAAGTTAGATGCTAACCCAGCTCAGCTAATGGCCACTCCTACCTCTAAATATTTTTTTTCCCAAAAAACTCTTGCAGAAACTTTATTGCTCCTGATTTTAGCCTCTTAGAATCATAGAATCAACCAGGTTGGAAGAGACCTTCAAGCTCATCCAGTCCAACCTAGCACCCAGCCCTAGACAATCAACCAGACCATGGCACTAAGTGCCCCAGCCAGGCTTGGCTTCAACACCTCCAGGCACAGCGACTCCACCACCTCCCTGGGCAGCCCATTCCAATGTCAATCACTCTCTCTGACAACAACTTCCTCCTCACATCCAGCCTAGAGCTCCCCTGGCACAACTTCACACTGTGTCCCCTTGTTCTGTTGCTGGTTGCCTGGCAGCAGAGCCCAACCCCACCTGGCTACAGCCTCCCTTCAAGTAGCTGCAGACAGCAATGAGGTCTGCCCTGAGCCTCCTCTTCTGCAGGCTGCACACCCCCAGCTCCCTCAGCCTCTCCTCACAGGGCTGTGCTCCAGGCCCCTCACCAGCTTTGTCACCCTTCTCTGGACACCTTCCAGCACCTCAACATCTCTCTTGAATTGAGGGGCCCAGAACTGGACACAGCACTCAAGGTGTGGCCTGAGCAGTGCTGAGTAACCTTCACACCTTTCCAGGCAAATATAACACTATACAACCCGCAACATTTTCTGCCATCCCAAGTTATTTCTCCCTGGTTGCCTTCCCCTATGTGTCACTGCATCCACTCAGCTCTGCAGTGCAGGCAAACTCCTCTGAATCCTACCCTCCTGTCAAGTTCTCTAAGTTGCATTCTGTTAATGCATCTCAAAGTACAGAACAAAATCATGATGCTAATTTCTTCCATCTTAATTCTTTCTCTGTAAATGCTGAAATGGGGACTATTTTCCACCTGATGCTGTGTGAATACTCATTAGCAGAGTCTGTTGTAGTACTCTGTCAACTGCTACTTCTGACAATCACTTTTCTGCTACTCTTTTTCAGGGTCTTTATTTTCAGCTCGGTACCTTTCTTTCTCTTTATTTCCCTAATCATAGAATTAAGCAGGTTGGAAGAGACCTCCAAGCTCACCCAGTCCACCCTAGCACCCAGCCCTAGCCAATCAACCAGACCATGGCACTAAGTGCCTCATTCAGTCTTTCTGTTTACTCACAGATGTACCAAGGAGTTTTGCCCCAGTGCTACAAAGGTGATTTCTGGATATGAAATCCACTTCCTCAGTTTCCCATGAAAGGCTGATGAAAAGTCAATAAAACTTCTCTCTGCAGAAAAGCACCAGCTAGAAAACAGCAAGAAAAGGAGCAGGATGGATAGAACCAAGGAGCCCTGCAATGTGAGGTACACAGACCAGGTAGCTCTGTGCTGCCAAGGCATCCATCACTCTGCTCAAGCCTAGCAGCAGGGCTTCTAAGGAGGCTGTCAGAGGGCTGTTCCTACTCAACGTTTTGGACTCTGGAGCTTATCCCAGGCTTCCTTGTGAATTTAGCCTGGAGCTACTTACAGGTGGAACTGATCCAAAGTGAGGATCAAATGCTTGCTCTGAACAAGCAGTTCCTTGCTGAGTTTAACAGCCAGCACTTTGGGTGCTGAGCAAGCAGAGATTTCCTACACACATTAAGGATCAAACTCTTCCCAGAATTGCAGTCCTGAGCAAGACTGTTAGGCACAGCATGACCCTGTGGTCCTTCCCCTGAAAGGCATCCTTTGGCTTCCCTCACAATCATGCTACTCAAAATATTTTCTAAGTGGCCTCCAGCCACAGTGTAATTTTGGTTTATAATCTCCAGGTGTTAAAAAAACATAATTCTGCACAGCCAGAGCTGCTGAAACCCTGAATTCTCAGGCACTTGACTGCAGGGAGAGAAAGTCAGCAGAGATGACAGAGGAAGAGAGCAAATAATGTCAGAGACTATGAGATAAGGACAGAGATAGAATCATAGAATCAACCAGGTTGGAAGCAACCTCCAAGATCATCCAGGCCAACCTAGCACCCAGCCCTAGCCAAGCAACCAGACCATGGCACTAAGTGCCCCAGCCAGGCTTGGCTTCAACACCTCCAGGCACAGAGACTCCACCACCTCCCTGGGCAGCCCATTCCAATGCCAATCACTCTCTCTGACAACAACTTCCTCCTAACATCCAGCCTAGACCTGCCCTGCCACAATTAAAGACTGTGTCCCCTTCTTCTGTTGCTGGTTGCCTGGCAGAATCACCCAACCCCATCTGGCTACAGCCTCCCTTCAGGTAGCTGTAGATGAGGCTGGAGAGCCTGCAGAAACACACTCAAGTGCTGCAGCCTCACTGCTCTCACTGAGGATGGAAGGTCCTGGGCTAGTGTTCTCTGCCATCCCTTGTCTGAGTGACTTTAGACAATTTCACCACTTATTTCATTAAAAACCACCTCCTCTGCCACGGGTGTGGTGTGCACAAAGCACTGTGACACTCCTGAGCTGAGCAGCACCCCGGACACTGCAGTGCAGAGTACCTGGGAGTTGTGACCTGTCCTCCTCCTGGCCCAGAGAATAACTGAAAACTCAGTGGTTCTACAGAGCAGCACTGCACAGCTTTTAGTTACATCAAGCACTGCAAATACTATGGTTATTATTCTAAGCTATAGAAAAGCTTTCCCTGCTTCAAATGTTTATCTCAGCTGAAATGAATGCTTTGAAGTCTTTGAATCCTTATTTCTCAGCAAAACTATGCAGACCTTCAAAGCCATCTACAGACCCAGGGAAGGGGAGAAAAAAAAATGACAGATTTGAGTTTTTCAACATTTTACTTGTGCAACAGATTCAAACAAATTGCAGGATCCAGGACAGCTCAGTAGTCCACGTTCTGCAGCTTGAAATCCCTTTCTAGCTCTTATCTGCATTTCAAATTGTATTTACCCAGCACTTCATTTCTTCCTTTCTAACAGACTATTAATCTGACACAGGATTTTGCAATACTTGTGCATTCAAATCCCTGCATGGTTTAGTAGATACATCTGACCTTGCTATTATCCTTCCTTTAGGAGATTTATACAGCATTCCTTCTTTGGAAAGATCATTAATTAGCATGCCAATGGAAAAAATGAAATAGCCTGCCATCTCCTATGGAAATGCTTCCCCATCTGTTCCTTTCTCATTTTCTCTGCACACACACTGCTGAAGGTAGCTCTGCTTTTTATACTGCTCTTAGAAAATAGTGCATCCTTTGTTGGGCAATTTAAATCTGCTAAATTGTGTTGCAGTGTGAAATGTGGCTCTATTAAAGTAATGCATAGTCTCAGGCAGTTGCTCAGAATCCAAGTCAGCTTACAGTGAGGTTAGAATCATACAATCATAGAATCAAAGCAGGTTGGAAGAGACCTCCAAGCTCATCCAGTCCAAGCTAGCACCCAGCCCTAGCCAGTCAACCAGACCATGGCACTAAGTGCCCCAGACAGGCTTGGCTTCAACACCTCCATGCACAGCAACTCCACCACCTCCCTGGGCAGCCCATTCCAATGCCAATCACTCTCTCTGACAACAACTTCCTCCTCACATCCAGCCTAGACCTCCCCAAAAACAACTGGAGACAGTGTCCCCTTGTTCTGTTGCTGCTTGCCTGGCAGAAGAGCCCAACCCCACCTGGCTACAGCCTCCCTTCAGGTAGTTGTAGACAGCAACAAGATCACCCCTGAGCCTCCTCTTTTCCAGACTAAGCAACCCCAGCTCCCTCAGCCTCTCCTCACAGACCTCTCTGATGTGAGAGCCCAAGATGTCGCCTGACTGCTCCTCACTTCACACCTGGGAACTGAAACCTTGCACGATCCCCCCAGCATGCCATAAAGAAGAGCTCTCCTCTGCAGCGTGCTTCTGTGCTGTAGCTTTGCTTTAGATTCCCTCTTTATTTCAGGTTGAAAGCAGTTTTCTGCTCACTTCTGTTCAACCAAGTTTTACACCACATTTCCCATGAATTTTCTGGACATGGAATTTTAAAAAGTAATTAGGCAAATATATTACCAAGTTGTCTTACTCATAAATATCAAATAGTAACATAAAAGAAGCATATGCTGTTTTGGTTCTCCAACTGGGTGCCAGATGGCGATACTAAGATTTAGACAGACTCTGTGTTGGAGTGGGTTGGGAATACACCACTCAACTTCTTCTTTTTTCCCTGCAGTAGAAAACATGATTTCCAGAAAAATTAACATTTCCCACACAAGACTTCAGCTCACACACTTCAGAGTTTTGCAGCAGCACCACTGAAAAACAAGTTTCTGTTTGTCAAAATGTAAACATCTTCACGAGGGTTAAGCACACCATTGTTTGTCTTAGAATCACAGGATCATAGAATCATAGAATCAACCAGGTTGGAAGAGACCTCCAAGCTCATCCAGTCCAACTTAGCACCCAGCCCTGGCCAACCAATCAGACCATGGCACTAAGTGCCCCAGCCAGATTGGCTTCAACACCTCCAGGCACAGAGACTCCACCACCTCCCTGGGCAGCCCATTCCAATGCCAATCACTCTCTCTGACAACAACTTCCTCCTCACATCCAGCCTAGACCTCCCCTGGCACAATTTGAGACTGTGTCCCCTTATTCCATTGCTGGTTGCCTGGGAGGGAGCAGACACAACCTCCCTGGGCAACCTGTGCCAGTGTCTCACCACCCTCACTGCAAACAACCCTTTCCTAACATCCACTTTGAATCTCCCCTCTGCCAGTTCAAACCCATTCCTCCTCTTCCTGTCATTACAAGACCTTGTCAATAGTCCCTCCACAGCCTTCCTGGAGCCCACTTCAGACACTGGAAGGCCACACCAAGATCTCCTTGAAGCCTTCTCTTCTCCAGGCTGCAAAGCCCTAAGTCTCTCAGCCTGTTCTCATATCAGAGCTGCTGCAGCCCTCTCAGCATCTTGGTGGCCTCCTCTGGACTGGCTCCAACACTTCCATGCCCTTCTTGTGCACTCATCATATTTCACTTAAGCATCTGAATTTAAACTGGTTTAAGGCCACTGAGACTACTTCCTTTCAGCCAAACAAAATATCTGGCATGTCAAATCAGAGCTATCAGAGGTTCTGACTTGTCAGCCTGCTGTTGCTGCTGAAAGAGTGGCAAGTTTCTCCAGTCTTCCTACCTCCAGGTGAAGCAGGATGTCTTCCTGGCTGACAAACTGCACAAATTGCAGGCTTTGCCCCAGAGACAGCTGATGTAAATTGTTTTTAAAGGTGACATGATGCCATGGCCTATTATGAATTCAAATCCTACCAAAAATAGGAGCTCCTAAACCCTTGCAGATACAAAATAAGGACAAATATGACTTGCAAACAACCTGCAAACACAACACTGCTTACGCTGGGGTTTTAACAAGGTTGACAGCGTAACAGCCTGTTCCAGGGTGACAGGTTGCAGACACAGTAAGAAGACTTCCAACCTCTGATCACAAATCTGAGAGCTCCTGGCCAGCTACCTTACCTTCTCTGCTACCTGGTTCTCTGCTACTTACAATCATCCTCTCCAACCAGAAACCGCTCATAAAATCACCAAGCCAAGCTAGGGGTTGGGACTGTTTTACTGTTAGACCATGGCACAATCTCTTAATTCATTAACAACAGTTCAATGGTTCTGATGTGGTCATTCTGAAGCCTGACACAGTGTTTGTGCACTGCTCTGCTCTCTGCAGAACCACAGAGCCACAGAAATGTTGGGGTTGGAAAAGACTCTGGGGATCACCGAGTCCGAGCCATAACCCTGCACTGCAAGGCTGCAGAGCAAGCTTGAGAGCTCTGCAGCACATCCCTGTGGCTGTTTTCTTGCACACCCTCATTGATCCCCTGACCCTACAGTAGAAAACATACAGCAAGCATCATCTGGTTTCTGATCCTGCAAGTCTGCCCTTGCTTTTCTCTGCTGCTCTCTGAGTTCTTCTGCTACTGGAAATCCTTGTGATTTTCATATTCTCTTTAGTTTTGGAGCCAACAGTAATCTTTGGCTTAAAGTGTCCTCTTCTCTCCTTTTTGTTTTACCCTAGGAATGCTCCTACAGTCAGCACTCAGATCTCTTCCAGCCTTAGCTTTGCTAAGCTTAATAGAGCAAACTCTCCTAACAGCACAGCTGCACATCTCTCTGAGAGTTTGGAGTCTGATTTGGAAATGTCCTCTCTTCTCCTACATTTGCCCCCTATGCTAGCTGTTGGGGAGCTCTGGGCATGTGTCCTGCCAGCAGCTGCAAAGCCACACCAGCTGAAAGCCCTGATGGAGTATGTCTGATGGCTCAGCCCTAGGAAAAAGGTGGGGTGGTCTGCAGAGTGCTCAGCTGCCTAGAAAGCATTGCTCTGTTACTGTGCTGAGGTTCTCCTGAGGCCAAGCTCTGCTTGCTGTTGTCATTAGTGTTTTCAAATGGTTAAGCAAAAGCTTCTCTCTGGCCTGTCCTCTTCTCTATCCTCTCAGCTCCAGGAGGACCAGAGCTGGGACAACTGCTTTGCTGTCCCACTTGGTCCTAAGAGCAGAGAGAATGACAGAGGCATGGCCAAGATGAGAGGATTAGCTGCCATCCCCACTCCCTGGCCATCAGCTGCCCATGCAACCTCTGCCTCTTCTTGCAGGTAGCACTTTTCTCATGCTCATTTCTAAGTTCTTACAAGCTCTGACTTCCCAGACTGAGGAGGGGAGCTCT
The DNA here is from genome assembly GCF_015220805.1 of Pogoniulus pusillus. Taxonomy (NCBI): domain Eukaryota; kingdom Metazoa; phylum Chordata; class Aves; order Piciformes; family Lybiidae; genus Pogoniulus; species Pogoniulus pusillus. The sequence goes on from NC_087286.1 coordinate 19,962,464, forward strand.
GTCAGCTCCATACCAAGCTTCTCTTTCTTATCAGTGCTACAAGAAAAGTACTTTCTGTTGCTATTCATTGCTACTGTCAGCAGCTTACTTGGAAGCACAGAACTTTCCAGTTTCTTTTCTCCCCTCCACAGACACAATGGTTTGTGTTGAGTAAGAAAGGCCAGCACAGAGTCATTGTGAATTCAAAAATACCTAAAAACAAAGGCCTTCTGTCTCAACTCCAGCCCCTCTCAACAAAGGCAACACTGGGAACTTCAAGGAAGGATTTCCTGTTTCAGTTCAGAACAACCTGAGCTTGATATCACCTCTCATTTCTCCCTGTCCAAGCAGAGAAGAAAAGGTTTCACTTTGCAGTGAACAACTGAGGCTTTTATAACAGGCTCATCAGAAAATAAGTCTGCATTTCTAGCATAGTTTTTATTCTGCATATCATTGCTTTCCTAAAGTCTTTAACTTGGAGAATAGAAAAAGGTTGATCTCTGCATCCCTCTCAGCTGGCTGGAGCCACCACTACCACTGAGGGTCGACACCACACAATGTGGCTGTGAATGTGCCTTTTTCATGCAGATGTGGAAATGTCTTAGATTCATAGCATCATACAATCAACCAGGTGGGAAGAGACCTCCAAGCTCAGCCAGCCCAACCTAGCACCCAGCCCTGGCCAAGCAACCAGACCATGGCACTAAGTGCCCCAGACAGGCTTGGCTTCAACACCTCCAGGCACAGTGACTCCACCACCTCCCTGGGCAGCCCATTCCAATGCCAATCACTCTCTCTGCCAACAACTTCCTCCTAACATCCAGCCTAGACCTCCCCTGGCACAACTTGAGACTGTGTCCCCTTGTTCTGTTGCTGCTTGCCTGGCAGAAGAGCCCAACCCCACCTGGCTACAGCTTCCCTTCAATTAGTTGTAGACAGCAATGAGCTCTGCCCTGAGCCTCAGGCTTCCCGAAACCCTCTCATTTTGCTAGACTCCCTGCACACTTTCCTGAAGGGGTGCAATGAATTTAGGATGAGGGAGATGAGTATCACCATGAGCTGCAAGTCTGAAACTGAACCAAGCTGAGGACATGTTGTGCTTCCACTTGAGTCAGCAGTGCCTAAAAAACGTAGCAACAGCAATACAGAACAAGGAGGGTCTTACATTAGCTACTGCATCCCTCAGAAGCTTCAGGGCAGGGCCACTTCTTGTTCTTTAAATGTGCTAATATGCAAAGGTGCTATTATTTGTCTGACTGATAGTTCTGCAAACAAGCTACTCATCCAAAAAAACACAATTACCAACAGAAGAGAAAATTAATGACCCTTATAATTCTGCCCACAGCCCTTTCTGAGATTAGAGCCTGAGGACCAGTTGTCATGCAAACACCTACCAGGAGACACTCCTTGCCATTAAGCACCACCATTAAAGAAAGATAAAAGCCATACAAAGGTCTGGAGAAGACCAAAGGGACATGGAATGAAATGACTTCCCAAGGACAGCTGCAGACCACATGACTCCTGCAACCCAAATGCTCGTCTTCACCATATCCTTTCTTCTTACCCTATGTAAATAAACATGCTGGATTTATAACACTTCTTTCTTTCTAACAGCATTTCTGTTAACTCTTCAGAAGCCTAAAGCACAATCTATTCCTACTGAACCTTCCTTAGAATCATACAATCAACCAGGTCGGAAGAGTTCTCCAAGCTCAGCCAGGCCAACCTAGCTCCCAGCCCTATCCAGTCAACCAGACCATGGCACTAAGTGCCCCAGCCAGGCTTGGCTTCAACACCTTCAGGGACAGTGACTCCACCACCTCCCTGGGCAGCCCATTCCAATGCCAATCACTCTCTCTGCCAACAACTTCCTCCTCACATCCAGCCTAGACCTTCCCAAAAACAACTGGAGACTGTGTCCCCTTGTTCTGCTGCTGGTTGCCTGGGAGAAGAGCCCAACCCCACCTGGCTACAGCCTCCCTTCAGGTAGTTGTAGACAGCAATGGTCTTGAAGGTTTTTTCCAACCTGATTACTTCTGTGATTCTGTGGTACACTGTTTTGGGACTACCAACACCAGCTGACTTTGGCATTCCCTTTCTTATATGTAATTGGATCTAAGACACTTCCTGTTATTTTCAAACCCCCTCCCTCCGTTTACTTCCAGGATGATCTACATCTGCAAGCAGCAAATGGATTTGATGCTTATATACCATTTTTAACAGAAAATCTCCTGGCCCACTTTTCAGCCATACTTACAGACATGTAAAAAGAATATTCAGAGCATGCCTTAAGTCAACAGGATTAAGAGCTGTCAAGTACACTGCTTAGGAGATGTAAGGAGATGAACATGCTGAGGATTTTATTGTGCTTTTATGAGGATATCTGCTCTGGCAGTTAGGGATATTTCCAGGGTTTAGCTTTTTTTAATGATAGTTAGGGAAGTAAAATAACTGCCAGCTGGGATAAGAAACTGAACCTTTGCTTGCCCAGCTCTCTGCTGTCAGTTTAATTGCATTCATTACATAACCTTTACTCTGACATCTTTTACACTTAGCATTGCCTTATTTTACTAACTCTTTAATTATCGGTGTGTACAAGTGCTGATGACTTCAGCACCACAGCCATGATTCGTGCTGCTCCCTGGGGAGGCCACCACAGCACAGGCAGATCTGTGACTTAGGCTAGAAGGAAAGATGGGAAGGTCAAGCATGGAAGGAAGTTGTCTTCTGGGGACAGATGAATCAAAGGAGGCAGCAGATACAAGAAGTGCAGAAGAAGTGAGCAGGCAGAGAGAAAACCTAAGCACTCAGAAAAGTGGGCAGTGTTGGAGAAATAGAAACTAGGGAAAGATAGGGGAGACACAAAAGTTCAGAAGAGCAATGAGTTATAAAGAAAAAGACTGACAAGCACCATCGTGGCTTTAACTCATCCCACTGTGTTGAGTGTGATACCAACATAAATCAAATGATGCAGCACCTGTCCCAGAGAAATGACACTCTGCATTTAATTCAGACACACACAGGAGTGTGGAATGGTCTTTCTGCACTTTGGTTCTCTACAGTCTATTAAGAGAGAGCAGGAAGCTAGGACAGGGACCATCTGTCTCCACTGCATTAGTACAGAACCAAGATGAGTGAGGTCTAAACCCAATCTTTTACAGTAACATTGTTTTTTCAGTTGAAGAGAATGCAGAGGCTGCATTTTGGGAATACAGACAGGTCTTTCACTGCTTTAAGTTAGCATGCCAATGAAGTATGAATTCATGGTCCTGGCAGCCAAGATTTTCCTGTCCTGGAAACATCAGCATTTCACCAAAGCAAGTGCCATTTACTGGGACCTTAATGCTCCATAACAATACAACCCAAAGCACAACGGTGTTATTGCCTCCTTTAATTCTAATTCAACTACCAATGCCTAAGTACCTTGATTGACTATGAACAAACTGCAGATTTCATCTTTCTCAGCTGTTAGTACCAGAGGTGGAGAGAGCAAGAAGAAAAACATCAAAGGAACAAGATCTGACATCTGTGAATCACAGAAGAAAAACCAAAGGGTTGTATAGTCCGAGATGCTTTTATCTACTTTGCAGCTTTTTTGATGAACTCACCAAGAGCACTTACACAGAACTGGGACTAAAGGTTTTATCTCTTGAACATCCCCTTCACTTTCTCAGTGCAAGTCCCACTTGTGCCCCGTGGCACAAGGGATAAAGCTGTAGGATTCTCCAGTAAAGCAATGAGTAGTTCTGCTTTTAATAGATCACTTCTCACAATACTTAGAGGAAATTTGGTAACTCAGACTTCCTGCCAGTGGGACCAGAGGTTAGTGCCAATCTGGTTTCACATTCTTTGCACCTTTTAAACTTGAAGTAGACAAAATAATAAGCCATCAGCAATGGCAGGCTTAAAATAGCACATCATCTGTGTCTCAGGGTAATTACTTCATCAGATGGAGGGAGGCTAACCAAACTGCTAGGTGTGTAGTGCATGAAGATGAGCCTATCACACGTATTTTGGTTACCCACATCAGTGTCTGCTGCAAAAGTTTTAGGAGATTTTTCTGAATGCCTGCTTCTCTGAAGTTAAATCTGATGTAGTTTCTTGTGGTTTTCCCAGCTGTTTTCTTCCCCTAGAGGGAATTATTTATTCTTGCTGGAGCAAGACTACACTATAACCTTTCCGACAAAATATGTCCTCATCATTAAGCTATGAGGCATGAAGTATGTGCTCCAAATTAAGGATCTGCCAAATTCTGTGGGTTTGATTGCATTTGGCTTTTTGTTGAGCTCATACTCTGAATGCAAACATCAGAATTCAGAGCTGTGTTTTTCTAGTAGTGCTGCAATCACTTCAGTAGGTTGGCTGTTAAGTGTTACATAAAAATGATCTAAGAACGTCCTCTATGGCAAGAGTGACAAACCTGAAGTGACAAAAGTGATTGCAAACAAACAAACAAAATCTCTCCTTATTTTGCAGAAGGCACAAACTACTCCTCCTGTCCAAACCACAGTAAGAATTTTGTGCCAGAAGAAAGGACTCCAAGTCTGAACTCACAATAGGCTTTTCCTCCTTCACCTTTTCCTAAGCTTTCTCCATTTTGCTTCTACTGAAAGATATGAACTAGGACAGTCAACCCTCAGCAGAAATAAACCCATCACTGTGACCAAAGTGCTTCCAACTTGTGAAATCACAGAATCACAGAACCAACCAGGTTGGAAGAGACCCCCAAGCTCATCCAGGCCAACCTAGCACCCAGCGCTAGCCAATCAACCAGACCATGGCACTAAGTGCCTCATCCAGTCTCCTCTTGAACACCCCCAGGCAACTCCACCACCTCCCTGGGCAGCCCATGCCAATGGCAAATACAGAACTGTTGAGGTTGGAAGTGACCTCTGAGATCACCAAGGCCAACCACTTGCCTACAGCTCCAATTCCACAACTACTACTACTAATGTAATGATAATAAACCCCAAGCATCTAAATGAAAAGCTTTGTTGTAATTATTTACTTAATAAATGGGAAGCCAAAAGCTTAACTGTGTGCACTAAACATAATCAAGTACCCTTTTTAGATACCAAACCACACATATTAAGCCTGGGGCACAAATTCTTTCCTTGCTGAGTGGCAGCAAAACTTCAACTTCTTTAGGATCTCTCCCCAGGGAAGACTGTTGCCTCCCAGATGTACCCTATGGATTTACAGTCCATGGGAAGTGACCCAAGGCTGCAGCCATGCCTTGGAGAATGCTGCAGAGCTCTCTGGATTCCTGCTGCCTCTTGGGCTGCTGGTTCCTAAAAAGTTGGCAGCTGAGCTTCATCCTTTCCTGTCCTACAAGAAGCAAAAGAGGAGCATTCCTGGCTGAGGCACTTAGTGCCATGGTCTGGTTGATTGGCTAGGGCTGGGTGCTAGGTTGGCCTGGATGAGCTTGGAGGTCTCTTCCAACCTGGTTGATTCTATGATTCAGGAAAACCAAAGGCCAAGACCTAATACAATTAAGCAGAAGCTTAAATCCTGCAGATTCCAATGGGATGGAAGCCCATTTCCAGAAATAATTGCCTTAATTGGGCTTATGATTACAAGTACACGTCACAAAGTCATGATGTAGCAAGCTCAAGCTACACTTGGGAAAGGCAGAACTGTCTGAGTTGCAGTGGGGTTGATTTCATAAGCATCAGTTTCACTGGATGTGCATGGAATACACTCTCCTTCATCTGATCAACAACGAGCATGCAGAAAATCAGCAGATCAATCAATGCTACAGACAGAAGCCCCTTCTATAATGAGTCTTCATGGAGATTTCTGTTTAGTGATTTATATCTCAGCATCAGATTTTGACAACAGTAGGGAGTTTAGATCCAGGCTTTAATGTATAACGAACTAAGGGTGTTTCTCTTAGCTGTGCTTAAGTTTAGAAGCAATGATTGAGTGCATGACCCAAATCCATGGAGGCTTTCTGCTTTCAGTGCTCTGAATCATTTGTCCTTCAAGGGTATTACATTTTATTTGTTAAAGTTTACTAGTCAGCAAATGAAAAGACCTAATTTATTTCCACATTTCCCAGCCCATATTTAACTTTTCAGAACAGCATACAATTTCTGAACTGGAAGGCACTTCAATCTCAGCCACAATTTGCACCACACAAAGACCTATGCTGCATTAGGTATTTGTTTGCTCATAAGTAGGACTGTTTAAAAAGTGACAGTCTACAAATTGAATTAGTTTCCTTTCTTTCAAATGCCTAAAACTCCCTCACTTGCACAAAGCTCACTGAGGGAGCTGGGGGTGTGCAGCCTGCAGAAGAGGAGGCTCAGGGCAGAGCTCATTGCTGTCTACAGCTACCTGAAGGGAGGCTGTAGCCAGGTGGGGTTGATCTCTTCTGTCAGGCTACCAGCAACAGAACAAGGGGACACAGTCTCAAGTTGTGCTGGGGGAAGTATAGGCTGGATGTTAGGAGGAAGTTGTTGTCAGAGAGAGTGATTGGCATTGGAATGGGCTGCCCAGGGAGGTGGTGGAGTGGCTGTGCCTGGAGGTGTTGAAGCCAAGCCTGGCTGGGGCACTTAGTGCCATGGTCTGGTTGATTAGCCAGGGTTGGGTGCTAGGTTGGGCTGGCTGAGCTTGGAGGTCTCTTCCAACCTGCTTGATTTGATGATTCTATGACTATGATTTTCCCAGGCTGCTTCTCTCCTTCTTGAGGTTCATTCTCCCAGCACTCAGAGGTAATTTTAGGCAGTTTTGAATTAAATGTGTTTGTCTACATCTTTTGTAGCCTTTTCTCCTTCTCTGTTTCCAAGTGCTCAGCCCTCTGCTTGTTAAGGTTACATTAATTCTAAGGTCACAAATTATCATAGAATTAACCAGGTTGGAAAACATCTTTGAGATCATTGAGTCCAAGCTATCACCTAACCCTTCTAATTAACTAAACCATGAAATTAAGTGCCTCATTTAGCCTCCTTTTAAACACCTCTAGGGACATTTCTGAATTATTTTCAGAAAAACAAATCCAAGGAAAATGAAACATTTCAGATTTATCTCAGCCCACTTGTTTTGTCTTCTTTCCACATTAAGTCATTGCCTTTTACTTTCTTTTGCCTTAAACATCTTCTAATGTATTTAGAGTACCTTTCCTTATAGTATTTTAAGTGGCTCACTCACTTCAAGTTATTCTGTGCCTCAGTTCTGTTTCTTTTCTTTCCAACTTCTTGTGCTATCCCTTCCTGTCTGGCTTTCTAAGTAGCCCTTTGAAACAGTCAAGCCTCTGAGAGCTGAACCTTATGCAACTTGTTGCCTACACTAGGATGTACCTGAAAATCATCACAGAATGGTTTAGGTTGGAAGTGACCTCAAAGCTCAGCCAGTTCCAACCCCCTGCCATAGGCAGGGACACCTCCCACTAGAACAGGTCACTCAAGGCCTCATCCAACCTGGCCTTGAACACCTCCAGGCAGGGAGCAGACACAACCTCCCTGGGCAACCTGTGCCAGTGTCTCACCACCCTCACTGCAAACAACCCTTTCCTAACATCCATTTTCAATCTCCTCTCTGCCACTTCAAATCCATTCCTCCTCATCCTGTCTTTACAAGACCTTGTCAATAGTCCCTCCCCAGCCTTCCTGTATATCCCTTCAGATACTGGAAGGCCACTCCAAGGTCTCCTCAAAGCCTTCTCTTCTCCAGGCTGCACAGCCCCAGTTCATGTAGCCTGTCCTCACAGCAGAGCTGCTGCAGCCCTCTCAGCAACTTCATGGCCCTCCTCTGGACTGGCTCCAACACTTCCATGTCCTTCTTGTGCTGGGGGCTCCAGAACTGCTCCCAGGACTGCAGGTGGGATCTGAGGAGAGCAGAGCCAAGGGGCAGAATCCCCTCCCTTGCCCTGCTGCCCACACTGCTCTTGCTGCAGCCCAGCACAGGGTTGTGTCTGGGCTGCACTCACACTGCAGGCTCACGTCACACAGTTTCCCCCACAGCACACTGCCAGCTGCCTGCTTGGCTGCACAAGCACCTGCAGCCCCAGAAACACTCCACCTGTAAACCTGCCCTACCAGACCACAGGAAAAGAAGAGTCAACTCATTTAAAAATCTGCTCCAAAATGTGTGTATTCCTTTTCCTGGTGTCCCCACTTGTCCAGTTGCCAAGTCCTTTGTAAGCCAAAACCCAGGCTGAGGCAAAGCCACAAGGAAAGCAGTGAAAGAGCTGTCATTTGTAGCCTTTACATACTATTCTTTATTTCAGTAATGTAATTTAAAATTATAGCAATGAGCACACTCAAATGTCAAATGCAATAGCATCTAGCAGAGAAATAAAACAGAAATGGGCAATCTAATTGTTGTGCTGCACACTGAAGTCCTCTCCTACCTTTTTTCTATTCAGCTGATACAGCTTTTGTGAGAGGCTGCCTGTCAATACCATCCTCTGTTATTGTCAACCTATTTGTCCTTTCAATCACACTGACAGCAATTGAGCCTGATTGCTATGCAGCAGGAGGCATTTGGGCCCTGCTTTCCCAGAGGCTTTCATGGCAGCTGCATTTCCATGGCTTACTGCAGCACACCTGCAGGACTGTACTCCAGTGGCTGCAGTGCTACAAAATACCAGATTCTGTATTTACAGCTGAAGTGCAATAGCTTAATTACAAGGGAATTAAGACTGGGCATTCATGGAAAGCTGGGATGTGACCTGACACAGGAAGATGAGTGTTGCTCCAAGGAAAAGAAATCATTCTGACCAATTCAGGTGGCTATGGCTTTCAATCTACCAGGGCTAGATGCTCCAACCGAACACCCAGCCTGAAAGAGAAACTGAAATTCAAAGCTCCCTCCAAGTATCCCTGTGCTTCACTGCACCTGCATGTACCCATCAGAGAGAGAGTCAGAAAGTGTTTGATTGCAAAGGGAAATCCTGTGCTTGTCTGCTATTTCCCATCCTTTGGTACCAGAGCAATAGCACCAAGGAGAGCTGTGAATCAGCGCCTGATTTACCACCCACTGCTTAATGTAAGCTGCTGCCTACAATTGCTTTCAAGGGTAGCATTTGCTTAGTAGCTGGGCTTTCACAAAACTGTGTGGTCACTCAAGGGCACTGGCACCTTGCAGGGCGTCTCCTACCTTTAAAATTCCTCCTGGGTTCCATTAGTTTTGAGCCATAAGTAGAATATTAAACCACGTAACCAGGACCTTCAATAACAAGGCAGATGGAAGCCTGTTGAAGGAGAGGTCTAGAGGAACAGCATGAAGAAGTAAAAGAAATCCCCTAAAAATCACCAATATCTGCTGGTTGCACAGGACAAAAGCACTGAGTTACAATTCATTACCAAAACACAAACTACTTTGCTTTCAGTAAACACCTTTGCCCTATGCAAAACAAAAGCTGAGCTTGAAAGTGGCTCAAAGAAACAGTCTGTCATCTCTGTGAACACCCAAAATTGCTTTGTTCCCCACATCAGTGGAATAAGAAACTGCAAGACACAGCAGCCTGGCATCAGTGCTCTCTACCCTGTTTGGCCAATTCATGCATCACTGTGATTTTGAGACTACTATTCCTTCGGGAGGTTTTACTGTGCCCAATGCTAAACCCCTGAATCTGAGGTAGAAACAGTTCAAGGAGCAGATAGCTGGCTTTGATTTTCCAAACCAAACAGTTCTAGGTGACAGGTTAAAAAGAAAGAAGGGGACCTGTAATTATTTGATGTGGTGCACACATAATAGACTTTGAGGCAATTATTAAAGACATTTCAGCTGACCAGAGTTCATTTCCCAAGCAAAGCTTCCCCTCCCCTGAGATTGCAGGCAATTGGGCTACATAGCCCCAAGCACAAACCTCAATAAGAGCAGCTCTGGAGATTTCAACCCATTTGATCCCTCTAATAGAAAAAGTGATGTGGCACCTGTTTGTAATCACAGGGGTCTCCTTATATAAGCCTCTTGCTGCCATACCCAGCCATGACCCCACACCCTGCTCCAGTTTGTGTGTCACAATGGGGTTGCTGATCTTTGGGGTCACAGGGGGGTTGCTGATACTTACTGAGGGCCTGATCTTTTAAGAAACTTCCCATCTTTTGCCTCTCAGTATATTCCCTGGATTTAAATAATAAAGAATACACCAGCACTTCTCAGGAGGAAGCTTCTGATACACAAACACATTCTGTACACTTTCTGCTCCCTGTTTTTTCCCCAGTACCTAAGGCTAGAACACAGCTCAGCATTAACACTGAGTATTTGCAATGTCTTTTGGACTCCTCATCTCTAATTGGCTCCACAACTCTAACTGACTTCTAGAAGCAGCCTAGAGGAAAGATAGGAGTGGGCTTGGCAGAGTTAAACTAACAAGTAACACAGGCTTGTTTAAAAGAGAAATTACTCTTAAAATGGCAGTTCTAGAGAAGCCATCCCAAATAATTCACCATGGGCAAAGTCTTCTACATGCAAAGGATGTCTCAAGGTGAGGCTCCTGGACTACCTTTGAAAGTGAACAGCACCACCTAACTGGACAGTAAGCAGAAAAAGGACTGACTGATTGCAATTCATCTCTTCTTCTTTTGCAAAATCCATAACCAGAACCTAGACTGTGCCCTGAGGCCCAGGAAAGGTCACTGCCACAATCTGCTGGGCTCACATGCACACAAAGTTAGATTTAGCATCTATTGTGTGGCATGAGAAACTGAGCTCCAGCACTGCACTGCTGGCATGGGTATGCCTCTCCAGGAGTCTGGCAGGTTCCTGCTGGTTTCCTATGTGCATGGTCAGCTACAGGACGAGCAGCTTGAACTCAGCCTACCTGAGAAGCAAAGGGTGAGGAAAGCCAAAAGAGAGGCCCACTGCTGTGATGAGACCTTTGAGACTCAGGAACAGAACTTCAGCCATTGTCTATTCATACCTGAGCACCTTCTCCTTACGCCAGTGTGCCTGCCCAGGCGCCGCTGACAAGAGCATGTTCACGGAGGGATGTCTGCACCTTGTAGCTGACAGAAAACTAAACTACTTCTGCCACTTCTTCATTTAATTCCCCAGCAATTTTCCACCAGTGTATGTGGAAATTTGAAAGAGTGACAAACTCATTTTGGGTCTGTGCTGCAAACCTGTTCAGCCAGGGTTCTGTGCAGATACCGCTCCTGCCTAAAGAGATTTGCCAGAGACTCAAATCCAGCTGATGCTGGATGGAGCCTGAGTGAGAGATGCACTTTGCAGTTCTTTGGACCTAACATCCAAAACGGAGCTCTTTGCAGTTCTTACTATCTTAGAGTCCCATAGAAATCAGCAGAAGTTAGAATCACAGAATGGTTTAGGTTGGAAGGGACCTCAAGGATCTTCCAGTTCTAACCCCTTGCTATAGGCAGGGACACCTCCCGCTAGAACAGGTCACTAGTTCTAGGAGTCCATTCCAGAGTTTCAGTAGAGCTGTCTGGAAATATTCTCCTGGTTTTGTTTTCTTTTTTTCCCTGAGGACATTGTAAGACATGGTCAGCTCACACTTCACACACCAGCACACAACCTCCACTGACATCTGCTCAAGGAAAGGCTTAGGAGTAAACGCATGATTTATGGAGAACAAAAAATCTCCTGGCAAAGACAATTCTCCAGGCCACAGCTCACCTCCTAGTAGCTATCTGGTTAGTAACCTAGTTTTCCATGGTGGCAACTTCACTGTCTGGTCTGAAGGCATGACCTAAACATGCTCAGACAACAAAGATTTACATTATACAACCTGTGACAACACAAGGCAACTTCTAGTCTTTAAGACACAGAAAACCAAGGAACAGTAAGATGACCTCAGTGTGATACACATCCCAGGAGGCAGAAGACAATGAGAAACTAAGTGCATTGAGCAAATGTCCATGAAAACATTGCAATTGAGCACAAGCACCAAAGTACTAACAAACATAACTAGCAGCTGCCCAGCCCCCAGGAGCACTCCTATATGGCACTGTCCCTGGAGGTGTTGAAGAACAAGACTGGCTGGGGCACTTAGTGCCATGGTCTGGTTGATTGGCTAGGGCTGGGTGCTAGGTTGGATTGGATAAGCTTGGAGGTCTCTTCCCACCTGGTTGGTTCTATGATTGCATTTAGTTACATTTGAGCTGTCAGCATCTTCTCGCAGGAAAGGATCCTGAACAGACCATTCCTTTGAGTCTCAGTACTTGTTTCCTCTCCTTATCCATCTTAGCTGGATCTCCTTCCAACAGGCTCCCTGGGAAAGCCTTTAATGTGCACAGTTGTTGGAAAGGAAGCAGAAATCTCAGAGAAGAAAGAACATGGAAGGGAGTAATGATTTTGTGTAGCTTTGATTTATTGACTAGCAGAGGTTATGTATGTATGGCTATTTAATGCCACTGACTCGCTAAGCAAATCTGCAACCTAATTCAGAGGCTCTGTGCTGCTGAATGGTCATTGTGCTGCTGTAGGCATAATTACCTGGTGGATGGTCTATAGGTTCAAACATAAATGGAAGCTTTCTCACTTTCTAAGAAGGAAATGTTTAGGAGGAAGTTCTTCACAAAGAGAGTGATTGGCATTGGAATGGGCTGCCCAGGGAGGTGGTGGAGTCACTGTGCCTGGAGGTGTTCCAGAAAAGACTGTCTGGGGCACTTAGTGCCATGGTCTGGTTGACTGGATAGGGCTGGGTGCTAGGTTGGACTGGTATGTAATTGAGTCTTCCCCATTCTCCTTGCCCACTCAGCTGGGACAAGTAATTCTTTTTGATGGACGAATAAAATGTCATTAGTATTTCCATCCTGCTGGAGTCTTTGTGGTGGGGCTGAGACATTTTCCTGACAGTTCTGCAAAGCTGAATGAATAAATAGCTGTAGCAGTGCTTTTAGGAGCACAGCCTGTCCTGACAGCTACAGCCACAACTCACGCTCCAGCATGAATGCTACAGAAACACCTATGGGGCTCGAGGTCTTGCTTGGCCTTTGCTGTTTAATAAGGAACAGTCACTACCTGCAGTGCCACCCTACAGCTGAGTTGCATGCCATGAGTACCTAAAACTCCATATGGTGTGTACCTAAAACTCCTATTTACCTCATTGCCATATGAATCTTGATCCCAGGAATTACTCCTCCCTAAGCTAAGTGGTATACATTGTCTCCTGAAATGTCTCTCGGGTAACTCCTACTCTATCTTGAGTTCAGTGTTAATGGCTACAGGACTCCAACAGCCAGATGAATCCTTGCACACAATGGAGACAGGACAGGGAGCCTTGCCACATGCTGTAGAGCCTGTGCTAGGCTGATGGAGGACACAGAGTCTTCCCTCAGAAGAACAGGCAGGAGGTCACTGGCAAGGAGCTGATTGCAGGAGAAAGATTTGAAGACTGCATTAGTCTTCACAAGTCTTTAAAAATGTCTCTTCAAAGGAAACCTTTGGCTTGTGAAACAGTAATAAGCATCAGCTCCTAGGATTAAACTGAGACTTGAAAGGGAAGGGGTGTCACAGCAGGGACAGCATGGAGTAGGTGCCTGAATTTGATTACAGCAGGTGCAATCGACCAGCAGAAGACAGACATGAACCTGCTTTAGTGGGTCCAGGGGAGGGACACAAAGATGGTCAAGAGTCTGGAGCACTTCTCCTTTGAGGACAGGTTGAGAGAGTTGGAAAGACAGACAGTGACTCCTTATGAGGGAGCACAGTGATAGGATGAAGGGTAACAGTTTCAAACTGAAAGAGATTTCCCTTAAAGCAAAAATTCTTTATTGTGAGGGTGGTGAGATGCTGGAACAGGTCACCCACAAAGGCTGTGGATGCCTCCTCCCTGGAAGTGTTCAAGATCAGGTTGGATGGGGTTTTGATCAGCCTGGTCTAGTGCAAAGTGTCTCTGCCCATGAGAGGGAGGTTGGAATTAAACCCCAAGGATTCCCATCTCTTCCCACCCAACTCATCCCACAGTTGTGTCATTGTACAATACATGCCCTCACTGAGACTCACCTTCCTGCAGCCTCCCACCACGAGGAAGTCTGCTTCGAGCCTCCACCATTTCCACCAGCATTCAGCTGCATCAAGGGAAGCTTTAAACACATTACCCAGTCACATCTGTGCCTTGTGCATCAGAGGCCACACTGCAGCCCTTTGCTAAGGCAAAGGTATACACTGGCAAAGGTTGTTGCTGGCACAGCAAGGCAAGATAAAGGAGTCACCACTTTTCCCCTCAGGGTGACCTTCTCACCCCTCCTGCTGACATACCTACACCCACAAGTCTCTGTGCCTTCTGTAAGGACTCAGTATATCCTCTGCTAATGGGAAAGGTCAGCGAGCTACACTTGCAAAAAACTCCTGCTGCATTTTAATCTGTTCTAGGCAGCAGGATTCTTCCAAGAGACCTTTGTTATAAAGCTCTTGTAGTATGGAAGTGCTCCAAGAAGCCAGAGAAAACAGTGTCCTTTCACACACTGTGTGCTTCTCTGTTCTGAAGGGCTCAGGAAATGACTGCAAAGTTTCTTAGATCCCAATTAGCAAGTGGGCTTTAATTGCTAAATAAACTTGCAGTCTGCAAATAACTGGGGAGCCAGAAGGACAAACATGTTTATCAGATGCACCACAAAAAAATGGCAAGAAGATCTGCCAGGGGTGGAGGGGAGTATATGACACAAAAATGTATTCGTTCTATGAAAGTCATAGAATGGTTTGAGTTGGAAAGGACCTCAAGGATCAGCCAGTTCCAAACCCCTGCAATAGGCAGGGACACCTCCCACTAGAACAGGTCGCTCAAGGTCCCATCCAACCTGGCCTTCAACACCTCCAGGGAGGTTGTGGAGCGCAGAAGCACCCAATGTGATCAAAGATCACATTGGGTGCTTCTGCGCTCCACAACCTCCCTGGGCAACCTGTGCCAGTGTCTCACCACCCTCACTGGAAAGAATCCTTTCCTAACATCTACTTTGATTCTCCCTTCAGGTGCTCAAAGCCTCATGTCCTGGCAGGTAAAGCACAATGTGGGGCAGTAATGCTCAAAGGAGGAAACGAAGCTTTCATTCAAAGCTAGAAGGAATTCGGTTTCACGTGCAGAGTGGCAGTGGGATGCTTCCAAAGCACAGTGGTGCAAACCCAGAACCAGGCACTGCACCATAAGCCTTTTTGGTCTGGGATTATATGTGGCAAAGTGCTATTTCTGCTGACTTTCAAAGCCCATGAGGCTGCTGAAAATCCTCCCTTAAAGTACTTTTAAATCCTAGCAGAGCATTCTACAGGGGTGCCATATTTATTAGCAACAAGATCAAGTGAGCAATAAGCATTAATGCAACTTGCATCAAATGCACAGAAAAGGCAACACAGCTATGGCCTGGAGTTACTGAAGCCTTAAAAGAAAGGGAGCTTTCTTGTGTGCTTCTCAGCAAGAAATTAATCTCTGTTCACATCACATCCCAGATGCAACCTAAACAAGTGTGAATGGTTCCAAGCTCTGGAAGCCTGTGCACTCGCCCACCTTCACTTCATTTCCCACAGCCATTAACTCTCATATTCCTTTCACCTTGTGAATTCTCCAAACAACCACTCACACATCTTTATTTTGACTAACCAAGGTAAAAAACTCATTCAGCCGTACCTGACCTAGAGAATGTATCAGTTGGCAGAAGGTTGCAACTCAAGGCATAAAAACACAGCAATATTTTACCTGACACCTTTCCCAGCAAGCTATGCAAATATATACATTGCTCTTCAGCTGGGTTTTTATTATGATTGGGATTATTTCAGTGCTGCCAGACTCAGGAGGCTATCACAGGAGCATCAACAGCATAAAGACACACAGTCTAATTAACGTGTTGCATCAGAGTTGATATGACAAGATTCAGTGCAATAAATATATGATGAAAATCATAGAATCATAGAATCAGCCAGGTTGGAAGAGACCTCCAACATCATCCAGCCCAACCTAGCACCCAGCCCTAGCCAAGCAGAGACCTTGGCACTAAGTGCCTCATCCAGGCTTTGCCTGAACATCTCCAGGGACACCAACTCCACACCTCCCTGGGCAGCCCATTCCAATGCCAATCACTCTCTCTGACAACAACTTCCTCCTCACATCCAGCATAGACCTCCCTTGGCACGACTTCAGACTGTCCCCTTCTCCTGTTGCTGGCTGCCTGACAGAAGAGACCAACCCCAGCTGGTTACAACTTCCCTTCAGATAGTTGTAGACAGCAATGAGCTCTGCCCAGAGCCTCCTCTTCTGCAGGCTGCACACCCCCAGCTCCCTCAGCCTCTCCTCACAGGGCTGTGCTCCAGGCCCCTCACCAGCTTTGTGCCCTTCTCTGGACACCTTCCAGCACCTCAACATCTCTCTTGAATTGAGGAGCCCAGAACTGGACACAGCACTCAAGGTGTCAAATGAGACCTTATTAACCACCAAAACACATTCCCTTACAGGCACCAAGGCTTAGATGGGCTTAAGGGCAGCACATCAGGCTCTGAGAGCTGAATAAAAGAGATCATTAGTTTGCCAGAACCATCAATCTAGCATGTCAAATTGCCAAACCACTGACAAATCATCCCAACAGAGTGTCTGTTTTTTTAGATAGTATCACCTCCCATGTTCTAATGGCAAAAGTGCAAGAACCACAAGATGAACTCCTAAATCTTAGTTTATTTTATCATTTATCATAGAATTTCTAAGAAAATTATCATCTTGCTGACCAAAATGACTGCACCACTGATCATGCTGCCAGGAAGAAAATGAATCAACTGCTAAATCCAACCAAGACCTCAGAGACCACAAGGAAAGGGAATTTAGCCTGGAGTGTGCAGGGGGACACATCTCTCCCAGTGACATCCCTGTGAATGTGTCCAGCAGCTTCAGTGAAAGTAGGATTAATGCCAATAAGTGGCTCTAATAACAAGACAGAAGAGACAAAATGTCAAGGAGGGATAGGAATGACACTGAGACTTGCTCAAGTGGCTATCAAATATCTTGAGATCAAACCCTCACTGGTCACTGAGTGACAAAAGAGCCAACAAGCCCAATGTAAAGTGATGCACAAAGGAGAAACTCAAGTTTTACACAGACAGTGATGAATTTTGAGCAATCAGGAGCAGTCAAGGATGCAAACCAAATACTGAGAATTATTAGGAAAGAAATAGGCAACAAACCAGAAAACCAAAACTGTGGTGAATGGTGCCACATCCAGCTGGCAGCTGGCACTAGTGCTGTCCTCCAGGGATGGGCCCAGTTCTGTTCAATATCTTTACTGACAATCTGGACCAGGGGACTGAGTCCAGCATCAGTAAGTTTGCTGATGACACCAAGCAGCTGTGGATCTGTTGGAGGGTAGGAGAGCCCTGGAGAGAGACCTTGCCAGGCTGGATGGGTGGGCAAAGGCCAATGGGATGAGACTGAACAAGGCCAAGTGCAGGGTTCTACACTGTGGCCAGAGAAGGTTGGAGTGGATGAGCTTGCAGGTCTCTTCTAATCTGGCTGATTCTATGAAGTGTATAAATCTATGGGAGGTGCTCATCCTGAAATCAGAGTGCTGCTCCCAGGCTGGCCCCACATCCCTAAAAGGATGTCACAGAAATGAGTAACACACAGACAAGGGTAAGAAAAGATAGTGGCCTCTAGACAAAGAATCACTATATGAACTCAGACTCTTTAGCCTAAAGAGCGACAAGACAGGGGTCACTACAGCACAATGAGGAATGGAGAGGTTGAGCAGCAATGCCTGTTTATTCCACATTCCAACAGAACAACTATGCAACATCACACAAAATGGCCTAAAAGATTCCATGGATTCAAAAGGTATTGAATACATTCATAGAAAATAAAATCATTTAGGACTACCAAATGCACTGAGTGCTCTGGCACATTAAATCACTGCAGGCTAAAAAGCTGTTCCTGAATCCTGAAAATCTATGAATTTCAAGCTGTTTGGTTAGCTAAAGAACCAAATCAGAAGGGACTGTGTTGCTTCCACATTATCCTTTTTAAAATGTATTAGTTATTGAGGTCCAGAATAGGAAAAACACCATGATCAGAATTTGCAGAGGATTAAGATGCTGAAATGAGTTTTGTGCTCAAACAGAAAAGGCAAATACACAGGAGAGAAGGCTGAGCTGCAAATGGCTTAAGAACAGATGAAAGGGTCAAGTTAATTGGATACATTTCTTTTAATTGCTCATTGATCCAACTCTAGTGATACCATGGTACAGCAGCCCCTGTGTCCTCACAATTTATCATGGAAACTCACATGGTCTGATGCACTGTCATCATCATCACCCAGGAAATGAGTTGTTGATAAGATTGGAGGGGTCTTTTTTTACTTCAGGAAAAGAAGTTTGCTGAATATATTCTAACAGCTTTAGACCTTTTCAAGCTTTGGATTGTCACAGCAGCAGATTATCCAGAAGTCCATCAAAGTGATCAAAACATGCATGACTTACCAGTGTGCTTCTTCAAATGTCAGTTAGCTCTGTTAAATCATACTTAAGCTGCAACCACCTCCTTCCCCAGCAGACAGCACTATGAGTTGTACATGTTTTGCATTATAATCTTGGTAAATATCACCACTTAGAAATCCAAGAACATGAAGCTATCAACAGCACCCTCATTTACTTCTTTTCATTTAAAGGTTTTGTTAGACACTGACTCACCAAGCAGAAAAACCTCTTCCCTTCTGCACAGGAGCTATAGGTCTTTTCCTAGAAGTGGCTGGGCAGATAACAGATCTTGATCTCTGATTTTGTTTACAGGAACCCACAGGGAAAACATTTTCTGCTCAGGTCTTCCTCTGCCAGCCAAGCAGTAAATGGACTTCTTCTGGGAAAGCAATCATAGCAGCTACCAGCAAAACTTTCTGTAACTCACCCTCTTATTCTTGTATTAACATAAACCACAGTGAAATATCCTCCTTTTGGTCAAAAGCTGGGGGAGCTCTGAAATAACAATCACCTCCCCTGGCACTTCAGCAGGCAATTTTGCAGTAGGGAAGAGTAGTTACGACGATAGAGGATGGTGCCAAGCAATGCAGAATCAATCACTTTTATCACTTAAAGAACCAGAATTCCTACCAAAAGGACAGTTATAAACTCATGTTTTGCCCATGAGCTGTTTGTCTGCAGCTGAATGCCTCCTTGGCACTTAACCCAAAGGGGCTTCAGAGAAACAGTAAGAGCAGCTCAATACGCTGTGCCCTGGAACTGACTCCATGGGACCTTATCAGTAGCATGCAGATAGAAGCATAGAAGAGATACTCCATAGCAAGACCTAAGTGAAGCACACAACAAAGCTGTTGTTTGTCTTCCACAGCACATGGCATGTACTTCCCACAGCAATAAAGTCCATAGGAAGACAGTTGAAGAAAGCCCAGGAGAACTTCCAGGTTCTTTCAGCACTCTTTGTTTCCCAACTACCACTGACAGACATTTGCCTTCTCTGTCCTGAGTCATTCCATTTACAGCAAAGTGCTCCTTAATCTTTCTTAAAGTCATCTAGTTTTATAAAGCAACAGAACAAGGGGACACAGTCTCAAGCTGTGCCAGGGGAAGTGTAGGCTGGATGTTAGGAGGGAGTTGTTGTCAGAGAGTGATTGGCATTGGAATGGGCTGCCCAGGGAGGTGGTGGAGTCGCTGTGCCTGGAGGTGTTGAAGCAAAGCCTGGCTGGGGCACTTAGTGCCATGGTCTGGTTGATTGACTGGATAGGGCTGGGTGCTTGGTTGGGCTGGATGATGTTGGAGGTCTCTTCCAATCTGCTTGATTCTGCCCATGCAGAGTGAGTTATAGCTAAATCACTCAAATAAATCTGCTTAAAGGAGTGGTAGCCTATTACTGATGTGCCTACTTCATTATTTAACACAGGAATAAAACTCCTCACTCTTCCCATAGATACCATCAGCTATCCATAAAGAAAAATGCCAAGCTCAATGTACATTTACTTGCCAAATTAGTTCAGAAACAATGGGCTTTCACTCCAAAGAAGTCATGAAACATGACATGACTCTGAAAAACATTCATCTTCCACTTCAAAATATTATCATGGGGTGATAATATCCTGAACAGTTCTTCTGAAGCTACTGAGAAGGCTTCAATTCTTTAATTTCTCTAATCAGAGACACAGACTTCATCAGGCCCAAAACACCACTTTAGGCATGAACTGAACATAAGCTATCCATTTAACACCCACCCAGCATAGCATACCCACAGCATCTGGGAGACTTGTGAAGTATTAAGCCTCACCACATGCTCAGGAGGTAAGGAAGGCAGTTATCAGCCCTTCATGATGAAGGACTGAAAGCCCAACAGGTGAATAGCTGTGTATCCATGCAGCAGAAACATGGAATGGCTTAGGTTGGAAAGGACCTCAAAGCTCAGCCAGTTCCAACCCCCTGCCATAGGCAGGGACACCTCCCACTAGAACAGGTCGCTCAAGACCTCATCCAACCTGGCCTTGAACACCTCCAGGCAGGGAGCAGACACAACCTCCCTGGGCAACCTGTGCCAGTGTCTCACCACCCTCACTGCAAACAACCCTTTCCTAACATCCACTTTCAATCTCCTCTCTGCCACTTCAAATCCATTCCTCCTCATCCTGTCTTTACAAGACCTTGTCAATAGTCCCTCCCCAGCCTTCCTGTATATCCCTTCAGATACTGGAAGGCCACAATAATAGAATTATTGAATCATAGAATCACCCAGGTTGGAAGAGACCTCCAAGATCATCCAGGCCACTGTAAGGTCTCCTCAAAGCCTTCAGAATAATGAGTTCCTATGTTGGTGCATCCTGAGCCTGCCCAGGAGTCAGCTGAGAAATGCATTTCAGGGCCAACCATCACTTGAGCACAGCATCCTGCATTGATAACCAGGCCTTGCACCACCACAGCATGCATCAGCAGCACTGGGTCATAGAGTCACAGAATCAGAGAATCAGTCAGGGTTGGAAGGGACCACAAGGATTATCTAGTTCCAACCCCCCTGCCATGGGCAGGGACACCCTACCCTAGATCAGGGTTCAGTGACTCCCATCCACTGTAGAGACTTCTCCCACATTTAAAGATGTATCTGTCAGCATAGAATATCGTGTGCTCTCAGCTAGTATTTCCTCTCTGCTCCCTTCTGGATTAAGATCACTAGGAAGGTGCAATGAGTTCTGATGCTGCTAACGCAGACAAGGCTTTTAGGAGTTATTCAAACAGCAGCAAAAGTCAGACCACATTCCCAGTGTGGCCAAAGGGAACAGCCCATTTCAAAGCATGCCCCTCACTTATAGAGCTAGGTGAAATAATTAGCATTTATTCAACATTATGTTCCACCTTAGGAACCTCAGTTTGTAGAGTTACACATTAGACAACCCAGATCACCACCAGTGTACAATTCTTCCAGCACTGTAGTGGAAAGAGAGAAATAAAATGGGTAACTTCTGCTGTGTTATATCTCCTAATGAAGAAAATGTTGCTCAGATCATGTTTGACCTAATGGACCTGCAGCAGTGGCAAATTAACTGCTGCACTGCTTCCTTTTGGTCAAACTCTGTGACATTAACCAGCCTCACATTTCTTCCTCACACAACAACCACTATAAATCATTTTGTCCAAGGGCATCTCTTGCCCAGGAATACACTCACCTACAGCACAAGTGAAGCAAGAGTGTTAGCAGAGGTGGAAATAGCTGGAGCCTAACCAACACACCACAAAGAGAAGCAGCAAACAATGGCATACAAAGAAAACACTGCATGGCAAGATAAGGCAGGAAAGGCAAGTTAGGTCCTGACAACTCAGTGCAGTAAGCTGTGCTGCAACAATGTCCTCAGTTATCCAGCTCCAACACAAGGTGAAATGGAGAAGTCAGAGAAGCAAGAATGATGCCAACCGACCTGCCTGAGCAGGGAGCCCTGAAACACTCAGAGCACTCAGGCCTGAGCAGGAGAGCTCCAGCATGCTCTCCTTTGCCTGTCCCACAAGGCTTCAGAGCTCCTTTGCTCAGCACTACTTCTGCTGAACTCCCACCTCCCTGGAAGAGAAAGCTCTGCCTACACTAGTGCCCACCCGATCAGCACGGAGGTTTCTGGTCACCCGAGGAAGTTTTTCATCTTCTCCTGGCAGACACTAGGGCGTCTTCAGCCAGGACTAGAGGCTGCTCTCAGCCACACCTGGTGTGCCTCCAACAGATCCCAGGATGTCAGGGGTTGGAAGACTTTATCATCCCTGCCTGTTAGCAGGTAGCAAAGCCTGCAAACTGGTCGGAGCTTAGGTCTACTGGCTTCAAATAGTGCCAGGCACAGCAGCATGCCCAGGCTGCTGAGCGCCCACCCCAGCCGCCTACCTGTTCCACTGGAGCTGCCTCCTCTACAAAGAAGTCTTCCATGGCTGCAGCTGCTCACGTCTGTGCAAGGAACCGGGGCGAGGGGCGGGGATGGGGGTGGAGGGGAATCCTGGAAACTGGCACAACCTAGATACACAGACTGGCAGAGCAACCAACGCTCAAAAAGAGCTTAATTAATTACAGAGGATCCGGCAGAACTCAGCACCGCTGAGCTGAGTCTCGCGCCCAGGCTGCGGCTGCCCTTTCCTAGCCCAGCGCTCGCTACTCAGGCGAGGCAGAAGGGACTTCCAAAGGGCTCTTCCTCTCTGCACAGAAGTAAGCAAGGATGGCAGCCATCCCTTGAAGAAGACACACCTGCAGCTAGCTGGGGATGTGCTTTGGCTTGAAGCTAATCCAAGAGCAGGAGGTGCTTTTTGCTAGTAGTGGTACCGAAAAAGGGGCTGGTATTTAACCGGTTTGGTGCTTTAGTGGCATTTGGAGGAGCTGTTGGGAGAGCAAATGTTCCTCTGGAGCAACAGGAAACGGAAGAACTAAGACTGAGGCATCCTGTAATGGTACATCAAATGAGGACGGGCTTTGCAAAGGCTGAGCTTGGGCCAACACAGGATCACAAGATATTAGGGGATGGAAGGGACCCAAAGAGATCACTGAGTCCAAACCCCCTGCCAGAGCAGGATCATACATTCTAGCTCAGGGCACACAGGAACACATCCAGACAGGCCTCCTTGGAAGGCTCTAGAGGAGGAGACCACACAACCTCTCTGGGCAGCCTGTTCCAGTGTGCTCTGACCCTTACAGTAACAAAGTTCCCCCTTGTGTTAAGGCGGAACCTCCTGCACTGCAGCTTCCATCCATTGCTCCTCATCCTATCCCAGGGAGCAGTGCCTGTGCCCCTTTCCTGACCCCAGCACTTAGATAGTTATAGACATTGATTAAAAATCCTCTCAGTCTTCTCCAGACTAAAAAGCTCCAGCATTCATAACCCTGCAAAGGTCAATGGCTTCAACTTAGTCCAAAGGGATGAAATACCTATCAGAATTTCAAGCACTGCCTTGTCTTCATCTGCACAAACACCAGAGGCTAAGCTCATGTGGCTGGGATGTATCTCCATAGTGTGATGGAATAACAGAAACATGAAACTGCTTTGGATGAAAAAGACCTGAAGGGAGGCTGTAGCCAGGTGGGGTTGGTCTCTTCTGCCAGGCAACCAGCAACAGAACAAGGGGACACAGTCTCAAGTTGTGCCAGGGGAGGTCTAGGCTGGATGTGAGGAGGAAGTTGTTGGCAGAGAGAGTGATTGGCATTGGAATGGGCTGCCCAGGGAGGTGGTGGAGTCGCCATGCCTGGAGGTGTTGAAGCCAAGCCTGGCTGGGGCATTTAGTGCCATGGTCTGGTTGATTGGCCGGGGCTGGGTGCTAGGTTGGACTGGATAAGCTTAGAGGTCTCTTCCATCCTGGTTGATTCTATTACCTCATAGATCCTTGAGCCCAACCATTGAGCTAACACCACCATGGCCATTAAACCATGTCCTAAAGCAAACTGATTTTTTCACTGGCAAAATTCCCTGCTCATTCTCATGGGTGAGGATCAGGCCTGCAGGTGTGAGTTAAAATAACTCTTTGGGGAAGATTAGGTCAGGCTGTAGTGGCTAGAGGTTTCCACAACTCACAAGGCAAGTATTTAAAATCATCTAAGTAGTTGTAAAAAGCAGCAGAGAATTCCTGAAGTAATAAAAACATGTTCCCCAAAGAGCATGGAATTGGAAAAAGCACTGTTAATTGAAAAGTGATGTGGGATGAAGAGTCATAACCAACGAAGGGTAAATGCACTTAGATCTTCCCAGATACAAAAGGAGTTGAAATCTTTCTCGGCTTTCTCATCACAGATTTCATAGAGTCACAGAATCAACCAGGTTGGAAGAGACCTCCAAGCTCATCCAGCCCAACCTAGCACCCAGCCCTGGCCAAGCAACCAGACCATGGCACTAAGTGCCCCAGCCAGGCTTTTCTTCAACACCTCCATGGATGGAGACTCCACCACCTCCCTGGGCAGCCCATTCCAATGCCAATCACTCTCTCTGCCAACAACTTCCTCCTCACATCCAGCCTAGACCTGCCCAACTTGAGACTGTGTCCCCTTCTTCTGTTTCCTCCTAGCGAGCATATGAGATTTACTTTATCATCAGCAAAGAGACTTTCAAAGTTCAAGAAACTCCAATGAACTTCACAGTAAAGAAAACATACTCAGAAATTTGTTTTCAAGCCTACTACAGGAAAATACAACACCCAAAAAAACCCATTTTGGGTTCATTACTAATGGAATGACCTTAAAAATCTGCATTTTCACTAAAATGCCACAGCAGAAACAATGTGTTATTTTATTTAGTCATATCAAAAGCTGTCATTTTGTGCAAGGGCCTGGGGCTACAGCAAAGCATATTCCCATGCATAATTAGCATCTGGCATTAAGAAGTGTTTTATCAAGAAGGCTTCCATAGCTCAAACAGCACAACTAGAAGCATTGGGTATCTAGTAATAAAAGGTTAAGGCGCCTAATTTGTCTTATCAGGAGCGGTGTGGGCAGCAGGACAAGGGAGGTTATTCTGCCCCTGTGCTCAGCACTGCTCAGGCCACACCTTGAGTGCTGTGTCCAGTTCTGGGCCCCTCAATTCAAGAGAGATGTTGAGGTGCTGGAAGGTGTCCAGAGAAGGGCAGCAAGGCTGGGGAGGGGCCTGGAGCACAGCCCTGTGAGGAGAGGCTGAGGGAGCTGGGGGTGTGCAGCCTGCAGCAGAGGAGGCTCAGGGCAGAGCTCATTGCTGTCTGCAGCTACCTGAAGGGAGGTTGTAGCCAGGTGGGGTTGGTCTCTTCTCCCAGGCAACCAGCAACAGAAGGGGGCACAGTCTCAGGTTGTGCCAGGGGAGGTCTAGGCTGGATGTTATGAGGAAGTTGTTGTCAGAGAGAGTGACTGGCATTGGAATGGACTGCCCAGGGAGGTGGTGGAGTCGCTGTGCCTGGAGGTGTTGAAGCCAAGCCTGGCTGGGGCACTTAGTGCCATGGTCTGGTTGCTTGGCCAGGGCTGGGTGCTAGGTTGGCCTGGATGAGCTTGGAGGTCTCTTCCAACCTGGTGGATTCTATGATTCTAAGATGCTGAACACTTCAAATACCTTTATCTTTGTTCAAAGTGCATCATGGCCAAGAGGGCACCATAATCTTCCCCAGTCCTCTTTTCTGCAGTGTTTCTCACTTTGTTTCCTTTTTCTTCCAAGCACTTGCAGGAAAATTACACTAATTTATAGCTGGTTTACTGATCCTTGCATTTGTAAACAGAGAGGTTAGGATGGAGGAATATTTTCTGTTTTAAATCCAAACAGCACAGCTGAGTTTTATTCCTTCTTTGATACTGTTCTTTTCTGTGGTGCTCTGCTATGTGTGCTCCATGTGAAAGTGAGGTTGCTATGGGAACTACTCATTATTTTTCAATAGTAGGCTAGCTACTTAAAAAAAAAATCCTACATCTTTTTAATCCCTAGAGAGTCCTAATTTATCCTGTACACAGACTTTGCTTCTTGACAGTTCCTTTAATATTCACTGCACTGCAGTGCACATTAATCTGAACACGTCTAACAAATCCACAACTTACTTCTGAAATCAACTTTCCAGCAAAGTTTGGTTCTAAAAGAAGAAAAAAAAAATAGTGTATTTTTTTAGCTCAGATTTTACCTACTTCTATCTCTCTGAAATACTGTGGGGATGAACAGCAAAGCCAAGAGCAGATCTCTGCAAGAGTCTCACTGCTTAGAGAGACTGGCAGGGAATGAAAAACCAAAACAATTTTATCTATAATTAGAGGTAAAGCTGTAATAAATGGTAAAAGCTGCAGGAAAGGAGGAGGGAGCATGGCCAGGAAGCATTAGCCTGAATTTGGGGGTAATTCCATCCATTGTGACAGGTTCCCACACCCAGCACAGGCAAAGCTCTCAGTCTCCTCTTCCCTCCATTCACCACCTATACAATGGTATTTGGAGCCCTCTCTATTTGACAGACTAAGTTCTCCAGTGATCTTCTCAGGCATTAAGGTAACAAGGCACACCAGGGCAGTTGGGAGGTAGGAGCTGTGGGCCTTTTCAGAACTCCAGACTGTCACCATGTGGCACATCTGACCAATTCTCTGCTGAGACATCAGACTCTCCCTTTTGGTTTTGCTTTAAGGAAGCAAAAGAAACAACTATTAATGACAACTCCATTAACATCTTCCTACCCAGATTCTTCTGTATTTTTGGGTTGAGTGAAAGAACTTCATTGGCTGAAGGTCTCACTTTGAGAAGCTCTTTGAAAACGACTAGCCTCTCCCCCACCAAATATTCATTGCCCCTGGGGACGTGACTACTCCTAAACACTCATTCCTTTCCAAGGATCTGCCTATTCCCACAGTTCTTGTCATTTATTTGAAGCTGAGCAATGGCACCTCAGTGGAGCAGCTCTTATCAGAACCAGAGAGAAAACCGAGTCAGCTCCAGCAGCTAATTCTCTCCTCCCTTCTGCATGAGGCATCCTTACATTCCCGCAGCACTTAACCACTTCAACAACTGGCCAAAGCCCTTTGAACAGCAAGAGGAACTCCAGAGTGCAATGAATGCAGATCCAGGCTAACACAAAAACAAACTCTCAATTACCTGAGAGACTACAAACATCTTCCCAGTGGTCACTGTCACTTTTTTTTCCCCAGTGACATTTTCCTCCAAACCACCTTGCACGCATTTCACACATGCAATCACATATAAAGCTGATCAACATTCAGATACAGAGGAGAGCAGCTAAAGGGAAACTTTCAAAGCTAGCAGGTCCAGATCTGAGTCTTCTTATATATAATCAGCTTTTCTTTCTAGGACTTGTAAAAGGAATCAGTCATCCCATTCAGTGCCTGGGAGTCCTTGCATCGTGCTGTTCATCTTAATGCTAAAAAGAAGGGGAAGCATTGTGGGGAGGGAGAGTGTTTATGTGCTTCAGCAAACTTGCCCACTAGAACACTGCTCACTGATATTGCCTATTGCTGTCAGGTAACACAAACAGTTCAGTAATTTGCCATACACAGTCTGGGAATTTTAAAGCCTCAAATGTCTTTATCATGACCTGTTCTAGTAGGAGGTGTGCCTGAACTGGATGATCTTTGAGGTCTCTTCCAACCTAAACCATTCCAAGCCTTTGTGATTCTATGCTTCTATGATCATTGCTTCAGATAAAAGGCTGCCAGCAAAGAAGACTTCATAACCTGCTTTGTCTGGTCCTTATTACAATGCTAAAGCAAGAAATTCCAGAATTTACTCTTGATCACTGAATTGAAACTCCTTCCTGCAAGTTTCTACAGCTCAGAAAGAACTTCCCACAGTTCTCTCTGTGTCTCAATTTTACTTTCTTGGACTCCACCACTTCTTAAATAGTTCCTCAAATCAGAATCACAAAATCACAGAATCAACCAAGTTGGAAGAGACCTCCAAGCTCAGCCAGCCCAACCTAGCACCCAGCCCTAGCCAAGCAACCAGACCATGGCACTAAGTGCCTCAGCCAGGCTTTGCTTCAACACCTCCAGGGACGGTGACTCCACCACCTCCCTGGGCAGCCCATTCCAATGCCAATCACTCTCTCTGACAACAACTTCCTCCTAACATCCAGCCTAGACCTCCCCTGGCACAACTTGAGGCTGTGTCCCCTTCTTCTGCTGCTGGCTGCCTGGCAGCAGAGCCCAACCCCACCTGGCTACAGCCTCCCTGCAGGCAGCTGCAGACAGCAATGAGCTCTGCCCTGAGCCTCCTCTTCTGCAGGCTGCACACCCCCAGCTCCCTCAGCCTCTCCTCACAGGGCTCTGCTCCAGGCCCCTCCCCAGCCTTGCTGCCCTTCTCTGGACACCTTTCAGCACCTCAACACCTCTCTTGAATTGAGGGGCCCAGAACTGGACACAGCACTCAAGGTGTGGCCTGAGCAGTGCTGAGCACAGGGGCAGAAGAGCCTCCCTGTCCTGCTGGCCACAGATATAACATGGTCAGTAACCATTTACCAAACCTCTGTTTTGGAAAAAGAAAACATATTCCCTGCAGGTCCAATGCTTATAAATGCATCCCAAGTAGCTTACCTGAAGCAGAGTTAGTGCTGTGTTGTAGGTGGAGGCACAGAAAGATTTTTTCCTTTCAAGGAGGTTTAGGTAAGAAAGGCAACAGTGAAACTAAGAAGAGCTGAATCGAAGCGGGGAGGGGGAGGGCAGAGTGATAGCAGCGTAAGGATGGATGCACTGACATCTCCAGATCCCACCTTCGGGGGCTCTGTAGCTCTCCCGAGTCTTATCTCTCGTAGAAAGGATTTCTGCTCAGCAAACCCTGCCCTCTGCTGACTGAATGCCATTAGTGTCATACACATATGCACATGGGGGGGTCGCCTATTTGCACATAGATTGCAACAAAAAGTGCAAGTGAAGATCAATTCCTCTGCATGCTTTCAACTTTATTTATTCCCTCCTGTGCTGGTTTGAAGCTAATTGGAATATTTTAGCGAGAGGATTTAGATTATAGGCTGTGAAATGAACCAATGCTGATGTCTGCTGCACTCAAAGGCTTGCTGAGATGGATAAAAGCAAGAACATAAACATAGATAAGAGAGTCTCTATCTGTCAGAGTTTGGTGTCTGTGTTTACTCCCTGGGCTTCTGCTGCTCTGCTTGGATCTGTGTAACTCAACTATTCATCTCCTTCTAACCCCTCTTGCCAATCCTTACCTTGCACGATTCTGGGATAATAGTGGGGGGTGGAAAGAAGTGGAAGGGTGGTTGGGAGCTCCTCCTGGGCACTTTGATTCCTGGGAGGGCTGCTGTGTTTCAGTATTACCTTTAACTTGTAGATTTCTGCATAGAGCTGTAACTCTCTGCTTGTCTATTGTGCTAAGTTGTGACTATAAAGCTTCATTCCTTAACCTCCAGCTGGCTGAGTCTAGTCTGGGTGATTTCATAGGAGTAGGAGGGTGGGTACCTCCCAAACCATCACACCTCCTATGCTGTTGGGGGGAGGGGGAAAAAAGAGAGAGATATCTGCAAAGTTGAGATACACATGTCACAGTCTGGGCTGTGCTACTCTGAACTCACCAGGCCATACTGGCAAAAAGCAAAGATATGCAAATGACTGGCATGATCAGGGTCCTAAACTTACCATGTTTGTACAACTGAAATCTTCCTCAGACAATGGGAAAACTGCAATCCAGACAGGCACTTGATCATAGAATCAACCAGGTTGGAAGAGACCTCCAAGATCAGCCAGCCCAACCTAGCACCCAGCCCTGGCCAACCAACCAGACCATGGCACTAGGTGCCCCAGCCAGGCTTGGCTGCAACACCTCCAGGCACAGAGACTCCACCACCTCCCTGGGCAGCCCATTCCAATGCCAATCACTCTCTCTGACAACAACTTCCTCCTCACATCCAGCCTAGACCTGCCCTGGCACAATTTGAGGCTGTGTCCCCTTCTTCTGTTGTTGGTTGCCTGGCAGCAGAGCCCAGCCCCACCTGGCTACAGCCTCCCTTCAGGTAGTTGTAGGCAGCAATGAGGTCTGCCCTGAGCCTGCTCTTTTCCAGGCCTTAGAAAACATCCTTTTAAAACCTTCATTTTCAGCAGCTACATCTAAAGCCATTTTCCCAAAGGGGTTAGCACAAACATCAGTTTCTCTCTGGACTATACAAACAGTGCATGCCTCCCTCCCACCCTGCAAACATTCACATGGCTGTAGCATATATGCCTTTACAACTGCTATAACCCAAAACCCAAGCATTCACCAAAACCAAGACAGCACTGGGGAGGCAGAAACCAGCAGGTCACCAGATTTTCAGAGCAGTGGCCAGAAATTGTTGATGTCCTGACAACACTGCCAAGAGCTGCTGGGTGCACACACTGCATTTATCTTTGAAAGCTGAGGAGTTATTAGAGTTTTCAGTGGGTTGTGAGGCTTTTTTTCCTTTTCCCCTGCAGATTGCTAGGCAGCAGTAAGGCCTGGCACAAAGCCTGTCATGCTGAGGCACATCTGCACAGGCAGGTAGAAAGGTAGAGGAGAGACCCCTAAATCACGATTTCTTCCCTGTCCAATGGCTCCACGCCACAAACTTCCAGTCCCAGGCTGGAAGCTGCATCATAGAGGCAGAGTTGAGCATGAAGTTACAGAGGACTCTTAAATACAGGCTCCACAAGACCCACAGAGCACTCACCTGGGGCTGGAAGGTAGCTGAAAGACTTGAAGCAGCTGAGCAAACTGGTTAACTGCATTGCCTTTGTGCTCATTACAGCACCACCCACTTGCCCCTAAGTGCTACCACAGCAGCTACAAAGATGCTTGAGAGGCATTAATCAGACACCACAGTCAAAAGATGTCCTGCCTCACCCATCCTCTGCCAGTGACACAAATGCCTGTGGGGCCACATGACAATATATGGTAAGGAACCCAGAAGCAGCCCCCATTGGTGCTTGGGCTCTATGATCTCAGAGGTCTTTTCCAACTGAAACAGTTCTATGACTCTATGGAAGACCAGAACTTGCCCTCTGCTCCCAGCCTAGAACCAGAGCTGAGTGCATTGATTTTGGTCCCCATCATTGCCATGAGAGACAGAACAAAATCAAAATCTCTTCACCCCCATCCAGTGGATGGGCTACACAGAGAAAACCACCACTGCTCAGGGAAGCCAGAGCTACCTGTCTGGCACACAAGTTCCTCAGCCCTCAGAGAACTCACCAGGGAAGTGAGACACCTGCAGAAAGCCAGCACTGCAAGAGCAGTGTGAGCCCTCCTGCTGCCGCTTGGGGATGTGGCTCTCTGCACAGCCTAAGGCAAAGAGCCTGCCACAAGTAAGAACAAGGCCATCTTGTTAGTGCACCAGATGAAGGCAAAGCAGGCACAAACCCCACCAAATAAAGCAGTAAGAACAACAGACCTCAAAGCACAATCAAGAGAACAATTATCCACCCAAGAGGAGAGCCATTTTATGCTCTGCTACTTTCCCTCAGTCACAGGGCTACTGCTAATTAGAACAGATACAATTTTCAGGCAGAGTGTGATTTTCAAGCTGATGATGTCCTTAAAAGTCTTTTCTAGCTTTCATTGTTATTCATGGCACAACAGTTTGCTCTCACTTTCCCTGACTCAGCAGAGCCCTTAGATGTGCTCAGTTTTAAGCACATGCTTAAGCCATTACAGTATGAGAATAAGGATCTTTTGCTGAGACAAGTGTCCCATGAAGAGTGACCAGAGGTCCTGCCCCTGAGCCTGGGGGACAGAGTGTAAGCTGACTGCCAGCAGCTGCACATGCAACACCAAGATCAGGTAGGTCTCTGGAACTGTAGGCACAAGTGGCATATGCATAAGGAATATGTAGGCACTGACTCAACTCAGTCTGATACTGAAGAGGCTCAGGTCTGCTATGAATCAAAGAACCATAGAATCAAGCAGGTTGGAAGAGACCTCCAAGATCATCCAGCCCAACCTAGTACCCAGCCCTAGACAATCAAACAGACCATGGCACTAAGTGCCCCAGCCAGGCTTTGCTTCAACACCTCCAGGCACAGCGACTCCACCACCTCCCTGGGCAGCCCATTCCAATGCCAATCACTCTCTCTGACAACAACTTCCTCCTAACATCCAGCTTAGACCTCCCCTGCCACAACTTCACACTGTGTCCCCTTGTTCTGGTCTTGGTTGCCTGGTAGCAGAGCCCAACCCCACCTGGCTACAGCCTCCCTTCAGGTAGCTGCAGACAGCAATGAGCTCTGCCCTGAGCCTCCTCTGCTGCAGGCTGCACACCCCCAGCTCCCTCAGCCTCTCCTCACAGGGTTTGTGTTCCAGGCCCCTCCCCAGCCTTGCTGCCCTTCTCTGGACACCTTCCAGCACCTCAACATCTCTCTCGAATTGAGGAGCCCAGAACTGGACACAGCACTCAAGGTTTGGCCTGACCAGTGCTGAGCACAGGGGCACAAGAACCTCCCTGCTGCCCACACTGCTCCTGAGCCAGCCCAGGATGCCATTGGCTCTGCTGCCCACCTGGGCACACTGCTGCCTCATCTTCAGCTACTCTCTACCAGCACCCTCAGCTCCCTCTCTGCCTGGCTGCTCTCAGCCACTCTGTCCCCATCCTGTAGTGCTGCTTGGGGTTGTTGTAGTTAAAGTGCAGAACCCTGCACTTGGCCTTGTTCAATCTCATCCCATTGGCCTCTGCCCACCCATCCAGCCTGTCGAGGTCCCTCTGCAGGGCTCTCCTACTCTCCAGCAGCTCCAGAGCTGCTCCTACCTCGTGTCATCTGCAAACTTACTGCTGCTGGACTCAATCTCCTGGTCCAGATCATCAGTAAAGATACTGAACAGGCCCAGGCTCAGCACTGATACCCAGGTGACACCACTTTGTCTCCAACAGCAGACATGGTTTCAAACCACCATACAGCTTGATAACTGCATTGCAATGCACAAGCATGGCAGCCTGGTGGCAAAACCTCTTGGATGAAAAGCAGGGACAGACATCTATTCAGTTTTCCTTTTTGTGTGCACTGTCACTTCCTCTCTCTTTCTGTTCGTGCTGCCTTTCTTCTGTCTTCCTCTCTTCCTGGAAACTTGGAGAACTTCTACAGCAGCTTGAAATTCAAACGAGTTTTACACAATTCTCACCTGGGAGTTAAAAATCAAAGTCAAGTCTGCATCACACTGCTCTGGAGAGACTGCTCTCTCCACTCCAGCAGAAACTCACAGCATGAGGGCAAGAGAAGCAGCCAAGCTGGGTTCACATACATAGTCTAGGGAAGCAGCACCTTAACTTCACAGTAATCTCATCTGCCCTCCTCAGCTCTACTTCTCACGACAGGTATCTCAAATGCACTGCTAATGCAAGCCAGACACTTCCAGAATATTTGCTGCTCACCTTCACCGCAAAACAGACTGAGTTCTTCACCTCACTACTGCATAATAATACACTTCTTGCTTAGAATAGTTCAGCCAATTGGTTGCCCTGTGCCCACGGACTGCTCTGCTTGGACACAAGGTCAGCCTCTGTCAAAGCCTGTTTCTCCCCCTGTACTAGGCAGTGATTTACAGCACAGAGGGGAGCCCTGATTCTTGCTATACTGAGACAGGACATAAGGGAAACTACTCCACTGTCAAACAAACAAACAAAGCAAAACAAACACACAAGCAAAAGAAAAGAAAAGGGTAACTTAATGATGCACTGGAAAGACAGAGGACAGGAGGCTGATCTGGTCCTGTGTGGAATTACAGACTCATGGCTTCAGCAGAGGGGTAAGGCAAGCAGTGACAGGCGATGCCAGGGCTCAAGTGTGCCGGAACAGCAATGCTGCTGTTATGCTCTCTTCTTCCTACAAAGAAATCTCTTTATTTTGTTCTTTCTTCTCCCTAACAGCAGACAGCTAAAGAGTGAAGCTCACTGCCCCAGGATACTGTGGGTGCCAGAGGTCTGTATGGAAAGTCCACTGACACAGCCTTGAGCACAGATATGCTCTCAGCCACAGGCTGATGGAAGACATGAAGGAGGAGCTATGAAACTGCTCACACTCTTGCTCTAGGCAGCTGCTGCTGACAACTGGCAAAGGGATGATGGAAAAGAAAAGAAACTATTTTGACCTTTGGTGTGATCTAGTATGCATTTTTGTTCTGTTTTAGTACTGGAATTTACTTTCAGCTTTCTTGCAGAACCCCAATGCCTAGAATCATAGAAGCAAAGCTTAAAAAGCCTTAAGGACACTTTGAAATGTTTACTCTACTGATAATCTCCAGCAAACCTCAGACTGTTGAAGCTTGAGTTTAGAGATGCTGGGAGTCAGCAGTATTGGTGCTGGACATCTGTTTCAGTACTCACCTGTTTCACTTCTCCAGGACAGCGAATTGCTCATCTCTTACAGATATTTTCTTCTGCTGTCCTGTGAAAGGAAGAATCAGAGAGGCCCCAGCAATGGAGGGGTTTGGCTGTTCTATGATTCCACACATTGCTCTGAAAGCTCCTTCCAGCACATGTGTTTGTGATACATAATATAGAACAGGACATGCATGTCCTGCCACATGACAAACCTTGTGGGGCAGCAAGGATCATGATGCAAATCTTCCCAGGGCTTCCACAAACTGTGCAGCTCCTCAGCAACAACACAGGAGCAGAAAAGTACAATTTGGCAAAGTTCAGCCACACTTCATGTTCACTCCCAGGGAGGAAAGAAAGCCTGGAGAAGAGGAGTCTCAGGGCAGATCATTGCTGTCTACAACTACCTAAAGGGAGGTTGTAGCCAGGTAGGGGTTGGGCTCTTCTGCCAGGCATCCAGCAACAGAGGAAGGGGACACAGTGTCAAGCTGTGGCAGGGGAGGTCTAGGCTGGATGTTAGGAGGAAGTTGTTGTCAGAGAGAGTGATTGGCATTGGAATGGGCTGCCCAGGGAGGTGGTGGAGTCACTGTCCCTGGAGGTGTTGCAGCCAAGCCTGGCTGGGGCACTTAGTGCCATGGTCTGGTTGCTTGGCTAGGGCTGGGTGCTAGGTTGAGTTGGCTGAGCTTGGAGGTCTCTTCCAACCTGGTCATTCTATGATTCTAGGAAGGGAAGAAAACTGGGAAGGAAAGCTGTGCAAGACTGCTCTTGATGGTAAAACAGACATACACAGTTGAAGCTGCAAAAGCAGCCCTGATGACCTGTTACCACTAACTGATCAGTACTGAGTCCAATACTTCTTTGGGGATTTCCATTGGCTTAGCTCCTTAAAGGGAAGGAGTTCACTACTCTCTACATTGATCTGGAAACTGCCATTTGAGAGGAATGCCAAATCACAGATCATGCATAATCCCATTAACAGTATCTAAATACAGCAGCTATAAGCTTGGCTTCATTGAAACCAATCCTCCCCGTGGCCCTCACAGAATGGTAATTCAAAACTAAAGCACACATCAGCAGCTGGCTTGCTTTAAGCTGAGATCCACAGCTCAGAGCACGGGGTCATGCTCAATCTCTGTGGCTGGCCATGAACAATTTATATGCCATGGTCCATGGCCTATCCCAATTCAGCACACACAGCTCCCAGAGGCATGCAGCAGGTTTTAGTCCATGAACTGAGGGCTCATTGAGATTCTAGTTACAAAGCTGGGATACCTTGGAGATGCCCATACTTGGAATAATTTAAAGTCAAACTGGACAAACATGAGACTGTTACGGGAAAAAAGCCTGCACTGGAGACAGCCTCCTTAGTCTCATTTCTCTCTTCATCAGTCCCACTATACAAAGAACTTAAGATGGAAAGCATTTTGCCCACTGGAGTAACATTAGGATCATCCTGTGATGTTTCTGTTCATAAAGAAGCCCTAAGCACAAAAGGAAAAACAACTTAGCTGCAGTGCTGAGGACCCACAGGTGTGTCTGGTGAAGCAGCAGATCTCTGCAAATCAACTTCTCCAGCAGCTGTGGCTTTAAATTTAACTGTACCCAAAGTGATCCAGGTTAGTTTACCATCTAGCCTCATAACCTCTCAACATGAAGAAGGAATTAGTCTCCCTCTGCATCACTAGTGGCTCCTGCCACAGTTTTTTCTGCACACATTCCCAGTCTATTCTCTTTGTCCTTTTGCCACCACAATTGTACTTTTGCTGCTGTTTTTTCTCTCAATAGGCTGTTTGGTTTCATCACACTTCTACAGTATATTCTAAGCAAGAGAATCATCGAATCATAGAATCAAGGAGGTTGGAAGAGACCTACAAGGTCATCCAACCCAACCTAGCACCCAGCCTTAGCCAATCAACCACACCATGGCACTAAGTGCCTCAGTCAGCCTTTGCTTCAACACCTCCAGCAAAAGCAACTCCACCACCTCCCTGGGCAGCCCATTCCAATTCCAATCACTCTCTCTGTGAAGAACTTCCTCCTAACATCCAGGCTGTACATCCCCTGGCACAACTTGAGACTGTGCCAGGGGTGGTTGCCTGAGAGAAGAGACCAACCCCACATGACTACAACCTCCCTTCAGAACTGCCTGTTCCCCTCCTTACTTGTTCTCCTCTCAGTTTTTCTTCCTTTTATCCTTGAATTTCATTTGGACTCTGCACACAGAAGCCATTAATCCATCATTTTGGTGCCCAAGGTACAGGATTCTAGGCCAGCTCCACAGAGACAGGTAAATGCCAAAGCCCTGCAGAGCTCGGTTCTTTCACATAACCAGACTCTAAGGTTCAAGCAGATGATCCTTACTTTCTCTAATGCTTTATGATGATGATTTAAAAGAGGAGTGCATTTTACACCTGGCTTTTCTGTTAAAGCCACGACAGATACTCCCCCAAGTCAACTTGTTTATTCCAGCTTCAGTACTATCACCCCACAGAACTGCCATTCTGATCAGTTCCATAGACAATAAACAGGCAATTTGCTGGCTCCTAAGTGGTAAGAATGAATTTGAATTTCATGACAAGAGATATGGATCGGGGAAACTAAATTAAGAAACACAATATATCTTCATAGCTGGTGATCAGAGACTGCAGCCAACACTTGCTTTGTTCTAGTAGGTTCAGATCCCTGAAGCAGTTAAGTCCCCACAGCAAGTTCAGCAAGGTCAGCCATGCAAGCACAAACTTGCTGCCTCTGACAGCCAAGGAGCCTGCAGCGCTGCCAGGACTGAACTCCTAGAGGCACCCGGTCAAAATAGCCTTTTTATCAGACATAGCCACACCTACAGAAGCTCTGCCTTCAGAGCAGCAGTAAATCCATTCCAAACCTCTGCAGCAGGAGGGCAAATTGTTTTTCAGACATTAAATGCCAAAGGTAGGAATAGCAGAACAAAAAGGAAGCGACGTTAGCACAGACCTGTGTTTATCAAGCAGGAGTTTTTCCCCCAGCACACATGTTGAATGGTAGGATGTTTTTCAGCCTTCCAGCAGAGATCAATGCTTGCAATTTGACACCAGACATTCAGACAAATTCAAGTGAAAAATGAGGCACATAGTTAAGAGCAAAGTGATCAACGACTGCATGGCTTAAACACCTCGATGGATTCCCTGTCACTGGGGCATGCTCAGCTCCAACTGGACACTTCTCTTGGATTACACTCTATCTCAAACAGCTCCTCACCTCAAAGCAGCTATAATTCATGGAAGCTCATGACCTGCAGAAGGAAGGTGTCAGTCAGGTAACTTCAGAACAAGCCAACCTCAGGCAGCATTTTGCAGTTTGAAACAGATGCCTCTCAGCCACAACCAGCAGCAACACTCCGCACACTGCTGGGCTGCAGCTAGACAGGATGAGACATGGCTTTGGCTTCATCCCCATCTGCCACAGCCTGGCCAGCAGCATCTCCTCTCACTAAACTCTGTGATTTTTTCCTCAGCATCTTCCTCTCTGTTGCATGCAGCAGGCATGTGAGCTGCCCTTGTCTATGTGAAGTATGCCAGAACTGTTCCTGCACTGCAGCAAGCTGCTGTTCTTCTCCATACCAGAGCTCACATGGAACATGTCCAGAGAAGGGTGACAAAGCTGGTGAGGGCCTGGAGCACAGCCCTGTGAGGAGAGGCTGAGGGAGCAGGGGGTGTGCAGCCTGCAGAAGAGGAGGCTCAGGGTAGAACTCACTGCTGTCTACAGCTACCTGAAGAGAGGCTGTAGCCAGGTGGGGTTGGGCTCTTCTACCAGGCAACCAGCAATAGAAGAAGGGGACACAGACTCAAGCTGTGCAAGGGCAGGTCCAGGCTGGATGTTAGGAGGAAGTTGTTGGCAGAGAGAGTGATTGGCATTGGAATGGGCTGCCCAGGGAGGTGGTGGAGCCTCTGTGCCTGGAGGTGTTGAAGCCAAGCCTGGCTGGGGCACTTAGTGCCATGGTCTGGTTGCTTGGCTAGGGCTGGATGCTAGGTTGGACTGGATGATCTTGGAGGTCTCTTCCAACCTGCTTGATTCTATGATTCAGGATGACTGGGGAATACTGAATGTTGTCTGATGCTCTCAGAGCTACAAATTCCTGGCTGGTTCATTATCCATACCCAAACCCACAGCCCTAATGCAGCAGAATCTTGTAGCCTGAAGCTCAGATAAACTAAATGAAATAATGGAAACCAATAGATCCAATCTATTCCTCCAGGTAGTCAGAACTCCTCCTTTTAGCATAGGGCATAGCACCAAGGACTGTTCTATTTGATGTTAAATCTATAATTTCTTGTTTCTGAACACAAGGAACTAAATATTTACACACCACAAACTGAAGCCGACCATAATGTCCAGAAAGACTTCTTAAAATTCTCAGAAACCTCACCTTCAACTGAGCTTTCCTGCCAAACAGAGAAGACTTCAAACTTGCTTTCCTCTTTGTGGCCCACCCTTTTTTCCTCAAAGCTGTTTATGTCCTCAGAGGAATCATTTATTCTGTGTTCATACATAAACCTGCATTTGTTTCTTTTCATTTTCCTCCTCAATCTTAGTCCTTTGAGGAGGATCATTTCTATTTTCCAGGTACATGGAGTTTCTACAGCCTCAGAGAATTTGGAAGCAGGTCTTTTGTCACATAAAGCAACGGAAAAAAATCCTGTGGTGCTGCATTTCTCTCTTAGCAGGAGGACTACTGTTTTCCATTAAGCAATGATGAACATTTCTTTCTATTGACTCCTCCAGGAACAGTTCTAAAACCCAAAGGATGCTCTGTTTTATTAAAAGTAGGAAAATCCTCCAGGTGTATTACATCAGCTCTGAAGTTCTACCTAAATTTAACTCATACGTGATATCCCACAGAGCAGGAAGATGAATAGGAGACAGATTTCAATTAGTCTTTCTCAGGAATAAAAAACACTGAAGACACAAAAGATAAACATCTCTTGCAATGCTTCAGTAGAAATAAACTGTGTGCAGTAGGAGCTTGGATAAGCTAACATTCCAGAAGAACATTCCAGAGAGAGTGATTGGCATTGGAATGGGCTGCCCAGGGAGGTGGTGGAGTCACTGACCCTGGAGGTGTTGAAGCAAAGCCTGGCTGGGGCACTTAGTGCCATGGTCTGGTTGCTTGGCTAGGGCTGGGTGCTAGGTTGGACTGGCTGAGCTTGGAGGTCTCTTCCAACCTGTTTGATTCTGTGACTCTATGATTCTAGGAACATGCATGAGAACAGGGAAGATCATGACAAAATAGTTGCACCTTATGTTTTTGAGGACTCTGCTCAGTTGTTTTCTGTTCTATTTCTTGACCTCCTTCAATTGTATTTTTGCACATCCCAGGCTAAAGACTTTGGAAATACACTGGGAGAGGACACTGTCATTCTTTTCTATCTAAGCAGATCCACTTTGCATGAAATACCTAAATGATTATGTAGGTCAGAGAACAGTAACAGTTCTCCACCATGGAGAGAGAACATGGTCTCTTGGGAAATTGGGTACCTGGGTTTAAAACTTTGCTTCAGGCAATGTTTAATCATCTCTACCTAATGGTGTGTCTTCTAGAACAAAACAGACAGGTTTTGAAAATCCCCAGAGAAGGAGACTGCATAACCTCTCTGGGCAGCCTGCTCCACTGCTCCATCAACCCCAAAGTAAAGAAGCTTCTCCTTGTATTTAGGTGAAGCATCATCCTCACATTGGACTGCACCAGGGCAGGTTTAGGCTGGACATTAGGAAGAAACTCTTCACAGAAAGGGTGACTGGCATTAGAATGGGCTGCCTGGGGAGGTGGTGGAGTCACCACCCCTGGAGGTGTTTAAAAGTAGGCTGGATGTGGCACTTAGTACCATAGTTTGTTAATTAGAAGGGTTAGGTGATATGTTGGACTAGATGATCCTAGAGGTTTCCTCCAACCTGGTTAATTCTGTGCTTCTGTGACTCTCTCAAGTACTTCCCTGTCTCTCTCAATGTCATCTCTTATTTTTCTGCTTGTTTTTTCAAGCTGGGACTGCTTCTGCAGACTTGGTGGTATGAGGACATAAAAAGACATGGGTTTGTAGCAGAAGTATGCTAAGTCAATTGATGTAAGAGAAAAGGCTTCACATCTGAAAGTCTCATGAACCTGAACGTTTGTTTACCCACAAGGTCAGTTAGATTGAGGTCAATTAAGCTTTTACTTCTCTCTGAAAGCTTTGCTTTCAAACTAAGTATGGCTCAATACCAATATAGAAGTGACACAAACTAATGTAAACTCAATTTAGCCCTGTCTTTGAGCACAGAGGGGTTCCCACTATAGAAGCCATTGCCTCTCGAGGGGCAGTTAGCAGAGCCCATGGTGACAAGCACAGCTGGGAAGGAACAGAATGCAGTATGCGTAGCACTGAGATGGAAAGGAGGAGGAAGCACAACTTTACAACTAAGCAAGAAGACTGACACTCTGGAGATGGGCATTTTCCTGTCTCTCACACAACCAGATTCTGTGAAGCTGGGAAAAAAAAGCAAGCCAAATTCTGTTAAGTGAGCACTGCAGTTACTTATGTCACTAAAGTTTACCTCTGGGGCTCTTGGTACTACTCATAGAAGTGGGAAGGGTCAGCATTGTCAATGAGATCACAGACTTGTGTTTTGGCCAGTCCCCACATCAAGGTGTTCTTGATACATCAAGAATTGTCCTCAATTTGCTATCTATAGAATGGGAATGAGGCAGATGTCCTGTGAAAACAAATTCAGTAGGTTCTGAGATTCATTCAAACACTGCAGCAATAAATGCTAGTGGAGAGCCTGTAAGAGAATTAAATAGCAGCTGAACAAAGTGCAGATGAAGGCCTAGGGCAATACATTAAACAATGGGGGGGAAATGAAATGCTGAAGAGCTTTTCATTAAATCACTGTGAGTATGGGAAGAGGGGTTCTGGGGAGAAATAAATAAATAAGCAAACGAATGAACTAAACCCCACAATGACATGAAATCAAATTAAAGACTACCACAAGGCACACACAAAGACTGGAGTAATGAAAACAAGAAAAGGGACTCACTAGCAACTTCAAGTCCATCACTTCTGACATTTTTGGAGTGCCAGATGTGGTGATAATTTCTCTGATGTACATTGTAATACCATGAAGGGACACCTAAAGGAGCCCTGAACAACCTCTACCAGTGCCTGGAAGCTCACAGCCCTGTAAGCAATCAGTAGATAAACTAGGTCTGAGTAACACAACTGAGCAGAGCTGAAAGCTGGCAGTGCATCAGCACAACACAGGGCTTGCAGTGCCCTCAGCAGTGGGCCATGAGCATATAGCTTTGGCACAAGGGAAGCTCATCCCTTGGGCAGGCATGGCCCTGGGGAGGTACCAATTTAGATCAACTGTGTGTTTGGTGGCATGTGAAACTTCAGCTCAACCAACCATGCAAATCCTGACACTTCAATGTATATTAGCAATTTCAAGCAGTGTAAGCTGCACTGTGTGATCTTCGCTGTGTTGAGCAGCAGAAAAAGAGGCAGGAGTTTTAGTGCCTCATGGTTTGGACATTTTCTTGGGTGAATCATTTTTTATCACTATGCCTTTTAGCCTAGGGCTTGGAAAAGCCATCAAGAATAGTAAGCACAAGCAAGATTATGGGATATAATAAGAATGCTTCATTTTAACAGCAGTGTAGAAACAGTATCAGCTGGCTTTTCTGCATAACCAAGATCTTCTGGAGAAGCTGCCCAATACTGCACAGGGATTTAAGAGCTCCTGAAAAATTAAACAGGCTATAGGAGCAGAAGCCAGTTTCCTACCTCCCAGTCACAGGCTGGAGCCACAGTGCTTGCTGGCTGACTGTTCACATACAGCATGCCTTCCCTCTGTTGCTGCTCTAAGGCAGCTGGAGATTGTTTTGGCAGCCTGCACCACATAAAGACCCCCACTGTTCTGTTCACACTCGTCAGAAGCTGCCATCTACACCCCTGCCTCTAGCCACATTGATACAGCATCACCACCTCTCCCTCAACACCCATTCCAGAAAGCACTGATTCTGCTGTTCCCCACCTGCACTGTCCAAAAAGGCAGAGTCCTTCTCACCTGCCAGTGCTGGAATAATTCTCTTCTGCACTCTTGCTATGCCAAACATCTCTGTACATAAGCCTCCAATTGTGTTAGGTGAAGTGGCTGCAATAGTTCCAAACAAGTCTGTGCCATAGGTCAGAGTTTCAGAAG
The DNA here is from genome assembly GCF_015220805.1 of Pogoniulus pusillus. NCBI lineage: Eukaryota > Metazoa > Chordata > Aves > Piciformes > Lybiidae > Pogoniulus > Pogoniulus pusillus. The sequence goes on from NC_087286.1 coordinate 20,004,758, forward strand.
TGCCCAGGGCCAGATACAACAAGGAACACAGCTGCTTACAAGTCAGGCACTGCCCTTCTTATGCTCTTAACATTCTGAGCCCACTACAAGGTTGAAAAATCAGCATTAGGGGTGCTGAGGGAAAGAAACCAACAGCGTTTTATGTGTCATAACCCTTCTTGGGCATTTTTCACACTCACCATCTGCTAAGGATCACAGCCCTACATCTCAGATCTCTCCCTGCCACCACTCAGCTATGCTCACTTTCCCTCAGTTTTCTTTCCAATCCATCCATCCCTCCTGTGTTTTAAAAGGACAAGACAGAGGAGAGTCCTTCTGAATCTGCAGCAACAGCCAGGAGCTCATGCTGGGAGATGAAGTTTGGAACAAAGCTGAGGACCAAAGACAGACTTTTCACTAGATGAATACCTCAGGTGCCAAAGCATCGTGCAGCAAGTGGGCAATTTTGCCTCTCCCAAGCAGAGTTCCTAAAAATGTTTTAAAATGGAGTCAAAACCTTCCAATGAATGTTAAACCCAGGCTGAGCCCACCTCATGAAATGAGGCACTGAAGAGCAGCAGGCATGTTCCTAGATGAAGTGAACTCTTGCTCTGCCTCTTGCTGATACACAGAGACTTTGACAGACTTGGATGCTTACAGCTAGACAATTCTGTCATGCAAACATCACTGCTCTTGAGGGATCAGAGAATCATAGAATCAACCACACTGGAAGAGATCTCCAGGATCATCCAGTCCAACCTAGCACCCAGCCCTAGACAATCAATTAGACCATGGTACTAAGTGCCCCAGCCAGGCTTGGCTTCAACATCTCCAGGGATGGTGACTCCACCACCTCCCTGGGCAGCCCATTCCAATGCCAATCACACTCTCTGACAACAACTTCCTCCTAAAGTCCTGCCTAGACCTCCCCTGCCACAACTTGAGACTGTGTCCCCTTTCTCTGTTGCTGGGTGCCTGGGAGAAGAGACCAACCCCACCTGGCTACAGCCTCCTTTCACATAGCTGTAGACAGCAATGAGGTCAGCCCTGAGCCTCCTCTGCTGCAGGCTGCACACCCCCAGCTCCCTCAGCCTCTCCTCACAGGGCTGTGCTCCAGGCCCCTCACCAGCTTCGTTGCCCTTCTCTGGACACCTTCCAGCACCTCAACATCTCTCTTGAATTGAGGAGCCCAGAACTGGGCTCCTCTGTGGATCATTTGTTGTGATCGAATATCACATTGGGTGCTCCTGTGCCCCACAACCTCCCTGTGCAACCTGTGCCAGTGTCTCACCACCCTCACTGCAAAGAACTCTTTCCTAATTGAAGATGTTGCAGGAAGGTTGGACTAGATGACCTTTGTAAATCTCTTCCAACTCCACTCTGTGATTTTATGTCTCAAATAATGCCCACTAAACCTTTCATAAAAGCCCCAGGATTGAGTTTTCTCCCAGAAGCCTTGCCAATAACACACATCTAGAGTGCTTTTAATCATATTATGAAGTTAGGAAATTCTCATCTATCCAACTCCAGTGGACCACAGAGGAATTTTATGGCTCGTCACCATTTGAGATCAGGTGAAAGGAATGCAGAACAGTGCTTTCACATTAAATTACAGTTTTTCAGGTTGGACTGGCACAATCTGTCTTTAGCAAAAGAGGAGCCTATTGTGGAACTTTTAGAGCAAATTCAGTCCTCTGATTCACACTGCTGCTCCCTACATTCGATACTAAATTGCACAGTTAAAAAGCTGACTGTGGCATTCTCACGTATCTTTGCAGCCCAATAGCATTGTGCTAGCTGCCAAAAGCCCTCTTCCAGAAGGGCTTCAGCTTAGTACAGACAGGAAGAAACAGTGAAGGAACATGGTTGTAATTGGAGGGATTTCACAGTAGGTTTGCAGAGTGGGATTAAATTGGCTTTCACCTTGCTCTTAACCTTCACCTTCTCTCTCTAGGGCCATAAGGCACTTCTTTCTAGCTCATCCAAAGAAGAAAGAGCCACAAGGGAGCTGTGCAGCTGGCATGAGCTTCCTTGCCACCGGGAGAGAGAGCAAGTGTTCCCTTATGCCCCAACAGGAGAGAAGACATCTGATTTCCACTTCTCCCTCTCTTCTAATACAAAGCTTGCCCAGCTCCTGGAGAGTAACAGCTTATTGAGCAGCATATAATTTGCTACTGGCTGAACTGTAACACCAAACACAAAACTAACCCTTTTGGCCACGTTCATCAACTCCATCTTGTGAACCCACAGTCCAAGATCTGGGTAAGAGTGTCACAGAAAGAGGTACAGATCAAGTGTCTGCACAGACAGATCACAGTATCACCAAGGTTGGAAGAGACATCACAGATCATCAAGTCCAACCCTTTACCACAGAGCTCAAGGCTAGACCATGGCACCAAGTGCCATGTCCAATCCTGCCTTGAACAGCTCCAGGGACAGCGACTCCACCACCTTTCTGGGCAGCCCATTCCAGTGTCCAATGACTCTCTCAGTGAAGAATCTCCTAGCTGAGCAGCCATGCATTATGGTGAAGGGCCAGCAAAGATGAGGCTCACTCAGCCTGAAAAGCCACATAACTGCAATCATGTCACAAGATGCAGGAATACAAACTGCACTGGATGGTGATAGCATGAGAAACTCAACTCTTACCTGTAAGTGGAAGCCTGAAGATATAAAGAGATTCTCCTTCAGAGGTCTCCAAATACATGCACCAAGTAAATGCTTGTAATACAAACACTTAATCTAGGCTGAAGCCATACCTAACAGGGATATATTCTGCTCTACATCAAAAAGGAAAGGGGAAATGTTTTGTAAGTACTAAAATGTGCTCTGAATTTGTTATCCACAATGCAAACATTTCATAAGGCTAATTTTTTTTCCTGGAATTGCAGCTGCAAGACTACATAATTGGTCATTAATTAAGTACTTGCAGAATATCTGCCTAAAGGCATTACAGAAGAGGAGAGGATAAGAACTTTGCACAAGCAGCTTTTCTGTTAGGTAGCTTATAAAGATGTGAAATATTCAGTACATTATAAAGAGAAAAAAAATAGACTTGGTAGAAGCTATCATAGGACCCAAATATGGGAGAAGTGGCTTCCAATCTCTCCCCTCTGGGGACATCAGAGCACTTCAGCAGAGATGGGGAAAGGGTGGGAAATGCATTGCTGGAAAAATAGGAGACAAAAAATCCTCTTCTCCCAGATTAGGGACAATCTGTTCTCCTGCCCAGAGCTAGCTCCTGGATTAGGCTAAGTAGGAGAAAAGGGCAGATTTGAAATACTCTGTCTCAGCCACAGAAATCTGTTGCCCTAAAGGAGAAAGTATTTTAGAACCAAAATGTCTCTGTTTCCAGTCTCAGAACTGGCACCCAGTTCTGCACATAACAGCTTTCCTCTTTCTTCTGGCCTTTCATTCTCCCTTGTCTGTTTTTCAACCTCTTGCTTTTGGAGCCTGCCTTATTCTTTCCCCCAGTGGCAAATTAAGCTGAGGACAGTGCTTGAAAATTCAGATTCAGCCTCTTAATCAGTGTATTGTGGCTGTATCTCCCTCTGGGCAAAGGAGTTGTCTCAGAAAGGTTCCAACACACAAAACCAGACGGAATAGCCCAGAGATCACACAGAGCCTTTGAAAGGAGGGAAAGAAGAAGCCTTAGAGACAGCAACCACAACTGCTTCCATTCTGCTCATCCTCCTTTCCACATTTGCTTCTTTTTTTGGTTTTTCTTTTTGCTCAGTGGCCTTTCCCACCTTCCCAAGTGCATGGCTTTTCACTCAGACAACCCCTCCTTCTATCAAGAGCCTGACATGCATGCTTGTACTCCCCCAGGACCAACCTTGTCACTTCCCAGCATTGGCTGACATCTCCATCTCTTGACAACTTGCGGCATGTTTTCCCTCACCCAACAACAACTTTCTTTCATGACACACAGCACTTCAGCAGCCAAGGCACAGTACTCTGATAACTGCTCATCCAGCACCATGTATCTTCTTATTATGTGCTACATTATCCTTATCTAATTGCATGCACTTTGGCTCAATCTGACGTTTTCCAAACTACAGATGCTTATTAGCTTTCCTTAGCTGAAAGAAAAATGTACATTACAGTGATTATCAGCTCCTGGAGCTGCCTGTGAAGCATTCTAATGAGGGAGACCTTTAGCCCACCACAAACAAGCACAATCAGGTCTGTTTGGGTTATTAGCAATGCTCACACAAATGTCAGAACTAATGACCACATTGCTAATTAATAATAATCTCATGTTTCTATGGGTTCTTTTAGCCCAGAGCTTTAGGCCAAGAGCAGAAATTATGTGATTCTGCACCATGACAGCAAAGTCACAGGTGAAGTCATGGCCTTGATTCCTCTATGGCATCCAAGAAATGCAGGTCCTGCCCTGCAAGACTTACTACAGAAGTAAATAACAAATGCAGCAGGTCATTGGAAGACCTAGGAATGGCAAGAGCTCCTTAACTGTCACTCCAATGCTCTACCACAGATCCCTGCCACCTCAAATAGAAGACAAAGAAACGTGTCCATAAATCAGTGAGAATTACCTGCTCCTTGAAGAAGCCTCTTCCAAGCCCACTGAACTCAAACACAGAGAGTACAAACAAGGCAAGTACAATAGATGGGGTTATTGTGATCCTCAGCCAAAGCTATGTCAGTCTTCATTAATTACTCTTGTTTGCAATGAACCATTGTATGTGTTTTGACAAGTGTTCGTGCAGCAATTCGCAGCAGAAGGAGGAAGCTGCTTTAACAGCAGCCAGGTTATTAGAGACGCTATTGTGAAGCACTACCATACCTTAGGTGCTCTCCCCCAGTGCCTCCTCTTGTACTGGGGATTACAAACACCCAAATTAAGCAAACAAAGAAAAACAACAACAAAAATCACATTGCTACAGGACAGGCAGAGGAATTGTATCCATAAAGTGCCTATCAGGAAGACTAGCAAAAGGGGAAACCCTTGGCTCACTAAGAAGTAGTTAGGTCTCATTGGAGCATTGCTGTTGATTTCTACAGCTTCCCCATCAACCACGTGATAAATGTTTGATCTTTTGAGTGTTACCTTTCTTTTCTAGCACCTAAAGGAAATAGGAACAACAAAACCAAAGACAAACTCTATTTAACAAAGATCACTCAGAAACATGGGGAGGGATTTTGCAATAAAGGACAAACAAATAAAGAAGGATTCGATAGTCACATGAAAGATAATCCCATGAGCAATCTGTGCAAATCTCAGAGCTGTGCATGCAATAAACATTTCTTGGGACAAACAGTCTCTTACACAAGAGGTCAAGCACTATTTAAATCAGATCCCAACATCCTCTTCCCTCTCTGCTCAAGGCTCCTGGTGTCCCTCTGGAACACAAGATAACCCGACCTGCCTGTCGTGAGAGGAGAGGAGAGGAGAGCAGAGCAGAGCAGAGCAGAGCAGAGAGGCAGCAGCTGAAACTTGCATTTTGTAATGCCAGAGGGCATGTCACTGTGAGGAAGACAGAGAGAAGCCAGCTGAGGTTTTTGCTGGGAGATTCATCTTTAGGCACCAAGGCAGAGAGATAAGGTTGCCAGCAGCCACCTGTTAGAGAGGAAGAACTGACTCATGGCTTCCCGGCAGCACAAATGAAACTGAGTTTTTCTCCATGAGGTAGGCCTGGGGATATGAAGGGAGAAACAGCTGAGCTGTGCTTGCAGCTTCTTTTAAGGTACTGGAAAGCCTTGGAAGCAAATGGGAAGAGTCATCCAACCAGAGCCACCTCCCACATCACCCTATCCACCGAGAGCAGCAGCAGCTGCCACCAGAGTGCTTTTCTACGACACGAGCATAGCTGTCTGGTTTGCCACCATCAGCACTTCATTTCTTCTCCATTTGCCAAGGCCACCTTTGAAAGCGTTTTTTAGTCCCCCTTAGCAAGAGACATTGCAGGACACAAGCTCACCTTCACAGACACAAGCTCTACATGACTGGGCTCTGCAAACCACTGCTTATATCCTTGAGAAGGCAGTAACAAGCCTCCTGTTGCTGCCCAGACGTTGGGCATTACCCTCTGCTAGGATGAGAGGAAAGCAGCAGGCACAAGGATCCTCTGTAAACCTGCTACTGGCTATGCTCACCAAATGTCTTCAGATCTACAGCTTGGAGACTGCACTAACATCTGTAATTACTCAGTCTCCATGAGTTTCATTTCTCCTCTGACCAAAATACCACAGCTACTTCTTTTTAGAGAGAACTGGAGCTCATTTTAATGGAAAACAGAGAACACACACATACTTTTGTCATAAACACTTTAAAATCAGTGACTGTGCTACAACTAGAGCTGAGGTTAGCAGGCATTTCCCACTGCTGCTTTTCCACCTCGTGTAGCTCTGTACATCCAAGATAGCAAGCCTGGGGAGAAATATGCATTTGCTTTTTGAGGTCTGCCTAGAGTGAAATGTACTTAAAGTGCTGCAGCAGACACTACTGACAAAAGACAGAAAAGAAAATAGAAAATAACCCACCCCAACACACACCCAGAATAATACAGAATGCAAGTGGTAAGATACTCCTATACTTCCTTTGGCATGCTTTAAATCTCCCTTCTCTCCAAGCAAGCTCCAAACCCATGAGCAGCTAAACACCAGACATTGGAAATGTCACCTGAAAACTGTCAGCAGCGAGTGCTAGATACAGCAAAGAATTAAATCTGCCAGACTTCACAATTAGTTTTACACCTCTCAGAAAATCCTTGGTGGTAACTGGAATATTTTCCAGTCTTGAAATCCCTGCAGCCCAGGATCAGAAACTGCTCTAGCTCACAACGCCACAGCACTCAGATGCAGTGTCTATAGAAGTATTCAGCCTCAGATTTTCAACCTGCACAGTGAAGATGACCATAAATGCAGTTCTAAAAGGCACAGAGACAGCAACTCCTTGAATGCATCTAATAGCTGAATTCTAGGAACAAGCACCTTGTTTAGAGGAAATTAATTTATACAATGCAAGTGATGAACAATTAAAAAATACACTCATTAGAAACCAGGTAAGATTTCACCAGCAGGGACTCACCACAACAGCCTTTCTTTCACCTTACCCCACACACTGCATTAGCTTTGCTTAAACTTACTGCTTACAGTGTGGATGTGTGTCAGACCCTTCTCTGCCTTTCTACCTAGCTTCATGTTACAAGTTCCCTGAGGCTTAAACTCTGTGTTAATCATTGCTCTGGTCTTTGAGAAGACCTTCAAGTGCTATTGTAACAAAATTAAGTTTAAAACATCCCTATATTGAAGTGTTTCAGAGATGAGAAGTGACTAAAGCTGTGGTGGAATGTGGGAAATGAAGGTTACCCAGCACTCTACAAAGGGAAAAGCTAGCAGCAAATATCACAAGGTAGGTTAATTCTAAATACAGTTATAAAGTACAATAAATAGATCACCTCCAGATCAGTGTCCACTATCCAGTAATCATCAAATGAAAGAGAGGCATTTTATACAACAAGGGGACACAGTCTCAAGCTGTGCCAGGGGAGGTCAGGGTTGGATGTTAGGAGGAAGTTCTTCACAGAGAGAGATTGGCATTGGAATAGGCTGCCCAGGGAGGTGGTGGAGTCACCGTCCCTGGAGGTGTTGAAGAAAAGACTGGGGCACTCAGTGCCATGGTTTGCTTGACTGGCTAGGGCTGGGTGCTAGGTTGGACTGGATGATCTTGGAGGTCTCTTCCAACCTGGTTGATTCTATGGTTCTATAAGGTTTGTAACAATTTCCTTTGAAGGAACTAGGCTGCAGTCTTATTCATTTCAAAAGGAGAGCTCATAGAGTGTCACAGTAGGGTCTAACTATTTCCACTGATGAAAGAGACAGTCCCAGCTCTTCACATCTTAATGGCTGTGGGATAACTGGGCTTAGCATCAAATAATTCACTAAAAGAGAGAAGAGATTTGTATAGACCTAACCTGTAGTTTCTCTCAATAAGCACAGTAGTTTGAACCTGAGAATAGACTTCTGGTTACTGTCCAAATTACTACATATCTTGCAACACAGTGAAGATTTCTGAAGTCCTACAAACCCTTCCACACAATCAAATCACTCATTTCCTGAGAGAAAGCTGAGAAGGGCTTGTGTTTACACTATGCACACCCCAGAGTCCATCCACCCTTCAACACACCTCACCAGATTGTACCACTGCTCTCTCCCTCTGCTCCCTTCTGCAGTGCTCTGTGCTGCAAAGCGTACCCATGCCGAATGCCTGCATCTTGCTCTTGTTTTTCTTGGCATAAAGGCTATGGCACAGTAGATCTTTTCATACAGACTAATGCAGACTCAAAATATGTTTTTAACTCAGTTAACTCACCCACACAGAACCTCATCATCACCACACACCCGCAGCTTAATGAATACAGATAACATTTTCAGAGGCGCATGAGCATGATCCAAAATGGGTACTTATGCACCTAACCAGGAAATCAATACTTACTTCTGCATTTGACCACAAATCTCTTTCCAAAGAACCCTAAATTTACAAACCTGAATGACCTGTGTGTACTTCTGCGAATCTGCACTGTATCACAGCCCAGACTGAGCACAAAAGAACTTGGGGGAAAAGCTTTTCTTTCTGTTTTCCTTTGAGAGAGAAGAGAGTAAAATTCACAGAATCATAGAATGGTTTAGGTTGGAAGGGACCTCAAAGCTCAGCCAGTTCCAACCCCTGCCATAGGCAGGGACACCTCCCACTAGAACACGTCGCTCAGGGCCTCATCCAATCTGGCCTTGAACACCTCCAGGGAGGGAGCAGACACAACCTCCCTGGGCAACCTGTGCCAGTGTCTCACCACCCTCACTGCAAACAACCCTTTCCTAACATCTACTTTCAGTCTCCCCTCTGCCTCTTAAAACCCACTACCCCTTGTCCTGTCATCACAAGACCTTGTCAATAGTCCCTCCATAGCCTTCCTGTAGCCCCCTTCAGATATTGGAAGGCCACTCCAAGGTCTCTTCAAAGCCTTCTCTTCTCCAGGCTGCACAGCCCCAACTCTTGTAGCCTGCCCTCACAGCAGAGCTGCTGCAGCCCTCTCAGCATCTTTGTGGCCTCCTCTGCACTGGCTCCAACACTTCCATGTCCTGCTTGTGCTGGGGGCTCCAGAACTGCCCCCAGGACTGCAGGTGGGGTGTGAGGAGAGCAGAGCCAAGGGGCAGAATCCCCTCCCTTGCCCTGCTGCCCACACTGCTCTTGCTGCAGCCCAGCACAGGGTTGCTGTCTGGACTGCACTCACACTGCAGGCTCCTGTTGAGCTTTTCATCACCCCAGACCCCCAGGTCTGTTTCCTCAGGGCTGCTCTCAGCCATTCTCCACCCAGCCTGGAGTTGTGCTTGGGACTACACCCATCCAGGTGCAGGACCTACATTTCTATAGGTGAAAGATTCTCTTCTCCCTTCATTCCCCATGCTTCAAAACAGGATTATTTTAAACTGTTGTTGAACCTTTTTTTATGAGCTCTGACAAGTAGTTCTCCCTGGTAGCATAAGGGAGGTACAGAACCATCCTCAAGTCTATGAAACCCCAAAAAGCAGTAAAGAATTGAATGTACTCCTGATGAGTAGGTATAAGGTTGTAAACAAATGTTTGGTTGGTGCTTTGCTATAAAAGCCATGAAATGCCAAGGACTCTACAGCAACAGTGCAATCAAGAAACGCTACCACCCCTTGGTGACAGGATGAAAAAGCAGCTACATCATGACAACGTGCTGGGAGTCATCCAGCACACCAGGCAAAAATCCCAGGAAAATCAACCTGCAGTTAACGAACTTTAATGGGAGATTTTGCTGGACAACCACAAGCATACATATGTTAGCCCAGATTAATGCAGGGCAGTGTTATTTCAAGGGACAAAATCTTCTGACACCCAAAAAGCATTTTCAAAGTTGTGGTGGAGATCCTGAGATCTGTTTTGTATCTGGTCTTGTCTGACACAAAAGAGAGAACCAGAGTGCAGCAAATACTCCTAGATGTCTTTCCCACCTCCTGTGTCTTTGAAAGTCCCTCAGAAACCAACCAGAGCTGCTCTAACCCTGCCCTCAGTGTCTTCTTTCTGCACTGGAGCTATTAGCTCAAGAGAAATAACACAAGCTGGGTACTCAACGTGTGGTATCCCAACTTATGGCACAATTCACTACTATTTGAAAGATGATTCAGTCTCTTCACACTGTTATTCCTGAATAGTTAAAAATACATTTTCTCTGGCAGACTTTTCTTTTTAGTTCATGCATCATCACCATGGCTAGTAAGAACTGCAGAAACAGAGGCTGATTTTAAGCTGGCAGCAAATATCACAAGGTAGGTTAATTCTAAACACAGTTATAAAGTACAATAAATAGATCACCTCCAGATCAGTGTCCACTACTCAGTAATCGTCAAATAAAAGAGAGGCTTTTTATACAACAAGGGGACAGAGTCTCAAGCTGTGCCAGGGGAGGTCTAGGCTGGATGTCAGGAGGAAGTTGTTGGCAGAGAGAGTGATTGGCACTGGAATGGGCTGCCCAGGGAGGTGGTGGAGTCGCCGTCCCTGGAGGTGTTGAAGAAAAGACTGACTGGGGCACTTAATGGCATGGTCTGGTTGACTGGCTAGGGCTGGGTGCTAGGTTGGCCTGGATGAGCCTGGAGGTCTCTTCCAACCTGGTTGATTCTATGGCTCTATAAAGTTTATGCCTATTTCCTTTGAAGGAACTAGGCTGCAGTCTTACTCATTTCAAAAAGTGAGCTCACAGTAGGGTCTATTTCCACTGATGAAAGAGATGGTTCCAGCTCTTCACATCCTAATGGCTGTGGGACAACTGGGCTCAGCATCAAATAACTCACTAAAATGAGGTAGAAGAATAGATTTGTATAGACCTGACCAGCAGTTTCTCTCAATAAGCACAGTAGTTTGAAGCTGTAGGCAGACTTCTGGTTACAGTCCAAATTACTACATATCTTGCAACACAGTGAAGACTTCTGAAGTCCTACAAACCCTTCCACACAATCAAATCACTCATTTCCTGTGGGAAGGACCCACATCACTTCTGAAATGCTTCTTCTCTGCAGCTCAGGCCTCAACCTTTCTGAAACACTGTCCTTGACATACATTCCTAGGAGGCAAAATCTCTTTCCATTAGACAAATAATGAAGTGAAAATTAACACTTTCAATTACATGCAACAGCAATTTTGACATGCAAAATAACCATTCTTCTTTTTACTGCTTATGGCTTTAATTCTCACATTCTCAGGCTCACTCAATTAACAACCAATATTTGATATACTTAATCCTTAATTTATTCCATCAGGAAATGCAGTTTTGCTGAAGCATTTCAAAATGGTCACTGTTTATATTGAATCATAGAATCAACCTGATTGGAAGAGAACTCTAAGATCATCCAGGCCAACCTAGCAACCAGCCCTGGCCAATCAACCAGACCAGGGCACTAAGTGCCCCAGACAGGATTGGCTTCAACACCTCCAGGGATTGTGACTCCACCACCTCCCTGGGCAGCCCATTCCAATGCTAATCACTCCCTCTGCCAACAACTTCCTCCTAACATCCATCCTATACTTTCCCTGGCACAACTTGAGACTGTGTCCCTTTGTTTTGTTGCTGCTTGCCTGGCAGAAGAGACTGACCCCCAGCTCACCAAAATATCTAAACAAAAAACTTCTCCAAATGTAAATCAGTCTGAAGAATCAATTGCAAAAGTAGCAAAGTATAATAGAGGCTCAAGAATAGCTTTAAATAGATCCAGGAAAGAAATAAATACTCAGAATTCAGTTGTGGAAAAGGATATTCACAATAATTAAAACTCCTGTGCTCTAAGTTTACTCATTTCTACATGGTTGGATTTCCTGTGAAAGCAAATAGAGCTTTGGCTGAGTAATGAACCTGTAAGAATGCAGCGTATGGCTTTTTGCAGAGCAAAGTTTTATGATGTTTCAGTGGACATTCAATATTTTTAACACAGAACTGATTATATAAAATTTGATTTTAAAAGGAAGTCTGTGACCATCATTTTATGGCTAGTGCCTTATAAAATAAATCAATATTCTGTGTTACAACAAAAGTGCTGAATTTTGTATGTACCTGATTAATGTGTTGTTATCATCCCAGTAATTAAAAGGAGCAGGGTTATACACAATCAACATGATACATCTTACTCAGCACCTCCTGGCAGTTGCCTGCAAAAATTAAACTCATTAATCACTGTGATGCCAAAGAAGAAAAAGCTTGGAAAAGATGAAGCAGCACTTTATGGGGAAAAAATTCTCAAGTCAACACCTAGGAGAAAATCCCTTCCATGCTACAATACAGAACACATCAACCTCATCCATTTAAAACAGCAGAACTATGTGACCAAAATTCATCATCTGCCATGCCACCACCCCTACATTAGATTGCCCTAAGAGTCTTTCACATGTATTTCCTCATATCTAAATGGATGCAGTGAAAAGGTAATCCTGTAGCAAAGCAAAAACGCCTCCAGAGTTTTGCTTACAGCTGTTGCAATAATTAACTTTGCTATCAATACTTCTGTGGAGTTGATTGGGAAGTGGCTTTCTGGGGTCGTTTATACAGGACATAGTTTTCTCATTACTCCTCCCATAAAGAATAGGACTGCTTCACTAGCTTGAAAAAGCTGCCATATTTAACCCAGCTTGTGTTCCCACATTTGGTGTCTCATATATAGTCTCAGTTGCTACCACAAGTTAAAATGTAGTAAGAAGTTGTTCAAATACTAAAGAACATTGTGAATTCTGCTTTGCTAACCTTTCATGTCACAAGAAAAACACTTTTATGTTACGTGGAAAATAGTATTTGTTATTGCTTTAAATGTCATTTGTTGCAAAACTGCTGCTTTCTCTTCAGCCTTGTATAGGTTTTACCTATTATTTTTCCACAAGTAGTACTTCCAGTGGACAAAACACTTACTAACAATACTCTGACCTTCACAGGCAAGATCCTGTCTTTCTGTTTTGTACTGCATTGAGGTCTGCACCGGTGCTTAAAGATGTAACACTGAGTGCAACTAACCTATTAACAACAACAACAACAACTAAACAGTTCTCTTCTAACTATTAATCAAATGATTAAGTTAGGGACAGACCAGCCTCATTCTTAGGTTTGTTTTGGTACTCCTAAGTGCAGCCAGACAACAGAATTTTGTTTTTATATGTTTAAACTCTGGCTTTTCACAGCGGATCTATGCTGAAGGGCAGAAGACGGTATGAATGCCTCTTTACAGTAGCTGCGAGAAACAGAACAGAGAAGTCATCTTAGAAGGGGCTTCCAATGCTGTATCGTTAAGCCCTTGCCCATGATAAACAACAGTACATGCTCCTGGCACCCTGCAGGCACAGACCGCCCTCCTTGCACTTCTCCCACAGTCCCTGCCGGCTGCCTGCCTCGCTTCTCCTTTTGCCTCGGGGATTTCATGCCCAGGGCGGCAGTTCCTCGTCCTGGGCAAGCCTGCCTGCTGCCAGCGGCGGCGGGACTGAAATCTCCATCTCGCCACCGAGACGTCGCCATGGCCAAGGGCAAGACGCCACGGCCAACTCGCCAGGGTGCCGGTACCCGGAGGGTTCAGCACCGCAGACAGCCCCACCCTGGTCCGGGACAAGCGACAGCAGCACGGCGGACAGCTCTCCCAAGCACTGGGATAGGCGTGGGTTCAGAGCCGCGGACAGCTCCGCTGTGCTCCCCTCCGTGAGCTTCAGCACCGCAGACAGCTGCACCGATCCTGCTCCTCTTGTCCTCTGCCTCCGCCCTCCCCGCGGGCAGAGCCCTTCTCCTGCACCCCACGATGTAAAGGCCGTTTCCACTGGCTTCCTTACAACTTCATCCCTCTGACCCGAAAGACCCTGCACCAGAGACCCCCAGAGCAGTCTGTCGGAAGAGAGCAGCTTTGAACCACCCGACCTGATGCACTGCACTTTCTCAGACGCGTTGCCGCCTTTAACAATCACCTACACAATGTGCCTTTAGAAGACACCCCAGACTTCTGTTTCTGGCCACGCTTCTTGCACCTCACTGCAGGAGACACCTAGACCGGCACCCTTCCCTCCACAGACAGCATTGCCCAACACGGCTCTCCACTCACACACAGATCCTGAGGGCAGCGAAAAAAAATAAAGAGAGGGACAAAAAGAAAATAACCTCTCTCCTTTTAGCAGTAGTTTAATGTTACTCTTACTAATACTATTTAGGAGCCTGTCTGTCAGCACAAATCACTCGAATATGTTAAAGTGTGCCCTTTGCTTTCGGCCTCAGCGCTTCTGGGGACCAGAGAAGCGGCTCCAGACATCTGCCGCCTCCAAAGCCAGGAAAGTGAAATTAAGCTGGTCAAGTACGGAGGGGAAAGTGCCCGAGCGCAGCCCCAGCGGCTCTCCGCTGTCCCGCAGCGACACCTAGAGCCCAGCACGCCGCCGGCAAGGGCCCCGTGTCCTCAGCCACGCCGGGGATGGGCCACGGGTGGGTGCAGGCAACCGGGCGCGGGGACGCATCCTCTCCCGCAGTTGTCCAGGGCCAAGGAGGAGCAGCACCGACGCCGTTGCCGGGGAGCCGGTCACAAGGAAGAGTTAATTCAGGGTCCTGTCACTGCCGGACGCTGGGCACTGCCAGGGTGACAATCAGCTCAGGGAGGTTTAGGTCAATTTGCCTCTTCGCTGACCAAAGTGTACTTGGCACTGGCTCTACAGACCATGAGGGTTCTTTATGAAGGGGCAGGGTAAACGATAAGGAATTAAAACTCGAGAAAGTTTGCCTGTGAACACAGCTCCCTCCGACTGAGGCAGACCTGCTGTCTCGGCTTGAAGCATTGCCTTCCCCGGGAAGCTCCCAGAGCCAGAGCCGAACCCTGCCGCAAAGCTCCCGCGTCCCAGCCGAGCAAGAAGTATTTTTAACTGACACAACCATTATTCCCAACTGCAGCCATTTGCCTCCCCTTGTGTCTGGTTCCACAGAGGCAAAACACACTCAAATCCCTCTGCAAACCTCGCATCACCCAGCGAGGGGCAACCACCCGGTTTGATTTATCAACGAGCCTCCTTCGTCTCCCTCGCTCTCCAAATCTCTCTTCAGCCCCCCCGACCCTGGCTCTCACACGAAAGAATCAGTCGCGATCGACCCAAGCCGGTTTAACTCCATCAGGCGCAGCAGAGAGCCGCGGGCCTGGATGAGTCACTCGTTACTACGGCAATATGCAGATGCACCCTTTGAAGTCGCTGCTCTCGGAGGCAGCGCGGGAGCGAAAGGTGCGCGGCCCGAGTTTGCGACTTCACCGCAGGGGCTCGCCCGGGGGCCGCGGGGAGGGAAGAGAGGTTTAGAAACAGCTGCTCAGGGGTTAAAAAGTTTCCCCGCTGCTAGGCTGGGGGGAGGCTGGCGGGAAGGCAAGGAGGGAGGGGCAAGGTGAAGACTTTTGCCCCAGGGAGTCTTAAAGAGTAAAACATGGAATAACCGTAAAAGCAGAAAAAACGAAAGGCGGAGGAAAGCCTTGTGCCTCGCTTGGAGGAAGACAACAGGAGCATGCACTTGCTGTTTCCAAACGTGCTGATCCGCTCCCCTCAGCCCTGCTCCGCGGGCAGCGCAGAGCCACGCAAGGAGCCAGGTAACGGGGAGAGGAACGAGGGCAGCGCAGAGATGGCCGAGTCCTGGCTCCGCTCCGTGCGGACTCTATCCCGTCCTGTCCCCGGCACCTCGAGGGAAGAAGCGAGTGCAAAGACCCGCTTGGAAGAGCAGAAAAACCGCAAGAAATCAACGCCAGCCTAGAGGGGCACACGGGCATCCGACAGGACGAGGGGGTGGGGGGCGAAGGAGGAGGGGGGCACCCAAAACCCAGCCCAACGCGAAAGGCAAGGCGCTTACATCCTCCTCCTCGCAGTCACTTCGCGGCTGGTACTGGAACCGGGGCCGGCTGCTTTCCTGTTGCAATGGACGCGAGGTCTTGCCGGCAGCTCCGTCCTCCTCGCTGCTCTGGGCGCCCAGGAGGTGACTCGCTTCGGGAGGAACCGGGAAAGAGCGGGAGGTGTTGATCTTCCCGCTGAACCGCTGGTACAGTGAAGCCATGAAGTCAATCCGCGGGAAACGAGGGGGAGGGAGGGAAAGAGAGATGCTTCTCCCTCTCTTTTTTTCTCCCTCTCTTCTCTTTTGGCTACAGCATGCTACAAGCGGATGAGGCTCAGTCCCACATCAGAGGAAGGGAGAGCGAGGGATCCTGCTTGCCGCTCCTCCGCACCAGCACCAGGAGAGAAGGGGAAGGGGGGGGGGAGTGAGGGGAAATCGAGAGAGCAGACGGGGGGAGTGGTGGGGGGAGAGGAAAGAAGATAGATAAATAAATAATAAAACGCAATCGAGCCGTAACACCGCAGGCCGCGGGAATGCTGCACCATCCAGTGCTGGGAAGGAAAAAAAATAAGGGGGAAAAAAACCCACAAACACACACAAAAAAAAAAAGACCAAAAAACCCAAAAAGACCCAAAACACTCCACGAAGACGTACCCCCGATAATGGCGCCTGAGTGGATCAGCATTAAATGTGCTTTGGGGGTGTGTATGTGTGTTTGGAAAAGCAGGGGAGGGGGAAATGGAAGCAGGGAAGGGGGTGTAGCTCAGTCGCTGGCTGTCAGCGGCTCCCCAGGCAGAGGTGGAGGAGCAGTCGCCTCCGAGGTCGCATACCAACAGTGTGCACAAGCGAGAGCAGAGTGACAGAGTGTGTGAGACGGAGTGGAAGCGGCTGGGAAACCTCATTCAAAGCACGTTGCTCTTCTGGGGAGGGAGGGCTCTTCCACAATCATCTTTTCTGTGCCTCCTTTTTTTGTCTTCCCAGTATTTTTTTTTTTTCCCGGGGGCAAAACTTAAAATTTAAGAGAAAAAAAAAAATAAGGAGAAGAAGAAGAAAAAAAAACAGACACCTGATCGTCAGCCGGGAGAAAGAGAGGTGGGGAGGGGAAAGGAGAGGCGGGGAGGAGGGAGGCGGGACCGGCACTGGAGGGGTGCCTGGATGCCGGTGTGCTCGGAGCGGCTTGGTCTCGGGGAAGGGGCAGGAGGAGGGAGGGCGAAGCCTCTTCGCCGCCCTGCCCTGCCCCAGCCGGCCGCGGGCACGCCTCTGCCCGGCCAGCGGGGAAGTGCCCGGTCCTCCGCCCCCTGCCCATCCTTCTCCTCCGTCTCCTGCCTCCTCGTGGCCGGGGAGAAGGGAAGGGGTTCCGGGTTTTCGGAGACGGGTGCTGTGGCTTTTCAAAAGAATCCGGTAAATTGTCTCTCTTGTTATTTTTGTATTAATTCATTTTTGCTGCATTAAAACGTGCTCCAGCGCCCCTCCGTGGAAATCCGCCCGAAGTGGCTCCCGCTAGCACCGGCCGGGGATAAACAAACGCGGTCTCGGCGCCGGGGGTGGCCGGCTGGGAAGGGTTGAGGCCGAAGCAAGAGCCGGTCCGGGAACCGTGCCCGGGGCCCACCCGCCACCCTTGAGTGGCCTTTGCCCATTGGGCTTGGGGGGGCTGCGCTACCTCGGCCCAGAGACCCGCGGCCGTTAATTCCCGCTCCCGGGGGAGAACACGGACTTGCGTTCGGGGAGGCACCGGGGTAGGTGCTAGCGGGTGACCAGCCGCTCCCATCAGAGCTGTACTGGGACAGGAGGGGACGATTCGTGTTGCTTCAGCATCAAGCTCCGGGGTTTCCATAGCAACAGATGCTTAGGTTTAAAGGAGAGTGATAGACTTGCTGTCCCCTTCTCTGTTCCCCGAAACTGTCCTCTTCTTTGACCTCTAAGTTTGCCAGGGCTCTTGGGATTACCTGGCATCATCTTAAGGGAAACACACCAAACGTATCAGAGATTTTCTGTTCCCATTGAGGGACATGCTGCTGAAGAGCTCACAAACTTGATTCTACTTTAGAAAGTGGATTTGATGCGCTGAGATATTTCTAATCACAGTTCTTGCTTGAAGCCTTGTCTGTTAAGAAAATGCTATCTTTGATATATATAATTCCATCAGTCTTTAAAAACAAACAAACAAACCCACACCTCAACAGATCATGCATATGATATTCTAACGTGCAGCTATCCTCCACCCCATGATTTCAACAACTCTCTGATCAAAAATCTCCTCATATTTGAATAGTTTCATCTGCTGCTTTTTATTTGTGTCTTCAAAGTCAGGGATGAAAAGTCATAACTCTGAGATGAAAAGGGAACCTTATCAAGACAGAAAACAAAAACTACTGCTCTGCCTCCTTCCTGAAGGAACTTGAAAGAAGGAATCATTTTGATCTTCACAACTGAGATGCTGACATTTAATCACAAAACGAGATGAGCACACCATGTGCTGAAGCAAAGGTCTATATTCTAAGCCACAGCAACACAGATCATAACAGAGGTAACTTTCCAGAAGCCACCTGGACCACTCCTAAGTCATGTCCTGGACACAACTGACCACACAGAACCAAAACTCCAGACAGTTAGCTTAGCTAAATTCAGTCTGGAACTGCATTGAGAGTGACCTCATGATTGTTTGGAATTAGTGAAAACTAGCTCTGAAAAAAAATAATGTATAAAAGGAAGAAAATAATGAAATTAAAGAAATAATACCGTTTTGACTGCTAAGAAAAACTAGGTGTGCTGGTTTGAGGCTAACTGGACTATTTTAATGAGAGAAATTCATAGAATCATAGAATCAGTCAGGGTTGGAAGGGAACACAAGCATCATCTAGTTCCAACCCCGCTGCCATGGGTTGGGACTCCCTTCCCTAGATCAGGCTGGCCAGAGAAAATAGATGATAGGCTGTGAAAAGGAAACAATGGTGATGTCTACTTCACTCATAGGCTTGCTGAGCTGTATGAAAACAAGGACACAAACACAGGTAATACAGAGCATGTGTGTCTGTCTGTCGGAGTCTGCGTTTCTCCCTGGCTTCTCCCGTGTATCTAATACTTCTGCTTCTAACCCCCCTTGCCAATCCTCCAAACTCACCTTGCATGTGAGGCAGACTCTGGGGTAAGGTAGAGGGGTGGAAAGAAGGTGAAAGGGTGGTTGGGAACCCTTCCTGAAGACTCTGGTTTCTGGAAAGGGTGTTGCTTTTCTGTATTACTTTTAACTTGTATATTGCTGTCCATGGCTGTAAATATTTGTAATATATATTGTAACTCTCTGCTTGTCTGTGGTGCTAAGCTGTGAATATAAAGCTTCATTCCTTAACTTCCAGCTGGCTGAGTCTAGTCTGGGTGATTTCATAAGGGGGGGGGGGTGCAGGTAACTCCCAAATCATCACATTAGGGTACAAAGGAATAATCAAAGAAAGCCATCAAAAAAACCAAAACCACAGCGCAGAAAAAAAATCCACCAAAGATTAAAAGTCTGATTTAAAAAGTCTCAGGGAAAGCACAGGGATAAACAAAGAATTTGCTCATTTCAAAACTGAAAGAACCACCAAGAATGAATTCAGTTCCAAATACACTCAGTTTGTGGCTTTAATCCTTAGGAACCAAGACTTCACATAATCAGGTTTGTCCAGTGATGCACACGCACATTGTGCATGTGTGTGTGTGCACAACTCCACGGAATATTTTATTCAGGGAACACAAAATTGCAATGTCAAATACTTCTAAAGCTCAGTGAAAACCAACCAGCCAAATGGTCCTCATCCACCAAAAAACCCTGATCATGCAGCTTCAGGATGTGATTCATTTGCCCTGAAATAAATAATTACAGCTATTTAAAGGCCTCCCGGATTCCAGCTCTACTCCATGACAGACCAACAATGACAGAAGCAGAATCACGTCATGCTCTGGGTGTCACAGTGGGCAAAGGGAGATGGTTTGCACCAGTTAGGAACTGCAAGGTACATTTCTGTAGCCACAGTGAGAGTGACCTTGTGTAGAAGGGCTGAGCAGGCAGCTGGAGGCAGAAATGTCTTGCATACTCACCTGCACTAAGATTCGCCAGAGTCGGTTTGTTGATGCCGTTATTGAAAGCAGGAGGATTTTTCTGAGTCACAGGGGACCTAAATGATCTTATCAGGGGCTATGGAGAGCACTTCAGTCTGCCTGTGCACAAGCTAGCTCATAAAGTAGCCTGTTCCCTACAAGCTCATATTAGGGAAGCCCTGTCTGCCTCTCAAGGAGGGACACAACCCAGTGCTCCTGAGTCACAGCTCAGTGCTGGAAAACCCTCCACTCTCTGCTTGCAATCCCATGGTTAATTTGCTGTTCACCCGTGTGAGGCTTGAAGCCCAGAGTCCTCTACAATGTCTCAATTCTATGATCAGATTCTGTCATACAGTATGCACAGCAACAGGGCACAGAAAACAGGATAGAGTCAAATGAAAGGCATCACTGAGACATGACAGCAAAGTGGCAATAAACAAACACTGCTATCAGTAACCAGCGTTTCATCACAGCAAAAGACCTTCTCAGCCTACAGCAAGCTTTAAGGCAAAAAAAGCAACTTGCACTACCAGATATATTTAAAGAGGCAAAATATTTCAGAAATACAAATGTAAGATTTTTGTCTTTAAACACACATGTAAGAAAGATCCTTTCCTTAAATCCTGCAAACAGATCCCAAGATAAAAATCAAGGCATTTCAAAACAGTGTCCCTCCAGCATCTCTTAGTCGTATATTTAATTCAGTACCCAAAGTTTCACAAGAAGGTGACATTTCCATCCAAATAAAGTGTGCTAGCTTCAGATATTTCCCCTGCAGCAGCCAAGTAATTATGTTTCACTGACATTTTTTAAGCATACAGATAAAAATGACACTTGGTTTTTCCATGCTGCATAAATAAACAGCATCCTTGCATTTCGCTGCTACTAATTCAACACCACCAAAGGCAGGTCAAACTCAAGCCCTACTGCCTTTAAAACTATACATCAAAGATTCCTTTTTTGGACAAGACTTGTCAGTGGAACACTGGCAAAGAAACCAGCCAGTAATATTTCTCTTAGATTTACTCCCCTCTGTCATGGAATTCATGCATTGTTATTCATGTTCCATTCTGCTGTTCTGACTAAGCAATTTATGTTTGCCTAAACTTTGAGCTTGTCACCTAAATAATACAGAGTTGGTTGCAGAGCTAAACATGTTTCTGTTTTTTCATGTGGTGACAGTTCCAAGCAGCTGATTAGGGATTTTTTTTTTTATCTAAACCCTAATTTTTTTTCAATAAATCCCCCCCCCCCCCCCCCCCCCCCCTATCATTATTTAAATCATACAATCATACAAAGTCAGGGGCTGGAAGGGACCTCGAAAGATCATCTGGTCCAGCCTTCCTGCATTTTTCTTTTCCAATGAACTGCTAAGTTCTTAAAATTCCTTGTTATCTTTCCACATTACTCCACAACCCCCAAATTAATATTTGCTCTTCTAACAGCTGTAGTTAATAGAATCCCTTTAATTTTTTTTATAATAGCAACTCAACAGCTGTAGTTAATAGAATCCCTCTGATTTTTTTTTATAACAGCAACTCTCCAGGATCTGCAGAAACAAAGATACACTTCTAAAACTCCTATTCCTATTGTTAGCCGAGATAAAAACGTCCAGCTCATGAATCTCCTGTGGCCCCAGGGTTACACCACCCGTACATCTGCTGCCTGGTGTCATCTAAAACCCCAATAAACCCAAAAGAGAACAGAAATCCTCTTTCCTATGTCAAATGCACCGATTCAGCAGCCCCTCAGGATAGACTTGATCGTTCACTTTGATCTAATGTGTGCATTGGGGGGAGTATAACCATTGTGTCAAGACAGAGACAGTAGAGCTGCTGAAGACTGAGGGGTATTATATCCTGTGGAATTGGTACGCCAACCTGTTCGCTTTCTTGTGCCATTATTTGTGCCAGCAGCCTCTCAGAGCAGATTCTGTACAAGTGCAGCATTGGACAGTGAGTGAGCACGGGACCAAGAGAGGCATATTTCTCTCTGGCATCACACATATTACTGAAGAAAAAAAAAAAAAAAACAAAAAGAAATCTTGCAGGCATCACCATGATTCAAAGAAACCCAAACTTCTAAACAAACAAGCTGGCTTTCCCAGCTGGACTGAGAGAGGCATCAGAAAAATTAGTTTTCTGGGCATTGCAAGAATGAGTCAATCTTCCATAACAGCTGAATGAAGGCTTCTTGAAGGAAAGGAAAACAGTGATACTGAGATACTGGAATAATAGGCAAAGGAGACAAGTTTGCTGAGAAGGAAAGAAAACAGTCTGAACAAAAAGTTTCTTATGGGGAAGAAATGAACCCAGAGGAAGTAGTGAATAAATAAGTAAATAAATAAATAAATAATAGAAGAGGCAGGGACTCGGTGAAGTATCAGGAGAGTTGAGAGAGAAAGGAGATGAAGGCAAGTGAGGTGAAAAAGGCAGGGAAGAAATGGACCCAAAACTGTCAGAGATGGAAAGCACCAACATGCTTGGAGAGAGGGGAGACAGGCTGGAGTGGTACAAGGTTAATTGGAGCCACACAAGGGGAAGATTTTCAAAGCCAAGGAGGTCAGCAGCTTCAGAAGGCACTTCCCACACTTGGTGGATAAATGCTCACTCAGTGGTCAGCAGACAGGTGATTTTATCACCCCAGTCTTGATACACACCTAGGTCTAATTAAATGAAATCAAGAATACAGAACTAAACACCAGCAAGTACTTCTCAGCAGTCTGAGCAGGACTGTTCCCAAAGGAAATGTGTGAAAGTCCTAATGCTGAGGACATTTATAAATAGCCTGTATGAAGCACTGGAAATTGTGCTGTAAGGCATAATCCTGCCAACTGGCAAAAGGATAGACCACATGACCAAGAAGGTCTTCCCCACATAATTTCTGATGATTTTGCAACCGGCACAGGAGTGATTGAAGGCAGGAAAAAACAACACAGATGACAGCACTCAGGAACAACAGCGGTGCAATTTTGCTGCCTGAAAACTGCAAAGCCCAAGCAAAAGGAGGTGCAGGAGCACATGTGTTTGTACAGCTGTAGACCACATGAGGTCCTGGCCTACTGCTGTACCCAGTAGTGCCACACGTGTCAACAGGAATTTGCACTGAAGACTGTCCTTATTGTCATAATTAATGTTCTGTATTTGGAAGCTTTAGCTGAGAGAAGTTAGGATGAGATCCCAATTCCATGTCTTCAAGAGAAGCCAGGAAGTTAAGCACTAGAGTTACAGGCAAATATTTTTTCCCATGGATGCCAGGAGCTGTTGGCAGCCATGTAAGACTTGGCTAGTGCTGCTGAACTGTTCTCCACTATGTGTGTTCTTCTCTGCTTTGTACCCTGCCAGTATTTGATGCTCAAGTCAGATAAGCCATGACAACAACCAGTTTGCCTGATTAATATGATCTCTCATGGGGCTTTTCAGCAAGAAGAGGAAATAAATTCTTGTTCAGAAAAGCAAAGGAGGCTGTTTCAGGTCTGTTGGAAAGGCAATCATCTTGTACTGGCACTTCAGTCAGCTACTTCAGTTGGACTCTGTCTTGAGGCAAGAGATTATGCTCAGCTCTGTATGCAAGAGGGACGTGCAAGGCTCCTGCTCCACCCTAAGTGTCTGAGCCACAACTGCACATTCTTAACTGTCCACACTGAGAGGAGCAGATGTGATTTCTCTCTCCCTCAGCACTATAAAACTGGTGGCATACAGAAGCAACATACCTTGGAGAAACTCTGAATTTCCACTTGCTGAAAAGAACTTGCTCATGCAGAGCCTTAGAGAAAGAGAAGGGATTTAACCAGTCAGCATTCCAAATGCATGCCACCGACTTCAAAGGGAGCAGACGAGATGAAGTAGTTTCATTTAAAGGCTTCTTTATAACATAGAGGCTTTCTTTAAACAACTCTGTGACTCCTTGGACTGGCTGTCACTAAATTGACAGCTTTCATGTCGCTTGTAAGGGAGCTAAAAACTAGATTTCATAAAAGACCCAGGGGATAAAATGACACAATTTTAGGTTTTGGAACCCTACAGCTGAAGGAAAACTCTAGGGAGAATATGAATATGCAGAGAAAAAAAAAGCATAGAGAGATGGACATCTAAAAAAGGCTAACTGCCATCAAGATAACAAAAATATCCTCCTACTCCTTTGCTCTCCTGGCCCTGCCAAACACACATTTCTTCATCCAATTTGGCACAGCTTCAGCATGTTTAAATATTCTTCACTTGTAGCCTTTTACAAAGAAAGGAGCAATGATGGAGGTCTATAAAATAACCTACCTTGTGAGAGAGCACGTTGGGTATTCTCTAGGAACAAATACTGCACCTGGAAATCCTGGAGACTGCAGGTACAATTCTGCCTCCCACTAGAACTACAGACAGGTGAGGAGTTGTCTTGAGATGTCATTTTAGGGCAGGTTTGAACGCACAGAACTGCCCCTGTAGGTATTTCAGAAAGTTTTAGGCTAAACAGAAAAGCATCTAATGAATTCCAGTCCCTTGGAGGTAAGTGGGCTATAAGCAGGGACTCAGTGGAACAGCTCTAGATTAGCTGTCTGAAGTCCCCTGAAATGCTCTAAAAGTAAAGAATGCCTTGTTGTATTGGGCACTAATTTGAATTGGTAGCTGCTTGAGCTGTGTCACTGTCAGTGCTGGTGCCTGCTCTTTTCTGCCTGTTTGTCTTCATAGGCTGATTAGAAAAAAAGCCTACCAGTTCATTTCTAGTTTCCTAAGTGCAAATTACCCCATCCATCCAATTCACCTGTCTTAGTAACACAAGGCCTAAAACGACTCAGGCTCTGGGAAGCTATTCCAAAGGTTTGTTAATGCTTTCAGTCAATTGTCACTACGGAACAGCAAATGCACAGGATTATAAATGCCTGTCCAAGCAGAGTGTTCGTTTTTCAAGAGGTGAGAAACACAAGAGACAAGAATGGAATACAGAGAGATGAATAAATTGTGGGTTTAATGATTTAACAGAGGTGTAGGAGCACAGTTATTTAGGATCAAACAAGCCAACCAAAGAGATATTTCCATTTTAAATGCCTCTTAAGATGTGCCTTGATTTAATTCCTCAACATATGTGCTTCCTTGTAACCTTAACATACACTTTCAAACCACGTCAAACAGAAGCACTAAGGCCAGATTTGCAAAGGCATTTGGCAATGTGAGGTACTGGAATTATCAGAATCAGATCAGTGATGACATAATCTGTACAAACTGCTGCTTTGGAAAATTCCAGGAGATATTCACAAGCATATTGACACATTCACTGGATGTACCTAAATTTAAGGGCATTTGATTTCTCATTACTAGTTAAGGCAATATAGATCTTATTGGATGCTGAGCAATACCCTTAAAAGACAAACCCACAGCATTGTGAAACAAAGATATGCATATTTCTAGCCCATCCTGACTTAGGGATATATCTTTAGATATGTTTACTTGCCTATGCCAAGGAGTCATAAAAACATGCCAAGCAAACCAAACAAAGTCTGAAAACTACCTTTAGGGTGTTCAATAATTTCACCACAGAGCCAAAAGCAATCCAATACCCCACTAGGCAGGAAAATGCAAGCTGCTTCATCGTGATCTGAATAGCACAGCAACAAAGGCAATCCTGTGAAATCTTGACTGTAACTGATAATTTCAGCTCTCTGAAAGAAGTCTGATTTGCTCTTCCAGAGAAAAAGAATCTAATTCCCTCCAAGTTATGCAGGCACACAGCAGCATTCAGATCCTTTTGTTCCTCTCCACAAAGAAGGCAAGCAGCAACTACGCAGCTAAAAATGTCACAACAGGACTCTAAGAGCCAACCTTTGAGTCCATCACTGGTTCTGCAATGATGACATCAACAACATTTGAGTAACATGAGGATGATGAGGGGACTGAAGCACTGCCTGTTGAGGAGAGGCTGAGAGACTTGGGGCTGCTTAGTCTGGAGAAGAGAAGACTGAGAGGGGATTTAATCAATGTCTATAACTATCTGAGGGCTGGGGGTCAGGAGTGGAGGCACGGGCTTTGCTCACTTGCTCCCTGGGGTAGGACAAGGAGCAATGGATGGAAGATGCAGCACAGGAGGTTCCAGCTCAAAACAAGGGGGAAGTTCTTTTCTGGAAGGGTCCCAGAGCACTGGCACAGGCTCCCCCAGAGAGGTTGTGGAGTCTCCTTCTCTGAAGACTTTCAAGGTCTGTCTGGATGTATTCCTGGGTGCCCTGAGCTAGATTGTCTGGTCCTGCTCTGGCAGGGGGGGTTGAACTCAATGATCTCTTTGAGTCCCTTCCAACCCCTGACATCCTGTGAGCCTGTGTGACGCCGTGAACAGAGCCAGGGCTGTGTTTTGTAAAAGCACCAGCACTGAAAGCAACTGTGGAAAGATGAAGACATCTTGACTTAAGGCAGTAACAATTTCCTATGAAGCACTCCTTGCTACAAGAGCTGATGCCTCCCCTGCAGGAACAGTACTGGCAGCGAGGAAACAGAACAAGCACCACAATTTATCTGGAATTTAAGGTTCTGGATGATCATTAAATTGCTTCTCAACACTACATCTTCAACGATTCCATATAAATAACTGCACTAAAACCTTCTTCAATTTCATGAGACCAAGCAAAGTTTACCATTTTTCTGTGAGAATTGTTTATTTTAGCCATTAGTCACCAATTTAAAAGTGTCTTTGCCTATCCAGTAACTCAGTAAACCAGAATTCACTACTGATTCTGGGGATAATACATTTCTTGACACCATCCTTTACTGAGAAAAGACTATCCCCATTCAAAGGAGCATGCCCTTGTGTTGGTATTACTTGCTATCTTTGAAAGTGGATGACACCTCAGAATCGATTAGCATGGCCTAGTTGTGTCACCCAGAAACATACAGGTCCTTCAAGACAAAGCACACACAGCACTGACATTTGCAGCACATTATGACAAATGAAGGTAACAGCTTGTTAGAGGTGGGAACATTTCCTGGATAAACAGGCATGACATAACCAGAAAGTGGGACAGCCATCCCTCAACATGAGCCTGCAGTGTGAGTGAAGCACAGACAGCAACCCTGTGCTGGGCTGCAGCAAGAGCAGTGTGGGCAGCAGGGCAAGGGAGGGGATTCTGCCCTTTGGCTCTGCTCAGACCCCATCTGCAGTCCTAGGTGCAGTTCTGCAGCCCCCAACACAAGCAGGACATGGAAGTGTTTGAGACAGTGCAGAGGAGACCACCAAGATGCTGAGAGGGCTGCAGCAGCTCTGCTATGAGGACAGGCTACGAGAGCAGGAGAAGAGAAGGCTTTGAGGAGACCTTGGAGTGGCCTTCCAGTATCTGAAGGGGGCTACAGGAAGGCTGGGGAGGGACTACTGACAAGGTCCTGTAATGACAGGACGAGGAGGAATGGGTTTAAAGTGGCAGAGGGGAGATTGAAAGTGGATGTTAGGAAAGGGTTGTTTGCAGTGAGGGTGGTGAGACACTGGCACAGGTTGCCCAGGGAGGTTGTGGCTGCTCCCTGCCTGGAGGTGTTCAAGGCCAGGTTGGGTGAGACCTTGAGTGACCTGTTCTAGTGGGAGGTGTCCCTGCCTGTGGAGTGTATGACCCAGGGCCGAGGGGCTCCTGTTCTCCTGGCTGCCTCTTGGTTGGGATTCTGACGCTGAGCTTCATGGCTTTTCCTGGCTGCCTCCATCGCAGGCAATTCTCTAACCAGGCCACCTAGTTTAAGAGAGAGCAGGAGCCGCGGGTCCTGCCACCTCGCCGGCCCCACATGTGCCCCAAAATACTCTGAAGTAGGTTTGTGGGTCAGGCGCAGTGTGGGCTGCCAGCACATCCCAGCTTAGCACCGCAGGCATGGCAGGAGAGCTCTGATTGCATCTTGCTGCTTATTTTAGGAGCAGCCTAAGGCAAGTTTACAAAGTAATCTCTCTCTTTTGTGTTACTGATAGTGCTTTTCCACAGGAAAAAAAACTAAAAGAGCTACTGCTACGTTCACAGTGCGGTTCCTAAGCTGTCGGGAAGCCTTTAAGATGAGAGCACAGACATTATATTTAATATGCCCCATCACACATGATTTTTGGCTATTATCTAGTTCGGATTAGAAAATAGTTGTCATTTCTTTATCAGATCCCTTTGGAAGCTGACTACTGTTGGACCCTGCCCTCTGCTGACATGCTTCTCTTGTGAACACAATGCAGTCTGTTATATAGATGACAACCTAAATGGCAAGCTTCAAATGAGAGGAGTCTTTTATGGGAAGAGAGGCAAAAAGAAAAAGGAAAGATGCGAGGACAAAGCCTAAAATGCTCATGATTCCTATCTCCTATGTCAAACAACTGGGAGAGAGGACAAAAAGAGAACCTAGGAAATAGCAGGGTTTCTTAACATTTAAATATCAGGATTCCTTAACAATTAAAGGTTTTCTTCACCAATTAAATGTCTTGGCAATCTGAATATAATTGATTTTCACCTGGAGCAGCTTCTGTCCTTCATATGTAAGATAGTTTTGTTTATTGAGGAGTCACCATCCCTGGAGGTGTTCCAGCAAAGCCTGGCTGGGGCACTTGGTGCCATGGTCTGGTTGCTTGGCTAGGGCTGGGGGATAGGTTGGACTGGCTGAGCTTGGAGGTCTCTTCCAACCTGGTTGCTATATGAGTCCATGATTGTGTCAAGCCTGTTGTCTGCATTCAGTACAGAAGAGATGCTGGCTCTGCTAGAAGTTTCAGTAGTAAACAAGCAGCTGTGCTGTTCTGCTGACCTACAGCATTAGCACACACTGCACAAAGCAGCACTGGTGGCGAGGAAGCACTTCGACTCCCACCAGCCTATGCCCTCCGCCCAGCACATGCTGTTAGACGTGACAAAAGGCTAAGTATTTTTATACCTGTTTTCACTTAAGGCCCTTAGAGTGGAGATAACATCCATTAGGACTTACAGTAAAGTTCTGAAATAAAACTCCTGTTGGTGTTTTACAGATGAGACTAGTGGAGTTAAGTGATTTGTTCATGCAGGTCTGTACCGGGGGTAGGGGAGTGCACAGATTCATCCCATGGCCATTTATCCTCCAACAATTCTCTCTACATCAAGTACTAGGAAAGATCAGCAGAATTAGGAGGAGGGGGAGCATCAGGACAAATGTTGCTTACTAATTGTGGAAGCAAGGAGCCCCAAAATATGGCCACTCTGGCATTTTTTTTTCCCTTCAGCTAACATGATACAAAAAGTTGAAGTCAGAGAACTACACCACTACTCAAGGTAGTAAAACTTCCTTGAGAAACAACATTCTTCTTATGTCACTACTAAAGATGTCACTGGTGTGTGTTCACTCAAGCAATGGTGTTTCTTATGCCACTGCTGTGTCGTGTTTGTGGCTTCAGTCATGACCCTAAAGCGCTGGGTTTGCTTTTTGTAGGGTTCTCAGGTTATTTATTCCAGCCCAGCTGATAGAAAAGGCAGAGTTACTGCAGGCACAGAGAATGCTTTATGCTCTCTATAAAATCATTTGACAATCCAAGGAAAACTTCCCTGAGACTGTGGTTCAGATTCCAATGTGATTAATTGTACTCAGTGAGAGCTTTACTTGAGTAAGGACTGCAACGTCTGACTATATCTGAGCAGGTTAACCCAAACCATTAAAATTATTCATAACCATAGGGAAAAAAAACAACATTTTAAAACCCACTGTAAATCCAGATCAACATCACCACTTGAGGGTGCTGCAGTAGTTCTTAAATATTAACTCAAAGATGTGCTACCAGGCAGGTATTGTACACAGAGCTACGCAGCAATGATTCACCTAATTGCTTCCATGAAGGCACTCGGAACATTCAGAGCTAAATCCTCAAACAAACCCTACAGCTGAACAGGAGATCATCTGCTTAAATCCTAAAACTTGCCTAGATAACTAAGGTGATGCAAGAGGATTCTCCTTAAAAAGAGACAGAAAAACAGTAGAACAAAAGGACTCTCAATTATGCAAGCACATGAATTTCCAGCTTCAAAAACTTCATTACGAGTACAAACTCCCAGCTCTGCACACAGATTTGCTTTGACTGTACCATGAGCAAATGTTTTCCCAGGCATAGCAAATTGATTTGGCTATAAACTGTTACAGGATTATACTCCATCTGAATAGTCTTCACTACAGGAAACACACAGAACTAGTCTCTGCAGGACATACATATTGAATCATAGAATCAACCAGGTTGGAAGAGACCTCCAAGCTCATCCAGTCCAACCTAGCACCCAGCCCTAGACAAGCAACCAGACCATGCCACTAAGTGCCCCAGGTTTGGCTTCAACACCTCCAGGCATGGCAACTCCACCACCTCCCTGGGCAGCCCATTCCAATGCCAATCACTCTCTCTGACAACAACTTCCTCCTCACATCCAGCCTCGACCTCCCCCAGCACAACTTGAGACTGTGTTCCCTTGTTCTGTTGCTGCTTGCCTGGCAGAAGAGACCAACCCCATCTGGCTAACCTCCCTTCAGGTAGAGGGAGCTAGGAGTGTGCAGCCTGGAGGAGGTTCAGGGCCGACCTCATTGCTCTCTACAACTACTTGAAGGGAGGTTGTTTCCAAGTGGGGTTGGGCTCTGCACCCAGGCAACCAGCAACAGAACAGGAGGGGACAGCCTCAAGCAGTGCCAGGTTCAGGCTGGATGTTAGAAAGAAGTTCTTCACAGCAAGAGTGATTGGCATTGGAATAGGCTGCCCAGGGAGGCGGTGGATTCCCCGTCCCTGGAAGTGTTGAGGAGGCTGGATGAGGCACTTAGTGCCATGGTTTAGTTAATTAGAAGGGTTAGGTGATAGGTTGGACTCACTCTCAGAGGTCTTTTCCAACCTGGTTAATTCTGTGATTTCGTAAATGAACAACTTTCTGCAATATATATGCACAGCTCAGCAGATGCTTGCACTCACTTTTCCAGCTAAAGATGACAGAGAAAAAACAATGAGACGAGGGTGAAAGCACCAGGAAGATGTGTGCACAAGCCAAAAAATCATTTTGGGGTATTATTTTACTAGCTACACACTTCTTCTTTGGCTTTAGCCTTCCAAAAAACAGGACTCATTTGGCTTCTGTATTACAATACTCTGCATCTAAAAATAAAAGAGAGTAAAAGCTCCTGTGGATGCTTTACAGAGACAGGGGCAATCCCTGAGCCTATGGAGCAAAACATTATTGCATGAGGGCACCTGAAATTCAAGCCTGCTTCTCAATATTCCCTTTCTTTACAAACTGTGTTAGAAACAGGCAGACAGTCTTGGCATTGCAAGGGGTTTTCTGCAGCCTATTCATTCCTGCAGCACATTGTTCAACCAGTTATTTTTACATGTTCATTATGTTGCAGGCAGTGCCCTGATTATTCCTCTGAGAATGGTAACCTTTTCAACACCTTTATAAATGTCTTTACTTGTGATTAACATTAGCACAAGACCTACAAACGTCCCCATACCAAGGTTGCAAATACCAGAAGAGCAAGTCCAGTGAGCCAAAGAAAAGACAGGTGTCAATTACACAAGTTTGAGAACTGCTGTGAGGGCAGTTTTGAAAGACAAAAATAACAGAAGAAGGTAGAACACCATCTTGGCCTTGTTTAAAGCATAAGTCCATCTCACACGGGTTTATGCAGAGCTCCAGATAGGCCTGTACCTATGGGAAGAGTCAAACAGGCCACAGCCAAGTGTTCTGGACACTGGATGCACAGACACATCCAACAGGGAGGCTGTAGCCAGGTGGGGTTGGGCTCTTCTGCCAGGCAAGCAGCAACAGAACAAGGGGACACAGTCTCAAGTTGTGGCAGGGGAGGTCTAGGCTGGATGTTAGGAGGAAGTTGTTGGCAGAGAGAGTGATTGGCATTGGAATGGGCTGCCCAGGGAGATGGTGGAGTTGCCATCCCTGGAGGTGTT
Organism: Pogoniulus pusillus; assembly: GCF_015220805.1. Classification (NCBI taxonomy): domain Eukaryota; kingdom Metazoa; phylum Chordata; class Aves; order Piciformes; family Lybiidae; genus Pogoniulus; species Pogoniulus pusillus. The sequence goes on from NC_087286.1 coordinate 20,036,533, forward strand.
GAAGCCAAGCCTGGCTGGGGCACTTAGTGCCATGGTCTGGTTGGCCAGGGCTGGGTGGTAGGTTGGGCTGGATGATCATGGAGTTATCTTCCAACCTGGTTGATTCTACGATTCTATGACAGGAGCTCCTGATTATTGACTTGCTTATTTACTACATGGGAGATTATGGCTCCAGAAAAGTGATGCATTTACCTCCTGTTAACTTTAGTCAGACTAGGAATAAATTCTGGGCAAGATGCTTTGCTTCTGTTTAAGTTACCCCAGGACTAAAATGTGTGCATACTAACCTCCATCTACCCCAGAGGAGGCTGTGAAGATTAATGGTAGGAAAGTACCTGGATGCCAAGGACAGACATTTGTCCTACTTATGTCTCCATATGACAAACGATCAGGCTCTTTCATCTCTCAGAATATGGCTCCAGTTACTTTAAAATCCCTAGTCAAGCTAAGAGTTGTGAACTCAAGCAGAATAGCTGGAATCATTAACAAGCAGCGTCTAACACCAGGAGTGTGTTTCGCCGGGGAAAGGTCAGCATTAGAGATGTGAGACAGCCTTTTGCATTAGAGTAACTCCCATTGCCTTCTCTTCATCAGTCATGTACTTCCACAGCTCTCTGCTTGCTTTCTGTCATCTCCTTTAACAAAAAGGATTTATGTTCTGTGGGAAACAGCACCAAGGAAAAGGCATCTTTATGAACCCTGCCACTGCAACATCTTTTCTATTACATAACTTCTAGAGGCACTTAAGTGTTTTCCATAAATAATTCTATTATTTACTGCACCCTCCTACCTTATATTTCATTCTGTTTAATTCCACCAGCAAGGCTCTGGGTAACATCACTAATTTTCCTCCTGTAAATAACTGGTATCATAGCAAATGCCTGTAAGCACTCATTACAAATGAGGAATGCTTGTCACTCTCATCAAGCCACTGTGGTATGCTCTGCACAAATGTTTTTAAACCATTCCAATCTTTGGGCTGAACTATTTCATTCAGAGGAGCATGTGGCTGCTTTGTGTCAGTGTACACAGGAGATAGTGACAGCTGTGTAAACACTGAATTATGGCATACTGCAATCCATCCCCAACTTCTCCATAGAAGCATTTCAAAACATCCACCCTCCTACAGGCAGGTCTCCAGATCTGTGTTTGGTGCATAGCAGGTATCAGGAGCAGTGTGACCAGCAGGACAAGGGAGGTTCTTCTGCCCCTGTGCTCAGCACTGCTCAGGCCACACCTTGAGTGCTGTGTCCAGTTCTGGGCTCCTTCATTCAAGAGAGATGTTGAGGTGCTGGAAGGTGTCCAGAGAAGGGCAACAAGGCTCATGAAAGGCCTGGAGCACAGCCCTGTGAGGAGAGGCTGAGGGAGCTAGGGGGGGTTTAGCCTAGAGAAGAGGAGGCTCAGGGCAGACCTCATTGCTGTCTGCAACTACCTGAAGGGAGGCTGTAGCCAGGTGGGGTTGGGCTTTTCTGCCAGGCACCCAGCAACAGAACAAGGGGACACAGTCTCAAGCTGTGCCAGGGCAGGTCTAGGCTGGATGTTAGTAGGAAGTTCCTGCCAAAGAGAGTGATTGGCATTGGAATGGGCTGCCCAGGGAGGTGGTGGAGTCACTGTCCCTGGAGGTGTTGAAGCAAAGCCTGGCTGGGGCACTTAGTGCCATGGTCTGGTTGCTTGGCTAGGGCTGGGTGCTAGGTTGGACTGGCTGATCTTGGAGGTCTCTTCCACCCTGCTTGATTCTATGATTTACCCATGGCTTTACTCCTGTACAGCATGCACAGAAAAGGGACAACAAAGTGATTTTGTTATTCTTTCTTTGCATTTTCCGTCCACAGAAGGAAAATGCTTCACTAGATGAGCAGGAATACTGCTGCCGTTGAGATGATTAGCACAGGCAATTAGTTAGAGATTGTTAATGTTTCTCTGAAACACAAATAGCAAAAGATAAATAATTCCTCCCGTAAGATCTACAGCAGAAGAATAATTAACAGCTGGAGGGGAGGGGAAGCAAGGAGCTAGAACAGACTCCAGAACTGCAATCTCCTTTCCAATTTTCACAGGAAAACATGCTCATGCATTATACCCTTTGCTCAAGCACCTACCTTACATGAGGAAAGACATCAGGAATCATGAAATCATAGAATCACAGAATCAACCAGGTTAGAAGAGACTTCCAAGATCATCCTAGCCCTAGCACCCAGCCCTAGCCAGTCAACCAGACCATGGCACTAAGTGCCTCATCCAGTCTTTACTTCAACACCTCCAGGGACAGCAACTCCACCACCTCCCTGGGCAGCCCATTCCAATGTCAATCACTCTCTCTGACAACAACTTCCTCCTAACATCCAGCCTATACTTTCCCCGGCACAACTTGAGACTGTGTCCCCTTGTTCTGTTGCTGCTTGCCTGGCAGAAGAGGCCACCCCTCACCTGGTTACAGCCTTCCTCCAGGTAGTTGTAGAACTGCACACCAAATCTGAAATGCTCATTCTTAGAAATGACTGATCCCAATAACATGATCAGATGATCGAGTCCTGTGAGACATGGAGCTCAGTCTGCACAGAAATCTCTGCAGGGCTATGACTTTGTATTGTGGTGGCAACACTCTGGGCAATCACCTCCAGAACCAGAACCCTTACCTTTACTCTGTGAGAAGCAACAACACTTCTTTCACTCCCTGCTCTCTCCAGCTCTGTCATTCACTTTCTGTTAAGAATAAATCTTGACTGCTTAGAATCACAGAATCAACCAGGTTGGAAGAGACCTCCAAGCTCAGCCAGTCCAACCTAGCACCCAGCCCTGGCCAATCAACCAGACCATGGCACTAAGTGCCTCATCCAGGCTTTGCTTCAACACCTCCAGAGATAGCAACTCCATCACTTCCCTTCCCATTGTTTAGTAGCTTCCACTGCTCCTCAGGGGGAGTGAAAAGCATGCAGAATGGAATTAAGACATATCAACAATGCTGTGTTTTAATTCAGGACCTCTAGAAAAAAAAAAGCTGAAGCTAATCCATCCTTCTTTCCTTGCTGCCCCAGGCACTGCCCTACATCATCTCTCTTCTCATCTCATTTAGCATCTTGCCATGCTCTGGAGGGATTCTCCCTGTGCTCCCCTGTTTATACACAAGGGCTTACTTATGCTTTGAGACAGTTTGCTGCTAATATTGTGGTTTGCTGTGTCAGGGAGTACTGCTTGCTAGGCAAGAACCTACACACTGCTGATGCTGTGTGGAAAAAGTGCTGCTCATCATTGCCTGCCATTTACATATCTCTTCCAGAGCTGTGCCAAGCTTCAGGGCAAAGCAGAGGAAGATGCCTGTACTTCACCTTTACAGACAGTGATTCTGATTTATCATGTATCAATCAGCACAAGGACAGAGGGGAGGGAGGCTTCCCTTCTCTGGGTCTTTAGGCAGCAGATGAGCAGGCTCTGTAGCTAATAGCAAGTGAGGCACCTCTCATTTCTCTCCTACAAGAAGCATGGCATACTCTTGCTTCCAGGCTCTATCTGCATGCAGGCAATGCAGCACAGCAAGGCAGTAGCCCAGAAGCAGTGTTTCCATGCCCAGCTGCTTTCATGTTTCTGGGACTACTAGTGAGCTGAGGAAGGGTGGAATGACTCACACCCAATTTTTAAATCCATTGCCTCAATGTGATGTTTTCTGTCTGCAGCACTGAGCAAAGAGGAGTTCTGTAGGAAAAGCTAATTCCCAAAGAACAGAATGGGAATCCTACATGTGCTGTGACTTCTTTATTTAGATTTAAAACGACAAACAAATTTACCTCTCTCTGAGTCTCAGTGCCCTAACATCATTAACCACTCAATAAAATTTCAACATCTTTAAAGCAGTTTTACAGAAACCCAGTAGCCAGGCTCTTTCACAGCTAGCACTGGCTTCACTGAAGAAGAAAGAAAACCAAAGTCCTCTCTGTCTTTTGCAACACAGCCCAATTCTTTCAATACAGGCTATTGCAGATCTGTGATTAGAAACACATTCCAGTGTCCTGGAGAACATCCTGCTAATTGCCTTTAACAAGAGTATGGGTCAGATTCCCTTCTGATCTCAGCCCGATGATGCAAGTGTGATCCTTGTACTGGACCAGCTCCAAGCACAGTAGATCATAGCTAACATCTTCTGTACCACCCATGGTCTGAAAATGGCCATTCTGGGCTGGCCAGGCCAAGAAAAACGTTTTCCTCTGACAGACAATCTCTGTAGTTGGCCTGTGAGGGTGTGACAATAGCCTGGCTACAGATAACCAAGCAGAGACATTGTCAGCAGGCATTGTCCAAAGGGGATAAGATGCAATTTCCTTCCAGGGCACAGGTGATACCTGCAGTCTCATCCTACCTTCCAGACCTCCACTGTCGCTGTAGATGAAGTTCAAGTGGCTCACCTTCATCCACACCCAGACATGCCTGCAGAGAGTCACTGACTTGCTGACCTCCAGCACTACAGATTGCCTTTGAGAATGCCAGCAAATATGTCAGTGCTTAGACACACACATGTGGGGACATGTGCACATAGATGCACACAAAGCACTGGCTTGGCAAAGACTGAAACCTCAACTCAGGCAGCAGACATGCAGGACTTCCAAACTCTCGACAGGATGAAGCTGGCACCAAGGCTTGACACAAAGCCTACTGAAGACCATGGCAGTGCTTTCCCAGGGCTCAGACATCAGGTCTGTTTCATAGAATACAATCACAGAATCATGGAATGGTTTAGGTTGGAAGGGACCTCAAAGCTCAGCCAGTTCCAACCCCTGCCATAGGCAGGGACACCTCCCACCAGAACAAGTTACTCAAGGCCTCATCCAACCTGGCCTTCAACACCTCCAGGGAGGGAGCAGCCACAACCTCCCTGGGCAACCAGCGCCAGTGTCTCACCACCCTCACTGCACACAACCCTTTCCTAACATCCACTGTCAATCTCCCCTCTGCCACTTTAAACCCATTACCCCTTGTCCTGTCATTACAAGACCTTACTAGTTCTCACTGCCTCAAATCAGAACAGCAACCCCTGCCTTCTTAGCTTAGCTCAGTGACTTAATGCAGACATTTTACATCCACCATCACCATGATTCATGGAAATCGATTTGTCCCTGCTGCTTAATGTTAAGGACTGGAGGTCAGGTTATATGGTATTTAACACTTCAGACAATCCTGCTGGCGTCAGTGGCATCATGTATGGAGCAAAATGTTGCTTCAGTTGCACTTCTGTCTCCTGCAGCCTTCCCTTGCATCTTAACATATGTCTTTTGTGGTGTTGTAATGGGTACACAGCAATATGAGCCATTCACAGCAGATGGTATTTTGCAGTGCTGCAGCACTTGGATTCGTCAGTCACGTAACAAACAACTGGCCTAAAAGCAGCAATAAAAGCAGGGGATAAGGATCCTACAGGAATTTTTGCAGAGCATCAGAACCAGCAAAGCAAACTTTTCTGCTGAGGCATAGCTAATGGTTAGATTCCTGGTGTCTAATGAGGTATCGGCTCCTGCTGAAGTCCGTCCTGCAGGTGGGGCATTGCAGAACAGCTCTGCTTTTAGAAAGCCTCCAGTGCTTGCTAGGACTGAAAATTACACTGAGCTCTCCTCTCCCTTCGAGGGTCTATGAATTGTCTCTTTTCTTACCAGACTGCCTGTTCTTGAAGAAAACTGTGGCAATACAGACCTACTTTCACACAGCTTTACCACAGCTGGTCACAAAATGACTGAAAAAAGAGAAAGTAAGACAGAAACACAGAAGCATGACTGTGAATGCCTTGCCTTGGGAGAAAGAAAGGACAACCCAAAACCAAGGCAGTGCTTTAGGGAAAAAATACTACCTGCAGCAGGGGCTTTCAACCCCTGTCATTAAGTATGCTTAAAACTTACAAGCACTGAACATCCTTCTCTCCACTGACTACAGAGAACCCAGATATCTCCCTAAGGCACCTGAACAGAATGACTATGTCTTAAGGTGGTAAATTTGAGAGAAAAAGCTCTGTGGATCTGGTAAATCCCCCAAAGCATTCCCCTTCCTGGATCAATAGAGCTTCCTTTGAAGTGTGATTGTCAGGTTTCAATGCCCTCCAAATATCAACCTGTCTGTGAGCAGCCCCACAAGCACTATGTGGTGCAAATCATTCTGAAGGACCTTTCTGGAAAGAAAATCCCTCTGAAGGATTTTTCTGAAGAGAAAGGAGTAACTGGGTTGCTTATGTTGGACTGGATGATCTTGGAGGTCTCTTCCAACCTGGTTGATTCTATGATTAAAGGAGAGGCAAGATTTCAAAGGTATGGAGCTTTGTGAGACTGTCGTGGCATAGGTATGAAAGCCTATTAAGATGTGGTGTAATGTGAGTACTGTCTCAGCAAGAGAAGGAAGCTGCACTGGGCCAAAACAATCTTCTCCTGTATCAGTTCTATGAACACAAAACCCTAACTGCATCACATGTACAGAAAAGTCATCACCCATTCCTGCTCAGGTCACTACTGAAAGGCCATTTGGGACCATATCTTGTACTTCATTTCTGGTAATGCTCCTTCCCAAGCTCACCTGCAATCACTGGAGTTCAGTTCTGACAGCAGTAGGGTAACTGGTAAGCAAAGGCTGTCTGCATGCCCTGAAATGTCTCAGCAATCTTGTCAAACAACTGAGCACAACTGGGGAAACATCCAGAGATGCAGAACTAGAATGAGCCAAAGAAAGAGGAGGTTTATTATTTATGCTACGGTACCGTGTAGAAACCTCAACTGTGATCCGAGTCACAGTGTGCCAGACAACATACAAACACAGAGTGGAAGCCAAATTTGGCTCTGAAGAGCTTACAGTCGTTCAGAGGCAAGACAGGCAGAAGGTGAGAAAAGAAACAGAGAGAACTAACACAGAGCAAAATCAGCCACAAAGCTAAGAGAAAAACTGCCTCGCTCTAACAGTCGAAGCCTCTCCCCTCTCCCGTCTGTCACACTGCCTTCTAATCAAACCAGTCTGACATCCTGAATGCATTCCCTTTCCACAGGATCCCTGCATGCTAAGCTCAGAGGAGCCCCAAGCAGAAAGCAAGCTGAATCACAACTCCAGAAGCCCAAATGATCAGTTTGTCTGCTATAACTCTTCAGGAACCCACAGTAGGTTATTGCTCCTTTGTCCTTTACTTCTCATTTACTACCTTTTTTTTTCCTTTTTCCTAAGTAGGTCACCTCATCTCCTGAAGTATGAAGCCATAACACTATGAAAGCATAAAGGAGATTTATTCCTCTGTGTGCATGATCCTCTCCACTGAAAGAAGTATGGGAATGACTACAAGGTTCATCACTGACTTCTAAGAATAGACAAATGCCTTTGTTAGGCTTCTATGGCATATCTCAAAAGCAAGCAGGATGAAATCTACAGTGAAGAAAGACGAACTCTTGACAGTGAGTTGTCCAGTAAAACATTTCAGCATAGTCCAAGGGTGGTAAAAGGTCAGAGACTAATTTCATTTAAGAATTTTAATTCACTGGACTTAACACAAGGCCATGAATGTGCTTTTCTACCTGCCTCAGACCTCGCTCTGCTCTTAGGCACATGTTTATATCAAACTCATGATTTACAAGCACCATGGCAGTCTGGCCTTTGCTAACCTCTTAAAGGGCTCTCAGTCACAATGATTCTTCACATATGATGCTTGATTACATTTTAATAAGTTGCTCTTGAGAACATAAAAGCCCCAACTAGTGAATCAGACAGAAATTTAAATCCTGAACACACCTATAATAAAAGGGTTTTGCAGATAACAAAATCAAGCACTTTCCCTTTTCCCCAATGGTACTCTTATTTTGTGTCTTTTTAACTGCTTTCTCTTTGCAATCATTCCAGAGGGCCCAGTTCACACCATCACAAGTTACCCACAATAGATGCTTTTTCTCAGGACATTTCTTCACATAAGACAACTCAATATTAATCATAGAATCAACCAGGTTGGAAGAGACCTCCAAGCTCATCCAGTTCAACCTAGCACCCAGCCCAAGCCAATCAACTAGACCATGGCACTAAGTGCCCCAGCCAGGCTTTGCTGGAACACCTCCAGGGATGGGGACTCCACCACCTCCCTGGGCCATGGTCTGGTTGACTGGATAGGGCTGGGTGCTAGGTTGGACTGGATGAGCTCAGAGGTCTCTTCCAATCTGGTTGATTCTATGATTCTAAGATGAATTAGGCACCTAGCTATGCTGAGATCTGATTCCACAGAAATCAAAGGCAACTCAACTGTATTTTGTAGGGTTTGCTGACCTGGAGTTTGTATGAGATCCACAGGAAATTTCAAGCTCTTAAAACCACTTGTTAATAATGCCAAATGACACAGTTATGCAATTATCTGACCCATTAATTTTGCAATTTACAACAGCTGGCAAATGGTTTTTCCACACTCTGAAAACTTTGATGAAAAACAATATTTACTATAGAGTAGCTGCTAATACAGTGCTGATAGCAGAAACTCTGCTCAAGTCCCTACTTCAATTATATCTGGGACTGGAACACAGTTCTTATCTCAGAGTTAGGAGAAGAGGTTAAGATCCTCTCTCAGTGTATCTGAGAGCTCCTAATGACACCAAGGAATTGGCAGAACAGGTTCCTCATGTCTTTGAAGCAGCACTATTTGAAGAACCAGATTTTCCACAAAATATAGTTGTTGCAATATCATAGAATCATAGAATCAACCAGGTTGGAAGAGACCTCCAAGCTCAGCCAGTCCAACCTAGCACCCAGCCCTGGCCAATCAACCAGACCATGGCACTAAGTGCCTCAGCCAGGCTTTTCTTGAAGACCTCCTGGAATGGTGACTCCACCACCTCCCTGGGCAGCCCATTCCAGTATGCTCCATACAGAAAAAAAAACCCTATGAAGAGGATCACTGACAGAGAAAGGACACACTTAATATCTACTAAATTCTGAGACTTCATTTAACCTACAAGAGCAGGGAGCTTAACAGTGCTCCACCATTAGTATTACAGGCCAAGGCTGCTCAATAAAGGCTTTACAACGAAAGCATAACAATCACAGCAGGCATAACTCTTCCGGTTCTTGTGGACAATGACTAAATCAATACTGAGTCCCAGCCTCAGAGTTTCCAGATAGCAACACACTAAGTCTTCCTTATTCATGTAACTCCACTAAGGGAATGCAATAAAGCATTCTGCAAGCACAGGATTCCTCCATTTCAATACAGCAGCACAAATGTTCCCCTTCTAGGTTGTGCTCTGCTGTGGAAGCAGGACAGACAGGCCAGCATAAAGCATGCTACCCAGACACGCACTCTTCTGTGGATTTGCTCCTGGATAGCAAAGATTCCCATTTGTGACATTTAGAGGAGTGCACACAGTCACACAGCTCCAATGCACCATTTTCAGCCTCCCTCTTCAGTGACATCTGCAATGACACAACGATAGAGAAGGTTCTCCAGCCAACAGTGGGGCATACTTTCCCCAGAACCCAAGGGTGGCATCCACCCTTTTCTTCTCACCTGAGCTGTTGGCCATTCTGCACCCTCACTGTGTAAGCTGAGCTTGCATTCACACCTTTAAGCACCTTCAATTCAAATATTTATACCTAAGCTCTCTTTAAAAGTATGAATGGCTTTAGGTTAGGGATCTTTCATTTCAGCATCTACTTCATACAGCAATGAGCCCTGCACAAGCCTCAGTACATACACTCGCTAGATCCCCACAAATCTCAGCAGGGAACTGCCATGACCAGCTCAGAGGTAATATGTCTACATTTAATCAAGACTCCTGAATCAATCATTAATTAATTCTGGCCTCTGTCTGGTTCCTAAGTGAACCATAACACTGCCCTCTCATAAAGATACAGTGAAGAAAAAGGCATTCAAGACTCTTTTATGTGGCTATTATGGCACTGTGGCCACAGAAGGGCACCAAATGGCCCTCAATAACCATGGAGTCTCACAACTTCTTGGGGAGAATTTAGGTAAAGGAGAGAAGCTTTTCCAACGTTAAGGCACAGCAAAGGAGACACCACAGCTGTTAAACAAAGGCTACTCTGGACCCTAACCCAAACTGAATGTAGCCAGTGCTCTGTGCAACACTTCTACATGAATGACAACACTTCAAAATACATCAAAACCAGAATAAACCAAGAAAGGTTTCTTAGCTGCATGTATAAATACTTCTGTAGTATATATGGAAACTCCATAAATAAAGGTACTGCAAACACTTAAGAATGTGAACTGTGATGGTTTGGAAGTTACCTGCCCTCCCACTCTTATAAAATCACCCAGACTACACTCAGCCATATGGAAGTTAAGGAATGAAGCTTTATATTCACAGCTTAGCACAACAGACAAGCAGAGAGTTACAATATTTACAGCTATGTGCAGAAATACACAAGTTAAAAGTAATGCAGAAACACAACAGCCCTCCCAGAAATCAAGAATCCCCAGGAGGGGCTCTCAACCACCCTTCCACCTTCTTTCCAGCCCTCTACCTTATCCCAGAGTTTGCCTTACATGAGTAGTGAGTTTGCAGGATTGGCAAGGGAGGTTAGAAGCAGAATTATCTGGGTTACACAGCCACAGCCCAGAGAGAAAAGCACAGGCTCCAAGAGACAGAGACACACACACAGAGTCTTATCTGTGTTTGTGTTCTTGTTTTTATCCATCTCAGCAAGCCTATGAGTGCAGCAGCCATCACCATTGGTTCCTCTTCACAGCCTAGGACCTATTTTTCTCATTAAAATATTCCAATTAGCCTCAAACCAGCACATGAACAAATACTCATTTTTAATGGTTGCAAAGCCCCAGGCTATCTAGGTTGCTTAGCCTCAGCTCAAATTCTGATTTCAGAGCACAAAGGCCTTTGGTCTTCCATCATTGCCTCTCTTTTGAACCTGAGATGTACTGGCCAGTTGACTTGAGGGTGGTGAAAACTGCAGAGACCCTTAGAGAATACAAAGAACAGAATATAAAGAACACTTCTGAGTTAGTATGTGCTGTTGCCTAGTTTACCCCCCTGCTGCAGTGGATTAAGTTAATAAAGAAAAAGCCACAAAGAACAGTCCCTGTACACCTATCCCCAAACTGCTCCAAGCACAGGCAAGCATCTATGTACTTAAGACTTCCACCAGCAGCCTGCTGAAAAACACTCAGCAGTGTCTGCTCAACTCAGAATCAAGTGCATGGAGAAGCCAGGATTAAATGTAGAGATACTGAGCTGTGGAGTCTCTCTTCTGGCAGATGTGGCTATGTCCCCATGCATCACAGCCTGATGAAAGAAAAGACCTGTGAAGCCAGGCTGCTGTTGGAGAGCTCCCATCCTACAGGGTCATAGCACAGAGGAGAAACCCTGCATATTTCAAATGCAAGATGCACAAGGCAAGTGCCTTGGAGTGTGAGGTGGAAGCCAAATGCATTATCTGCTTTGTGTGAGACTTGTCAGGTCTGCCTACAGCCTTAAAAAAACACTCACAACGCAACGCTCAGCCAGCTGGGAAGTATTTTCTTTGTATTTCCTAGAGGTAGAAAACAGTCTGGTCACAAACTGCAGTCATATTCTCCTCCTGTAAATTAGATTTGTTAGCATAGATATGATGGGTTTAATTTCACCTTGATTTCCTTTGGAGAGTAAAAACATTACAGAAAAACTACATATCTTCTGCTTTGCTTTCAGCCTGAGAATGACAGCAACATTCTCCCTGTGAAGAAACTGGTAATGCTGCAGTGATTTTTATCACCAGCACTCACATCTCCTGGATATTAATAGATGTTTGGGAAATGCTGTAGGATCTCATTATTTATAAAATATAACTGGGGATAACTCTGCAAAGCAATGAATTCCTCTACATCAGGAGCTGAGCAGATTGCTTGTCTCACTCTGCAGTTTACATCCATGGACCACTAAGGTTGGGCTGCAGCAAGAGCAGTGTGGGCAGCAGGGCAAGGGAGGGGATTCTGCCCCTTGGCTCTGCTCTCCTCACACCCCACCTGCAGTCCTGGGGGCAGTTCTGCAGCCCCGAACACAAGAAGGACATGGAAGTGTTTGAGCCAGTCCAGAGGAGGGCACCAAGATGCTGAGAGGGCTGCAGCAGCTCTGCTATGAAGACAGGCTGAGAGAGTTGGGGCTGTGCAGCCTGGAGAAGAAAAGGCTTTGAGGAGACCTTGGAGTGGCCTGCCAGTATCCAAAGGGGGCTATAGGAAGGCTGGGAGGGACTACTGACAAGGTCTTGTGATGACAGGACAAAGGCTAATGGGTTGGAAGTGGCAGAGGGGAGATTGAAACTGGATGTTAGGAAAAGGTTGTTTGCAGTGAGGGTGGTGAGACACTGGCACAGGTTGCCCAGGGAGGTTGAGGCTGCTTCCTCCCTGGTGTTGAAGGGAGGTGTTGAAGGCCAGGCTGGATGAGGCCTTGAGTGACCTGTTCTAGTGGGAGGTGTCCCTGCCTATGGCAGAGGGTTGGAATTGGATGAACTTTGAGGTCCCTTCCAACCTAAACCATTCTATGATTCTAAGGTATGGCTTGGAAAGGTGATGTTACCATCACAGAGCAGATAGATCTACAGCCCTTATGCAATTAGCATCTACTTAGTCATAAGAAGGGTACAACTGTACTCCTACTCACCACAAAGTCAACAGATTGGAGTGCATTCTTCATACATATACCTCTACAGATCACTTCAGTGCACAGGTATGTCTTAATTTGGATAAGATGATCAACACACTATTGCACAGGTCAACACCAGAGCTGCCAGAATTCAGACAGCTTTAAAACTGCACAAATAATCTAGATTCAGTAAGGGCAAGAAATTGCATTTCTGTGACAAAAATGAAGTACACAAACAGAAGCTGGGGAAAGCACAGATGGAAGCTCTGAGGGAAAGGATCTTGTATTAAAATCAATTTCAAACTCGGTATGAGACAAAACCATCAAGCTTTTGGGTAATGCAAATATTATCCTGGGACCAATGAAGGAAAGAAAAGCTTTTAATACATGTCCAGTAAGATTTTCACTTGGCTCAGCATTTGGGGGTCTGTGCTCATTTTGAAACAAAACCGACCAAAACAACCACCAAAAAAGGGATGGGTTTGAGGAGAGCATGGAGGAAACCAAGGAGAAAAACTTGCACAGAAGGAAAAGTAGCTCTTTAATTGAGGGAGGTTAAAAGAACCAAACAGGTCAACAGCTTTTAAACAGCCAGTTATAAAAGAAGTGGCAAAAATTGCTGTCTGTGGATATAGTACAAGTTAGGAAAGTAAGAAAACTTTTGTAAGGATAGGCAAGTGCTTAAGTATCACCCAGGAAGACTGTGAAATCTATCCCATGATACTTCTCATAAACAGGCTCATTCCAAGAGTGACTAAAGCAGAGCTGACCTTTACTTGGAGCTGGGCAATGAACTAGCTAAAACCATTCCCTTTTAGCCCCATGTTTCCTTTTTGTTGTTGCTGTTCGTGGTGAGCTTTGTTCCTTGTCTGTTTTGGTTCTCCCGTGGACGAACAAGATAGAATGTCCAAAGTATGGGTTTCAAATCCTCATGGGAGATTTCAGGGCTTAAATGTAGGGAAGAAAATCTTTAGATTGAAATGACACAATTCTGCAAAAAGTCTTATCTTCAGAGCCTTCACACCATTCTGTGTCAGAGCAGCTATTTTTAAGATGCTGTTCATTATACTACATATCTCTCACTTGATTATGTTCTGATTCTATTCTTGCTTTAGCAGGCATCGCTCCTGCTGATTTCAATACTATTATTCCTCCTGTTTTAACACTACACTAAATGGGAATAGACCCAGCCCTCAAGTAGTAAAATAGATTTGGGATTACAAGATCTTAATGTTCTGGGGCTTTTTTTGCAATTTACTACTCTCCTCCAGGCTTCATTTATGCCTATAAAGTGTCCCTTTGATGGCAGGGGCATGAATCTATTTGGTTAAGACACCACTTGCTTCCATAAGCACGGAAAGACAGATGAACCCCTGCAGAAGCCTGCAGCTGGGGCTTGATTGATCTGTAACTCAATCCAGCGGCTCTTAAGTACAGGTAACATGAAAAGCTCTTCAGCAAGTTGCTGAATACAGCAGCCTGGTTAAAAAACAATGGGAGTGACTGAATATATTCATTTCATTGTAAGAAAATGCTCAGAGAGTAAGGCAAGCTTGCTCCAACAGCTCCCTTTTCCACTGTGACTGTGCATGCCAGCAAGGTGCATTTCTGAGCTCATGAATGCAGCAGCACAAAGTAAGGGATACTGAGACTCTGGGGCTCTTTCCACACCTCCGTCCACCTCTAGACAAAAGCCTCAGCAACTCAATATTTTACCTACAGGTTGGATCTGAGGAAATGCTCATAGAAGCATACAAAAAATGTAACAACCTACAAGTTCAACTGAACTGAAAATACTCTGAAACTACATTCTACTGTGTCTTCCAAAATTACATTCAAGAGTAAAATACTAGATCATAGAATCACAGAATCAACCAGGTTGGAAGAGACCTCCAAGATCATCCTCTCTCATCCAGACTCTCATAAGAAAAGTTCTTATGGTGACCTTTATGAAAGAGACTTTCTGATTTTTGCACAAAATATAAGCAGAAGATCCTGGAATCTTAAATGAGAAGTAGAAAGTGCCTAAAAAGGATGCAAGGCCATAAACCCCAGCATTTCGAAACCAATCTCAGCTCCAGAGCTGAGGTTAACTGGGGAGCCATGAACACTTCTGTGGATCATCAATCAAGATAAGCACTCCAGAGGAAACGATTTGCTTCTCCTCCCCGTGAAAGAGCTCCTGCTGTTCCTCACACAGTGCACCACTGATGGGAAGTCATTTCAAGAGTACTGTTACCCTGCTTGTGCAGATGTCAACAGCTGGGATCTCTCATCAGCTAGTCACAGAAGACTTCTTGATCATTGTCCTGTCTCGGACCTGTGATAATTCTGCAGGTCACAGGTCAAATCTTCGGGCAATTAGCAGAATAAATTATTTTGTTAATCACCTTAGAGAAACAAGCACCTAATTAATGGGGAGGTGTCCTGCACGCATGACTAACGATATTCACATAACTCCCTTGCTAGAACGACCTGGGTTTGAGTGACATATCCTACTCATAACAGCCTGGAGCAAGAGAAATGCTGTTGGCAAGTAGCTGTTGAGTAAACCTGTTTGGGTATGCGTGAAGGCTATGCTGCCTTAAGCAGTGTAAGTGGAACTGTGTGTGCAGCAAAACCACAGCTTGGAAACGATTTCCAAATTAGAGCTGCAAGAAGCTGCTCAGAAAAGAATGTAAAACCCACTTCTGTTGGCATCAATCAGAAGTTCATAGCTCTTTCCTGCACAGGAAACTGGGGAAAACGGCACAGGACTGAAACTGGGAGAGCAAAGCCATGGCAAAATCAACTGACAAAATAAACTTGCCTATTGGCTAGGTCTGGGAACTAATCTTCTCAAGATCACCCCATGCTTTGGCTAGATAGGTGTTCACTAACAAAACTGTGTCCTGCTTGCTGGACTCAAGGTGTGCTCAAAACTGTTCAAACAGCAGACATGGAATTTGCACTAAGTGCCCATCCAGGCTTGGCTTCAACACCTCCAGGCACACAGACTCCACCACCTCCCTAGGCAGCCCATTCCAATGCCAATCTCTCTCTCTGACAACAACTTCCTCCTAACATCCAGCCTAGACCTCCCTTGCCACAACTTGAGACTGTGTCCCCTTGTTCTGTTGCTGGGTGCCTGGCAGAAGAGACCAACTCCACCTGGCTACAGCCTCCCTTCAAGTAGCTGCAGACAGCAATGAGCTCTGCCCTGAGCCTCCTCTTCTGCAGGCTGCACACCCCCAGCTCCCTCAGCCTCTCCTCACAGGGCTCTGCTCCATGCCCCTCACCAGCTTCATTGCCCTTCTCTGGACACCTTCCAGCACCTCAACATCTCTCTCGAATTGAGGACCCCAGAACTGCACACAGCACTCAAGGTGTGGCCTGACCAGTGCTGAGCACAGGGGCACAAGAACCTCCCTTGTCCTGCTGGCCACACTGCTCCTGAGCCAGCCCAGGATGCCATTGGCTCTGCTGTCCACCTGGGCACACTGCTGCCTCATCTTCAGCTCCTCTCTACCATCACCCCCAGGTCCCTCTCTGCCTGGCTGCTCTCCAGCCACTCTCTCCCCAGCCTGTAGTGCTGCCTAATATTGTTGTGGCCAAGGTGTAGAACTCTGCACTTGGCCTTGCTCAGTCTCATCCCGTTGGCCTCTGCCCTCCCATCCAGCCTGTCAAGGTCCCTCTGCAGGGCTCTCCTACCCTCCAACAGATCCACACCTGCTCCTACTTGGTGTCATCTGCAATCTTACTTCTCTTTACTCATGAGATTCCCTGAACCACTGGAATGAACAGGGAGTGTGTCATATATTGGAGCCCAGTACAAGCACACAGCCAGAAAACATCCCAGTCATATATAAGGTAAGAGACATTATCCTCTGTGAGTAAAGCCTGTCAAACAAACTAGCAAAGAACTCTACTGGGTCCCCTGTGGTCTTGTGTTGCTTGGAAGCTCTGATTAGGTTCCCATAATGATCCCTTTTAGGCCACAGAACCCACAGTTCTTTCCATAGTCTGAATTAGCACACTATCTGAAACAATCCTGCAAACTGATGTCAACATTAGAGAAACTCAGATCACTTTGCAGTCAATGCTCTGAACACTAAAATCAGTTCCTAAGAGTCCTGATGTGTACCTACTGCCTCAGTAACAGACTGTAGTATTTGCAGAACTCCAGGAAAGTATCCAGTCTATTTGCTTAGTCAAACAGCTGAATTCCTGGGAGATTTCTTTGGTCTAATTGCCATTAGCTAATAGTTGCACTTAAAAACCTTACTGCTTTATTAACAAATCCAAGAGAAAAGCCTCTATGATGTACTTTAACCTCCTCCAACATAGGAACAGACACCAGCTTTCCCTGACCCACTCCTTTTATCAACTCATTTAAGGATACATTTTAATCTTCATCTCAGTTTTACTCTTAGATTATTCTAAATGTCCATCTATAAGGATCCTTACCATGGACAAATGTCTTTGACAATCTCTTCTGACTCACCTCAGCACATCAGGCTTGGAAGGTAAATGAGGGTGAGGCACTGCATAGTGCTGTTTTTTTGGCCAAAGCATCCATTAAGAAAAAAGAGTCCAGAAAGAAAAGTCACCTCTTTTTTTTTTCAGACATAGACCAGAGGAGACCAGCTAGAGCTCCTTCCCCTTCTCATCAACACAGGAGGAGCAGCTAAAATCAAGCATCTAGTCTCAGCCTGACAACCTACTCTCAGCATACTTCTCTGGCACAGCACCCAAGTCCCTCTCCTAGCTCAGTACAAGCAGCAGCACCCAGCCCTAGTTGCTTTTACCGACAGAAGGACAACGACCAACACATGGAGAGTTTCAGTGGACACCAAGCACTGCTTCAAAACAAGCCACTGAAACTGGCTTGCAAATAGCCCATGTTGTTCTGCATACCTCTGGCTAACTGAAGCGCTGGGTGAACAAAAGCACACCAATAGAACAAGGGGACACAGTCTCAAGCTGTGCCAGGGAAGGTCTAGGCTGGATGTGAGGAGGAAGCTGTTGTCAGAGAGGGTGATTGGCATTGGAATGGGCTGCCCAGGGAGGTGGTGGAGTCTGTGTGCCTGGAGGTCTTCAAGAAAAGCCTGGCTGAGGCAATTAGTGCCATGGTCTGGTTGACTGGCTAGGGCTGGGTGCTAGGTTGGACTGGATGAGCTTGGAAGTCTCTTCCAACCTGGTTGATTCTATGATTCTATGCTTCTGGGAAACTGCTGTGTGTAGGATCAGTGTGTGATGAGTTCTTAATCCTCAACTGTTAGCTACGGCTCCTGCACCATACTGGGCACCAGAGGGGGAAACGCCTCACAGCCAGATGACTTCTCGACCGACATGGTTAACCCTCTCACTCCTACCTACGTAGGAGGGAAATGCTCTGCTCAACAACTGCAGCCCTTTAAACGGTTCAACAGACACCAATTTTTCAACTCAAAACTTCAGAGAGGTTTCTTATCTGAGATTTTTCGACAGAAAATCCTCTCGTTTGACCACACAAAAGAAAAACCTACAGCGTTTTGAGTTTGGGAAAGCTCCAGGTGCGGCTCTGGGGCATGCGAGACCCCGCGGCAGAAGCAGCGGCGCACAGCTCCAGTTAGGTGAAGCGCAGTCGCGTTTAGATACGGCCGCGGGCAGCGCCCGGCGCCAACTGCACGGTGTAGATTAATCCCCGCGGTGCGATTTCACTCTTTCAGCGAGCTACAGATTACCATGGGAAGTGTTCTGCTCGCCTCCATCCCTCCCGGTTCAGGGCGGGCGGGAGAGCGGAGCCAGCGGAAAGGGGCGGGGAGGGCTGGCTGAGCTGCGCCCTCAGCGGGGCTGCCGCCGCTGCCCGCTAGCATCATGTGAAAAGGAAGAAAAAGCCCCGAGGAGGAGGAGGAGGACGTGGTCCCGGGGCCTGGTGATGCGGGAGCTGAGGCTACACGACCCCTCGGCTCTCCCGACGAGCAGCGTGCAGGGCTGCGCCCGGCTCTCACACAAGCACACTCCTCTACAACCCGTGCAGGAGGAAGAGGCAGTTTTGTTCCCAGGCAGCGCCCTGGAGCTGCGCACAGTGCGAGGCAAGGTCGGCTAGTTCTTCAGGTGCTGGATGGATCTTGGTTTTGGCTCGCACTCCTTTCAGCCGTCCCATCCTGTTGACAGATTTTGGCTCCGTGCATTTCAATTAGTCTATGAGCGCAGTTTTTTATCATTAAAAGAACTGTTAGGCATCATTCCTCATATTTCTTGCCGCCACTCCTCTGGGAGAGGTGTGAAGACCACTGAACCCAAAGCTAGTCCCAAGATAAGATTCATCACCTGCACATCTCTAAGATCGATCACCCGAATGCCCTTAAGAGAACGGCAAATCTGTTTTGAGGATTAGGCTCAAAGTAGGGGGGAAAGCATTTCCCAGAATAATGCTTCAGTCATGCTCCACTGGCTGAAAACGCTGCTGGTTTTCATCCCTTAAACACTGGGCTAATAGAAAGTAATAATTGGGTTGATTATAATGTTTAGTTTGGTTTGTTGGTTTATTCTGTTTCCCACTGCGAGAAAAACGTTTATGATGGCTTTAGACTGTTTCATGTGGTGGCTTGAAACCAAAATTAATCATAATGCTCTTTTTAATATAATGAAGTGTCTCAAGCTGTAAGCTTCAGCTCGCATTGCACACCATCTCGTACAACCTCCATGGAGTTAAGTAACAGTCAGGGCTTTTAATCATAAGTAATGGCAAAGGCAGAAGCAAATTAAGAGCTGCAGACAAGAGCAGAATAATGTGTCCTGCTGAGGTTTGAGAACTGATGGTTTATGTGTTTATACTCCAGGAGCACCTGTGGGCTTTGCATGCAGAAGAAAGGGTCCAGCGTGGCAGACACACACTGGACAGGACATTCCTGATGGACAAGAAGAGGCAAAAGATGAATGAAAACATAGAATGGTTTGGATTGGAAGGGACCTCAAAGCTCAGCCAGTTCCAGCCCCCTGCCATAGGCAGGGACACCTCCCACTAGAACAGGTTGCTCAAGGCCTCATCCAACCTGGCCTTGAACACCTCCAGGGAGGTTGGGGAGCACAGAAGCACCCAGTGTGATCACATTGGGTGCTTCTGTGATCCCCAACCTCCCTGGGCAACCTGTGCCAGTGTCTCACCACCCTCACTGCAAACAACCCTTTCCTAACATCCACTTTGAATCTCCCCTCTGCCAATTCAAACCCACTCCTCTTTGTCCTGTCATTACAAGACCTTGTCAATAGCCCCTCCCCAGCCTTTCTGTAGGTCCCCTTCAGACACTGGAAGGTCACTATAAGGTCTCTTCAAAGCCTTCTCCAGGCTGAAGAGTGCCAGACCTTGAAGTAGCCTGTCCTCATAGCAGAGGTGCTCCAGCCCTCTGAGCATCTTTGTGACAAAAGATGAAGCAAAGGATAATGTGACAGATAAACGCCCAGTTATGGTTTGGGGAGAGTAACTGCAGGCATAATAAAGCTTTGTGGATCACAGTATGTTAGGGGTTAGAAAGGACCCAAGGAGATCATGGAGTCTAACCCCCCTGCCAGAGCAGGGCAATACTATCTAACCCAGATCACAGAGGAACACATCACATGGATGTTATGGTCATTTGGCAGCAGCAGCAGTGGAAGAGGTCCAGTCCTGGTTCCCTGGGGGAGTTTGATTAGTGTGTAGAAGCACAAGGAGATAGTAGTTCCAAGTCACAGGTGCTGCCCAGGAAAAGGTGTTTAAAGTTACAGTTTCCAACTGCTATGAAGAGATGGCAAGTACTTTTCATTGTAGGTAAGAGAAACTCACCAGAGATGTGATGTCAGACCTGAAGTTGTGTTTTTAAATAAATAAACAAAGCTTTTAGTGATATTGCAGAGCATATCAGCTCTTGCCCAAGAACTGAGCACACAATCACACGACTCACCAGATGAACCCTGGACTTCTGGAAAATCAATGTATGCAAGCTGAATTGGTAGAATTTAAATATTAAGAACTTATCATAGAATCAACCAGGTTGGAAGAGACCTCAAAGATCATCCAGGCCAATCTAGCACCCAGCCCTATCCAGTCAACCAGACCATGCCACTAAGTGCCCCAGCCAGGCTTGAACACCTCCAGGCACAGAGACTCCACCACCTCCCTGGGCAGCCCATTCCAATGCCAATCACTCTCTCTGCCAACAACTTCCTAACAACATCCAGCCTAGACCTCCCCTGGCACAGCTTAAGACTGTGTCCCCTTGTAACTACCTGCTTGTATCTTGTGCTAAGCTGTAAATATAAAGCTTCATTCACTTTCCAGATTATCTGGGCCTAGTCTGGGTGATTTTTCTCGGGGGGGGGGGGGGGGGAGTAGAACACCCAAACCATCACAATCCTTTAAAATGCTGCCTTGCATGCAATTTAGGATTCATGGGACAAGGGACACCACGAGACCCACTGGCCAGTCTTGGGTTCTTACTGCTGCTTCTGTGCCTGTTTATGTATTTTAAATTAAACAGTTCTTGCTTATAACTCTGAGTCCTTCAAACTGACATTGGGTGCCTTGTTTCATTGTCTTTTTAAATAGCATACCTGTCCTAAAGACCCAGGTAATAAACTGTGCTTGCCAGAAGAAAAACTAAATGAATGTAAACATCCCTCAGGCCAGGGAACTTCTTAGTTAACCTGAGCTATTTTTGCAACAATAAAAGCACTCAGAAAAAGCAGCAGCTCAACTTCTGGAGGAGTTTTATATAGCAGAAAAATGAATTTGGGATGAACAAATGCAAAAGCAATTTACTTCTTTAAGCATCTCTCTAAAATCCTCCATTGTTTAATCTTTATCCACAGCATATACTTTAAAAGCCATCTCTCCACACCTGATCTAACTTAAGAATCCTTAACCATATTTCTGTCACTTTAGTCTGTTCCAAATAGGAATTGGAGAGAAGTCACAAATTCAGCATTATTCAGAAAGAGCAAATAACCTCTAGTGAAGTGCTCTGATTTCTCTTCTCTGGCAGTCATCTCAGTGACCTTGTGCAAATACTGGTAGCTTTCTGCATCTCTTGCTACTTATAAAGTAGAAAGAACTAACCATGCAAAGAGTGTTGAGAGGTAGCATAATGGACTACCACTACTCTGCAATTACTAATTGAGTTACATGGCCTCTTCTATCTCTGAAAGGCAATCCAGGCTCAGGACCCCACCTAAGCTACACACTGAAGGAGGTGCTACATATGCAAGCAACATTGAATCATAGAATCAAGCAGGTTGGAAGAGATCTCCAACCTTATCCCATCCAACCTAGCACCCAGCTTTAGACATTCAACCAGACCGTGGCACTAAGTGCCTCATCCAGGCATTGCTTCAACACCTCCAGGCACAGCAACTCCACCACCTCCCTGGGCAGCCCATTCCAATGCCAATCACTCTCTCTGACAACAACTTCCTCCTAACATCCAGCCTAGACCTCCCCTGGCACAGCTTGAGACTGTGTCCCCTTGTTCTGTTGCTGCTTGCCTGGGAGACCAACCCCACAGAAAGTATACAGAACCCTTACAGAGGAGAAACAGTTGTTTTCTTGAGGCTTTGAGATTTACTTCTCTTTGCCTTAGACTTTTTAAGAGCAAATAATCATTGTAATATCCTGGGCTGACACTGCTTATCTAAGCAACAGAGGCCCCTCTTTAACTTGACAACTTCAGAAAGCTTTTGAAACTGGGCAGTTCAGTGGGTAGTAAACCCTGTGTCTTAATTCTGCTGATCTATACTTGAATCATGGATCAGTATCTTAGACATCTAATTGTTGAGGAGCTACTACTTGAATAACAACAAATGAAACAAATGTAGACATTTTCTGCCAAAAAGAGTTTCACTGAGTAGATTTCTGTGTTTTGTTCTAAGGCCACATACCATTAAGTGAGCTCTCACAACAAACATTTGGCACTAGCAGATTAATTCTCCATGAATAAATTAGCTCACATTTATAGCCCTAGCATCACATATGAGACCAGGGATCCAGGCAGTGTTGACAGGCTCATCAGAATTGCCTTGACAGTTTAAGTAAGATCTTTTGTCAGCCTTTGCTCCTAGCCCTCTTTCTCTGAAGTCAGCAGGAGGTTTCCATCAGGAATGCAAACATTTTGCTTTGTTGCAAAATTTTCTCTGACATTTTTTATTCTTGTTTGCTTTCGTTTATAATTGTTGCTGTTGTTGTGCTTTCCTGATTGGATTTTCCCTCCTGGAATTGGCTTGTTCCAATTACAAAACAGTACAAAGTTGGGTAATGTATGTGGTTTTTTTTCCCCCATAATCAGTATTTTGTTTGCTTCTGAAATTTCCTCTATGATTAGAGTCAAGAAATAGAGCCTGAGGAAAAAAAACCACACCTTTTTTCCCCCCTAAAAGTCATTACAAGTATGAGGTTCCAACCCCACATCTTACACCAAAGAACTTTCTCTGGATCAAAGCATCAAGGTAGTGTGACCCTGCCCCCTCTGGCACATGTTTGACACAGGGATGTGATCCAGTTGTAGCTAGGAAAGGGTCAATGATGCAAGGCAGCACTCAGGGAAGTGACCTGACAGCTTTAGGGCTGCTCCAAACCTCCTGGCAGGTTTTGCTAGCAGCTACAATATACAGTAACAGATACAATGCACACCTCTGAGAACAGGGGAAACTAGCATGGAGCTTCTCAAAGAGAAGGCTTCATGTGAAGGAGGCCCTGAATATAATTTTCATAAGCTAAGCATGTATATAATATTACTGGCTACAGCTTATTGATTTTCTTATCTGCTTCTGGAGGTCAATTGCTTACCAAGCACATTACTTATGTCTTGTGTCACCACTGCAGATCTTTGCCATAGATTATTTATGTAGACTAATAACTTAGGTACTAATGTGTACCATGGACAATCACAGCTTCCTTTAGGGGTCAGTGCTGGCACCAGTGCTGTGAAACATCTTTCTCAGTGATACAGACAGAGGAATCAGTGCACCCTCAGCAAGTGTGCAGGTGGCACCAAGCTGTGTGGCACAGTCAACCTGCTAGAAGGCAGGGATCCATCCAGAGGGACCTGCACAGACTGCAGAGGTGTGCCCAGGCCAACCTCATGACATTCAACAAGGCCACCTGGATGGGTGCAATCCCAAGCACAGCTCCAGGCTGGGTGGGGAAAGGCTGAGAGCAGCCCTGAGGAAAAGGTCCTGGGAGTCTGCAAGTTACAGTAAGTCTATATAAGTGAAAGTTGCTATCATGCTGTGGTCTCTCATCTTGTTAATCACTGCAACCCATGCTGCCCCTTCACAGGGGTCAACTCTTACCAGGAATGGATTATTATCCATCAGCAGAGTTTCAGCTCTTGATTACTGACCTAATTATTCTGTTCAGCACATGTGCAACTCAAAGGCACTGTTAAGCTCTTCAAGTTCAAACCACTTACTCTGTAATACCCCAGGCATGCCAGACCTGTCTATTTGTGTTTTACTGAGCATTGCATTCTGTAAGAGGAACCATTGCAATTTTACCATTGGCTGTAGCATAGGATCTGCTTACAGCACCAAACAGATAAATGAAGAGTTCTTTATAAAGAGTTCTAAGTGTAGTATGTAGATACTTCTTTTTCCCAGCTTGCCTAGGGAAAACTGGTCAAGTCAAGAGTCACAACTGGTTTGCATTGACACAATTATTTTGTACTTGAAGAGGCACAGTCACAGAATCAGCCAGTGTTGAAAGGGACCACAAGGATCAGCCAGTTCCAACCCCCCTGCCATGCCCAGGGACACCCTACCCTAGAGTAGGCTGCACACAGCCTCAGCCAGCCTGGCCTTAAACACCTCCAGCCGTGGGGGCTCAACCACCTCCACTCTCATGCTGAACAACTTCCTCCTCACAGCCAGGCTGAACCTCCCCACCTCCAGCTTTGCTCCATTCCCCCCACTCCCTGACAGCCTACAAAGTCCCTCCCCAACATTTTTGTAGCCCCCTTCAGATCCTGGAAGGTCACAAGAAGGTCACCTGGGAGCCTCCTCTTCTCCAGCCTGCACAGCCCCAACTCTTTCAGTCTGTGCTCACAGCAGAGCTGCTGCAGCCTCTGAGCATCCTCCTGGCCCTGCTCTGGACATGCTCCAGCATCTCCATCCCTCTTGTAATGGGGGCTCCAGAACTGGATGCAGTACTCTAGATGGGGTCTCACCAGAGCAGACTAGAGGGGGAGAATCACCTCCCTGGCCCTGCTGGCCACACTTCTCCTGCTGCAGCCCAGGCTCTGCTTGGCTTTCTGGCTGCCAGTGCACACTGCTGGCTCCTGTTGAGCTTCTCATCCACCAGCACCCCCAAGTCCCTCTCCTCAGGGCTGCTCTCCAGCCACTCACTGCCCAGCCTGGATTTGTGCTTGGAATTGTCTCAACCCATATGCAGGACACTGCACTTGGTCTTGTTGAACCTCATGAGGTTGGCTTGTGCCCACCCCTGCAGCCTGTCAAGGCAGAACTAAGACAGTCATAATTTGGCCAGTATGTACTAATTAAGAAAATACAAATTTAAAATTCACTCATAAAAAAGAGGAATTGCTCTTTGTGCAGCCTCCTCAGCACGGAGGTTACTTATACACACTCTCAGAGTAAAATACTGATGTAAAAGCCATTTACATATTCATTTCTAATCCCTTCCAATTACCAGCTAATGTCTATCTAAACCTCCAGCTCCATAATTACCACTAAATGTACATGTCTATTGTCTCTGAATTGGCCTACAGAAATTGCAGAGTTTAATAAGAACTTCCAAGGCAGTGGTAGAAGGCTGTGCTAAGCAAATGTTTGCTTCATTCTCAACACACTCTTCTAAAGGATATCCCTCGTTAACAGCAAAGAGGTTTATCACTGAGAGGTCTGTTTCATTACAAGACTAAATATTTGACCACTGCATCTTTTTTTTTCAGACAAATTTTCTCAAACACAAATGGTGAAATTCAACCCCAGGCCTACACCCTTCAGCAAAGAAGCATCTGTATAGAGGAACAAGGAACATCTCTTCTATATCATAGACTCCCGACAATAAGAAAGCAAGCCAAGGGAGCTTATTCTTCCCTTGTACTCAGTACTGCTCAGGCCACACCATGGGTACTGTGTCCAGTTCTGGGCTCCTCAATTCAAGAGTGCTGTTGAGATATCAGAACATGTCCAGGGAAGGGAGACAAAGCTGGTGAGAGGCCTGGAACACAAACCCTATGAGGAGAGGCTGAGGGAGCTGGGGGTGTGCAGCCTGCAGAAGAGGAAGCTGTAGCCAGGTGGGGTTGGTCTCTTCTGCCAGGCACCCAGCAACAGAACAAGGGGACACAGTCTCAAGCTGTGCCAGGGGAGGTCTAGGCTGGATGTTAGGAGAAAGTTGTTGCCAGAGAGAGTGATTAGTGATTGGAATGGGCTGCCCAGGGAGGTGGTGGAGTGCCCATCCCTGGAGGTGTTCTCCTAAATCCCTCTTTCATCTGCTATCCCTATAAAGAGGATGATGCCCATAGAACTAATATTGTCAACATTACCAATGTCTTTATATTCCATAAAATCCCTGCAACATCTAGTGAAAGCTGAAATGACAGAAATACTCCTGTAGTGAACAAGAAGCAAATGATTATTTTACAGTAAGCCAGCAGCAACACTACTTGAGACTTTCTGATGATTATCCTCAAGTGAGCAAGTGAATTAGAGAAGGATACAGACAGTAATGTGATGTCCAGTGAGGATAACTTCCCTCTCCTCTGATCCAGAAACTGAGCAGAGGATGTTTTATTTGCTGTGTAGTCCTTCCAGTGTCTCTGCTCCATCAGAGAACGTCTGGAAAAGCTGCAGAGAGTCTTCCAGACACCCCAGAAAACAGAAACAATTGTGGGAGCAAATACAGGAGGAGTCTTGGACTGCTCACAGAACCATCCACAGTGCTGTCCGGACTTCCTCCACAGTGTTTTAATACTCTCTGCACTCCATCTCTCTCCCCCTCTGCCTCTCACATTTTGTGCCCCCAGGCTTCACTTCACACCTGCTCCATTGCTTTGCTTTTAGCTGAGTCTCAGCTGAACAAGCAGCACCACTGCAAAATGTCCCAGAAGCTATTATCAAAGTGCACTGCCCTGTTCTGTGCACGTAAGACTATCTTAATGCTTGCATGGTCTAAAATGTGGACTCCTGACCTATTCCCCACCAATCTCTCTCCCACAGCCCACATGCTTTTAGGGAAGGAGCTGCCTAGTCTCTAAGATAGCAGGGCTCTCTCCTTGGTTACCTAGTAATAAATGCAACTTTATTACTCACTAAGAAATGAAACTGACAATAATAAAGTTCTTCCCCAGGGACAAAATATGTGTTAAATCTACAAGGAGAAAATAAACAACCTCATTTTAATATCTTGGTATATAGAAAGACCTCCTTAATCAGCATGAAGCTTAAATGAGGTACTTGCTTAGCAGCAACACCTACACAGGAACTGATTTTCAGCAAATTGAGATGGCCCTCTACTCTGGATAATTTTCAGTGTGATTACTCCATCATGCCCAAGGCTGAGAAGTAGGACATTACAGGTACTAACAGCTACCTGTGTCCTCTACATTACAAGCTGTAACATTCAGATCAATTTTCACACCGCATCACATCTCACTTACAGCTGAATTCAGGCTTCAAATATTCAGCTACGTGAGGAAATTAACTGCTGTGGCTATGAAGCAGGGGAAAAAAAAGACTACATAGCTACAGGTAAGTTAATATTGCTCCAGTGCATGCACTCTCATCTGGAATTAAATATTCTGAAATAATACTGATTCTGAAATTAAGACAGAATCACAGAATTAACCAGGTTGGAAGAGACCTCTAGGGTCACTGAGTCCTACCTATCACCTAACCCTTCTAATTAACTAAACCACAGCACTAAGTGCCTCATCCAGCCTCCTCTTGAACATCTCCAGGGATGGTTACTCCACCAGCTCCCCAGGCAGCCCATTCCAATGCCAATCACTCTTTCCATGAAGAATTTCTTCCTAATGTCCAGCCTAAACCTGCCCTGGCACAGTCTGAGACTGTGTCCTCTTCTGTCACTGGACGCCTGGGAGAAGAGACCAACCCCACCTGGCTGCAACTTCCTTTCTGGTAGTTGTAGACAGCAATGAGGTCTCCCCTGAGCCTCCTCTTCTCCAGGCTGAACAACCCCAGCTCCCTCAGCCTCTCCTCATAGGGCTGTGCTGCAGACCTACAAGCAACAGAACCTACACAGCAACAGAAGTATAATTACTTTTATAGTCAGATTGCTTTTCCTTTGCAAAGCAATGAAAGCTCTTGCAGCATTGCTGCACTGCTTACGCTGACCAATTAAAAACTGATGCATGTGTCAGACTCCACCGTGCTTGGTTCCAGGGCAGCCACACCACTCACTAATTTGGCAGCTCCTGCTTTCTATTTTCTTCTCCTGTTGAACACCCTTTATCTGAGAAACAGGCAGGAAATGGAGGCATGTGCACAGGTAGTACACACAGCTCCCCAGGCTGCTGCCACACTGCAGTACTCTACAGCATACATGCAGGGTGAGCTACCATGAACTGCACCAGTTCTGTCTGTTGATATTAACACTGCAAGTACAACTACTAGTTCATTAGTCAAGTACAGTCGAAAAACAAACAAAAATGTATCTTTAAACCCATAAGGTTTCTCTCTCTTTCTGGTAAAACATGTTTAAGTTAATCTAGCACCAAACAGAGAAGTCCTTGCCTCATGCCCTTTGCTGCATGCTCCTTGTTGGCCCAGATGTCATGCTATGGCTCAACGAATCAAATTAGGTCATTCGACCAGCCAGCCTCAGCAAAAGAAACTAAGATCCAGTTTCAACTGGATCAATGAGCTGATCTCACCAGGCATGAGCACCACAGCTGAGTAAGGGAAGGCAAAGAGGCATGCAGGCATGGGAGCAGGGACGGGAGCATGGGTGATAGCTTTTGACTGGCTTGGACTGCAAAATTGCCTGCTGAGAGTACAGTCCTTGAAACAGCTTCTCAGGAAACAAACTTCACATGTGGGATGGAGGAGGGAAGAAGTGGCAGGGAAGAAAAGCATGTGGGTGCACCAGAAACAGAGAACACAGATGACCACACAGTCACCATCACCACCTCTGCTTCTCCCAGCGTTCCCCGTCTTGCAGCAAACACTGAACAGAACCTTCAAGAGGGCTATGAAACAAAGATGGTCAGGTCCTGCTGCAGGGAATGGGCACTTCTGAAGAGGATAAAAATGGCAAATGACAACTGCATGTGAAAATGATAACTGATAAAGCAGCTACTGCCTAGTGCTCCTGCCAGAGGGACACCTTACAGTTCATGCAGCGATCAGCTGTATCACAGTTGCATGATACAGCCAAGGGCAGCAGAGACAGACAGTAGAACCATTCCCCAGCTTACAGCTAATTGGCAGGTACCTGTTTACCACATATTCTTTTCAGCTCTCCTCCACATGAGATTTCAGTGTGCCTTGGATGAGTGCTCACTATCCACAACAGGAAACTAAGACACTGCAACAAATCACTCCAGAGAATTAAATACTGATCAAGGGTGGGAATTATCTGATCAAATGCAGACACTGGAGACTTCCAAGCTGGTCTTTCGTAACATCCTTGACAGCCAATAGGCTCCTATGAGGAGAGGCTGAGGGAGCAGGGGTTGTTTAGCCTGGAGAAGAGGAGACTCAGGGCAGAGCTCACTGCTGTCTACAACTACCTGAAGCTGAAGGGAAGCTGTAGCCAGATGGGGTTGGGCTCTGCTGCCAGGCACCCAGCAATAGAACAAGAGGACAGAGTCTCAAGTTGTGCTGGGGGAGGTCGAGGCTGGATGCTAGAAGGAAGTTGTTGGCAGAGAGTGATTGGCATTGGAATGGGCTGCCCAGGGAGGTGATGGAGTTGCTGTCCCTGGAGGTGTTGAAGCAAAGCTTGGCTGGGGCACTTAGTGCCATGGTTCAGTTGACTGGATCAGGCTGGGTGCTAGGTTGGACTGGATGATCTTAGAGGTCTCTCCAACCTGGTTGATTCTATGATTCTGCTCTTCCTAATGTAGATATCGAAAATAGGTCAGAAGAACTGTACCCTAAACATGCCACTGTCTCTTCACTGACTTTAAAGGTAGCCCAGAATAACTACCACAAATTGAGACATTCATACTGCAGATGACTCGTTGGTATTTGTCTTGCTCAGGTCACCTCTTTGGCAACTTAGCTTCCCTGTTTAATAACTGGAGTGAAGTTATTTATTCTCCTCTGAAAATCAGTTCTACATCTACAGACAAGAAATATCACAGAAGTTAAATGCTTTTAAGAAATTATCTTTTATGTTTTACTAAAGGGGCTAAAATTAATTGTATCTAGTCAGAAGAAACTAATTTTGTGAAATTTGAGCTGAATTCCTCACAGGAATGATTTAAATGGCTTTCATAAATTGGGAGTCCAGAGACCTTTTGCCCACAGCACATTTCAGAGTTGTTTCTACCGTAATCAGCATACTCCAAGAGCTGAGCAACTCCTGCTGGAAAGCAGCAAAGTTCAGCAAGATCTCTGAATTGCTGCAATCACAAAGGGAAGCCTGATGACCTTTTAGTCACTTCTGATGTAAAAATAAAACCCAGATTTGTTCCTCCCCTAAATTCTGCAGCCTCTAATGAACGAAGATACCAGGCTAAGGGAGCCTAGTTAATAAAAAAGCATGGAAATGAGTTGTCACTCACTCTGCTGGGGACGGGCTTTTATTAGACACAGACAGTGCCCTGCCCCTAGGAGACCTGTGCCAGAGAGCCTCAGGAATCTTTCTGTAATTTATATTTAAGATGACAGACTGGGATTTCTCTGCTACATTTGGAGCAGAACCACCTGCTGCAACCACGTTGGGATCAGACACTACCTCTCTGTGCACCTCCATCTTGAGCCATCTTAACACAAGGAAAGTAACTGCATTTGACATCTTAAAGCTCTTTCGCTCAGGGGACATCTGAACAGCAAGTTGATTAAAATGACTCTAGGACTTCAGAACAAAGCATTACTTAAACCGACCTCCAAAACGAAGCACACAGAGTAAAAGAGGAAAGTACTTAAATAATTACTGAGTCTTACTCACATTTATATTCCTTCTTTAGTCATTTTTAAAGTTCATAGAAACATAGAATCAAGGAGGTTGGAAGAGACCTCCAAGATCACCCAGTCCAACCTAGCATCAAGCCCTAGACAATCAACCAGACCATGGCACTAAGTGCCTCATCCAGGCATTGCTTCAACACCTCCAGGCACAGCAACTCCACCACCTCCCTGGGCAGCCCATTCCAATGCCAATCACTCTCTCTGACAACAACTTCCTCCTAACATCCAGCCTGAACCTCTCCTGGCACAACTTGAGACTGTGTCCCCTTGTTCTGGTGCTGTTTGCCTGGTAGAACAGACAAAACCCATCTGGCTACAACCTCCCTTCAGGTAGCTGTAGATAGCAATAAGGTCTGCCCTGAGCATCCCTTTCTCCAGGCTGCACACCCCCAGCTCCCTCAGCCTCTCCTCACAGGGCTCTGCTCCAGGCCCCTCACCAGCCTCATTGCCCTTCTCTGGACACCTTCCAGCACCTCAACATCTCTCTCGAATTGAGGAGCCCAGAACTGCACACAGAACTCAAGGTGTGGCCTGTGCAGTGCTGAGCACAGGGGCAGAAGAACCTCCCTTGTCCTGCTGGCCACACTGCTCCTGAGCCAGCCCAGGATGCCATTGGCTCTGCTGTCCACCTGGGCACTGCTGCCTCACCTTCAGCTCCTCTCTACCATCACCCCCACGTCCCTCTCTGCCTGGCTGCTCTCCAGCCACTCTCTCCCCAGCCTGTAGTGCTGCCTAATATTGTTGTGGCCAAAGTGTAGAACCCTGCACTTGGCCTTGCTCAGTCTCATCCCGTTGGCCTCTGCCCTCCCATCCAGCCTGTCAAGGTCCCTCTGCAGGGCTCTCCTACCCTCCAACAGCTCCACAGCTGCTCCTAGCTTGGTGTCATGAGCAAACTTACTGATGCTGGACTCAATCCCCTGGTCCAGGTTATCAATAAAGGTATAGAACCAGATCGGGCCCAGAAATGCAAATGAAACCAGAGTTGGTTTTGGCCTTCTGAAAACAGGTGGAAAGCAAGACTCTCTTGTTGCACAACATACTGTGAGAGGCTCAACCCTTTTGCTCTTTCTTGAAGACCTTCTCTCAGACTGAGTAACAGGCAACAAGGTGCTGTGCTTCCCTTCTACTCTTTTTTTGGCTTTTATATGCTCTAGGAAATCTGAGTTGGTGATCTTGAATGCCCTGGCCTCCCACTCCTGGCAGCAGCTCCATAATCTTAGGTGAGGGTGATGCTGTGCCTTAATAACCTCAAAGGGCAGCATTCTTCTACTTTCAAAGTCCCATGGGTCTCATTAGAGGATTTGCCAAATCAGCCTTGTACAGTCTGTCATCAACTGCAGAATTTAATTAGTCCAAGTTTGTGCTGATTTGCATTTAGGAAAGACTGAGGCTTGCTGAGTTGTTGCTGGTGCCATGCTGGGTTCCTATTTTCCTGTTTTCTAAGGCTTTTTTTGCCTTTTTAACAGTATCTAAAGGTCAGGGGAACAAATATCCTTGGTGCAAAGTCACTCCTGAAGATGCAGTCATACTGGGGAGTAAATGCTTACTAGTAACAAAAGAGACTTAGTAGCAACGCTGGAGCGGTACCTACCCCACATATTAGAAGAGCCCACATTAGCGCAGTGTTATGGGAAGGGCAAGATAATAAAGCTCATGCAATGAGATTCTGAAGTGCACCCATGGGACATGCATTTGCAAACTGCTTATTTAAAACATATGAGTTCCCCACAGCCATAATGTCATTGAGAAAAGGCCCGCTGACTTCAACAAGAGCACTGCTAAGCCTGACACTTGGGTAATTGCATCCATAACACTGAACTGCTGAGCAGCCCTTTTGCTGCCTTTTAACTACATCAGTCTGGATGAAGACCTGATAAAAAACATCCCAAATCCACCTCCCACTTGTAAAGTTTCAGCAATCTTGCCTGCAGTATTAATATGTTCTTTATTCTGAGTACTGGCAAAAAGAAGCTATTCCCTTCAGAGTTCTTGCACCATCACTAGAGAACAGGACCTCTGCTGCTACAGCAGAATTCCCCATCTTGCAGGGTCACTACCATGACAAGTTCCTACTTCCTTTCTTTGCACAGTACCATGGACCTGAGAAGCCCCACAGAAAGATTTTCCTATTCTCATTCTAAAGACAGCTAAACATAATCACTGTGCCAAAAGGAAAAGTCTGCAGCTGGTAAGGAAATTAAATTTACTCCAGATCTTCCAGTAATGCATTACAGAATAAATGATGGAGGGATAACAACCAAGACATGCATGAAAATGTCTCAGAGAGAGTTTAAAATCTAGGGGGTTATCTGAAAGAGCAAAAACTCATCTAGTAATCATATATTTATTTAGGTTTTGCTCCTTGTGGATGGATTAATAAGATGAACAATGTACTAACAGCACAAATACCTATTTACTCTCTGGTATTTGTTTAACACACAGCTCTTTTGAATCCCAGTAAATGCTAAATCTTTTGCCATTCTTTTATTATTATTGTTATTTATTTTCTAATGGAAGATTGTAAATCCAAATACCAAGACTTCCAGACATCTCATAATGTTTTTCTCCAGTACAAAACACCCTTTACTGGGGCCTATTTCCCAAAAAAGCAGAGATTCTCCACAAAGAAACTTTAAAATGGCTCTTGGAACACTAGAAAAACAAAAGCCTCCTACAGAAATCACTCCTGTAATTCGCAGACTCATAGAATCAGTCAGGGTTGGAAGGGACCACAGGGAGCAGCCAGTTCCAACCCCCCTGCCATGCCCAGGGACACCCTACCCTAGAGCAGGCTGCACACAGCCTCAGCCAGCCTGGCCTTAAACACCTCCAGCCATGGGGCCTCAACCACCTCCCTGGGCAACCCAGTCCAGCCTCTCACCACTCTCATGCTCAACAACTTCCTCCTCACCTCCAGCCTGACTCTCCCCACCTCCAGCTTTGCTCCATTCCCCCCAGTCCTGCCACTCCCTGACAGCCTCAGAAGTCCCTCCCCAGATTTTTTGCAGCCCACTTCAGATCCTGGAAGGCCACAAGAAGGTCACCTGGGAGCCTCCTCTGCTCCCGCCTGCACAGCCCCAACTCTTTCAGTCTGTGCTCACAGCAGAGCTGCTGCAGCCCTCTGAGCATCCTCCTGGCCCTGCTCTGGACGCAGTCCAGCATCTCCACATCCTTCTTGTAATGGGGCCTCCAGAACTGGATGCAGTACTCCAGGTGGGGTCTCAGCAGAGTGGAGTAGAGGACCCTCCGTATTCTCACTGCTCTTACATCATTAAGTCAAAAAGCCATCTATTAGAACATAAAAAAAATCATGCCTTCATTTTTTCTTACCTTTAAAAAGGCTTTCATCAGAGTTTCTCAACTGAACCTGCATTACAAATCTCAGTCAAAAATCCAGAAAATCCAAATTACTTCACTGTCTTTCCACCCAAACAGCTAAATTCATATCCAAAACCCATTTTGATGTGTCCTATTAACTGAGAGTTACATCTCCAGGATAAACTGAGACAAGTTCTAATGTATGAACAATTTGTGGAAATGGTTTTTTTCCCCCTCTCTAAAATTGCTTTCAAGCACCTGGAATTCATTGCTGAGCACTATACAGAAATTACCCTGTTTAATGTATAAAAATTCAATTTACATCAGAAAAAAAATGCAATTGTGAAGTATTTATATATACAAAGAAGCATAACATTAACTACACTGTGGAGAGGTAAGTCTCAGAGCCACTGAGAGCCTCAGCTGCAAATTAGAGGATAATTAATTTAAAATATCCCTGTACTAAAACACAGAATAAAGTAGTTAAAGGAAAAAAGCTGTTACAGTTCCCATGGTAGAATTTTCTTTATAGGAAGGATGTTTCCTCAAGTTACTTAAAATACTAGAAGAGGTTGTGGGGTAGGGTTGACCTTACAGGGCATTAAGTGAAATTTACAGGCACAATTCTACATTAATCCCAAGTTCACCTCTGCCTCACCTTGAGGTCCTGCCTTACCTCCATCTCTATTGCTTTGCTTCCTGCTTCTTGAAATCCATAAGTGAAGTCACTTGCTCTACTTTTACAAGGTTACAAGCAATTAAAAGTGATTTGATAAATCACCCAAAGCACTTTGGAGTAAGACCTTAAACACAGGCAGTTGTGGCAGATCCACAATGCCTGAAGGTAGAAGAGAGATTGAGTTGCAGTAGTGTGGCTCCAAAAATCATTGTGGATGCTCCCTCCCTGGAGGTGTTCAAGGCCAGGTTGGATAAGGCCTTGAGTGACCTGTTCTAGTGGGAGGTGTCCCTGCCTATGGCAGGGAATTTGAACTGGATGAGCTTTGAGGTCTCTTCCAACCTAAACCATTCTATGATCAATTGCAAGACCTGCTCTGGTGGACTGCAAGTGCTTACCCACATGGGCTCCTTTAAACATGACACATTCTGCAGTCAGTTCCAAGTGCCAAACACAGATTGCTCATGTACTTGAGCATTTGCAGATTCAATGCCCTGGCTCTCACATAGGCCTCAGAGAAGAAAAAATGCCTGGTGAGAGCCAAATTCTTTCAACTGCATATTTAATTTTCCAGTGAGCAAGCAAATTGCTTTTTATAGATTTTATACATATATATATAAATATATAATACACCTCAAGCTGTGCCAGGGGAGGTCGAGGCTGGATGTGAGGAGGAAGTTGTTGGCAGAGAGAGTGATTGGCATTGGAATGGGCTGCCCAGGGAGGTGGTGGAGTCACCGTCCCTGGAGGTGTTCAAGAAAAGACTGGACGAGGCACTCAGTGGCATGGTCTGGTTGCTTGTCTAGGGCTGGGTGCTAGGTTGACCTGGATGATGTTGGAGGTCTCTTCCAACCTGGTTGATTCTATGATTCTATAAACCAGATGTTTTCTGTGCTAGTCCAATGACACTGAAGAGAAGCAGACATTCATATTAGACATTTTGAGCTGCCAAGGTAACTTCTTACAGTTACTCATTCAATTATTTTTTTCTTAATTTCTAAAGATGTTCTTTTTTAATTTAAAAATGTTAATTTTAGCTGTAAAATGAAAATAAAAAGGATTAGTTGTAGAGGATTTCTTTAGAGTGCCAAAAATGTGTGGATTTCATAGCAATTACAAGCTACTGTATGATTTCCCATAGCCATTCCCAATGATTCCTTTTGTATCATTATTTCTCCAGGGAATATTCATCTCTGACTGTAATAAAGTACATCCATAGCTTTACTTTAATAGTAACACTAGGATGAAGTAATCTTTTGCACCTCCTAATGATGAAGCTGTGCACATAGAAATGTAACTAAATGCAAAGTGCTGGAAAGCATACCACCAGTTTTCCCAGGAAACTTAAACATAGTTTTAATATAGCCTTAATAAAATCAAGCCTTCATAAATAGCCTTAACTGCAAAAGAGGTTACAGCCCAATGCTCCTGCTACCTGTAATAAAGCTGGAACCAGGAAGCTGCTTCCTGCAAACAAGTCCCTATACAGCCAGGAC
This sequence comes from Pogoniulus pusillus, assembly GCF_015220805.1. NCBI lineage: Eukaryota > Metazoa > Chordata > Aves > Piciformes > Lybiidae > Pogoniulus > Pogoniulus pusillus. The sequence continues at coordinate 20,072,712 of NC_087286.1, forward strand.
TCAGATTTGCAGAATGATTGTACCATCCAGACTGATATTAATTCTGAAGACAAATTGGGACTGTTGAATTATTAAGGAAGGCTGTCATTGAAGTTTTCATTGACCATCCATATCCTGAAGCCATATAAATGTCACAAAAAGCCACAGCACTTTGGCTCCAATTCAGTACAATTCTTCCCCAGTCAATCAAACTATCTCTGTATTTAAAGCTGAGAACGAGCACACTGTTCCCTGCAGAATCAGGCCTCAGATTCCAACTTCATTTTATGAATCTGTGATTATCATGCTTCTAATTAGAATCTAAGGTCATAAATTCCACAGGAAAATGCTTATAGACCTCACCAGAGCCTGTCCTGTCTATACAGAGAGAAGTACTACGAATTGAATTCCAATGTGAATTTATAGTCCCCTTGCTGTTCCATGCCAGTTTCCCACATGAACACTTGGTGCCCTTGTCCATGAGAACTTTAAATGTTTCCAAAGTATACTTTTTAACAGCAAATAAAGGTTTGCTTGGTAAGGATTAGGGACCTGTTTATACTGAGATTCACAGAAAGACACATGTAGATTTACTTGGGAGATGGATGACTTATGCCTCATTAAGTATCTGAGAGTATAGCCCCATATGGAATTATTACAGCTTTCATTTAATTTAGCTTAATCCACTTCCTGAGTTAAATAAATAAAATTAAGTGAGGGCTACTTAAATTCTGAGTGAGAGTTCCATGGGAACTCTCACTTAACTCTCTCAACTTGAACAGCCAACTGACAACTATTTAGTTAATGCAGGTAAACCCTGCTGAAGGCTCCCAGATAAAGCACCCCCAAGTAGCTGGGTTCTGGCAATGTCCAAACAGAAATCAGAACAGGTGTGTTCTTGCACAGATATACCTCTCATCTTCAACATGATGCTATGGGACAAAGAAGGTTCTTCTCTCACTCTGCTCTGCCCTAGTGAGACCACATCTGGAGTACTGTGTCCAACTCTGGACTCCCCAGTTCAAGAGGGACAGGGATATACTAGAGAGTGCTGAAGAGAGAGCTTTGAGGATGATTAAGGAACTGCCTGATGAGTAGAAAGCCTGAGAGACCCGAAGCTGGACAACAGAAGATCCAGAGGTGATCTTATCAATGTTTGCAAAGATCTGAAGGGTGGGTGTCAAAAAGAAGGTGCTAGTCTCTTTTCAGTGGTGCCCCGTGATAAGACAAGGGGCAATGGATACGAACTGGAACACAGGCAGCTCCACCTCAATGTGAGGAAAAACTTCTTCACTGTATGGCTGAATGGGCACTGGAAGAGGATGCCCAGAGTGGTTGTGGAGTCTCCTCTAGAGACTTTCAAGACCTGTCTGGATGTGTTCCACCTGCTTTGGCAGGACTCGATTTCTAGAGGTCAACTCCAACCCCTACCATTCTATGCCTCTAAGGCAGAGAACATTAGTGTTGTATTTTCAGACTGGCTCCTGAATGGCTGTGACCATATTTTAAGCAGAGGCCATTTTTATCCTACGATTCTCATCTTTTAATAATCCTTTGTAGGAGACAAATCAATGCAGCGTTCAGCATCATGGATGCTCCAGACTGGACAGCTCCAGCCGCAGGCAGCTTCAGCCTGCTCCCTCTGCCATCACTTTTAAGCTCTGCAAAAAGCCCATCCACAGAAATCCCTCTGAAACGGGTTCTGGAAGCTAGAGGTAACAAAGCAGAGGTCATTTTGCAGGTGCAGTCCTCAGGGGGGGGGGGGTTGAGGCCACGTAGAGGACTGTTTCCTGAGAACCAGGCGTTCAAAACTCACTGGAAAGTGTCCACTTCCAGCAAGGTGGGTGTTGAGCTCTTCTCCCAAGAGACAAGAAATAGGATAAGAGAAAATGGCCTCAAATTGTGCCATCAGAACCTTAGATTACACATTAGGAGAAGCTTCTTCGCCAAGAGGGTTGCAAAGCACCCAAACAGATTGCCCCAGTGAAGTGGCTGAGTCGCTACCCCTGGAGGTATCTAAAAGATGTGTAGATGTGGGACTTAGGGACATGATTTAGTGACAGTGTTAGATTTATGGTTGGACTCAAGGATCCCAAAGGTCTTTTTCAACTTCAACAATTCTATGAGTTTATGATTCTAACTTTTATCCTCTAAGAAGGATGTTCCTAACATCACTCAAAGCTCACTTAAGTAACTAACTAATTCTGTGATTCCAAATGACCAGGCCTGAAGGAAACAGATATCAACCTACAGACCATTTTCTTCCTAACATCTGTTACTATATCCTGCTGAGGAATTCTGGCAACATTCAACTTCAGTGTAGAAGCACCTTCCTGGCATGCCCTGCTGTGAGTTAAATCTACTTGAAATTAGGTGGCTTTACTGTAATTTCTGAAGGCATTGTGTGTGCATGCATGAGGAATACAAACACTTCTCAACAAGAAGTGAGCAAGCCTGCTTTTGTAGAGGAGAAGAGCACTGAAGCACTGCTGTAAGTGCTGAGCTGGACTTCAAATGGAAAAAAAACAAAGCAAAATAGTGTACAGAATCAGTGGGGGTTTTCTACAGTGTCTGTCATCTAAGGACCTCCAAATGCTCTGAAAATTATTCCTCAGCAATCCATGTGACAGACAAATGTTAAGTTGCCCAATTCACAAATGGGCAAGCACAGATATAATGTGGCCCATTACAGTTTGCTGAGACAGACTTTTTTTTGCACCAAAGTAGCTGCACCAGTGCAAATCCCTGGCACAAGTATGTTACACATTAATGTTATGCCTTAGTCTTCAAAACAGTATCATACTGAATCAGTAACAAGCTGCACCTTGAACTAAGTAGACCACATCCACTCTCAGTGTTGCTCAAGAATACTCTAGCCTCCAAAACAGATCCCACTTCCAACCTTGTCTGACAGGGAAGCAGCCAGCTTTAACACATGTGAAAAAAAAGAGGGAAAGGTCATAGTAAAGTCAGCTCAGAGTTAGGAAATGCAGATAAAGAAAGACACTCTAAGATGAAAATTTAAATAGAATACAAAATCTTAAACCACCTTCTACTGTCTTTGTTATCTCACAAAATGGGGAACCAGGATTAAACTGGTTCAGGTTTGCAAGTCTATAACATAATGCCTGCAGCAGCTGTCTCAACACCTCACCTTTAGACAGATTTAAAACCTCAATATACTATGAGTTTCCACTAAGGAAAATAGCTAAACAAACCAATACAAACCCAAACCCACCCAAACCCTCAAATGAAGTGATTCTTTGATAGGATCTGCCTAATGACTACTTGAAGTTTAACTTTGATCAATGAATAACAGTCACCCATGCAACAATCTGATTAGAGGCCACAGATTCCATTTGTTATCATCAGAATTCTTGTTCAATGTCTTTTGCTTCATTGGTCATTTGGTTAGAAAATGCAGAGCCATTTTTGAAAGTGGTAGTCAGGGTCATTTACAGGATCACTTCATCCTACTAAGAGCTCCACAAGTCTCTGCTGTGCAGTGTTGGGGCAGAGCAAGTGGAAAGCAAACAAAAATATCCCTTGCAACCAAAACGTTCCTTGATCTATTTGGGTCAGTTTTCTAACAACCACATTTTTTTACCATTACAACATAGAAGACAGCAGATGCCATGGCTAGAAAGACATGGTCCTGATGCCCTGCAGCTCTGGGGTGAAGTATTGGGTTTGCTTTAAAAAGCTGCATCACTTTATTCTCAATAGCAGTTGGCATCCAAGCTCCACGACAGCTTTTGTGTAAAGAAATATGCAACTATTCCACCATCAGCCAAGCCCAGTGCTTTAGATTCAATATTTATCAATTACTTCTTGGAAGGGAAAAAGAAGTCATTACATAAATAAAAGTGCTCCTTGCCACATTGCCAAGTGGAAACACAGTAAGAAATAAGACTGCAGTGTAATGTCCACACACTCCTGGTGAAGCTCAAATACCGTCTGCCTCTCCTGTACATCACAGCAAAACAAGAGCATGACCCAGATCTGCACCATAACCTTGTGAAGGCACAGAGGAATAAATTCTGAGGCAGGCATGGCTTCCATCACACCACACACAAGGCAATCACAAGGAAAGCCTGAAAGTGGAGAGGGTGGTAGCTAGCTCTGCCAGGCTGGAAAAGAACATCAACCAGCTTAGCACTGCAGTTAGAAACTGTTACTGATCCAGAATCATGCAGTCCATGGGAGGAGTAACAACACTGTAAAAGGTATGTTTTGAATATTTTGCAAATTAGTCCCAAAGAATTCATTAACTGCCATCCTTTGGCAGTGTTCTTCTTTTACTTCCTTCCAAAAAAGCTCACAAGACTTGCAGTGCAACCTTTGAGGTAAAAACCAACAAAGCAGTGTGGCCAGCAGGACAAGGGAGGCTATTCTGCCCCTGTGCTCAGCACTGCTCAGGCCACATCTTGAGTGCTGTGTCCAGTTCTGGGCTCCTCAGAGAGATGTTGAGGTACTGGAAGGTGTCCAGAGAAGGGCAACGAAGCTGGTGAGGGGCCTGGAGCACAGCCCTGTGAGGAGAGGCTGAGGGAGCTGGGGGTGTGCAGCCTGCAGAAGAAGAGGCTCAGGGCTGACCTCATTGCTGTCCACAACTACCTGAAGGGAGGCTGTAGCCAGGTGGGGTTGGTCTCTTCTGCCAGGCACCCAGCAGCAGAACAAGGGGACACAGTCTCAAGTGGTGCCAGGAAGAAAAGCCTGGCTGGGGCACTTAGTGCCGTGGTCTGGTTGGCTGGCTAGGGCTGGGTGCTAGGCTGGAGTGGATAAGCTTGGAAATCTCTTCCAACCTGGCTGATTCTACGATTCGATGAAAACCACCGAGCCAGCTTTTGTGCATAACTTTTCTGAGCCATTTAGCATCATTCTTACAAATAGCTGCCAGCTACTCTGGGACACTGGGATCTCTTGCCAGAGGCTCACACTCCTGAGAATACACTACACTCTACCAGCTGTGCAAACCTGCTATAGAACAAGGATTACCTGAAGTGCTAACATTTCTCTAGGAGCTGTTTGTCTAAAGCCAACACACGAATCTCAGCAAATTTGGCAAGATGAACAGCAACAGAATAAACTGCACTTGGAACAAATGAATGGAGGTAGGATTGTGATCAAGGGCAAGCTTAAGTGCAGGCAGGGTGTGACAGCAACTCTGATAGATCTGTACAGCCAGGTCTGGGATGGTATTAGACTAATGGGAACATAGTGCTTGGAGCAGCTGCCTCACCCAGACTGACTACTTGAAAACAGGATGAAAAGTGTCTAATGCCTTGCGGTTTCACCCTGGGCAGCATTTCTTTTCCAGTGCTCCTCTTGAAAGACAAAGGTGCACATGATATGCATGGAGAACCAAGATCTAAATGGTATAGATTTAGAGGGTTGGAAGTTTTCTGTTTGAGGTCTTAGGATGGTCTGCCTGGAATCAACCCATACACCAAGGACTTTGGGATGCCCTTCAATATTCAGCAGTGCACATGTAGCACCTTGAAAGATTTTACACTCATGGCTGCAAAGCAGCTACTTCATTCTGATTGTAAAAACTGAAATGACTCCTACAGAATCATCTCAGATCAAGTGAGGCATTCAGACAAAACAAAACCCATTACAGATCTCAAGCAGCAGATGTCTTTCTGATGAAAACAGAGAAACAAGATATAAGAGTTCCATCCTGTAGACAGTTCTAGACCAAATCCTCCTCACTTTATTTACACAACCTAAACTGAGTCAATTCATATTTGAAATCATAGAATCATAGAATGGTGTGGGTTGGAAGCGACCTCAAAGCTCAGCCAGTCCAACCCCCCACTATAGGCAGGGACACCTCCCACTAGAACAGGTCACTCAAGGCTCATCCAATCTGGCCTTGGACATCTTCAGGGAGGGAGCATCCACAACCTCCCTGGGCAACCTGTGGCAGTGTCTCACTATCCTAACTCTAAAGAACCCTTTCCTAACATCTACTTTGAATCTCCCCTATTCCAATTTAAACTCATACTGGATTTCAAAAAGGAGTTGTGCATGAAGCCTGTGGTCTTGCAGAATCATAGAATCAACAGGTTGGAAGAGACCTCCAAGCTCATCCAGTCCAACCTAGCACCCAGCCCTAGCCAGTCAACCAGACCATGGCATTAAGTGCCTCATCCAGGCTTTTCTTGAAGACCTTCAGGGATGGCAGCTCCACCACCTCCCTGGGCAGCCCATTCCAATGCCAATCACTCTCTCTGGGAAGAACTTCCTCCTAACATCCAGCCTATACTTTCCCCAGCACAACTTGAGAAGCAAAGTATTAATTAAGCACTGAATAACAGTTATGTCTAAATAACCCTTCTTCAGTCAGTTCAATTTACAATACATTTGTAATGGTATTGACAGGCTGTAGATGGATGGGGAAATTATGTGCTAAAAAGCAAAAACCAAAGTGAGGAAAGGAAATTAAATCTCCATTTGGCAGAAAAATTATTTCAATGTTTGTTTTCCTTCCCAAGCAAGATGAAACACAAGGACGGCAGAAAACTTCCCAGTAAACAAAATTTCAGTTCCCATCATCAAAATCCTTCATTTTATTAAAACAGAGATAATTATTATTTATATATCATAAAAGCAAGCCACCATCAAGCATCATATTTCAGTTTTTTCTCCCAGATGTCAGACTTTGGCAGAGAGCTTCAATTCCACTTTTACCAAACAAAACATTATCAAACCCATGACTTTTTACATGAAGTTAATGATGCAAATACTGAAAGAAATATTTGATCTGAAAAATGTTCTACTAGATGCCACTATCTGTAAGAACTTGCTCACCAAGTGAAATATTACCAAAGTTGTTAATGCACAGGATATTGCTTGATGAAGTACAAAAAGTTACTTCCTGTGCACCCTACGTGACAAATACTTAGATTCATAATGAAATCCTGATTCAAACACCAAAGTGGATACAAATAGAAGACATTACAAAGAAAACTGAGAATAACTGAGAATCAACCTGTTCTCAAAGTGCAGCTCAACTGCTATTGGATAGATCTAAACTCTCCTATCACTTCTTACCTTGAGTGCTGTGTCCAGTTCTGGACTACTCAAATCAAGAGAGATGTTTAGGTACGGGAATGTGTCCAGAGAAGGGCAATGAAGCTGGTGAGGGGCCTGGAGCACAGCCCTGTGAGCAGAGGCTGAGGGAGCTGGGGGTGTGCAGCCTGCAGAAGAGGAGGCTCAGGGCAGACCTCATTGCTGTCCACAACTACCTGAAGGGAGGCTGTAGCCAGGTGGGGTTGGGCTCTGCTGCCAGGCAAGCAGCAACAGAACAAGAGGACACAGCCTCAAGCTGTGGTAGGGCAGGTCTAGGCTGGATATTAGGAGGAAGTTGTTGGCAGAGAGAGTGATTGGCATTGGAATGGGCTGCCCAGGGAGGTAGTGGAGTTGCTGTGCCTGGAGGTGTTGAAGCAAAGCCTGGACAAGGCACTTGGTGCCATGGTCTGGTTGACTGGCTAGGGCTGGGTGTTAGGTTGGACTGGATGAGCTTGGAAGTCTCTTCCAACCTCCTTGATTCTATGATTCTCTGATGTTGTATCTTCAAAACATTGATCACCTTTGCATCACGTAATACGACCCCACTTACAGACAAGTACTTGAACACAGCACAAGAAGAAATTGTTTACATACTGAACAAATACAAGTGAATAGTACAGGAGCTTAAAATGCCTCAATCAAAATACACAAAGAAGAGGAGATTGTTATTCCTACTTTACAGGCAGGGAGCACAGCAGTGAGGAGCTCCACACAGAGTGTGGTTGCCGCAGAAGGAGGTGGTGGAGCTGCCCTGCACTGACACAGCTACCTATATGATGAGATTTGCCAAAGGTCTTGCAAGAAATCAGTACCATATTCCTCTGAATTCCAATCTGTGGCATGCCAATCCAAATGTATCCACTGCAGGACAGTGTTTCTTCTCAGAAACCATACAACCTGTCAAAGCCTGCGCGAAGGAGATGCGATGAGGCTACCACAACAGCGGCTGCTCAGCGTGGCTTCGCGGCAACACTACACTTACTGGCATTTAAACACAGGGTTTGATTTCAATTTCCCTTTTTGACAGGACCAGGTGCAATACCCACAGGTTAACTATCACACTCTTCCCACCACATGCAAAGGCCCTACAATTTCTATTTTAACAAATCACAGCTGTCTTACACATCCTGGAGCCTTGTGTAGCCAGCAAACCTACGAAACCATTTGACCCCACGCAGCTCCAGCAGGTAAATGAAACAACAACAGTGAAACGTTACTGCAGTCTGCAATCAAAATGGACATCTAGGGCAACACATCCTGCAAGAAGCAAACCTCACAGACGATGGGGCTCAAGTGACACATTTATATAAAAGATTTACTCTTCAGATTAACATGCTGAATTTTGATCAGACACTTTGCATTTCATTACCATAGGTTAGTCCTTCCTCTGGTTTACAGTCAAATCTCTAGACTTGCTTTTCTCCCCATGGCAGGACACATTTGCATTAACAACTTCTTAAGTTGTGCCATATCATAGCAATGTGGCACAGACTTTTCAGTCAGACTGTGTGGCACATGCTGCCACGCCAGCACAGCACACATGGAACTGCATCAGTATTCTGCTGCTTCTCACCTCAGTCTGTCCTCATTATAGCTGAGGATTGTTAGTGCCTTTCTTCTCATCATAAAGTTGTTTCTCTACAGAATCATCTGTATCAATTTTGCCTTTCCTCACACCTTCAGCATACGTTTTACTGATGCTACAGAATCTTGAATGGACCCTCTGGCTAACGGTGCTTTGTCTTGCATCACAAAGAAGCTCCCTGCATCTTTTCCACCCTTGCTGATTGTACTCTCCTGACTTACAGCGTTTGCAACCAGCAGTTTCACAACTCACGTTTTCTTTCCCCACAGACACAATACAGCTGGGCCAGTCTCCCCTAAAAAGGCCTCCTCTAAAGAATGGCAAAGTAATTAAGCTGATATGGGAGTCAAATACCACAGACCTAAAAGATCAGAGGATAATTAATATCAGTCTATACATGTTTCTGGGAAATAGGTCTTGTCAAACCTCATTTCTTGATGAACTTACAGACTTGATTGATAAAGGTAATTGTGTTAAGTGTAATAGACTTCACCATTTGGAAATGCACATGGCTTCATTATTTGAACAGATTCTGTCACTAGACTGTGACAGTCCCCAGCCCCTCTGCCAACACCTTTTCCATTAAGTGATTCACTGGCACGGTTGCCATTGCAGGGTTGGGGAGGTGAGGACATATGATCTTCCCCCACTCTCATGTCTCATGTGGCCTATCACAACCCAGAGATGCTTGCTGCTAGCGTGCAGCACATGAAAGGCAAATTCATGAGTGTGTCTGAGATGAGTGTAACAAGTCCCAGTGCAAGACCTTAGGAAAGAAGAAGATACTTGCTAATAAAATGTAAACATGCTAGTGCTGTCCACTTCCACACAACGGCACAGGCACCAGGAGGTGTGAGCTCAGGTGGGCTGGCTGAGTGGTCAGGCCCCACCTCGAGTGCTGTGTCCAGTTCTGGGCTACTCGATTCAAGAGAGACGTTGAGGCACTAGAATGTGTCCAGAGAAGGGCAACAAAGCTGGTGAGGGGCCAGGAGCACAGCCCTGTGAGGAGAGGCTGAGGGAGCTGGGGGTGTGCAGCCTGCAGAAGAGGAGGCTCAGGGCAGACCTCATTGCTGTCTACAACTACCTGAAGGGAGGCTGTAGCCAGGTGGGGTTGGGCTCTTTTGCCAAGCAACCAGCAACAGAACAAAGGGACACAGTGTGAAGTTGTGGCAGGGGAGGTGGTGGAGTCTCTGTGCCTGGAGGTGTTGAAGCAAAGCCTGGATGAGGCACTTAGTGCCATGGTCTGGTTGCCTGGCGAGGGCTTGGTGCTAGGTTGGATTGGATGAGCTTGGAGGTCTCTTTGAATCTGGTTGATTCTATGATTCTAAGAAACCATGGGAGGCTCCCCCTGAAAATAGCAGAGAACTAGTTTCCTTGTTGCCACTGAATGCAGACAAAATGATCCCACTTCTCCTCATCTCTTTAATCTCTCCTAAAAGCGTGTGCTTTTCCTCCTCATTTTAACTCATCAAAAGCAGTGAATGGCTGGCATGCTTCTCAATGCTATGTCCTTACACTTCAGCAAGTGCTGCTAGGCACACTGCTGGGTCATTTTCTTGTCTTCATTTGGTAAATAATAACCCCCTTATTCCTACAATGGGACTCCATCTCATTTCACTTGCTGTGGTGAATAGATGGCTAGATCACCTGTGACTTCGTTATTCTGCCTTTCCTTGCAAAACTTCTGAGCATTGAGCTTGCTTTTTCTTTCTCTACTGAATTAGAATTCTTTTGATTCCAGTATTTTTTCATTTTTTATTGTAGACACAGGCATGATGGACTCAGGCTAACATTGAGTCTTGTAAGGACATTCTATTTTATGAAAAATACCTGCAATTTATACTTGCAGCCAGCTTCAAATCTTAAACACTCCAAATCACACTCAGGTGAGGTTTAGGGACAAATACATGCATAATTCATGAAAGCACTGCCATTATTGGTAGCTCTGTAGAATAAATAGCCCCTGGTAGACACTGTGCATTTGAAGGATGCACCGTATTCACGGTAGCAATATGGAGCCAAATTGATATTTATGGTGTACTCAGAATCCATTCAATTCTCTTTCCATTTGAACACACTTGTGAAATACAGTGCAATATACTGTTTCAGTTCCCAGCAAAAGATACACATCTTTCAGCAGAGCTCCCCACAGGCAGAGAGTGCAGAAGAGCTGATGACTGCAGAGTCCGCCAGGGATCTCGTTATGCCAGTCTAATTAACCTGGAAAATGCTCGGCTAGCACCATGCTCTGGGCCGACACACAGATGGAAAACAGGCTGTTTACTGGGTGTGCAAGGCAGACTCCTCATAACTCCCAAGTCAGCTGAAACATTTAAGCATATGCTTACCATTAATGTTAAACAGGTGCTTAAGTATACTGCTGAACAGGGAACAAAATAAGGAGCATGCCTCTGGAGTATGCGAGTTTTGCTGTGATTGCTCATGCACATGTGCAGGGTTTGTTTATTTGCTGTCCTCAGGTGTCACCATCCACCTCCTTCTCCTACCCTGACCCAGAGTTATGTTAAAACTCAAGTCAGAAAACTGTGAGAGATTATATCCTCATAAGAAAACAAGGTGTGTATTCACAGAATTCAGAGTGCCAGGCTGGAAGGGACCTCAAGGACAAGGAAGCTGGTGAGGATCCTGGAACACAGCCCTGTGAAGAGAGGCTGAGGGAGCTGGGGGTGTGCAGCCTGCAGAATAGAAGCCTCAGGGCAGACCTCATTGCTGTCTACAACTACCCAAAGGGAGGTGGCAGCCAGGTGGGGTTGGTCTCTTCTGCCAGGCAACCAGCAACAGAACAAGGGGACACAGTCTCAGGTTGTGCCAGGAAAGGTCTAGGCTGGATGTTAGAAGGAAGTTGTTGTCAGAGAGAGTGATTGGCATTGGAATGGGCTGCCCAGGGATGTGGTGGAGTTGCTGTGCCTGGAGGTGTTCATGAAAAGCCTGGCTGGGGCACATTCTGCCCTGCCCTGGTTGATTGGCTAGGGCTAGGTTGGACTGGATGAGCTTGAAGGTCTCTTTGAATTTGGTTGATTCTATGACTCTAATACTCTTTGTAGGACCCAAAATGCTGGAACGAAACCAGAGACAAGTGTTTTGTTTGGGTTTTTTTTGCTTTATGGAATATTTTATAGATTGATTTCTAAAATAACATCCAAATCCAACTGACTAGCTCCTTCTTTCATGAAATGTAAGTGTACATGCTCAAAGCAAGTGAAACAAAATTAACACAGTAACTAAAAGCAACAGGATATGTAGCATGAGCATTGCTTTCCCTTTGAAAAACTGAGAGCAGGAAAGGTTCAGTCATACTGATATGAACTACAACTACTTTCTATATCATAAAATGGTTTAGGTTGGGAGAGACCTCAAGGATCATCCAATTTCAACCCCCTGCCACAGGCAGAGACACCTCCCACTAGAACAGTCTCATCCAACCTGGCCTTGAACACCTCCAGGGAGGGAGCAGACACTGGGCAACCTGCACCAGTGTCTCACCACCCTCACTGCAAACAACTTCTTCCTAACATTCAGTTTAAATCTCCCCTCTGCCACTTTAAACCCATTCCTCCTCATCCTGTCATTACAAGGCCTTATCAATAGTCCTTCCCCACAGCCTTCCTGGAGCCCCCTTCAGATACTGGAAGGCCACTCCAAGGTCTCCTCAAAGCCTTCTCTTCTCCAGGCTGCACAGCCCCAGCAGCCTGTCCTCATAGCAGAGCTGCTGCAACCCTCTGAGCATCTTCATAGCCCTCCTCTGGACTGACTCCAACACTTCTATGTCCTGCTTGTGCTGGGGGCTCCAGAACTGCACCCAGGACTGCAGGTGGGGTCTGAGGAGAGCAGAGCCAAGGGGCAGAATCCCCTCCCTTGCCCTGCTGCCCACAATGCTCTTGCTGCAGCCCAGCACAGGGTTGTGTCTGGGCTGCACTCACACTGCAGGCTCCTGTTGAGCTTTTCCTCACCCCAGACCCCCAGGTCCTTTTCCTCCAGGCTGCTCTCAGCCATTTGCCACCCAACCTGGAGTTGTGCTCTTCCCACAGCATTTTCCATATCCTTCATGTGGACTACAGATCCAGTTTTTAACAGAGTTGATAGAGTTCATGAACAGTAACACTCCTGCATTACAATCACTCACTTTACAAACCAGATCCTCATAAGAGGTACTTCCAGCCCCCTCACAGCCGGATGAGGAGGCATTAATATGAGCTTATTTCTCACATCCTTGTAATTAGGCACAGGAAAAGAGCAGCACAAGCTTATTTCTCAGTTGCTTTGGTTATATCATACACTGCAGAACTATTCAGTATTTACAGAAAACATGACAAACTATCCATTTTTCTCCTCACTTTTAGTAACTTCAGTCCCAAATGATACACAAAAAATGTTATTTCCAGCATTTCTTCCACTTTACCATCATCAGTGAAAAACATAGGCAAATGTGCAGGTATTTATCATGCTCTGTGAAACATCTGCCAGAAGACTGAAGGGGGCTCTCTGTGGGGGACAACTTTTAAAAAGAGAGTGTGCTGGTTTGAGGCTAATTGAAATATTTTAATGAGAGAAATTAGGTTCTGGGCTGTGAAAAGGAAACAGTGGTGATGCCTGCTGCACTCTCACAGGCTTGCTGAGAGGTATAAAAGCAAGGACACAAACAGAGATAAGGCAGAAGGAGAGGCTCTATCTGTCAGAGTCAGTGCTTGTGTTTTTCTCCCTGAGCTTTGGTTGTGTAACCCAACTAATTCTGCTTCTCATCCCTATCACCCATCCTCCAAACTCACCTTGCACCCACCTCTGGGTGGTAGAGGGGTGAAAAGGTGGAAGGGTGGTTGGGAGCCCCTCCTGGGCACTCCGATTTCTGGGAGGGCTGCTGTGTTTCTGTATTGCTTTTAACTTGTCTATTTCTGTCTAGAGCTGTAGATATATACATTGTAACTCTCTGCTTGTCTCTTGTGCTAAACTGTGACTATAAAGCTTCATTCCCTAACTGCCAGCCAGCTGAGTCTAGACTGGGTGATTTCACAAGGTGGGGGGGGTGGGGGGCAGGTAATTGCCAAACCATCACAGAGAGGAAGAATTGTACTTAACCTTCAGCATCCTCTGGGATAACCATTCTGCTTCTACTTGCTTTCTTACTCTGCCTTACTTTTCTTTCCACTTCAAGTCCTTAGTGACACAGAACATGGTGGGTTTTTTGTTGAGACTCAGGTCTGAAGGCACCTGAGCCTCAACAAAATTCTTACTCATTTCAGCAGCCGTAGTAAACCTGTTAAGTTCAGCAAAAGTTTTGCTTGAGTAAGCGCTGAATAATGACTACAGAATGAGGCCACCTAATGTGTGACTGGAATTCATGCCAGGTCTAAGTGTCTGCACATGCCTGAGTTGGCAAAATCTCTGGCCAGTATACCCCTCAACTTGAGGGATTCTTCCCAGCATCTACCACTCTTGCTTAGCCTCCAGTGCTGCCCCCAGTCATGCAACATTCACCCAAACAGCTAATCCCGTTGTCTTGAATGGTTGGTTTTCTCCTAATTGCTTTGGGTGCATTGCAGAAGTAACCTCTAAAGCAAATATTCAGTAGTACTTAGGGATGAGATGGTGGGAATACTTCATAGTTGGTAATAAAGCAAATAAACATTGAATCACACATGGAAAGTAGCCTTATCAGAAAAACTCCTGTACTGGTTGCTGGATGTGCACTGGTTTTGGAGTTCCTCTACTCTGCCTTCTAAGTGTACAAGCTGGTAAGCTCTTATTTGCAGCTATGTTGAACCCAGACTCAGCTATACAGGCAATAATCCTCCCTCCAACCAAATACCACGGGCAATTCCACTGCTCCTCATTCTACCTGTTGCTTCTGTGGTAATGAAGAGGACATCACTGGACATACAGATTCTGCAGGGAACAGTTTGTGCTTGGAAGCTATCTGTAAGGCACACTCTTCTTCCCAGTGCACAGCAGAAGTGTTACAACATAGGTGCTCCAGGAATTCCCAAGTCCTTACCCATATTACCATGGATGCACAAAGGCAGCTGCTGCAACAGCAGAATTTCAACATAACTTTGCTAAACCAAGTCAAGAGCACCCAGGACACTACAAATGCAAACTCTGCATGCTACAGCATCCTGGTAGAGGGTAGAAAATCTAGAGATTACTTCAGGCTATGGCTAGGAGAGTTATCAGTGTTTTGTGAGCATTCAGGCTCTAATGACTTGGATTTACTCTGTAAATCAGATTTCTTCTTTAAATTGTATTCTCAACTGCAGCCTTTTACAAATGACTACTGTGGGAGCCTGCTAAATGTGATGCTCCATTGGGAGGGAATGCCAGGATTCCTAAGTGACACAGTTATGCATTGGTGGATTACACAAGGTTTACAGCACATAATTTAATGAACAGGTTTTGCTTGTTAATCTCACACGGGTCACTGTTCGGTACAACACTGCAGAGACAACACACATGCAAACACACAGAACTAGAAGAATAAATGCATATATTGCACTTGATATGACATTAAACTGTTTGGATTGAATCCTTTTAAAGCTGAAGGTCCACTGTAACGTTCTGGGGCAGCTCTGTATATATGCAAAGCATGGGCCAAGTGATTGCTGCAGCAAGATGGCATCTAGCTGAGATGGAGCTCCTCTTCTAGAAAAGGATTGTGGTGCTAGGAGACCCAACCTGCTTCTGCACAAGCATGCTGGCACCTGGAAAGAGTAACGCTCCAAACAGGGAACTCATGCATCTTCACATCCCACTGCAGACGTGGTTGACAAAGCCTGGATAGATGTGCAGAGTAGTACATGTCTCACACAACAGCAGAGGCCCAGTAGTGTACCTAGTGTCGTATGAGATGCTCTGGAATATCTGTGACTATGTTTAGGCAACAGACTCAAGACTTAGATATGCACAGGACAGATGGGTATGGTTCAGTTAGTATCCCATATTTCCTGAAGTGGAAAGAAATTAAGAGAAACTGGTATCTAGAAGTGCAGGGCCTCTGGCCCATTTTACACTTCAACATTAGGATGGCAGGAGTCATGCCCCAGACTCCACTGGCTATATTATAAAGACAACACAGGCTAACTAATTTCTTTTGAAGAAGACAAATGGCTCCTATCTTGGAGCAGCCAAGATTTAGCCAGTCTATCCCCATCTTGTTCTAATGAAGAATTTCAAGATGCAGAGAAACTACCACAATACCACAGACTGCTCCAGTAGCTCTCTCACCTTCAGTGCTAAAATCAGGCACTTTACCTTCTACTCCAAAACGCTCCAACTTCCAGCTTTGAATTTTGTTCTGCCTTTATCAGCTCCATTAAAGAGCCTGATGTTCATAGAGATTTTCTACCAACTGCAGGTGTTCTTCAGCTTGATTCTCTACTGCTGTCCCCTTTATAGTCAGCTAGACCAACACCAAGAGAACACAAAGCTGTGCCAAGAAACACAACCTCCAAGATACACAGAACTGACATGGGATGCAAGGGAACATGCTATGAAGTATCCTCCACCACTGGAAAGACTTGTTCTACAGTGCAGAGAGGGGAGCTCTCCCCATCAAATAAAGACTCAGGCCAGCCCCACCTTCAAACTTCTATTTTAGGCATTAATCTTCAGAAAAAAAAACCCCAAGCAAATCCAGACTTCATCTATGAATAGAAGTACCTGCTCAAATACTGCAATGCTGTCCTCCTGACTGCACAAACTGTGGCTCTGCTGCTGCTCAGGGCTCTACTGAAAGACAGCTGAGTCGGTAGCAGTAAAATCGTAATAGCCTCTTCAACTTTTCATCTCTTACTGTCTGGGAAAGCAGTGAAGAGATTGAGAAAGAAGGGAGGTGAGAGACTATCCTGTGAATAGTCAGACGATCCAGATGAGGGAGAAATTAACATGACAGTGTTCCTTTGTAAACAAGAAGAAGCAGAGGAACAGCAGGGTAATACTGAAGAGAGATGCAGGTGGGAGACCACCAGAGTTAACATTTTGAACCTTCCAAATTACTAGCACTACACTGCTAAACAGTGAGCTAGCAATGGGGACTACTTCAGATGACTGCCAAAGTTACTCTGAGACAGCCTGGCCCCATGTATTTCTCCTGTGATTTGCAACTTCAGTGGATCCCTTATCATTTTGCAATACATTGTGAGCACTCTGCACTTCTATGCCCCAAGTAAGGATGTATCCACAGAGACACTCTCCACTAAATCGAGAGAGACCCTCTCCACTAACTGGAAAATGCTGAGATTCTACTGGATATTTCCTTGTGAAGCTCCCTGACATCCCACCTTAAATGCACAAAAGCTTCTTCATTTCCATCACTTGCAACACGACATTTAGAACCGCCTCAGCACATCTTAACAGCTTTCCCACTGGGTTAAAATGCAGCATTTCCACTACTTCCTTCGCGTTGTGTACCCCCTACTATGTGCATTATCCTAACAAAGGGCAACTCTTTCTGACCCAGAAAGGACACCAGACTGTTAGTCCTTAAAAACACAACTTGCCTTTCACTAAGTACCAGCAGACTAAAGATCTTCTACTGCAGCTCTTGCCATAGCTTGGCAATTAAATTTCTGCTTGGCTTTGAACTGCAGCTGGAGTCATGATAGCTCTTCTGGGTACTACTACCACAGCTCCCCTACCTTCAGCTCTGAAGATCCCTGTGTTTCAGCTGAGGCAACAGGCAGCTAATGAATAGCACACAAAAGCTTGGGTACATTTGGCTTCTAAGTCAAGAGGAATCTGAGACAGAGGCAAAAATAAAGTAGCAGGAAGCCTACCTACATTGGATGAGAAACTCCACCACCTACTTTGGTGTGAGAGTTTCAAGGAAATTTAATCTTTATGCAGCTTCTTTATTCCACAGTAGGACAGCTGTATTCTTGGCTGAGTAGCACTACACCAAGCTTCCGTGCAATGTGAATGATCAGTGCAAGCAAAACCAACCCCAACATGTAATTACAGCAAATAAGGCAAATCACAATGCAACTTCAGCCTTTTATGGTTTTGATATGAATTTACCGCTCACGAGAGGTGCCAGAAACAGAAGATCCAGTCTTGCTCCTGTCCAGTTTGTATCTGGCTGGAGTACTCCAAGGACAACAGGGTAGCTTAGGCTTCACTCTATCTGTTCCCTTGAGGTCTCCAAGGTCTCAGAAGCACTAGAGGACAGCACTTGCTACCAATCTACATGTCCTTCTAATGAACCACAACCGCCTCTTTTGCCCCATTCATACCTTATTGATCAGAGTACTTACGCAGAAAAGTAACACATGCAGCACAACTTCGCTTGGTAGTTTCCAAACGTTGCAGCAGCTGCTGGCTAGACTGGAATTCAGAACAAGAGTTCCACAGCAGTATGTGTCTAAGAGAGATGGCTACAGCACAGTGCTTGCTCCTTCCACTGACAGCTATACATGCCAAAATAACAGCATGCTCACAGACAGCATATTAAACTTTGCCTGCAATAGCCATATGCCCTCTTACTAAGCCCACTGGTTCCACTCACCTCATTATCTACATCTGAAGGTAGCACCTCCTTTTTATCTTTATTCTACCTGTATCTCTACTAAATTGGCTTCTCAGAATTTCCATGGGTGTACACAAGAGAAGAATCAGGCCCTCTTCAAAAACAGCTCTTTTGGATGTATTTAGATGAAAACCCATTAGGAAAAAAAATAATAATAAAAAAAAACCATGAATATGTACATGATAGATCAGTGCCTAGGAAGACACAGGCAAGAGCAGAACATAGTGTATTATGTCCTTGACCTGACAACTGAATGTGTGAGGGAAAAGACGGGAATGTTTTAATGAAATAAAACCCCAAGGTTAGAATCCAGTGTTAAGTGCATTGAATTTATCTCCAGAAGTGATAAACATCTCTCTCCACATCCTACTGTTGCTTATTAACGTGAAAAAGCCTGGAAAACTCACAGGGTATGTCAGTTTTTACCAGAAGAAACCACTGTATATTAATCACTCCCTAGAGTATTTATGTAGGATCAGGAGAAATCCCATTGTAAGAGCTTGAACTATTTCTCTAAGTTACATTCCCTCAGCTCACATGATGAATGGGAAATAGAGCAGTAAAACAAAACTAGGCACCTTTCCAGGTAAATGTTGTTGTTTAAAAAAGCCAGAACAAAGCCCTGGTGAAATACTGTTACAGGGATGAAAACATTTATCTCGGTGTCACAAGAATGGCTTTGGTTTTGCTGGTCTAATTAGGTAATAAAGAAATCACAGGTGCAGTGACTCCATGAGCTATCACTGCACTTAAAAAGCACCCACTGCATGGCCAGGGGCCAGTGTGTCAGTATTATCACTTGCTGTCACATTATCTTAAGGATGAAATAGCTCAATTTAAAGAAGATTTTTAAAGAGAAGAAAAATCAATACATAGTTAGAAGCTTGTCAGGGTTGCAAGCAACAGCAAAACTGCCAGGAAATCAACAAATAATGAAATAAATAAACCACAGTGGGGCTTGGAATTTTCAATGGTATTTCACATCCTGCTAACAAATTAATGTAGTGCACACTGTAGGGCACCTCTTGGGACTCCACACACCACCAGGCCTGCATTCTCCAGGGTTGCCAGCCATGTGAGAGAGGACACTCATAGCATTAGCTTTTGCTGCCACTAGTTCAGTATTCTAATTTTAATTGAAAGCAAGAAATAAATAAAAGCACTATTTTTTTTTAGGCAATAGATAAGGGAAAGGATTGAGAAAGTACTAGTCCTAACTTGCTAGAACTTCCAGCAAAAGAGTATCCAAGGTTTCAGGATTATGCTCACTAATTATCCTGAAGGAATATAAAAATACATCCAAACACCTGAAAGTTCAAATACACACCTAATATAAATCACCTGCAGATCAGTTGCAATCAGAGAGCAGGTTAACACAGAAACCAGCTGCGTGTGGTTTAGGTGCCCCATAAAACCAGACAGTAATTATAAGAATCACCTGTGCTAACAGTTTCCTTCTCTTCAAATTCCATTGACAGAGGCTCAAACAAGAGTCCTTCACAGACAGACTTTGCATTCAGGTCCAGGGAGACTGCCCCAAATAACAACTGTGACTTAGCAGCCTGGGAGGGCAGATTCTGCTCCCATTTGAATCAGAGGCTAAAACTACTGTTTGCCTCTAGCAGAAGGCTTTGAATTGTAGACAGCCCCTGCTACACAGCTCTGTGTGCAGATCGATCCCTCCAACCTTTGTTCATCTCGCAGAGGTGTGGATGTGAGGATGGATCCATTTTGCCACGCTCAGAAGCGCTACACAAAAATCCCAGCCCAGCTCTAGCCCTTTGCTGAGTGGCAGTGGGGGAATCCCTTCCTGCTCATCATCCCTAGACTTCAGAGACCAGCAAGGAAATTGTACAAGAGGGCTTTATTAAATCCATGACATTGTGTATGTAAATCAGTTTAAATCCCATAGTTTAATCTACCAATGCCATCTCAGGTGGTTAATTATTTTTCTTATTGAGAGAGAACATCTTAATCAAAGACTATAATGACCTCAAGGATCAGTAGCTTGAGCGAACAGTAACCTAAATTTCCCCATATTACAAAAGCTCTAGCAGTAGATATTTCTCAGGCATTTAAAAGGCAGGAGGGAAAGGAGTGTGATGCAGTCACACAGGCTGTGCAGCTCTCCTGGAAGCATGCTTGCAGAAGTTCCTGTTCAGTTCCCTTAGTTGAATTCACAGGTCACATAGCATTGCACCTTCTCCTAAAAACTACTGCTGGAAAAAGCAATTCCTGCTGGAACTGGAAAAGGAGGCATTCCCTAAAAAGCCACCAAAGCGTTTTACTATGGAACTTAATTAAAGGATGGAGAACACTTCGACTGCTTCTTGAACACATCAACACAAGGTATGAGAGAGGCAGATACTACCTTTGTAGTCAATATGGGCATTTCCCCTCACAGGGGAGGCAAAATACAAATACGAGTGCTTCCCTGGAGAAGAGGGAGGGGATAGGAGACCAACAGGTACCCTTTCCGAGCTTCACGTTATCGGAAAGAAGTTGTTTCTAAAGCCGAGAGCCCTGAAGCCATCACGTTTCCCACCCCACGATGCACACTCGCCCACCTCCTGCGCCGAGCTGCCTCGCAGCCGCATGCGGGGCACCCCGCACCCACCACCCTCACCGGGTTAAAGCAGCAGAAAAAACCACACGAATGTATTTCCATCAGCACAAGATGGCAACCAGCACTTCTTCCCGGAAAGCAGCTCTCTTTTCGTTCTTTTTTTCCCTCGGGGGGTGATGCAAAAGGCATCCCGAGTAGCTTTTCATGTTAAAAAACGGCACCAAGGCAAACGTTTCCAGCATTCACGGCGGCGGCAAGGCAAGGTACGGTACCCCCACCCCACCCCACCCTGCAGCTCACGCACACACACATCGTGGTCATCAACTTGGCGAAGTTGGCCGTGCCAGAGCGCGGTGCCCGCCCCAGCGCCACCGAGCCTCAGCCCCAACGCCCCCCGCCCCCGCTGCGCTTCAGCTCCCCTTGGAAAAGGGGACGCCCCAGCAACCTCCGCATCATCGGCGACCCTCTTCAGGAGGTGGGAGACAGACGCTAAACAAAGATGCAGCCTCGCCTGTTTCCCCGAGCAGCTCAACCCCAGCAGCGGGGGCTCCGCAGCGTCCGTGCGGGCGCTAAGCGGGGTCTGGGAGCACCGAGCCCGGGCGGGGAGCCCCGCACTTACTCACGGTCACCGGAGGCGCCAGCAGCAGCCACTTACCATCACGTTCCCTTGCATTTTAGCCGTTTGAAACATTGCCTTTTCCTTCATTTTTGCGGTGTGTGTGCGTGTGCTACTCTCCCTGGAGTTACTTAATCCAGCAGCTGGATCACTTCGGTGAAGAACCGGCGTGCACTTGCGATGGCTCTTTTTGGTGTGGAGTGGAGGGGACTACGAGCAGCAGAGGGGGAGGGTGTCTGCTTGGCTTCCTTTTTTTTTTTTCCTTCCCCAGCCTTTCCCTATGCAATTTTCCTTTTGCCCCCCAAGAAAACCAAAGCCTCAAACCTCAAAAGACAATAAAAGAGCCCCTGTCAATGAGGGGAGGAGGGGGAACGCAGGAGCTGCGGGGGGCAGCCAAGCTCAGTCACCACCCAGATTCAGTTTTTGCCCTGCAGAAGCCAAGGGAGGGTGGAACGCTCGGGAGGGAGCCGCACACACGCCCCCTGCCCCGGCCATGCCCGGCCGCCGCCCCGGACCCGGCGGTCCCGCCGACCTGAGGCCACCTCAGGAAAGCAGTAGCAAAATGGGGGCTCGGGGGGCGCGTAATAAATAAAGGCAGCTGGAGAGGGCGGAGGGGTGGTCGTCACTGATGCCCCCCTCCCTTGGCTGTGCTTCCTTGTTGCTCTCTCAAGGGGATGCACACGCTTTTTACAAACGGGAGCCAGGGAGGGTGGGGGGAAGAGGAGCCGCCCCTCCCGGCGTTAACCGTTCACCGGCTAGAGCCGGCGCGGCCCCGGCCAGGCCACGTCTGATGCAGGGAGGGCGGGAATGGGAACCGCGCTGCTGCGGGGCCCTACGCCGCGTTTCCATGGCTGCGCCCCGGCCTGCCCGCCCCAGCCACCCGGCCCCGCCGCCCCTCTGCCCACAGCCCTTCTGCCCACAGCCCCCGACCCCGCTGCTCGCAGAATGAGCGGGGTGAAGTGGCGGGGAGGGGACACTTACAGAGCTCTGCCCCGACGTCAGGATGTTGGGGTGAAGCCTTCCACACGCCGCAGGACCGGGCAGGTGAACGCTCGAGCTTCGCCCCGCGAAGGCACAGGCCGGGGGCGCCTGCGGGTGACCTGCGGCCGTGCCCTGCGCTCCTTTCCTGCCGTGTCCGCAGGTAGTCTGTGAGGTCTTGCAGCACTGTGAGCTCCACGCCCTCAGCTGAGCTGCCCCACAGGTGGTTGGAGCAGCTGCTGGAATATTCTAGAATCAACCAGGTTGGAAGAAACCTCCAAGCTCAGCCAGCCCAACCTAGCACCCAGCTGTAGCCAATCAACCAATTTATGGCACTAAGTGCCCCAGCCAGGCTTGGCTTCAACACCTGCAGGGACAGCAACTCCACCACCTCCCCGGGCAGCCCATTCCAGTGCCCAATGACTCTCTCAGTGAAGAACTTTCTCCTCACCTCAAGCCTAAATTTCCCCTGCTGTAGCTTGGGGCTGTGTCCTCTTGTTCTGGTGCTGGCCACCTGAGAGAAGAGAGCAACCTCCTCCTGGCCACAACCTCCCCTCAGGTATTTGTAGACAGCAATAAGGTCTCCCCTGAGCCTCCTCTTCTCCAGGCTAACCAATCCCAGCTCCCTCAGCCTCTCCTCGTAGGACTGTGCTTGAGGCCTCTCCCCAGCCTCGTTGCCCTTCTCTGGACACGTTCAAGCATCTCAATCCAGGTATTCCAGTACCTCAATATCTCTCTTGAATTGTGGAGCCCAGCACTGGACATAGTACTCAAGGTGTGGCCTCTCCTGATGACCCTTTGAGAACGCAGCCCCTCCTAGCCTTGGTGCAGCGTTCCAGGAACACAGCCTTGTCACCCATCCTGAAGGCTTACACCTCAGACTGCACGCATGAGCAATATCCTTGCAATGAGCTGGCTCTTTTGTCCTCCTCTGATGATGCACCAGAAGTGATTACAGCCATCTCCAGGAAAATTAGGTGCCCATCGATTTTATTTGGCATGAGCTGGGCTGCTTCAGATGTTGCCTAATCAAAAGGAGAGAAGAAGCAGTAATTCGCTTAATAGCTGAGAAAGGGAAAGCAAGAAGAAAAAGTAGAGGTTTAAGCCAATGGCTAAGGCAAAAGTTGTCTCTTTGTCAGCAGCAGAAGCGCAATACCCTTCTATGGCTCCTTTTCTTAGGTCTGTCTGGAGCACCTTGAGCTTCGCCTTCACAGCCTGCAGCACGGCAGCATGGCTACTCACTAATAATAGGACACAACAATGAGCCACCCCGTAGTGCTGCTCCCATTGCACCTTTCTTTAAGCCACCCAGCTATTAAAAAGGCACAGAATTCTCACCTAAGTGTGCATCTTGAAACCAGCAGCAATGGGGAAGCAAGACCCCCAAGACACTTGTGGGAAGTGCCCACAACAGAAGGTGCTGGTGCCCCTCAGGATTGTCTGTGGGAGCTTTAATGCTACAGAAATGTCATGGAACACAAACCCTATGAGGAGAGGCTGAGGGAGCTGGGGTTGTTTGGCCTAGAGAAGAGGAGGCTCAGGGGCTACAACTACCTGAAGGGAGGCTGTAGCCAGGTGGGGGTTGGTCTATTCTGCCAGGCAACCAGCAATAGAACAAGGGGACACAGGCTCAAGTTGTGCCAGGACAAGTCTAGGCTGGATGTTAGGAGGAAGTTGTTGGCAGAGAGAGTGATTGGCATTGGAATGGGCTGCCCAGGGAGGTGGTGGAGTTGCTGTCCCTGGAGGTGTTCAAGAAAAGCCTGGCTGAGGCACTTGGTGCCATGGTCTGGTTGACTGGCCAGGGCTGGGTGCTAGGTTGGCCTGGATGAGCTTGGAGGTCTCTTCCAACCTGCTTGATTCTATGATTCTATGATTGCAGGCCTTGATTATTTCCTCCCCTTGCCTTCATTTGGGAACTGCTCACACGTGATGCATCGAGCAGGAAGTTCTTCATGATGTTCCTCAAACTCTCATCTCTTGCTTGCTTTATTCCAGTTTTGATATTTTAGCAGGCAGTTCCTGTTGCATCGCATTATTTTACCCTCAGGTGCTTTAATTATGTATGAATACAAAGTATTTGTTATCTGCTTCACCGTTAGTAGTCTCATTTGCCTCCTGCATTACTTTATACACTGATAGAATTACTTATCATATACTGAACTCTGGCAGTAGCAGGGCTTTGGAGTTTTTTTCCCCCTCAGCTTTGTCATAATGCAGTTACTTGGTTTGTGTGCTTACATTTATTTAATGTTTAATTTATGTGCTATTGGCATAACTGTAGCAATTGCCTTGATTAAAACAGCTTTGTTTGAAGCTGAGACTACAGGCAAAATGCTTAGCTTCGCCTTCAACGGTGTCTAGTTGTTTTCATTGTTATTAAACACCAACCAGGGTCTGCTTGTACATTAAGGTGTTTCCATGTCTGCTGTGAACTATGCTCCCATCTTCACAATCCAAAGATTTGGAGGCAAAAAAGAAACAAAAGTCAGTGTTTTGCAGTGCTGTGCAAAACAATTACATCGGGGCAAAAAAACTCCATCCATTCTGTTGGGTTTTGTTGTTGTTTAGGTTTGAGTTGGTTTTTTTGGGGGTTCCAAAAGCCAGCTTAGTAAAGCCTCAGTCAACCTGGTCTGATTTCAAAGCTCATCCTGCTCTAAGCAGGAAGTTGGGCTAAGCTGGATGAGGCTGTAGCCAGCCTGCTCTAGGGTAGGGTGTCCCTGCCCATGGCAGGAGGGTTGGAACTAGATGATCCTTGTGGTCCCTTCCAACCCTGACTGATTCTATGATTCTATGAAACTGTTACTTCTCATCCTATACAGAGTCCATCTCCATCATTCCTGTAGGTCCCCTTCAGGTACTGGAAGGCTGCTATAAGGTCTTCCCAGAGCTGCTGCTTCTCCAAGACGAATAACTCCAACTCTATCAGATGTGAACAGATGGACTACCTTGGGACCCAGGATAGTATAATGCATGTAACTAAAAAGCTTGCTGGTGGTTATGCTGTAGTTAAGGACAAAGATCTGCTCAGGAAACCTCACTAAACCATCAGAATATTTCTTCATTGTCTCAGGCTTTTTTATAAGAGGCATTTGTCAAAATTCATTACTTTTACACTCACTGGTTTAGTCTTAAGTGCACCTCCTTTGTCAGTAGAGTTACTTTTGATATAAACATGGGGAAGTTCAGCCCAGGTTCAACTACATAGAATCATAGAATCAAGCAGGTTGGAAGAGACCTCCAAGATCATCCAGTCCAACCTAGCACCCAGCCCTAGACAATCAACCAGACCATGGCACTAAGTGCCCCAGCCAGGCTTGGCTTCAACATCTCCAGGCACACAGACTCCACCACCTCCCTGGGCAGCCCATTCCAATGCCAATCACTCTCTCTGCCAACAACTTCCTCTTAACATCCAGCCTAGACCTCCCCTGGCACAGCTTGAGGCTGTATCCCTTTGTTCTGCTGCTGCTTGCCTGGCAGAAGAGACCAACCCCAGCTGGCTACAGCCTCCCTTCAGGTGGTTGTAGACAGCAATGAGCTCTGCCCTGAGCCTTCTCTTCTGCAGGCTGCACACTCCCAGCTCCCTCAGCCTCTCCTGATAGGGTTTGTGTTCCAGGCCCCTCACCAGCTTCATTGCCCTTCTCTGGACACCTTCCAGTACCTCAACATCTCTCTTGAATGGAGGAGCCCAGAACTGGACACAGCACTCAAGGGTTGGCCTGAGCAGTGCTGAGTACAGGGGCAGAAGAACCTCTCTTGTCCTGCTGCCCACACTGCTCCTGAGCCAGCCCAGGATGCCATTGGCTCTGCTGCCCACCTGGGCACACTGCTGCCTCATCTTCAGCTACTCTCTACCAGCACCCCCAGCTCCCTCTCTGCCTGGCTGCTCTCAGCCACTCTGTCCCCAGCCTGTAGTGCTGCCTAATATTGTTGTGGCCAAAGTGTAGAACCCTGCACTTGGCCTTGTTCAATCTCATCCCATTGGCCTCTGCCCACCCACAGCATCTTAACAGCAAGATTTTAAGTTGAACCTTTGTATAAGGAAAGGGCTTTTTGTTCTTTGTTTGTTTTTTCTGCAATCTCTCTCTTTGTATCCAAGGAGCACAGCAGGAGGAAGACCCAGACAGGCTTCATTTTCTATCAGATCTAGAGATATGCTCCCTATCTCAGGTGCTATGACAAAACCAGCATGGCATCTTCATCCACCAACATTTTCATAGGCTGTTTTAAGGAAATGCACGTCTCACATCCCTCACAGAATGAGATAGATGAGAAAGAAAAAAAGAAGCAGGAAGGCTCCTAGATATTGTATTCTTTGTGGGTTGCAGTACTCTGAGGCTGACTTTCTTTATCTGTAAAGGAACACAGGCTACAATGCTTACATCCTATTCACAATACTTTATTTAAAGCTATGGTGATAAGAGAGTGGGAGAATTTACTTTATCAAATAAAACCCATTCAGTGCATTTGATGCTGGCTCTCCTTCTCACTAGCCAAACAAGCCTGGGAACAGTCCTGAATAGAAGGAAAGAATTAATTTCACCTAGGATTAGCTGCCTGCACAAAGATTTATTTATTTAGTATCTTGAAAGAGAAATATTTTAAGGATGTAAGACCACAAACAAATTTAACAGCTCTAAGAGTATCAAGATTTCACTTCCTCTCCTTAATTTAAGGTTACATTTTATTCTCTCCAGCAAAAGAATTTGTTTTCAAAATATAATAAATGGGTTTTTCTTCTCAGTCAGACTCTTTTGTGAGGATCTCATCTATTTTCCTTTCAGCCTCATGCCACAAGCTTGTGCTCAGGATTCTCTCCAGCCTGATTTTGACTGTGCTTTCAAATATCAGGCTGAGTCATACTACACCTTCACTCTGTATTCTCCCCATAACATGCATCACATCAAATCCAACCCCATAGCACTTTGTTTTGTCATGTAGCCCACATCTTCTTCCCTTCACTGGGTCATTGGGTTCAGCTGAGCATCATCAGACTCTGATTTGCAGTTTCTGGCAAGTAACCAGAAGGCCAGTGCTTTTTGGTAGAAATGCCAAAGAGAAGCCCAACCCAAATGCTTGAGATCAGAAGATCAATCTCATTGGGAGGACCTCAGGAGGTCTCTAGCCTAACCTCCTGCTCAAGCAGGGTCAGCTCCAATGTTAGACTAAAGTATTTAGGGCTTTGCCAAGCCACGTGCCAAGCACAGGCTGCCCAGGGAGGTGGTGGAGTCACTGTCCCTAGAGGTGTTGAAGACTGGATAAGGCACTCAGTGCCGTGGTCTGGTTGACTGGCTAGGGCTGGGTGCTAGGTTGGACTGGATGAGCTTGGAGGTCTCTTCCAACCTGATTGATTCTGTGATTCTGTGATTCTAAGTCTTGAAATCCTCTGAGAACGGGGATCACACAGCCTCACAAGGTAGCCTGTCCTGCTCATTGACTGTTCTCACAGGGAAAAGTCTTGTACCAAGGACCTAAAACTGGACCACATATGTGGTCTAATGAGTACCAAGAGAAGAATATTATTGCTGAGGGAGATCACAGGCTCACAGGATATTAATTAGGGTTGGAAGGGCCCCAAGGAGATCATCCAGTCCAACCTCTCCTGCCAGAGCAGGACAATCCTGTCTAACACAGATCACAGAGGAACACATCCAGACAGGCCTTGAAAGGCTCCAGAGAAGGAGACTCCACAGCCTCTCTGGGCAGCCTGTGCCAGTGCTCTGGGACACTTACAGTAAAGAAATTCCCCCTTGTGTTGAGGCAGAACCTCTTGTCCTGCAACTTACACCCATTGCTCCTTGTCCTATCCTGGGGAGCAGTGAGCAGAGCCTGTCCCCCACTCCTGGCAGCCCTCAGATACTTATAAACATTTATCAAATCCCCTCTAAGTCTTCTCTTCCCCAGGCTAAGCAGCCCCAGGTCCCTCAGCCTCTCCTCATAAGCCATGCCCTCCAGTCCCCTTCATCATCCTCGTAGCCTAAGGCCTTGCTAAGGTCAAGGTAGACTACATCCACTGGTTTCCCTGAATCTACCCATTCAGTTATGCCATCATAAAATGCTATCAGGTCAGTTAAGCACAACTTCCCCTTGGTAAATCCATGCTGACTATTCCTGATGGATGTCATCTGTAGCACTTCCTTTGTTATTAATTTATAGTACTCAGGAGGAATGGATTTGGTGATAATCCCAAATTAAATTGAGTGTTGCATTGTGCACACCTAAGGGAAGTCAGGAGCAGAGCTTTAGTAGTAGGAACTATATTGCATACTGAAGTTTAGTAATACAACACAGGGGGGAAAAAAAGTTAGAGCAAGCAGCCTGTCTTCCTTCCTTCCTTCCTTCCTTCCTTCCTTCCTTCCTTCCTTCCTTCCTTCCTTCCTTCCTTCCTTCCTTCCTTCCTTCCTTCCTTCCTTCCTTCCTTCCTTTCTTTCTTTCTTCCTAAGAAGTGGACAGATTTTAAGACTTCTGCTACTAAAGCCATGCTCCATGGCTGTTCTGAAAAACCTACACCTATAGTGAGCAATCCTGGCCTTGTCTTCCAGAGAAGTCTAGCTTTGTCTTCTAGAGAAGAAAATGGAGAGGTAAAGCCAATGCACAGGTTTAGAATTCCTTCTGAGGATCACCAATCCATCAAGAGATTAGAATAATGACAGAGCAGTGCTGTCTAAAAGTTAATAATTGCTCTTAACTTACTACATGAGCAATATCTCAGTATCTCAGACAGCATCTTTTGTTGCCTGAGGAACAAAGGACTATGACAGGAATCACTGAATTTTAGATTCATTTTGTCTTGGGACCATTAATTTTTATTTCCTTTTTTTAACTCTTACCTACATTTGGGTGGCTTTCTGTCAACCCTGTCCCTCCATGGAGACATTCTCCTCCTCTCCTCATGTTCTTCACCTTTTTACCTTACAAGCATGGCCGTTCACTCCTCAGTCAAATGCAGGGCTTAGCAACTTTACACAGCCAGGGAATTTGCAGTGGCATAGCTGACATGCTTTGCCTTTGAGAAAGGCCTTGCCTTCCTCAGGATGTGTTCCCATTATACCACCAGTGTGATGGTTTGGGTGTTACCTGTCCCACACACTTTGGAAATCACCCAGACTGGACTCAGCCAGCTCTGGAAATTCAATGAAGTTATATTTACAGCTGGCACAATATACAAGCAGATATTTACAGTAGATACAGTTATAGACAGGAATAGACAAGGTAAAAGGTAATATAGAAACACAGCAGCCCTCCCAGAAACCTGAGTCCTCAGGAGGGGCTCCCAACCGCCCTTCCACCTTCTCCCACCCCTCTACCTTACCCCAGACATTGCCTCGTGCCCCAAGAAAGAATGGAGGATCAGACAGGGGAGTTAGGAAGCAAAGTGGATTAATCAGAGAGACAGAAGGTGAGGTTAGAGAGAAATGCAGCTCAAAGCCCAGGCAGTGCCAAATGCCTTATCTGTGTTCTATGTGTCCCTTGTTCTCACACATCTCAGCAAGCCTATCAGTGAAGTAGACATCACCACTGTTCTCCTTTCACAGCCTGTGATCTACTCCTTCTCACCAAAACATTCTAGCTAGCTTCAAACTAGCACAAACAGGAATTCATTTTCCCAAAGGTGTAACAGGACAATTTGTCATGTGCCAGCTCATCCTGGGGTGGGGAAGCATTGGGGATCTCAATACATCTGATTTCTCCTGGTACTACTTAGTCAAGGAATGCCCATACACGTGCTTGGACATTGAGTTCTTCCAAAACATGGTGACTTGTTGGATTCATCAGGAGTTTGGCTTCAGGCACATCACCTCTGGACAGCTACCTGGAATGCAGTCAAGTCCCCATTATCTGTGAGTGAATTATTCAGCTGCAAATAGATCATAAAACTGATAGAGGGATCCCCAAACAGTTTTCATGTAGCCAATGTGAAACCCAAGAGCTTGCAAGCTCTCAAAAAGGGCACTGGCTTCATATTATGCTGGAATCTCAACTAGCCTGGAGAGAAACTTCCACTCTGCTCTCATAAAAGCTGATCAAATGGGAGGTCTCATACCAAGATCCATAGCACTAAAGTCTGTGCTGTATTTTCACACTGCAGGTAGAATGGTCAAATTCTGGGTGTCATATGAATCATAGAATCAACCAGGTTGGAAGAGACCTCCAAGCTCAGCCAGTCCAACCTATCCCCCAGCCCTATCCAGTCAACTAGACCATGGCACTAAGTGCCTCATCCAGGCTTTTCTTGAAGACCTCAAGGGACGGTGCCTCCACCACCTCCCTGGGCAACCCATTCCAATGGGAAATCACTCCCTCTGTGAAGAATTTCCTCCTAACATCCAGCCTATACCTACCCCAGCACAACTTGAGAGTCTCTGTCCACACCAAGTACATGAGGTTTCTTCATAAACCAGGTAACAGACATATTCCATAGTGCAGCCTGGGCATAAGGCAACGTTGACAGCTGCAGGTAGAATAGGAGGGTAAAATGTGGAGGACTCCTGCCAGAAGTATAGTTTCCTCCTTAAAGCTTCTGTTTTACTACATCATAAGCTTCTAAACTCCCATTAATAAAAGATAAAAATACTCAGAATTCAAATAATTATTTTTCCATGAATGAAATAGTAGAGGTTGCTAAGGCATTCACTGTAGGAGGAAAAGCACTCAGCATAATGGTGAGGTGTATGACATTTAAATATACAGCAATGTTAGCAAAATCTGGGGCAAACCACTAACTAGACTCACTGCTTGCAACAGCCAAACACAGACAAGGAGCACTACCAGAGCTTACTTTTCAGGCAGGCACTGCTTGTGTTTAGTAAGAGCTAATATTTTTTTACACTTGAAAAACCACAAGCCCTGTAGTAGAAACGACATACAGCTTGTTAATCTCTTCTAGCAAGACTCCTCATCCTTGACTCTAATTTCTGTTTCCAGATGGGCTTCACAAACTGCAGTGCCTAACCAGTCTTTCTCTGTGCTAGATTGGGTACTCTGTGTTCACAGAATCATAGAATCAACCAGGTTGGAAGAGACCTCCAAGATCATCCAGTCCAACCTAGCACCCAGCCCTATCTAGTCAACTAGAGCATGGCACTAAGTGCCTCATCCAGTCTTTGCTTCAACACATCCAGGCACGGTGACTCCACCACCTCCCTGGGCAGCCCATTCCAATGCCAATCACTCTCTCTGACAACAACTTCCTCCTAACATCCAGCCTAGACTTGTCCTGGCACAACTTGAGCCTGTGTCCCCTTGTTCTATTGCTGCTTGCCTGGCAGAAGAGACCAACCCCCACCTGGCTACAATGTCCCTTCAGGTAGTTGTAGACAGCAGTGAGGTGCAACCCAGCTTCTCCCAGTAGAAGTGGGTACAGCAGAGTTCTGAGAAGCTCTAAGACAGACATAAAAATACATAAAAGCATAACTGAATGATAGCAATACTGAAAGCAACATATGTGCTAAGTGTTTTTCATCAACACTGCATTGAACAGATAGACAGGCTTGTGTTAAACATTTGAAAGTTTGTTATGCAACAGATTTTTATCCTCTACAGCAATTTCAATCTTGTTTCGGTGCCATTCCAACAGTTACATTTTTAAATGCCAATTATGTTGAGAAAGCAAAACTGTCAAAGTCCCCTTCACTCAAGTGTTCACTCCTGACAGTGATTCCAGCCAACTTGGAAAGATGTCAAAACCACAAGCCCTGGAACCAAGAAGAATCTCACACAGTGCCAAAAAAATGCCAGGTGTTAAGAGCCAAGCAACTCATCCCATTGAACTGGGAAGTCCTGCCATTGAATTCCACAGCTACAGCCAGGGTCTAGCCATAAATGTCCCTTCAGTGCAGCACAAGGATTTGTCATTTCTACTTCTGAGGCGTATTGTGCTATTGCTTGCTTGCTCTGGTAGCTGGGGTTTCAGTCAGGATGTGAAAGGGGAAGAAAAGAGGTGAAGATGGGAGCAAAGTGACCAGTTTAACCAGTAGTGGAGTCAAAAAAGGCTGATACATGACTGAAGTAGTAGGACAAACTTTTCTTTGTAATATTAATTCTGTGTTGAAACTACTGAAGAAGACTGGGAAAGGGACTGGAGGGGAAAGCTGATAAGGAGGGGCTGAGGGAGCTGGGGTGGGTTAGCCTAGAGAAGAGGAGACTCAGTGGGGGGCCTTATCACTCTCTACAACTATCTAAGGGAAGCTGTAGTAAGGTGTAGTAAGGTCAGGCTCTTCTCCTGGGCAACTTGTGGCAATTTGTGGCAACTTGTGGCATGGCCTGAAGCTGCATCAGGGCAGGTTTAGTTTGGACATTAGGAAGCACTTCCTTATGGAAAGGGTAATTAGGCACTGGAGTGGAGTGCCCAGGAAAGTGGTGGAGTCGCCCTCCCTGGAGGTGTTTAAGGCGAGCTTGGACGTGGCACTTAGTGCCACAGTTTGGTTGCTGTGGTGGTGTTAGATCATAGGCTGGAGTTGTTGATCTCAGAGGTCTCTTCCAGACTCACTAATTCTGTGATTCTGTGGTTCAGTGTGGAACACCACCATGAGGGTGTAAACCAGTACAGTTCCACTTCAGCCAAGCAGACAATCTGGACTCATGAACGACCCTTCTCCCTAGTCCATGCCCTAGCAGTGGCACGTTGCTCAGAAGGCATTCTGTCCTTGGTCTCTGCTCTTTCACTCTGGCAGGTAACTTATTTTTGTGAATATCAATGTACTTCTATTGAACTTATTAAATTGTATAGGCTTTTTTAGGTAGATAATTTAATGCTGGCCAACTTCCATTCATTTTTAATTAGACTTTCTAGTCTAGAAGACATACTGAAACATTCTCATTTCAGATTAGGTGGGTCTGTGTTTTGATTAAAGAGCCATTAGGCTCGAGGTGAGGAGAAAGTTCTTCACTGAGAGAGTCATTGGACACTGGAATGGGCTGCCCGGGGAGGTGGTGGAGTCGCCGTCCCTGGGGCTGTTCAAGGCAGGATTGGACGTGGCACTTGGTGCCATGGTCTGGCCTTGAGCTCTGTGGTAAAGGGTTGGACTTGATGATCTGTGAGGTCTCTTCCAACCCTGAAGATACTGTGATTTTTTTTCTTTCATTGTGATATGGATGATTACATTTCCCTGCTAATTATCTGTATCACCTCAGAACACCCTGGGCCTGGCAAAAATATTTCAGCAAAATAAGACTACATTTAATTGCATTGTGCTGCTTTTTTTTTGATGATGATGATGAAGGATTGTATAAACCTGGCAATTCACTTTGACTTCTCCACCCTAAGGGCGATGTTAATGCTTCTTGATGTTCCTATCACATCTGGAAATATTTTTCACTCTACTTTTCAGTGGAATTTCATGGTAGTGCATGACCCAATCATGCAACACAGGTGTTGTTACACACATTTTTTTTCCTTCCTAGATATATGTAGTAAATTAAACTCAAATGGGGTTATTTAGCCTGGAAAAGATGAGGCTCAGGGCAGACCTCATTGCTGTCTAGAACTACCTGAAGGGAGGTTGTAGCCAGGTCGAGGTTGGTCTCTTCTCCCAGGCAAGCAGCAACAGAATGAGGGGGGGACAGTCTCAAGTTGTGTTGGGGCAGGCCTAGGCTGGATGTGAGGAGGAAGTTGTTGGCAGAGAGAGTGATTGGCATTGGAATGGGCTACCCAGGGAGGTGTTGAAGAAAAGCCTGGCTGGGGCACTTAGTGCCATGGTCTGGTTGATTGGATAGGGCTGGGTGATGGAATCATAGAATCAACCAGCTTGGAAGAGACCTCCGAGATCATCCAGTCCAACCCAGCACCCAGCCCTATAGGTTGGCTGGATGATCTTGGAGGTCTCTCCCAGGCTGGTTGATTCTATGAAATTCTCAGTTATTTGAGGTTAGCTGCCTAAGTTTTCTCACAGAAGTGGCTATCATGCCAGTGAACAGTCTCTATTGTCTACTGGTGTGAACCAGTTATTTGGAATCATACAATGGTTTGTGTTGACCTTAAAGATCATCAAGTTCCAACTGCCCAGCTACAGGCAGTAACACCTCCTGCTAGACCAGGATGCTCAAAAGCCCCATCCAACCTGGCCTTGACCACTTCCAGGGAAGGGACATCCATGATTTTTCTAGGCATCCTGTTCCAGTATCCCACCACCCTTTCAGTAAAGAATCTCTTCATCTGAATCTGCTCTCTTGCAGGTTGGAACTGTTATCCCCCATCCTAGCTCTACACTCCCTGATCAATCAGGAGTTAATACATCTTAGTGATTTGTTTTCTATGAATGCATCCTGTTGTGTTTAAATTAAACACAGTCACTTAGATGTGGGGAAACAGTTAACTAAGAAAAATTATGGCCATTGCAACAAATGCCTGTAAAGCAGCAAAGAGCAAGCTCTGGGAGTCCCATCAAGAAGAATAAGGATTGTAGTGTCCTTCACTTGCAGAGACCTGTAGGTATAAATGGGTAAAGCAAATCCATCGACTGTAATGGGGTTTGGGAATCCAGCTCATTACAGGAACATGAGTGGGGCCTCTGTTTCCCAAAGCAGCAGTGAGTGAGGGATTCTGGTCGAGGCTGTTGGCAGGACAAGACTTTGAGCTGTGGCCTTGGTGGACAAATGAAGGCCATGACTGTGATGAAAAGCAGGAGGCTTGTCTGGTATGCAGTACAGAGCCTCTCTGCAATTTCAGCAGGCTTTAATTATCTATTTTCTTTTCTATTTCAGTCTTAACTGTTCTCATGCCTTTTTTTTTTCCTTCATTTTTTTTCCTGAGAGAGGAATAGAGTTCAGTGGTTGATTTGGCAAGAGGATATTTACATATAATAATTTTTTTCTTGTATAACAAAATATAATTAGAAAATGTAAACATGACTCTGTTACTGCATTGAACAATAAAATGACCACAACACAGGCTACTCTGTGTCTCTGATAATTCATCATCCAAATTATACACCACTTCTCCATCAGACAGTCCTTTTCCACAAATTCATCTTGCCTTGCCATGGCTGAGAAACAAAACCAATTTGTTAAGTATCAGTACAAGTGAAACTATGAAGTTCAGTGTCTGGAACACAGCAAGAGAAAACACATGGAACTGTTGGAGCCAGTCCAGATGCTCAGAGGGCTGCAGCAGCTCTGCTATGAAGACAGGCTACAAGAGTTGGGAGTCTGCAGCCTGGACAAGAGAAGGTTTTGAGGAGACTTTGGAGTAGCCTTCCAGTATCTGGAATGGCTGAGAGCAGCCATGAGGAAAGGACCTGGGGGTCTGGGGTGATGAAAAGCTCAACATGAGCCTGCAGTGTGAGTGCAGCCCAGACAGCAACCCTGTGCTGGGCTGCAGCAAGAGCAGTGTGGGCACAGGGCAAGGGAGGGGATTCTGCCCCTTGGCTCTGCTCTCCTCACACCCCACCTGCAGTCCTGGGGGCAGTTCTGGAGCCCCCAGCACAAGAAGGACATGGAAGTGTTGGAGCCAGTCCAGAGGAGGCCACCAAGATGCTGAGAGGGCTGCAGCAGCTCTGCCATGAGGACAGGCTGAGAGAGTTGGGGCTGTGCAGCCTGGAGAAGAGAAGGCTTTGAGGAGACCTTGGAGTGGCCTTCCAGGATCTGAAGGGGGCTACAGGAAGGCTGTGGAGGGACTATTGACAAGGTCTGGTAATGACAGGATGAGGAGGAATGGGTTTGAACTGGCAGAGGGGAGACTGAAAGTGCATGTTAGGAAAGGGTTGTTTGCAGTGAGGATGGTGAGACACTGGCACAGGTTGCCCAGGGAGGTTGTGGAGCACAGAAGCACCCAAGGTGATCTTTGATCAGATTCTGTGCTTCTGTGCTCCACAACCTCCCTTGAAGTGTTCAAGGACAGGTTGGATGAGGCCTTGAGTGACCTGTTCTAGTGGGAGGTGCCCCTGCCTATGCCAGGGGGTTGGAACTTCTGTGATTCTCTGATTCTGAAGTAGAGCTGATTCTTGCCTTCTCTTACAGCCAAGGATATATTTTTATTCTGAATTTTTTACATTAAAAAAAATTATTCTGGCTAAATTAAACTTGGTTTCAAAGTGAAACTGGTTTGCATCATGGGAGTTTGGTTACCATTAACTCTGTCTATAAGCCTGGCTCCTAAATGACATTTGTTTACAGCTGCAGTATGTTTTACCATCTTGGATACAGACAAAGTGCTTTTCTCAGAGAATCTTAACCAGAAACACAGAATCAGAATGATTTGAGTTGGAAGGGACCTTTAAAGTTCATCTAGACCAAGGTCCCTGCAGCAAGCAGGGACAGCTTCCAGTAGATCAGGATTCTCTGAGCTCTGTCCAACCAGATCTTGAGTGTTTCCAGGGATGGGGCTTCTACTACCTCTCTAGGCAACTTGTGCCAGTGTTTCACACACACCCCCCTCACTGTTTCTTCCTGATATCTTGGCTAAATCCACCCTCTTATCACTACAGACCCTATTAAAAAGTCTGCCCTCAGCTTTCTTACAGGCCACTTCTAAGTATTGAGAGACTGCAGCAAGGTCTCCCCAAAGCCATCTCTTTTCCAGGCTGAACAATCCCAGTCTCTTTAGCTCTGTGGTCTGGGAAGGTGGTCTGGGCTCATATACACCTAGGCTCCTACACACAGGTGTCCTAGTTTTGAGTAGCCTTGGTGCTCCAAAGCTTGCCTGTGTGCTGCAGTTGCCTGCAAACCGACAACCTGGGTGCCAAAGTCAGCTAGGGACAACAGCTGCAAGATGTGTACAGATGTCCTGAAAAGCTGGGGAGAAGGAGGGTTTGGAAGCAGTTTTTAGGGTGAAAACTTTACTGAGAGACAGAAGATATTTTCTTACATCTGGTACTGTATTTCAGAGTGGATTGAGAGCCTTACTTTGGGCAGCTCCTCACTCTTGCTTCTGCCTCCCGTTCACCCCTGTGCAAATGCTTGCTACCATTAAACAGCATGCAAAGAAAATAACTGCTCAACTGCAAGCAAGTCCTAGAGACCTGGGCAAAAGTCAGAGCAGAGCAATCTGCTGCAACTCCAGGTGCTGCATGAGACTTTACCATTAGAGTTGCTCTGCCTTCCTCCCTCTTAAAATCACTGCCATCCTTTTAATTAAACACAAAGCAGGCACTTCTTAGTGCAAGAGGAGACACTGTTCCCTAGTCAGCTGCACCACAAAGGCTGTTAAAGCAATTGTCCTGGTACAGTTGTCCTCCTCATAAGAGAATCTGCAATCAAAGGTGCTGTGAGATAGCAGTTCAGAGCCTGTATTTTGGTGTTCTCTTTTCCCTGCTGTTCGTCAGGCTGAGTTTTGCCTGTGCAATAAATACTCCATGTACTCTTGTTTTCAGCTGAGTCTGACTTCTGTGTGAATTTATGCATCTATGAAGTGAATAAATTAGGTATGAGCTGAGATGACAGAAAGTAAGAGAAATTATTTTGTTTTCTCTTTATTTTTTTTCCTCTTTATTACTTTCTTTTCTTTCCTCTTCATTCTAATGCCATAGCTACTGTTTTTAAACATAAAACTGGAAGACTCCCAGCTGAGTTAGCTCTGTGGCACCCAGAGAACTGAATTCAGAGCCAGACCCCTGCATAAATAAAAGCAATGTAGTTGTGTCTGCTTCCTTCTAGCAGATCACAGAAAAATGAGTGGTTCTGAGTCCTGTATGAGAGGCACTGGACAACACCTTGACCATTTCTGTGCGTTGCACTCATGATCCAGGTCCTCTTCTCTTTTCACTCTCTTCAGATAGAATCATAGAATCATGGAATGGTTTAGGTTGGAAGGGACCTCAAAGCTCAGCCAGTTCAGCCCTCCTGCAATAGGCAGGGACACCTCCCACTAGAACAGGTCACTCAAGGCCTCATCCAATCTGGCCTTGAACACCTCCAGGGAGGCTGTGGAGCACAGAAGCACCCAATGTGATCTCACGAGGCTTACAAAGCAGAGCTGAATCAGCTTTCTTCACCGTGAGAGTGGTGAGAGGCTGGAATGGGTTGCACAGGGAGGTGGTTGAGGCCCCATCCCTGGAGGTGTTCATGGCCAGGCTGGATGAGGCTGTGGGCAGCCTGCTCTAGGGTAGGGTGCCCCTGCCCAAGGCAGGGGGTTGGAACTGGCTGATCCTTGTGGTCCCTTCCAACCCTGACTGATTCTAGGATTCTACAATTCCTGCAGAGATGTTCTGTGTGTGCTAGTTTGAAGCAAGCTAGAATGTTTTGGTAACAGAACTAGATAACGGGCAGTGAAATGAAAAACAATTGATGTCAACTTCTCTCATAGTCTCGCTGAGAACTCTGGGAAGAAGAAGAAAACTTTCTCCATTTTGTCTCTCACTCTTGCTTTTGCCTTAGACCTGGTCACATCTCATTAACCCTGCTCCTACTAACCCTGCTCCCTAACCTCTTGGCTGCACCTCTTTTCTTCCTGAGAACTGGGGTAAGGTTGAGAGGGGCCGGGGGGAGGTGTTGGGGTGGTTTGAGAGCCCCTCCTGGGGACTTAGGTTTCTGGGAGGGGAGTTGTGCTTTTGTATTGTTTATCCTTTGTATATTTCTGTATATAATTGTATATAACTGTATATATTGTAAATAGCTGCTTGTAAATTCTGCTAGCTGTAAATAAATTGCTTCATCTATATTCCCAGGGTCCGTCTGAGTTAGCTGGGGCAAATACAAAAGTGTGGGGGGGGTGGGGTAACTCCCAAACCATCACATTTTTAATTGGCTTTCCCAACGTGGGGCTAGATATTTCAGTGAGTGGAAATTAGCTCTGGGAATTAAGATGAAGCTAATCAAGCAGCTATTGTACTTGGTGGGGATTGCTGTGTGGCCTGTTTTCTGGTTTTTTGTGTACAAC
The DNA here is from genome assembly GCF_015220805.1 of Pogoniulus pusillus. Taxonomy (NCBI): domain Eukaryota; kingdom Metazoa; phylum Chordata; class Aves; order Piciformes; family Lybiidae; genus Pogoniulus; species Pogoniulus pusillus. The sequence continues at coordinate 20,111,858 of NC_087286.1, forward strand.
TGGATCAAAGATCAAATTGGTTATTTCTTGCTTCATGTAGTTTTTAAGAAGGCTAAAGTTAAGCTTTCAAACATGTTCTGGAGCTGGGGTGATTTCATTCTTGGTTATGCTGGTTTTAGTGTCACTGAGAATATTACTAGTGATATTACAAGAGTTTTTGTCAATAATGTGACGATCAGTCAAAATGCTGCTTTATCTACTGCTCTCATGAGGGTCATCCAGCCCCAAACTGAAATGCCAAGTCCATGCAAGGATTTTTACAGAAAAGAGATTGTCACGGGTTTGGTCTGCAGTAATCTGGCTCTTATGATTTTAATATTCATATTAATTTTGGCATTATTGGTGAAAAATTCAAAACCAGTTTCTGTAAGAGCTAGGAAAAATTCTGTGTCTCAGAAGCAGTCTCTTTCACAGCAAAACAAGGGAACACAGTTATCGGCTTCCCCCTTGCCAGCCTCTCCACCCTCCTCTATAGGTTCTGGGAACACAGCCAGCGTTCCCGCCACTAACGTAAACAATGATAAGGATAACCAAAACAAGCCACAGAGTTCAGCAGGAGCCTCAGGAGGACAGGCAGGTACCCAAAATCAGAATGTTCCTAGTAAAAATGAAAACAAATCAGGGTTGGCAGGCATCCCAGGAGGACAGGCAAATAATCCCACTAATGTTAATAATACTACTAGTGCTGGTAACGCTAGCCCAGTCAGTCCAAATCCTAATGACACCAGCTCAGCCAATTCGAACCCCCAGCCAGCAGACCAGAACCAAAATCCTCCTGTTAAAAGCAAGGCAGACTTGAACTCACAAGCTCCAGGTCAGACCCCTAAGGATACAAATGCTCCAAGTCAGACCCCTAAGGATACAAACCCTCCAGCAGACACATCCAAGTCTGTTGCTGCTCAGGCCCTTCTGGCACCTGCTAAGGCAAAAGCTAAGACAAAGAGTGGTTCGCAGGAGGATGTAAGACAGGGGACATCTGGTGATCAGCAGCAAGAGGAGGAAGAGGAGGCAGTTAGTCTGCGAGACCTTGTAGATGTGCTGAGACAACAATACTCAAGTGAGAGGAGTGCTGTGAGGTTAGCTGCCAGGAGAGAGGATGGTTCCAATGAGTTTAGGAATGCTATGAGGAAAATTGTGTTAGGCCCGGCACCACCAGAAGAACAGGAAGAGGAGGAGGAAGATGACATCCAAGGCTCCAAGGATCCACTCAGAGAGGTCAGGGAAGTTAGGAAGGAATACACAAGGGAATCAGGTGAGCCAATCTTAAGCTGGCTAGTGAGATGCCGTGGCATTGGTGCTAATGCCCTGCAGGTAGGAGACAAGTCTGCCAAGCAGCTGGGACCACTCACTAAGGAGAGTGGAGTGGACAAACACCTGGCAAGTCCTCTTGGTAGGGTTAGCTTGTGGACACGCCTTCTGTTGGCTGTGGCTATGAGATATCCTTCCCGAGATGATTTGCCATGGGCTGCCAAGAAGTGGAACACCGTTGAGCAGGGAATTAAGCTTCTGAAGGAGTTTGCTGTGAAGGAAGTGCTTTATGGAGATCATGGCACTCATGAGCCCGATGATATTCCTTTGGGAACAGGTCTCATGAAGAAGCTTATTAAGCTTGCTCCTTCATCCTATGCTAACATCTTGGCCAGTAAATTTCTAGCAAGGAGTGATAATGGAAGATCTTTCACTGTTGGTGAATTCACTGATCAGCTCAGGCAGATTGAGGACAGCTTGTCACATTCTGGTATAATCTGTGCCATAAAGACTATGACTACAGAGCTTAAAGATGGTATTAGAGATGGCATTAAGGAGAGCATGAAAGAACTGAAGGAGGATCTCAAAAACATTACCAATCTGGTAAAAGATACCGTTCCTGCATCATCTGAATGGGTGAATGTTTCTGCCATCAGGAACAGACGCCCACCTCCTGCAAGGCAATTCCAGCCTAGGAGGAGACAAATTCCACCCAGACAGCAGCAATCACGTGCGTCACTGTGGATACTTCTGCGTGACACATACGGGGAGAACATGAACAAATGGGATGGTAAACCTACTTCAGCTCTTTCAAAGAGGGTCAGGGATCTGCAGAGTGGCAGAAACAGAGGCAATAATGCCAGGAAAGTAGCTGTCACTTCTTCAGCTCCCGAGAGCAACTGCAATTGTTCCAACAGTTGCGGTTCCTCTCACAACAACACCAATCACTGTGTACACCCCACATGCCATGTTCAGCATTAGGGGTGTCCTGTCTCCAGCCAGGAGGAGGAAAGGGATAGTGGAGAGAACCGAATCTATTGGAATGTATTCATTAGGTGGCCTGGCAGTTCAAGAGTTCGGAAATACAGGGCTTTAGTTGACACAGGTGCTCAGTGTACTTTATTGCCATCTAATTGTAAAGGGACAGAGTCCATTTCTATTTTTGGAATCACTGGTGGATCTCAAGAGTTAACTAAGTTGCAGGCTGAGATCAGTTTAACTGGTAAAGAGTGGAAGACACATACTATTGTAACTGGTCCTGATGCGCCTTGCATTCTGGGAATTGACTTTTTGAGACAAGGTTGTTTCAAAGATCCTAAGGGTCATAAATGGGCTTTTGGAATAGCATCTGTAGAGATTGAGGATGATAAATTGAAATTGTCTATTAGACCTGAACTTTCTGATGAATCTGCAGTTGTGGGACATCATGACATAGAGGACCTGGAAGTGCCAATTGCAACTCAAACTGTTCATCATAGGCAGTACAGAACTAACCGTGACTCTTTGTTGCCCATTCATCAGCTGATTCGTCAACTGGAGAGTCAGGCTGTCATCGAGAAAGCTCATTCACCTTTCAACAGTCCCATCTGGCCTGTGCGCAAACCTACGGGCGACTGGAGACTGACAGTTGACTTTCGTGCCCTCAACGAGGTGACGCCACCCATGAGTGCAGCTGTGCCGGACATGCTGGAACTCCAGTACGAGCTGGAATCGAAGGAGGCTAAATGGTATGCAACCATAGACATTGCTAATGCTTTCTTCTCTATTCCCATAGCAAAGGAGTGCAGGCCTCAGTTTGCATTCACCTGGAGAGGAATCCAGTACCAGTTCAATCGTTTGCCTCAGGGGTGGAAACACAGCTCAACCATCTGTCACTCAGTCATCCACAATGCACTGGAGAAAGGTAAAGCTCCAGAGCACATCCAGTACATCGACGACATCATTGTGTGGGGCCAAACTGCTGAGGAAGTCTTCGAGAAAGGTAACAAAATCATTGGCATTCTGTTGCAAGCAGGTTTTGCCATTAAGAGAGACAAGGTCAAAGGACCTGCCAGAGAAATTCAGTTTCTGGGAGTGCGGTGGCAAGATGGTCGCCGTTACATTCCTCAGGATGTGATCAACAAAGTCTCTACCATGGCAGTTCCCACCAGTAAGAAGGACACACTTTCTTTTCTTGGTGTGGTGGGATTTTGGAGACTACACATTCCTGGTTTCAGTCAGATTGTCAAACCTCTGCATGATGTGACTCGTAAGAGAAACAATTTCGAGTGGGGACCTGAACAACAAGCAGCCTTTGATCAGATTAAGCGAGAAATAGTCCATGCAGTGGGCCTGGGACCTGTGAGATCTGGTCCGGACATTAAGAACATTCTGTACACGGCTGCCAGTGATAATGGTCCAACTTGGAGTCTCTGGCAGAGAGCTCCAAATGAGACACGTGGTCGTCCACTTGGTTTCTGGGGACGTTGTTACAGAGGTTCAGAGACCAATTATACTGCAACTGAGAAAGAGATTCTAGCAGCCTATGAGGGAGTGAAAGCAGCTTCTGAAGTGATTGGAACTGAGTCACAATTGCTTTTAGCTCCTAGACTGCCAGTTCTGAACTGGATGTTCAAGGGCAAAGGTTCATCACCACATCATGCCACAGATGCAACCTGGTCTAAATGGATGGCTTTGATAACCCAACGAGCACGAATGGGTAATCTTGACCGACCTGGTCTGGTGGAAGTGATCACCAACTGGCCGGAAGGCACAGACTGTTCCAAACCTCCAGAGGAGAAAATAACTCGTGCTGAGGAAGCTCCTCCCTATGGTAGTCTCTCTGATCAGGAAAAGAATTATGCTTTGTTCACAGACGGTTCCTGTCGTCTTGTTGGGAACAAGCGAATATGGAAGTCAGCAGTTTGGAGTCCAACCAGGAGAGTTACCGAAACGAAAGATGGAGAAGGAGAATCCAGTCAGTTCGCTGAGGTAAAAGCTGTTCAACTTGCTCTTGATGTGGCTGAACGTGAGAATTGGCCTATCCTTTACCTCTACACCGACTCGTGGATGGTAGCCAATGCTCTATGGGGTTGGCTGAAGGACTGGAAGAAGCATGGTTGGCAGAGGAAAGGAAAGCCTATTTGGTGTGCTGATCTATGGCAGGACATTGATGCACGGCTGGAGAAAATTCCAGTGAAGGTGCGGCACGTAGACGCACACATGCCTAAGAGCAGAGCAACTGAGGAACATCAACATAACCAGAAGGCAGACCAAGCTGCTAAGATTGCTCAAGTTGATACCAACTCTGATCTTGACATTGACCTTGATTGGAAACACCGAGGTGAGCTGTTCTTAGCTCGGTGGGCCCATGATTCATCTGGACATCAAGGCAGAGATGGAACATACCGATGGGCTCGCGATAGGTCAATTGACTTGTCCATGGACGCTATCACCCAAGTCATCTATGACTGTGACATTTGTGCTGCTATTAAGCAGGCTAAGCGAATCAAGCCCTTATGGTATGGTGAGAGATGGTCAAAGTACAAGTATGGTGAAGCCTGGCAGATTGACTACATCACTTTACCTAGATCTCGTTCTGGCAAGCAGTATGTGCTAACGATGGTAGAAGCCAGCACTGGATGGTTGGAAACCTATCCAGTTCCACATGCTACTGCACGTAACACCATTGTTGGTTTGGAGAGACAGATCTTGTGGAGACATGGAACTCCAGAAAGAATCGAGTCAGACAATGGCACTCATTTCAAGAATAATCTTGTAAAAAACTGGGCCAAAGAGCATGGTATTGAATGGATCTATCACATACCCTACTATGCACCAGCTTCAGGGAAGATTGAACGCTACAATGGTTTGCTGAAAACCACCCTCAAAGCCATGGGGGGTGGAACTCTGAAAAACTGGGACAAACATTTAGCACAAGCTACCTGGTTGGTAAATAGTAGAGGTTCAGTAAACAGAGCAGGACCTGCACAATCAGATTTGGTCCAAACAGTAGACGGTGATAAAGTTCCTGTTGTACATGAAAAGAATCTGTTAGGGAAAACTGTTTGGGTATTTTCTCCTTCGGGTGAAGGGAAACCTGTCCGAGGGGTGGTATCTGCTGAAGGTCCTGGTCATACATACTGGGTAATGCAGGAGAATGGTGAAATCCAGTGTATTCCACAGAGAAATTTAACCTTAGCTGAGAGAGTTTAAATCCAAGCTGTTAGGAGTTTTCTGTTCTAGGTAACATCGGCGCCCAACACTGAGAGAATCTACAATAGAATCTACAGTACGTGAGCACGAACCCAACATCACCTGGGAGTCCCTGTTCTGAGCTTTTGAATCACCTATATCTGATTGAAGTGTGAACTGAACTTGTATATATTGTTTTAGTGTAAATATTGGTTTAGATTAGATTAGATAATTCTCAGCGATACTCTGAGCGAAGTAGACAGGGGTGGATTGTGCTAGTTTGAAGCAAGCTAGAATGTTTTGGTAACAGAACTAGATAACGGGCAGTGAAATGAAAAACAATTGATGTCAACTTCTCTCATAGTCTCGCTGAGAACTCTGGGAAGAAGAAGAAAACTTTCTCCATTTTGTCTCTCACTCTTGCTTTTGCCTTAGACCTGGTCACATCTCATTAACCCTGCTCCTACTAACCCTGCTCCCTAACCTCTTGGCTGCACCTCTTTTCTTCCTGAGAACTGGGGTAAGGTTGAGAGGGGCCGGGGGGAGGTGTTGGGGTGGTTTGAGAGCCCCTCCTGGGGACTTAGGTTTCTGGGAGGGGAGTTGTGCTTTTGTATTGTTTATCCTTTGTATATTTCTGTATATAATTGTATATAACTGTATATATTGTAAATAGCTGCTTGTAAATTCTGCTAGCTGTAAATAAATTGCTTCATCTATATTCCCAGGGTCCGTCTGAGTTAGCTGGGGCAAATACAAAAGTGTGGGGGGGTGGGGTAACTCCCAAACCATCACACTGTGCCACTCAGAATCTTGGAACCTCAAATTTCAGGACTGAATGGGACCTCCATGCAGTTCCACTTCAGCACAGAGGTGCTAGTTGGGAATTACTGGGAAAAAGCCCAGTCCTTAAATCCCAGAAACTCCTTGCTCAGCAGAGGTATTCTTTGTGCAGTTACACCTCTTCATTTGAAGAGTTTGGGCCCATTTCTGCTTTCAGAGACATTTTTCCAATGCAATTAGAATTTGTCCAGCCTAAGAAACCACAGGAGAAAGTTCTCAGAGAGACTGAGTGGCTGCAACCTACAAGACCTGAATTACTGGGACAAATGCCAAGCTTTGACTTTTCCTAAGGAGATTCAGAAATCAAAGGCTGATGTGGTTGACCCTCCCTAGACTTTGAGGTGCCTCCCTGGTCAGAGCAATTACTGGTATGATGGTCCTCCTTTTTTCTACCTAGAGAGAATCTGAATGTTAAAAAGGAGTTTTTTGCCCCTTTCCTTTTATTTTTTTGGTTGGTTTGGGATTTTGTTGGGCTTCTTTTTCAAATGTATTTCTTCCCAAAGACAAGAAGCTGACTCGACTCTGCCTGCTTTGTAGGCACTGCCCCCAAGATGAACTGCAGAGCCACAGGCGCCTTAATTTATCATACACCTTTCACCACTGATCATTTGTTGCCTACCTCATTTTCCCAGGGACTTAACTTTAAGTCCAAAATTGATGGTGAAATAAATAGACAAATAAATCAGCCAGCCAGAAATATCTCCCCTTCTATTACCTGATGCTCTAAGATATGCTGGTTTCCCCCTCACCTCCAGATTTAGTCTTGACTGGTGGGTAGCTTGGATAATATTAAATCTCCATGCCTCTTTCTGGTTACCAATATATAAAAATCTGATGACAAAAAAGTGCAACCTGCTGCCTCTTAAAAATCTATACTGCTATTGGAAAGAGCTTTTTCAGCTTCAGGGCTCTTCACCATAACCTTCCAGAGTACCAGGATGCAGATACACAACTTCACAGCAAAAATAGCTGAGCTCTGTCCGCACAGCAGCTCTTGTCATGGCCTTCTGGTTCACTCTCCTGTTGGGGTCATGAAGGAAGACTAGAGGAAAATGTTAAAAGGAGCCTTACAAACTGTCACCAGCTACTCATAATATGTTATTGACACTGCCCTGGAGAATCACAGAATCAACCAGGTTGGAAGAGACCTCTAAGATCATCTAGTCCAACCCAGCACTCAGCCCTGTCCAGTCAACTAGACCGTGGCACTAAGTGCCTCATCCAGTCCTTTTTTGAGTGGGGTTTTTTAGCCTGGAGAAGAGGAGGCTCAGGGCAGAGCTCATTGCTGTCTGCAGCTACCTGAAGGCAGGCTGTAGCCAGCTGGGGTTGGGCTCTGCTGCCAGGCAAGCAGCAATAGAACAAGGGGACACAGTCTGAAGTTGTGCCAGGGGACGTACAGGCTGGATGTTAGGAGGAAGTTGTTGGCAGAGAGAGTGATTGGCATTGGAATGGGCTGCCCAGGGAGGTGGTGGAGTCACCGTGCCTGGAGGTGTTGAAGCCAAGCCTGTCTGGGGCACTTAGTGCCATGGTCTGGTTGATTGTCTAGGGCTGGGTGCTAGGTTGGACTGGCTGAGCTTGGAGATCTCTTCCAACCTGCTTGATTCTATGATTCTATGACAGTAGTGCCCTATTGAGCTGGACAGTACTATTCAGTACCAACACAATCTGGGCGCAGGGTCAACATGAAGATCTACTGAGCATTGTCCAGTCAATCATTGCTTTTCTTTCTGACATTCTTACGTTTGACACACCATTTCTGGCAGTGCACAGCACCTGACAGGCCAAAACATGATGGCCAAGGACAACACTATGAAGCGGCATGATGTGGCAAATGCACCCTCATTGCAAGCCCATCCAACAGAGGAAAATGAGAAAATGAGAGATGACACTAAAAGTGAGGCAAATCTTTAGCCAGGACAAGTGAACACAACCCTGTTTGGGTCTGGGAACTCCCACTGATTTACATTAGATAAGCATCTGGCCCCATGCACCTTGTGATGCACTGCAGCAGAATTGGCTCTCGTGGGTAGGATCTCATAACTCTGGGATCGGTTTTGTAGAGCTAAAGTCAGTGCAGCCTGTCACAGGTGTATATGTTTGTTGCTAGCATTACAAGCAAGAAACCAAATGAGCCTCAAAATCCCACTAGCTACTTTGAGACAAGATGCAGCATCATTCCATGCCTTGACTGCAGGTGGCTATATCCAGACTTAAAGAGTTCAGTAAATCTATGCAGGCAGCCTGACTGGCAGAGAAAGAGCAGGAGCTGCAGACCCTCAGAGGCCTTTCCCTGGCTGTTAATACAGCTTGCTGGAGACCCCAGGCCTTGCTAGAAACAAGCTGTCAGATCTGTTTGTGCAGATGGCTCCTGTCAATCAGTTGTTTAGTCTATTCCTGATGTTCAGATTTTACTCCCACTGCAGACATTTTTCATCCAAAGGAAAAATAAAAGGGGTGGAAGGAGAGGGGGAAATGCAGCAATGTGTTTAAAGGATTTACCAAGATAATGCAGAGAACAGCTCACACAGCAAAGGTAATTGCCTGGCAAGATGACACAAGATACTAGAGTCATGAGGCAGAAGCATGTATGCACTACGTCACCCAAGGGGAAGCCTCCTTGCGCCTGACATGAACAGAACATCTCTGCCTGGTCATAAAGGCAGTGATGTAATTCTGCAATCCAGTAGAGGGCAAACTTAGCCTATATATTCTCGAAGTGTTCCTAAGACAGCCAAGGCAGATGTTCGGACATGTTTATCTTTCATTCCATAACCCATAAAGATCTGCAGCAAGCTACAGCAGCAGAGCTCGCAGATTAAACAGCACCAGTCCTACATCACCCAGTGGCTCTCCAGCCTAATCAATAGCTATTACAAAATCAACAAACTGATAAGGAACCATGTCAGATTGGAATATTTTCCATCAATGCACTGTTTGAGCCCATTAATTCCAATATTTGATTAAGCAGTGGTTTCTGGAGGTTGCCCATATATGTACTACAGAGAAAGAAGTCACCTCCCTGCTCTTAATAATACACAGCAGCACAATAGCTTAACATGGATTTCATTGCTGTCTACAGCTACCTGAAGGGAGGCTGTAGCCAGGTGGGGTTGGGCTCTTCTGCCAGGCAAGCATCAACAGAACAAGTCTCAAGTTGTGCTGGAGGAGGTCTAGGCTGGATGTGAGGAGGAAGTTGTTGGCAGAGAGAGTGATTGGCATTGGAATGGGCTGCCCAGGGAGGTGGTGGAGTCGCCGTCCCTGGAGGCGTTCAAGCAAAGCTTGGCTGAGGCACTTAGTGCCATGGTCTGGTTGATTGGCCAGGGCTGGGTGCTAGGTTGGACTAGATGATCTTGGAGGTCTCTTCCAAGCTGTTTGATTCTATGATTCTATGATTCATTTTAGTGTTGGACTGAGTTAGCAAAGACCCTAGTTTAGTAAAATCAGAGCACTTCTCAAGGGGTCATGCAGAAGCTCTCCATGAAGACCACCACTCACATAAATCACTGCAGAATGCTCTGTCCATCTCAGCAGCAAAGCTTAGCTGCCATCAGATGTTGTCCCATCACTGGTGAAAAGCATTCCACATTAGGCATCACATACCAGAGAACATCCAACTTATTCCACCACATATTCTCTGGACATCATGGAGAACCCAAGAACACCATTTCCTCTAAGGATGTCTGTTTTACTTCTGATACAGAGTGAGAGGAAACAGTCTTCTGCTAGTTTGAAGCTAGCTGGAATATTTTGATGAGAGGAATTAGATGATAGGCTGTGAAAAGGAAAGAGTGGTGATGTCTGCTGAGATGGGTAAAAACAAGAACACAGTCATAGATAACAGAGTTGCTCTCTGGCTCTGGCTGCCTCCCTTCTCTCCCTAACCTACTGTCTGTGTAACTAATCCCTCTGCTTCCTAACCCCCCTGGCTGATTCTCCAAACTCACCTTGCATGTAAGGCAAAGTCTGGGATAAGGCAGAGGGGTGGGGAGAAGGTGGAAGGGTGGTTGGGAGCCCCTCCTGGGCACTCTGGTTTCTGGGAGGGCTGCTGTGCTTCTGTATTACTTTTGCACTGGTACATTTCTGTCTATAGCTGTATGGATTGTAAACCTCTGCCTGTATATTGTGCTAAGCTGTGAATATGAAGCTCCATTTTAATCTCCACATTGGCTGAGTCTAGTCTGGGTGATTTTACTTAAGAGTAACACCCAAACTTCTTGAGCTGAACGTACTGGACTAGAAACTAAAGAAAGTACAATTTAGAAACATAGAATCAGTCAGGGTTGGAAGGGACCACAAGGATCATCCTGTTCCAACCCTCCTGCTATGGGCAGGGACACCCTACCCTAGGTCAGGCTGCCCACAGACTCATCCAGTCTGGCCTTAAGCACCCCCAGGGGTGAGGCCTCAACCACTTCCATGTGCAACCCATTCCAGGCTCTCACCACTCTCCTGGAGTGAGAATGGAGGAAGGGATGCTGCAAGCCTCTCCCTTAGAAGCCAAGACACACAGAGCCCTACCACATCATTTCTGCAGTCACTTTTCCAAGGTGACTTTCCCAGGATTAAGGGGCTGGGACCATTTCACTGTCAACATTTTAACTTGTTAATACATTTCTTTAATTCATATTCTTCATAGACACACATGCCAGCGTGGTGCTTTCCAAGAAGGAATAAAGCAGCTCTTACAGTGAACTCTGGCTGTGAATTTAACTCCTCTCTTTGACACAGGCAGGCTCGCTGAAGAGTCTCTGCCAGAGATGCATGTTTAAGCAGAGCACTACATCAATATTTACCATAATTTTGAAAGCTGTCTGAGCACAGCCTGGGAACAAGGCAACACTTGATGCATAGCCACCAGTGAAATACAGGACTCTCCAACTTTCCAGATAATAAACTGCTCACAGGGCACTGCATGACAAAGATAGCTAAATCCATGTTCTAAGTACCCAGACCTGGGTAGTGCTGTCCCAGCCTTCCATGCTGTGGTCTGGGCTACAAAACTTATGATCCAAAATAGCTGCTTTTCTTGTTAAATGTGCTGTCTGATCATAGAATCAGAATTAGGCAGGTTGGAAGAGACCTCCAAGCTCAGCCAGTCCAATCTAGCACCCAGCCCTGGCCAATCAACCAGACCATGGCACTAAGTGCCCCAGCCAGGCTTGGCTTCAACACCTCCAGGCATGGCGACTCCACCACCTCCCTGGGCAGCCCATTCCAATGCCAATCACTCTCTCTGACAACAACTTCCTCCTCACATCCAGTCTAGACCTGCCCTGGCACAACTTCAGACTGTGTCCCCTTGTTCTGTTGCTGGTTGCCTGGCAGAAGAGCCCAACCCCAGCTGGCTACAGCCTCCCTGCAGGCAGCTGCAGACAGCAATGAGCTCTGCCTTGAGCCTCCTCTTCTGCAGGCTGCACACCCCCAGCTCCCTCAGCCTCTCCTCATTGTGGCTCATCTAAGCTCCTTCAGCATGCCCTCCTCCAGTCTCTGTACCCTTTGCTTCTTGGAGAGAACCTTTGAACTGCCTTCTCCAAAAGCCTCTGCTGTCCTCCACGCAATGAATCATCTGGAGAAGGTGTAACTGCCAAGCCAGTTTTTAGTACTCACTGAGATCTGGATGAAGCCTCTAGTTAAAAAAAAAAAAAAAAAAAAAGCTGTCTGAGCAGGACTTATGTGGATAGTTCTGTAATAAAATCAAAATCTAGGGAAGCTGTATTCCCCACACAGCATAAGAAATATGAAGAAGGGAATCACTGCAAGTCCACTGCTGGAAGTAGGGAAGTCTAAATTACAGTACAGACAGCAATATACAAGTCAAAAGTAATGCAGAAACACAGCAGCCCTCCCAGAAACCAGAGTGCCCAGGAGGGGCTCCCAACCACCCTTCCACCTTTTTCCCACCCCTCTACCTTACCCCAGACTTTGCCTTGTGTTCAAGGTGAGTTTGGAGGGTTGGCCAGGGGAGTTAGGAAGCAGATGGATTAGTCAGGCAGCAAGTTAGGTTAGAGAGAGAAGTTCATGCAGCCCCAGAGCCCAGAGAGCAACTCCCTTATCTGTATTTATGTTCTTGTTCTTATCCATCTCAGCAAGTCTATGAGTGCAGCAGCCATCACCACTGTTTCCTTTTCACAGCCTAGCATCCAATTCTTCTCACCCAAACATCCTAGCTAGGCTCAGACTAGCACACCCCATCGCCACCCAGCAAAGCTCCAACTCCACATAATTTAATTTGCTATTAAATATAAATGAGTCCACAGTGAACAGCAATATGAACAGTATTTTGACTGACAGGATGACAGCTGAAGCAAAATGAATCAAAACAGTCAAGCAAAACTGAAATGGTTCCTATATTTAAATGAAACAAAGCTGACATGGTTCATTGACATTCATTCTTCATTTAAAATTGTATCAAAACTGAGCCCAGTTTGCTCCTGAAAAATCTGCCTCCTTTGATTAAGCTGCATTTCTGATGGTTGCTAAATTGGAAGTGGTTTTGATCATCTCTAATTGAGAGCCTTCTTAAAGGCTAGAAACTGCTCAGCACAAGAAAGTATTTTAGATAAGAAACAGAGGTGTGAGTAGATGCTGGGTATGGGAATTGGCCATGTGCTGACAGCATCTGTGGGGAGTATGGAAAGCAGTAACACATGTATGTGCTCCTACAGCTCCTACACATTACATGATCTCCCACCCCTGAAGCACCAGGTTTGAAGTCCCAAATAGAGTCCTACTGCACCAGTGAGACCCTTAAATGTCACATTTCTCACTATAAAGAGGAGATCGTGTGAGCAACCTGTTCTAGTCAGAGGTGTCCCTGCCTATGGTGAGGGGTTGGAACTGGGATGAGCTTTGAAGTCCCTTCCAACCTAAACCATTCTATGCTTCTATAAGAAGTCTACTCAAGTGGCCATACTCAAAATCTACTCAAGTGGCCTTACAGATGCACAGTTCTCCCAGTCCTCTCTTTGCATCTACCTCAGACACTAAGTAGAAATTCATGTCCTGGAAAAGTGCCTGGCAGGGGAAAAAAAATCATTAGTCAAGTGTGGCTAAAGAATTCCATACTATTAGATGCAGATAGAATAGAATAGAATAGAATAGAATAGAATAGAATAGAATAGAATAGAATAGAATAGAATAGAATAGAATAGAATAGAATAGAACAGGATAGAGTAGAACAGAATAGAACAGAACAGAATAGAGCAGAATAGAATAGACTAAAATAAAATAGAACAGGATAGAGTAGAACAGAATAGAACAGAACAGAATAGAGTAGAATAGAATAGAATAGAGTAGAATAGAGTAGAGTAGAGTAGAACAGAATAGAGTGGAATAGAACAAAATAGAACAGAACAGAATAGAGTGGAGTAGAACAGAACAGAACAGAATAGAGTAGAATAGAGTAGAATAGAATAGAGTAGAATAGAATAGCGTGGAGTAGAACAAAATAGAACAGAACAGAATAGAGTGGAGTAGAATAGAATAGAATAGAATAGAATAGAATAGAATAGAATAGGAGTAGAGTGGAGTAGAACAGAACAGAATAGAGTAGAATAGAATAGAATTGACCAGGTTGGAAGAGACCTCCAAGATCATCCAGTCCAACCTATCACCCAGACCAGATAGTGGAGGAAAGCAAAATGTAAAGTTCCTAGAGCATGTTATTGGTTTTCCTCTGTGTTTGAAATGAGCTCCAAAGTTGATGAACACTACCAAAGAAGAAATGCAGCCACTTTCTCTACGGCAGGTACCGTGTCCTATTTGTTTCTCCATTACTGAACCTTGCCTGGAGATGCCTGCTTTTATTGTCACTTATTTTTACTTGCTATCAAACACATAGAGGTGAATCAAATTCAACTAAGAGCAGGTGCTGAGGAGAGCAATGAGGATGAGCACACCAGCACCGAGCTTGCCTTGTTCAGCCTAGTAAAACAAAATCTCAGAGGGGACATGAATGTTGTCTATAAATACATCAAGGAACGCAAGCAGAGAGGAAGGAGAGCTATTTAAGCCAAAGGACAACACTGGCACGAGAACAAATGGATCCAAACTGGCCATGAACAAATTGAGGCTGAAAATTAGAAGAACATTTCAAAGCAACAAGTAAGTGAGGCTCTTGAACAGTTTCCCAGTGGGAGTAATGGAGGCAAATGACCTGATTTGCTCTAAGACGGATCTGTTAATTAGTTTATGAAAGGGTTTGTCTGACTGAGGCTGGCCATAGCAGGGAGCTGGCCTCAGCCTCAGATATCCTTTACAGCTCCCCACTCCTAGGTGTTCTGAGGTGCTAACTCAATTTCTTATTGAACAGTGGTTGACAAATCCAATCTCACTCTTTTTTTGGTGCGGTGCCACTGATGTGCCTGTTACCTTCCAAGCACCAACAAAAGCTGCCTGCATGGAGCTATACTTTTATACACAAACAGCTGAGCTCATGAGAGCAAGCGAAGTGCTGTGGTGCTGAGATGATCAGAGGTGAAAGACAAAAGTAAAGCCAAGGCCAATGGGACCCTAGGATGTATTAGGAAGAGTGTGCCCAGCAGAACAAGGGAGGTTCTCCTCCTTGCCCTCTACTCTGCCCTGGTGAGACTTTGTTTTGAGTACTGTGTTCAGTTTTGGGCTCCCCAGTTTAAGAGGGACAGGGATCTGCTGGAGAAGGTCCACTGGAGGGCTACAAGGATGATTAGGGGACTGGAGGACTGAGCACTGCCTGATGAGGAGAGGCTGAGGGACCTGAGGCTGTTTTCCCTTGAGAAGAGAAGCCCTAGAGGGGATTTAATAAATGTTTATAACTATCTGAGGGCTGGGGGTCAGGACAGGGTGGGGAAAGGCTCTGCTCACTGCTCCCTGGGATAGGACAAGGAGCAATGGATGGAAGCTGCAGAACAGAAGGTTCCAGCTCAGCACAAGAGGGAACTTCTTTACTGTAAGAGTCACAGAGCACTGGCACAGGCTGCCCAGAGAGGTTGTGGAGACTTCTTCTCTGGAGACTTTCTGGATGTGTTCCTATGTGACCTGAGCTAGATTGATTGTGTGGTCCTGCATGGGCAGGAGAGGTTGGACTCGACGATCTCTTTGGGTCCCTTCCAGCCCTGGCATCCTGTGAGCCTGTGAGCTCATCATCCTTGTGAAAGTCCATGGCCCTTTTTGAGGGAAGCAAATGGTAGCATACCCTTATCACTTAACTTCCTTCTTACTTCATACTTTTACTACCTGTGAGGAGAGGCTGAGGGAGCCTGCAGAAGAGGAGGCTCAGGGCAGAGCTCATTGCTCTCTACAGCTACCTGAAGGGAGGCTGTAGCCAGGTGGGGTTGGGCTCTTCTCCTAGGCTACCAGCAACAGAAGAAGGGGACACAGTCTCAAGCTGTGCCAGGGCAGGTCTAGGCTGGATGTTAGGAGGAAGTTGTTGGCAGAGAGAGTGATTGGCATTGGAATGGGCTGCCCAGGGAGGTGGTGGAGTTGCCATCCCTGGAGGTGTTGAAGCCAAGCCTGGCTGGGGCACTTAGTGCCATGGTCTGGTTGATTGCCTAGGGCTGGGTGCCAGGTTGGACTGCATTATCTTGGAGGTCTCTTCCAACCTGGTTGATTCTCTGATTCTATGAGGTAAGCAGACCAAGTTTTCTGAGCAGGGCAGAAAGCACTTACTTACACACACAAATTGATCATATATTAAAAGAAGCATAAGGAACAAATTCTTGATGCTATAGGTGAGTGTGTTCAGAAAACAGCATGAGCTGCTTTCCCACTCATATTCAAGCAACAGAGTGACTGGTGCATGAAATGAATAAAGCTGAGCTGTTACACTAGGAGCTATCACCTGATTTTCAAGTTCAACAACCCAGGGAGACAAATGACAGGACTGCAGAAGAGGGAAGTTCAGGTAAGAATGATAAAACCCATCAGAAACCAATTAGGAAAGTTTTTAAGACCAAACATTTGAAATCATTCTTCATCCAGCTATTGAGACAATCTCTGACTGGGTTTATTGGGGGGTTTTGTTGGTTGGTTGGTTTGGTGAGTTCTGTTTCTCTGGATCCTTTTTGTATGACAGTCAGGTATTTCCCTGATGTAATTCTACTTAGGCACAGAATAAAACATCACTTTTCCCTGAACACAGTGGGAAGGGAATGTCCTGGAATACAACTCAAAGGAAGAGTTTTATGCAGCTCCCCTTTTGGTGAAAGAAAAACCCAAATGATTATGGCAGAGCCTGATGGGTTTTTGTTTTCATTAGGGACATGCTGTGGTCTCTTCTCCTATTCTGTGCCTGCCTCTGGACACTGGACAGATGCTGCACTAGCAGCTATGCCCACACTCTTGCCTTTGCAGTCAGTCTATTTGCCTGACTCCCTCCACCTCTTCAGCCTTTGCTAAATCAGGATCTCCCTTTGGCCAGCCTGGCTGCAGGGCAGGCAGTTCATACATCAGCTGCAACATGTGTCACTCCCACTATGTAAGTACACCTTTGGAAGTAAGTCCTCAGCACAGCACTATGGTGGCATCCAAAGCAGATGAGAAGGAAGCATAAAGGTATGAGAAAAGCTGTAGGGATGAATGGGAAGGTTTACAAATCATTCAAGTTTAGCCAGTGTTGTGCAGGCATGAACCTGGCTTGAGTAAGGTCCATACAAAGCAGTATAAATTGCAGCATAAATGTTCATAATTGCCACATTTTGATGGCTAAGATGAAATATGAAGGCTGATGTTGGCATCCATCTCATTGCCTCTGACAAGCTAACCACAGACATCAATGTTGGACATTGTCAATGGAGAGGAATGGGCATTTCCAGCAGCTTTCATCTAAATGTCTCAGGTAGTGATAAGTAGTCCTTGAGAGGTGTCTCTCTCTTCCTGAATATCATCCCCTTGGTAAGTAGTTTGTTTGCTCATGGAAATTAACTCTCGTGGCTCTCAGTTAGGAAAAACTAATTGCACCCTAAACAAGCAAAGAAATGGGAAACAAACAAGATGCTTCTGAGGTTTCCTGTGTTAACAGTGGATATTTCCATTAGTCACATAAAAAACTACTCCTTGTTTTAAGCTTGACTAGTTCCAGTTATCTATTTTAGTAATTTTTTTTTTTCCTTCACACCATGTTGGAACACAACTTTAAAAACTGGCAATGGCAAAACTCTTAATCATAGAATCATAGAATCAACCAGGTTGGAAGAGACCTCCAATCACATCCAGTCCAACCTAGCACCCAGCCCTGGCCAAGCAACCAGACCATGGCACTAAGTGCCCCAGACAGGCTTGGCTTCAACACCTCCAGGCACAGCAACTCCACCACCTCCCTGGGCAGCCCATTCCAATGTCAATCACTCTCTCTGCCAACAACTTCCTCCTAACATCCAGCCTAGACCTGCCCTGGCACAGCTTGAGACTCTGTCC
Organism: Pogoniulus pusillus; assembly: GCF_015220805.1. Classification (NCBI taxonomy): domain Eukaryota; kingdom Metazoa; phylum Chordata; class Aves; order Piciformes; family Lybiidae; genus Pogoniulus; species Pogoniulus pusillus. The sequence goes on from NC_087286.1 coordinate 20,129,510, forward strand.
CCTTGTTCCATTGCTGGCAGCCTGGCAGCAGAGCCCAACCCCACCTGGCTACAGCCTCCCTTCAGGTAGTTGTAGAGAGCAATGAGCTCTGCCCTGAGCCTCCTCTTCTGCAGGCTGCACACCCCTTGTGTCCCCTTGTTCTGCTGCTGGTTGCCTGGCAGAAGAGCCCAACATATTCCTGCTATTGTAAACTGATTTAACAGCTGAGGGTTGCAGTGCCTTGTGCAGAAAGGACTTTTCTCCTGCAGTATTTTACTACAGCTGTTGTCACATCAGTCTTTCTCCAAAGTTTCAGTATCCCCTTCTGTGCATTTCCTTTCAGCCTGATGCAGTTTTGTGACACCCTCTATTTCCTGCATCTCTGGTGGGTTTGTGCATCCCATCCAGGTCTCTTCACAGTCAGTTCTTTCACTCTTAATAGAACTGAATCTTCCTTAAGCTGCCTTTTTAATATGTACGCTGTCACAGCACAAAGCTCGCTCCTACTTTTAATGCCAGTGTCTCCTGCCTCCCCCCACATCTTTACATGCTTTTATTCATCCCCAAAGCAATAAAGTAAGCAACGGCAAGCACAAAATAGCAGGGCATGCTTGGAGACAAGGGGCTAAAGGTGCCCAATTCCACAGGAAAACATGCTGATTCCCAATCTTGCTAACGGAGAGCAGCGCATTAAACAGAGCCCCATGTCGGTGTTGTACAGATCTGCTGTGCACAATAGACAGTAATGGCTCTGTGGAAGCTCTTAGGGGCTTTTATGAGAACTCTCAACATGAGGGAGTCTTTGATTCTTTCTGACAAGTTGATCCTTTAAACTACTCCAGTAAAGGGAAGAATGGAACGAGGCAAAGACCAAATTTTAGCTTTTGCTCAGTGTCCAAATCAATGCTAATTAAGACAAACTGTAAAAGAGGCTCTGTGAGGGATTTCAAGTCTGAAAGTAATTATCTGCAATGTAACCACTACAAACAGATCAGAAAGCCTGATGCTGAGTTTTAATGAATCTCCCTTTTTCTCAGCCTGAAGGACCTGGAGCTGGATACAGAGCTATCTGAAAAACATTCACAACAACCCAAATTTAGACCAGACTCACCTGATTTGGGGTCTTGTTGTGACAGCCAATCTATTAGAGACTTGCATAATCCTTTTGCTGCTCTATATAGGCAGTCAGTGGAGTGAGCAGAGCACAGAGGTGATGTGATTTCAGTAATCCATGTTGCTGAGGAGGCTCACAGCTCCATTCTGAACCAGATGACTTTTTTTTCCCGGGCTTAAAAGCATAATTCTTTTGAAGGTCAGATAAAGTATGTTGCAGTAAAAGAGGTGAGAAGTACTGAATACATCAAGCCATCAAGCCTGCATCATTTGCAGCAAAGATGGCACAGCCCTCCCAAGGGATGGGAAAGCATGGCTTTTTCTTTTTTTTAGAGAGGGTTGTTTTGGATGTGTGTCAGAAATTGCACTGCACCATTTACACCTAGCAAAATGCTTAGGAAAGGGACTTGAAGTGGCAGACTGTTCGCAGATTGCCATGGGCAGAAGACTACCTGTTATTTACAAGCCTCCAGTTTTCATAGAATCATAGAATCAAGAAGGTTGGAAGAGGCCTCCAAGATCATCCAGTCCAGCCTAGCACCCAGCCCTAGGCAATCGAGCACTAAGTGCCCCAGCCAGGCTTGGCTTCAACACCTCCAGGCACAGCAACTCCACCACCTCCCTGGGCAGCCCATTCCAATGCCAATCACTCTCTCTGCCAACAACTTCCTCCTAACATCCAGCCTAGACCTCCCCTGGCACAACTTGAGACTCTGTCCCCTTCTTCTGTTGCTGCTTGCCTGGCAGAAGAGCCCAACCCCACCTGGCTACAGCCTCCCTTCAGGCAGCTGTAGACAGCAATGAGGTCAGCCCTGAGTCTTCTCTTCTGCAGGCTGCACATCCCCAGCTCCCTCAGCCTCTCCTCACAGGGCTGTGCTCCAGGCCTCCCACCAGCTTCATTTCTGTCTCTGTGTTTGCAGAGAGAGGTTATCTTTTAGCAGACTGACTGATAGAGTTGGAAAAACTGTCAGGTTTTTGGACACACAAAGACCTTCTCCAGGTCTGACACAGAAGCAGCAATCTTCCAAAGCAAATGCCAGGTAAGAACAGCTGTTCAGAGGTTGGTGAATTTATCTTGCTCAGTCAGAGCCTCTGAGAGAAAAAGCAGTCTGCACTTGTGCAGCAGAAGGGAGTGTTTTGCAGAGGTCACAGTGATAAGGTGTTTTCTCCTAGGGGAAATGGAGAGGAGGACAGGTAATTCATCAGCACTACAACACGGAAGAGTTCCCAAGGAGAACAGAAAGTTTCCTACAGGTCTAATTTTTGCCAGGCTGCTGCCTGTGTTTAGCCAGCTCCCAAACTAGACAGAGTTCAGAGCTGACATCGAGGCTGCCAGTGGAAGGAGCAGCCTCATCGTGGGACAACTGAGTTGAGTTTTGCAGGGAGAGGATGAAAGCACTGCGCTGTGGAAATCCAGAGAGGGCAGGGGCAGGCTGTGCACAGTGCTCAAAGAAAAGCATCAATCATTACAAAGTATTTTCCTGGCCTGCTGCCACCATCCCCCAGTAGGACAGCAAACAGCAGTGTCAGCTCTGCTGAGCATTGCAGAAGGTCCAGAACTGGGAATGAGTCTGCTTCTTTCCAAAGCAGGGGTGAGAGTTCATCCATCATTGCTCCTTCCAGCCCATCTCCTGACTTCAAGTCTGACTGGGTAATTTATATAGTCAATGTGACTAACTCAAACTTCTCCTCAAGTATGTGCTTGGAACCTCCCAGCAGCACTCACCAAGCACAACTGTCACAAACTGCTCACACTTCATGGAACCACCCAAACACAGACATTATAAAGATGAACATGAAAAATGCATGGTAGCATAGATGATCTGTGCTTTGTAATAGTCAGGATTATCTTTATCTGCCTGTGACAGGGACACCTGAAGGCTGTGCCTTGCACAGACAGAGGGTGGCATCTTCAAAAGTACCATTGATGTGATGTGGCTCTTGCCAAGGGCAAACTCACTTCAGTTACCTAACAGTCACTGCCTTGCTAGCAGTGATCACCTTGTGTTATCATCCTTCCAATGCACCAGGACACAGCATGAGTTAAAAAGCCCTGAGGACTCCTGGCCCTTGAGAGACATTGACTTACTCTGGAGATGAGCATACTCAAATGCTTAAGAAATCCATGTTTTTTCCCTAATGATTGAGGAACAGGGCAGCAGAAATGACTAAATGGGTAGAAGCCTTCCAGTATCTGAAAGGGGCTACAGGAAGGCTGGGGAGGGACTATTGACAAGGTCTTGTAATGACAGAAGGAGGAGGAATGGGTTTAAAATGGCAGAGAGGAGATTGAAAGTAGATGTCAGGAAAGGGTTGTTTGCAGTGAGGGTGGTGAGACACTGGCACAGGTTGCCCAGGGAGGTTGTGGAGCACAGAATCACCCAATGTGACCAAAGATAATATTGTCACAATGGAACCTTTGGGTTTAAGCCTATGGACATTAACTACAGTGTGCAGAGGACTGGAAGAGGTGTGTTTGGAGCAATTCATGTGAGATAACTGCTCCCACATTAACACCAGCCAGGCTGCATCCCAGCACTCCCTGGGTCCTGCCTGTGGCTGCTCCCACCTGCCTTTGCACTGCCTGGGGATGGAATGGTAGCTGTGGTCTAGAAATAGAAACAGAAGTAAAGAAATTCAATTAGAATCAATCCCCTACAGATGGCTCTGTCGCTGTAAAAGCCACCTGGTCTCAAATTCACAGTTGTTTATACATAAATTTAGAACATCATCATAAATGAACACCCACCCAACAGACATGAACTCTTTAGAGTGGTTTTTCTCTTCCCAGTGGAGAGCAGGAGGGAGAAGATGCTATTTTCCCTCGAAGGCATTCACGGCGCAAGTTCAACAGCAGCACGAACAGTGGAGGTATTGTGGATGGAGAAGATACTTCACAGTTTCACAAAAGGCTTAGATAGAGTTGGTAAGATTGCAAATCACAGGATCATAGATCAGTCAGGGTTGGAAGGCACCAGAAGGATCAGCCAGTTCCAACCCCCCTGCCATGCCCAGGGACACCCTACCCTAGAGCAGGATGCCCACAGCCTCATCCAGCCTGGCCTTAAACACTTCCAAGGATGGGACCTCAACCACCTCCCTGTGCAACCCATTCCAGGCTCTCACCACTCTCATGCTGAACAACTTCCACCTCACCAATGTCAATTTGGAGGAAACCTATAGCAACCTCTCAAATCTAAAAGAAAATGTACAGCCAGATATTAAATCACTAAAGCATTCAAGCTTAAAGCTGATGCAAAAAGGGAATAACAAAGTAACAGGGCAGGGGAAAAAAAAGCCTACACACAACAAAACAGTAACAGTCATGAAAATAAAAAAGCATGATAAAAATGGGAAGTTTTAGCACAGTGACCAGGAAAGTGATTTGGAGCTGTTTAGTAGATTAAGGATTTTCTACTGTGGGAAGAAAATCCCAACGCTTTTAGTGCAATGTGCAGCTGAAATGAAGACAGGAAACAAAATGTGTGGTTGCTAGGGGGATATAACATAAATGAAAAGCTCTCCTACAATTGCAATAGACTGGAAGGAAGTGCTAAGCCCTCTCTGGGTATATCATACCTAGCCTTGGCTGTGGCAGCGAGGAAAGCTCCCACGCTTCTCCAAGGAATGCAGTGCAGAGCGAAGCAAAGTGAACAGCAAGCCTGCAAAACCTAAACTGCTAACTGCAAAACAGTGTGGGCATGAGAAATCCACAAACAGCAGAAGACTGTCCTGGTAGGGCACGAATCATAGAGTCATAGAATCAGGCAGGTTGGAAGAGACCTCCAAGCTCATCCAGTCCAACCTAGCACCCAGCCCTATCTAGTCAACAAGAGCATGGCACTAAGTGCCTCATCCAGGCTTTGCTTCAACACCTCCAGGCACAGCGACTCCACCACCTCCCTGGGCAGCCCATTCCAATGCCAATCACTCTCTCTGACAACAACTTCCTCCTCACATCCAGCCTAGACCTCCCCTGGCACAGCTTGAGACTCTGTCCCCTTGTTCTGTTGCTGGGTGTGTGTGCAGCCTGGACAAGAGGAGGCTCAGGGCAGAGCTCATTGCTGTCTACAACTACCTGAAGGGAGGCTGTAGCCAGGTGGGGTTGGGCTCTTCTCCCATGCAACCAGCAACAGAACAAGGGGACACAGTCTCAAGTTGTTCTGGGGGAGGTCTAGGCTGGATGTTAGGAGAAAGGTCTTGACCGAGAGATAGTGATTGGCATTGGAGTGGGCTGCCCAGGGGGGTGCTGGAGTCACCATCTCTGGAGGTGTTGAAGCCAAGCCTGGCTGGGGCACTTAGTGCCATGGTCTGGTTGACTGGATAGGACTGGGTGCTAGGTTGGACTGGATGTGATTGGAGGTCTCTTCCAAGCTGGTTGATCTCATTCCTCCAGGATGCTGGACTAAAGGCCTTGCTCTCTGTACAAGGCACTGAGCATCCCTTTCCAGCAGGAAATCATTCAGACTGTGTGGCAGAGGTAAGCTCTCCACAGGCACACTGTGCTAGCTCTGCTTGGCCAGTGCAGCCTCCACCAGGTCCAGGCTCTGCATTAACATGCAGACCAGCAATGCAAAAGCCCAGGCTTTTTTTGCAGTTCCAATCCATCAGTTCAAGCAGGGATGAACACACTTTATTTTTCTCCCCAGATGGTTGGAAGCTGCAAAGTAATTTAGCAGCCTATGTTCTCCTTAAGAAAAAAGAAAAGATCATGCTTTTTTCTTCCCTGGGTGACTTCTAAGTCCCCTGCTGACTGGTTTAATGGTACTGAGAGTTATGGAATGAGATTGTTTTTATTGTGTGCCTTTTCTTATTTCTAAATTGCATTTTGACACATCCATGGGTCTTTAAAGAAGAAGCTGTGCCCAAGTGCCTCCAGTGTCTGACTAATAGAATGGCTACTTTGAAAACACACAGAAAACAAGCCAAGGTGCCTTTGGGATGCTGCTGTTCCTCCTCACTCCTTTCATTGTGCCATTTCCTAAAGATGCCATGAAACTACTTACTGACTTGTGAGAGTAAGGCAAACATTTCAGGAGAGTTTTCCCTCTGGCTCAGTGTCAAACAAGGAAATCAAGAACTGGCATGATTTCCTGAAAGAAAAGATTGGAAAGATTGTTCTCCTCACTGCAGCCTCACAGTGTTCATAGAATCAGAGAATTAACCAGCTTGGAAGAGACCTCCAAGCTCAGCCAGCCCAACCTAGCACCCAGCCCTATCCAGTCAACCAGACCATGGCACTAAGTGCCCCAGCCAGGCTTGGCTTCAACACCTCCAGCCACAGAGACTCCACCACCTCCCTGGGCAGCCCATTCCAATGCCAATCACTCTCTCTGACAACAACTTCCTAACAACATCCAGCCTAGACCTGCCCTGGCACAACTTGAGACTGTGTCCCCTTGTTCTATTGCTGCTTGCCTGGCAGCAGAGCCCAACCCCACCTGGCTACAACTTCCCTTCAGATAGCTGTAGACAGCAATGAGGTCTGCCCTGAGTCTCCTCTGCTGCAGGCTGCACACCCCCAGCTCCCTCAGCCTCTCCTCACAGGGCTCTGCTCCAGGTACCTCCCCAGCCTTGCTGCCCTTCTCTGGACACCTTCCAGCATCTCAACATCTCTCTTGAATGGAGGAGCCCAGAACTGGACACAGCACTCAAAGGGTGGCCTGAGCAGTGCTGAGCACAGGGGCAGAAGAACCTCCCTTGTCCTGCTGCCCACACTGCTCCTGAGCCAGCCCAGGATGCCATTGGCTCTGCTGCCCACCTGGGCACACTGCTGCCTCATCTTCAGCTCCTCTCTACCAGTTCTATCTTTGAGATGCTGGCATCTTCCCGCCCCTTGTGCAGCCCTGGGCATGCCTGTGGGGCTGGTCCCTTGAAAGCAACAAGGGAAAGGGCCATGTGTCACTCTGATACATCAAGGACAGGCACCATGGTCACTCACACAGAGGTCTTTATGAGTTAAATCACTGAGATTGTTACCATGGGTTTGACCTTTGCCACCTGCTGCTTCCCCGAGCAACCCCTAGGTGCAGTTTGGAACTCACATGGGTGCTGGCACATCGCTGAGAAGCAACTGGCATCTTTCTGGGGAGGCTCCAAGAGGTTAGCAGCAGAGATGCCAGATGGCTTCAGTGTCTGAGAACTGTCCAAGGCACATTCAATCTACTGGAGTCACAGCAGCCTATCACTCTAAGGGAACAGGAATGTGCAGGCTGTTCTGCATGGGGACATCACATACCCTTCTCCTGCTGCCACTCCATAAGGACTGGACCACACAGCAAAGCAGTGGCAAAGAAGGGAGCACTGTGCTTGAGGATACCACAGACAATTGAATCCATCCTACTAGTACTGGGTCCAAAAGCTACTGCTGGCAGACTACGGAGTAGTAATTTGAAGAGTGCTTTAACTTGAGGAATGCAGCAAGGAAAGGAACAAGTTGTACCATGCTGGTACAGTCGGCTGCTGGCACCCAAGTTTCAGGCCACACCAGACAGCTCCATCTTCTGTTGACAGAGAATGAGCAGACTTGGTCCAGGAGAGATCAGAACTCTTTTAAGGTGATGATCATCATCTTGCCCAATACCCTGCAGTCTCGAAGCAGGGCCCTCCACCTTACTGGCCCATGCCAGAGCCCTCAGTTGCACCAGTGCTGGGAGCAGAATCCATGTTTCTCCAGAGTGCAGCTGAAATCTGCTCTGCACACTCAGGTGGACATCTCCCCCTCCTATTCATGGTCAGCTGGAGACAGTCCTCTTCTGGCACCCTAAAACCTCCTACCACAATTAGCAGGCAGCTGTGTAAGACCTGCCCTAAGGAGCTGTCTGGAGCTTGTCCTCCAGGCTACAAAGCACATGTCCATCCCTTGTAAAAGAAGGCTCAAATGCTCCAAGCTACATCTCCCTGACGTTTCTGAGTTCAGACACTGCACCCAGAGGCACTGCACCTGGATCATCCCTGCCATTCACTGCCAGGAGCTCTTGGGATCAAAAACACCCCAGGAAAGCCATCTGGGGCTCTGCCTACTCACTTCCAGGGAGCAGCTACTGAGAAGAACCAGTGATACCTAAGCAGTGTGAGCTGCAGATCTGCAACTCTCCCTTCACCTTCTGCACAAGATACTGAACAAAACACTTCACCTCTCTGATTCCTCATTTCACATGTTCCTTGTGCTTGGGGCTGATGGACAAGGAAATCAGCTAACTATCCTGAAGGGAGGCTGTAGCCACCTGGGATTGGCCTCTTCTGCCAGGCAACCAGCAACAGAACAAGGGGACACAGTCTCAAGCTGTGCTAGAGCAGATTTAAGCTGGATGTTAGGAAGAAATTCTTCACCGAGAGAGTGATTGGCATTGGAATGGGCTGCAGAGCGACATGGTGGAGTCACTGTCCCTGGAGGTGTTGAAGCCAAGCCTGGCTGGGGCACTTAGTGCCATGGTCTGGTTGCTTGGCTAGGGCTGGGTGCTAGGTTGGACTGGATGAGCTTGGAGGACTCTTCCAACCTGGTTCTATCCTTCCAGCTCTCAAGGCATTGTGTCAGCCTTGTCACTACAAAGGAACATATGTCTTGATCTAGTTAGATCACAACCTGGAATGAATAAGCTAAGAATAGGCTGATGAACTGAGCTCATGGAAGTTGAAAACATTTGCTTGCTATTTGGGCATCCATTTCTATTTGAATTAATGAGCATGGTGCTATAAATACCTAATTTCCATGAAAGCCAAATAATGTGGGAAGTGCATCTGGGATGACAGAATTGGGAAAAAAAGAATCTTTGCTTCTTTAATGCAGCAAACCAATGACATTGCATGGAATGGTTTAGGTTGGAAGGGACCTCAAAGCTCAGCCAGTTCCAACCCCCTGCCAAAGGCAGGGACACCTCCCACTAGAACAGGTTCCTCAAGGCCTCATCCAACCTGGCCTTGAACACCTCCCTGGGCAACCTGTGCCAGTGTCTCACCACCCTCACTGCAAACAACCCTTTCCTAACAGCTACTTTCAATCTCTCCTCTGCCACTTTAAACCCATTACTCCTCATCCTGTCATTACAAGACCTTCCCAATAGTCCCTCTCCAGCCCTCCTCTAGCCTCTTTCAGATAATGAAAGCCTGCTACGAGGTCCCCTCAAAGCCTTCTCTTCTCCAGGCTGCACAGCCCCAACGCTCTCAGCCTGTCCTCACAGCAGAGCTGCTGCAGCCCTCTCAGCATCTTGGTGGCCTCCTCTGGACTGACTCCAACACTTCCATGTCCTGCTTGTGTTGAGGGCTCCAGAACTGCCCCCAGGACTGCAGGTGGGGTCTGAGGAGAGCAAAGTAAAAGGGGAGTATCTTGCCCTGCTGCCCACACAGCTCTTGCTGCAGCCCAGCACAGGGTTGGTTCCATTTCAACTTGAGGCTCTAGTCAGGAATCCGTGGGAACTGTGACCTCTTCCTGCCAGCACTTTGCCCTCCTTGCAGGATTGTCAGCCAGAGACCATTTGTGGTGGGAGAAAGGCTGTAGAAAGTGGGAAAGTCCATAAACTCTAAACTGCTTAGTCAGTTATCTCTATGAACAGGTAAGAATGGAATGGAGACGATAACCCTAACTCAGCACTGCTGTTAGAAGACATCCATCTATCTGTCTAGATATCTATCTATCCATCTATATATACATATTTGGCATAAGTACACTGCCATGATTTAACCTGGCTTAGGCAATCCAAGCATATATATCAGGATGCTTTTTATGGTTTGTTGGTTGCTTTCTTTCCTGGAGTTTATTACCTCTCTGAATGTTTACTCTGAATGTTCTGCCTTCTGCAGTGTTCTCTGTTTACCTGACAGCACTCCCTGGTAGCAGGCTTTGCCTCTTGAGATTGAATATGCCTCTGTCACACACCTACAGCTTTCCATCACATGCAAAATACGTGTTTTACTTTACTTTTTTATTCTATCTAGTCCTGTCTACTGTTTTGTTTGCTCCAGAGAGAGGTTTGTGGCTTCAAACGTGCTAAAGCTGTTTTCCCAGAGTAAATACCACTGCTCAGGACTTCTGCTCACACTGAGAGCTACACTGGAGAGGGATGTTATGTTCCAGAACAGCAGTTCCTCCTGTTCACGGAATCATAGAATCAGCCAGGTTGGAAGAGACCTCCAACATCATCCAGCCCAACCTAGCACCCAGCCCTAGACAATCAACCAGACCATGGCACTAAGTGTCCCAGCCAGGCTTGGCTTCAACACCTCCAGGCACAGCAACTCCACCACCTCCCTGGGCAGCCCATTCCAATGCCAATCACTCTCTCTGACAACAACTTCCTAACAACATCCAGCCTAGACCTGCCCTGGCACAGCTTGAGACTGTGTCACCTTGTTCTGTGGCTGCTTGCCTGGCAGCAGAGCCCAACCCCACCTGGCTACAGCCTCCCTTCAGGTAGTTGTAGAGAGCAATGAGCTCTGCCCTGAGCCTCCTCTTCTGCAGGCTGCACACCCCCAGCTCCCTCAGCCTCTCCTCACAGGGCTGTGCTCCAGGCCCCTCATCAGCCTTTGTTGCCTTTCTCTGGACACCTTCCAGCACCTCAACATCTCTCTTGAATGGAGGAGCCCAGAACTGGACACAGCACTCAAGGGGTGGCCTGAGCAGTGCTGTTGTTGTTATGGATTTGGCATTTATTTACTTATTTACTTATGTATCTTTAATGCAGCAGCAGACAACTGCCTCATTCCTCAGTCACAGCAATCTTAGGATCCATATGTTCTTGAACAAGACCTGGCAGAAGATTTCCACTGCAACAGATTTCCATCAGGAAAAGCCAGACTGAGAAAACCAACTCTGTTTACACATCCAAGTGGATTTTGATGAAAATTTTGGAGGAAAGGGAAGTTCTGGTTTTAATCAGGCTCAGCACTTGACTCAAGCACCTGAAAAAAAGTAGAGAATTGAAACCTCAACCTTTCCCGGTTTGTATATATTCTGGCTCCTCACATAGAAAAACTTGGTTGAGCAGAAAAAAAGAGCTGGATCCAATCACAGCATGAATCACTTCTGCAATCTGCTGGTAGGAGACTTGAAGTGAGTCTTTGTGGATGTGACAAGGGCAAAAACCCTCCTAGGTTATGACTGCACTACAGTTGTGTGTATGGCAGGGGTATGGGTTGCTTCCATGTGTATCAACCTGATGAAGGCAGGAGGAGAGTTCAAGATTAGTCAACAGAGCTCTACCTTTAACCATTCCAATCAGTGACATGGACAAAGGAATCAGTGCACCCTCAGCAAGTGTGCAGGTGGCACCAAGCTGTGTGGGACAGTCAACCTGCTAGAAGGCAGGGATCCATCCAGAGGGACCTGCACAGACTGCAGAGGTGTGCCCAGGCCAACCTCATGACATTCAACAAGGCCAAGTGTAAGGTCCTGCACCTGGGTGGGTGCAGTCCCAAGCACAACTCCAGGCTGGGTGGGGAATGGCTGAGAGCAGCCCTGAGGAACAGGACCTGGGGGTCTGGGGTGATGAAAAGCTCCACAGGAGCCTGCAGTGTGAGTGCAGCCCAGACACAACCCTGTGCTGGGCTGCAGCAAGAGCAGTGTGGGCAGCAGGGCAAGGGAGGGGATTCTGCCCCTTGGCTCTGCTCTCCTCACACCCCACCTGCAGTCCTGGGGGCAGTTCTGAAGCCCCCAGCACAAGCAGGACATGGAAGTGTTGGAGCCAGTCCAGAGGAGGCCACCAAGATGCTGAGAGGGCTGCAGCAGCTCTGCTCTGAGGACAGGCTGAGAGAGTTGGGGCTGTGCAGCCTGGAGAAGAGAAGGCTTTGAGGAGACCTTGGAGTGGCCTTCCAGTATCTGAAGGAGACCTAGAGGAAGGCTGGGGAGGGACTATTGACAAGCTCTGGTAATGACAGGGTGAGGAGGAATGGGTTTGAACTGGCAGAGAGGAGATTGAAAGTGGATGTTAGGAAAGGGTTGTGTGCAGTGAGGGTGGTGAGACACTGGCACAGGTTGCCCAGGGAGGTTGTGGCTGCTCCCTCCCTGGAGGTGTTCAAGGCCAGGTTGGATGAGGCATTGAGGGACCTGTTCTAGTGGGAGGTGTCCCTGCCTATGGCAGGGGGCTTGGAACTGGCTGAGCTTTGAGGTCCCTTTCAGCCTAAAGCATTCTATGATTTCAAGCAAACTGTGCCATCTTAGCACTGCACCACAGGGTGATGCTTGCATCGTTACTGAGCGATGCAGAGCCTCTGTTCTTGGCCAGCCTGTAGTACAGGTTCAAATGCCACAATGCTTGACTTTGTTCTGTGGCTTTCAAACAGGCACTGAAATCAATCCCTGAATCTATCTAAATATCTGACTGAAACACAGTAGAAACTAGAGAAGCTTCTAGAAAAGGTGGCTCTGAAAGCACAGCCTTTAGTTCCCAATCACAGAGCCCATCTCTAGGAACAAGGAGGGCAAGTTGGCTAACAGAAGTAGGAGAAGCAAGCCTTGATATCACCAGAGCTGAGCCTGTCAGCAGCCCATAGGTAATACAGGAGAGATTAAAAGGCAGCTGTCAAAAAAATACAAGGCTCAGTCTCTACCAATTAAGTCTCCAGGTCAACAACTACCGAACAAGTAACTCATGTAATTAACAGCCACAAGTCTCTGTAATTAACCTGCAGAACCATACTAATTAGGAAAGTGAGAAGAGAGTAGTGGGAACCCCAGCTATTGATTTTCAATAGAGCCTATACATCATGATAAAGGACAGAGAAGCCCAAGGTTTATCTGTGGTTTGGAGGTTTGTAACTCTTACATTTACCCTTGGAGATGACCACTGTGATCTTGACCTGCAGGCATTCTGTAGGGCAACAGACAACCTTTATGTAAGAGATTTCTGGGCTGCTTTGATCCAGCACGGGGCAAGATCATAGAATCACCCAGGTTGGAAGAGACCTCCAAGCTCATCCAGCCCAACCTAGCACCCAGCCCTAGCCAATGAACCAGACCATGGCACTAAGTGCCCAAGCCAGGCTTGGCTTCAACACCTTCAGGGACAGCGACTCCACCACCCTGCTGGGCATCCCAGTGACCCCATAGCTATCAATCTGAGGATGGAAGGAACCAAGGTTCTGAACTCAATTTGCAGTAACGAAACCTTTTAGGACCCAGGATCAAATCACTACACCCTTAGCCTGGTCTGCTGCAGCAGGAGTCTTTCAAGCTCTGCCTGTTAGCCAGGCTTTCAAAGACCAAACTTCAGTTCACATCTCCTGATTCTCCTGTGTGAGCTGTACAACACCAGTTAATTGCCTCTGTCTGAAGCAGCCTTCTTAGCATATAAAATCTCTCCTCTTATGAAGAGGCAGTTGTTTTTAATGCCTAAGTAGATGAACTCCACAGTGAAAAAAAATATGTATACTTTGATTAGATTTTTTTTTAAGTGATATGCAGCTACCTAATCTTGCTGAATAAATGACCTCATTCTTCTCCTGCAGGAGGCTGGCACCCTTCTGTAAACAGTTCTCTCACAGAGGGAATCTCAGGATGGGCATCTAAGCCCCTTGGATGCCAAGACAGCAGCCAGTGAGTGCAAATCTTGACCATCTGACCCACCAAAGAAAAGCCAAGGTCTGAGTTGAGAAGCTGGAGAGAATAAAGAACAATATAGCTTGACACCAGTTCTTCTCTTGCTCATGCATCAGCACAAAGTGACCTGAAGCGATGGCACAGCCTACAAATCAAGGGACAAGCAAAAAAAGAAAGAGCCAGGATCATCAGTGCTTGTTTTCCCTAGGGGAAAAGCATCATGTGGGTTCTCCCTAACGCAGCAAGAGCTCAGATCCGGGGAAAGTATAGGCTGGATGTTAGGAGGAGTTTCTTCACAAAGAGAGTGATTTGCATTGGAATGGGCTGCCCAGGGAGGTGGTGGAGTCACCATCCCTGGAGGTGTTCAAGAAAAGCCTGGATGAGGCACTTAGTGCCATGGTCTGGTTGACTGGATAGGGCTGGGTGCTAGGTTGGACTGGCTGAGCTTGGAGGTCTCTTCCAACCTGGTTGGTTCTCTGATTCTACGATTCTATGCACAGAATTCAGTATGCAACTTACAATAACATCCCAGGTTTATTTAAAAACAGTTAATCTGCTGTAGCTGAGAGACAAACCCAAATTAGACTGAAGAGTCCTGATTCTGAGCCAGGCTTCAGATCTCCTCAGAGCAGGTGGAAAGAAGGTGCCTTGAAAGTAGCATAGGAGGTGGAAGGACTGCTAAATACTGCACATGATGCAACAGCCTCTACTTGCCACTGGCATGTGAAGAATTCTTGACTTGACCCCCCCAAGATCAGGATCTCCGTCACTGGGGTGCTGAGAAGGGCAAAGAGCAGAAGGGATCTTGCTACACTGGACATGCACAGACATGCATTGTGCAATGTGCTGTGGCAGGAGAGGATTGCACTGTTTGGCAGTCACCCAGAGAGCAAGCAGGGTCTGCTGAGATGAACCATGTTGGCTACAAAAACACAACGCTGTGATTGCTCTGCAGCCTCAAGGCTTCACACACAAGTGTCACCCCAGAGGAGAGGAGAGAGGACAGCTTTCTCCTGGGAATGGCATGCCAGAGTTAAGTTCCCTCTGCCCCAAACTAACTTAGACATGTCAGCATCGGGGCAGCGTTGGGGTTTTTCTGGTCCATTACTTCTGTTGCAATAGCTTCTTGGGATGCTGGAAGCTAGTGCCTGCTTGAGCAGCCTAAAGGCCATCTCTGTCCTCTCTGCTTGCCTGAATCGTTCTAGCTACACCTGAAGATCAAAGTCAGGATATGCTGTAACTGCTCACACAACTCTCACACTTTCTAATGAAACTTGACCCTCAAGCACTGGGCATGATCCTAAACTAGCAACCAACCATTTCCAGCTGTCCATCCATGAGTGCAAGCAACTCCCAAGTGAAGATGATGCACAGCAGTGGTACAGCACTGCAGCCCCCTTGTTCTGGTTAGTAAAACATGCTCTTCCTTCCTCAGCAGTGTGGTAGTCCCAGTCTGCTTGCTTTCTGCTCTTTACTTGGAGGAAGAGGCAGCTTTGCAGAAGCACTGTGCCTGGTTAGACAAGAAGACTCTTTAAGGGTGTAGATCACTGCTCTAAAAAAACCTGAAATTCATTGCAAGCCACTGAGAAGGCAGAAGGGTGTAAGCCATCTTACAGAAAATGAACCAAGCATCTATTCCAAAAGCTTTCACTGCTCTTTTGCCTTCATGTAATGGAAAGGAAATGGGAACACAGGGATGCTACAAAAAAAAAAAAAGGAGGGGGGAAATGCCAAAATCTCATGAGCAACATATTTGAAGGAGCAGCAGAACAATCTGGTGATTAGCATGGTGTGAACCTAGGCTTGAAAGAGGAGACCTCAAAGCTTCACTCCAAACAGGGAGCTCTGCTTCCTCACCCATAGTGTGTTTTGGGAAACACAGATCAAAAGCTGACGAGTAATATTCAGCCCACCCCCCAAAAAAAAAGTAGCTCAAAACTCTCTGCAGCTACTACACAGTCCTCTGCTCCTGTTCTCTGCATGCAGCAAGCACTGGCAGAAAGTGAAGGAGGGAGATTCACAGTGACTTTTGCTCAAGGCTTTTCAAACTGAAGCTAATTAAACACTGTGGAGGAGTTCTGCTCAGCAGAAGCCCAGTGAAGGATGTACTTCTTTTCACATACCATGGTCATGCAGTGCAGAAAGCCATCAGTCCTGACCAGATGAAAGAGAAGATCCCAGAGAACATTTCTAAGATTGTTGCCTCATAAATAATAAACAGTGGTTGCTATTCTGCAGTCAGCCCAGAGGAGTCCTGGGCAGCAGTGTTCCTTACCTGGGTGATATAAATAGCATTTTATGTCACACAGGAAGCACAGGATGACTGCTTATGATTCCAACCCCAATGATTCTGATTCTGTGCATCTATGATTATAAAGCTCTGTGTATTACTGAAGTCTCATAGCTCATTGGTGATGAACCTCAGTTCTTTCCAGACCTAGTGGCAGTGAAGCTAATGGTACTTTTAGCCCTGGCTTGCAAAATTCCACCTCAGTGCCACTGTGGAGCATCCTCCCATTACTGTATGCGGTCCCCAGTTCTGACCGCACCAAATCAACATTTACCAATGCCATCCATTTGCCTGAGTTAAGGCAAAAAGAACTCAAAGGGCAAATTTAACCTTACCTAGAGCCATGGCCTAAGTGTTTCATTTGCACGAGCTCATTTTTAGTAGTCAGAAGACAGCAGCAGAATGGACGACCTCAAAAGCTCCCCTCCAGTGCCTGCCATTCTGTGCCCTTGTGTAACTGCACCTCAAACTCTTTCCTGATGGCAGTGGATACTCCTAAATCAGAATCATCATCTTGGAACAGCTTTTAAGGGCTAGAGTAGTTGAAGCATTTAGACACATAAGCCTACTGAAACCACTGACAGCTAGAAACCTCCATTTCCAGAGGTACACAGGCCACTAGCAATGGCCAGTTGCCTCCAGGGATGCCATTATACCACCTGAGTACAAATATCCTTCTCCTGCCAGGTAAAGTAATTGAGTGGTTGAATTATTGGTAGACAACAGTGGAGCTCTGACTCCTTTCTTTTGCCCTTCCACAGACTGCCCACAGGAACCCAGGAGACTTAGGTGGGCTTCAAAATTACATGACCTAAGTTCCAGGAAAGCACTCTAGGGACACTCAAAATAGAAAGAACCCAAACCTCTCCAAGCAGGTCCCACCTCCCACAGAAGAGCAGACACTTGTGCAGAGTCCACCACATGTAATGGTTTAACACATGAGCATTAAACCATTAAGCCATTTAATACATGAGTGTCTTGAAGAATCCAGTCTCTGCTGGCCTTGCTTCTCAGTTCTACTGTCTGTAAGACTTGAGTAACACTAATCTCATGTAATCCAATCCAATCTAACAGCAACCAGTAGTTATCTGAAGAAAATCTCATTAGAGGTTTTGAGGAGCTGAAACACTACAGCAATGGAGTCTGCAGAAACATCCTAGCCCATGGCTGCCTCTCCCTTCACTCCTCATCTCCTCCCCTCTGAGCAGAATGTCTCCAAAACACAGTTTACTACATTCTGGCAGAGTTTGGAGAATAACTTTCTAACATGTCTGTGGTTTTCCCTAGGAGATGATGTTTTCCCCACTGATCATTACAAATGATTCTGTCACTTAGCCACAGAGTTATTTCTAAATGGAAACATACATCTTCTTTAGAAGCACAACTAAATAAACATCCCCCTCGGAATGTTACGAGCCAAAGTTAGCTACCAGGGGAAAAAAAACACCCCAAACCCAGCTATATTTCCTCAAAAATTATCTTCCAAATATTTGCTCATCTCAAAGGCCTAAATAATTTAGGTTTTATTTCCTAGATATGTAAGAGGCAGACCATAAATGTGACAAGAGCTCCTGGCTGTACTGACACAGCTTGAGTTTTCTTTACCATCAGCCAAGGGCTGTATTAAGCCCACTGAGCCTGTGACAAGATAAGGAAAATCACAGAAGCAACCAGTTTGGAAGAGACCTCCAAGCTCAGCCAGCCCAACCTAGCACCCAGCCCTAGCCAAGCAACTAGACCATGGCACTAAGTGCCTCAGCCAGGCTTGGCTTCAACACCTCCAGGGATGGTGACTCCACCACCTCCCTGGGCAGCCCATTCCAATGCCAATCACCATCTCTCAGTCAAGACCTTTCTCCTAACATCCAGCCTAGACCTCCCCCAGAACAACTTGAGACTGTGTCCCCTTGTTCTGTTGCTGGTTGCCTGGCAGAAGAGCCCAACCCCACCTGACTACAGCCTCCCTTCAGGTAGCTGTAGCCAGCAATGAAATCCATGTTGAGGGTGTGGAGAATAAGCCTTGGCCCTCATTTTGAGCACTTTGGTTCCTAGAGCAGTAAGAGAAGGAGAATTTGTTCACACCAAAAACTGATGGTGTGAACAGCAACAGTGCATTTTTCAATGCAAGATCTCATTATTGATTACATTTATTTGAAGCAACATTTACAAAGCAAGACATGTCCTGAGCAGTGTCTGACCAGCTAAGGTTTGTGCTCTGCCTCGCAGCGGTCCCAAGGGACCTGGCAGCAAAAGACGCCGAGGTTGGCATCGCACTCACAATTACAGGCAAAGCATGATTTCATCTTGTCTGCTTTATCTGCATCTGCCTTCCACTCTACAGAGAGATTCATAAATCTCCTGCACACTGATATCAGCATTTCTGCAACCCTTATTCATCCATTTCAAAAGGATTGGCTTGACTGGACTAACCTTTAAGAGAGAAGGAAGAAAGATATCTCCCAATCCATGTAAGCATCCTTTTTTCTCTTGATCCAGATAGCAGGCTGCCTCCCCGAGGATTCATCAAGACTGATTCATCAACCTAAGTTTGCTGCCACAGTTACCCTGATCAGAATAACCCAAGCTTTTCTGAACCCTGAATCTTAGGAAAATAAAGCTGGTCATTTTCCCCACAAGCTCTGACCGCTGTGCTTTCTATTATTACAGACAAATCAGTCTCAGGTATACTGATTACACTCCAGCATTCAGTCCTCTGTCCTGACCCACAAGAAATGTCCTGTCCCTTGGGAGATGGCAGGCAAGAATTTAATCCCATAATTCTTTCTTTGTTTTTTTTTTTCCTCCACACTGACAACTAATAACATATTTGACAAGGCTGATGCTAAAAGAAGGATGCAATTTCAGATCAGGATGCTTTACCCTGTGCTGAGCTGCAGCAAGAGCAGTGTGGGCAGCAGGGCAAGGGAGGGGATTCTGCCTCTTTCCTCTGCTCTCCTCAGACCCCACCTGCAGTTCTGGGTGCAGTTCTGGAGCCCCCAGCACAAGAAGGACATGGAAGTGTTGGAGCCAGTCCAGAGGAGGCCACCAAGATGCTGAGAGGGCTGCAGCAGCTCTGCTATGAGGACAGGCTGAGAGAGTTGGGGCTGTGCAGCCTGGAGAAGAGAAGGCTTTGAGGAGACCTTGGAGTGGCCTTGCAGGATCTGAAGGGGGCTATAGGAAGGCTGGGGAGGGACTACTGACAAGGTCTTGTAATGATAGGATGAGGAGAAATGGGTTTGAAGTGGCAGAGGGGAGATTCAAAGTGGATGTTAGGAAAGAGTTGTTTGCAGTGAGGGTGGTGAGACACTGGCACAGGTTGCCCAGGGAGGTTGTGGAGCACAGAAGCACCCAATATGATCTTTGATCACATTGGGTGCTTCTGTGCTCCACAACCTCCCTGAGGTGTTGAAGGCCAGGTTGGATGAGGCCTTGAGTGACCTGTTCTAGTGGGAAATGTCCCTGCCTATGGCAGGGGGTTGGAAGTGGATGAGCTTTTAGGTCTCTTCCAACCTAACCCATCCTATGATTTAGGTGTTTTTATGAGTGCCAGGTGTCTAAACTCCTCTTATAGCCAACAGGGATCTAGTGAAAAAAAAAGCCAGTGGAACACAAGGGAGCTGCCAGGCCACAGCAACCTTGCAACATGTGCTGGATTCTATGGTCCTGCTCTGGCAGGAGGGTAGGACTCTAATGTGGTCTCTTCCAACCACAACATCCTGTTGGGGCAAATCAGAGATTAGGGAGGTGCAAAAAACATGCCGAGAGAAGAACCTCAGGACTTCATGGATAATCCTGACCTGCTGGAGGTCATAGTGGCAATAAGGAATAGCTAAACTTGGGGGGAGTGACTGAAAAACTTTGGTGGCCTCTGCTAGTAGATGAGTTGTGCAATGGGAGGTCTGGCAGCGAGGCGATGCAGCCTGTCAAAGAAGATGTGATTACATTGTGTGCTTTCAGTGGGTCCCACCTGCAGTCCTGATCCCTGTTCAGCAGTGTGAGGGAAGCCCCACAGCAATCAATGGGATTGCAGACAGAAATCATTGCCCAGTGGCAGGAACATAAAGTGAAGACCAAAATCCTATAGTTCGAGGGACGGCCACAAAGCAGGGAACAAATTTAAAGTGTAACTTCTTTGATGCAGGGAGCATTATTATGCTCTCTGGCTGGAAAGCCTCTTGTTCAATTGAATCCCAATATGTAACAAGGGTTCCTACAGAGTGCAGCAATAGAAATAACACTGATGTGAGCCCCTGCTGCTGGACCTTTCCTGGACTTGTTAGTTATGAAAAACTATCTGATCCTCCACTTAGGAGAACAGAGTTAAAGCAGTGGCAAAGGCTCTGCGTGAAGTCATTATCCAGCAAAACCTGACTTGAATAAAAACTGCACTGAAAACTTGCAAAACATTAGGATGTTGGGATGCTAAGGAGGTCTAAGGAAAGTCAAAAGTCTAGAAGTATAAACTATAATTTTAAAAAGGAAGGAAAATAATGTTAAAAAGCATATGGTGTATCCACTGCCCTGAGCAGCAGTAAACTGCAAGCAGCACACATGTGTCTGCCATCATTTCAGCCTATTCCTGGCATTCCAATTTTAGATGCCATCTGCAACCATGCAAGTTAGCTGACCTCAGAGAGTTGATGTTGTGCCTCTTTTCAACCTTTGTCAGGCCCCAGACCTAACCCTGGGGCTCTCGTTGAGGACAAGCCTTGGCTTTGCTGCAGCATATTTCATTCTGCCTACTTGAAGGCACAGCACCTAAGAGTGATGCACCTGCTCACTCTTTAAATTGCCCAAGGCTTTAGAATTTCATAGGAGCATAGAATCAGCCAGGTTGGAAGAGACCTCCAAGATCATGCAGTCCAACCTAGCACCCAGCCCTAGCCAAGCAACCAGACCATGGCACTAAGTGCCCCAGCCAGGCTTGGCTTCAACACCTCCAGGGACAGTGACTCCACCACCTCCCTGGGCAGCTCATTCCAATGCCAGTCACTCTCTCTGGCAACAACTTCCTCCTGACATCCAGCCTAGACCTCCCCTGGCACAGCTTGAGACTGTGTCCCCTTCTTCTGTTGCTGGTTGTCTGGCAGCAGAGCCCAACTCCACCTGGCTACAACCTCCCTTCAGGTAGTTGTGGACAGCAATGAGCTCTGCCCTGAGCCTCCTCTTCTGCAGGCTGCACCCCCCCAGCTCCCTCAGCCTCTCCTCACAGGGCTTTTCTGTACAAACCTCCTTTCAAAGGAGCTGAAATACTCGTGTGCTCTCCTCTCTACCTCCACATTCTCTGTGCTTGCAACACAACTCACTCCTTTGGGTATGCTTCTCTTCTGAAGAAGAGTTTGCACATCACATTATAGGCTCTATGCAACCTCCAATAATCTCTGTCCCTCCTGGAATTTTTCATCCTTCATTCTTAATGAGATTAAGTTCTTAACAGGAACATTTGTTAAATTCTCAGATTTTAAGCACAATAATGTAAGGCCAACAGTAAGGACAAGAGCCCCACTTAATGGGTTACCAGGCTATCACCCACTACCAAAGAGCTCACAGATGATGCAAGAGGAGCACTCATCCTGACTGCAACCAGTAGAAAAAACTAAAGCATGGTCACAACATTTGCCCCAGTCTGTGATGTGCAACTACTGCTGACTTGGTTGGACTGGATGATCTTGGAGGTCTCTTCCAGCCTGGTTGATTCTATGATTCTGGGAGTTCACATTAGACCTCCAAGACCATGTTTACACAAGGAGGCTAAAGCAGAGTGGAGAATGTAGTCAAAGGCCTAGGAAATCAGCTGGACTCTATGATACCATAATGTGACAGCATGACAAATGAAAAGCCTAAATCACTTGGCCACTATCCCACTGTGGCTGGGGGCTTAATGCAGGCATCAAAACATTCCCTCTGAGCACTAGCACAAGTCTTTTAGCCAAACCTGGTTTCTGGCAATGCCATGAAACAGGAATCAGCTCTACATACACCTAGGTGACTAGACTGAAATAAAGGAATGCTCCAGCACATCAATCTGCCTCTTTTGGTTTAAAACCAGCATAAAGGTCCTCAGCATAACATAAAGACCATAAACAGCAAAATCTGTCCAGGCTATGCATGAGAAAACCACATGAAAACAAATAAAACCACTAAATAAATAAATGAATGAAAGCAAATTACTTTGCTGCGTTTATTGAACAGCACTAATGTAGAAATAAGCCAAATGCATTCAAGTGAACAAGAAACTGAGTCTAAAGTTAAGCCTTTTTCTTTTTTTCTATAGAATCACATCATCAGGCAAGGTTGGAAGGGACCACAAGGATCAGCCAGTCCCAATCCCCCTGCCATGCCCAGGGACACCCTACCCTAGAGCAGGCTGCACACAGCCTCAGCCAGCCTGGCCTGAAACACCTCCAGCCATGGGGCCTCAACCACCTCCCTGGGCAACCCATTCCAGCCTCTCACCACTCTCATGCTCAACAACTTCCTCCTCACCTCCAGCCTCAATCTCCTCACCTCCAGCTTTACTCCATTCCCCCCACTCCTGTCACTCCCCAAGAGCCTCAAAAGTCCCTCCCCAGCTTTTTTGTAGCCCCTTTCAGATGCTGGAAGGCCACAAGAAGGTCACCTGGGAGCCTCCTCTTCTCCAGCCTGCACAGCCCCAACTCTTTCAGTCTGTGCTCACAGCAGAGCTGCTGCAGCCTCTGAGCATCCTCCTGGCCCTGCTCTGGACACACTCCAGCATCTCCACGTCTCTTGCAATGAGGGCTCCAGAACTGGATGCAGTACTCCCGATGGGGTCTGACCAGAGTGGAGTAGAGAGCCCTTTGTACTGTCACTGAAGTCATGGCCTCAGGTGATCCATCCAGCATTCACAGAATGACATCAGATAGACACAGATAAAAGGAGATATAACTGAGATGCAAAAAAATAACTCTTATTCCTATTATTTGACTTAAGTATTGAACTGGCTATAACAATTTATTTGGATTATCAGCCCATTGGTATTGGTATTATAGATCAGCACCACAATTTTGACACAGCTTCTAGCTATTTAGTACCTGAAAACATGGGTTTGCTTAAGCACATATTGTTCTAAGATTATTTCCCCCTCCCCCAGTTCTGATGAATCACTTCTGGCCAATAAAAAGCTAATATGAAATGGTTTGCTGTTAAATGACATCGGCACTCACACGTTTGCTGTCCTACACCAGTTAAAAAGCCATTGCAGACTCCAGTTACAGCACTCAGAGCTCTGGCTGCATCTTTGAAGCACCAACTGTTAGTTAATTTTGTTAGCACAAACACCCAATAAAATTTTATGGTGTGTTCAGCTCTCATTAAAGATGAAAAACAGCCGCAGGGAGCAGCACCCATGAATGAACAGGGAGCAGGATGGCTCTGGCAACACTGACCCCAGCGTTCATTCAGATTTAGGGCTGTGCTGGTTTGAGGCAAGCTGGAATATTCTGGTGAGAGAAATTAGATTAGACAGAATCATAGGCAGGGACACCTCCCACTAGAACAGGTCACTCAAACCTGGCCTTCAACACCTCCAGGGAGGTTGTGCAGCACAGAAGCACCCAATGTGATCAAAGATCAAAGATCACATTGGGTGCTTCTGTGCTGCACAACCTCCCTGGGCAACCTGTGCCAGTGTCTCACCACCCTCACTGCAAACAACCCTTTCCTAACATCCACTTTCAATCTCCCCTCTGCCACTTTAAACCCCTTCCTCCTCATCCTGTCATTACCAGACCTTCTCAGTAGTCCCTCCCCAGCCTTCCTGTAGCCCACTTCAGATACTGAAAGGCCACTCCAAGGTCTCCTCAAAGCCTTCTCTTCTCCAGGCTGCACAGCCCCAACTCTCTCAGCCTGTCCTCATAGCACAGCTGCTGCAGCCCTCTCAGCATCTTGGTGGCCTCCTCTGCACTGGCTCCAACACTTCCATGTCCTGCTTGTGCTGGGAGCTCCAGAACTGCACACAGTAAATCATCACTACACAGTTCTAGTCAAATCAAAACTGTGTTCCCAAGAAGCCAAACTGACACCTGGCTTCCTAATGCACAGAACATCCAACTCTACAATTTCCTTGCCCTTCAACCACAACTTTTCCTATCTGACACTTACAGTGAGCAAGAAGTAAAATGGTTCACCGAGAAGGCTGTGCTTGTTGGCTGTCAGAAGCACACGCTGATGAGCTAGCTGGCTGTTAAATGGCCAATGGCTACTATTGGCTTCATTTTCCATGGTGGAGAAGCTCAACTTCAGTCTATCCTTTCTACCTAGCCTGCAATCTTCACAGAATATGAGGTCATTGTTGCTCTGTTAAGCTTGGGAGGTTTGCTGGTTTACACGCAGCGCCTTACTTCATTGTCAATTAAACTGGACTAATTCTTCCCTTCTCCCAGCTTTTTGCCTCTTACTGTCAGTTTAAACCATAAACAGTCTTGAAGGCACAGCCATTTCTGTCTCCACTTCTCCCAGCTTTTTGCCTCTTACTGTCAGCTTTGAACTGCAAACGCTCTGAAGGCAAAGCCATTTCTGCCTCTGTGGGGCTGCAGCATCCAGCAAGACTGTGCCTTGAGGATGGCTGCGTCTCTCATGCAATGCTGTGTTAGGCTACCCTGAAAGGTTAATGTTCTGAGGTGGAAGTGCAATTTCTAAGGGCCTGCCCTGGGTTTTAACAACAGCTGACTGATCGTGTTTTAAAGCCCTGGCAGCTACAACAAGTCCTACTTTAATACTTATTAGGCATGGAAGCCAACCTTGCATTCCCATTAGAGTATTAAAATTGGGCAACTCCAAAATATACTACTTAGCTGTGCCCATATACCACAAACAGTAAGATTGAACTCATTTCCACTTCAGTGGTAATACAGAGGAGCAACCATAGCTTCTTCATCTTCATTTTCTGCATCCAAGAGGGCTAGAAATACTGTGGCCCTGTTGCTTCCATAACTTTAGAGGTTCTGAAACTCACTGCAATTAAACCAACATAAATAAGCAGTAATTCAGCTAAAATCACTGCAATCCACATGAGGGGAACAGTTCATGTAAAATGCAAGACAATTAGATTCACCCTGTGTTAGATGCACTGATCCCTTATTTAAAGAACAGACCACTATACAAATCAAACCCCCTCCTCTCCTGCTTGAAGGACATTATTGACCTGTTGACCATGGCTATATGAACACTGCACTGCCCCTTTAGACAAGGGCAATCCCCTCGATGACCCAGTTGTGAAGGAACACTCCACACCAGTAATTTGCTTTTCTTGTAGGTTCATTTTGCCATTTCAGAACAATGGAGAGCAAACAATGGCACAATCAAAGCTGCATTTTCAGCTCAGCTTAATTAAGTGTCCTTTAACAAAGACTTAAAAACACTTGAGCTGTTTTCACACCCACTTTCTTACATACCAATATTGCTAATTAGTACAATTGTCTCTCATACAAGAGAAAACAAAAATAAAACTCTATCCAACTGGTTTGCTGTTGCTATGAAGCATTAATTATTGCTGATTAAAAGGCAGATGTCCTAACCTCAGGATCCTGACCCAACAAGCTCTTCTTAATGTTTCCACACTTAAAGCTGAGAGGCGAAGGGTAGATGCCTAGTACCTGCTCTAGTCCAAACTGTGTCCTGTAGACCACATCCAGCAAATCCATGATGGAAACTTGCATCCTTTGCTCAGGCTTAGCTCAGTATTGTTTTCTTTTACCATACAGCCCGAGCAGTTCTCACCGCTCCTGCTGGGACAGGAAAACACTTGTCTCCTACCCACACGTTAGCTTCAGAATCAGGAGGAGTTTAATGCTTAGATGCACAAAATTACTTCAGCAGCTAATGACTGCAATACCCTCAAAACACACATAGGTTGTTTGGGTACTCATCAGTGATGCACTGCTGGGGCCATAGGTGGCATGTGAGTATATGCCAAAGGAGCTGTAGTGGCCGCTCACAGGACAGTGGGACTCTGAGTAAGGAAAGCTGGTCCAGAAGATACACACTAACCATGTCCAAGACTGAGCTCCGTAGGAAACAGCTACAACAGCTACATTCACTGAAAAACATGGCTAGAGAGAAGCCAGAAGAGACCAAATCAGCATGCTCTTATGCTGACCAGTATGGATCAATGTACAGCTGAGGCTGCTGTACAAAGCTGGAAGTTGAGACTGTACCCTCTGGACTGTCCATGTCAGCCAATGGTTTGGCTAAATGGGTTTCTATATCACATAGAGAAACCATGCTTCCCTCTCTTCCCAAGAGGCACTGTGGCTTTCCATCTTCCCCACTCTGAAGAACAGCCCTGCACTCTGTGCTGGCCCCTCTCCAAGAGGATAGGTGGGCTCCTTTTGTGGATCAACCTGTCTGCTGTTGGATAGTACAGTCCACCAAAGGATGAGAGCTGGTAGGTCTCTGAGTCCTCATGAACACTTAGAAGGACTTCAGATCCACAAATCCTGCTCTGTGGGATACCTTCTTGCTCATTATACCCAGATATAGGACCCCAAATAGAGTTGTTTGTAAAGAGAGAAATTACTCTCAATGGTTTATGTAGATTGTCCTCCCACAAGATAGATGAAATTGTGAGTCTCAACAAGAAACAAAAATGCTTCCTCACAGTATCTTCCCTGGTACTAATCTAATAAAATCAGTGAAATCTAAGACAAAATGTCTATGCCTTGCCTTGGCTGCCATGGGGCTCTGGATTGCTGAATAAAAGCTAAAAGCCAGGAGCTGCAACAAGCAGTGCTGAAAAGCCTGAGTCCCCAGATGAAGTTAGCCCTCATTAAAGCCTTCAAGAAACCTGTCCAACTGTGACAGCTCAGAACTGACCCTGGATTCTTAGAGCAGGATCTGCACAACTTCCCAATAAAGCACACATTCTGGTCAGCCAAAGCCTGCTCCCAGCCCACACAATAGAGATGGCTGGTTCCTACAGACACCCAGTGGCCGCAGGGTTCTCATCCCCAGCACATCAGGAAAGTTCCCACCGTGCAGCTTTTCATTATGGCACTGGGGTGAATCCTCTTGCCTTCCTCCCACAAACTGTCTTAGGGAAAGGCAATGGGATTAGTCACAGGCAGGGGGGAAAAAAGAGCATTCAAAGCTGTGTGTACACAAACTATTTCTGAAACAAAAGTAGTTCTCTCTAGCCAATAAATCACTGCCTTTCAGTAGCACTCACGAGTCACTCGGAGCTGGAGCTTCCTTAAGAGCAGCTAAAAAGCATTGCAGAGAAATACCAAAACATGTTTTAGTTACCAGAATTTGGATTTATTACCAGGCTATCTACTTCAGGGATTTAATTGTATCCCTCCTTTGAAGTGTTACCTCCTTCACCCATCACAGCCGTGCAAAGCTGTGAATCTGGCACAGGTGATGTGAAGTCTAAGTGCCCATCGCCTGCGTAGAGGAAAACTCAGAGCGAAGCCAGGGAGATGAGCGACCTTGCCCCAGTCAGTTGGCAACTACCACACTTTGAGCCAACACAAAGTGTTAACTTTTGGGGGAGAGGGGAGAAAAAAACCAAAACAAGTTGTTTTATGAGCAGCAGAAGCAGCAGTGTCTGGTTTAGCATTTATTTTTTCCCCTGGATTACTTGCTCAACCCTCTCCCTCTTGCAAATACCTCAGCCCTCATCCATGGCTGTCTCTTTTCCACTACAAACTCCCAGTTCTTTTGAAAATTCCTTCTATATTCCTTCCTTTCTCCCATCCCCCTCCCCCAATCTTTACACAGCCCTTGATGGGCAAAGAACAGCCCATGATGTAAGCACAGCCATGTCCTGACTGGGTTGCTGGGATAAGAGAAGCAGCTATGGTCAGATTTCTCCTTGCTTCTTCTTCTTGGGTATTCAATATTATATTCTGTGACAGATTTCTGCAAGAACTGTAGAAAGTTGATATTCAGAATGCCCCTCTTGTTCTGTCAGTTTTGCTTAGCACAGAACAGGGAATTCAGGAGTTAGATTAGGGAAGTCAAACAAAATTTGTGGCTTTGCTGATTTGGTTTTGACTGAGGGTTTGTTGTTTGAGTTTGCTGTTTGGCTGTTGGGGGGGTGTGTTTTGTTCAGGAGAAAATTACTGAACACTTCACAAGCATTTCTGTGCTTTACAAGTCAGCACCATCAAAATCTTGGCTGTCCTGCCTCTTGTTTACCCCATCACAGAGCTCTTACAGACCAGTTAGTGTTTTTCCAGCCATATTTGATTTCTCAACTCCGTAAGATTTCCTTGCAGCTGAATCAGTCATGCATGGAGCTTTCCCTATATGTAATTAAAACCCCAGAACAATCAATCATTTCAATCTGATGACTTGAAAAAGGAAAAAAAAGGTATTAATTTCTAAGAGAAAAAAATCTCCATGTCCTCCAGCATTTGAAAATAAGATGCATTCCAGACAAATACAAATGTACCAGTTATCATCTGCTCAGGATATACATGTTTGAACCTCATCTCTTCCCTCTGCATTAAAATGTTAGGTCAGCAGCCTGATGTAATAAATTATTACTGCTGTGCCATAGCCTTAGCTGCTCAACCCAAAAGTCAAAGAAAGCCAGAAAGTGCAAAGAAAGAAGGCCCAACGTTGTGATCACAGGCAAGATCCATGCAAGATCTTCAGTTTAAGGCCCCTGAATTATGCAAAGAGCTTATGGCTGGGTTTAACTTCAAATATATGATTAGTCATGGAGCTAAGTTAATAATTTCAGCAGACTCGTCTAATCTGTTTGTGTACTTCCCCAGCCCTCATCGTGTTGCATCTTTTAATACTCGCGCAGCTTTATGATGAGTGGATTTAATGCTAAAAAGATCGTATGAGAGAAGGAGGAATAACTGTGTCCACTTTGCAGAAGTAGAGGGAGGAGGCAAATCTGTGTGCCTGAGTTTCTAGAATCAGGTCTGCACTGACTAGACATGAAGTAACCCAACCAGGTGAGCAGCAGCACCAGCATTTCAAACAGCAACACAACATCAACCCCAGAAGATGCAACATGAAGCCAATATCAAGAGGTGGGATAAAAAAGAAGTTAGCACTGCACTATTTGTGGTGAAATATGTATCTTGCATTTCTTCAACATGTATCCCACTGCTGATATGAAAACCTGTCACATTACAAAATGCTAACCTCAAAAGGGAATTTGAAGTCTTGGGGGTGTGGGGGGGAGGAGGCATCCACCACAAAACAGAAACATGGAGAAACACTTCAAAGAGTCACAGAAGAAGCATCAACACAACTGTCTACACAAGGGCAGATACATTTACCTGACCCTATATTGCACTCCATCAGTGTTGGAAAGGCAAATGCAAGGGTCATGTTCAATGCCAAGCAGAAAAGGTTAATGAAAATGTGATCTGGAGCAAGTGCCAGCACCCAATTACCTTTCTGTTGAATTCAGCAGAGTGCACAATTTCTTCAGGAGTGTTTTTGTTTGTTTTTTTAATGCTGCCACGGAAAGAAGCAAAAGCAGCAGATACAGATATACCTGACCCCATGGTACGTACATACAAATCTTTATCTTCAACTCATTTAAACCCGTTGGAAGCAGGAGCACAAGTTTGGCCCGTTCCAGCACTTGAGGCTGCGAGGCCACAGCATTCTGCATCCCTAAAGCACCTCGTCCAGCAACCCCCAAGTCGCAGCCTAAACAGGTTCATCCCTGGGCGGAGGGGCGCGGGGACAGGTCCCCGAGGAGCGCTGCGAAGAGGAGCTCCGGGACTGGGGCAGCAGAGACCCAGCGAGAGATGCTGAACTTCGTGAAGTGATGGTCAAGGAGGGAGCGCAGAGGCTGCTGCCCGGGGCAGGGGAGGATGCTCTCAGCTACAGGTTTAGGGGCTGAGAGCAGAGGAGGGAGAAGCCGGGCAGCCCCGTTCCCGCGGAGCCCCCTGCCACCGGGCTGCGCGCTCCGCGGAGCCCCCGCGGCCGCTCTTACCTTGGAGCCTTTGCCGCTGGAGCAGCGGACGTGGTTGCTCACCCCGGCCGTCTGGTTCATGCTGGGACCGGCGAGCGGGCAGCAAAGTTGGACTCCAGGCGCGGCACCCCGCGCAGCCTCGCCGCGCACCCACGGAGCGGCGGAACGGGGGCAGGGAGGCAGAGGACGAGCTGGCCCCGCTCCACCGGGGCCACTTCGCCCCCGTCCGCCGGGGTCTGCGCGCTGGCGACTTTCCCGGCTGCCCGGCTCCAAAACAAAATCCCGAGCACCCCGCCACCGCCACCCCCTGTCCGCGGCAGCCTTTCCTCCCCCGCCCTTCCGAGCGGAGGCGAGGCGAGCCCGGTTCTGCCCGCCCCCCGCCCTCCGGGGCCGCCGCGGCAGCAGGGAGGGCTGGCACGGCTGGCTCGGCTCCCTCCGGTTCCGCGCCGGCCCCTCCGCGCCGCTCCGCGGGCCCTGCCGTCCCACGCCGGCCCGGGCTGGCCCCCGGCTGCCCCGCAGCGAGCCCTGCGCTCCCCGGGAGCTCTCACTACTCCAGCCGTATTTTTGTTCGCACTCCGCCTCCCCCGGCGTGGGCAGTGGCAATAGCGTTAAACCCCTCAAGCCTTCTACCAGGGCTGAGTTTTGCCCCGCTGACGCTTGGGCTGCTGAGCCCAGATGTTTCCAGTGAGATAGATGCTGGGTTGTGTTCTGATTGACAGATGTTTACTTACCACCGCGCTGCAGCAGCACTCGCATCTCGCTCTTTTTGCGTGAGTGTTCTTCCAGGTGTGCCGGAGTCCAGGGCTTTTGGGTTTGGGTTTGCTTTGCTGAAATAAAGGCTGCACAACTGGCTGTGCTCTGCTGATAAAAAAAAAACCAATGGTGTTTAAGATTTAGTTTATTTGGGTTTTTAACAACAACAACAACCCCACATGATGAGTCATTATTCACATATTGTCTCCTATCCCCGTTCCACCTCTCCACTTCACCCCGTGAGACCAGAGGCTGCCTCGTCTGTTCTTGCAGACTCTGTGAGATTCTATTGCCAGAGTCGCCAAAAGAAGCCACAATCCCCCCCCCCCAAAAATACAACATCACCTCTGTCTGAGTGGGAAGGGCAAGGTAGCTAAGGCTGCAAGCATCCACACTTCATAGAATCATAGAATCAACCAGGTCAGAAGAGACCCCCAAGATCATCCAGTCCAGCCTTATCACCCAGCCCTCTCCCATCAAGTAGACCATGGCACTAAGTCTTATCAAATTGTGTTGGTTTTTTTTTCCCTAGGGATTAGCCTGTCAGAACAGATTGTTTTGAGTGTTTTTACTACATTTACACAGCATATTTTAGAACCTTTAAATAAGTAAAATCCTTTCTGGATGTTGATCCTTTTCCAGGTAAGAACAGAAATGCTCTGATTGCTCATGATGCCAACATGGCTTTGGAGAATCCCAGCTCCTTCATTTCTGAAGAGTACATCTCCTACACATACTTAACTGAACTGCATCTTCCAGCCCTTTGGCTACAATGGATTTCAAGGGCCCATCATGTAGGCAGTTAGCAGAAAAGATGTGGTTAGAGCTACTGGCCTGTTACCTCTGAGACAGGAGAGAGGACCCCAAAGCTGCACCTCGTGGTCAAACATCCCTTGCTGGTAGCAGGGCACACTGATTTTGAGGAAAGAGCAGACAACTAATGCCTGCTTTGAGAAGAGGTCTCTGAGGAAAAAAATGTGTCTTGTAAAAGGGGCAGTCCTCCTCCAAGGAGCTCTCGTGTTGTAAGGACCACCCTTTGCTCCTTAACCTTGCAGTGTCTTCTCCCCTTGCCTGGCTAAAGCAAGGTGTTTAGCTCAGAAGCGCTGCCACTAAGCCCCCCTCAGCCATGAGTGTCCCTGCAACCTCCATGAGCAGAGTGCTGGCACTCTGACTGAGCTATCAAGCACACACAGCCCCAGACACCACATTATTGCCAGTCCTTGCTGCAGCCCTTTGATGCTTTTTACCTTTTTTTTTTTACTGATTAAGATTTGAAGTTTCCTACTTCAACTACTCTGTTCAGTGGTTTGGTTTTCATATCTAATAAATCCAGCAGCATACTCTGAGTTGCAGATATGAGCATCCCTGGCTGCATTAGATTCTCTCAGCCTGGTTTGTTGAAACCAGGCATGCAAAAGTCCCTGGAATTATTTCAAGTTGTAAAAACATGCTGAACAAATTTTTTTCCCCTCCAAAAAGAGGTAGGCAAGCAAAACCACCCAAAGAGATTTAAAATCCATAGCAAACCCTTCTGGGCACTCCATGGAGTGGGTGAAAAGTCTGTACTTTTTTTCCATCTCTAAAGGCAAATTCCTCAGGGGGAAAAAGGGGGAAAAAAGTACTCCTGCCTACACATTCTGTTCTTCTTGCACCACAAACTCTTTGCATTACCTGGACTGGTCATGGGAATGCTGCTTCATGCTGCCTTATCACAGGTTTAGTCCTGAAGAAAGGAAGATTGTAGAATTATAGACTCATAACATGGCTTAGGTTTGGAATTATAGAATCATAAAATGGTTTAGGTTGGAAGGGAGCTCAAAGCTCAGGCAGTTCCAACCCCCTGCCATGGGCAGGGACACCTCCCACTGGAACAGGTTTCTTAAGGCCTCATCCAACCTGGCCTTCAGCACCTCCAGGGAAGTTGTGGAGCACAGAAGCACCCAGTGTGATCTTTGATCTTTGATCACATTGGGTGCTTCTGTGCTCCACAACCTCCCTGGGCAACCTGTGCCAGTGTCACTGCAAAGAACCCTCCCCTAACATGAAAGACAGGATTTCACTGCTCTTTCTGAGAAGTCTCCTTTTCATTCTCCAGTCAGTCTGTTAGAGCAGGCACATTTTGTCTTCTATTCTGGCAGGAAAGAGCCAGGGAAAATGTCCTGCTTCCTGTCCTCTTTCCACTTAATGTCCACATCATTAATGGGAATCTCCATTCTCCCCTAAACCAGGCAAAGCTTATGGCATTGGACTTCTCTTCTGTGTAGGAAAGAGCAGTTTCCAACAGGGGTAGTGGGGATAGAATCACAGAATCAATCAGATTGGAAGAGACCTCCAAGCACATCCAGGCCAACCTAGCACCCAGCCCTAGCCAGTCAACCAGACCATGGCACTAAGTGCCTCATCCAGGCTTTGCTTCAACACCTTCAGGGACAGTGCCTCCACCACCTCCCTGGGCAGCCCATTCCAATGGGAAATCACTGTCTCTGTGAAGAACTTCCTCCTAACATCCAGCCTATGGATGGTTTGCAGGACAAGTTTTTCACATCCAAAGAGATGAGTAAGCACATTGAAGTCTACCAGCCCTTGAAAGCAGTCTGCTAAATGTATAGTGGAAGTGCAGTCCTTGAAATCTGGTTCAATTTTGGTTCAATTTGATTCAATTCCAAACTGTGCCAAGGTCTCTCTATAGGATCTTAGGGGGAAAACCACTGCCACCTTCCTTTGCTTTTCAGTGCCTTTCCTGCTCCAAGAAAGAACAGACAATGCCACAACCAGCACAAAGTTCTCAAGTGCCTGTGAGAAAAGTGATTTGTAGATTAGCATCTGCAGGCTGTTCAGTGAAGTGTGAAGGGACAACAATACACTGTCATATAAGCTGTACCATAGGAACATCCCTTGGCATTTTACACTTTGAAAAGGATTATCCATAAGCTCAGCTGAGAAGAGTATTAAAAAGGAATCTCAGTCATCTTTTTGGGAACATTTAGGAAGAGAGCTAATCTGCCTTTGGAGCTGAGCTAAAGCTATGCAGAAGGGATGCAAGGGAAGTCATAGAATCATAGAATCAACCAGGTTGGAAGAGACCTCCAAGATCATCCAGTCCAACCTAGCACCCAGCCCTAGCCAATCAACCAGACCATGGCACTAAGTGCCCCATCCAGTCTTTTCTTGAAGACCCCCAGGGACGGTGCCTCCACCACCTCCCTGGGCAGCCCATTCCAATGCCAATCACTCTCTCTGTGAAGAACTTCTTCCTAACATCCAGCCTATACCTACCCTGGCACAACTTGAGACTGTGTCCCCTTGTTCTATTGCTGGTTGCCTGGCAGAAGAGGCCACCCCCCACCTGGCTACAATGCCCCTTCAGGTAGTTGTAGACAGTAATAAGATCACCCCTGAGCCTCCTCCAGGCTAAACAGGCCCAGCTCCCTCAGCCTCTCCTCATAGGATTTGTGTTCCAGGCCCCTCACCAGCTTCGTTGGCCTTCTCTGGACACCTTCCAGCACCTCAACATCTCTCTTGAATTGAGGGGCCCAGAACTGGACACAGCACTCAAGGTGTGGCCTGAGCAGTGTTGAGTACAGGGGCAGAAGAACCTCCCTTGTCCTGCTGCCCACACTGCTCCTGAGCCAGCCAAGAATGCCATTGGCTCTCTTGGCCACCTGGGCACACTGCTGCCTCATCTTCAGCTTACTATCTATCAGTACCCCCAGGTCCCTTTCCTCCTGGCTGCTCTCAGCCACTCTGTCCCCAGCCTCTAGTGCTGCTTGGGGTTGTTGTGGCCAAAGTGCAGAACCCTGCACTTGGCCTTGTTCAATCTCATCCCATTGGCCTCTGCCCACCCATCCAGCCTGGCCAGGTCCCTCTGCAGGGCTCTCCTCCCCTCCAACAGCTCCACAGCTGCTCCTAGCTTGGTGTCATCTGCAAACTTACTGATGCTGGACTCAATGCCCTCGTTCAGATCATCAATAAAGATATTGAACAGGACTGGGCCCAGCACTGAAGGACTGCAACCGTGACACGAGATGTAAAAGCAAAGCAAAAATTAGAGGCCAAAGTTGTGCCCTAAAATCAAACCACAAGTTGAGTGCTTTTCTTTTCCCATGTCTTCAAATCTATGCTTCACAGGTGAAGTCTGTGAAATCGAGGGGAAACCAAAATCAAGAGCTTTGCATATTTGGCTTCTGGAGAAACATCCAGCGTGGCTAAGCTCGCAACTGCTGACGCTGTTAGACTCAGCTCGGTTCAAGTTGCAGCTCAGACTTAGGCCAGGATCTTCCAACTCTCTCCTTGTGTTTAGAACTTCTTCCCAGAGGCCTGTTTTGTCCTGAATTTGAGCTGTCTGCAGAAGGATATCACTGCTCTGGGAACTCCAGGGGTTCTCACGATAATACGGCAAAGTACCTTGAGTGCTGGGTCCAGTTCTGGGCTCCTCCATTCAAGAGAGACGTGGAGGTGCTGGAAGGTGTCCAGAGAAGGGCAACGAAGCTGGGGAGGGGCCTGGAGCACAGCCCTGTGAGGAGAGGCTGAGGGAGCTCTGGGGTGCGGCCTGCAGAGGAGGAGGCTCAGGGCAGAGCTCATTGCTGTCTACAACTACCTGAAGGGAGGCTGTAGCCAGGTGGGGTTGGGCTCTGCTCCCAGACAACCAGCAACAGAACAAGGGGACACAGTCTCAAGCTGTGCCAGGGGAGGTCTAGGCTGGATGTTAGGAGGAAGTTGTTGCCAGAGAGAGTGATTGGCATTGGAATGGGCTGCCCAGGGAGGTGGTGGAGTCTCTGTCCCTGGAGGGGTTGAAGCCAAGCCTGGATGAGGTACTTGGTGCCATGGTCTGGTTGACTGGCCAGGGCTGGGTGCTAGGTTGGGCTGGCTGAGCTTGGAGGTCTCTTCCAACCTGGTTGGTTCTATGATTCTATGAAAGATGCAACACTTCTGATTTCCTTTTCCAATCCTTAGAGAAGAAAGCTGACTGAGATACTCCAACACACTGCAATGTTTGACATCACTTGTGACCTAAACAGAAAGCTATATCCATTTTGTACAGGTCAGAAGCCAGACTACAGGGCTGCAGAAAGTCCAGCGTGAACCACAAAGGTCAAAGAGTTGTAGCAATGATCAGGGTTCACCTTGGAAGAGAACTGTAATTAAAAGCTTGGTTCAAGGAAAAGGCTTAGAAAGACAAGTAGTCAACCTGCAGTGAGTGCTGAGAAGTTGAGAGCACAGGAGACACAGGATGTGAAAACTGAGACCATGGAGTGCTAAAGAACACAATTCTGAAAATCAATGCAGTGATGGATGGGGAACGAATGCAAAGAGCACAGCACGGGGAGGCTATAATTAGATGATTTAGTCATAGCCAGGAGCCTGGCTGAGCTTTTTGTATCCACTCAAGTGGACACAGTTAATGCAGAGTTTGGCTTGATTGTTACACTTCTTCTCATGACAGCAATGCAGAGGAGGTTCACAGCATCTTTTAGTCTCTATAGTGGCAATACAAGTTGGAACCCACTGGCACACATTGGGGTCTCTGACCCTTATCAGGAAAACCAGGGCTTATAAGGCTAGAGGGCATATGTGCAAGGTGCACAGCATCTACAGGCTGCTGATAAGGGCTCTTAGTATTGCTGGGGCTCATACCTGCTTCTAGAGCTGCATTCTGTTTTCTGTTCCACAGCTTCTGGGTAAACAGATCTTTGGCCAGATGCATGAACACTCCCAGGTGAATGCCCTAACTATTAGGAATGCTTTAAGCATAACATTATTAAGTCATAATTTACTCATTCCATTTAGTCTACGAGGTCTCCTTATCGGGGAGTGTTATTCATCAGTATCACTCTAGCTCTGACTCTAATTTATTTATACTTAATGGCCTTTCAAAGACATCTCTCCACATTACTTTCAGGCACAAGAATATATATGAGATATTAAATCACATCATGAAACCTGACATGTTACAAAAACATTGCATAATTTATACAAACAGAAGGAAAATCATCCAATAAGCTCTCCCATCAGATGTTCTTGAGCCTGGACTGCAGCTACACGAGGCCTTTTCATTTAGTGGATCAAGGAATGATAGCTGTGTGCAGAGCTCACCTTTACAGGAGAAGCAAGCTGGCCGAAGCAGAGGTATTGAAAATGAAGGGTGTCTGTCCAGCTAAAGCTCCAGCACTGCCTTCCTCCTCTGAGCAGGAGTGCAGCGGCACCATAACCCTGCTGACCACGAGGTGGTGAAACATTCTGGCTAGGCACAAGTTGGGTGATACCTTCAAAGGGCATCACTGGTCATAGAATCAACCAGGTTGGAAGAGAACTCCATGATCATCCAGGCCATCCTAGCACCCAGCCCTGGCCAAGCAACCAGACCATGGCACCGAGTGCCCCAGCCAGGCTTGGCTTCAACACCTCCAGGCATAGAGACTCCACCACCTCCCTGGGCAGCCTATTCCAATGCCAATCACTCTCTCTGACAACAACTTCCTCCTAACATCCAGCCTAGACCTCCCCTGGCACAGCTTGAGACTGTGTCCCCTTGTTCTTTTGCTGCTTGCCTGGCAGAAGAGCCCAACCCCAGCTGGCTACAACCTCCCTTCAGGTAGCTGCAGGCATCAATGAGCTCTGCCCTGAGCCTCCTCTTCTGCAGGCTGCACACCCCCAGCTCCCTCAGCCTCTCCTCACAGGGCTCTGCTCCAGGCCCCTCACCAGCTTCATTGTCCTTCCCTGGACACCTTCCAGCATCTCAACATCTCTCTTGAATGGAGGAGCCCAGAACTGGAACAGCACTCAAGGTGTGGCCTGAGCAGTGCTGAGCACAGGGGCAGAAGAACCTCCCTTGTCCTGCTGGCCACACTGCTCCTGAGCCAGACCAGGATGCCACTGGTCACTGCTGAGGTGTTTCTTTGCTCACATTGGATGCTTCTGTGCTCCACAACCTTCCTGGAGGTGTTCAAGGCCAGGTTGGATGAGGTTTTGAGTGACCTCTTCTAGTGGGAGGTGTCCCTGCCTATGGCAGGGGGTTATAACTGGCTGAGCTTTGAGCTCCCTTCCAAACTAAACCATTCTATGATTCTTCAGAGACATTTTTTCTTTCAAGCAAACCAAAGGGAGATTTTTCTGCTCAGAAAGGAAGATTTGTGCAAAGAGGAAAATACAAATAGAAAAATAAATCAGTTTGGTTTTCTCTTTCTAAATCATGAAAATTTCAAGATCTGTAGGATCTCAGAAAAAAAGAATTAATAGTAGTTGGAAAGGCTACCACAGAGTTGCTCACAGGAGTAGTAATTCAAATCCATTTCCATGGACTTCCCAGTTGCTCTTCACAGCAGTTGTCTTTTGGAGAAGCAGCAGGAAACCTAGCATGGAGTCTTCAACCCCTCTGCAGATCCTAAATATCAAAGAAAGGGGGAAACATAGAATCAACCAGGTTGGAAGAGACCTCCAAGCTCATCCAGCCCAACCTAGCACCCAGTGATAAGGAGGCCTGGATCCACCAGATCAGATTTTTTGGTAAATACAGTAATATTTTGCAACCAGACCATTGAAACTTCCCAGCAAAACACATTAAAGTCTTCCTGCACCCTCTTAAGGAAAACAAGTTTGCTTTTATCTTTGAGGAGGTGAAGAAATCCATGCTGCCCTCATTGAACTGAAAACACAGTACTTTTTTTGATGGTCAGTTGGGATGGAAAATTCCCAGGCAGACTCAGCTCTCATTTTTGGTCTGTGTGAACTACTTTTTAGCGTGAAGGATGTGCAACACAGACACAGAGTACCCCCGAGGCGACTAAGCTCTGTGCTTAGATGCAAAAGTAATAGCAAGAAGATGTTTTAGGCCAAGGTTCTGGAAGCCAAATGAGTTATTCTGAATGCTTCAGTTACTGGACAGCTGACTTGAAAGACCTTCCTCATTTTCACAAAGTGCTGGGCCTTGAGCTCTCACTCCCTAAAAACAGGTGCTGTCAAGAACACTTGCACTGGGGTGGTGAAGACATCAAACAGCAGCTTCTGAATTCTGAAACATTTAAAGTGTTTATTTGGTCAACCTGCTGTGGAAATCAAGTGAAGGATGAGCAATCTATGATCTATCAGCCTGCACTAATGCAGTGGTCTGTACCACAGTCCCCCAGGAAGCAGAGTTCCCCATACCTCTCTCTGGGTAGTCCCTTCTGGTTTGAAGGGACTTTAGAATCATATCATCAACCAGGTTGGAAGAGAGCTCCAAGCTCATCCAGTCCAACCTAGCACCCAGAGCTGTCATAGAATCATAGAATCAATCAGGTTGGAAGAGAGCTCCAAGCTCATCCAGTCCAACCTAGCACCCAGAGCTGTCATAGAATCATAGAATCAATCAGGTTGGAAGAAAGCTCCAAGCTCAGCCAGTCCAACCTAGCACCCAGAGCTGTCATAGAATCATAGAATCAATCAGGTTGGAAGAGAGCTCCAAGCTCATCCAGCCCAACCTAGCACCCAGAGCTGTCATAGAATCATAGAATCAATCAGGTTGGAAGAGAGCTCCAAGCTCATCCAGTCCAACCTAGCACCCAGAGCTGTCATAGAATCATAGAATCAATCAGGTTGGAAGAGAGCTCCAAGCTCATCCAGTCCAACCTAGCACCCAGAGCTGTCATAGAATCATAGAATCAATCAGGTTGGAAGAGAGCTCCAAGCTCATCCAGTCCAACCTAGCACCCAGAGCTGTCATAGAATCATAGAATCAATCAGGTTGGAAGAGAGCTCCAAGCTCATCCAGTCCAACCTAGCACCCAGAGCTGTCATAGAATCATAGAATCAACCAGGTTGGAAGAGATCTCCAAGCTCAGCCAGCCCAACCTAGCACCCAGCCCTGTGCAATCAACCAGACCATGGCACTCAGTGCCCCAGCCAGGCTTTGCCTCAACACCTCCAGAGACGGCGACTCCACCACCTCCCTGGGCACCCTCTATTTATCCTCCCGTTCTTGTCCTGGAAGAGCAGGTTTAAAAATGAACTGATTCAAAGGCTTTTTTAACCCCAAGCTCTAAGATCATACAATTTGATGTCAAATACTCTTTTGACTCCATCAGAACAACACTGCACACATGTACACTTGCCCATTGGTTAGTCAGTGACAGCCCCCTGTGAAGTCCATGTGAAGACTGCTCCTTGGCTTTCAACCTTCACAAGGCAGGGGGGAAAAGGGGGGGAGGGGGGAAGAGAGAGAACTTGAAACATTTTAAAGTCAAATATTTGAGAAGAGAAGGCTTCCAGGAGGCCTTAGAGCGGCCTTGCAGTATCTGAAGGGGGCTACAGGAAGGCTGGGGAGGGACTATTGACAAGGTCTGGTAATGACAGAAGCAGAAGTAATGGGTTTGAACTGGCAGAGGGGAGATTCAAAGTAGCTGTTAGGAAAGGGTTGTTTGCAGTGAGGGTGGTGAGACACTGGCACAGGTTGCCCAGGGAGGCTGTGGATGACAGCATCACAGAATGTGATCTTTGATGGGTGACTACTGTGCAAGCAGATAGAATTGGGATGCTTCTAACAGAGGACTGCAGCTCCTGCTCTGTATTGTGATGCTGGACCTCAAAGGTAGGCTCTGCAAGGCAGCTGGGATGAGCCAATTTTCACACCAGCAAAACTATTTTTGTCCCATATGGTTCATGTTCAATTCTCAGAAGATTTTCTGCTGCTTGAGTTTCAGGGCTAGCCTCAGAAGAGTTGAAGGACAGCCTGTGGTAGAAAGATTTGGCTGTTCATCCACTCAACAAGGCTCTCTTGTGCAGCTCATGGTCTGTGTTTTCCGACCAAAGCCTGGTTTCAACTGCATAGTAGCTACGGTCTGGTTAAATGCTGCTCTTAGCACATTCTGCTTCACCTCATATTCAGAGCTCATCCTTTAGACTCACCTAACCTGACTACCCCTCCCTCCCTCTGCTCTTCAGGGGCAATCTCCATCTCACCCCACCTGTGAGCAACCCAACCAGCCTCAGGGAAGGGCCTGGTGATTTGGGCCAGTCTGTGGCCCATCCAAAAACATTTGACTGCAATGTCCTTTAGATTGTATGTGCCTTAGGCAAACCTTTCCATCAACAGTGAGCTGGGACCTTCGAGCACCTCCCAATTCACTCCATGTTAGCAGTGTCTACAAAGCCTGCTGCCAAGGGCTGCCAGACTCCTGCAAAAGAAAGTATAGTGAAAGGGCACAGCATGACATGTCCCATTCACCAGGGCATGTCAGCCCTTGTGTGTTCTCTGGCCTGGCTCAGGAGCAGAGGGGCCAGCAGGACAAGGGAGGTTCTTCTGCCCCTGTACTTATTCTGCCCCTGTACTCAGCACTGCTCAGGCCACACCTTGAGTGCTGTGTCCAGTTCTGGGCTCCTCCATTCAAGAGAGATGCTGAGGTGCTGGAAGGTGCCCAGAGAAGGGCGATGAAGCTGGTGAGGGGCCTGGAGCACAGCCCTGTGAGGAAAGGCTGAGGGAGCTGGGGGTGTGCAGCCTGCAGCAGAGGAGGCTCAGGGCAGAGCTCATTGCTGTCTACAGCTACCTGAAGGGAGGCTGCAGCCAGGTGGGACTGGTCTCTTTTGCCAGGCAAGCAGGAACAGAAGAAGGGGACACAGTCTGAAGTTGTGCCAGGGCAGGTCTAGGCTGGATGTTAGGAGGAAGTTGTTGCCAGAGAGAGTGATTGGCATTGGAATGGGCTGCCCAGGCAGGTGGTGGAGTTGCTGTGCCTGGAGGTGTTGAAGCCAAGCCTGGCTGAGGCACTTAGTGCCATGGTCTGGTTGATTGGCCAGGGCTGGGTGCTAGGTTGGGCTGGCTGAGCTTGGAGGTCTCTTCCAACCTGCTTGATTCTATGATTCTGTTTTATTTGGGGTTTATCTTTCACTTTGCTGGTTTGGGTTTGGTGTTTTGTTTTAAAGCTGGCTGTATGATCTCTCTGAGGCAGTTACCTGTGGCACTGCTACATGGCAACAGCTTTTAGCTGCCTGGAAGGACAGGAGGAGTATCTCACAGCAGGTACATTCAGGAGATCTCATAGGAAGCAAGGAAAAAGCCCTTTGAGATGACAATTGTCCCTGCATCAAGGGCAGCAAATGAAGCAGTCATTGCTGCAGCAATCACCAGAAGAATTCACCATGTGTTGCTGTGCAGGGGGAAGTGCCTTTCCTTATTTACTTTTCTTCCCCCTCCTGCATGCTGTGTCTGGTGTCTTTGTCATGCCATTTACAGAAATCACTTATTTTCTATGAATTCCTCAATGAAAGCTCAAATCAGGCACTTGGTGCCATGGTCTAGTTGACTGGCTAGGGCTGGGTGCTAGGTTGGACTGGATGATCTTGGAGGTCTCTGCCAACCTCGTTGATTCTATGATCAGGTAGGAGCTTAGAGAAAATGTGACAAGAAGAAGGCTCTTGCTAACTCTAATGCATCAATATTTAACAGGCAGTGACATAGGCTCTGCCTGGGCTCTCCCCTACCTCGATATAAATTAGATCAGTGACAAATGATTTGCACTGTGATGCTTTAGAGGCACTCAGAGAACTCATCAATAAGATGATAAAGCAGACACTGCCTAATTCTAATGAATACCAAAAGGACACTGTCCACTCTTTTAAACCAAACCTGCAGCATAACTTCTGTAATTAAAGTTGTACATAAAACCTCATCAGGAATGTGCTCTCTGTTAATTACAGCCTGCCCTGGAACAGGAGGGAGAAATTAAGTTGATCCTTTAAGTGATGAATTATTCAAAGTGAAAAAAAAATACAGTCAATAGGCTGCAGCAGCAGAGGCAAGCCCAAGCTACACTTTGGGGGTTCTGCAGCAATGCACACAGACTTCTAGCCTGACAAATAAATTAAGCCACTAGGACGCTCCTGCTGACCAGTTGCAGTCAGAATTAACCACTACAGGGCTGACTGAGAGGTAAAAGAGAGAGATCATAGAAGAGAGATCATGGAATCAACCAGGTTGGAAGAGACCTCCAAGCTCATTCAGTCCAACCTAGCACCCAGCCCTAGCTACCTGAAGGGAGGTTGTAGCCAGGTGGGGTTGGTCTCTTCTCCCAGGCAACCAGCAACAGAACAAGAGGACACAGTCTCCAGTTGTGCCAGGGGAGGTCTAGGCTGGATGTGAGGAGGAAGTTGTTGTCAGAGAGAGTGATTGGCATTGGAATGGGCTGCCCAGGGAGGTGGTGGAGTCTCTGTGGCTGGAGGTGTTGAAGCCAAGCCTGGCTGGGGCACTTAGTGCCCTGGTCTGGTTGGTTGGCCAGGGCTGGGTGCTAGGTTGGGCTGGCTGAGCTTGGAGCTCTCTTTCAACCTGGTTGATTCATGATTCTATGACCTGACTCAGTAGTGTGCACAATTATTTCTTTGGTCAAAGGCTATCAAAAATGACCTTAGGCATTTGTTTCTTTGGAGTTACAATCAGCAATGCAAGTGTTCTTACTATTTATTCCGACATATTGACTGTAATAAATGAAAACACTTCCTAGAGAGCCATACCAAGTTGTAGAAACCAGAGATATTAAAGCAAACATCAGAAGTTTCCTCTAAAATGCCTCTCTGAGAAATTATGTGTTGAAAAAAACAAAAAAATAGTGAAGCTCACCCAAAAAAAAACCCCAACAAACCCAAACCCCAAACTAAATCCCTACATGCCCAGATTGCTTCTCCCCACACTTCCTCCCCACAGTTCACACAGGTCCTTCAACAGACTGTGATGTTTCTCCTTTTCCAGACTAATTAAAAATGGTTTAGTCTATCTCATACCATGCAGAAAGGTTTGCCAGCAGAAGAAGAACTTGGGAGGAATCAGAGGAAAAACCCTAAAATGATAAAGGAAATTAAGACCAGGATCTTAGGAAGGGAGTTTTCCATTCTCCAAAATAGGGCAAGACTCTTAGCTGAAGCATTTGTTCCAGTTGGGATGATCATAACAGCTGCCCTGGATTTGGGTTCTCCCCTATGAGTTGGCTTCATGCTGCAGGCTGGATCTCTCCTCTGGCAGGCTATTTACATGAAGCTCATAATAACTCTGAGGCTCTGAATTCTCCATCCAAACTGCTTAAAAATAGCCAGTCCTGCAAAAGGTTTTAAGGATGAACAAATGTACATGTCTGTATAAACAGAGATGGGGACCCAGATAAGAACAGTATGATCACCTGGATATACCTGCAGCTCTATCTGTAGCTATAGCTGTATCTTTATAGAGTCATAGAATGGTTTAGGTTGGAAGGGACCTCAAAGCTCAGCCAGTTCCAACCCCCTGCCATAGGCAGGGACACCTCCCACTAGAACAGGTTGCTCAAGGACTCGTCCAGCCTGGCCTTGAACACCTCCCTGGGCAACCTGTGCCAGTGTCTCACCACCCTCACTGCAAACAACCCTTTCCTAACATCTAGTCTCAATCTCCCCTCTGCCACTTTAAACCCATTCCTCCTTGTCCTGTCATTACAAGACCTTGTCAATAGTCCCTCCACAGCCTTCCTATAGTCTCCTTCAGAACTGCAAGGCCACTCTAAGGTCTCCTCCAAGCCTTCTCTTCTCCTGGCTTCATAGAATCATAGAATCAACCAGGTTGGAAGAGACCTCCAAGATCATCCAGTCCAACCTAGCACCCAGCCCTATCCAGTCAACCAGACCATGGCACCAAGTGCCTCATCCAGGCTTTTCTTGAAGACCTCCAGGGATGGTGCCTCCACCACCACCCTGGGCAGCCCATTCCAATGGGAAATCACTCCCTCTGTGAAGAACTTCCTCCTAACATCCAGCCTAGACCTATCCCAGCACAACTTGAGACTGTGTCCCCTTGTTCTATTGCCCCAACTCTCTCAGCCTGTCCTCAGAGCAGAGCTGCTGCAGTCCTCTCAGCATCTTGGTGGCCTCCTCTGCACTGGCTCCAACACTTCCATGTCCTGCTTGTGCTGGGGGCTCCAGAACTGCCCCCAGGACTGCAGGTGGGGTCTGAGGAGAGCAGAGCCAAGGGGCAGAATCCCCTCCCTTGCCCTGCTGCCCACACTGCTCTTGCTGCAGCCCAGCACAGGGTTGTGTCTGGGCTGCACTCACACTGCAGGCTCATGCTGAGCTTTTTATCAGTCCTTAGGGGCTGCTCTCTGCATCTGCATCTACATCTATATCAATATGTACATCTAGCTAGGAAACTGAGCTGCAAGATCAACCACATGTCTGCCAATGTATATCTTTTTTCCTCTGAAGTAGCTAATTTCTGATGGGTGATGAGATTGTGAGCTGTGCAGTGAGTGAATCTAATTGCAGTCTCTTAAGTTGTTACCGAGCTACTTGTTCTCTGCTTGACAGAGTCCAATCCATTTTGACCTCTGGAGGCTAATCAAGGCCTTCATTCTTACTGAATCTTACCTTTGGAATTGTGGAGTGGGAAG
Source organism: Pogoniulus pusillus (assembly GCF_015220805.1). NCBI lineage: Eukaryota > Metazoa > Chordata > Aves > Piciformes > Lybiidae > Pogoniulus > Pogoniulus pusillus. The sequence continues at coordinate 20,174,458 of NC_087286.1, forward strand.
GAAATTTAAACTGCAGTTTGTCTTTGGTTAGTTTTCAAGTTCTGTGTCCACACCCACACTTTTGATTCAGATTTTAGAGCTAAGCAGTTTTTAGCTGTCATCTGTGATGGCTCAAGTGCAATGTCCAGCACCTCTGTGAACTCAGTGAACTTGATTGTATAGAGCAGGAGTTGTCATCTGAAAATTATGTTCTTTATACTCTAACTGGTTATTAGGGTAAACAAAGGAGAAAGTTAAACTTCTGTAGCAATCTGATTTGAGGTCAACTAATGTAGTCAGAAATGATGACTTTAAAGATTCTCTGAACAGAAAAGTAACTTCAAAATAGTAGTGATTTGAAGGATTCTGTCACTGCTTTTATATGTGTCAGGGGGAAAAGTGAGATTGAAGAGGTTTTTCTTGCTGGAAAAATGCTAGTGCAGATCCAGTTGGCACACATGAAAGCCCTGGCTTTACATTCTCTTCCAGCTTGTTTGATAAGGAGGTAATACCACTTCAGCACAGTGTTGGATGAGCTCATTCTCTTTGTAAGGTCTGGGAAGTGGCAGGCTGCAATTTTCACTCTAATTCTGTTTTCTGCATGGTTTCGGTTTGGTTTTCCCTTCAGATTGATTTCCTCTGGCAGATAGATTTACCTGGGATCTGGGTCTGTGCAGCTGAGACAGCACTGCAGTTAGCTCCCCATCTGACTATGCTTCCTGCTACTTTAAGTGTATTTACCCTCAGAAACGTTTGGGTTATTTTTTCTCCTGTTAGAGAGAGACACATCCAGAGCTAGACCCAAAGGAGGCTTCGACACTCGCTGCTGCCCTCTCATCTCACCTCAGAGATGGTGAACACTGCACATCTTTAATCTGAATGCTAAACCTCCCAGCAGCTTTCAAGCTCTTTGTAAGGAGAGAGATGAGAATTGCCCGGAGAACATGGAGAAGGTTGTGTTTGTCTGTCTGCTTCTCATGCCTTGGGCTGATGGGCATCTTGCCTGGAGAACATGGAGAAGGTTGTGTCTGTCTGTCTGCTTCTCATGCCTTGGGCTGATGGGCATCTTGCCTGGAGAACATGGAGAAGGTTGTGTCTGTCTGTCTGCTTCTCATGCCTTGGGCTGATGGGCATCTTGCCTGGAGAACATGGAGAAGGTTGTGTCTGTCTGTCTGCTTCTCATGCCTTGGGCTGATGGGCATCTTGCCTGGAGAACATGGAGAAGGTTGTGTCTGTCTGTCTGCTTCTCATGCCTTGGGCTGATGGGCATCTTGCCTGGAGAACATGGAGAAGGTTGTGTCTGTCTGTCTGCTTCTCATGCCTTGGGCTGATGGGCATCTTGCCTGGAGAACATGGAGAAGGTTGTGTCTGTCTGTCTGCTTCTCATGCCTTGGGCTGATGGGCATCTTGCCTGGAGAACATGGAGAAGGTTGTGTCTGTCTGTCTGCTTCTCATGCCTTGGGCTGATGGGCATCTTGCCTGGAGAACATGGAGAAGGTTGTGTCTGTCTGTCTGCTTCTCATGCCTTGGGCTGATGGGCATCTTGCCTGGAGAACATGGAGAAGGTTGTGTCTGTCTGTCTGCTTCTCATGCCTTGGGCTGATGGGCATCTTGCCTGGAGAACATGGAGAAGGTTGTGTCTGTCTGCTTCTCATGCCTTGGGCTTATGGGCATCTTGCCTGGAGAACATGGAGAAGGTTGTGTCTGTCTGTCTGCTTCTCATGCCTTGGGCTGATGGGCATCTTTCCTGGAGAACATGGAGAAGGTTGTGTTTGTCTGCTTGCTTCTCATGCCTTGGGCTGATGGGCATCTTTCCTGGAGAACATGGAGAAGGTTGTGTCTGTCTGCTTGCTTCTCATGCCTTGGGCTGATGGGCATCTTTCCTGGAGAACATGGAGAAGGTTGTGTCTGTCTGCTTGCTTCTCATGCCTTGGGCTGATGGGCATCTTGCCTGGAGAACATGGAGAAGGTTGTGTCTGTCTGCTTGCTTCTCATGCCTTGGGCTGATGGGCATCTTGCCTGGAGAACATGGAGAAGGTTGTGTCTGTCTGCTTGCTTCTCATGCCTTGGGCTGATGGGCATCTTGCCTGGAGAACATGGAGAAGGTTGTGTCTGTCTGCTTGCTTCTCATGCCTTGGGCTGATGGGCATTTTGCTGAGGCTGACCTGCAAAAGTCCAGCAATAGTTGTGGCATTCCTTCAAAACTTAGCTTGAGTTGAGTGTGTGGTCTCCACCTGTCAGAAATAACTACTTGACTCAGTCTACCTGCACTCAGCTTTCTTCTATCCTAGGTAACTATGGGTGAACCTCCTCCTTTGAGACTAAAGCCTCATGGGATGTTTTTGAAGTTCCTGTCAGGGAAGGGAGGGCTAAAGCAAGAAAGTGATCCTCATTTGCTCTTAGTGCAGCTTCTCCTTTGGATTTCAAACAAAGCTTCTCCAGACACAAAAGCATGGCTTTTGGTTTAGGCATTTGCTTGCAGTAGCTGAGGAGAAGCAGAAGGCCAGGAGCTTGCTCACTGCCTTCTATAGACAGTAGATGTTGAAGGCTTTAATGTGCTTGAAGGCGATGTTGAGTTATGGCTAATTATCCAACACAGGGTATGTGTGATGTGTAAGCCTTGCCCCTACTGCAGTCTGTGCTTTGTAAGGAAGTAATGATGTCTGCTCTATTTCTCCAGGAATGAATGGATCTCAGGAATTAACCCTGAATGGTGGGAAGTGATGCATTCAGTGCTTGGATTGTGGAGAGAGCAGGATTTAAGGAGCATGTCTGCCGCATCTCTTACTGACTGGTGTAGACAGCTCCCCAGCTGGGTTGTGAACTCCTTTCTGAGGCACTTGCTTTCCCCGTGGGACAGCAGGATGATGCCAGGCCAATTGGAAGTCCAAAGACTGAGTATTCCTAGTGGGACAAGGAGACCAATAGGCTGCTCCCACTCCTTGGGTGGTAAAGACACCCTTGGTAAAACAAGAAAATGACCCTGAGGCAGCACTCTTCCTCCTAAACCTCTGAGAAAGAGTCAGTGCAGGAGGCAAGAGGCATGTTCCCAAGACACTGTTTTCAGTGACAGATAATTCAACATAGGGACCTCTTTTTTTACTACTGTATTCTCATTAATTAGCAGAGTTCTACAGAACTTTACCAAGAAAGAGCTGACTCCAGCAATATGGAACCTTAGCCCACCTGCATGGCTCACACAAACATGCTCACAATGACTGTTAGCAGCTATGCTTTGCACTGGGCAGCTCTGCTTGGTTTAAATTACAGTCTCTTCTGCCAGGCAACCAGCACCAGAACCAGGGGACACAGCCTCAAGCTGTGCCAGGGCAGATCTAGGCTGGATGTTAGGAGGAAGTTGTTGGCAGAGAGAGTGATTGGCATTGGAATGGGCTGCCCAGGGAGGTGGTGGAGTCACTGTGCCTGGAGGTGTTGAAGCCAAGCCTGGCTGGGGCACTTAGTGCCATGGTCTGGTTGATTGGGTAGGGCTGCTGCTGGATAGATCTCAGCATAAGTACGTGTGGAAGGAAGGTCCATTGCTCGTGGAGAAAGGCTCTGCACACAGGGCAGCAGGAGAGTGGAAGGTGGTGCTGCAGGGGAAGAAGGGGCCAGGGTTGAAATTGATCCTGAAACTGGTGTCTCATGAAACCCACCTTCTCCTTTGGATTTTGGATTATGATGACCAAGGAGCACTCCATTTTAATACTTTGTGCCTCAGTGCAACACTTCAACCCCTCCTCTGACTTGTGGGATTTTAAGTGCATACTATCTTAGTCTTCAAAGTCACCTTCTTAAGAGGACACAGGCAGGACATTGCCACTGAGGTAACAGCTCATGTAGGTGCAGGACTACATCATCAAAAGTAACAAAGCAGCAGTAAATCAGAATACTTCACCACAGTGAATCTGTCTCTCTCTAGGAAGTCCTCTGCATGATACTAACCTTGCAGCTGACATTAGATTTACAGCTCAGCTCCCCTGGGTAATGATGCTGATTACATCCATACTAAAAGAGCAAAGTAGGTTCATTTCCTTCCCCTCTGTAGTGAGACTTCACTCATGGCTGTCACAAGGAAAGCCTACAACAGGTCCCTGAATTGCTGTAGACATTCAACAGCTGCAGAGCTCTTTCTGAAGGATAGAAATCTCTCCACTGCTCCAGAGCAGTTGACAGCTGAAGAAAGATGGTCAGCTTAATTCTTTGTTGTAGCTACTCCATATACCAAGATAAGTAGAGTGATTGAACTGATTTAGAGTGCTTGGACAGCCAGCTGGTTTTCTCCCCAACCCAGGGTTTGCAGAGCAAGTAATCCATTGCTTAATGCAATGAAACAACCATTGTTCTGTTGACAGTGATGTTACTGGAACGTGGTCACAGAGATCCCAAACTGTCAGCCCAAGACATGTTTACCTTTCACTTGTGGCTCCAGCTAAAAGTCCTGTGGCTCAGATTGAATTTGCTGGGGCAAGTATTTAGTGTTGCACTCCCCTGCCTAGCAGGAGGTAGCTACAGTGGAGTTTTCTACTTAGGAGTTACACTGAGGGCTCACTCTCTAGTCAATGCAGATCTCATCTATCACTCACTTAACTCTAAGACATGATAATCACACTGTGAAATAGGCATCTAAAATATATCAAGTGAATCATCTCTGAACACGTGTCTTTCACCCCAATTTATCTAAAGCTGTGCTTTCCAGCTCAGGTCCCCTGAGCGCTGAGAAAACCAGGCACGTAATAAACCCACCTCCCTGACGAGCAGAATCCTCCACTACCTTAGCCAGGCTGCTGGGCAAAGCCCCTTGCCCTGCTCTAAGCTCTCCCACTAATTGCTACGTTAACAACTTGCACACTTAAATCAGAGGGTCGGTGGTCACCAGGTAAGCCCTGACGAAGGGCAGGGAGAGGCTTCCCAGAGAGCTGCTCCTCGCCATCACTAATTGATTTCCAGTGCCTTTTCACGACCAGGGGTAGTGAGGCTCTTGACAACTTTCAACGTCACACCACAGTTTGAACTAGAACTGCAAAGCTCTTGGTTTCCTGGTGTTTTTGACCACCAGTGAAGCTGGGAACAAGTGCTGTTGCTAAGTGCAATTGACAGGGAGCATTCATAATCAGCACAGTTCAGCTCACCCTTTAAAGGAGCATGCCTGAGGTAATGTTCAAGTACATTTCCACCACGTATAAATCTGATGTAAGATCTCACCTTCTGGTGATCCTAATCAGGTAGTTGAGTTTTAGGTGGGTACTGGTTTGAAGCAAATTGGAATATTTTAGTGAGAAGAATCACAGAATCACAGAATCAAGCAGGTTGGAAGAGACCTCCAAGCTCATCCAGTCCAGCCTAGCACCCAGCTGTAGCCAATTAACCAGACCATGGCACTAAGTGCCCCAGCCAGGCTTGGCTTTAGCACTGTCAGGGACAGCAACTCCACCACCTCCCTGGGCAGCCCATTCCAATGCCAATCACTCTCTCTGACAACAACTTCCTCCTAACATCCAGCCTAGACCTCTCCTGCCGCAACTTGAGGCTGTGTCCCCTTCTTCTGTTGCTGCTTGCCTGGCAGAAGAGCCCAACCCCACCTGGCTACAGCCTCCCTTCAGACAGCTGCAGACAGCAATGAGCTCTGCCCTGAACCTCCTCTGCTGCAGGCTGCACACCCCCAGCTCCCTCAGCCTCTCCTCACAGGGATGAGCTCCAGGCTCCTCCCCAGCCTCATTGCCCTTCTCTGGACACCTTCCAGCATCTCAACATATCTCTTGAATCAAGAATTTCACAACTGGACACAGCACTCAAGCTGTGGCCTGAGCAGTGCTGAGCACAGGGACAGAAGAACCTCCCTTGCCCTGCTGGCCACACTGCTCCTGAGCCAGTCCAGGATGCCATTGGCTCTGCTGCCCACCTGGGCACTGCTGCCTCATCTTCAGCTACTCTCTACCAGCACCTCCAGGTCCCTCTCTGCCTGGCTGCTCTCAGCCACTCTCTTCCTATTTGTTGGACCTTATGTTTTTCTGTCTCTGTGAACTCTGAGAGGCCATAGTTAGACTTCCATATCAATATAAACCTAATCCAGGAGGTTATTAGCTTGAGTGATTTCTGTGACTGACACCATTGCAAGTATATGTGTAAACATCTTGTCCCATTGTGGTTTTTTTGCCTTGCTCTGAGATGACACAAAAAAGAAGTGGTGCCTGCTATACCAGAGGATATCAGTGCTAATCCACAGCACTTCTCCTCACATGCCTTGGCTCTGTTTATTCCAGGAGAGCCAGGCAGCTTTCTTTGGGAACAGCAATGTAGCCAACTCTTACCATATGCTGTGTGGGTTCCCTCTTTCCGCTCCTCAAAGGAGCTGACAGCCTGGTCTGGGCAGAACAACAAAACAGTGTGCTTTACACACACAGAAAGCTGCTGAAGGGTTTGCTCAGGATGAGGATGGAAAATGAGATCTTACATAGGAAAGTTAAACAAAGAAACCTCAGAATAGCTCAAAACCTGTGGCATTGGTGACCTGCCTTCCTATTTGAGTCAAAACACAGCTCTCCCTCGGTTTCTCCTCTGGCTGCAGAGAGGCTTTTCCTATTGGGATATGGCTGCCCCAATCAAAGGTAGAAGTTTTGTTCTCTTTGTCTGAGGCAACTTTTCCATGCTGCAGGCATGGTTTTGACTAAGCATTTTCTGATGAAGAATCTTTGTTTCTCTCTCTTCCCCATGGCGTCCAATGAGGCTGACTGAACGATCTAAGTTATGGTAGCTGCCTTGCCTGCTCTCCTCTTTACCTTAAAAAAAGCCACTGGCTCCCATTTAGAATCATAGAATCACAGAATCAACCAGGTTGGAAGAGATCTCCAAGCCCATCCAGTCCAACCTAGCACCCAGCCCTAGCCAGTCAACCAGACCATGGCACCGAGTGCCTCATCCAGGCTTTTCTTGAACACCTCAAGGGACAGTGACTCCACCACCTCCCTGGGCAGCCCATTCCAATGGGAAATCACTCTCTCTGCGAAGAACTTCCTCCTAAAGAGGAATTCAAGATTCTCAGATTACCACAGACTTGATCCCACCACCCTGGAGCAGACATCTGGGCAGTGATATCAGTGAGAGTTGTACATGTGGAGAGCTGAAAATCTCTACCTGTATTGCTAATGTGAGGATTACTGGTCTGGGTTTCACATAAAGCCTATGTTGTCTGCTGTCCCAGAGGATATGGTTAGCTACTTAGCTGACATCAAAGATGCTCTACTGCAGTGTACAATGCCAACCCTTAACTGCATTCTTGACCTGCTGAAAAATGCATGTGTAAGATAATGCACTGCTGAGTGTGGTTGACTCTGGGCTGTAAGGACTGTGAGTTATTCCTGCCACAGCTTCAGAGCTGGATTAGCTCTAACTGCTGTTTGAAGAACATGGAGATGCAGCTGTATTATTTCCAGAGCCAGAAGCAAGGCTAACATTTCCTGAGCTGTACAAACTTGTATGAAAAATCTATCCAGAATCAAAGTCACTCTCTCTAGAGCTGGCAAAGGTTCCCCTCCTGCATAGTGGTTGGGCCAAGGTCTGGATCCCCACACTATGGTTCCACATTCAATTGGCTCAGATGGAGCTGGAAGCATTAGTTCCAACCATGATGGATCAAGGCAAATGGCCCTTCCTAGTCCCTGCTGGGAATCACAACCAAGATAACAAACCCTTTGCTAGAGTCACCTCCAGGATAACTGTGAAAGTCACTGAGGCTATGAGTGGTGTGAGGACAGGCAGGTTGTCACCCAGAGACTGGTCAATGTGCACTGACTTCTTTGGCACTGGGGAATCAGGGGCAGACATGTGATTTCTCTTTCCCAGGTGCTGCCATGAGTCAGGACGTGGGATAGAGACTGGGGTAGTACTTTGGCATCCCTCGGTACAGGTATAACTTGGGCATCTTTACACAAGAGAGCCTGCATCTAAAAGCTCTGGGTTTGGATCAGCAAAGTCTTTCTGAATCCAAGCAGGCTCTACCTGGTTAGCTTACTTATGAGGCCAGATTTAAATTGGTCCCATGCAGTGACAGATCTTCACCCACGTACCAGCAGCACCAAGGTAAATTGGCCCTGTTCAGTCCATGTTGAAATGTATGCATTTGCTTTCCTTATGTAAAACACCTGGAAGGGAACAATTTGAGTCACTTCTGTTGCAGACAAAGGGCAAGGTCTAGGAAAAAAAAATAGACATCTAATTTTCTATGAAGTTACAGCTGAGTTGCCTGAGATTTCTCATGCCATTTTTCCATCATGAAGGTGCATTAAAATCTGTTTTTCCAAGCAGTTTTCCTGCAGCTGAGATGAAGTTGATTTATGACCCATCCACTTCTGTGTGTTACAGTGGTGCTACCAGCCAAGTTTTTCAGTACATATCCACTCTCAGACCTTCTCACTTGGAAAAAAATGATTTGCTCTATATTCTTACCTGAAGTATGATCTGTATTCATGCTGCTCTCCTTGCCTTTACTTACAGGAGGAAGTTAAAGAAATACTTCTTAGGCAGTTTCCCACACTTGGGCCTTAAAGTAAAGTTTCCCACTTTCCTTACAGAAACATAAATGAAGTCATAGAATCAACCAGGTTGGAAGAGACCTCCAGGATCATCCAGGCCAACCTAGCACCCAGCCCTAGCCAAGCAACCAGACCATGGCACTAAGTGCCTCAGCCAGGCTTTGCTTCAGCACCTCCAGGCACAGTGACTCCACCACCTCCCTGGGCAGCCCATTCCTTCCCTTCAGGAGTGAAGGTTCAGAGTCTCCACTTTTCCCTCTCCACAAATTAGAGGCATTTACCTAAGGAATTCCAAGCTATAAATCTGACAGGCCAACAATTCTGCAGCAAGGTCCTGCACCAGCTGTACAGATTATTTGACCCCCAGCACATCTAAATGTCCTGATTAGAATCATAGAATGGCTTAGGTTGAGAGTGACCTCAAAGCTCAGCGAGTTCCAAGCCCCTGCCATAGGCAGGGACACCTCCCACTAGAACAGGTCACTCAAGGCCTCATCCAACCTGGCCTTGAACACCTCCAGGGAGGTTTTGGAGCTTTGTGATCTTTGACACCTTGCATGATTTTCAGATGCATTAATTGTGAAGCTGGTTCAAGTAACTAACTAACTAAATAAGACAGTGGCAGACAGGAGTTGCCAAAAAAAAATTCAGGTGGTTTGCAGAGAGAGGAACATGAGCAAAGCTGCTGACAGACATAGCTCAATGATTTCTTTTTGATGCACTTGATGCCTTGGAATTGGCACAGCTCCACACTTGAGAGCAAGCAGGGAAAAGAGGAGGGAGATGGAGATAAAATCAGATGGAGAGGAGTTCTGTTGCTATTAACTGTAGTAATTAAAAAGCATCATGCTTTTGTGTCTTTGTTACTCCAGTAGTGCTAGATGGAGAGGCAAAAGCAGGGGAAGAGAAGCTTTATTGTCACATACCTTCCTGACAAAAGACAGGGAAAACAGCAACTTCCTTAAGCAGACAGGATGAGAAAGGGTGACAGTGGGTAAGTGGTTTCCAAGGACACTGTTTAGGGAGGAGGGAGGATGTGCAGTGCTAACTTGGCAAACACAGTGCTAGAAGCAGAGCAGCTCCTTCCACCTTCCCCGTGGGTCAGCAGCACTGTGTCTGTCTGCTGGCCTTGATGGACAGGTGGTCTCACTGGTGCTCAGGAAGCTGATCCCAGTCTGTTTCATGCCTGTCTCCCAGTGCTGGTTACAATCCCACAGGCCTGAAAGCAGGAGGTGGTCTATGGAGATTGGTAGCAATATGCTGCCCATGTCGAGAGGGAGGTGTTTGCACCAGAGCCTAAGCTGACTACCCTTAGAGACCTTGGTTAATTGTTTGGAATGGAAGAATGGGTTAACTATGAACCTACACATCCTCTTGTTTCAAACTCTGATTGTTGAGAACCCAACCTATCCTGTGACATGAAGAAGTCCCTATTAGACTGTACAGTTAAGCATATGTATAATTTCTCAACTCACAGAATCACACAGCAACATGCAGGTTGGCAAAGCCCCTCAGGATCACCAACTCCAACCTATACTCACCTTAAACCACATCCAAACAACCCTTAGACACATCCAGAGTTGGTGACTCAACCACCCCCCCTGGGCAGCTCATTCTGGTGCCTGACCACTGTCTCCATGAAGTGTATCTCAAGGAGTTGTTTAGACATTGTGAAATTAGGGCCAAGTTTTCCTTTATGTGTGGGGTTTGTTCCTATTAGAACACAATGAAGAATTCAAGAGGACATTCTTGTGTGACAGAGGATCTGAGAACAGCACAGAACAATTCCACTTTGATTTTCTAGTAGAACTAAGAAGGCAAAAAATGGCAATGGTGCTCTCTATCTCCCTAAGGTTGTTTGGCTTCTGGAAGACATGCCCTTTCCTTTTTAGCACATGAGAAGCTGTTTCTTGAAGGATGGACAATAGCCAAAGAGTTGGATAGTGACATCCTACACTACCAAGATGCATCTTATTGCAGTGTGGCATCTTATTGAAGTAAATAAGAGGAAGTGAAGACAAAGCCTGGCAGAGTTGTGTTGACAATGTCACTGATGTAATGCAGAAGGCTGATAGAGGATTTAGATTCTTTAGCTAAAGAAAGAAATCCCAGAATGTGGGCTCAAGTCACCTCTCTTTAAACTGGGATGAAATTCCTCACTGATACCCTGTTCAACTTAAGCTGAAACCCCTGTTTAGGTCAGCTTCATGAACTCAGAAGACTTTAGATCCTAAATGGATCCTTTATTTTGACCTCTCTACTGTCCCTCAACATTCCAGTTCACAGCTACTGTTGTTTAGCCCAGAGATTTGTATTCCATTACAGCATCTATTCCAGAAAGCTCTGCTGGCTTTAAGGACAAAGAAATAAAAGATTCATCATATTCTTTGGGAACTTTTTCCAGCAGTTACATCATCACATTAATACAGAAGATGCCCTTCTTCCAAATTTAGCTCTCTTTTCACTTCCAAACACTGGTTCTTGTAATCTCTTTCTAGGCTATAGAGCCCTTTCAGAAGCAGGACTTCTTCTGGCCCAACAATACACCCACAACAACTATCTGAGATGGGTGAACCTAAGTGACCTGGTTTAGGACATCTTTCTCTCACACTAAAATGACTTTTGCAAGCCTTTTCAGATGACTGCAGTGCCAAATACAGATGAGGAAGCTATCAGGAACAAACTCAGTGGATGGGGAACTAGCTTTCCAATTTGGTGTCTGTGATCATCTTTTTGACTCTCTTTTCCTCTTCAGGAAATGCTGCTTTAGTAGATAAAAGACTGGTCCAAAACATTCAGGTACTGATGTGTAACACACCATCTGTGCCACAGCACAGGCACGTAGACTCCAATGTGTGTTGAACATGTTGTGTTCCCTGCACAGTGCACGAGCTGCACATTCATTCAGTGTCAGCTAGACAGAAAAAAGGAGCCTTGACCATGTGCCAGCTAAAGCCCTCACTTCTGTATTTAGCCCTTTGCAATTCAGCAGGCTTCAACTCATGTCTTCAACTCATACATGCATGCTGTTGTGGCTTGTGAGTCAACATGGCTCATCCCTGTGCAGTTCAGACTCGTGGAGTCGTTATTGCCACCAGAAAGAAGTTGAAGATACTGTGCCCAGTCCTACCTTTCTGGAAATCCAAAGTTTAGTCCCTCATTTTTTTCACCAGAGGAAGAATTTTACTGAGCTCCTGACAAGGGAAAGAGCAATACTTGATGCTGCAAGTTCATGGCCTACAAGTGCTTCATTCAGAACTTCAGCAACAACATCAGAGAAGAAACATATTGGTCCTGCTCAGAAGCTTAAAGACTACCTGTTGGGCTCTCTGTATAGACTCCACTTGAGAAGCTAAATGAAAGTCTTTTGTCTTTGACATGTAAGAAATAAGACTACCTGATCCAACAGCCAGTAGCAACTTTAAGAAGCAAGTTGTAAGTCTTGAAAGGGCTGGAAGGGTCTCAAGGGGCTGTTGCATTAAAAATCCTTCTGCCTTCAAAGATGGTTTGAGGTATTTCACAACAGGTTTTGTAATCTTACTAATTCCTGCTGCTTCATTGTTACACAGGTTTTATATTCAGAGCCCTCAGTGCAGTGTGACTCTGCTCTGGTGGAGATCTTAGATGTTGCCTGATTGTGAAGGCTGTATGCTGGATAATAGAAGCTGATTCCTATTAAGCAGACTGTGTATATATAATGAGATCATACAGTTTACCTGAGCTATTACCTACAGGGCTTCCACATCCAAGGATTTACTTAGCAGAGGCTTTATTTTTTCAGATGATAATTTAGTCGTGGAAAATAACTATCTGGGGAGTAATTTTGTGGTTCAGTAGCGTTTAGCTGTTTGCATCCTTCATTTCTGATCCATGGGCTTTGCAGTGCAGAGGAAAATTACTAAATGGACGAGTGAACTGGTGAGAGTTCTGAGATCACAGAACAGTATCTCTTGCCAGCTCTTCCCCAAACAGCATTAGAATCATAGAATCAACCAGGTTGGAAGAGACCTCCAAGATTACCCAGTCCAACCTAGCACCCAGCCCTAGCCAGTCAACTTAGACTTCTTCTAGAACAGTAGCAGAATAAAATGTTAAGTCAGTTGTGAAATACGATTGAGAGAGCTGGAATTCAGCTGCTAGAGCAGGCTCTGTTAAACTGTACTCCCTGTTTTGTGTACCTCTTAAAGGCAAAAAGCAAACAATCCATGGATGTAGAGTTAGCATTTGAAACAAGAGCAGCAGCTAACAAAAGCTACAGATGTCAAACCAGCACAACTGCTTCATGTGTGCCTTTTGCTCCCTGGTCCCTGTTCAGGTCCAGAGATCTGCATGCACTACAGCTTCGTGATCAGGATGCTTCAGTTAATCAGCTGACTGATGTTATGAGAAATCAAGAGATATGTGACCCTGGGAATTCATTGCTGCATTGGTCAAGTCCTGAAAACAAAACACCTGCTCCCCAGAAGACAGGTAGGCCATCGACCTGCTCACCTCCATTTCTGCTCTCTGCTCCCCGTTTGTCAGCTCTCTGGCACTCAAGCTGCAGGATTTTCATCCAGGGTTTCAGAAGCATCAGCCTGCTCTGCCTGAGGGACAAATTACATGTTAGCTGGACTTGAACTGTTCATGTGTTTACCTCCTTGCTCACCTTAATGAAGTCACAGCCTCCCCCATTGCCAAGAAGGGTTAGAGCAGAGGTTCCTTCCAGCGTGGCAGTCTGTATGTGTGGATTTGTCTCTAGCATTACTTTCTGTAGAGTAACACCTGTTCTCCTCTCCATACACTATGGCCCTTGAGAGGGAGGACACAACTGGCATTTCACCTGAAAGAATCTCTGCGTGCCACAATGCACCACCTGGTAGGCAGAAGGGATAAGAGGAGAGGCTGAGGGAGCTGGGGGTGTGCAGCCTGCAGAAGAGGAGGCTCAGGGCAGAGCTCATTGCTGTCTGCAACTACCTGAAGGGAGGCTGTAGCCAGCTGGGGTTGGGCTCTTCTGCCAGGCAACCAGCAACAGAACAAGGGGACACAGTCTCAAGTTGTGCCAGGGGAGGTCTAGGCTGGATGTGAGGAGGAAGTTGTTGTCAGAGAGAGTGATTGGCATTGGAATGGGCTGCCCAGGGAGGTGGTGGAGTCTCTGTGGCTGGAGGTGTTGAAGCAAAGCCTGGCTGGGACACTTAGTGCCATGGTCTGGTGGTCTGGTTGATTGGGTAGGGCTGGGTGGCCTGGATGATCTTGCATGTCTCTTCCAACCTGGTTGATTCTATGACCCTCCCCTAAGAACTGTGTTCCCAGATGTCTCCAGCCATAAGTTTAATCTGCATCACTGCTAAAGTTCAGCATCTGTTTGACACTGACCATCAAGTGCGTCCGGTAACCACAGCAGTCCCCTTGACCCCAGCCATATGAAAGCTGGTAGTTTGTTGGGAGCAAGGGTGAAGAGGTCTGAGTTGCTCCCAATAACACTTCTTTGGTCTGCCTAAAGCATGCTTGGAGATCTTTAATACTAATGAAAATCAGTCCTTTTGTATTCAAAATGAAGATGAAGTTGCTGAATGATTAACATAATCTAATGGCAAGAGGTCCAGGGGGAATTGCAGCTTCTTCCATAGCTGACTTTCAAACACAAATGCTTTAACAAGCAGTAATGCATCTGTGTAATGCACAGGCAATTTACAGCCTAAGTGAGAAACATCTTGGGGCTTAAAAAATAATCTCCTCTATTTCAGTTTTCTCTGTATCCTTCAGAAGAGGTCTGCATCACAGCCTCAGAGACGATGCCAGAGATGATATTAGCCCTGCTGAAGGATGTTCTGGTGAAACAACCACTGCAAATGTGCATCACCACAGCCAGTTTCCACCACAGAGAAACAGCAAGGTGCAATGTGACACACTCAGCATTACCATATGTACTTACCCAAGCTGGAGCTCAGTGATATAATATATAAGGAATGACTCTTTACTGTACCTCATGGAAAGAGCAGCAGATCATCTTAAGAGGATATAGTGTCCAGCAGGTGTTCCAGTGAGTTCTCTGGGGACCAGGCACACACTCACACATGGGTACTCCCCTCCAGGTACAGTTTCAGTACTTTATTACAGCTTAAACACCAGAAGCACAAGGAGAAAGGTGTTCTGGAAACCACAGCACTCAGGGCTCACAAGCTGCAGCCATAGAGGGAAGGGCACATGGGAGAAACAACAGCGCTGAGTAAGATATGACCATCCCAAGTAGCTCTGTTGATGGGAGGGCAGGCTACAGTCCCCCTATCCCACAGGCCAGCAGAGCTCCTGAGGTGGGTAGGTAGCAGAGCTGCTCAGCTGCCCTCTCCAAAGGCAGGGGTCCCCCCGTGGCCAGCCCCTGCTAGCTGCTGAGCCTGGTGCCGCTCACAGCTCAGCCACCTCTGCTCTGGCTTGAGATGTGCTCAGAGCTCTGTGACGTGTGGCCAGGGTGTCCCAGAAGGCTGAACCAGGCAGAACCAAGCTCCTGCTTTAGCTCACAGTTTGTTACACAACGACTTTCCCTGCTGCCCATGTGCGTTGTTGCCTTTGCTGGTTGCAAGACCCCCTAGCGAGGGGAGCCTTCATCACCTTCAGCTCCCTCTGCAGAGCCTTTCAAGGTGGTTGCTGGCTCCACCTGCTGTTTAGCCAACACCACATTCCAGCCTCTGGTTACAGGGGTGGTACTGGCAGGCTCTGTTTTCCTGAGTTGTATCACTTGAGAGCTCACAGACCCTGTTCTTCCCAGCTCTTGTCTCTGGTAACCTGCTGCCCTAAGTCCCATCAGCCACACACCAATTTCCCTCTTACAGCAGACCATGGAAAAGTTCTGCCATAAACTTCTGCCCTAGTGTAAGGTTGTGCTTGCCTCTGGCTTTACTTTTACAAACGTTTGTATCACCCATAAAATGCCTTTCTAGCAGTATCTGCTTGCAGGAACTCACCTGTGTTTACATGGAAGGGCAAAATGCACAGAAAGTTGTTCAACACTGTCATGGAAAGCTGCTCCTCAGCAACCATTCTGTTGGGTTTTGCTTATGGAGAATTGAGGTGAACACGATGCACCTGGCATGCCAAGAGACATGATGGAGAGATGGTAGAGAAAGCTGATTGCAGGACTGAGCACATGGCTTATTGCTGGCCCTGTGAAGAGAGGAATGAGGTTAGCAGCACTTGCAGAAAAGAAATGATCAGAAAAAGAGCTATTAAAAAAAGTAGAAGTAAGAAAGATCATACCAAGAGTTAGAAAAGAGTTGTCACTGTAGGAGATTGTAGGTCATACATAACTAACATCAGAAGAAGCAGAAGAACCTGCTTTAGCAGGGGGCTTGGACTAGAGGTTCTCCAGAGGTCCCTTCAAACTCCTACCATTCTGTAAGCATTAGGGAGGATTAGTAGTGAAGAAAAGAACTGGAGATAAAGAGCAAACAAGAGACTTAGAGTGTGAAAAGCAAAGGAAAATGAGGGAAAGAAAGACAAGAAGATCAAAATGAAGGAAAGATCAAGGAGGCTGCAGTTGTTAGCTACTTTGTCACGGTTTGCCAGTGTGGCCTTCAGTCTAGAAGCTGAAATCATAGCTGAAGGAGCACAGGGCAAATGCTTGCAGGAGAATCTTCCAGCGTCCCTGAGCCTTTGCTGGGTCTATTAACCATGCCCTGGCACAGGTTAATCAAAGCTGGAATGTAAAATGAAGTTTTGGGAAGAGAACGAGCATGTGAGGGGAAAGCAAATGGAAGAAAGAAGGGCACAAAGCATCAAGCACAGAGAGCAGATCAGAGAGAAGAAGACCTGATCACTGAGCCAACACTACATCCTCCACAGGATAAAAGTACCTGAAGTAATTTGTTACTCATGTTGTACAGAACATGGCAGGGAAAATAACTCAGAGGGAGCTGTAATCACCACAGAATCATCATAAACGATGAAACATATCCCCCCCCCATGGTCACATTGCCAGCTGAATCACCCAACTTCATCAGTCTGGTGTTGAAAAACAGGAGGAAAAAGGAGCTGGCTTTTTTGTGAGAAGCTGTTGTTTTCTGGACAAGCAAGAAAAGCACAAACAAGCATCCCAGAAGAGAGTTCTTACATCTCACTGCAGGTTAGTTGTACATCATTTCATATTAAGCATTGGACATACTGTAGAGGGGCCAGCTTGTTGCCAGATTACATTGCCCAGTGGAATGGTGGTTCTACACTGATTCCTTTCTCTTGACAGCTCCAGTGATGCTCTGAATGCAATGGGTAATGACTTGTAAATTCTGATTGAGGAAAAAAAAAAAGAGAGAAAGGGAGAGAGAAAGGGAGAGAGAAAGGGAGGAAGGAAGGAAGGAAGGAAGGAAGGAAGGAAGGAAGGAAGGAAGGAAGGAAGGAAGGAAGGAAGGAAGGAAGGAAGGAAGGAAGGAAGGAAGGAAGGAAGGAAGGAAGGAAGGAAGGAAGGAAGGAAGGAAGGAAGGAAGGAAGGAAGTTGCCTTTAGTTTGGTGTTGTGAACAAGCAATATTTCTTCCACTCAGCTGTGTCTTCTGCACATGGGTACCAGAACCCCTCTGCCTCTTTCCAGGCACTAGCAACAATAAGGCAAGGGGACATGGAGCTCCCTTCCGTTTCCATTTTGAGGCACTTCTCTGACAGTAAAGGTTTAGGGAACACGAGGGCAGTCACTTGCTCTGGCTGCTCCTGCAAGGGTTGAAATTATGACTTTATCTGTCACTACTAAGCTAAGGTTTCTCAGAAGAGAAATGTTTCTGTGTAATGTAACAGGCAGAGGCAGTAGCAGTTTGTTTTCCATGGCTGACCCATTAAAGCCTGGTTAAATATTTCCAACCACTTAGGACAATATTTTTTTGGGCAGAACTAGAGATACGAAGAGAATCAAGCCTAGAGGAAACCTGCAGCTTGCCTTGGCCTCCTGGTCCCTTCCCAATCCTGGAAGAGGATGTCTGACCTCATGTACAATAAAGAGAGATATGTCCGTGAAGTCAGAGCCCACCTGTAGCATGAATGTGATTACAGCTGTGGATGTGCACGTGGACAGGGGCCTGTGGTTGCAGCTATGGATGTGCACATGGACAGGGACCTGTGGTTGCAGTGTGGGTGTGCACAGGGGCAGGGACCTATGGTTACAGCTATGGATGTGCACAGGGACCTGAGGTTACAGCTATGGATGTGCACATGAGCAGGGACCTGTGGTTGCACCTGTGGGTGTGCACATGAGCAGGGACCTATGGTTACAGCTGTGGGTGTGCACAGGGGCAGGGACCTATGGTTACAGCTGTGAGTGTGCACATGAGCAGGGACCTATGGTTACAGCTGTGGGTGTGCACAGGGGCAGGGACCTATGGTTACAGCTGTGAGTGTGCACATGAGCAGGGACCTATGGTTACAGCTGTGGGTGTGCACAGGGGCAGGGACCTGTGGTTACAGCTATGGATGTGCACATGGACAGGGACCTGTGGTTGCAGCTGTGGGTGTGCACACGGACAGGGACCTGTGGCTGCAGCTGTGGGTGTGCACATGGACAGGGACCTGTGGTTGCAGCTGTGGGTGTGCACAGGGACCTGTGGTTGCAGCTGTGGGTGTGCACACGGACAGGGACCTGTGGCTGCAGCTGTGGGTGTGCACAGGGGCAGGGACCTATGGTTACATCTGTGGGTGTGCACATGGACAGGGACCTGTGGTTACAGCTGTGGGTGTGCACAGGGGCAGGGTCCTGTGGCTGCAGCTGTGGGTGTGCACAGGGGCAGGGTCCTGTGGCTGCAGCTGTGGGTGTGCACACAATCACTTCTGCTGTACATTATGCATCTTGCTTCTATTTGAGGTAAAAGTGCATGCTGGCAATTTTTCTGACAAATAAGCAGTAAGTAATGAATGGCCATAGACAGAACGAGATTTGAAAAGGAAAGCTGGATGATCCACAGGTCACATAGCCAGTAGGATAAATAACAGATGGGCAAAGATAATCTTGGATTGGAGGCTGAACAGCAAAAATGCGATGGGGTGACTTAAAATGAACTTGCAATAGCAAACAGTCCTCTCCAGAGCAAGGCTCAGATCCTCAGCAGCCCTGGCACAGACCCCTTGTACTCTAGCAAGGATTTAGAGTCACAAGCTGTAGGATCCAGCTCTTTCTGAATAGCAGCAGGAAATTAAAGGGGGGAGGGAAGACAAAGAATAGGCCTTTTTAATCCTGAGCAAATACCTGGGTATTCCACTTATAGACATAATTGTGGCACTGATGCTTAAAATACAGAGACAACCAAACATCTCCTCAGCTGCAAACTGGCAGAGGAGCATTTCAGGCTAACTCAAGTCAGTGGTGATCTCAATAAGCATGAAAAGGAGCTGAATGAATGCAGTGTGGCTTTCCTTTTCTTTAGAGCCCTGGCTGGGAGATTCACACCACAGATGCAGAGAGCCACCCCTGTTTCTGGAAACAAGCCACAGTAGCAAACAGAGACCCTCCTAGAAAGAGGCCATTTGCAGCAGGCAGAGGAAGCAACGCCAACAGCCAGGGGCAGCGTGAGTGGCTGTTCCTCGGCTTTGCTGGGAGCTGCACGCTTGCTTTGGTGCTTTTCTCCCCTTAGGTGGTGCAAAACAAACCCAGTCCCTGGAGGCAGCAGGATTTACTCTGCTGGCCGAAGGCTCTCCGCTATTCAAGCTGCCTAATCACAAATTACATCACATCAACTCATCTGAACCCCATGTGGAGGGATTAGAGACCATTAGGGAGTCAGATGAGCCCAGCTAAGGCTCGGCTCACTTGGAGCATTCCACAGACAGCTCCTGATGACAGGCACTCTGCTCTGAGCCGGGCAGGCAGCAGGGTCGGGGCTGGGCTGGCCGAGCAGGGCGCTCGGTGCCCGGTTCCCTGCGGGTGCGGGCAGGAGGCTCAGCCGGCAGGTGGCTGTGGCAGTGAGCGTGCGGGGGGCAGAAAGCAGCAAGCTGGCAGTTAAGAATGCTTTACAGCAGCTACAGGCCACGTGCAGGGGGGCAGTGCAGGTCAATGCTTTGAATTGCATTCAGAGAATCACAGAATCAAACAGCTTGGCAGAGAGCTCCAAGCTCAGCCAGCCCAACCTAGCACCCAGCCCTGGCCAAGCAACCAGACCATGGCACTAAGTGCCCCAGCCAGGCTTGGCTTCAACACCTCCAGCCACAGAGACTCCACCACCTCCCTGGGCAGCCCATTCCAATGCCAATCACTCTCTCTGCCAACAACTTCCTAACAACATCCAGCCTAGACCTCCCATGGCACAACTTGAGACTTTGTCCCCTTGTTCTTTTGCTGCTTGCCTGGCAGAAGAGCCCAACCCCACCTGGCTACAGCCTCCCTGCAGGCAGCTGCAGACAGCAATGAGCTCTGCCCTGAGCCTCCTCCTCTGCAGGCTGCACACCTCCAGCTCCCTCAGCCTCTCCTCACAGGGCTCTGCTCCAGGCCCCTCACCAGCTTCATTGCCCTTCTCTGGACACCTTCCAGCACCTCAACATCTCTCTTGAATTGAGGAGCCCAGAACTGGACACAGCACTCAAGGGGTGGCCTGAGCAGTGCTGAGTACAAGGGCAGAAGAACCTCCCTTGTACTGCTGCCCACACTGCTCCTGAGCCAGCCCAGGATGCCATTGGCTCTGCTGCCCACCTGGGCACTGCTGCCTCATCTTCAGCTCCTCTCTACCAGCACCCTCAAGGCCCTCTCTGCCTGGCTGCTCTCAGCCACTCTGGCCCCAGCCTGTAGTGCTGCTTGGGGTTGTTGTGGCCAAAGTGCAGAACCCTGCACTTGGGCTTGTTCAATCTCATTCCATTGGCCTCTGCCCACCCATCCAGCCTGGCCAGGTCCCTCTGCAGGGCTCTCCTACCCTCCAACAGCTCCGCACGTGCTCCTAGCTTGGTGTCATCAGCAAAGTTACTGATGCTGGACTTCAATTCCCTTTCCAAAGGAGGGAGGCAAGGCTTGCTGCCTGGATTTTTACTGCTGAAGCAAATCATCCAGTGCTGATCTTATTTATTTGCTGCAAGTATGAATCTACTGGCTCCTGAGGATGTGATACTGAGAAATGGCAGTGACTGATCCCGTAGCAGCTCCCCAGGAAGCCACAAATTCTCTTCTTGATTACATTGGAGCAGCACCACCCAAAGAGAACCACCTGGAATATTGCTTAGAGGTGTTTTTGAAGCATCTGCAGCCTCTCTGAAGTCTGCTTCGCTACCTCCCCAAGTCTCCTAGGAAATGAGAACAAGATGAAAAGAATTTCTGACCCAAGAAGCCATCTCAGATTTGAAATTTAATCCAGGACTATGATGAAAACAGGAGCTCAGTGCTATTTGTTTGTGCTTTGTGGGCTTTTCCCCCCTCCCTTAATGCAGAACACTATGAAATAAGGTCCTTGCTTTTCACTGAAATAGCTTTTCCTGCAAAGATCAGGCAATGCTGTTTAAGCAGTGGTCCTTTTCAGTTGGTGATTTTAAACTGCATGCTGTGTTACATGTGACATGTGCTACATGTAATGCACACCATGTGTGACATGTGTGACATGTGACAGGCTGCTTAGCCTGCAGGAGAGCAGCCTGAGGGGGATCTCATTCACACTCGCAAAGACCTGAGGAGTGCTGTCAGGAATCACAGAATGGATTAGGTTGGAAAAGACCTCAAAGGTCATCCTGTTCCAATCTCCTACCATAGGCAGGGACACCTCCCACTAGAACGGGTTCTCCTCAGTGAACCCCAGTGACAGGACAAGAGGCAATGGACTCAGATCTGAACATAGGAAATTCTGTCTAAGCATGAGAATGGACTTCTGTACTTTGAGGGTGGCACAGTCCTGGAGCAGGCTGCCCAGAGAGGTTATGGAGTCTCCTTCTCTGCAGACTTTCAAGCCCCTCCTGGATGCATTCCTGAGTCACCTGCTCTGGGTGCCCCTGGTGAGACCTCATCTTGAGTCTGGAGAAGAGAAGACTGAGAGGGGGTTTAATCAATGTCTATCAATATCTGAGGGCTGAGGGTGAGGAGGGGGGCACAGGCTCTGCTCACTGCTCCCTGGGATAGGACAATGAACAATGAATGGAAGCTGCAGCACAGGAGGTTTCAGCTCAATGCAAGGGGAAACTTCTATACTGTAAGAGTCACAGAGCACTGTGACTGCCCAGAGAGGTGGTGGAGTCTTCTTCTCTGGAGCCTTTCAAGGCCTGTCTGGATGTGTTCCTGTGTGTCCTGAGCTAGGTTGTATGATCCTGCTGTGGCAGGGGGGTTGGGTTGGATGATCTCTTTGGGCCTCTTCCAAGCCCTGACATCCTGTGAGCCTGTGTGCTCCTGTGCCAATGAAGTAGTCAAGCCACACACCAGTGTGAAGCCTTTGGCTTTCTAGAGAACATCTCTCTCAGTATTGCTGGAGGTGGTAGGATCTCAAGTGAAGCCTTTAACAACCCAAAGTGACAACACGAGATCTGCATCACCTCCAACTTCTTGAACGTGGAGTTTGTGGCCAGCTCCAAACTGGCTTTTTTGTCCTCACTTTGGGTCACATGGAACAATTTTTAAGCTCTATTTTTAAGCAGATCCAGTGAAGGAGCACTGAACTCTTCTGCAGCTGTCCTTAGGCACCACCTCTGCTCATCAAACTCACATGCTGAGGATATACACCACGAGCCAGTGCAGTGCCACGAGAGGTGTCCTGTGCACAACTCAGGTCAGCTGGACTCACGAACTCAAGGTGTGAGTGGTGGCTGGGTTAGGCTTCTGATTCTCTTGGAGTCTCTGAGAAAGCTGGTTGCATCCTTCAGTGGCAGAGCAGCACAGACAGTGTTAAGTACACTGACTGCTGGACAGTATGGCTGTCACCTTGCTGCTGAGCAGTGGCAGGTAGCTGGCACATCAAGTTCCTCCTCTGTAGAAGCTCATTTAGTGGCACTCCATGATTGTCTTGCTTAGTGCTTGCCCAGACACATAGGCAAATCTCCATCCTTGGAGATATTCAAAACTCAACCAAGTAAGCAGAGGTGATCTGGCCCTGATCTGAGATGAAGATTGGACCAGTGAGTTCCAGAGGTCCCTTCCAGGATAAATTATTCTGCAGTTTTCTTGGCACTTTGCAGGCTTCTGGCTTGCCTTCCAACCTCATGCTTTGATATGTGTAAGAAGAAGAGGCCTCCACTGAAAGGCAGATTTAATTAATTCTGCCTGCTTTTATGTAGCATTCAAACATTAAAAAGACTCCTCATAAGCATTTTGGTTTGGGTCAAGTACAAGATCTTGTCCAATGTAACATGAATTATTCCTTGCTTTCCTATTTGCAAAGGCTTTAACTCTCAGCTGAGATAAATGTTTTCCTCTTTCCCATTGCTCCCTGCCCTGCTTTTCATTTTGGCTAATGAACTCACAAAGCCCAGAGCTTTGCATAGCTATGCTAACAAACATCTGTGGACCCAGAAAACACTCCAGAAAGAGATTTATTTCTGGAAACTCACAGAAGCTTGCTTAGCTAACCCAACACTCCAGAGAACATACTCACAGCCTAGGCATCAACTTACGACCTGCTTGCATCAGCTCCCCTGTCCATCCTGGGAGATGACTGATGGACTTCATAGAATCACAGAATCAGTCAGGGTTGGAAGGCACCAGAAGGAGCAGCCAGTTCCAACCCCCCTGCCATGCCCAGGGACACCTTATGCAAGAGCAGGATGCACACAGCCTCAGCCAGCCTGGCCTTAAACACCTCCAGCCATGGGGCCTCAACCACCTCCCTGGGCAACCCAGTCCAGCCTCTCACCACTCTCATGCTGAACATCTTCCTCCTCACCTCCAGCCTGACTCTCCCCACCTCCAGCTTTGCTCCATTCCCTCCAGTCCTGCCACTCCCTCATAGCCTGAAAAGTCCCTCCCCAGCTTTTTTGTAGCCCCCTTCAGATCCTGGAAGGCCACAAGAAGGTCACCTGGGAGCCTCCTCTTGTGCAGCCTGCACAGCCCCAACTCCCTCAGTCTGTCCTCATAGCATCCTTAATTTCACGTGAAAGGACTACAGCAAAGCACAAGGCTGAAATCAGCTCCTGAAATAAGGTCACTCTGTGACAGACCTTAGCTCTAGATACCTGAACTTGAAGGTCTTGCCCACACGGGGGCTGCTTTCTGTCTACCTGCCATGGGAGTCTCTTAGTGTCTTGCCAAATGCTCATTCTGAATAATCTCTCTCAAACACTCTTTAAGGGCTCTATCTTGAAGAGTTCATGGCCCTCCTAGTGGGACATTGTACATCACAATGCTCTGTCAATGGACAGAGGAGCACTGACAGTACTGTGCAGAAACTCACCAAGGCAACAGGGCAATAGCAGACTTCTTGTGCTAATGCATGGGCCTTTTATAGCTGCTGTGCTGAGGAGAGGTGAGGGGGAAAACCAGATGCTGAGGGGCCAAGGTAGAGGACTCCTGGGACTAGAAGTTAGGAGGAAGTTCTTCACAGAGAGAGTGATTTGCCACTGGAATGGGCTGCCCAGGGAGGTGGTGGAGGCACCATCCCTGGAGGTGTTGAAGCCAAGCCTGGCTGGGACACTTAGTGCCATGGTCTGGTTGCTTGGCCAGGGATGGATGCTAGGTTGGACTGGATGAGCTTGGAGGTCTCTTCTGACCTGGCTGATTCTATGATTCTAAGGTCTGGTTGCTTTCATTAGTCAGCAGATCACTAAGCAGGCAGTGTTGTCTTGGTCTGGATGTGAGTCAGGACAGCAGTGTGGGGGCAGTGAATGGACTGAGGTCTCCCAGTCACAAAAGCATCCCTGCGGTGAGCTTGTGTTCACTAAAACGAGGCCAGCTGCATTGCAAACAGGCACACACCTGGCACTGCACAAGCAAGCCTTCCTGCAAAGGTGCCACAGCAGAAATTTACATTTTTCATCTTCCTTAATTGTAATAGATCTGAAACTAATGAGCCTTACCTCTAAACTCCATTTAAGACAATGGTTAATTGCTTCACTTTAACAAATGCTGGCAGAATGGTGAGTAGGACAAGGGCTGAATGCTCGATCACTACCTAGGCCAGCAAATGAAGATATACACTATTAATGATGCACACAATCTGAAAAGCAATTAGGATCCTGAAGATAGAATTGGCAACTCACTTAAAAAGAGGATAATAAATTCATTTCTCATCCAACATAAGGCAAGAAGAGCTTTCAGAAGCAAGAAAGCTCACGGCCTGGAGTTTTGGGTTGATTCATTTCTTGTTTCCCTCCTCTCTGCCTGTGACGTTCAAAACCAGTCAACAACAGTGTCATGGGAACATAAGAGAGACAAGCAAAGAGCAATGCACTCAGGCATGAGCCAGCAGTGTGCCAGGTCACATTCTGGTGCTCCGCAACCTCCCTGGGCAACCTGTGCCAGTGTCTCACCACCCTCACTGCAAACAACCCTTTCCTAACATCTAGTCTCAATCTCCCCTCTGCCACTTTAAACCCATTCCTCCTCATCCTCTCATTACAAGACCTTGTCAATAGTCTCTCCACAGCCCTCCTGTAGGGTCCCTTTAGATACTGGAAGGCCACTCCAAGGTCTCCTGGAAGCCTTCTCTTCTCCAGGCTGCACAGCCCCAACTCTCTCAGCCTGTCCTCACAGCAGAGCTGCTGCAGCCCTCTCAGCATCTTGGTGGCCTCCTCTGCACTGGATCCAACACTTCCATGTCCTTCTTCTGTTGAGGGCTGCAGAACTGCATCCAGGACTGCAGATGGGGTCTGAGGAGAGCAGAGCCAAGGGGCAGAATCCCCTCCCTTGCCCTGCTGCCCACACTGCTCTTGCTGCAGCCCAGCACATTCAGGAGGTCTCTGGGGTGCCCATGACTGCACCCAGGACACCTGCTTTCTGAGAGAGCCCTTTCAGGAGCAATGTTGTGGATTCAGTGTGGGGATAATGATGTTTAGGGCATTTTTCCTCAGGCACTGAAGAACAAGTCTGATTTTCATGCAATTTCTTCAACCTTCAGATCTTTGAGATATATAATACGAGGCTTCATCTCTACTTTTCCCCATTAAGAGATTCTTTCAAAAGCATAATGACCATTAGTGTCGGTGGCCTTTAACTAACACATTGTACAGCAGCACTCTACTACCTCTCCTTTTGATTTACAAATGATTCTATTCCCCAGCAGTGCAGACAAGTCCTGTTTGCATTCATTAGCAAAGCTGCTGGCTGAGCTCTGGACATCTTCTGATCCATTTTCCCTTTCTTTGCCAGCCCCCCTTTAGCTGGCAGGTTGCAGCAGCATATTCCCATTTTCACAGTTGCTTTTTTTGGTTCCTATTCCATGACTGATTGTTCTCTGTTTATCTATATTTAATCACATCCACTATTTGATATTACTTCAGAGTCCAATTTCCAAGCCCATCATCGTTTGTTGGTCTTTAGCATAATTTACAAAGCAGAAAGCCTTGATTTCAGTGTCATTATACCCAGGGTTAATAGAAACAATAACAAAGCCCACATCCCACAGCTGCCTTCTGCAATCTCTCATGGTCATTAATTTTTAGGGTTTTATTTTTTAGAGAAATGGTTTCTAGAATTAGCCTAATTTTAAGCACTGCACTAATATCTCATGGCTCTATAACTGTTACTTTAACTGGAAACCAAGGAATTGGGTTAAAGGCTTTATGAATATCCTACCCAGGGTACCCATCAGTTCCTCTATAGAAGCTTTAGACTGTTGTTTAGCCTGGAGAAGAGGAAGCTCAGGGCAGAGCTCATTGCTGTCTACAACTATCTGAAGGAAGGCTGGAGCCAGGTGGGGTTGGGCTCTGCTGCCAGGCAAGCAGCAACAGAAGAAGGGGACACAGCCTCAAGTTGTGGCAGGGGAGATCTAGGCTGGATGTTAGGAGGAAGTTGTAGGCAGAGAGAGTGATTGGCATTGGAATGGGCTGCCCAGGGAGGTGGTGGAGTGGCCGTGGCTGGAGGTGTTGAAGCCAAGCCTGGCTGGGGCACTCAGTGCCATGGTCTGGTTGACTGGATAGGGTTGGGTGCTAGGTTGGACTGGCTGAGCTTGGAGGTCTCTTTGAATCTGGTTGATTCTATGATTCTATGATCATGACATTGTCAGAGCTCATGCAAAATGTCAGCTCAGTACTTGCAGGACACCTTCCCCTCAACAGGCATTCCAGGTAGGAAATCTGTTGAAACATTCCCTGTAAAATGTATGGGACAGACTCTGCCCTCAGAGCCTCATCTTAGCAAATCCAGCCCTCAGTGTCCTCTTAGAAACTAATACTCACCTCCCCAGTGAAGCTGAGAACCAAACTCAGCTGAGTTTTGGAGTCTCTCTTAGCTGTTTCAACGTCAAAGATGAGGTCTGCAAAAGGCTGTCAGAAAGTTGAAAGCAGTTGAATGAGTCTCCTGTGGAGCAGCTGTGTTAATCCTATTATGAAATTAAACTCACCCTCTCCAAAGCAGGACTTCTGGCCCTGCAGAAGTCAAGGGCAGTTTTAGACACAGTCCAACAGGGCCAGGTTTCAGCCTTTGCTTTGCTTTAACCCTTTGCCACACGTTACACTAATCTGGGTTCTCTTATTTAGCTCTGCTCAGGGAATCTGGGGAGAATCAAAGTCTAACAAACTGGTTTTGCTCTGTAGAGGGAAGGGCTTTAGGTAGCTGCCCTGGGGATGCTCAGAAGTTGTATTTGAGAGTTAGGTGGCAGAAAAGGTGGAAATATGTAAAGACTGACTTTGGGTTTGTTTGGAAGACAGAGCTCTCCTCACTTCCACTGGGGCTTTAAACACTCAGAAATTTCTGAACAAGGGCTGAAGGGCAATTAACACATAGTGCTGCAGTTAAAATGTCCTCAAAGTCATTTTTTTAAGGCAACAACTTTTATACCTCATGATTTGTATTGATTTTAACCTTTGGAAAAAAAAAAAACCAAACCAAAACCAACACACCCAACCAAAAAATAACCCCACCAAAACCAAAGGCAAAGCCAAAACCAAACCAAAACCAAAGGCAAAGCCAAAGGCAAAGGCAAAGCCAAAATGAAACCAAAGGCAAAAACAAAAAACAAAGCCAAAACCAAAACCAAAGGCAAAGACAAAACAAAACCAAAGCCAAAACCAAAGTCAAAGGCAAAACCAAACCAAAACCAAATTGAAAACAAAACCAAAACAAAACCAAAACCAAAGCAAAACCAAAGTCAAAGGCAAAACCAAAACCAAAACCAAAGTCAAAGGCAAAACCAAAACCAAAACCAAACCCAAAGTCAAAGGCAAAATGAAAAGTGAAGTCAAACAGTTTTGAGAGGGGACTTAGCAGAGCTTATCCATTTCTCAGGCTTTCCTTGTCTGTTGTATAACAGGTTTTGCAGAAAACTCTTTCTGTCTCAGCTTTGTTGTTGAAATGCTCCAAGAGCCTTTGGTCTCACTGCAAAGAGTGCAGAGTTGCTCATATCATAAGCTCTGAATTCTACAGCTTGAGATCTCTCTTATTTCTCTGTTTGTTTCTTTTCTTGTTTGAGCTGCAGTTCATTTCCTATGAGCTAAATTAGTTAGGCCCTTCACATTTGCAAACTGTAGAGGTGTCTGAGCCATCTAACCACGGCTGAGCATGTGTGAGGAGAGAGGCTTGTAAGCACTGAATGTACCTGTGTTATGTTATGAGTGTTTGACCCCACTCTTAATGCTCCCAGGAAGATCCAGAACAGAGAGCAGAGCAGCAGACAGGAGGTAACACATACCTGTCAGGGTTCAGTCATATCCCCAGAACAAGCAAGCAGTGTCAGAGAGATGCTTCACATTCCTCCCTGATTCATTTTGATGAGAATTTTTGCCCAAAGACAGCGTATTGGAATGAAGACCCAAGGTGGCATTGCCTGACCTTGAAACTTGCATCACATAGCACCTGAAAAGGAATACAGCAGAGATGAAAAAGCTGCTGAGATGATCTTCAGGGGAAACCACCACAAGCCTAAGACAGAAGAATTGCATTCAATCACAACAGTCTGTGAGACAAAGTTCAGTTAGCTATGATGCTCTCATTCCCAAGAGGAAGGGAGAAAGAATGGATGTAGTACCAAGTTTACAGGAGTCCACCGTGAGATAGTGCCAATTAAAACTGACCTTATGCACAGCCACTCACCTGCAGTTAATTCATAGGATAATTACCACAAGAATAATCCTGCTCTAGTTGGATTTTACATTGAACTTCAACAGAGAATTCTGTTGCTGCTGAATACTGAGAGCTAGAAATAATCAACATAAAAGAAGGGCTGCCATAAATACTGGATGGGATGGATGCACCCCACATTAGAGGAAATGGAGTACAATGAACTGGTTCAGCACTGAGAGAAAATTGATTGAACATGAGGTGGTGAAGGATTGGACTGAAAATTTCTCCTGCTTCCCTTGATACAGAATGAAAGTTCTTGAGTTTGGACTTCATGTGGTGTATGGTGTCAAGTGGGCCAATTTTCAGCTCAAAATCTGAAGAGTGACTGCATACAGACTGAGCACTGGGAGACACTTGGGATTTAAGAGTGAAGACAAACAGACAAACAAAGACCCAAGAAAAATTCAGCCTGAGTTTTTTGCCTAGGAGGATTTCTGTGCAGCAGTAGGACACAGAGCCACAGCAAGGGCATGTTGCCATTTCAATGAGAGCTGGGATAGAATCACAAATCAGTCAGGGCTGGAAGGGACCACAAGGAGCAGCCAGTTCCAACCCCCCTGCCATGCCCAGGGACACCCTACCCTAGAGCAGGCTGCACACAGCCTCAGCCAGCCTGGCCTCAAACACCTCCAGCCATGGGGCCTCAACCGCCTCCCTGGGCAACCAAGTCCAGGCTCTCACCAATGCCATGCTGAAGAACTTCCTCCTCACGTCCACTCTGAACCTACCCACCTCCAGCTTTGCTCCATTTCCCCCACTCCTGGCACTCCCTGGTAGCCTGAAAAGTCCCTCCCCAGCTTTTTTTGTAGCCCCCTTCAGATCCTCGAAGGCCACAAGAAGGTCACCTGGGAGCCTCCTCTTGTGCAGCCTGCACAGCCCCAACTCTTTCAGTCTGTGCTCACAGCAGAGCTGCTGCAGCCTCTGAGCATCCTCCTGGCCCTGCTCTGGACACGCTCCAGCATCTCCACAGTCCTCTTGTAATGGAGGCCCCAGAACCTGATGCAGTACTCCAGATGGGGTCTCAGCAGAGTGGAGAAGAGGGGGAGAATCACCTCCCTGGCCCTGAGATAGATTTACAGTATCAGATTCCATAAACACTCTTTTCAGTATATTCCTATCACTGTTATCTGGGTGACATTGCTTTACCTTTTCCATCTAGCTTGTCTTGTTTTGCTGGGGATGACTTGGCTGCCTCTGTTTATCAGTTTGCATTTATATGTAGAGCTAAGTGAGCAATGCAAGATAAAGTTCAGTGAATTGCTTCTGAAGGGTGTCCACATTGTCTGCACTGGAGTCCTCCAGGTGCACAAGGTCATAATCTCGTGTTTGCTTTGTGCTATGTGGGTATCTCACACAGGCTGGGTGGGGAATGGCTGAAAGCAGCCCTGAGGAAAAGGATCTGGGGGTCTGGGGATGGTGCCTCATCCAGGCTTTGCTTCAACACCTCCAGGCACGGCAACTCCACCACCTCCCTGGGCAGCCCATTCCAATGCCAATCACTTTCTCTGAAAACAACTTCCTCCTCACACCCAGCCTAGACCTGCCCTGGCACAACTTGAGACCCTGTCCCCTTGTTCTGCTGCTGGTAGCCCGGGAGAAGAGCCCAACCCCACCTGGCTACAGCCTCCCTTATCAGTATATTCTAATTCCTTTCTTCATTGTATCTGATCATTTTTTGATCTGGTGCAAAAGATAGAATTGCTGACCTCTGGATTCTTACAGCACTCCTAAAGCTCTTTTAAAGAGCCACTAAGGTAGCATTTATTGCTCTGCATTGCTCAGACAGGCAGGCTCAGTTACACAATACTCCATGAGTCCTCAGCTTCCTATTTGAGTACTATTTGAACACTTGAGTTAATGTCATCTGGCCTCAACACTTTGGGCCTGCTTAATCTATCAATTCACTTCTAAATCTTCTCTCTAGGCACTTCATTTTGAGCTAATTTTTTTCCACCTCTGTAGCATGATTTGGGCAAACTATGAAGCAGAGATTTGATTTCACTTCTTTTTTTTTTTATAGACTAGCAAGTGCCTCACTCTCTAGTCAAGGGTATTTTATGGCCATAATAAGAGGTGGCAATATCTCAAAGTATTTTCTTGCCTCTTATTGCCTGTAATAAAATGTTGAAATAAAATTAATAAAATATCACAACAAGCCTTTGTAAATAAATCATCCCCAAAGCCATTAGAAGGCACTATTGAAGGAGCAGAGCAGCACACTAATTTCTGAATCACATCTCTGTGACAATTCATGGCAAAATGACTGTTTTCTGGAAGAAGTACTGACTTAATTCCCCCTTGTTTGGACCTGTTGCCTCCTATGGCCCCAGGGATATCTCCTGCCTTCAAAGAACTCTTTTGCTCTAATCATTGCTCAGCATGAGAGCCTGGAGCTCATTATCCCTGTCTGTGTATCCTATGTCACAGTTCACAGAATCACAGAATCACAGAATTAACCAAGTTGGAAAAGACCTTTGAGATCATCGAGTCCAATCTGACACCCAACATTATCCAATCAACTAAACCATGGCATGAAGTGCCTCAGCCAGGCTCTCCTTAAAAAGGGATGGTAACTCCACCACCCCCACGGGCAGCCCACTCCAATGCCAATCACTCTTGCTGTGAAGAACTTCACAGTATCACAGTATCACAGTATCATCAGGGTTGGAAGAGACCTCACAGATCATCAAGTCCAACCCTTTACCACAGAGCTCAAGGCTAGACCATGGCACCAAGTGCCACGTCCAATCCTGCCTTGAAGTGCCCCAGGGACGGCGACTCCACCACCTCCCCGGGCAGCCCATTCCAGCTTGGCTTCAACACCTCCAGGGACAGAGATTCCACCCATTCCAATGCCATGCCCATTCCAATGCCAACCACTCTCTCTGCCAACTTCCTCCTAACATCCAGCCTAAACCTGCCCCAGCACAACTTGAGACTGTGTCCCCTCATTCTATCACTGGGTGCCTGGGAGAAGAGACCAACTCCCACCTGGCTGCAACCTCCCTTCAGGTCGTTGTAGAGAGCAATGAGGTCTGCCCTGAGCCTCCTCTGCTGCAGGCTGCACACCCCCAGCTCCCTCAGCCTCTCCTCATAGGGTTTGTGTTCCAGGCCCCTCACCAGCCTTGTTGCCCTTCTCTGGACATATTCCAGCATCTCAGCATCTCTCTTGCATTGAGGAGCCCAGAACTGGACACAGCACTCAAGGTGTGTCCTAACCAGTGCTGAGCACAGGGGCAGAATGACTTCTCTGGTTCTGCTGGCACAGTATTGCTGCTCCAGGCCAGGATGCCATTGGCATTCAGTGCTAGGTCAGTTTTTCAGTCTTTCTTTAGGAACTGTTTTACTCTGTGTGTTTTTCTCAGCAATTTGCTGAAGAAAACAGGTGTCCTTTATCCCAGGTGGTGAAGTGACTGAGAGCCCTACAGACTTTGGAGATCAGCCTTTCTAAGCACTGGAGTCTGTGGCTGCCTGACACCTTGGGCTCCTTTTCTGACCATCCTAGAGCCACCTCCAGAGTTTGGTACCAAGAAGCTCATCAAAGGGGCTGCTTTGTAGCTAGGATCGTCCTGTTCTTCAGAGGCTATCAGAACTGCCAGAATTATCGAAGTAATCTGTGGAATCAGCTGTTTCTCCTCTGCCCATTCCACCTCCCAGCCCCAGAATTCCAGTGCATCTTTCCGCTTCTGTAACACAGGACCACAAAGGTCCCGCGGTGAAAGCGACCCTCTGCTTTCTGCCAGCCTGGATGCAGACCAAACTCTCGGGGAGACGACGGCGTCTTGCTGCCAAGAGCGGAAGGGGTTTGGGGCGCATCAGCGTTCCGCCAGGGGCGCTCAGGAGAACGGCAGCCGCGGGTTCGGCGCTGCGGCGCCCCGGCAGCGGTCAGTGCCAAGCGCAGCTCCCGCTGCAGGCGTGGGTGCGCCGAGGCTGCGCTGCCCCAGCGCTGTCTTTCGTGCCCTGGCAGCTGTCAGAGGGGGACGCCCGTGGGAAGCACAGGCTCTGGCAGCCCGTGGGCAGTGTCTGCAGGGGTGCTATCTAATGGGAGCCGAGCAGAACTCGCTTTTCGCGTCTGAACGCAGCCTGAGGCGAGTCAGACGGCTGAGAGCTCAAAAAGCTCTGTAGGTTATCCAGGGAGCTCAGGGGAAACTGCTCCAAGGAGTTCACCTTCCCTGGGTCTCCCCTGCCTGGCTGTGAGTCCTCTGAGAGCAGCCTGAGTGTGATCACCACTGTTTTCCTTTCACAGCCTAGAATCTAGTTCTTCTCACCACAGCATTCTACCCTGCTTCAAACTAGCACAAGGAGCAACCAGGGACTTTGGGGATGCTCTCTGTCGGCCTTGTTCCAGCCCAGCTTTCGCCTGTTCCCTGCTGGATCAGACACTAAGAGTGGAGGGGAAGGTGGAGGAGAACGTCCCTGAATTCCCCCATTCCCTGCCCCGCCCCTGCAGCGGAGGCTGCCCTGACTCAGCACTGGTACCATATGTCCACCACTGAGGGTAGGAGCAGGTTGTCCCTGGGCAGACGGCCAGGAGAACAGATGGCCATGTGAGGACACTAAAGACTGTGGAAGAACCCTGGATGTGCAGGGCACAAGTCAAACAGGAATGCTTACAGGTCTGCCCAGTCTGCACTCAGCCACCTGTGCTAGCAGGGCAGAGATGCCCTTCGGAAGTAGCACTGGGGATTAAGTCATTCTTTTAGCCTGCAGAGAGGAGGCTCAGGGCAGATCTCAGTGCTGGCTATAACTACCTGAAGGGAGGTTGCAGTCAAGTGGGGTTGGGCTCTTCTCCCAGGCACCCAGCCACAGAACAAGGGGACACAGTCTCAAGCTGTGCCAGGGGAGCTCTAGGCTGAATATTAGGAGGAAGTTGGCAGAGAGAGTGATTGGCATTGGAATGGGTGGAATCTCTGTCCCTGGAGGTGTTGAAGCAAAGCCTGGCTGGGGCACTCAGTGCCATGGTCTGGTTGATTGGCCAGGGCTGGGTGCTAGGTTGGACTGGATGAGCTTGGAGGTCTCTTCCAACCTGGCTGATTCTATGATTCTTAATGATGTCACTGTACAAGTTCCAGTTCAGGGGGATGCTCCTCAGATCTGAGAACCTAAATGTGTCCCATCCTGCACTGCTTGAAGAAAAAAGAGGCTCTTCTACTCCTGAAATAGCAGCCTGTAAGGAAAACAGCTTTTGTTTCAGCACAGCTATTTATCTGTTGGTTTTCTTCTAATGGCAATCAAATCAAATCAGACTACATCACTCAGAAGAACCTCAGATGCATCAAAGTGTTTCAAAGTGCTGCTTCAGACGCAGAACAACACATCCTCTCTTGGAAGGAACAGTTTGAGGTAGAGGAGGACTGTCTGAAGTGAAAAAGGTCTATGCAAGGTGGCCAGCAACAGCTCCTGTTACAATTGCAGGTGAGTCATTTCCTCTGTAAACAAGAAGTGTTGGGGAAGTGATGAGCATTTTTTTGCCTGCTTGGCTGTGCATTTTGGCCACTGGGTCAGAAAGGTTCTAAAACCTTCTGCAGAGGCTGTTCACTTCACAGACAGGATAGATCTCCTACCACTCAAATAAGAAATGAGTCCCCTTTGCTTAGTAAGTTTTGCATATGTGCTTCTTCCAGGTTTGATCCTTCTGTTGTGTTTGTTGTTTGGATTAGCAGCATCTCTTTAGGTTTCATTTGAGCAGAGAAAGCTACTTTCCATCTAACAGGGGTTTTACTATTATCCTGATACTAACTCTGCACTAATCATGCCCTGACTTCTTAGGCCAGAGCCTATACAATGTATTTCCACCTACTTTGCAACAGCTGCTTGATGAGGAAACCAAACAACCTACCCATCATTTGGCTGATCATTTCACAGAGCTGTCATAGGGATGGGCATCCAAATGCATTGCTTGCCTTGTTTTAATCATAATAGTTATTAGCTTCAAATTCCTTGGATGGAGGTGGGGGAAACCCAAAAAAACCCTCACTGGAATGAATGGTGAAAAGCTTGGAAATGGAGAGAGTTGCCAAAGCACTTGAACAGCCTCCTGCTCCCTGAATGGCAGCTAATAATGAGCTCACAAACTTGTGGCTTGCAAGAGCTCACCCGTGAAGGGGAAATGGAAGAATGGCTTTTATGAGGTTTAAAACACTTATAACTTTACTAAGCTTCCCTTTTCACTAGTAAAAGAAGTTTAATTGCCCTTCATGGCTGAGGAATTATGTTTATTCTAAAGTGATTCATTTTTTGTCTCCTGTTGAAGGGATTCTTTTCTTTTGCCTTTTCTTGTGTATCTCTCAGCTGCTAGAATGGCAGTGAAAAGAGGGGAGGAGAAGGCTGTCATCAGAGTCCTGCCAAACCACTGGTGCTTAATTCCTTGTTTCCACTTGATGGGTTTATTCTGTGCCAGTATTTTTTCCTGTGGCATGAAATGAGTAAGCTCTCCTGTTCCCTCTGACAATCAGTGAGAGCTGGGAGCCTCAAAGCTCTGCCATTAAAACAACTATAACAGAGAGCAGGCAGCAGCAAACACTCTCCAATCTAGCTGTGAATGTTTGCTTCTCAGAAACAGCATCTTGGGACAGGCACACTCCTTCCTGTGCTACTTGGATGCTCAGAAGATGAGGTTTTGTCCACCTGCAGTCCTCCTGGATGGTTTTGCTCCATGACCACGGATGTGCATGATGTGTAGCACAGGGTTGTCCAAGGAGCATTGTCTGAAGGAATTCTGCACTAATCTGCTTTAAAAGAGAGTCTCAGATCTCAGAAGCTGCCTGCCAGTGCCAAGCCAGACTTTGTGAGATGAAGCTTGGAGACCTCTTCTTCCTTTTCCTGATAGCAGTCTCTCTAGGAGGAAATGCAAACACTGGAGAACTCTAACCAGAACATTCTCCTCATTATTAAAATGGCTTTTCTCATTAATAGTAGTTTGTTTCTATATTTTTTATGTTAGCTACCAACATTTGGAAGTTCTTACTTGGCTAGAAACAAGATTTTATAGCAAATGAGCCTAACAGTGAGAATTGACAGGGCTTGTGTGCAGAAAGACCTAGAAACTGCATTGTGGACTGAAGTATCAAAGAATCATAGAATGGCTTAGGTTGGAAGGGACATCAAAGCTCAGCCAGTTCCAACCTCTTGCCATAGGCAGGGACACCTCCCACTAGAACAGGTCACTCAAGGCCTCATCCAACCTGGCCTTGAACACCTCCAGGGAGGTTGTGGAGCACAGAATCACCCAATGTGATCTTTGATCACATTCTGTGCTTCTGTGCTCCACAACCTCCCTGGGCAACCTGTGCCAGTGTCTCACCACCCTCACTGCAAACAACCCTTTCCTAACATCTAGTCTCAATCGCCCCTCTGCTACCTTAAACCCATTCCTCCTCATCCTCTCATTACAAGACCTTGTCAATAGTCCCTCCACAGCCTTCCTGTAGCCCCCTTCAGATACTGCAAGGCCACTCCAAGGTCTCCTCAAAGCCTTCTCTTCTCCAGGCTGCACAGCCCCAACTCTCTCAGCCTGTCCTCACAGCAGAGCTGCTGCAGCCCTCTCAGCATCTTGGTGGCCTCCTCTGGACTGGCTCCAACACTTCCATGTGCTGCTTGTGCTGGGGGCTCCAGAACTGCACCCAGAACTGCAGGTGGGGTGTGAGGAGAGCAGAGCCAAGGGGCAGAATCCCCTCCCTTGCCCTGCTGCCCACACTGCTCTTGCTGCAGCCCAGCACAGGGTTGCTGTCTGGGCTGCACTCACACTGCAGGCTCCTGTTGAGCTTTTCCTCACCCCAGACCCCCAGGTCTGGGGCATCTTTTTACTGATTCCTGGGGGGAACAGCTGGCAGAGTAAGATGTTGCCATTCCTAAGTGTGTGCAGTAGTTCATTGGAGACTTTCTACAGATAGCACAGAATAACAGTGAGGAAACTGGAATTCAGAACTGGAAAACAGAAGTTGTGGGAAGTTTTACTCCACAGGAAGAAAATGAATGGACAGAAGGTGGAGGGTGAAACACTGAAGCAAAGGGAGCATTTATTAAGAACCTGGCAGCCAAAAATAGGGACATTTTATGATGGCAGTGTCACTGTCTCCTGGCTGCTTGGCTCCTTTTCTGGCTAACCATCGTGTTTTGTCTCAGAGCTTTAATTTCCTATACACACAGTTTGTCTCATCACAGTGATGAAATAGCTTAGCTCTTCTTCTTTGCATTTTGGCAATGTTCAAGAACCTCTTCAGCAAATTAACAGGCTGCTCATTGGCTGAAGCACCCTTTTTTAAGTGAGCCTAGCTGTGGGAGCAAGATGTGTTTAAAGTCACAGATTTCCAGTTGAGTGCAAAATACCTTTGTTTTGGCAACAGCAGTGATTATGGAGAGGCAGGGAAGTTTTGTTCCACTTGGTTATAAGGACCTGGTGTAGCTATGGAGAGGCAGGGAAGTTTTGATTCACTGGTTGTAAGGACCTTAGAATCCTAGAGTAGAATCACAGAATCAGTCAGGGTTGGAAGGGACCACAAGGAGCAGCCAGTTCCAACCCCCCTGCCATGCCCAGGGACACCTTATGCAAGAGCAGGCTGCACACAGCCTCATCCAGCCTGGCCTTAAACACCTCCAGCCATGGAGCCTCAACCACCTCCCTGGGCAACCCATTCCAGCCTCTCACCACTCATGCTCAACAGCTTCCTCCTCACCTCCAGCCTGACTCTCCCCACCTCCAGCTTTGCTCCATTCCCCCCAGTCCTGGCACTCCCTCATAGCCTGAAAAGTCCCTCCCCAGCTTTTTTGTAGCCCCCTTCAGATCCTGGAAGGCCACAAGAAGGTCACCTGGGAGCCTCCTCTTGTGCAGCCTGCACAGCCCCAACTCTTGCAGTCTGTGCTCACAGCAGAGCTGCTGCAGCCTCTGAGCATCCTCCTGGCCCTTGTGTAGCTATAACATTGCAATCTGGTTGCCTACTCCAGCAGAAGCTACAACTGTGCAAAAGGGACTTGCTGGCTGAGGTCTGTCGTAGAAATCAGTGCAGCTCATCTGCTCTCACAAGCAACCATTTCCAGAAGGTGAGGCTGGTCCCCAGCTCCCATCAGTTAACAAAGATTCAGAGGCTTTCCAATTTCTCCTACACACTGTTTGCTGCCATGCTGTCTCCAGGATGTACAAAAGGAGCATGGCAGTTCCCCTCACCAGCGTCCTACAGGGTTTAAATGACATGCCTGAGAGAGGCATTTGTTCCTTCTCTCCTTCTCTTCTTTCCAGGGGTTACTTTGGGAGTCTCAAGGACTCATGGTGCTGTGACCCCTCTCTCCAAAACCAGGCCAAACAGAAAAACAGCCACAGGGTTTGAGGGTTCTTCTTATGTCTTACATTAAAAGCAGTGCAGGCTCCACCTGTGCTGTCCACATTTCTATTGCCTACAAGTGATTGCCAGGATGTTTTCTTCAGCCTGTGGAGAGAATGAAGCTCTGATTTGAAACAGGAGGTTTGGAGAGGTGCTTAGCTGTCCATACAGCTGTAAACAGCAATGCTGTTTGCAAGATTACTCAAGGAGCTGAGATTCTGGGTTAAATTACATTGTCTTTCTGCTTCTTTAGATTGTTTGTCCTGTGCCACAAGGTGAAATACTTCAGGGTAGCTGCATCAAGCAAAGAAAATGGAGAGTTCTGTTTGCAGGATCTATCTAAATATCATCTAACCCTTGGTGCTGCAGCCTAATGGGATGTGAATAATGCACTGCTATCTCACCTGTGTAAACAGATTGAATCTGATTTTCTTCTATGAAGGATTCAAGGACATCACTTTCGTCCTTGCTGCTATTCCCTCTTGCCCAGCTGGTCTACAGCTGCTGAAGAAAACATTCTTACTTTTGAGAGAGATGCAGAAAGTACTGGAGATAAATCATAGGATCAACCAGGTTGGAAGAGACCTCCAAGCTCAGCCAGGCCAACCTAGCACTCAGCCCTAGACAATCAAACAGACCATGGCACTAAGTGCCCCAGACAGTCTCTTCTTGAACACCTCCAGGGGTGGCAACTCCACCACCTCCCTGGGCAGCCCATTCCAATGCCAATCACTCTCTCTGCCAACAGCTTCCTCCTAACATCCAGCCTAGAGCTCCCCTGGCACAACTTCAGACTGTGTCCCCTGGTTCTGTTGCTGGTAGCCTGGGAGAAGAGCCCAACCCCACCTGGCTGCAGCCTCCCTTCAGGGAGTTGTAGACAGCAATGAGCTCTGCCCTGAGCTGTAGCTGTCTATTGAATCTTTTAAACTACAGACAAACATCTTCTGTTTTAGTAAACCATTGCAACAGTACAGAATAACAAACACCTGGATGAGCTGATTAACTTCCACATCTCTCACTCAGATGTCAGAAGTGTGGGCAGCAGGGCAAGGGAGGGGATTCTGCCCCTTGGCTCTGCTCTCCTCACACCCCACCTCCAGTCCTGGGTGCAGTTCTGGAGCCCTCAACACAAGCAGGACATGGAAGTGTTGGAGCCAGCCCACAGGAAGCCACCAAGATGCTGAGAGGGCTGCAGCAGCTCTGCTATGAGGACAGGCTGAGAGAGTTGGGGCTGTGCAGCCTGGAGAAGTGAAGGCTTTGAGGAGACCTTGGAGTGGCCTTGCAGTATCTGAAGGGGGCTACAGGAAGGCTTGGGAGGGACTACTGACAAGGTCTTGTAATGACAGGACAAGGAGTAACAGGTTTGAACTGGCAGAGGGGAGATTGAAATTAGATGTTAGGAAAGGGTTGTTTGCAGTGAGGGTGGTGAGACACTGGCACAGGTTGCCTAGGGAGGTAGTGGATGACAGTGAATCCATTCCATGATTCTGTCATCCACAACCTTCCTGGAGGCATTCAGGACCAGGCTGGACCTGTTCTAGGGGAAGATGCCCCTGCCTATGGCAGGGGGTTGGAACTTACTGAGCTTTGAGGTCCCTTCCAACCTAAACCATTCCATGATTCTGTGATTCTACCATTCATTGGTCAGTGTCTGCCCAGGGTCTCCTTACCCATGACTGAACTGAAATCTTACCCTGGAATCCAAGCCACTATTTAGTAGTTCCACTTTTATACAGTGACCAATAGTAAGCCTGCTTACAGCTTGGATGCTCCAGGCTTACCATTCATGAAGCATGCCTTTCATTTCATTTAGCTGTGCCTGTTTGCCCTGACTTCCCCAATTGCTTCACTTCCCCACTGGAAGGTGTTGCACATCCCTGCTTGGCTGGCCTGTTCACAGTTAGAGTTCATTGGCATTATTGGTTCACAGTATTAAAAGCTCCCTTAGACCATGAAATTTTAATAAAGAGGAACATATTCTTCTGAAAAAAAAGCAGATGTAGGGAAAATGAATTGATCAGGAATGTCTGATAATCAATTTCCTCTGGTGAGCACACAAAACAATTATTCATCCAGATCTCATTGTTTAATTTGCCTTCTCTGCTCATGCATCTTAGAGACAATCCATCAGCATTTCCCTGCTTCCTTCCACCAGAAGTAAAATGATATCTTAACAACCCAGCTTGCAGATAGGGATTGTTTGAGTAGTATGTGCAAAGCTTATCACCAAAGCAATCCCCTCCTGAAAAATGTCCTTCAAGATCTTTAGCCAAGTCCACCACATAAAGATTTGTCAGGCTCAGAGCACTCCTTATGGACTGAAGCCTAAAAATAACAACATCATTCAAAGTAAGTAGTGGCTGCTAGAAACCATGTGATGGTCTCTTCTGTAATGGGTACTTAAGATGTAGTGGCAGCACCAGCAAACAGAGGTCAGCAATGCCTCTGATCTGACCTGTGGTCAGTTTATTACTGCCTTGGGAATCCTTCTGCAGCAAACAAGCCAGAAACAAGTCGATAGGAATGGCAAGCTTTGCACTGACCACACTCTTATGGCAGCAGCACACTAAGTACTGAACCCCTGGACCAGGTCTGTGTCAGAACTGATGGTCTCGGTAAGGACCATGGTTCACTACAGTGTCAGGCATTGTGTAGTGGGAAGAGACATCCTGTCCCATCCCCAGAGACCATCCACATGTGGCATGAGTCCACAGAGCTGATTCTGAAGAACTGTGGGTGCCTGGAGCCATGGAGAGCCATGGCCTCCACTATAGTCACTG
Organism: Pogoniulus pusillus; assembly: GCF_015220805.1. NCBI lineage: Eukaryota > Metazoa > Chordata > Aves > Piciformes > Lybiidae > Pogoniulus > Pogoniulus pusillus. Next base: position 20,215,179 of record NC_087286.1, read on the forward strand.
ATGAAATAGGTGCCTTTAGAGGGAGGCAGACAAAAGAAAGGTCTAACACTTAGCTGAGTTACACACTGCTTGTGCCTACCCAGCTCTGTTGGCTGTGAGGGTGACTGGTTGAGGTGGGAATTTTCACCTGCAGACATCATGCCGAGCTGATCAGGATGATCCCAGCCCAGAGACAAGCCCCAGTGAGTCAGTGTGATGAAAGCACATCTCAGTGGCTGCATGCCCAGCCCAGCACAGACAGAGAGGACCTGGCCCCTTGCTCACAAGTGCTATGGATCCTAGAGAGTGCTCTGATTACAGCTTAAAGCAATCACTCTCTCTGCTGTGCTATCCTGGAAGAACAAGGTATTTCCTGAATAACTTATGACAGGCCTTGGGAGGGGTGAAGGAGAATCAGACCCAACATGTGCACTCACCAGGCTCTCCTTGGCCTTGGGTCAAGCACCCATCAGCACACTCAGCAGCACCCAAACTCCTGGATGGGATACCAGCCTCCAAGACTTGAGTGGCAAACACACCAGAAGCATCCAGGTGCCATATTCCTCCTCAGCTGAAAATGCACCTTACTGTACATCAGCCACCCTGTAGGAGAAAGAAAGGTCCTAACTTGCTTGTCTCAAGGAGCACTGCAGCATTTGCTCAAGTCACACTTCCAGTGTGCTTGCCCTGAAGGAGCACTTCTAACCTATGAAAACAGAGTATGGAGGGAAAGCTGTGGAAAGTGTCTCAACTAAGAAATTCCACCTGGGGAGAAGGAGCAGGGTGTTTGGCTGGGGGCATGCTGAGATTGATTGCTCAGCTGAGCTCTGTACTGGGGAGCTTTCTCATTTCCCTTCTGGCAAACATTAACTTCCTTTGCTTTCCTGTACATTCGCTGATCACAGAGGGAATTGTTCTGCTGACTACAACAGTATTTTTCATGCTAAATTATTCTACCTGTGTGCAAATTATTCCACTTGTGTCCCTGCAAGGTGCTCAGTCCCCTCTGCTCTCTGCAGAAACGATCTGAGGTGTAGAGAAGCTGCTGGTTTGCAAAACGATCATAAAGTCCTCCAGGTTCATGCTCACTGGAAAAGAAGCAAGGAAATTATTGGGAAGCCTGCTAAGCAAATAGCAGAGCTCATAAAAAGAGCAGGGCTGGGCCACATGAGAGCTGAGGGAGCTGGGGGTGTGCAGCCTGCAGAAGAGGAGGCTCAGGGGTAACCTCTACAACTACCTGAAGGGAGGCTGCAGCCAGGTGGGGTTGGGCTCTTCTCCCAGGCAACCAATAACAGAACAAGGGGACACAGCCTCAAGTTGTGCCAGGGGAGGTCTAGGCTGGATGTGAGGAGGAAGTTGTTGGCAAAGAGAGTGATTGGCATTGGAATGGGCTGCCCAAGGAGGTGGTGGAGTCGCTGTGCCTGGAGGTGTTGAAGCCAAGCCTGGCTGGGGCACTTAGTGCCATGGTCTGGTTGCTTGGCCAGGGCTGGGTGCTAGGTTGGACTGGATGATCCTGGAGGACTCTTCCAACCTGGTAGATTCTATGATAGTAGCAATAAGACAGTTTAAGTTGTACCAACACCTGGATTTAGTGTCAAGAGGAGAGGTTTTACTCTGGGCTGGAAGAAGGGCTTATTAGCCTAAAAGTTCCTCTATTTTGACCAATAATTAAAGTCAGCCCAGAAAATTATTCTACATTTCTCCACTTATACCCTCGACATATGAAGCTTCCAAGCTCACTAAATGTTTCCATGACTTTTCAAAGCAGTGCCATCTGCCTCCCCTGTAACCTGCACAAAGCTCTCTGAACCCTGGACTGGATGATCTTGGAGGTCTCTTCCAACCTGATTGATTCTATGATTCTGTGGTCAGTGGCCCTCTCCCATCAGTCCTGGTTCAGCCACTGCTAATGTTATGTCTCCTCCATCAGCACTCAGGAGCAGTTGATTCTCCTGCTGCTGTCTCTCTGCCCAGGTGCCCCCTGGGTCCTGCAATGACTGCATGGGAAGATGTATAAGCTGTTAAAAACCAATAACAATTCCCTCTTGAGCACACTGCACACTACTGCATGTAAGCCATGGGCACTGATTGAATGCATCTAGAGGAGCAAGGGCTTGGCTATCTGGCAGCCATGTAATGAACTGTGATTAACTGTGCAGTCACCACTCACTGAGGAATTACAGACCAGAGAAGGAAAAGCAGAGCATCTGGCAGCAAAATAATTGTTTAGATGCCACTATTCAAAGTCCTTAGGCAGACAGAGAGTGGCTAAATGAGAAGAGGTAAAGTACAGAGAGGGAAGGCAAAGGAAGGAAGGGAAAACCAGTCTGGTGGGAGGAATAAGAGGGCAGGTGAGAGTGCTCAGTTGTGAAGTTTCTGTGAGAAAGGAGAAGGTGATCTGATGAGTTTGGGAAATGCAGGAGTCAAGACTAGGTGATGATGTAATGAGAGGATGAGGACTAATGGGTAATGGGTTTAAAGTGGCAGAGGGGAGGTTGAAACTGGATGTTAGGAAAGGGTTGTTTGCAGTGAGGGTGGTGAGACACTGGCACAGGTTGCCCAGGGAGGTTGTGGAGCACAGAAGCACCCAATGTGATCTTTGATCTTTGATCACACTGTGTGATTCTGTGCTCCACAACCTCCCTGGAGGTGTTCAAGGCCAGGCTGGCGCTTTCCTAACATACACTTTCAATCTCCCCTCTGCCACTTTAAACCCATTCCTCCTCATCCTGTCACTACAAGACCTTGTCAATAGTTCCTCCCCAGCCTTCCTGGAGCCCCCTTCAGATACTGGAAGGCCACTCCAAGGTCTCCTCAAAGCCTTTTCTTCTCCAGGCTGCAGAACCCCAATTCTCTCAGCCTGTCCTCACAGCAGAGCTGCTGCAGCCCTCTGAGCATCTTGGTGGCCTCCTCTGCACTGGCTCCAACACTTCCATGTCCTGCTTGTGCTGAAGGCTCTAGAACTGCACCCAGGACTGCAGGTGGACTAGGGAGGGACAAAATCAAAAGCTCTAGTCAAGGACAATAGGGCTTTCTGCTAAGCACTAAAAGGGCAGCTACAGGAAAAGAGCAGCTGCACAGCACAAGATGGCAATGGAACAATACTTGCAATGAGCAAAGTCACCTATGAGGAGAAACTCTGGCCATGAAAACAATGATGTCAATAAAGAGACTAACAACAAAGGAAAAGTGGAAGATGAAAATATTTGAGTTAGAGAAAGAGTAACCCTGGTGGAGGAATTGATGACAAATCCCAAGCGTGGCTTTCAGAGTGAGTCTTTGCATGTGGCATGGAAGAGTTCCTTACCTCAGATGTCCTCCTCTGCATTTCTAGGAAGGCACAGGGGGTTTTCAGGCTTGTTATTGTTATTATGGCTGCTATTTTAGGAGGCTTAATGACCTCAGCCATGGGTCACAGCTCCATCTGTGCTATGCACTGTAGAAACATTCAGGGCAACTTCATGATTTAAGAGGTGGCAAATGGCACCAGCAGGAGAGGCAATAGTCTGGCAAATCTGCAGGTCAGTCAGAAGCAAGTTTCTTGGAAGCGCCACCATAGAGACAAACCATAGAATCAAGCAGGTTGGAAGAGAGCTCCAAGCTCATCCAGACCAATCTAGCACCCAGCCCTAGACAAGCAACCAGACCATGGCACTAAGTGCCCCAGCCAGGCTTTTGTTAAATGCTTCCAGGCACAGTGACTCCACCACCTCCCTGGGCAGCCCATTCCAATGCCAATCACTCTCTCTGACAACAACTTCCTAACAACATCCAGCCTAGACCTCCCCTGGCACAACTTGAGACTGTGTCCCCTTGTTCTATTGCTGGCTGCCTGGCAGAAGAGCCCAACCCCACTTGGCTACAGCCTCCCTTCAGGTAGTTGCAGACAGCAATGAGCTCTGCCCTGAGCCTCCTCTTCTGCAGGCTGCACACCCCCAGCTCCCACAGCCTCTCCTCACAGGCCCCTCACCAGCTTTGTTGCCCTTCTCTAGACACCTTCCAGCACCTCAACATGTGAAAATCACCCATACTGGACTCAGCTGGCTGGAAGCTAAGGAATGAAGCTATATTTACAGCTCAGCACAACTTACAAGCAGATACATACACCAATATTTAGAATTCTATACAAGTTAAAAGTAATGCAGAAACAAAACACCCCTCCCAGAAATCAGATTGCCAGGAGGGCTCCCAACCCCCCTTCACCCCTTTCCCCTCTTTCCCTCCCTTCAGAACTAACCAGACCAACACATGTACATCTCAGGTGATAAATCTGGAGAGATCTGAGGTGGGATGTGAAAAAGACAACAAGGAGGTTGGAGGAAAAAGGGTTAGGTTGGGTTAAGGAGCTAAGGCAGAGGCAACCACACAGACCAGACCACCACGAAGAAGGGAAGGAACTGCAAGCTGGGCAGTGTGTGAGCAGTGAGTGTCTTACCCATGTTCTGCCTAGCTGTGTTTCTCAGCAGAAAAATGAGTGACATAAGGTACTCTGGTTTTCGTTTCTTTCTTCTCACAGCTAAGGATTTGGTCTCCCTCAGTAAAATACTCCAGTTAGCCTCAAACCAGCACACCTTCTGCTGAAACTTGGCTCCTAAACTACCACTGTATATGTTTTAAGGAAGCAGTTCTTCTGCCCTTACACCTTGGACAGAGCTGCTGCTGGCTGCTGGAACACACAAGCTTTCATTGCCCAACGACTCTCAAATCTTATCAGTAGGAGGTTATCCCATGAAATAAATCCTGTCAATGTCTTACCAAAATGCCCAGCTCCCAGAGTGTCCATATCCAGGCAGTGCCATGGCAGGAGCTCCTGTGGGAACTGCACCAGGCTCCTTCTGAGTGGCACGGAGAGACCTAAAGGGTGAAGAAATGACTTGTGGTGGGGAGTGACAGGCTGAAAATCTCTGGCACACAACAGCAAGTGAATGTACATATTTAACCCTCTGAAAAATACAGGTGGTTCTCAAACTGCTGCAGGGAGGTCCTGCACAGGATGGACACCCAGGAGCTCCTCCTGGAGCTCTTTCTGCTGCAGGCAGCTGCACATTTCAGAGCCCCATGGCCTAAAATCCAGAGACCAAGCAGTAAATGGGTTTAGAAAAGCCCTGACTACAGATGGTTTGTCTCTCTGATGAGGCATGCACCACGCCTCTGAGGAGCATCAGCAATTCCCTGAGGTCAACAGGAGCTGAGGGGGACAGGCTGCTCCTCACAGACTTAGCTCCACGTTGCAGTTAATCATCACTGTGACAGGCACAGTTCTTCTGCCCTCTGCAGCTGTTCCTGGCCTGCAGGAAATTGTAGCACTTTGACACAGATGGAGGACAGAAGTCATGTCATGTTCTGTTGGGCCTGTGAGGACCTTAAATTACAGGCTGTTGTCTTAGTATAGAGGTTTGTGCTATTAAGTATTGTCCCTGACAGCTTCTTTCATGTTGCTGACTTCTGTGCTCCTCATAAATGACTGGAAAAGTCTTAACTTGCACTGCAGAGCCCCCACTGACAGCAACACAGTAGCCTGCTATTAGTGCCAGAGTACTGCACTTGCTGCACTTCCAACTCAGACTCCAGCAAATTCATTCTGTCACCCCAGTGACTGCAGCAAAACGTCAGGACAAATCACTGTCTGTAGGCTTCCAGGGAGTGCTCAGCACCCAGCACCCAAACCAGAACACCACAGCCCACGTGCTGTGCTGTGAGCATATCATCGGCCAGCAGGCTTCAGCTGGCACCAAGGATACTTAACTCTCTGATGCAAACAGCTCTTGCTGCAAAGCCTCACACTCCCTGGGGGATGCAGAGGTAACTGAGGGGACCAACAGTGACAGAGACACAGGAAAAATTCTCTACTGGGAATTGTCAGAGTCCTTTGGATTTGTTAAACTAAGTGGAAGAGGGAAATTGGTGTGTGGCTGATGGGACTTAGGGCAGCAGGCCAATAGCTGCCAGGTGACCAGAGACAAGAGCTGGGAAGAACAGGGTCTGTGATACAACTCAGGAAAACAGAGCCTGCCAGTACCACCCCTGTAACCAGAGGCTGGAATGTGGTGTTGGCTAAACAGCAGGTGGAGCCAGCAATGACCTCGAAAGCCTCTGTAGAGGCAGCTGAAGGTGATGAAGGCTCCCTCGCTAGGGGATCACACAATCACTGAAGCCAACAATGCACATGGGCAGCAGGGAAAGTCATAGAGTCACAGAATCAAGCAGGCTGGAGGAGAGCTCCAAGCTCAGCCAATTCATCCTAGCACCCAGCCCTAGCCAAGCAACCAGACCATGGCACTAAGTGCCCCAGCCAGGCTTGGCTTCAACACCTCCAGGCACAGCAACTCCACCACCTCCCTGGGCAGCCCATTCCAATGCAAATCACTCTCTCTGCCAGGAACTTCCTCCTCACATCCAGCCTGGACCTGCCCTGCCACAACTTGAGACTGTGTCCCCTTCTTCTGTTGCTGGTAGCCTGGCAGAAGAGCCCAACCCCACCTGGCTACAGCCTCCCTCCAGGTAGTTGCAGACAGCAATGAGCTCTGCCCTGAGCCTCCTCTGCTGCAGGCTGCACACCCCCAGCTCCCTCAGCCTCTCCTCACAGGGCTCTGCTCCAGGCCCCTCCCCAGCCTTGCTGCCCTTCTCTGGACACCTTCCAGCACCTCAACATCTCTCTTGAATGGAGGAGCCCAGAACTGGACACAGCACTCAAAGGGTGGCCTGAGCAGTGCTGAGCACAGGGGCAGAAGAACCTCCCTTGTCCTGCTGGCCACACTGCTCCTGAGCCAGCCCAGGAAATAAATAATAACATAAATATTAATAAATAATTATTATTACTAATTAATAATACTAATAATTCCAATAATTTGGAAACAAAGCAACATGGTGCTGCAGTACCTGACACAGGCTCACAGAGGAAGCCCAGCACCCTGAGATGCATAGGCTTAGCCTAGGAGCAACCTGTGATGTTTAGAGGCAAAGGGCTGAAGTTGTAGGTTAAAGTTCTGCTTTCGGGTGAGACAGTCCCCTACTCTGGCTTTGTGGACTCCAAACAACTATGTCCTTGTGGCTGAGAAAAGAAACCTGCCCATAATGAGTCTCAGCATCCAGTCTGCCTTTGTATGAGCATCTGGCAACCACATGTCAGTAACCATGAAAGCCACCAGCTCCTCAACCTCTGCCACAATCCACACCACTTCTGTGCTCTGTACATCTGCACTGCCTTGTGCATCCAGGATCATTTCTGTCTTGCAGAGTGCCAAGCTGAGCTTTGTTTCTCCAAGTACCTACCACTCCAGATCCTGCAAGACTGATTGCATTCCCACACCTGGCTTGCCCAGGGCTCACACCCTGGACTCAAAGGCAGGCTGCCCTGAGGAGGCTGGAGCATGGTGAGTTACCCACACGCATACCCATGCGGTCTGCAGAAACACTGCTGCCTTCAGAAGCTTTCATTTCGACTCCCACGCCTGGTTACTGTAGGAGACTCACTCTGTTTCCAGCTGTCTCCACTGAGGTTTCACTGCAGGGCTCTTACAACTCCAGACCTCATTGCTTTATAATTTGAATTAAGTTAGGGCAGTCAGGGGACTTGTGTCTTTCTGCATCACTTCCACAACGAGGACCTCACTCTGTGCCACATGAAGGCAATTGCAGAGGTCCTGGCAAACGGTTGGAGCAGCACACAGCTCTTCACATCACTGGGCAAACACTCAGCTCCCCAGTCAGAGCAGGGAAGGGGTGATCACACTGCCCCGTGCTGTCTGCCGTGGCTGTGGGAGGACATGCACAGCACAGCCATGCTGCAGTCGCTCTCTTTGCCCTCTGCCGTCCTATTTTCCATTTGGTTTGGTTCATTTTCTACCTTAGCACACACAATGGTTTGTGCTCTGCCTTCAGCTAGCACAGAGCCAGCTATGTTTTGTGCAGAGAGTTGCTCACCCTTCCCTGTTAACCACGTTTATGCTTCCTGCTTGTCAAGGGGCCAGGCAGGCCACTTCTAAGTCAGCCACGGCAGTTTAAAAGTAAGTGTGTATTGCTAGGCAACACCCTCAGGTGGATTTGTACCTCCAGTTGGCATCCCCTGATTGACATTCCTCAGATGGCTGCTTGGGCTTTATGCTCAAGCCTCTGGCTTGCAGGGGTCACAACAGTCTGGACACAAACCTACAGTAGATGTTTCCAGCATGAACACTGGTTTCAATCAGTGGTCTGGTTTTGCCCTGAACTTAATCCCAGTTAGTAAGCAGACACATAGATTAGAGAGCAATTCAGTCAAGACTCATCTGTTTCACATAAAGTTATCACCCAGTTTCACAGCAGCAGTGTATAGGGGCCCTGGTGTTTGGTGTGAAGAGGATAGGAGCAGCAGCAGTTGGGATCTGAAAAGGATAGGAGCAGCAGCAGTTGGGATCTGAGAAGGATAGGAGCAGCAGCAGCTGGGATCTGTAAAGGATAGGAGCAGCAGCAGTTGGGATCTGAAAAGGACAGGAGCAGGAGCAGTTGGGATCTGAGAAGGACAGGAGCAGCAGTTGGGATCTGAAAAGGATAGGAGCAGCAGTTGGGATCTGAAAAGGATAGGAGCAGCAGCAGTTGGGATCTGAATAGGATAGGAGGAGCAGCAGTTGGGATCTGAAAAGGATAGGAGCAGCAGCAGTTGGGATCTGAATAGGATAGGAGCAGCAGCAGCTGGGATCTGAAAAGGATAGGAGCAGCAGCAGTTGGGATCTCAATAGGATAGGAGGAGCAGCAGCTGGGATCTGAAAAGGATAGGAGCAGCAGTTGGGATCTGAGAAGGATAGGAGCAGCAGCAGTTGGGATCTGAATAGGATAGGAGCAGCAGCAGTTGGGATCTGAAAAGGATAGGAGCAGCAGTTGGGATCTGAAAAGGACAGGAGCAGCAGCTGGGAACTGAAAAGGATAGGAGCAGCAGTTGGGATCTGAAAAGGATAGGAGCAGCAGCAGTTGGGATCTGAAAAGGATAGGAGCAGCAGCAGTTGGGATCTGAATAGGATAGGAGCAGCAGTTGGGATCTGAAAAGGATAGGAGCAGCAGTTGGGATCTGAAAAGGATAGGAGCAGCAGCAGTTGGGATCTGAAAAGGACAGGAGCAGCAGTTGGGATCTGAAAAGGACAGGAGCAGCAGCAGTTGGGATCTGAAAAGGATAGGAGCAGCAGTTGGGATCTGAATAGGATAGGAGCAGCAGTTGGGATCTGAAAAGGATAGGAGCAGCAGCAGTTGGGATCTGAAAAGGATAGGAGCAGCAGCAGTTGGGATCTGAAAAGGATAGGAGCAGCAGCAGTTGGGATCTGAATAGGATAGGAGCAGCAGCAGCTGGGATCTGAAAAGGATAGGAGCAGCAGCAGTTGGGATCTGAAAAGGACAGGAGCAGCAGCAGTTGGGATCTGAATAGGATAGGAGGAGCAGCAGTTGGGATCTGAAAAGGATAGGAGCAGCAGCAGTTGGGATCTGAAAAGGATAGGAGCAGCAGCAGTTGGGATCTGAATAGGATAGGAGCAGCAGCAGCTGGGATCTGAAAAGGATAGGAGCAGCAGCAGTTGGGATCTGAAAAGGACAGGAGCAGCAGCAGTTGGGATCTGAATAGGATAGGAGGAGCAGCAGTTGGGATCTGAAAAGGATAGGAGCAGCAGCAGTTGGGATCTGAAAAGGATAGGAGGAGCAGCAGTTGGGATCTGAATAGGATAGGAGGAGCAGCAGTTGGGATCTGAAAAGGATAGGAGCAGCAGTTGGGATCTGAGAAGGATAGGAGCAGCAGCAGTTGGGATCTGAATAGGATAGGAGCAGCAGTTGGGATCTGAAAAGGATAGGAGCAGCAGTTGGGATCTGAATAGGATAGGAGCAGCAGCAGTTGGGATCTGTGGCAGTTTGAGCTCATTTCTAGATCAGAGAGCAAAACCAATTCGGAACAGAGAAACTTAGAAGTGGAAGCTCTGAGTGGAGAGGGGAACATTCTAGGGAGAGGCCACATAATGGCAGCAATGGATGAGTCAACATAATTTCATTGGAGCACCAAGAGCTTTATGCCTGGAAGCACAGCTTGGACCTTCCCCATGCTCTTTCTGCTGCATCTGCTCCTATCTTCCCCCGATGCTGTTTCGGCTGCTGCTGCTTTTGCAGCTTCACCACCACTTGACCCCTTCCCCATCTTCCTTAAGGTTATGATGTTTCTGTAGTAGTTTCTTCTCCTTATACTGTGATATTTATTTTAAACTATAAGAAAAGGACCTGGAGGTCTGGGGTGAGAAAAAGCTCAACCTGAGCCTGCAGTGTGAGTGCAGCCCAGACAGCAACCCTGTGCTGGGCTGCAGCAAGAGCAGTGTGGGCAGCAGGGCAAAGGAGGGGATTCTGCCCCTTGGCTCTGCTCTCCTCACACCCCACCTGCAGTCCTGGGTGTAGTTCTGGAGCCCCCAACACAAGCAGGACATGGAACTGTTACAGCAAGTCCAGAGGAGGGCCACAAAGATGCTGAGAGGGCTGCAGCAGCTCTGCTGTGAGGACAGGCTACAGGAGCTGGACAAGAGAAGGTTTTGAGGAGACCTTGGAGTGGCCTTCCAGTATCTGAAGGAGACCTAGAGGAAGGCTGGGAAGGGCCTATTGACAAGGTTTTGTAATGACAGGACTAGGAGGTATGGGTTGAAGTGTCAGAGGGGAGATTGAAACTGGATGTTAGGATTATTTGCAGTGAGGGTGGTGAGACACTGGCACAGGTTGCCCAGGGAGGTTGTGGCTGCTCCCTCCCTGGAGGTGTTCAAGGCCAGGTTGGATGAGGCCTTGAGCAACCTGTTCCAGCAGGAGGTCTTCCTGTCTGTGGTGGGGAGTTGGAACTGGATGATCTTTGAGGTCCCTTCCAATCTAAAGCATTCTGTGATTCTATGGAATACAATTTCATTTCCCCTGCCTTTCCAAAAGCCCCTGTTGTAGTGAGTTTAGTCTGCCAGGGGAGGGATCCATCCCAACCCAGTACAGGACCACAAGTCTGAAACCCAAGGATGGCATCTGATGTGATCGAGGAGACTGCAGCAAGATGTGCTTCAGAATCTGCACTGGCATTATGTCTAAAACATCCTGCATCCCCTAGAGAGGTCTTTGTGCTCATGGAATGCTGAGAGGAGCATCACAACCGGCTAGCAAGGGAAACAGAGCTGGAACTCAGACCCTCTGCAAGTTCCTCTTTAGTGTTTGTAGCCTGAAATTATTTATCTGAACATCTGCTTCATTAAGAGACATTGTGGTGTTATTCACAGCAGCAACAAAGAGCTAGAGAAAGCACTTTTCCATCTCTCATTTTCCTACACGTTCCCTACCCCACTTCTAAACTTTCCCACTACAGATGCATGTCACAACATTTACTGCTGGTGTTCATTGTGCTTCTCCATGAACAATGGCAATGCTTCAAGAGAGCATCTTAGGAAGCAGACCAACGATTTCTGAGTGGTTCTGAAGCAACAATCTCAGCACTTTTACTGCTGTGGTTGTTGTTGTGAGAGACCTCAGGCTGGAAACAAAGGAATATCTGTAACCAATCTGCAATTACTCAGATGTTGTCAGCTTCGAAGCAAGTCGAAAAGGCTGAGTTGCAGACATGGTTTTGGTGGCTTGTGCTGCACTGGCAAGCAGCTGCATGAGCAGAGCAGAATCTGAAGCTGTCTCTCAGAGCTATTTTCCCAGTATTTCCTCCTTCTAGAGCTGCTTTGGTACTTTAAAGGAAATAAGTGGACTGGAGCAGTAGAAACACCTGTATTGGGCAGTCCCTATTAGCAGGAGAGCCAATGAGCTTTATGCTGCTTAGCTGTTATGCCTTTCATTCTTACTATGCCTTTCATTCTTACTAATCTTGCTCACTACTGATCTTGCTTTTGATTTTCACAGAATGGTTTAGGTTGGAAGGGTGCTCAAGGATCATCTAGTTCCATCCCCCTGCCATAGGCAGGGACATCTCCCACTAGAACAGGTCACTCAAGGACTCATCCAGCCTGGCCTCGAACACCTCCAGGGAGGTTGTGGAGCACAGAAGCACCCAATGTGATCTTTGATCACATTGGGTGCTTCTGTGCTTCACAACCTCCCTGGGCAACCTGTGCCAAGGTCTCACCACCATCACTAGAAAGACCTTGGAGGGGCTGGATCCTCAATTCTGTGCTCCACAACCTCCCTGGGCAACCTGTGCCAGTGTCTCACCATCTTGACTGGAAAAAACCCTTTCCTAACATCTACTTTGCATCTCCTCTCTGCCAGTTTAAACCCATTACCCCTCACCCTGTCATTAGCTTCCTGCTCCATCCTCATTTAGACAAGGCTGACCAATGACTACAGTATTTTTAGGGCAATATCAAGGATCCTCTGTCTCTCCACACTGCTGGACTACTAATAATATCTAAACCCAGCAGAGTGAATTGCAACCAAGAGGGTCCTCCTGAGAAGTAACAGCAATAGTTTAAGGGAGTGCTAAGATTACACACAGGCTGGGTAAACCTGATAAATGTGGGACCTTGAAGACCAAAGAAAACATTAGCAACACCCCAAAATTCCTCTTATTGACATTTGACAGCATCTGGCACATTGAGAGCCCGCAGCTGCAGCCTCTGAGCAGTATAACAGTACAAGCAGTAATCCAGACAGAAATGTAGATGTACATGAGTGTTTTCACAGACATTTGCTTCTCTTTAGGCAGCCCTGACTCGCTGGAGCAGGAGGAGTGGGTGCTGCACCTTGCAGGCTGTTCTTGCCAAGAAAGCCAAGGCATATCTTTAGCCAGCATGTGCTGGCAGCTCTTCTGATAACATTTGGCACAAAGGAAGTCAGCTGCCCTATGATTTGACACAGCTTGTGCTGAGACCTACCAGTCATCCCCAGTCTCTAGGCCAAAGATTAAATAAGTGGTGCAGATATAGCCCCAAAATGTCAAAACAGTGAGCAGCAAGGGCAGTGAGGAGTTGTTAGCTGACATGAATAAAAACTGGGAAACTGCACTGCTACACAGCCATGGAGAAATGTTTTGGTCGGCATTCAGTGATGCCTTAGTGAAGAGCAGACGTGAAGAAGCATCAGCTGCTCCCTCATTCTTCTCTACCTCCCTTTGCAGGAGCCTGCAGCAGGACAGAGGACAAAATTTAGCCAGCTAATTGCTGTCTACTACTGCTCAAGAGAGATGTTGAGGTGCTGGAAGGTGTCCAGAGAAGGGCAATGAAGCTGGTGAAGGGCCTGGAGCACAGCCCTGTGAGAAGAGTCTGAGGGAGCTGGGGGTGTGCAGCCTGCAGAAGAGGAGGCTCAGGGCAGAGCTCTTTGATGTCTGCACCTGCCTGCAGGGAGGTTGTAGCCAGCTGGGGTTGGGCTCTTCTCCCAGGCAAGCAGCAACAGAACAAGGGGACACAGTCTCAAGTTGTGCTGGGGGAAGTCTAGGCTGGATGTTAGGAGGAAGTTCTTTGCAGAGAGAGTGATTGGCATTGGAATGGGCTGCCCAGGGAGGTGGTGGAGGCACCATCCCTGGAGGTGTTGAATCCAAGCCTGGATGAGGCACTTAGTGCCCTGGTCTGGTTGATTTGATAGGGCTGGGTGCTAGGTTGGACTGGATGATCCTGGAGTTCTCTTCCAACCTGGTTGATTCTATGATGCTGTGATTCTAAGAGGATGAATTAGACGACTCAATAAGTCTTCTTTATCTCCAAATTCTGTGATGAGGTGAGATATATGAGAGAGGGTTTTTAGACCCAATAATATTCACATACTAAATATCTTTCATCCAGAAGCCAAAGATAAAAAATGAAACATGTGCTAAAACCCAATAGCTGTGTTCATAAATCAATTCATTCAGAAGATAGCTGGTGGGTTTTTTTTTTTCCTTTCCTAGGCATCTGGGTAAAAGTAGCTGGTGAGAAAAGGCTTTAATAAATGCCTTGGGCAATGGAGAAATACAAAAAGCACTTTGCTGCTTCACTGACATGTTTAACATAAAAGAAGTCTAAACGTCATCATTTTTCAGCTCAACAGTTTTTGGCTTGGTGATGAATAAAAATCTGGATAAAGACGGAGAAGGAGAAGAAGAAAGAAACACTACATTAAAAGCAACTCCAATCAGAAGCCTTTTGTCAAGGACATTCACAAGGTATATTTTTGGCAGCCTCAGGCTAGATTTGCCATTAATGTCAAGGGGTTGTTGTTTTTCAAGATTAAAATGAGTCTCAGCAGGTAAAGATGAACACAAGTTATGTAAAAAAAAAAACCCACCCCACTTCTGCCTGCTGGTAATGCTGTACACATTGAATCACAGAGTCATAGAGTCAGCCAGGTTGGAAGAGGCCTCCAAGCTCATCCAGTCCAACCTAGCACCCAGCCCGGTCCAAACAACTAGACCATGGCACTAAGTGCCTCATCCAGGCTCTTCTTTATATAGAATCATAGAATCAATCAGGTTGGAAGAGAGCTCCAAGCTCACCCAGCCCAACCTAGCACCCAGCCCTATCCAGTCAACTAGACCATGGCATTAAGTGCCTTATCCAACCTTTTCTTCACAGAGAATCATAGAATCAGCCAGGTTGGAGGAGACCTCCAAGCTCACCCAGTCCAACCTAGCACCCAGCCCTATCCAATCAACCAGACCATGGCACTAAGTGCCTCATCCAGGCTTGGCTTCAACACCTCCAGGCACAGCAACTCCACCACCTGCCTGGGCAGCCCATTCCAATGCCAATCCTGATACAGGAACAGATGATGAGGACAGGTTGGGGTTGTCAGACTCTAACCCCCTCTTTGTTTCAGTTCTCCCTATCTTCTGGAAGAAGCACTCTGGTGAGGACTCAGCCCACCTCCCAGCCAGCATAAAGAGAGGCATGGAAAGCATCGCTTTGACCATGACTGCCGTTGCACTGGAGATGAAAAGGCTTTTAGTATCCCAAATGGGTTGGAAAAGTCTAAAAGCAGGCACTGTAACAAATGCCAGCTTAGTCATGTTTCATTTCTTTGATTTAACAGTCCCAAGCATTATTTTTCTTACAGTGAGGTAATTAAGTGCATCTGTCATGTATTTGACTTTGAAGGTTATAGTAATTTGGTGAAACATTAAATGGGAGCTGCAGTGATTCAGAGATGTTGAATTTCTAATACAACATTAATCCTGGCTCAGCCTTTTGTGCAGCTCACACACACACACACGCTCACATGCGCTCGCTCTCTCCTCCTGCTTCATCTGTCAAAATCTTTCCCTTATGCCAGTCATTATTTTAACAGAGCAATAACAGAATGCTTCTGTCTCTTTGCAAAATGGATGCAGAGCTATTGCTCATACCCAGCAGGTAGTGGAGGGATAGAATCATAGAATCAAGCAGGTTGGAAGAGACCTCCAAGTTCATCCAGCCCAACCTAGCACCCAGCCCTGGACAAGCAACCAGACCATGGCACTAAGTGCCCCAGCCAGGCTTGGCTTCAACACCTCCAGCCACAGCGACTCCACCACCTCCCTGGGCAGCCCATTCCAATGCCAATCACTCTCTCTGCCAACAACTTCCTCCTAGCATCCAGCCTAGACCTCCCCTGGCACAGCTTGAGACTGTGTCCCCTTGTTCTGTTGCTGGTTGCCTGGCAGAAGAGCCCAACCCCACCTGGCTACAGCCTCCCTTCAGGTAGATGTAGACAGCAATGAGCTCTGCCCTGAGTACTGCCCAGAAAAGAGACCTGTGCTTTTCATTCAAGTCAGGCATCCTTTACACACTAAGCCCAATGCCTAAGGAAAGGTCTCATGAGAAGCACCTGTGATGTCTCTTCTCCACTGTTAGAAGCCATACCTGGAGACAAAATAGCTCCCAGGCAGAAAGTCAGCCTGGGTCTGAGGACAGCACAACAGAACACATGGCCTGAGACCCCTACAACACTTCTAATGCCCGAGGATCCATCGCCTTGGTGACAGACAGGATGAGGGGCAATGGGTTTAAACTGGCAGAGAGGACATGTAAAGTAGATGCTAGGAAAGGGTTTTTTTCCAGTGAGGATGGTGAGACACTGGCACAAGTTGCCCAGGGAGGTTGTGGAGCACAGAATCTCAAGTTGTGCCAGGGGAGGTCTAGGCTGGATGTGAGGAGGAAGTTGTTGGCAGAGAGAGTGATTGGCATTGGAATGGGCTGCCCAGGGGGGTGGTGGAGTTGCTGTGCCTGGAGGTATTGAAGCCAAGCCTGGATAGGGCACTTAGTGCCATGGTCTTGTTGATTGGACAGGGCTGGGTGCTAGGTTGGGCTGAATGAGCTTAGATGTCCCTTCCAACCTGATTGATCCTATGATTATTCATCATTAGTGTCTTTATCTGAGCAATGCAATCTGCCCCTGGCACAAACAAGTTCATCTCATTGGAGAACAAAGGGAAAGACAAATAATGTATTTTATAATGTCAAATAATGTAATGACAGGACAAAGGGTAATGGGTTTAAAGTGGCAGAGGGGAGACTGAAAGTAGATGTTAGGAAAGGGTTGTTTGCAGTGAGGGTGGTGAGACACTGGCACAGGTTGCCCAGGGAGGTTGTGGAGCACAGAAGCACCCAATGTGATCAAAGATCACATTGGGTGCTTCTGTGCTCCACAGCCTCCCTGAAGATGTTCAAGACTAGGCTGGATGAGACCTTGAACAACCTATTCTAGTGGGAAGTGTCCCTGCCTGTATCAGGGGGTTGGAACTGGCTGAGCTTTGAGGTCCCTTCCAATCTAAACCATTCTATGATCCTCTGAAATCCATGCAGAGCTGACCCATGGCTCTCTCACTGGGCCTGCTGTGTCAGTATCAGCACTTTAAGCAGCCACTTTGGCTCTGCTGCACAATGTGGGCTGCTTTTTTCCTGCTTTCTCAAAATAAATGCAATGATTTTTTTTTCCTTCTTAGTTTTCCAAAAATACCCTGCAGATTCAGACTGAAATTGTACAAGTTGAAAGAAAGAAGTGAGCAGCACTAGGAAAACAAGCTGGATATCCACAGAAATGGTTCTGCACGGAGGCCAGTGGCAGGCTGTGCTCTAAGAGATGGCTGGAGTGAAAACAAGAGCAATGAGGAGTCTCCAGAGTGTGGAATTTCTGCTGGCATCACTCTTCAACCCACACTGCTGTGGAGATGGCTGGGCACAGAAGGAATCACCCAAGGCTATTGTTTTCCTCTCACTTTGCATATGGCTGCCAAAGCTGTGCTCCTGGCTAGGTGTTAGCCAGTAGTAGTTACTAAGGGTGGAAAGCTCATCTGCAGGATCATAGAATCAACCAGGTTGGAAGAGACCTCCAAGCTCATCCAGTCCAACCTAGCACCCAGCCCAATCGAGTCATCTAGACCATGGCACTAAGTGCCTAACATGTAACAGATCATGCAAAATGACAATGTCTTGCAGCTCTGTCCTCCAGCACCAGGACACACCAAGGGCAGGCAGGGCTGAGCTGACACACTGAGGGCTGCGTTCTGCTGATTGCTCATTTTTCTCCCTGTTTAAGCAAAGGACCTCAAGTGCAACATGACTGACTGGATGCCTGTTTGTTAGTGACATGCCTGCAAAGCTCCTCAGCCTCTCTGATCCGCCCTGGAGGCACAAAGGACCTTAGAAAGGCTGCAGTGCCTTTCTTGGCAAACTACTGGGATCTGATGTCGCCCAGCTGGTGCATGTGCAGATGCACCAGCCTTTAGCCAGTGGGATCCACTATTTGGAGAGAACCAAACTGAAGAAGACAGGAATCATTTTGTGCAAGAAGAGCCAGACAGCCAGGCAAGGAAATACTCCCTGTTCCCATCCTCTTGTTCCCTGTTGATGCAGTACAGTAAATAAAGCCTGGATCCTTGTCTGGAGGAACACACAGGTGAAACTGCAATGCACCCAACCAGCTCACAGCCTATTCTTTGGTCTAGCTGAAGGGCAAATTACACATCTTCCTCTCCAAGCACATTCAAGTCTTTTTAGAAGTGGAAAGCACTGATTTAATGATTTAATAAGCAGTGCTGCAGGCATTTCTGGTAGACCTGATCATTATTGGAGTCTGCACAGACATTGGAGGCACCTAGGTCCAGCCTTACTGGTGTCCAAGCCCTAAGAATTGCAGGTCTCACATTCTTTCTCCTTCTAGCAGACATTCCCAGTGGGAGCCAAGCAGGTGCCCAGACCTGAGCTGCTGCTACCAAGGAGAGGTTGTGCAGAGAGCAGCGAGAGGAGACAGATAAATAAATGCACATTCTGTCTCAGACAGATCTGAGCACCCTTCTGACAAGGGTCATCCTGTGGCAAGAGCAGACTTTGGACAAAGCAAGTGGCAGGTAGGAGCTGTGCACAGCAGCTCACAGGCTCGTACAGCTGGGGGAGTAGCACACAGCAGCGGACTGTATGCTGCAGGACCAGCCCTGCTCTGTTCAAGAGACAGGTAGGCCTAGGAAAGCTGCCCTTAGGCAAAAGTAAGCAATTACTGAGGTTGGAAAATGAGATACAACCTTTGTCCTCCCATGCACCTGCAGCTTCCACAGCCTACCCTCTAGTTCTTTAACACCCCTAACAACGATGCGCTTCTGTAGCAGAAGGCAGCTTCTGGCCCATCTCCTGAGTTGGGTGAGCTAACAGTCGTGAGGCAAGGCAAGGTATGCAGCAGGGTAGATGTTCCACAGTGTGACTGGCCTGATGGCAGATAAAAGAGTCTGCTGGCTTTTTTGGAGTAGGCAAGCCTGTCTGTGACTCACACAGCAGGGAGAGCAAAGACATAAACAGTACTGCAGAGAGTTGTGGGAAGAGCTAAAAGAGAAAGAGAGAAAAATTCCACCTCTGATGCTCTGATTTCCTACACTTCCAGTTTCATTCATTTGCCTATAGAAGTGTTAAGCAGGATCAGAGTTTCTCCTAAGGGTCAGCTTCTCCTCTTGGCGTCCTCTGCCATTCCAAATATCACAGAATTAAATTGTGTATAACTACAGCTTTAAAAAAGAAAAGTAAAGTAAAAGCCCAGCTAGCCTAGATATTAAGTTAGGCAGCAGCTCCAAGGGAAGGGAGAAAACTTTTAGTGCAGCTTTGATTGCACTAAAAGGAGTTGAGAAGCTTCTGCCTGAAAAGGTCTCTCTGCAGGTATCGGCAGTCCACAGAAGGAATATTAGGAACAGTTAATGAAATGTAAGGTTAGGAGAGGTCTTTGCACACATTTAGTTAACTGCACAGAAAGGGTCTGAAATAAATCCTCAACAGAACCATCTGCTCTTCAAGTTCATGAGTTGGGGTTAAGAGATTTTACACTGTCACAGCTACGTGGTGTTAATGCCATCACTATAACCTGTCACCCCCCACCTTTGCCTGCTTCTGGGCTGTCAAACAAAAATGCAGTAAGAAATGCAGGTTGCAGAGCCCAGCTCTTAAAAACAGTGAGATGTCTCCATTTGACTCTGTCCCACAGGACATCCTGGTCACCAAACTGGAAAAACACAGACTTGCTGGGTGGAGCACTGCTGGGTAAGGAGCTGGCTGGATGGTGGCAGGCAGGGAGTGGTGATCAAGGGCACAAAGTCCACCTGCAGACCAGTGCCAAGTGGCTCCCTCAGGGGTCAGTGCTGGCACCAGAGCTGTGTAACATCTTTGTCAGTGACATGGACAGAGGAATCAGTGCACCCTCAGCAAGTGTGCAGATGGCACCAAGCTGTGTGGCACAGTCGACTGCTAGAGGGCAGGGATCCACCCAGAGGGACCTGAACAGGCTGCAAAGTATGCCCAGGCCAACCACATGACATTATGAGCAACCTGCTCTAGTGGGAGGTGTCCCTGCCTATGGCAGGGGGTTGGAACTGGCTGAGCTTTGAGGTCCCTTCCAACCTAAACCACTCTATGATTCTGCATCATCTGACTGGGTGCTAGGTTGGACTGGATGATCTTGGAGGTCTCTTCCAACCTGGTTGATTCTATGATTCTATGATTCTATGACTGGATTAATTCCTCATCTCTCTCTTCTGTAAGAATGGAAATGATTTAAGCTGAAAACATTCCAGTCTAACCAAAACCTGAACATGGAGAAGTAGAATAGAAACAAAAGTTGCAAAGGAGGTTTTAAGTGGCTGCATTCTTAGCCAAAAGCCCACACACTTCCATGGTCAGATGCCTTCCTCAATGGTGGTTGTGGGACCTGGTTCTACAAGTAGGGTAGAACCATAGAATCAGAGAGGTTGGAAGAGACTTCCAAGATCATCCAGCCCAACCTAGCACCCAGCCCTGGCCAATCAGCCAGACCATGGCACTAAGTGCCTCAGCCAGGCTTGGCTTCAACACCTCCAGGGACGGTGACACCACCACCTCCCTGGGCAGCCCATTCCAATGCCAATCACTCTCTCTGCCAACAACTTCCTCCTCACATCCAGCCTAGACCTGCTCTGGCACAACTTGAGACTGTGTCAGTATAAGTCAGACTGCATCATTCTTGCCTTTAATGTGTTTGAAATTGGCCATGCAGTACAAACTACCCTGCTGAGCTAGAAGCTTCAGATGCAAGCCTAAGAGCTTTTCTGACAACGTTGTTGCTCCATCTGGAAGAAGTGAAAGTTTAATTCAGTGAAAATTTCAACTTAAATAACTAGGGGTCAGCTCCTGGCAATGTCATTAGTGGTTTTTATTCTTTTCCTCTCTGCTTTTCAGTGTAAAAAGGCAGCTCTGCCTTCTCTAGTCGATGCAGGTAGTGCTGAGACGTGGTGGATGAGAATGAACTATCTCATCGGGGCTGGCTAACTCAATACACATTGATCTGTGGGTCCTGTGACCTAAAAATAAGACACAAACTGTGTTAAACTTGAAAATGATGTTAAATAAGGCTGGGCTTCGCCTTATTAGATAATAAGAAGCACTTCCCAGTATCAGTCTTGTGGTAGAATAGTTAAAAGAGGTTGGCTCCTGAAAACCACAGCTCAGGGACTGTGATATGCCTCTGGTTAGTCTGATCTGCAGCCGAGCTGGATGGCTCACGAGTGTGGAAGTCATCACAGTCATGTCAATCCTGCCCAGCTTAGGCAGAATGCACTTCTGTGGTAAATGCTGGGCCCCTCACTGCAAGAGAGATGTTGAGGTACTAGAATGTGCCCAGAGAAGGGCAGCAAGGCTGGTGAAGGGCCTGGAACACAAACCCTATGAGGAGAGGCTGAGGGAGCTGGGGGTGTGCAGCCTGCAGAAGAGGAGGCTCAGGGCAGAGCTCATTGCTGTCTGCAGCTACCTGAAGGGAGGCTGTAGCCAGGTGGGGTTGGGCTCTTCTCCCAGACAACCAGCAACAGAACAAGGGGACACAGTCTCAAGTTGTGCCAGGGGAGGTCTGTTCATTTGTTCATCTGTTTTGCTTTCTGGCAAGTGACAATGCTCCTCTTCACATCTGGTTTTCACAACACCTGAGTGCTAGAAGATAGGCTTTGTGACATCCAGGTGAAATTCACAAGGATTAAAAGAGTATTTTTTTCCCTTCAGTCAAAACAGATGTGATACTTGATAAAGTATTTCCTGGCAAGGTACATCTGACCCAGTCTGCCTGATAAAGAACATCACATTTTGATGTCAGATATACTGAGAGTCTCTGATGGAAACAGAGCACTGATAATTACATGAGAGTTTAGTGGCAGGTATTTTATTACAGCATCAAGACAAAAGCACTGCTGCATTGGGAACTCTACCAGGAGCAATATCCTGGGCTGGCTCAGGAGCAGTGTGGGTAGTAGGACAGGGGAGGTTATTCTGCCCCTGTGCTCAGCACTGCTCAGGCCACACCTTGAGTGCTGTGTCCAGTTCTGGGCTCCTCCATTCAAGAGAGATGTTGAGGTGCTGGAAGGTGTCCACAGGAGGGCGCCAAAGCTGGGGAGGGGCCTGGAGCAGAGCCCTGTGAGGAGAGGCTGAGGGAGCTGGGGGTGTGCAGCCTGCAGCAGAGGAGGCTCAGGGCAGAGCTCATTGCTGTCTGCAACTGCCTGAAGGGAGGCTGTAGCCAGGTGGGGTTGGGCTCTGCTGCCAGGCAACCAACAACAGAACAAGGGGACACAGTCTCAAGCTGTGCCAGGGGAGGTCTAGGCTGGATGTTAGGAGGAAGTTGTTGGCAGAGAGAGTGATTGGCATTGGAATGGGCTGCCCAGGGAGGTGGTGGAGTCACTGTCCCTGGAGGTGTTGAAGCCAAGCCTGGCTGGGGCACTTAGTGCCATGGTCTGGTTGACTGGCTAGGGCTGGGTGCTAGGTTGGACTGGATGAACTTGGAGGTCTCTTCCAACCTGGCTGATTCTATGATTCTACTCACTACAGACTTGTCCAGGAGCCTGCCTGCAGAAGAGCAGGCATGTAAGGAACAGTAAGATGATCCTCTGCTGGCATTTCTACCTACCCTTCAAGCCTAGGAAAACCTACAGCTTAGAGGCTTGTATGGAGAATTTCAGGGGAAACTAAGCTGTGGAGAGCTCTTCCTTACCAGTTGTCTTTTCTTTCTGTTTCCTTTTCTTTCTTGTCCTTTGATCTTCCTTCCCAATGCAGCTAGAATGGTAGGAATACTTTTTATACATGGATGTAAAAAAGAGTTTGCTTCAGTGACATCTGAGTGCCAATTCTGGAAATATCTTAACTCCAGGTAAGGACTCTAGTTAAGAGCATCCCTACAAAGTGCATCTGAAGGGCACAGCTGTCAAACACCAGCTCATGAGCTGGTAATGCAGAGAAATAAAAAGAGCTTGTAGCAGCAAAATAACTCCACTTTCATACAGTGGCATTTAGGTTCCTCCATTATGGCACTGAACAACAACAGGTGACAGGAATCCAAAAGGCAGTGAAGCATTCATTCTCTTTCAGTCTGCTACATCAGCAAACAAGAAGAAAGCCCACCACAGTATCAAGGAAATACTCCTTGCCTCATAGAGTCACAGAATGGTTTAGGTTGGAAGGGACCTCAAGGATTGTCCAGTTCCAACCCTCTGCTACAGGCAGGGACACTTCCCACTAGAACAGGTTGCTCAAGGTCTCATCCAACCTGGCCTTCAACACCTCCAGGGGGGTTGTGGAGCACAGAAGCACAGAATGTGATCTTTGATCACATTGGGTGCTTCTGTACTCCACAACCTCCCTGGGCATCCTGTGTCAGTGTCTCACCACCCTGTCATGGGCAGGGACACCCTACCCTAGAGCAGGCTGCACACAGCCTCAGCCAGCCTGGCCTTAAACACCTCCAAGGATGGAGCCTCAACCACCTTCCTGGGCAACCCATTCCAGCCTCTCACCACTCTCATGCTCCTCCTGTCCACTCTGCATCTCCCTACCTCCAGATTTGCTCCATTACCTTCAGTCCTGTCACTCCCTGAGAGCCTAAAAAGTCCCTCCCCAGCTTTTTTTGGGGGCCCCAGATATTGGAAGGTCACCAGAATTTCCCCTGGGAGCCTCTTCTCCAGGCTGCACAGCCCCAACTCTTTCAGTCTGTGCTCACAGCAGAGCTGCTGCAGCCTCTGAGCATCCTCATGGCCCTGCCCTGGACACACTCCAGCATCTCCACATCACTCTTGTCCCAGGGGCTTCAGAACTGGATGCAGTACTCCAGGTGGGGTCTCAGCAGAGTGGAGCAGAGGGGGAGAATCACCTCCCTGACCCTGCTGGCCACACTTCTCCTGCTGCAGCCCAGGCTCTGCTTGGCTTTCTGGACTGCAAGTGCACACTGCTGGCTCCTGTTGAGCTTCTCCTTCAGCAGCCCCCCCCCCCCCCCCAGGTCCCTCTCCTCAGGACTGCTCTCCCTGAGGAGCCACCAGCTCTAAGGAGCTGCTATTGCAGCTGCTGTTTGCTGCAGTTTGCACGGGCCCATAACAACAAACCTCTTCCAAATATCCCATGCTATGGTCTTTTTGATATGCTGCCCCTCAGACAATGGCAAGCAGGCAACCAGAGCAGCAGCTTATTCCTAGAAAGTCCAGCTGGGTGAAACCTGTCAAGCTGAAGCTGGTGGAAGCTTTGCCACAGTAGAAGCAGGACCTCAATCTCCTTTTTATGCCTGCATGGCTACACTGGTGACCAGGGAAAGGTACAAATACATGCCTGATTCACTTGGCATTAGTATGCTGCCAGTTTTCCACAAAGGGAATTTGGGACCACTGATGTCCACCACTTCTACTAAAACCTCCAGCAAACTTCCTTTTAAGAGACCTGCTCAGATGTTTTGGATGCTGGTTATATGCCATGTATGCCTCATCCTTGATAACAGACCTACTCAGGGCTTAATGTTTCAGTCTTAAGTCCCTGATGTACCACTCAATAGATTTCAGCACAGGAAGTGTACTCTTAAAACCCCACTTGCTCACAGGGCATGTAATAACATTCAAAAGCCTCCATCATGCCAGAAAAGTTATCCTTTCTACTTCAGCGAACACAAAACTCTGCTCTCTTCTAAGGTTGCTTAACTTCCAGCAGTTAAAACTGAAGTAGTCACTTACCAAAAGCACTTACATCACAGAAGTAATAAAAGGCTAAAGTCTCCTCATTTATTTCCCTTCTGAAAGATGGTCTGAGTGCTGGCTCACTCAGCACTGGGAGCTGTGAGTAGCTCTTAAGGATGGATACAGCTAAATACAAATATCACTGCTTATTGCTGGTGAATGTGCATCACTTGGAACACAAACCTGGCCTGGAACACAAACCCTATCAGGAGAGGCTGAGGGAGCTGGGAGTGTGCAGCCTGCAGCAGAGGAGGCTCAGGGCAGACCTCATTGCTGTCTGCAGCTGCCTGCAGGGAGGCTGTAGCCAGGTGTGGTTGGGCTCTTCTACCAGGCAAGCAACAACAGAACAAGGGGACACAGTCTCAAGTTGTGCCAGGGGAGGTCTAGGCTGGATGTTAGGAGGAAGTTCCTGGCAGACAGTGATTGGCATTGGAATGGTCTGCCCAGGGAGGTGGTGGAGTCATCGTGTCTGGAGGTGTTGAATTAAAGCCTGGCTGGGGCACTTAGTGCCATGGTCTGGTTGACTGGCTAGGGCTGGGTGAGCTTGGAGGTCTCCTCCAACCTGGTTGATTCTACAATTCTATCATCTCAACTTATCTGATGTCTTCACAACATTGTAAGTACATATCTACAGGCATGTGCCACAGCAGTGTGAGCAAAATCAATGTGGACAACCTAGGCAGGACAAATCATTTTTTGTCTTTTCAAAGCAAAATGAGAAGGGGAAAAAAATTGAATTTTCCCTTATCACGTTCTGTGAAAACTGACACATTCCTGCAAGCATTTCTATTTCAATAACTGGGTTGGGTTTTTTTCTCTTTCCTTTGGTGGAAACCTGATGGACCCAAACTTCTTCATAGGCCTCACTAATGATACTCTTGTACTTTGTGATTACTTATAATCCCTTTACTCTGCTCTCCTCAGACCCCACCTGCAGTCCTGGGGGCAGCTCTGGAGTCCCCAACACAAGAAGGAGATGGAACGGTTGGAGCCAGTGCAGAGGAGGCCACCAAGATGCTGAGAGGGCTGCAGCAGCTCTGCTGTGAGGACAGGCTGAGAGAGTTGGGGCTGTGCAGCCTGGAGAAGAGAAAGGTTTGAGGAGACCTTGGAGTGGCCTTCCAGTATCTGAAGGGGGCTACAGGAAGGCTGGGGAGGGACTACTGACAAGGTCTTGTAATGACAGGAGGAGGAATGGGCTTAAAGTGGCAGAGAGGAGATTGAAATTCGATGTTAGTAAAGGGTTGTGTGCAGTGAGGGTGGTGAGACACTGGCAGAGATTGCCCAGGGAGGTTGTGGAGCACAGAACCACGCAATGTGATCTCTGAGGTGTGATATGGAGGTGTTCAAGGCCAGGTTGGATGAGTCCTTGAGCGACCTGTTCTA
Organism: Pogoniulus pusillus; assembly: GCF_015220805.1. NCBI lineage: Eukaryota > Metazoa > Chordata > Aves > Piciformes > Lybiidae > Pogoniulus > Pogoniulus pusillus. The sequence goes on from NC_087286.1 coordinate 20,240,938, forward strand.
GTGGGAGGTGTCCCTGTCTATGGCAGGGGGTTGGAACTGGCTGATCCTTGAGGTCCCTTCCAACCTAAGCCATTCTATGATTCTATATTAGAGTCATCCTTTGCTTATCTATGCTCCTCCTGTGGAAGAGAAGGACAGGAGCACGAATTAAACCTACTCTCTAATGGAAAAGATCCAGGGAATTGCTGGAGGAACCCAAGGGCAGTGTGATCTCTGGGACTGCTCTGCAGAGAAGACAGATTGCTGGGTGCTGGAGAAGCTATGGTTACCCTCTGGCCTTAGATGAAGCACTTCAAGAACTGGATAATCAGCTGAAGTGGTCAGCTATTGAGTTTTTCTCTTTCCCACTGGTATGAAAAGCAAGCACACTCTTTGCCAGGCACAGCAGCAATCAATAGGTAATGGAGAAGTAATTTGTCTGATGACATCAACTGAATGCACCTCCTTCAGCACCTCTATTAATAAATGTCATGTATGCATGCCAGGAGGCTTGGGATGACATTGAGCTTTGGAGTAATGGTATTGACTCTGAAATATTTCCACAAGAATGTCTCAATCAATCTACATTGCCAGGCTCCACATGAGATTCTAGATCAGATTTCTCTCTCCCTTCCATTAGGGCTAGTCCAGAGCAGCTGCACTGCCTACCTCCAGTTTGAAATCAGTGCTGCTGAAGGTGAGGATTTGGATCACTGCATAAACATCAGATGCAAGTTTAAAGCTTTGCAAGTTTCTAGCAGGGCTCTCAGCATGAAGCAAGATCTCTCTGCTGAAGCCAAGTAGCCCACATGTCTGGGACAATGCTCCCCAGGACTTTCTGATCCAGAGGCAATTTTCACCTCCTTAGAGTAGTGTGTTTACTTTAAAAGGTAATCCAGGGGTCAAGTTTTCAGCCTGGATTCTGTTTCATCCATGCACATCCTTGGACAGTGAAGACCTCTCAGGACACTGGAAAGGAGAGCAGGAATGTCAAATCTTTAACAGCCCCAAAGGTAGAGAAGATCTTTCCTTAACTGGGGGACTACATTTCCTGTCATCCTCCTCCTCCTCATTCCATCACCCCTTATTTGAGGCCATAGAGGCAACCTTGGCAAAGTGTCTCCTTGTCCTGGAGGGCTAATAAGCCTATTAGGTGTCCTGGCTTGCCTCACGCTTCTGCTGATGGGGGAAGCAAGGGCAGGAGGAAAGCAAAAGCTTGAGCCATTAGGTCCCCTCCCAGAGTGCTAAACAGGGACCCACAGGCCTTCAGGTACTTGTTGGTGTCCTGCTCAAATAAGGGGGAGCAAGCCCTGGGGGCACCATTTTGTAAATGCCATTTTGATTGGTGAATCTCTGTGGCCAGAGCAGCCTTTGCCCTTGGGCAAATCAAATGAACAGAGCTAAGCGGCAGGCAGTTGTGCTGCCTCTGCCCTGCTCTGCCCCACTGTGTGCTGCCTCTGCCCCACTGTGTGCTGCCTCTGCCCCACTGTGTGCTGCCTCTGCCCCACTGTGTGCTGCCTCTGCCCTGCTCTGCCTCGGTGTGTGCTGCCTCTGCCCCACTGCTCTGCCTCAGTGTGTGCTGTTTCTGCCTTGCTGCCTCTGCCTCAGTGTGTGCTGCCTCTGCCTTGCTGCCTCTGCCTCAGTGTGTGCTGCCTCTGCCCTGCTCTGCCTCGGTGTGTGCTGCCTCTGCCCCACTGCTCTGCCTCACTGTGTGCTGCCTCTGCCCCACTGCTCTGCCTCACTGTGTGCTGCCTCTGCCCCACTGCTCTGCCTCACTGTGTGCTGCCTCTGCCCCACTGTGTGCTGCCTCTGCCTTGCTGCCTCTGCCTCAGTGTGTGCTGTTTCTGCCTTGCTGCCTCTGCCTCACTGCTCTTGGACAATGTGTTCTGCTCTGCCTCGTGCTTCAGACCAGCTTAGCCCTGATGTTTTTAGCTTGAACTGCCTGGAAGCTTAAGTGCCTCAAGTTTCCCAGGAAAAGGCATTTAAGTGCCTCACGACGTGGCAAGACACTGTGCCACTGACATTGTGCTCCCTGCACATCTGCAAGAGATCCTGCCTGCACTTCTGCAAACCTCCATGCCAAAAGGAGCCAGGATCAGGTCAGAGACCCTCTGCCTCCTTCCCAGCACCTTGAGGAGATCTAGAAGGCTGTCAACGGCCAAGCACTTCCAACACTGCCACAAAGGAGGCAGGAACTGGCTTGAAATTCCTCCCCCACTTCAGTGCGTAGCACAGACTCTCCCTAGGGCTCCAGGCTGTCCTAGGGCAAAGCCATTTTGTGGCTCAACTGTTCCAATTTTCTGATTCTCCTACATGAATGAATTACCCATGGGCATCCTTGTGAAGCTTTTCCTGCCCCAGTTAGAACCCAAGTGTAACTAATTAGTAGACAGTTGTGGGCAGGGCTTTCAGGAAACAAAAATAACTACATCTTTTATAACCCCTGCCTCGAAAATTGCCACAACCAATTCACTCCTGCCTGCAGGAACAACTGTAGTAGCTGCCAGAGCTGTATCACAGTATCACCAAGGCTGGAAGAGACCTCATAGATCATCAAGTCCAACCCTTTACCACAGAGCTCAAGGCTAGACCATGGCACCAAGTGCCACGTCCAATCCTGCCTTGAACAGCTCCAGGGATGGTGACTCCACCACCTCCCTGGGCAGCCCATTCCAATGCCAATCACTCTCTCTGCCAACAACTTCCTCCTAACATCCAGCCTCGACCTACCCTGGCACAGCTTGAGACTGTGTCCCCTTGTTCTGTTGCTGGTTGCCTGGCAGAAGAGCCCAACCCCACCTGGCTACAACCTCTGCCCTGAGCCTCCTCTTCTCCAGGCTGCACACCCCCAGCTCCCTCAGCCTCTCCTCATAGGGTTTGTGTTCCAGGCCCCTCACCAGCTTTGTTGCCCTTCTCTGGACATGCTCCAGCACCTCAGCATCTACAGATTTAAAAGAAATCACTGACTGAGGACTGAAACTTTCCTCATGGCTCCAGTGGGGACAAGACTAGAGCTGGAAATTCAGAACGTAGAAATATGATGGTGTCAAGCTGTGTGTGGCAGGACCCATTAGCAGTCTGTTACTCACCAAAATCTGATGCAATTCAAAGTGAAGTGAGCAGATGTAACACAACATGCTCCCAGCACACTCCCAGAGCCTCTGAGGAGCAATGCCTCTATTCATTTTGATTTAAAAAGCAATTAGCTAGTCCAAATTAAGCAAAACAAGAGCTAACTGTTAAATCTGGCTTTCAAAAGAAGACTGCCCTTGTGTCAGATTTCCACAAGGATTTGCTTTGGTGCTTCTGACTCCAACAGGAGCTGCAGGCATGCAGTGTATTTCTAGCATGCATGAACACTGCCTGCTCTTCCCAAATGTGCTTCTGTGGCTGCTTATAGAGAAGATACAAGGGACTGCCAGTCTAGCTGAGGTGCTGGAGAGCACCCAGAGAAGGACAAAGAAAGCTGGTGAAGGGTCTAGAGCACAGGTCTTCTGAGCAAGGGCTGAGGGAGCTGGGGTTGTTCATCCTGGAGAAAAGGAGGCTCAGGGGAGACCCTATACAGCCAGATAAAAGGAAATTGTAGTGAGGTGAGGGTCAGTCTCTTCTTCCAAGTTACAAGTGATAGGACAAGTGAAAAATGCCTCGGCTTGCACCAGGGTAGGTTTAGGTTGGACCTCAGGAAATTGGAATCCCCAAAAGGGTTGTCAAGCACTGAAAAAGGATGCTTAAGGGAGTGGTTGAGTTTCCATCCCCAATGGTAGTTAAAAGAAATGTAGATTATAGAATCATAGAATCAGCCAGGTTGGAAGAGACCTCCAAGATCATCCAGGCCAACCTAGCACCCAGCCCCAGATAATCACTAAGTGCCTCAGCCAGGCTTGGCTTCAACACCTCCAGGCACAGCAACTCCACCACCTCCCTGGGCAGCCCATTCCAATGCCAATCACTCTCTCTGACAACAACTTCCTCCTCACATCCAGCCTAGACCTCCCCTGGCACAGCTTGAGGCTGTGTCCCCTTGTTCTGTTGCTGCTTGCCTGGCAGCAGAGCCCAACCCCAGCTGGCTACAGCCTCCCTTCAGGTAGCTGCAGACAGCAATGAGCTCTGCCCTGAGCCTCCTCTTCTGCAGGCTGCACACCCCCAGCTCCCTCAGCCTCTCCTCACAGGGCTGTGCTCCAGGCCCCTCCCCAGCTTTGTTGCCCTTCTCTGGACACCTTCCAGCACCTCAACATCTCTCTTGAATTGAGGAGCCCAGAACTGGACACAGCACTCAAGGTGTGGCCTGAGCAGTGCTGAGCACAGCAGAAGAATAACCTCCCTTGTCCTTTTGGCCACACTGCTCCTGAGCCAGTGGCACTTCAGGACGTGGTTTAGTGGTGGACTTGGCAGTACTGAGTTAAACAGTTGAACTCAATGATCTTAAAGGTCTTTTCAGCCTAAGTGATTCTATGATCCTCTTAATAACAGAAATGATACCTCATAGCTGACATCCAGTGTATCAAGTAACCTGAGTTTTAGTTGGCCAAGAGCCTACACTAAAATGTCCTTTCAATTGAATAAGGTTCCACTGAAGCCAGTAAGAGTGGCAGGCACTGAGTATTTCTGAAAACCAGGTTGCCTTTATTGCAAGTATATCTCTGGCACCCTTGGCCATCTGGCTGAAATCTCATCCCCAAAGTCCCACCAGAAGCAGAGGAAGATTGGAAGTGCTGGCCCCAGCTAAGCTGCTGGTCCAGCATGCACATGTCATTGCTGTCATTCCCTTCTGCTTGTCTCCTCAAAGTGGGCACTACCTTTTTCTTCCTCTTAACCACCACATTGAATGAAGAAAGGAGTTTCAGTGAGAGTGAAATGCAGCCTTATGAGAGTGGAACTCCCTGACCATTCATACCTCATCTTCTGAGCATTACTGTTGTTTGTTTCTGCTGATACAGAAGTTTTGGTTCCAAGTTTCATAAATCAAACCTTTTCTTTCTGACATGATGGAGCATTTCATTTTCACAGCTTTCAAAATGAAGCTTTCAGTTATCATTTGGGAGCACATTTTCCATTCCAAAATAAATCTAAATCTGAGGAGGAGTGGAAAACCAGAAGGCTTTTTACAGCTTAACCAAACAAAACTAAACATTTCAAAACAAATATTGTGATTACAATGTAAATGGATGCTCAGAGGAACAGATTCCAGCACAATCCAAGTGGGGGCTGGAGAGAGGTCTGAGAAGCCTTATGACTTCTGCATGTCTGAGGTGATGGCCAGGGCAGGGAAGCTGTGGGAATGGAGCTAAACCTGGTCCATCTTGTAATTCTTCTTATCCATCTCCACATGCTGTAACACCATAAAAGCTTGCTCTGTGCATCTGATGTTGTTGTACCACACACAACAGAGTCACTGTCCCTGGAGGTGTTGAAGCAAAGCCTGGCTGAGGCACTTAATGCCATGGTCTGGGTGATTGGCTAGGGCTGGGTGCTAGGTTGGACTGGCTGAGCTTGGAGGTGTCTTCCAACCTGGTTGATTCTATGATGCACTGCAGCACTGTGAGCTGCTGTCCTCTCCTGGACAGAAATGTGTGCTGTGAAACTCAAGGTCCTCTACAACTTGCTCCTGCTGTGGCTTCACAGTTTTGAACAGTGCAGCATGCTGAATCATGATCTTACACTTCATAAATGTCCTGTTCTTTCAAGCCCAAATCCACCAAGAAAATGCTGCTCCTTTTGTAGCCAGATTGACTCCAGATCATACTTTCCCACCATGAGCACTGACTGTGCCCTAAAGTGTGACTGGAGCAGGTCACTGGCTATTTGTGGGATACCTGGTCTGAGATGCAGGCCTTATTCTCTGCTTTGGAAAGCTGAATTACTGAAAAAGAAGACTGAGATTCACAGAATGATAGAATCAACCAGGTAGGAAGAGACCTCCAAGCTCATCCAGCCCAACCTAGCACCCAGCCCTGTCCAGTCAACCAGACCATGGCACTAAGTGCCTCATCCAGGCTTTTCTTTACATAGAATCATAGAATCAACCAGGTTGGAAGAGACCTCCAAGCTCATCCAGTCCAACCTAGCACCCAGCCCTGGACAAGCAACCAGACCATGGCACTAAGTGCCTCATCCAGGCTTTTCGCATTTGATTGGAGTTTTGTCATTATATTGGAACAAACAAATTACTTCTTCAGCTGGAAACCTTAGCAAAAGCTGCTCTTGGCCAGAGAAGGCTCTCAGCATGAAAGCACAGGAGGTTCTCTGCCCAGGTTTAGTGCTAAACAGCTGACAGCTAAGGTGTTATGTATAGTTTTGAAGCCTACTTAACAACTGTAGAGGTCTCACCATTGCTCATGATGCAAAAATCATTTCTGAAAACACTCTTTTGCTTCTCTGTTTGCCTTAAAGCACTGAGAAGCAATTGAAATGCCTTGTGGAAATTAAAGAAGCATGAGTTTGCACATTTACAAGAAAGTGTGCCAAGATCATCCCAGCCAAGTAATTTGCAGCTCGGTTCTGCATGTGACAACACACATCAGGTGCTAGTAGTGCAATTTCCTGCACACCGTTGCTGTAGGAACTGGCACGACTCACTCTGTGATAACCCAGAGGAAATTATTTCTGGCTATTCAGAAAACAAGATTTTAAGAAGCCCAAAACACAGCAGGAAGGTACAGTCTGTAGGTCCTGCTTTAAGGATAGAATCATACAATCAGCCAGGATGGAAGAGACCTTCAAGATCATCCAGTCCAACCTAGCACCCAGCCCTATCCAGTCAACTAGACCATGGCACCAAGTGCTTCATCCAGTCTTTTCTTGAGGCTAGAGTCCTTACCTGGAGTTAAGATATTTCCAGAATTGGCACTCAAATGTCACTGAAGCAAACTCTTTTTTACATCCATGTATAAAAAGTATTCCTACCATTCCAGCTGCATTGGGAAGGAAGATCAAAGGACAAGAAAGAAAAGGAAACAGAAAGAGAAAAGACAACTGGTAAGGAACAGCTCTCCACAGCTTAGTTTCCCCTGAAATTCTCCATACAAGCCTCTAAGCTGTAGGTTTTCCTAGGCTTGAAGGGTAGGTAAAAATGCCAGCAGAGGATCATCTTACTGTTCCTCACACGCCTGCTCTTCTGCAGGCAGGCTCCTGGACAAGTCTGTATTGAGTAGAATCATAGAATCAGCCTGGTTGGAAGAGACCTCCAAGCTCATCCAGTCCAACCTAGCACCCAGCCCTAGCCAGTCAACCAGACCATGACACTAAGTGCCTCAGCCAGGCTTGGCTTCAACACCTCCAGGCAGAGCCACTCCACCACCTCCCTGGGCAGCCCATTCCAATGCCAATCACTCTCTCTGACAACAACTTCCTCCTAACATCCAGCCTAGACCTCCCCTGGCACAACTTGAGACTGTGTCCCCTTGTTCTATTGGTGGATAAACTTATAATCAAGTAACTACCTTTTGTTCTCGGGGTGCCTCTCTCCCCACAGATGCAGAAATACATGCATGTCTCTGCTTTGTGTTCACACATACAGCTGAAGGCTGCAATGACACTGTGGTTTTGACAGGTGCTAATTCCAATTGGCCACAGAGCATCCTGGCACACAGGACAGCTTCAAACAGTTCTCACCAGGGCTAAAATAGACTTGTAGAATCAACCAGGTTGGAAGAGACCTCCAAGATCATCCAGTCCAACCTAGCACCCAGCCCTAGCCAGTCTACCAGACCATGGCACTAAGTGCCCCAGCCAGGCTTGGCTTCAACACCCCCAGCGACAGCAACTCCACCACCTCCCTGGGCAGCCCATTCCAGTGCCAATCACTCTCTCTGTCAAGAACCAAGGAAAAGGCAAAATGGATTGCACAATTTATGAACTATTTGGAAGCCATCAGCACAACTGTTGTTGTTACTGCCTCAAAAGTATTTGGGTTCCAACATGCTGGCAGTGACATTCGGTAACAGTGTAAACAAAGCATCCATAAGGATGAGAACTCACCTACTTATGGCAGATCTCCGTGGAGCATTTTGCCTTCAATATTACTTGAGCTGATGTCTAATGCATAGATTTATTAGCTCCCTGCCCAGAAAGCATTTTTGGCAAGTTCCTCTTCTGTTGTGATCACTTTAGCTCTAGAAGGGGGAAAGTATCACTAAATATTTGGTTTGTAAAGATGCTTTATGATGATCTTTGACAAGATGCTTTATGATGATCTTTGACAACTACAGACATGTAAGTAGTTGATGTCTTTAATTGCAACTAATGAGAGAAGAACTAAAAAATGTTATCCTTTAAGAGGCATTTTCCCCTTAACTCACTTTGAAAACAAATTCTGCTGAAATGGTAAATGAATCACAGAATTAACCAGGTTGGAAGAGACCTTCGAGATCATTGAGCCCAACCTAACACTAACACCTCCTGATTAACTAAATCATGGCACTAAGTGCCTCAACCAGTCACCTTTAAACACCTCCAGAGACGGTGACTCCCTCACCTCCCCGGGCAGCCCATTCCCCTGCCAATCACTCTCTCTGTGAAGAACTTCTTCCCAGCACTCCCTGTCGCAGCTTGAGGCTGTGTCCTCTTGTCCTGATATTTTTTCCTTTAGCTTTGTCATGTTTCAGATGTTTGAAATGTGAGACTCAAAGCAGTATCCCCAGCAGATTAGATGAGAACTTTTCCACTAGCTGACTGTAACCGAGAGGAGTGTGTGATGCTGCACTGAGCACAGGAGTGGGGAGAAACAGAAAGGCAGGTAGTCCTGTGGCTAGTCAGGTCTCAGGGTGTTTGGTGCCAGCACTTACATGGGCTCTTTACATGTGACCTTGGACAAAGCACCTGGAATAAGATTTTCCCCAAGTCTTTGAAGCTGTGAAGTGAGATACCTAAATTCTTCCCAACAGAGTTAGAGAATGTAAGTTCCTGGACTGCACCAATTTGCAGAAGCGACACACTTGGTCCCTCAGTTCCTACTACGACCTGCAGCTCTCTCTCCTCTATCTGCCACATCTACTTGTGCTATGAGCTCCCCTCATCACAGCAGGTGACTGAATGGGCACACACAAAATGAGGTTGTGGCTCAGCTCTATGCATGAACAGTGCAGCAATAGAATCCTGTCAGCACTAGAGTCTCATCCTGCATCTTTGCAGAATCAATCAGGTCGGAAGAGACTTCCAAGATCATCCAGTCCAACTCTATCACCTAACCCTTCTTATTAACTAACCCATGGCACTAAGTGCCTCATCCAGACTCTTTGTAAACACCTCCAGCAATGGTGCCTCCACCACCTCCCCAGGCAGCCTGAAGATGTTAGAGATCATGGAATCAACCTGGTTGGAAGAGACCTCCAGGCTCATCCAGTCCAACCCAGCACCCAGCCCTGGCCAATCAACCAGACCATGGCACTAAGTGCCCCAGCCAGGCTTGGCTTCAACACCTCCAGGCACAGCAACTCCCCCACCTCCCTGGGCAGCCCATTCCAGTGCCAATCACTCTCTCTGCCAGCAACTTCCTCCTCACATCCAGCATAGACCTCCCCTGGCACAACTTGAGGCTGTGTCCCCTGGTTCTGTCACTGGTTGCCTGGCAGAAGAGCCCAACCCCACCTGGCTACAAGCTCCTTTCAGGTAGTTGTAGAGAGCTGTGAGGTCTTTCCTGACCCTTCTTCTTGTCTTGTGTGTGCCTGACTTCATCACAAAGAAAGTATAAACTCCAACTGAGGGCTTCCTAAGGCTGGAGTACAGAAAAGGTCTCTTTTGTCTCTTCTCTCTGCTTGGCATCACTTTAGTTTGGTATCCCCAGGACTCACCACTGGAACTTGAGGCTGCATGCTGTAGCTCATGTGGGGCAGTTACAGACCTCAGCCCATGTGAAGAAAGCCTTTGGAATTTGATTATTCTTGTTACCTTGCCACTTCTCCCCACTCCAGTGGAAACTGGGCGATGACTCAGAGATTACAGCACACACAGGCACCCTTTATGCAGCTCATTATGCCACAGGAAAGCAATCTACATAATAATAGTAATAACAGCAATAATCACAAATGTCCAGAGGAGGAAAACCTTTCAGAGCAAGGAGCACTGGAAAAATGAAGCAGACACAGTAACACAAGAGTTCAGTCACAAACTGATTCAATGGCAGAACAGCAGAGCAATGTTGTTGACTTAGTGGGGGCCTGGTAAATGTGAGCTTGTTCTCTGTCACCCTGAGAAAGCCTATTAAGAAAATCAGATTTCAAATTCTTACTGCATTTGGACAGGGCTGATGATAAATAAAAGCCATGTATGTTTTCTCAACTGCCATCCAGACACTTGAGGGCTTTCCTGGGAGGTCATAAATGGCACAGGATGAAGAATAGAGGAGCTAAAGCATTAAATTATTTTTAACTGCACTCAGATAATCAGCTTGGATACCTCTTTCTGAACAGGAGCCAGCAGTGTGCCCAGGTGGCCAGGGGAGCCAATGGCATCCTGGCCTGGATCAGGAGCAGTGTGGCCAGCAAGACAAGGGAGGTTCTTCTGCTGTACTCAGCACTGGTGAGGCCACACCTTGAGTGCTGTGTCCATTTTTTGGCTCTTTAATTCAAGAGAGATGCTGAGGTGCTGGAAGGTGTCCGGAGAAGGGTGACAAAGCTGGGGAGGAGCCTGGAGCACAGCCCTGTGAGGAGAGGCTGAGGGAGCTGGGGGTGTGCAGTCTGCAGAAGAGGAGGCTCAGGGCAGAGCTCATTGCTGTCTGCAGCTACCTGAAAGGAGGTTGTAGCCAGGTGGGGTTGGGCTCTGCTGCCAGGCAACCAGCAACAGAACAAGGGGACACAGTCTCAAGCTGTGCCAGGGGAGGTTTAGGCTGGATGTGAGGAGGAAGTTGTTGTCAGAGAGAGTGATTGGCATTGGAATGGGCTGCCCAGGGAGGTGGTGGAGTTGCTGTCCCTGGAGGTGTTGAAGCCAAGCCTGGCTGGGGCACTTAGTGCCATGGTCTGGTTGATTGGCAAAGGCTGGGTCCTAGGTTGGGCTGGATGAGCTTGGAGCTCTCTTCCAACCTGGTTGATTCTATGATCTCTAACATCTTCAGGCTGTTACCCTGTGTCCCCTCCCCCCAAAAAGAAACAACCCACAACAAAACCAACAAGAAACAAGTAAACAAAAATAATCAATCAAACAAACCAAACAAAAGCCACACTCTCAATAGAGTGGGGAAAAAGGCCAGCAATGCCAAGCCAACAGATGCTCAGCAGCATAACAGATACAAACTGATTCACAGGTCAATGTAAAGACTTGATCAAGGAAACAGTTCCCTCACAACCCTGCCCTGAACAGCAACACTTATGCAGAGAAAATTATCTGATCTTGAAATTGAAGAAGACAGTGACAAAACTTCAAAGGAAGCAGGACTTCAGAAACAGCTGTGCCAGAGCCAACATTACACAAGGCATCCAATTAATTCTTCATAAGCTGTTTGTGGATCAATCTATTTCTCACATTTAAGGTATCACCAGTGCTAAGACTCACTGCCACTGTGATCCAGGTGTTCCACAGCAGTTCTGACCCCTAGAGAAAGCCTAAAATCAGTGTGGTTTATAATGACCAATGTAGAGTCCTTCATGGCATCAAGAGTAAGTGCACATTCTCCTGAGACCTCATAAATACCAAACACTCTGTCTGTAAGCACAGCCACAGAAGCTGTTTCCTTTCTCTATGCTGGGAGGAAAAGTTTCTTTCCCATATTTGAAAATGAAAGAAGCAATGAGCTGCTTGAATGGAATTCTGGTCCAGGAAAGCACCTGATGAACAAGGATGTGGTCAGGCTGAGAGCTGGCATTCAAAGCAGGTGAACAGACAGTCACATTTTCATCTCCACTTGCTGCTGCATTGCTGCCTCACTTCCCAGCCTGAGCATCCTGGTGGCAAATGACAAAGAACTCCAGCCTGAGATGAAAACTGTTAAAACTGTGCACACTGCTGGTGTCAGCATCTGAATTAAGGTCTAGAGGTTGCCAAGTTACTAAAAAAGAGAAGGAAAAGAAAACAAAGAATGTATGAAACCACCTTCAAACAGATCTAGAGAATGGTCTCACATGCTTTGAACATAAATAGGCTCCCTCCTAATCAGTTCATTGGTTTAATTTCTTCAAATGAAAGATACTCCTAAATTGTTTGGGTTTGTCCTGGGGTTTTTTTGAGACTGTGACTGGTCTGACATGTCAGTATTCCGAAATACATGGCTGCAAAACTGCTCTGAAACAAACAAGTGTCTGAATGTGAGCAGTAGGGAGAGGAGAGGAGAGGACCAGGTTGGAAGAGACCTCCAAGTTCATCCAGTCCAACCTAGCACCCACCCCTAGCCAATCAACCAGGCTGTAGGTCATTGTCCTGTGCTGTCTCTTCTAGCACACTCTTTGCCCTTCTCAAGGGACCCAGAAGGGAGGCACTGGTAGCACCTTCACATTCCCTGAGGTTCTGTGCATCTCCCCTGTAACTGTTTGAGTTATGGTGTTGGCCCAGCAAAGCTGCTCTGAGTCATTCCTCTTCGGTCAGACTGCTCCCAGGAGAGGAGGGAACAGCACAAAGCTGTGGACAGCCTCAAGGTATGACAACACCTGGCACCTCGACGAAGCCATGCCAAGGACTGTTACCAGCCACGGCACTGCAGTTACGAAGGCTACTGCCACGAGTTACAGCTGTGGCCAGAACACACTGATGCAGAGCAGCGCGTTGAGCTACGTTGGATGCTCTGCAGCAGTGCTCCTCACTCCTCCCCTGCAGGAGGGGATAGCTCTCTGCTGGGACTCCTACCTTTCCTTTTCAGGCATGGGGCTAGAGGAGCCTGGTGCCCTGGGTGTTTGTTGGAATGCAGCTTCCCACACCCACATGAGCCCAGGGTAAAAGAGCTCGGAGGGACGCTTGATGCTCCTGCCCCCTGTGAGTCCTGGGCTGCAGAAATCTGTTCCTTGGGCTTTATTCAGGCAGCTTTACACTCTTTTATGGAGTCACAGCATTTTACTAGAGAACCATTCCTAACGAAAGCTGATCCTAACAGCTCCCTCTCTGGTAGGAAAATTATTGTCCTTACCAGTTTTATAGCTGTTTAAATAAACACTGCCTCATACCTTTCCATCCCATGTGTCTCTTAACTGCTAATTACATTGAACTTCTCTTGACCTCTTGCTCAGGAAGAGTGGAAGCACGCAGCTTAACTCAGTGTGACTTGCTTGTCACAGGGGTGCTAAGAACTCTGCAGTCTCAGTGTAACCCTTCCTACTGCCTTCACATGCTTTAGTGCTTCATGTCTGGACTAGGTACTTCATCATCTCTTTCATAGCAAATGCAGCCTCTCTGTGTCTTGTCACTGCTGAGTGAATTAAGTGAAACTGATTCAGCTTCAAATCTCAGGGATGAATTAAAGCATGACCAGAATTGCTTGTGCAGTCAGCTCAAGCAAGGGATGCAAAAATGGGCACTAGGTAATATCACTGTGAGCCTTTAAGGAGCCTTGGATGAAACCTCATATGACAACGATGAGTTGGGCAAAGGAGGTCTTTGTATCATACAAAGCCAGGAAGAAGGGGACCTGGGGGTACTGGTGGATAGTAGGCTGAAGATGAGCCAGCAGTGTGCCCAGGTGGCCAAGAGAGCCAATGGCATCCTGGCCTGCATCAGGAGCAGTGTGGCCAGTAGGACAAGGGAGGTTCTTCTGCCCCTGTGCTCAGCACTGCTCAGGCCACACCTTGAGTGCTGTGTCCAGTTCTGGGCTCCTCAATTCTAGAGAGATGTTGAGGTGCTGGAAGGTGTCCAGAGAAGGCCAACAAGGCTGGGGAGGGGCCTGGAGCACAGCCCTGTGAGGAGAGGCTGAGGGAGCTGGGGGTGTGCAGCCTGCAGCAGAGGAGGCTCAGGGCAGACCTCATTGCTGTAGCCAGGTGGTGTTGGTCTCTTCTCCCAGGCAACCACCAATAGAACAAGGGGACACATTCTCAAGTTGTGCCAGTGGAGGTCTAGGCTGGATGTGAGGAGGAAGTTGTTGGCAGAGAAAGTGATTGGCATTGGAATGGGCTGCCCAGAACTGGACACAGCACTCAAGGTGTGGCCTGAGCAGTGCTGAGTACAGGGGCAGAATCTCTAACAACGCCTAAATTATGGGGAGGATTCTTCTTTCATGTACTTTCAAAGCTTCTGGGTGAGCTACATAAAGCTGAAGCTAATCTCATTTGCTGGCAGTGCATTCATTAGCAATGCAGAGACAGATCAGAGCTGTCTCACATGCTTTGGGGGCTCCATTAGGATTCGTGGTAAGAGGCTGATCAATAACTACTGAGCTCTTAGGGCTGCCACAAAGAAAGGGGGGAAAAAAACTAACTATATCTAATCATTTAAAGATTTTAATTCAGCAAACCCAAAATTATTATGTTAATAAGGCAAAAGTTTTTAATATTAATCTAGCAGCACCAACTCCTGCCTGAGGATTGAGGATGGCCTACATTAGTCACTGAGTGCAGAAAAGCAGGTGATAGCTGATGAAAGAAGCAAAGCAGCAGCATCTGGCAATGGGATCTGTTTGGCAGCTTGTGTCCTTGTAAGCACTAAGCTGTAGGATGTTTTGTCTTCATTTCCACTGAGCTCAATGTTCAGAAACTCTTGCTGCTCACAAGTTCTAAATGGGGCAATATTTTCAACAGATGCTGCTGCAAGTAGCCAAGGAAACACTTTTGAGTGTCTGGAGGTTTAGTGCAGACCAGAGAGTCTCAACCTCAATCATACTTTGAATCCCCATTTGCAAAGGGAAAAGTTTTAACACACATTTAGTCTCATCACCCTTCACATATCTGTGTTGCATTTTCCATATTCCTTTTGCTGGATGGCTAGAGAGACAACATGAGAAAGTGAGGACTTTCCCTGTCATCTTTGGATCAAGATTTCATGATCTAAGGCTTTAACCTCATTGGAAGATCATAGAACCAGAGAATCAGGCAGGGTTGGAGGGACCACAAGGATCATCTAGTTAGAATCATAGAACCATGGAATCAGTCAGGGTTGGAAGGGACCACAAGGATCATCTAGTTAGAATCATAGAACCAGAGAATCAGTCAGGGTTGGAAGGGACCACAAGGATCATCTAGTTAGAATCATAGAACCAGAGAATCAGTCAGGGTTGGAAGGGACCACAAGGATCATCTAGTTAGAATCATAGAACCATGGAATCAGTCAGGGTTGGAAGGGACCACAAGGATCATCTAGTTAGAATCATAGAACCAGAGAATCAGTCAGGGTTGGAAGGGACCACAAGGATCATCTAGTTAGAATCACAGAACCAGAGAATCAGTCAGGGTTGGAAGGGACCACAAGGATCATCTAGTTAGAATCACAGAACCAGAGAATCAGGCAGGGTTGGAAGGGACCACAAGGATCATCTAGTTAGAATCACAGAACCAGAGAATCAGGCAGGGTTGGAAGGGACCACAAGGATCATCTAGTTAGAATCATAGAACCATGGAATCAGTCAGGGTTGGAAGGGACCACAAGGATCATCTAGTTCCAACCCCCCTGCCATGGGCAAGGACACCCTACCCTAGAGCAGCCTGGCCTTAAACACCTCCAGGGAAGGGTTCTCAACCACCTCCCTGGGCAACCCATTCCAGGCTCTCACCAGTCTCATGCTGAACAACTTCCTCCTCACATCCAGTCTGACCATTGCTAGTCTGAAGGTGTTGCTAATTAATTTGATGCCTGCATCTGAACAGGGCAGATATTATGCTCTTAATGAAGACACTTCAGTCTAGCCATGCTGAGAGAAGATGACCATGGAAAAGCATAAGCAGAGCAGTTCCATTTAGCATTTGGCTTCTGATTTCTGAGTAATTAATGCTTTTACATTTAAGGGTTATATGATGCTAAGAAGAAAGCAAGGGGTTAACTTTAAACAGAAGTCACACCTACTAATTCCCCTGTCCTGGGCTTGGTTATTGTTGTTCCAAGCTTGTTGCCTTTACTGCTAAGCTCAGAGGTAGAATGTAACGCATCACTTTGAACCTCCCCACCATAACAAAGAATTAAATCACAGCTCTGACTCACATTTCACACTCAATTTGAGGGTGACTGAAGTTCAGGCTTTTTGCCTCCCTCCTCACAGTCATCTCCAAACAGAGTTTATAGCTACCCCTGAACTGCTACAATTCACAGCCCCTGGATTAATGTAAATCACCAGCAGCTACAGTTGGTATTAATGCCCTGGGCTTTGGCAGTCCTGGCTTACTGACCTGCAAATTAAAACATGGTTACTTGGTTTGATATTGCCATTGGAAGAGCTGGTCCCATCCCTCTCCCTGCCCAGTGGTCCCAGGGAGCTGCTCTGTGGGGAGTACAGCACTGTGAGGAGAGGCTGAGGGAGCTGGGGGTGTGCAGCCTACAGCAGAGGAGGCTCAGGGCAGAGCTCATTGCTGTCTGCAACTACCTGAAGGGAGGCTGTAGCCAGGTGGGGTTGGGCTCTGCTGCCAGGCAACCAGCAACAGAAGAAGGGGACACAGTCTCAAGTTGTGGCAGGGGAGGTCTAGGCTGGATGTTAGGAGGAAGTTGTTGCCAGAGAGAGTGATTGGCATTGGAATGGGCTGCCCAGGGAGGTGGTGGAGTCACTGTGCCTGGAGGTGTTGAAGCCAAGCCTGGCTGGGGCACTTAGTGCCATGGTCTGGTAGACTGGATAGGGCTGGGTGCTAGGTTGGACTGGATGAGCTTGGAGCTCTCTTCCAACCTGGCTGATTCTATGATTCTCTGTGCAGCTATTTGAATCTGATCTCTGTATGCTCCTGGATGGAGCTGCATGTCTGGTGCTGTCCTCCAGGTTGTGGACTTTACTTTGCTGTCTGCAGCTAGGACTGTTCCTCTTCCAAATGACCACTGAAGACAGCCAGGATATTTCAGAAGTGTATTGAGTCAGTTCATCCTGGGAAATGTGATTTCACAGTCAGTAAAACATTAGACATGGTGATAAAGAGGCTTAATATGTGGTGTTTGTTTCTCTGGCAACAGTGATGCTTTCTTTTTATTGCACTCTGGCAGCTGGGCAAAAGGAAGTCTCTGCAGGATTTTCTGAGTGATTTGGTTTTGATTTGGTTTCCTCACAGACCATGAAAACAAAGACCAGCACAAGTAAGTGCTTCTCTGGGTTTCTGACAGGAATGCACACAAGCCCTACACACACCTGCCTTGGAGCTCCACACCACAGAGTCCAGTGCAAGTCACTCAGCACCACAGCCAGACAGGGCCTCAAAGTCTCCAGTGAAGGAGACTCCACAACCCCCCTGGGCAGCCCAACCCAGTGCTCCGTGAGCCCCACAGCAAAGAAGTTCTTCCTCACATTGTGGTGCAACCTCCCATGCTGCAGTTCATACCCATTGCCCCCTGTCCTGACTGAGAAGAGTTTGTCCTCTCCCCCTTGCCCCCCAGCCCTCAGACATGTACAAACACTGATTAGATCCCCTCCAAATCTTCCCCTCCCCAGCCCAGAAAGCCCCAGGTCCCTCAGCCTCTCCTCACACAGCAGCGCTCCAGCCCCCCAGTCATTCCTGTAGCCCTCCCCTGGACTCCATCCAGTAGGTCCTGTCCCTCCTACATGGGGAACTTGTTCCTCCTGTGAGCCACCTTCATCTCTCTTTACTCTTGGGGGAAACAGGGCATGGGGAGGTGGCAGCATTTCTCCTCTGGCACCAAACAGGCCATGTCCAAAAAGGACTCCAGATCTTCCCACTAAATGGTTTCACCTGCTAGGACACTTTTCTTCCACTCGTGAGGAGTTGCTGCTTACTTTAAAGAGATGAGTGATAGGAAGAAGGAAAGACTATGACTTGCCCAAGTAACCACAGGAGGAAAGGGGGAGAAGAGGAAACAGACACAAGCTCTGCAGCATTGATAACAGTGTGAGAAGTGTACAGAGAGGAAAACAGTGCAGAGAAGAAAGCTTTGACTGTACCAGGATGTCCATAAGTGTCTTATTCTGTTGCCTTTGGTCCCTGCACCATTCCTTGACACAACATTAACCCAAGTGTGGGATCCTGCAGTTCCTGCTGTCTCAGCTCTTACACTGATCTGTTTTTCCAGGGAAGTACATAGAATCAACCAGGTTGGAAGAGACCTCCAAGATCATCCACTCCAACCTATCCCCCAGCCCTATTCAGTCAACCAGACCATGGCACCGAGTGCCTCATCCAGTCTTACATGGGGACCACACACCCCACAAGTGTGGTGAACACTTTGTTTGGAGTGCCTGATCCATTCTTCGTGCTCTAGAAGGGCCTTTTAAGGGTTAGAAACAGCAACTGTCCATTAAATAGGTATACAGTGCTGTTACTTTGGGTTTGGTGTGCCTGCCCTAGGTCATGACAGGAGGATACAAAGTCAGCCTTATTATCCCTATTAGGTATTAACAGTATGAGAGTCAGGAGAAAACATCTACAGCAGTGCCACACTGCATGAAGTGCTTCAGTGCAGAGCACTTAACCAGAGCTCTTGACAGAAGGAGAGCATGTCTTACATGAACACTTAAGCCTAATATTTATCCCCTGTTTTTCCTGAAACAGACAAGGAATTTCTCCCTGTGCCTGCATGAACCCAGAGGGGTTAATTCTCTGTTCCTTCCTGTGTTGGGAATGTGATTTTGGAGCAGCTGGATCTATTTGATCTCTTTATTCCAATGCACTGTTTCTGCATTCATAGCAAAACAACAGAGAGTTCAGAAATGTGCCACAGTGTTCCTATCAGGAAAAAGAAGGAGGTTTGAGGTCTGAATCATCTCTAATCTCACAAGGACACACAGCAAAAAGCTGAAGCAACCTTTCTCATGGTTTAGGTGACTCAATCTGCAGGGTTATCTTCCAGATTGCTGGCTATTTAAGGAGTACAGCAGGTTCTGGGAACCTGTCAACAGCCCAAGCAAAACCACATTTGATTCACAGAACCACAAAGCAGTAGGGGTTGGGAGGGACCTCTGGAGATCATTGAGTCCAACCCTCCCACCAGAGCATGCCCTTTTTTTTTTCCCCAGGCTAAAAATTAGGGGCAGGGTCTCCAGTTTTGTCTTTCCTGAGGAAAAAGAATGACAATTTTGGGTCTAGGGAGCAGATGTTGCTGTTGAGCTCTTCAACTGCTGTGTGACAAGATGTTCAGCAGCATGATGCCAAATGAAGGTGTTGGACTCCACCCTAAGTGCACGCTGTGAGTACATCAACGAAGCCATGGGGACTAAATCAGTAGTCTCTCTGGAGCAATACATTGTAAGAGGAAGCAAAAGTCTGCCTGGTGGTGCTTAGGAAAAGTCCAACCCACTAAGAATAAATATGCTTGTGTCAGGGCAGACCTCGTTGCAGTCTACAACTACCTGAAGGGAGGCTGTAGCCAGGTGGGGTTGGGCTCTGCTGCCAGGCAAGCAGCAATAGAACAAGGGGACACAGCCCCAAGTTGTGCCAGGGGAGGTCTAGACTGGATGTTAGGAGGAAGTTGTTGGCAGAGAGAGTGATTGGCATTGGAATGGGCTGCCCAGGGAGGTGGTGGAGTCACCGTCCCTGGAGGTGTTGAAGCCAAGCCTGGCTGGGGCACTTAGTCTGGTTGATTGGCCAGGGCTGGGTGCTAGGTTGGGCTGGCTGAGCTTGGAGGTCTCTTCCAACCTGGCTGATTCTATGATTCCAATTCTACAAAATTACATCCAAAACAGCAGGCCAAAATATTTTACTAATAATGCACAGGCTGCATACCAGGGAAAAAAGTCTTCCCAGACACTTTGCAAGCAGGTCAGGGTGCAAGAGAATGGGTTGCCTGGAGACTGCATAAATCTTTAGCACTGGACATCTTCAAGAGCAAGTTTGACAAGAATAACACAGATAAAGCTGGTCCTGCCTTGGGCACTGAATGTATTGGCTGACCTTTGGAGGTCCTTTCCAATACTGTGATGCTATGAATGTGAGAAATCAAACGGCTTCTTTCAGTGATTCCTCCCAGGAGTTTAGAGCAGACCTTAGCACTCAATTTCCTCGCAGGAAATTGTAAGTCATATGTCTCCCTTTCACTCTGCAGACACACTAAAACTGCAGCACTTAATTCACACAGTGCTGGCTGTTAACACCAGGCCTGCTGTGCAGCCATACCCACCACCCCGATGCCATCCCTAATAACAATTCACCTCTTCTTTCTTCTCCTCGGTGTTGCTACCTTTCATTGCCATGTCCAAACTGCTCTATTCTCATTTAGCATCAGAGAAGCAGGAGTCTGGCTCCAAGGAGCAAAAAAAAAAAAATCAAAAAATAATCAAACAGAACCATGAAACTAATTAGAGAGCAGTGACAGATACCTGCCTCTTCTCACAGCCTCCTTCTAACAGCCTCTTGCCTGGCTGTTGGCCCTGGCAAACCTAATTCCACCCTCTAAGAGCCCTCCACACATGATCTGGACAATACAGTTGTTCTTTTCAGTTTGTTTCACCTAACTCCTCAGTTTTTCAATCCCTTTTTCTTCTGTACCAAATAAAGCAAACCTCTTTACTTGTCTTTCCATGCTCTTCAGCATTTATCCTTGGCTTAACTGTTGCCTGGTTCTCAACAGAAATATGTCACTTCTTCCTACACTTAGCCCATTATCCACTGCCCACACATTGTATTTCCAGACAAGCATCTTCATCTCCATTCTATTGGCAGAAGCCAGGGGACACTGAGGTCCTGTCTCCATCTCTGCATGTAAACAGAGATAGCTTTTCTTTCCTAAGCTGCAAGGACTGTGAGGCCATTTTGCTGCTCAAAGCTTCTGAGGCATTTGTCAGCTCAGAGTGTTCAGACGTGGTTCAGGCAATGAGAGTAGTAATGAGCAGTAATGAGAGCAGTTTTTAAGTGGCTGAGGGCTGCCAGGAGTGGGGGACAGGCTCTGCTCACTGGGATAGGACAAGGAGCAATGGGTGTAAGTTGCAGCAAAAGAGGTTCTGCCTCAACACAAGGGAGAACTTTACTGCAAGGGTCACAGAGCACTGGCACAGGCTGCCCAGAGAGGTTGTGGAGTCTCCTTCTCTGGAGCCTTTCAAGGCCTGTCTGGATGTGTTCCTCTGTGACCTGTGTTAGATAGGATTGTCCTGCACTGGCAGGGGAATTGGACTGGATGATCTCCTTGGGTCCCTTCCAAGTGGTGATTTCTGTGAAGGCAATGATGATCAAAACAATGTTTTTCATGCAACAAGCTGAGAAGAGTTTGAATCAGAGTACCTCGAAATAGAAAGTTCCACTTCATATAAAGCAGTGAATCAGAAACCTCAGCTGATAGTAGAACTACCCCAAACACTACAATCAATTAGCACATGTGGGTTGGAAGGATAAGAGTCCTACAGAGAAGAGCTAACTTTAGCATTTACCCACACTAAGGTAAGTGAGCCACATGCAAAGGATCAATTTCTGCTCTCCTTAAAATGTGCCAAACCAATGCAATATCTAAAAGAGTACTGAAACCCAAGTTTAAAATATCACAGTCACAGATCAGCAAGTTGGCAAATGGGAAAGAACAGAGCTCAACGTGTACCAGGCAATATCTCAGTGGCTGAAACACTGGATTGGTATGTCTGTTATCTGGCAGATCATGTCTATAGCTACATAATTCCCTAATGCACCTGCACAAGCTTGGAAGGTTTAAGCAGTCCACTCCAGATTTAAGTAGACTGCCAGTGAGGACGGAATGTAACCTCAGCCTAACTGTAATGAAGTCCTCAAAGTCCTATGCACTTACAGTAGGGCTAAATATGGTCCTATGGTAGGCTTATAATAGGATAGAGTCATCCAGGTTGGAAGAGACCTCCAAGCTCAACCAGACCATGGCACTAAGTGCCCCAGCCAGGCTTGGCTTCAACACCTCCAGGCACAGCAACTCCACCACCTCCCTGGGCAGCCCATTCCAGTGCCAATCAGTCTCTCTGACAACAACTTCCTCCTCACATCCAGCCTAGACCTGCCCTGTCACAGCTTGAGGCTGTGTCCCCTTGTTCTTTCCCTGGCTGCCTGACAGTTACGTGGGCTGGAGGGGTGGGCAGAGGCCAATGGGGGGAGTTGAACAAGGCCAAGTGCAGGGGTCTAGACTTTGGCCACAACAACCCCAAGCAGCACTACAGGCTGGGGACAGAGTGGCTGAGAGCAGCCAGGCAGAGAGGGAGCTGGGGGTGCTGGTAGAGAGTAGCTGAAGATGAGGCAGCAGTGCCCAGGTGGGCGAAGAGCCCAACCCCACCTGGCTACAGCCTCCCTTCAGGTAGCTGCAGGCAGCAATGAGCTCTGCCCTGAGCCTCCTCTGCTGCAGGCTGCACACCCCCAGCTCCCTCAGCCTCTCCTCACAGGGCTGTGCTCCAGGCCCCTCCCCAGCCTTGCTGCCCTTCTCTGGACACCTTCCAGCACCTCAGCATCTCTCTTGAATGGAAGAGCCCAGAACTGGACACAGCACTCAAGGTGTGGCCTGAGCAGTGCTAAGCACAGGGGCAGAAGAACCTCCCTTGTCCTGCTGCCCACACTGCTCCTGAGCCAGCCCAGGATGCCATTGGCTCTGCTGCCCACCTGGGCACACTGCTTTAAGCCTTCCTTCTTATGTACAGCTCCTGTTTCCCATGAACATGTATCAAACAAGAGAAACTATTTCTAAGGGCCCAAACTCCTGTAGCCTGTCCCACTGCAGCCCTCTGAGCATCTTTGTGGCCTCCTCTGGACTGGCTCCAACAGTTCCATGTCTTGTGTTGGGGGCTGCAGACTTGAATGTTCACAGCTTTTTTCCATATTATTTCTCATCTTTTTTGTTAGTAAGTTCCTGATGATACAGAATCATAGAATCTAGAATGGTTTGGGGTCAGAAAGGACCTTTAAAGATCATCTAACTGCATCTCCTCCACCGTGGACAGGAGCATCTTTCAGTGGAGCAGCAGCTCAGAGCCCTGCCTGACCTGCCCTCGAACACTTCAATCACAGGGCACTGAGAACTTCTGTGGCAACATATCCCCAGCATCTCACCACTCTCACATTGAACAATTTCTTCCTTTCCTCTAAGCTAAATCTCCCCTCTTTTACTTTAAAATCATTATTTCTTGTCCTAACACCACAAGCCCTTGTGAGAAGACTCTCTCTATCTTTCCTATAGGCAGCCTTTAAGCATGCAATAAGGTCTCCCTTCAGTACCTTCCAGAAGCATGATCCTGTTACCTTGAGCAAGGTTCTGCTGCAGGCAGGCTGGGGAGAGCTGCAGGGCTGGGAACTGCCTCTGCAGAAAAATAAGGAGCTTGCATTTTCTCTCCTCCTCTCTTTGGTCCCCTGCTATTAACACTCTTCCTCTTTTAACATGCCCCTCACACAGAGGGCCCTAGCTGGATAAAGTGCAACTTTAAAAGTACAAAAAGAAGGATTAAGCTGTCTAATCCCCAAGGCAAAGCCTGCTCTTTTGGTCCAATTTCCAAAGTGATCCTGAATGTGTTATTTTTACCCCAGCAATCTAAATTTTGTTGAGCACTGTATCGATTTGGCAGTGTTTGACAAAAGGCACTTGTGGGTTGCAGGTTCCTTTGACGTCTTTGTCATCAGTTCATCCTTCACTACAAAGTCTGAAACCTTCTCCTTGTCCTTTACTCTCAGGAAACCATAAAGAGATGCACATTAAGCACTTCTCTTCCTCCACAGAAGAGGAGAGTTATTGCTCTGATGTGGACAAACCATTTTCAATGCAGTTATAAACCAAGGTGAAACTACATTTAGTTACGTGGGCTGGAGGGGTGGGCAGAGGCCAATGGGGGGAGTTGAACAAGGCCAAGTGCAGGGGTCTAGACTTTGGCCACAACAACCCCAAGCGGCACTACAGGCTGGGGACAGAGTGACTGAGAGCAGCCAGGCAGAGAGGGACCTGGGGGTGCTGGTAGAGAGTAGCTGAAGATGAGGCAGCAGTGCCCAGGTGGGCGAAGAGCCCAACCCCACCTGGCTACAGCCTCCCTTCAGGTAGCTGCAGACAGCAATGAGCTCTGCCCTGAGCCTCCTCTGCTGCAGGCTGCACACCCCCAGCTCCCTCAGCCTCTCCTCACAGGGCTGTGCTCCAGGCCCCTCCCCAGCTTCGTTGCCCTTCTCTGGACATGTTCCAGTTCCTCAACATCTCTCTTGAACTGAGGGACCCAGAACTGGACACTCAAGGTGTGCCCTGAGCAGTGATGCCATCCAATGGTTTCTATGTGTGTGCCCAGCTTTTAGCTAGGATTCTTCTTTCAGAAAGCCATCTTGATGGCACTTGTATTTTTGGTACCTCTCCTGGGAGCTAACTGCATTTGAAGCCTGAGTTTCCCAGCCTCTGCCACAGGCAGACTATTAGGCTCACAAGGTACATCTCCTGCGTGGGAGATTTGGCAGTAAGTGGGTTTAAGTGGTGTGTTGCAGGATGCAGGCAGCTCATTTGCTAGATTGGAAGTGTGGTGTTCATCTCACAGCTTTGAAGAGGAAAACAGTATAGCCAGCTTGTTAAAAACAAAGAGAGGGGCTGGAAAATGAACAATATGAAGAAAACTTCTTGTAAAGATAGTGCTAATGTGAGGCAGAAAGAAAAGCCTCAGAAGCTCAGCCATGCCCCTGGCACCTTGTACTTCTCTGTTTGAAATAGGACCTCCGTGTCTTTACCTGTGCTGATTGTCTCTAGCTAAAATGACATAGAGCCAGATCCTTCTTTAAATCATGGTGCATGAAGTATAGAACCAGGTACTAAAAAGTAGGGCTGTGCCCAGCCTTTCCTGGCCCTTCATGCACTGCTTGTACACAGAGATTTAGGAGCTGGGCTACCATTTTGAATGGTGACGTCTAAGGACAGCAAGAGTCACCCTCCCTGGAGGTGTTCATGAAAAGCCTGGATGAGGCACTTGGTGCCATGGTCTGGTTGCCTGGATAGGGCTGGGTGCTAGGTTGGGTTGGATGATCTTGGAGGTCAACCTGGTTGATTCTATGATTCTACAAATTGCCTAAGGGGTTAGGTGTTGTTTGCTCTTCATCTTTGGAAACTGGATGGTGACAAACACGTTGCCAGGTTCCTTCCTCTCTATCTTCAGCAAATAGACTCTGCTACAGAATTAAAGAATGGTTTAGGTTGGAAGGGAGATCAAGGATCAGCCAGTTCCAACTCCCTGCCATAGGCAGGGACACCTCCCACTAGAACATCCAATCTGGCCTTCATCCATCCCACTAGAACAGAATTCAGGAGTGGGAAATAGAAATCCAGGATCATAGAATCATAGAATAGAATCATAGAATGGTTTAGGTTAGAAGGGACCTCAAAGCTCAGCCAGTTCCAACCCCCTGCCATAGGCAGGGACACCTCCCACTAGAACAGGTCACTCAAGGCCTCATCCAACCTGGCCTTGAACACCTCCAGGGAGGTTGTGGAGCACAGAAGCACCCAATGTGATCAAAGATCAAATTCAGTGCTTCTGTGCTCCACAACCTCCCTGGGCAATCTCTGCCAGTGTCTCAGCACCCTCACTGCAAACAACCCTTTACTAACATCCACTTTCAGTCTCCCCTCTACCACTTTAAGCCCATTCCTCCTGTCACTACAATACCTTCTCAGTAGTCCCTCCCCAACCTTCCTGTAGCCCCCTTCAGATACTGGAAGGCCACTCCAAGGTCTCCTCCAAGCCTTCTCTTCTCCAGACTGCACAGCCCCAACT
Organism: Pogoniulus pusillus; assembly: GCF_015220805.1. Classification (NCBI taxonomy): domain Eukaryota; kingdom Metazoa; phylum Chordata; class Aves; order Piciformes; family Lybiidae; genus Pogoniulus; species Pogoniulus pusillus. The sequence goes on from NC_087286.1 coordinate 20,266,565, forward strand.
CTCTCAGCCTGTCCTCAGAGCAGAGCTGCTGCAGCCCTCTGAGCATCTTCTTTTTCTGTCCCCATCTTCCCTCCAGAGGCTGATTCCAGGGAAGGCTGATAACAATTTGCTGTGCACCCAGCAAAACAAGTGCTCAGATTGTTAGCTCCATTTCAGAAAACCTAGTCAGGGATGAGAGATTTAATTTTTAACTGCATGAAGCTTATTTATAATTAAAGCCAATGCAGCCAATATTGTTTTTTTCCCAAGTGCTGATGCCAGACTATTAGCACACACTGTCTTCAGTAAGTGCTAGGAGTAGAAGGCACATCAAGAGGAAAGAAACCCAAAGCATCCAGGAACCATACAGGTTGTCAGAGGGCAATCTCAGAAGAAACCCAGGGCTTTAGTATCATAAACCCTATTGCAACAGAGGCAAATGTTCCTAAAACCCTTGGTTCAGTAGTAAATCTCCTATTTATCTCTTGCTGGTAAAAGCAAAGATTGTTTTCTCTGACTTTTAAAACCTTTCTTCTTTTTGCTTTGAGCAATGCCACAAATAAATATTTAGTGTGCCAGTACCTTGCTAAATTATTCATGCTTCAATCTCATAAATGGGGAAGACAATCCTCCTGCCTTTACATGCTCTCCTGAAGGAATGTGTTATTCATTGGTGAGTTTATTTCCTTACTCTTATTTGTCTGTCAGTGCAAAGCAGAGCTGGAACACAGGGGGATATCTGACAAAACATTTTAGAGGGATTTCATTTCGTCCTGCTTCTTTTCATTAGCCACAAAGCCAAACAAACCAAACCAAAACAAAAAAAAAATACCCCAAAAAGCCCACTACCCACTGGAATAAAAGCCAACCCAACCCACCTGTCAGCCAGGCTTTCATGAAAATACTTTGGACTTCTTTAATGCTCACAGAACTGAGAGATAGCATTAAACTGGAATAAAGCACTGCCATTTATCTCACCTGGTAACACCTAAGAGGTCTGTGGCAAGGTGCAGTCCTCCTGGGCTGGGTGCTGCTCATACCCCAAATGGATGAGTTGAACCTGCCCAGAGGAGCTTGCATGTCATATAAAGTGAGAGACAGGGAAATGGTAAATCCAGGGGCAGTGCCCTGTGAGGGGTGTCAAACAAATTCATGTGTAAAACACAATGACCTTTCCACAGTGGGCTCTGGAGGGCTGATGAGAGCTGCAGTCTGAACGCCACAGCAATTAAATGGGATCAATGAGCATGAAAGTGACAGTGCATCCCGTGCCAGGAGGGCACTCACATCTTCTCCTTAAGCTATTCCATTAACAATTAAGTTCTGTTTACGAGTAAAGGGTTCTTGCTTATCCTCTTAGCAAATGACTCCTGTAATCCAACCTGAATAAGCAAGGCAAACTGGGACCAACCCCTCAGAAGCATTACAGCATCACAGTATCATCAGGGTTGGAAGAGACCTCACAGATCATCAAATCCAACCCTTTACCACAGAGCTCAAGGCCAGACCATGGCACCAAGTGCCACGTCCAGTCCTGCCTTGAACAGCTCCAGGGACAGCAACTCCACCACCTCCCCGGGCAGCCCATTCCAGTGTCCAATGACTCTCTCAGTGAAGAACTTTCTCCTCACCTCCAGCCTAAATTTCCCCTGGCACAGCCTGAGGCTGTCCCCTCTGGCCACAACCACCCCTCAGGTAGTTGTAGACAGCAATAAGGTCACCCCTGAGCCTCCTCTTCTCCAGGCTAACCAATCCCAGCTCCCTCAGCCTCTCCTCGTAGGGCTGTGCTCAAGGCCTCTCCCCAGCCTCGTCGCCCTTCTCTGGACACGCTCAAGCATCTCAATGTCCCTCCTAAACTGGGGGGGCCCAGAACTGAACACAGCACTCAAGGTGAGGTCTAACCAGTGCAGAGTACAGGGTCAGAATGACCTCCCTGCTCCTGCTGACCACACCATTCCTGATGCAGGCCAGGATGCCACTGACTCTCTTGGCCACCTGGGCACACTGCTGGCTCATGTTCAGGCGGGTATCAATCAGCACCCCCCAGATCCCTCTCTGTCTGGCTGCTTCTAGAAACACACAAAAAAAGGGGAGCAGATAAAAATAACCCTGAAGCTAAATATGGGAATGGCAGGAGACTGTAGTGACTTGAAAGGGAATACTTAAGAATATTTGGGGCACAGTAAAGGGATGCAGAATTCCAGAAAGATGATTTGAGGGAAACTGGAAAGCATGTGAAGTTTGGTGGTTACCTCACTTTCTAGAAGCTGCACATCATCTTCCAGTAATCAGGAGCAGCCTGCAAGCATGGTGTGACCTGGGCATGGCTCAGCAGAACTTCCAACCCCAAAGCTTGGCTATTTGGCTCAAGCACTGCAAACATTTCCTTGAACCCAGCTCAAGATTGGTTGTGCCTGGGACAGAAACTGTGGTATGTGGCTGATTTAGTGGGGGCAATTAGGCAGGGATTATAAAACAGATAGGTATTTTATTTCCAAAAAGCCCCACTCACAAACTCTACACAAAGCAGTTTGGTTTGGGTTCCAATTCAGTTAGGATAATCTTCACAAGGATGCTTCTGGGCAATTCATTCCTTTAGAAGAATCAGAAAACTGGAAAAGTTTAGCCACAAAAAGGCTTTGCCTCACAAAGAGGCAGTCTGGAGCCCTACATGAAGTCTATTCTGCTTAATACACTGGAGCAGAAATTTTGAGGTAGTCCCTGGCTCCTCTGTGGCAGTGTTGGAACTGCTCAGCATCTTGATAGCCTTTGAGAGGCTTCTAGACCTTCCTAACATCTAGCTGGGTGCTGGGAAAGAGGCAGATGATCTCTGACCTGATCCTGGCTCCTCTTGGCACAGGGGTTTGCAGAGGTGCATGCAAGATCTCTTGCAAAGGTGCAGACAGTACAATGTGGGTGGCACTTCTCACCATACTGTGAGGCACTTAATGCCTTCTCCTGGGAAACTCGAGGCAAAATGAAAAGTGGTGTTGCACTGAACCACCCTTTTCATGACCAACCCTTTGTCATTTCTGCTGGGAGTAGTAACCAGACATCTTCACTGGCTCACTATGTAAGCTGAAGAGATGGAGCACTGGAGCAGGCTGCCCAGAGAGGTTGTGGAGTCTCCTCCTCTGGAGACTGTCCAAACTGACCTGGATGCATTCCTGTGCAGACTGCCCTGGGTGATCCTGTTTTGGCAGGGGGCAGCTGGACTAGATGATCTCTGGAAGTCCCTTTCAGACTCTAACACTCTGTGATTCTCCAAGTCTGCAACTGTAAGGGCCTGAGGTTCCCTCATCCTTTAACACAGACGTGACACTGCTGCCCTTCATAAAGCCACTGTATGGAGCAGTCAGGAGCTCAGTATCAGTCATGTGCCCAAAAACTAGGGAGAGAAGCTTTCCCAGCCCCTGATTGTCAATCACAAACCAAAACATAGTCATTCCAATCTCATTGTTTTCACACTTTCAGGGAAACAGTGGTGCAGAAACCTCCTCTAAGGCTGCACCCTGTGGTCCAAACCATGGACTAGAGATAAGGGAGAATAGAGAAGGGATCTCTGGTATCTGGAGTAGCTCATGCAGAGTGATGCTCCCCATCTAGCCCACAGCACACTCTTTAAAAGCTCTCCTTCCACTTCAGGGAGGGCAATGCCATAGCCTTTAATCAAGCTCTTCCCCTGAGCAGCCATGCATACAGACTGCTCCTCACACAGCCTGGCTCCTCTCAGCTTGCAGCATGTTTCTTCCCACTGAGTGTATGGTGCATGCTGGAGGTACTGCCTTGCAAACTGCTCATCTCTTAGTAAATTATTGATAAAGCTTCCCCTTGACAGATTGCACAGCCAGGGACCCCTGGGCAACTCTGCTCCTCCCCTGAAGTGTTCTAACACTTGTATTTAGTTGAAGAACATAGAATCAAACAGGTTGGAAGAGACCTCCAAGATCATCCAGTCCAACCTAGCACCCAGCCCTGTCCAATCAACCAGACCATGGCACTAAGTGCCCCAGCCAGGCTTGGCTTCAAGCTCAAATGGCTATTATGTGTTATCTGTTCTACAGCCTGCAATCTAGTTAAGTCATCGCTGTCCACCCACGAGAAGTGATTTCAGTACCTTGACATGTGATGGGCAATGGAGTGTTAATGCTGCAGACAGAGAGACAGGAGAATCTGGAGGGCTTGGAGTGGCCAGCATGGCCAAATATAGGAGTTTAAATTAGTAATGTGGGCTCCTACATGAATGCCCATGGGAGAAAAGGAGAAACTTTACAAAGCACTGAAATGGACTCAGTGCCAGGGGACAGGGAAGGGCAGAGGGTCAGATTCCAGGGAAGAAGTACAACAGCAGCAAAAAGACAGCAAAGGCTGCTACTGCTCAAGGGCAGCAGCAGCTAGTTTGCATCAGATCAGATCTATCATTTCAGGAAGACCCTGAAATTGGATCAGGTCATACAGAGCCACCTCCTTCTTCCAAGCATGAAATGGAAATTCTGCATTTGCATTGCCATGAAATTGTCATTCAACTTCACCTGCTTAGCAGGGTGGGTGCTGCACACCAAGCCTCGAGTGTCATAGCCCCTTGGAGACAAACACTGAACACCACTGTGGGAACTGCAGCTCGTGGCTTGCCTCTTGTGTCAGAATCAAAGCAGCTGACCTGAGTAGGTGTGAAGACTCTCACAGTACATGTCCTTTTCAGCAGGAATCTGAGTGCTTCAGTGTTCCCTGGGATCTCGTCTGAAACCAAGCCCTGAACAGAGAAGCAGAGGACTGTAGCTGTTTGATAGTGACTCAGAGGAGTCTACAACCCAGGGAGGAAAAGAAATGTCACAGGCAGGATGTTTTCATCCTCTGGTTCCTCCCTGCAGAAAGCTATGTCCCAATCACACAATTCAGACAAGTGACCATAATTCTTAACATGTTGTTCATTTAAGACACTGCTTACTTTACCATTATTGTATTTAAACATAGCAGTTATTTGGTGAGAGGAACAAGAGGCAGATTTCTGTCACCTTTTACTCAGACTCTAGCAGAGGGTTGGGTTATTTTAGAGCTGCACTAAGCTCAAGGTACAAGATAAATCTTTCTGCCTTTGCTTTGCTTGCAGTCCCCTGCAGCTGAACCGAAAAGGAAGCAAAGGATGTGAAGACTAGCACAAAACAAACACTCCACTCAGCACACTAAGGAAGGCCACCAAAGCAAGCAATTTTTAGAGGTGAGGAAAGTCAAAGGGTAACCATGCTAATCCCTGATAACAGACCAGGAGATGGCTGTTGCCTGAGCTCTGTGTGCTGCTGATGCTGCTGCTGCAAAGGTGTTTTTCACCTGGACATAGAAAGTGATTGATGCTGCCATTATTAGTGGTCAGGAAAACTTGAGTGGCATCTGTGAAGAATCTGGATCTCAGTCAGTCCTCTTGTGATAAACTGCACTGCCAGAATGGCAGAGTAACTGCAGATGGGCAAGGGAGGGGATTCTCACAAGGAATAGGTATTTGTATCTTCTTGGTAAATTACTTAAGACCCTTCTGAAAGCTACCAACATTAACTAACTGGTAGAATCACAGAATCATAGAATCAACCAGGTTGGAAGAGACCTCCAAGCTCAGCCAGTCCAACCTAGCACCCAGCCCTAGCCAGCCTACCAGACCATGGCACTAAGTGCCCCAGCCAGGCTTGGCTTCAACACCTCCAGGCACAGAGACTCCACCACCTCCCTGGGCAGCCCATTCCAATGCCAATCACTCTCTCTGACAACAACTTCCTCCTCACATCCAGCCTAGACCTCCCCTGGCACAACTTCACACTGTGTCCCCTTGTTCTGTTGCTGATTGCCTGGCAGAAGAGCCCAACCCCACCTGGCTACAGCCTCCCTTCAGGGAGCTGAAGACAGCAATGAGGTCTGCCCTGAGCCTCCTCTTCTGCAGGCTGCACACCTCCAGCTCCCTCAGCCTCTCCTCACAGGGCTGTGCTCCAGGCCCCTCACCAGCTTTGTTGCCCTTCTCTGGACACCTTCCAGCACCTCAACAGCTCTCCTGAATGGAGGAGTCCAGAACTGGACACAGAACTCAAGGTGTGGCCTGAGCAGTGCTGAGTACAGGGGCAGAATAACCTCCCTTGTACTGCTGCCCACACTGCTCCTGAGCCAGCCCAGGATGCCATTGGGTCCTACCTCCTTCCTGCAGAGAAAACCTCCCCACCAGACTCCATACTTTCCTTTGGAAAGACAGGTGAAGAGACAGATGACAAAGGAGAACAGGAGTAGCCCACCCTCACGGGTTGGCTCAGGTCTAGCTCAGTCAAAGCCCCCAGATGCACTGAACAGAGAGAATCTACACCCATTGCTGAATTCTGTGACGTGCTGCCCATCTGCTTTGAGCAGGTGTGCCCAATGCAATGGCTCAGCCCTGGGGACAGCATGACATTCCCACCACCAATAAAGCACATTTGCAGATACAGCAGGTGTGGTAGATTGAGATTTCAAAGACATAAAGTTTCCCTCCTTCTCACTATTGCTTTTCAACAGATTCCTGAGAACTCACTGGTGCTAAGCTCCTGGGGCTGATTTCTGCCACAGATGTGTGAGGTACACTTCTTAAAGAGTCGTTAGCAAGGTTTGAACCCCTGACCTGCAGAGCTGAGCACAGATCTGCCCCTCTCAAACTCAAAGCTGAGCTTCACCAGCGGCATGAGGCTCTTGTCTTCCTAGCCACCAGGGGTGCCCGGCGCACACTTTGAAGGCACCTGCAAGTTCTCCTGAAGCCAACTCTTTGAGGGCAAGGGTTTGGCCTCTCTGTATTCTATGGATATCCCTGCTCGGACCAGACAATTAAAACACACTGACATTTGCCACGCTGTTCCCTTTCCAGCTGTCTGTTAGGGTCTTTCAGCAGGCTTTGGTGCCCAGCAGGAGCTAAACTGGGGCAAGTCTCTGACATTTCACACTGAAGCAGCCGTGACACTTGCCAGAGCAGCTCCTCTGAAGTCAGTCACGTAACAGCCTCCTCATCCGGCGGTGGGAGCAGGTCTGACTTGAGTGGAGGTTTGTGCTGACAGAGTAAGTTTTCTTTGGTAGGTTTTTACTTATACAATACTTAGTGATGAAGGTTGCAGCGAAGAAGAACTCAGCCTAAACCTTTTCCATACCCATAGACCAAAAGAGAGGGGAAATAGTTAAAGAGTGGAGAGAGAGCCACGCACTTTGTGCCTGACATCAAGTTCAACAGAGCATAGAATCATAGAATGGTTTTAAGTTGGAAGGGACCTCAAAGCTCAGCCAGTTCCAACCGCCCAGCATAGGCAGGGACACCTCCCACTAGAACAGCTCGCTCAAGGCCTCATCCAACCTGGCCTTGAACACCTCCAGGGAGGGAGCAGCCACAACCTCTCTGGGCAACCTGTGCCAGTGTCTATGGTAGGACAGAGGACAGGGATGTTTTGAGCTCTGAATGTGTCAGAGTGGTCTATAGAGTACTACTGGACCATTACTGGTTTCTATTTGGTCAACAACATCCACTGGTGATTTCCTTAGTTCATATTTCAGAAGCATTAAAACTCCAAACTTGGAGGGTGAGGTGGAAGGTGCAAGTGGAAACAGAAAAACACTACCTTCCTGGCTGGGGTGATGGTCCCAAACTAGGTGAGCTCCCACCACATGCCCTCTGAGCAGTAGACATTTGTCTATTTAATGGCAGACTTGCCAAATGGTCACTGTGGTCCTCTCCAGTGTATTTCAGTGCTCAGCTATGTATCAGTTGCTTTTTCCTTCAGTCAAACATGACCAGACTAAAAGGGATGCTCTGCTGCCAAGACAATTTGCCTACTGGATAGAAACTCAAATCTACAAGCTATGGAGCCAAGAGATGGATGGGAAAAGGAGAGGGAAAGGGAAATCTACATTATCTTCCTTTTTTCCTGATGCTGACATGATGGTTGTCCTTTGGTGTCTTTTATGTATTTCACATAAGTAAGGATGGTGCTAACACAGCAACAGCAATGTTAATAAGCTCACTAGATCCAGCTCTGGAAGACTTGAAGGGTTTGTCCTCTGCCTGTCTGTGCTGTTGCGTTCTTGAGGCACTGGGTGCTCAAGAACCATCCCAATCTTACAAAGTGCTGCTGCTCATGGCTCAATCTCTTCTCACTGTGAAGCAAGCAGCAAAGCAGCATTTTCATCTTCCATAACACAGCAGTGTTATCACTTCTGGCACAGAGTAGAAAAGTCAGGTGCTGAGCTGAACACAGGAAAAAGCAGAGCTGACTGATAGGAAGATGTTCAACAAGATATCCGTTGTTAGGAAGTGGTGACTCAAGGAACGCCTTTGCTCTTCTTTTTTCCTCAATATGAGAACCCAAAATCCCCAATCAGTAGGTGGGTAGAGAAAGGAGACACAAGCCAACAGTCACTGCTCTCACGGACATGGAGAGGAGGCTGCAAAAACCCTTCCTTCCCGACACGCAGAGCATCTGCAGAGCACGTGGGAGAGGGACTGGATTACCAAGCTATTTGCTCTCCCAGGTCTCATCTGTTCCTCCATCTCTGCCCCTCATTGCTCAGGCAAAATAAATAAGCAAACACAAACATTTTGATAGGTCTCCAACATGCATGGGTTTGGCACAAATCACTCCTTGAAGCTTCAACACTTCTTTGCGAGAAAGGAAAACAGATTTGTACTCCCATCTGGTGACAACGAACCATTTTCTCCTCTGAGCAGTCTGGATTCAAAAGTACCCCTTAGCATCCATTCTTCAGCCAGCTCCCTTAAAATGTCATTCTGTTGAGGTTCTGATTAGCCCTCAGAGGCTAATCTACCTCATGAGAATTTAGTTGCTTAAGGTGTTGGTAAGGACAGAGCACGCTGTGTTCATGCAGAAATAGAAGGCATTTTGTTCTCCATGAAGTGCCACTCTTATTGTTCCTTTTAATCATTTAAATGAGCCTGACAAGAAGAGGTAGATATATTCTCAAACTCCCAGCAATTATTCATCTTGTTAGTTTTGCAGGGAGGGGGGTGTGGAAATGATAGATTCATGTAATATAAAACAAGAGCAAGAGAAAAAAAGAAAGGAATTTTTACACAAATGTCTTGTTTATTAAATGCATGCATCTATTTCACATGATTGAAGAGGACAAAGGGACCAGCAGAATGAAAAGAGGTTTTCCAAAGTGAAGGTTTCTTACAACAGCCTCCTGGCTGTTTCCTTTCACGCAGAGAAACTGCTCACAACAGAGCTCTATGGCCGTTGTAATGACTTTTGTTAAGCCTCTGAAGGAGGGGAGGAAATACTCATCCACAAGGAAAGTTGACAAGTACAGAAAAGATTTCATCCAGTTGAAGCACTTCTTTGTAAGGCCACTGACTCTTGCCAGTCATCATCTGCTGCTGTCAAACAGAAACACGGCACTGCTGCATGGCCAGGGACACTGCAGTGAGAGCAGGTGCACTGTCACAGTTTGCAGGCTCCAGCATATGGATGAACCTCCCTTTTGGGGCCAGCACTCATGAAAAACCACTAACAAGAGCTTTACTAGAGCTGCTTCGTGTATGGAGGCTGCCATCTGGAACAATGAGGTCCTTCTAACACTGACAAAAGTTCTGCCAGGCTCATGTGCATGGCTTAAATGAGTAAAGATGTCTCAGGCAACAGCAGATATTCCCTCAGGGACAGCCACAGAGAAGCCTTACCACTGCTGCAAGTTGTGTCCTGTGGACCCACATGGATCTGGTGAGAATTAGATGTTGCCAGTTAGCATCCTACCCTTGTAGGTGCCATGGGGAAAGGGGAGCCAGAAAGATCCACGATTCTCTAAGGAATTATCCACCAGCAAAGGCTCTTCAGCACTCGTTAGAAAGGGAAACGTCAAAAGAGGAGAGGAGAAAACCTTCAACCGTGCATCGACTTGAACCAGCTGACATCACCAGCCCCGTGGTATATGGATCCACGTTTCCTTCTCAGCTTGCACCTCTCTCCTTCAGGACAATTAAGTGCTCCAAGTGGAAGCTAACAGCAAGGGTGACAGAGCCCACGTTTTGCAGAGCATCGCTATTAAGCTCGCAGTTAAGCGCTATGTCTTGTCTTGCACCAGCCTAGTAGCCAGAGCAAGCCAAAGAGGCTTGGGCAAGCCACTGACACACCCCTGCCCTATTTACAGTCTGAACATGTTAAAGAGCCCCAAAATGGGATTCTCCAGTACCTCCTGCTGTGACTTTCATCACTCTGCATGGCTGTGAAGTACTCCCACACTAACTGATGAGCATGCAAGTAACTGTAAAGAGCAAAGGAGAATTAAGGCACTGCTTCCTCTCTCTAAGGCAAATTGTTCTAGCTCCTCCAGCCGCACAGAAACCCTGCAGCCTTGCCCATGGCAGACCTTTTAAAGTACACCAAGCAAGTAAAAACTCTCAGTACACTCAGGACACGTCTTTAGGCTGCCTTCCCCTCACAGAGGAACCAGGCTCTATACACAAGGTGGAACCAGGGAGGACAAGAAGTAGACAGCACAGGACAGTTGCACTAACACTTGTAAACTCGGTGCTTGAAGTGAGAGGATGTTGTGTGGAGGATCAGTCCCAGAGTGGGGTGAACATCTGAGGCCCCGAGTACAACTGTTGAAATGGAGATTGAGCCTTGCAGAATAAGGCATGCAAGTCACAGAACAAACAGGAGAAATATTTTCACCTTAGAAGGCTGAACTCGTGGGAAAAGGTGACCCTTAATAATTCCATTATTACAGCTGCCATATGCATCTTTTTTTTTATTAGGTAGATGGAAGGCAAAAAGGGGCAGATAAATCTTGTAGTGATGCCCTGTGGCTAACAGCTTTTTTGCTTGTGAAGGCAGAGAAGTGCAGGTACACTTACCCTTCTCCAAATATGACTGGGTAGCATTGAAATTGCAGTGTGCACTTGCAGCCCAGAGGGCCAAGCAGAGCCTGGGCTGCAGCAGGAAAAGTGTGGCCAGCAGGGCCAGGAAGATGATTCTCCCACTCTGCTCCACTCTGGTCAGACCCCACCTAGAGTACTGCATCCAGTTCTGGAGCCCCCATTACATGAAGGATGTCAATGTGCTGGAGTGTATCCTCGTAGCACCTCTGCTGTGAGCACAGACTGAAAGAGTTTGGGGCTGTGCAGGCTGGAGCAGAGGAGGCTCCCAGGTGACCTTTTTGTGGCCTTCCAGCATCTGAAGGGGTGTCCTGGAGTCCTGTACCCCTAAATTCCTCTCCTGCCCGGACTTCGGGGGGAAAGGGGAAAAGCCGCCTGGTTTCCCCCCCCCTCGCCTGCCCTGCAGCCGAGAAGGGGGCGGCGACTGCCCCGTGAGTTCCCGCGCTGGAGCCAGGCTGGGATTGGCCGTGCGCTTTCGCGCCTAAAGTGTGGTAACTCTGCCCTTTGTCTAGCGAAGGGTATAAATATTGGGGGTCTTCCCGCCTTTGGGGTTCCCGCTTTTGGATTTTGCCTGTGCCTGGACGAGTTCGCTCACTCTCCTGTGCCTGGACTGCAGAGAGATAAAGGACTTGCTTTGGTGTTAGGCACACCTTTGTCTGCCTAACGACCCTTAACGACCCTTAACGACTCCTGCAGCCGCTGGAGGAGGAAGACCGACTGCACGAGCCAGCCTGAGTGAGTTATTTGGCTTAGCTTAATTTAGTAAGAAACCGCTATTAATTAATAGCAGAGTCCTTTTCCAAAAAACTGACTTCCAAATATATATAGTCAGATTATTAATGGTATCCTTGTAGAATTCTCATGCAACTTAACCTGTTTATCAAACGAAATTAATCTTTGTATATATAGTTGTGGGGGCGGGTTTTTGTAAAAATAAAAAATATCTATTTTTGATAAATTTTCTTCTCGGCCACGTATTTCTGCCCCCCGCAACATTATGGCGCAGCGAGCAGGGTAGTTCAATCATAGAATTTCTACAAGAAAAGGGATGCCTAATCACAGGTCTTGATTTAATTTGGGCTCAGAAAAATTGTAAAAATCCGGAGAAAATCCTGGAGAAATTAGCTGAGCGCTCAGACCCTGTGATTTCTGAGTCTCCAACGGAGCATTTCTCTGTTGTTCTGGGGTCAGTCGTGACCCAGACTCTGGCCGAATTTGAAAATTATGAAAAAAGAATTCAGGCCTTGGAAAAGGATTTATTAGCCGAAAAAGCTAAATGCCAAAGTATCTGGGAAAGCATGCTGGCGCAGACAAAGAGCCTGACCGCGGCACTGACTGCCCGGATGAAAGAAAGGCTTGTAACGCCTGCAGACACCACCTCTTCGGTCTCCGTGTCTGAATTTGAATGGAGTGATTCGCGGGAATCGGGGAGAAAGGCAGAGAATGCCCCGAGGGTCTCTTCGGGGGAGAGGAGTTCCCCGAAACCAGGCACAAAAGACTCTGCCAGAGACTCAGAGAATTCCTCTGCACATGCCTCTGCGCGGCAGAAAGCCTCAAAGCCACGCAGAAAGCGCAGGTCCCGACCGGACTCTCCCGTAGCTAGCGGAGAAGAGAGCTCCGGTGAGGAGGGCGCCGCGGTGCAGAGGCACGTGTTGCCTGTTACAAGAATTGAGTCCGTGAAGGGCAGGAAAGGCGCTGCAGGGACCACCGTGATCAAAAAGCAGTTCACAGATGCACAGCTCAGTGACTTACAAGTCAAATATGCGAGAGATCCTGGGGACTCAGTCGCTGACTATGTGTATCGAGTGTCCCGAGCCGGTGGGGACCGGGTCCTTCTAGACTCGCAGGAAGCTGCTGGAGACTGGGGGGACGATGTGTTCCTGACACGTGAACCCGAGGGGACACACAGCCTCACCGCTCGGATAGCCTACTGGGCAAGCAGTGTCCGTCCAGCCTACCGGGGGGAGCCGACGGAACTAAAGGTCACCAGCTCCTCTGAGCTCATCACTGCTCTCCGCAGACTTGCCTGTGTCCAGGCTATCTATGATAAGGGACATTACGATTGCCCGTTTTATGCCCCTGTGGACCCGGAGAGACTGCACCCTATTATGAAGGGTTTGCCAGCAACTCTGCAAATCCAACTAATGAAGAATGTTGAGAAAATTGAACGTGTGATTGCAGAGAATTCAGAGGACGGTGCTAAAGAGCACGTAATGACTTGGGCTGAACTGTTAACTGACTTGAATGCCCACGGGCTGCAGTTTGGGTTTGGGTCTCCTGAAGGAAAAGGGGCTGGGGAGAGACAGTCTCGTGCTTCTCCCCCAGAAAATCCCAGGACTCTGCGCAGGCAGGTCCGGCCAGTGCAGGACTGCCCCCCCAGGGGGACCGGTCCTTCAGGCTTCTCCCCGAGGGGAAGGGGCAGAGACCCACAGAGTGACTGGAGACCCAGAGAAAAGAACAGTTGGTATAGACAAGCCCTGACTTTAGGGGTACCAAAAACTGTTTTAAGGCAGCTGGCAGACTGGCAGCTGAAGGATCTAGTGCGGTGCCTTCAGAAATCGGCTGCAAAATCCAGAGGCAGCCGCGCCAGGGCCAGCGGCAGCGGCTCGCCCAGCGGTGGTTCCCAGAGCGGCTCGCCCAGAAGCGGCAGCCCCCCCGCTGGGAACTGCAGCTCGTCCCCAGACAGAAAGGTTAACCCTTTCTCGTCTCCCACACGGGAGGCAAAACACTGAATTACCGTAATAGTGGCTCGGCAGCTTTTAATGGTCAGCAGTCACGGGGAGAGCTACAGAAGCCCCCAGAATAAAGACCTGCTGCCTAGGTGAGCCACGTGGTCACCGACCACCTGCCCCAGTACAAAAGGCCACCGGATCAGTGCACGGTGGATCGTCCCCAACTATTAATTGCTAAGCCTGGCCTTTATAGGCCGAGGCAGGTCTTGTCTCCTTACAGGTGAAGGCCGAGGCAGAGGACCAGTTCCTGACCACCTGACCAGCACCTGGGAAGGGGAGAACCAGCTACACGAAAGATGGAGTCATATCACCGGGGTGGCCAGTGGATGATGGCATCAGGACCCACGGACTGTGACCTCCAGCCATGGACTCAGAGCATCCAAGGCTCTGCCATGAACTTGGTTGCTCTACCAGGAACAGAGCAATCTTCAAATTGACTGTGTAGCTTTATTTAATACTGTTTGGGCTATTGTTAAGCCTTGTTAAGTATTGTTAAATATTGTTGGGGCGATTAATGTATTGTTAATGTTGGAAAAGGCTAAGCCATATATATATATTAATAGGTTCCTAAATTGAAGGGGGATCACCTCTCACTCAAGTTCTAGACAAAGATGCTCATTACCACCGGGGTGGGATGTCCTGGAGTCCTGTACCCCTAAATTCCTCTCCTGCCCGGACTTCGGGGGGAAAGGGGAAAAGCCGCCTGGTTTCCCCCCCCCTCGCCTGCCCTGCAGCCGAGAAGGGGGCGGCGACTGCCCCGTGAGTTCCCGCGCTGGAGCCAGGCTGGGATTGGCCGTGCGCTTTCGCGCCTAAAGTGTGGTAACTCTGCCCTTTGTCTAGCGAAGGGTATAAATATTGGGGGTCTTCCCGCCTTTGGGGTTCCCGCTTTTGGATTTTGCCTGTGCCTGGACGAGTTCGCTCACTCTCCTGTGCCTGCACTGCAGAGAGATAAAGGACTTGCTTTGGTGTTAGGCACACCTTTGTCTGCCTAACGACCCTTAACGACCCTTAACGACTCCTGTAGCCGCTGGAGGAGGAAGACCGACTGCACGAGCCAGCCTGAGTGAGTTATTTGGCTTAGCTTAATTTAGTAAGAAACCGCTATTAATTAATAGCAGAGTCCTTTTCAAAAAAACTGACTTCCAAATATATATAGTCAGATTATTAATGGTATCCTTGTAGAATTCTCATGCAACTTAACCTGTTTATCAAACGAAATTAATCTTTGTATATATAGTTGTGGGGGCGGGTTTTTGTAAAAATAAAAAATATCTATTTTTGATAAATTTTCTTCTCGGCCACGTATTTCTGCCCCCCGCAACAAGGGGGCTACAAAAAAGCTGGGGAGGGACTTTGTAGGCTGTCAGGCAGTGACAGGAGTGGGGGAAATGGAGCAAAGCTGGAGGTGGGGAGAGTCAAACTAGAGGAGAGGAGGAAGATGTTCAGCATGAGAGTGGTGAGAGGCTGGAATGGGTTGCCCAGGGAGGTGGTTGAGGCCCCATGGCTGGAGGTGTTTGAGGCCAGGCTGGCTGAGGCTGTGTGCAGCCTGCTCTAGGGTAGGGTGTCCCTGGGCATGGCAGGGGGGTTGGAACTGGCTGCTCCTTGTGGTCCCTTCCAACCCTGACTGATTCTATGATTCTAAAATTGTATCTTAGCTGTTTCTGTTTGTTCCAAACATCTAATTGAGCTGCAAGATAAACATATTTCAGCATTAAAAGTGTGCTGCATTTCTCCTCAACTGCATTAATATAAATTAGTGTCTTTAAACGATCTTCAACTTTTTCATGGAGTTTGGAACATGCATTTTCAGGTGGATAGGCAACTGCAATATCGACCCTTGTTTGCTGCTTTCATTTCCTTGAGCACTAAGGTAAGAATTTCTGGCATAACATAACATAGGAAATATAGTTATGATTTATGAAAGCCTCATTTAACATTAATAGAGCCACAGGGACTATTCAGCCCTGGTCAGTGCTGTATTCTTGAGTCAGAGTACAAACCTGTGCCTTGAAATAAGCCCTGCAGTGCCATGAGAGCCAAGAGAAAGAAGAAGTGAGATTTCAGCTTTACTGCTCAACCTTAACTGCAAAATAGTTGTTGGAGTAACAGAACCAAAATGCATTGAGCAGTCTTGGGTAGGACAGCTCAGCTCCTGAGGAAACATAAATGAAATTCAGCTCTTCTTGTTTCTGGGGGTTTCCAGTTCACAGCACATGCCCTGGTGGAGTACAAAAAGGGCTGCAAAAGCACTAAACAGAGAGAAGCCACTGCCTCAACAAGGGGAAAGGTGCAGGTGAGCCCCCAGAGCAGAGTGCAGGATTGTGCTATCCACCATCCTCCTTAAATGAGTTACATCAAAAGAGCTCCCAGATGTAGAGAGAAGGAAATAACATAACTGTGCTGAGCTGAGAGGAAAATTCTTTCCCAGAGAATTACCAAAAGCCATCTATTTAGCCTGGCAATACAGTAGGATTGTTTCAATACAGACAATTAGAGAGCCCATGATAATGTCATTGCATGTGTTCATCTCCCTCCATGTTGATTGTGAACGTTGATTTGAGAAAATTGACAACTTTTAAATTGAAATGTCTAAAAACCACAGCAGTTTTCCTCCTTTATCTCCTCTGTTTAGCCTCCATGCTCTCCACTGACACAGCAGCAGCCAGAGGTGAAAAACACTATGCCATGCGACTCGTGAAGGGAAGGAAGGAACAGAACAGGAGCAGAAAAGCCCACAGCAATCATTTGTAATGGTTCCTGGACCAGCAGGGCTTTCAGAGGAGCAAGGTAAGAAAAACCATGCCCAAAGATTGATCTGGGATGCTCTGAGCATAATGACCTCCTCGGTGTGCTGAGGCTCGGGTGCTGCAGGGGCAGAAGGGCAGCTGGTCCAGGAGCAGGGAATCACAGAATGATAGTGCTTGGAAGGGACCCCTGGAGATCATCTAGTCCAACCCTGCTGCCAGAGCAGGTTCACTTAGAGCAAGTTGCATGAACTGAATGCTGAAGATCAGTAGGAAAAAATCACTGCCTTTGCAGCAACTTGTACCCATAGTGGGGGGAGGAGAGCTGGTTACACAGCTCCTGGTCTTCAAACCACTCGCCCAGTCCCTGGGCTGTTTTCTTGAGCACATGGTTGGTCTAACTGCAGGGACCGGTGGCACTGTGACAACATGAGCATGCTTCAGCTCAACACTTCTGCTGCTTGCCCAGGCTGCTGTAGGGAATGGAACTTGCCCTCTCCCCAGATGACAGTGCCCTCCCTCCAGTCAGTCCTGTCCAGCACTGGAGGAAAAGTGCTTTCACAATAAAACATACTGAGTCCTAAATTTATCTACAGATATTTAGCTATGAATCTACCATCAAGTGGCTCTGTGAGAAGGTAAAAAGTGATGTTAATCCTCCTCCAAAAAGCATGAAGACCAGAAAACTACAGCTCTGTCCCTTCTGCCAGTCAGGCAAACCACTCCTCCACAAGCCCAAAGGAGAAACAAAGGTTGGTTGAAGATATTGTCCCTACCTAAAAGGGACAAAGCATTTCCTTTTTATTTTCTATCTCAACAAAATCCTCTTTACCTCTGAAGCTCCAAAAGTCATTACTGCTCTAAATGCTTTTTCTTTCTTACTGATTTCAGACCCAGTTTGCTGCCTATTTGTTCTGTGCACCTCTCTGGAGCCAGCCATTACTCAGCTGTTCGTATTTTGTGCAGTTAAAAAGGTTAGGAGTGCTAAGCCCTGCTGCAGTTCTTACAGCTAGCTGTTCCTCTTGCTTCTGTCCAGTGTGTTACTTCAGCAGGCACAGGGTGACACTGCAAAGTGTTCTGCTCCATCCAAGCTGCACACTGACTGACATCTCACTGACTCACCCTGTGTCCCACTCACACACTTGATAGCCCAAAGGCTGAACTCCAGACAGCAGCTCCTTTTGAAAGCAAGTTACCTTTTAAATGAATCCTTATCACTGATAATTATTCTGCTCACAACTGGATGACAAGCTATTGGATCTAGGGCTGGGTAGCAAGAATCTGCCTCATGAAAACCTCACTCAAATGTCCTGACTTTGTGTTACAGACACAACTATCATCTCTCTCTGCCATGAGCTGTAATGTCACTGTAATCACCAGGCTAAGTTACAAACTATAACGTGTTACCTCCTAGCATTTGACAAAGAAAGGCATCTAAACCAGCAAAGTCTTCTCAATAGCATCCATGGCCTTCTTACTTTCCTCATGCAAACAATTCCAAGACAACTTTCTTCTGCAAGAACATAACTGAAAGGTGAAGGTATGGACTTCTGCCAGGCAACCAGCAACAGAATGAGGGGCACAGTCTCAGGTTGTGCCAGGGAGAGATATAGGCTGGTTATTAGGAGGAAATTCTTCACAGAGAGAGTGATTGGCATTGGAATGGGCTGCCCAGGGTGGTGGTGGTGTCATCATCCCTGAAGGTGTTCAAGAAAAGTCTGGATGAGGCACTTAGTGCCATGGTCTGGTTGATTGGATAGGGCTGGGTGCTAGGTTGGACTGGATGAGCTGGGAGCTCTCTTCCAACCTGGCTGATTCTGTGATTCTCTGACTTGTGCAACAGCCAATAGATACAGAAGTTGATCATTACAACAATGGTCAAACACAGACAGCAAATTCAGAATTAGCTTAACACAGAAAGTAAATTCAGACTTAGCTTCACTGTTTTCAGCCAAGACTTCTTAAACTCTTTTCATAAGAATAAAGACTTTGAGCAGTTATAAGAAAGATTCTATCTTGGTCCTGCTATAACAAAACCAAAATCAGCACAAGAGCAGCAGTCTCAGAGATGTTTCATGAAAATTGGCTCTCAACAGAAGAGTGTAAAGTACTAAAAGATGTAACTCGAACACACACTTCATTAGACAGCAGACAGCTGCCCACAAGCAATAACCTGGAGGAAAGCAGGCAGCATTAACTTCAGTGCTTACAGAGCAAGGTACTTTGACAGGAGACACCTGACCACCCAGCACCCCTGCTGCTCTTAGCATTAAGCACTTCGTTTCACAACAGGTTGGGAATGATAATTGCACTCGGGGGTGTAACAAATCCTCCCAGAAGCTGATGGAATGTGTAACTTTTTCCAGGGTTGATTTCTGAGAACAGGAATTTGAAGTGCAGTGCCTGGAATAAGTAAAAATCAGTGCTTGCTGGCAGGCAGTCTTCATGGAAATTTTCAAACCAATTCTTGCACAGCTCCCATGTTGGCACTGACATTTGGAAGCCCTTGAGATTTAAGCATTAATCCTGGCTCATCTCTATCTGTGGGTTTTAACATCAGTATATTTAAAGTTTCATCATACAGAGGACCTGTAATCTTCTCAGCAATTTGAAAGTACAACAGAAGATAAGGGCATTTAGTGGAAAAAAATAGTGATGCTGACACAGAAAATATCAAGCAGTTAAATAATGACCTCACCTCCACTAAACTGAGGAGGACAATGAAAACATCTTATCCTTGTTCAATTTAAGCAGCAAGTACCAGTAAAGCAAACCACCAATAAAGCATAGCCCAAGTACCAGTAAAGCAAACCATCAACAAAGCACAGCCAGAAAGGGATGTGCCACTACCATAATGAGGTGTCATGGCTGGAGCCATGGTTTGATGCTTGTGAAGCCACAAGTGATGGCATTGCAGAGCTAGTTTCTATTGTCCTGGTATAAACCATCATTTTCTCAAGGAGAAATGTCACAAATATATGTCACAAGGCTAAAAATTACAAAGCCAAACAAACAAAAAGCCACAAACCCAAACCAAAATGAACAACCAAAAAAACCTAGGATGTATTTTCAGCCAGGTCAGTTGCTTGATCCACTGTGTATCTTGTCAGGCATAGCTGAAGCAGGTGTGCTGCAGAGCAGGAGTATGAGCAAGCCACCTGTCATCAGGGAGCTGGAAACTTCTCCAGCTACTACAGAACCATAGAATAGTATCATAGAATCAACCAGGTTGGAAGAGAGCTCCAAGCTCATCCAGTCCAACCTAGCACCCAGCCCTGGCCAATCAACCAGACCATGGCACTAAGTGCCCCAGCCAGGCTTGGCTTCAACACCTCCAGCCACAGCAACTCCACCACCTCCCTGGGCAGCCCATTCCAATGCCAATCACTCTCTCTGACAACAACTTCCTCCTCACATCCAGCCTAGACCTCCCCTGGCACAATTTGAGACTGTGTCCCCTTGTTCTGTTGCTGGTTGCCTGGCAGCAGAGCCCAACCCCACCTGGCTACAGCCTCCCTTTAGGTAGTCCTTCAGGCATGTCCCTCCTCGGAGATTTCTTCTGGGTTGATTGAAACACAAAACAAATCTCAGCCCTCATTCTAGGGTAAGATTGACTCCTGATTGTCTTCATCCAGGATATCTCACCTTCTGGCAGATGCTCTCACTGTTTCAAGGGCAAATATTTGAGTTTTGTACACTGTGTACTTGTGTGTACACCTGGGCCACATCCTTGTGCATCAGCAAGAGAGCTGCACTTCATCTATGAACAGTTTTGCATGCCACCAGCCTTGTCTACCATAACCATTCGATGTGTCGCTGTAGAGAACTTACAGGCTTCCATTAGGGTTAGACATTGACATCATTATAACAGAGTAAGTTTTCCACCAAAACTTATTCTCCAAATCCTCTTCCATTTTGAAAGAATGGCAAAATAATGTCACCATATGCTTTGCATTTTACAATGCTGTTTGTCTGATACACACTTTCAACCCTCCTGAGGAGCCGAGTTCTCGCTTCTTCAAGAGCAAAAGACTATACAAATATCATCAATTCTGTGCTGGTTTGAGGTGAACTGGAATATTTTACTGAGAAAAATTAAATCCTTAGCTGTGAGAAGAAAGAAAAAAAGCCCAACAGTACCTTACATCAGTCATTCTTCTGCTGAGAAATGCAACTAGTCAAAACATAGAGAAGACACTCATTGCTCACACACTGCTCAGTTAGCTCTCGGTTCTGCTCCTTCTCTCTGGTGCTCTGTGTGCGGTTGCCTCTGCCTTAACTCTAAGCTGAGCTAACCCTTTATGTCCCCTAACATTCTTGTTGTCTTTTTGGCATCTCACCTCAGATCTCTCCAGATTTATCACGTGAGATATACAGGGATTGATCTGGTTATTTCTGAGGGGAGGGAAAGAGGGGGGACGAGGTTTGGGTTGGGAGCCTCCTGGTAGTCTGACTGTTTTGGGAGGGATTTTGTGTTTGTGTATTACTTTTAGCTTGCATACAACTGTAAATATTTTTTATTTATATATATGTGTGTGTGTGTGCTTGTATGTTGTGCCAAGCTGTAAATACAGCTTCATTCCTTACCTTCCAGCCGGCTGAGTCTAGTCTGCACTATTTCTTTGAGTGGAGGGGGCAGGCAAGTCCCAAACCATCACAAATCCAAACAATGCCATCAAGTAACCATAGCTACTCCATCTGGAAAAGACAAATATGGAAATGAAAACTCAAAAGATTAATCACTAGACTAATGCCAAAGACAAAATTATTGCCTCTGTTCTTGATCCAAGAAGCAACCCAAATGCTTGGTCATGCGGCGCAGCATCAGCTGGATACGTGCAGAAGACACTACACACGAGCAAGCTGTTTGGCAGAGCAGTTGGCTTTGACACTGGAGGGAAAAGGCTTATGCATGCTGAGCATGGTTGCTTCACCTTGCTGACTGCTAGACCAGAAAACCCTGACACGTCTGGGCCAGACAGAGAAGGTTATGCAATGTTTTCAGAAATCATTAGGTTTGTTATAGAGCATCAGCAGGAGGATGATGCTGGTAATTATTTAAACAGGTGATTATGCAAAATGCTATTACCAAACAATTTGTATCTCCCTTCAGAGAAACCTGAAAAACCTTTTCCATTAGTGAGAATCTGGTTCTGCTGCCATGCTTGGAGTGAAGATAAGTAATAAGTAGAGCTAAGATAAATGTGTTAAGTCACTGCATAAAATCAATATCCCGTCTATGAATGTTGTATTTATGTTCCCACATAACATCCCAAACGTTACCTGCAAGAGTGTTTGTGATTTTAAAGGATAATCAGAGAGCAGCTGAGTGACATCATATCCATTTATCTTTTCTAGTCACTCCAAAGGAGGACAATTATGAATCTTGTAACTTTATAATTGCTGCTATCTGTTAATTTGCCTTTGGACATCTATTGGGGGAAACATGCAGCAGTGCTATCTACAGAGCTGCTGTGCTCTGAGCGGCAAGCATGCACTGATGGCTGAAGGATAAGAAAAGGCAAATAGGACAAATGTTACTAAGAGACAAGATAATGCACCTGCACAGTTTAGCAGATCTGTATTTTCACTCTGATCTGTAAGCCAGACAATGCCACCTGACCACAGCCGTTTAACAGGCACCTTCAGTAGGTGTTTTGAACTACACCAGGCACTGTCAGTCCTTCAGCTGCCTTCCATCACCACTGATGGCCAAGCTCATCCTAGAATCACGGAATCATAGAATCAGTTAGGGCTGGAAGGGACCACAAGGACCATCTAGTTCCAATCCCCCTGTGTTTGGCCACCTGTGTCCAGTGGTCCCCTCATGCTGCAGGCTGTTCTCTGTCAGGCAGCAGGTCCCTCTTGCTGCCGACTGCAGGTGCTGCTGCAGTGCTCCCAGCGCAGTTTGCACATTACGTTGTTTATCCTGCAAGCTTACCAAACTCTGCTTCAAGAGCTGACAAGTTGCTTTGCCCATATTAAGCTAACTGAATGGTAGTTTTGTTGATTAGAGTAATCCAGTCTAAATATAGTCATGGGAAAATTATACTAATTTTGTGCTGTTCCAGTTCTGACCTTTGACTGAAACATTTCTTCCTCCTCACTTGTGCTTTCTCCTCTGATATACTCACAGGCAACAATTTCTCACAGCATCCACATACAACTTTTCTCCGAAGGACAAAAAGAGGGGAGAAAGCATCTCATTTTTCATCCTGGGGAAATGAACACATAATCTCCTCATTTGCAAAATAAAAGTGCTGCTTAACTAACCCTATACGTCTTTGTTCAGCTCACAGCTGGGAAGCAACCATTCTAAAGTGCAAAATATTTTTCTTCTCTAACATTTGTTAGAGAGGATTAAGACTGGTCCTTCTCTCCTCCAGCTTGATATTGTAGGGATTTACATCTGGTAGTAGCCTGGAGAGACAGCTCGTGGTCAATGGCACTGTCCTCCAATTCCAAAAGGTGCAATTCATTCAGACACAAAAATGAACAAGATTGCCTTGGATTTTTATAAAAGGCTGCTCAGGTGAGCCATGGACTTCTATCTTCTCTCTGTGCTTTTCTCCATCTTCCCTTACAGCTGCAAATACTCAAACGGAGAGGCTGAAGGAGCTGGGGGTGTGCAGCCTGCAGAAGAGGAGGCTCAGGGCAGAGCTCATTGCTGTCTGCAGCTCCCTGAAGGGAGGCTGTAGCCAGGTGGGGTTGGGCTCTTCTGCCAGGCAAGCAGCAACAGAAGAAGGGGACACAGTCTCAAGCTGTGCCAGGGGAGGTCTAGGCTGGATGTTAGGAGGAAGTTGTTGTCAGAGAGAGTGATTGGCATTGGAATGGGCTGCCCAGGGAGGTGGTGGAGTCACTGTCCCTGGAGGCATTCAAGAAAGGACTGCATGAAGCACTTAGTGCCATGGTCTACTTGACTGGCTAGGGCTGGGTGCTAGATTGGCCTGGATGAGCTTGGAGGTCTCTTCCAACCTGTTTGACTCTATGATTCTATGAATGCACATGAGGGACGAGTCATTGCCAACTAGAATGAAGCACGTCGCTATGATGAAGAGTTGGGGAGAGGAGCTTGATGCAAGCTAAGCTCTGCTTATTGTACCTTCAGCACTTGGTTATATACCTTAACATGCAAGCTAAAAGATCATGCCAAATCCTAATTGGTCATTAAGACAGGCCTCATTAAGACAGACCTCATACTTTAGCAACTAGATAAGCAAAGGTTAACAAAACCATAGGCTCATATTCCACATAACTCTGTCTGCTGCAACACTCCTTAAGGTCATTTCAACCCTCTCTTTATTTAACTCAGTACTTTTTCCCTTTACACATTCTGAACCCATGGCTTATGTTCCAGTATTGTCAAGATCAAGCAGCTGTACAGCACTAAAAGTCCTCCCATTCCCCACACATGTGAACTGGAGTATAGTATCAGTATAAATACTGAGAGAACAAATAGTTAAATGATGGTGAAATGAAAATATATTCCTTTGAGAACCTAGGAAATAAACCAACTTCCCAACAGTCTGAAGCTGTGCTCCAGGAAGGATATGTGTTGAGTAGGTCATCTTTTCCTGTGACCAGTTCTAGGATTTCAAAGGACCCTGACTAGATACTGTAGCTTGTATGAAGATTTGCATTGGTCTACAGATTTCACACCTTAAGAAAATAAGAGCTTTAAAGTATCTTGGCTCCTATTTTCTCTGTACCTCTGCTAAACACAGTTCCACACTGTCCCCAGAGTGAATTCAGCCTTGTGCAGGTACTCATTGACTTTGGGCTGCATACAAAGGAAATTTATGTCAAGTCCATGCTGCTGATCATCAACAAATAAGAGTCTATATGCATTCGCTTCCTGGCACAGCAATGAGCGTGACTCATTTGCACTACTGCAAACCATTTGTATGCTCAGCAGGATGCAGCCTGCTGTGGGCTGAATGGAATATCATTACCTGCACAGGACTTCTAAGTATTCAGCACAAGTGTCAGACACTGCCCAACAATTGGACTGCTTTACTTATTCCATCAAATGCATGCGAGCAGCACAATATTTCATCTCTCTATGACAGCAAGTGAACTATGATCTTTAACAGTAAACCAGAGGGCTATTAGCAGTGTGGGCTGGGCATGAATGCCTGGCTTGTGAAGTTACATAGAATCATAGAATCAACCAGGTTGCAAGAGACCTCCAGGGTGCTCCAGTCCAACCTAGCACTCAGCCTTAGCCAATCAACCAGACCGTGGCACTTAGTGCCTCATCCAGGCTTTTCTTGAACACCTCCAGAGACGGCAACTCCACCACCTCCCTGGGCAGCCCATAGAACAAAAAATACCTCTAGAAGGGACTTTAGGAGTCCAGAGGCTATAAAGCATCTAGTTCTACTGAGCAAACTGTATAGAAGTCTGTGAACCTCCCTGTGACTACTCACATGGTACTTCCTAGCATCCCACGAAAGAGAAAAAGCAGCATTTCTGGTGCTTCTCACATGGGCCCTTTCAAACACTGGGGCCAAGCTCAGGACTTCTCTAAAGATGTGTATATGGTGGTGTTCATAGAATCATAGAATCAATCAGGTTGGAAGAGACCTCCAAGATCATCCAGGCCAACCTAGCACCCAGCCCTGGACAAGCAACCAGACCATGGCACTAAGTGCCCCAGCCAGCCTTGGCTTCAACACCTCCAGCCACAGCCACTCCACCACCTCCCTGGGCAGCCCATTCCAATGCCAATCACTCTCTCTGACAACAACTTCCTCCTAACATCCAGCCTATATTTCCCCTGGCACAACTTGAGACTGTGTCCCCTTGTTCTGTTGCTGGTTGCCAGGGAGAAGAGCCCAACCCCACCTGGCTACAGCCTCCCTTCAGATAGTTGTAGAGAGCAATGGAAAAAGCCAACAAGGAGGTTAGAGGCAATGGTTCTATGGAGTGACACAGGTCTCATGCAAAGGAGTTAAGGCAAGATACAACCAGACACACAGACCAACTGAGAAGTGAGTGTCTTATCTTGTACTTTGACTACTCTTGTCTCTCAGCAGAACAAATGTGTGATATAGATGTTGCTGCTGTTTTCTTCTCACAGCCAAGGATCTCATTTCTGTCATTAAAATATTCCAATTAGCCTCAAAGCAGCACAAGTTCTCTGCTGACAGAGGAGAAGAGGCCTTAAAGCATAATCCAGGGATTGTGTGTTGGGGATGGGGATGTATCCATACACAGAAACCAAAGCATTCTCTCCCTGCAACTAGCAAGGCTTTAATGACACCTGGAAACCTGCCCAGGGAGGTGGTGGAGGCACCATCCCTGGGGGTCTTCAAGAAAAGACTGAATGAGGCACTTAGTGCCATGGTCTAGTTGATTGGATAGGGCTGGGTGCTAGGTTGGACTGGATGAGCTTGGAGGTCTCTTCCAACCTGGTTGATTCTCTGATTCTATGATTCACTTTACACCAGCAGAGATTCATCCAGAGATCTCAGGGGACATGCCCAAAATCTCAAGTTTACAACCAATCCAGCAGTGTGCTTTGGCAGCTTCTGATTTCAGATCGCTCAGTTCCTGCCTCAGCTAAACGTCTTTTCGAGTGCTAGCTCTCCCTCTGAAAGCCTGGAAGGTGTTCACCTTTGGAAGAAAAGTCTTCTGTGTGAGATAGGTATCTCTGTGATCAATTTTTCATGCTGTCCTTTTTAAGTCTTCCTGAAATTCTGGCTCTCAAATGCTAACCTTCCAGAGCTATTGCACATTTTATTTCAGCTGAGCTACCATTAAAAATAACATCCTCATCATACCTCTCCCAGATAAATCATGCTATTTTATGCCAGACTTTTTGGGTTTGGATGGAGGGAGGGGAGGGTGGGGTATTTTTCAGTTAAAGCAGTACAAGAACATCATTCAGAGAGAGCAACTGCAGCATTTTTCCTCAAAGAAATAATACACTGGGCAGAGTTTGCCCACAGCAGTCAGGAGCTGTGGGCAAATTACTTCAAATTGTTTAAGGGCAAAGTTGAGTGATTGGCAAAAGAGGTTAACTTGAGACACTCAAGCTCAAACATGACCTCTGTCATTTCTGTTAATGAATCCATCAGGTGACTGCAGTCTGTGGCTGCTAATAGTATTCCAGCCTGAGGCCAAGAGTTACCCGGGACTACGTGTGGCCAGCAGAGCCAGGGAGGGGATTCTCCCCCTCTACTCCACTCTGCTGAGACCCCATCTGGACTACTGCATCCAGTTCTGGAGCCCCCATTACAAGAGAGATGTGGAGATGCTGGAGACTGTCCAGAGCAGGGCCAGGAGGATGCTCAGAGGCTGCAGCAGCTCTGCTGTGAGCACAGACTGAAAGAGTTGGGGCTGTGCAGGCTGCACAAGAGGAGGCTCCCAGGGGACCTTCTTGTGGCCTTCCAAGATCTGAAGGGGGCTACAAAAAAGCTGGGGAGGGGATTTTTAGGCTGTCAGGCAGTGGTAGGACTGGGGAGAATGGAGCAAAGCTGGAGGTGGGGAGATTCAGCCTGGAGGTGAGGTCGAAGTTGTTGAGGATGAGAGTGGTGAGAGGCTGGAATGGGTTGCCCAGGGAGGTGGCTGAGGCCCCATGGCTGGAGGTGTTTAAAGCCAGGCTGGATGAGGCTCTGGGCAGCCTGGACTAGAGTAGGATGTCTCTGCCCCTTGCAGGAAGGTTGGAACTGGCTGCTCCTTGTGGTCCCTTCCAACCCTGACTGATTCTATGATTCTATGGCTGGAGGACAGAAATTACTCTCACCCTTTTTCAAGAGTAAGAATGAGGACACTGCACACTGATTGCACACTAGCTCAAATTAGACCCAAGAAGCCACATAGACCTCAATGCAAGTGATGAAATTAAAACAGGAACAGGAATATTATGAACTTTCATGCTTCTTTTTTTTGCTTTTTTCTTATAGCTCCTAATTAATCTCTGGTTACAACAAAAAGCACTTTCAGAGAGATTATTGTCATGATGTCCCCAGTTTAGTCAGACTCAAAGCTTATAAAAAGTCTCAGCAAAGATCACTTTCTCTGAAATGTCTGCTCTGCTTTCCTCAGGACAGGTCCTAGAGAAGTTTCTGTTATGTCAAATTGGTTGTGAGTACAAAATCACACACACATTGGTTTGAAGGGTTTTGTTGTGGTTTGCTTTTTCCCAGGAGGAAGCCTTAGAAAGGTAATGTTAGCTAGGAGACCACATCCTGGAGCAGAGCCCTGTGAGGAGAGGCTGAGGGAGCTGGGGGTGTGCAGCCTGCAGAAGAGGAGGCTCAGGGCAGAGCTCATTGCTGTCTGCAGCTCCCTGAAAGGAGGCTGTAGGCAGGTGGGGTTGGGCTCTGCTGCCAGGCAACCAGCAACAGAACAAGGGGACACAGCCTCAAGCTGTGCCAGGGGAGGTCTAGGCTGGATGTTAGGAGGAAGCTGTTGTCAGAGAGAGTGATTGGCATTGGAATGGGCTGCCCAGGGAGGTGGTGGAGTCTCCATCCATGGAGGTGTTGAAGCCAAGCCTGGCTGGGGCACTTAGTGCCATGGTCTGGTTGATTGGCTAGGGCTGGGTGCTAGGTTGGGCTGGATGAGCTTGGAGATCTTTTTCATCCTGGCTGATTCTATGCTTCTATCTCCTTCACAATTACACTCATGCACACAATGGAGGAGATCCCAATCCAGTGATGAATTTTGCCAGAACAAAGATCTCTGGGAGTGTCCTCCCTAACCCACTATTAGCACCAAGAACCTCCTGCCATGATTTTCCCACCAAGAAGAGCTCTGCTTATTTAAGTACACTTATACATAAACTGTCAATAGTTCTCTTGTGGGCCAGGGTTATTGCTACCCAATGGACTGGCTGAATACTATTTGTTCAGGGCTCCTATTTATGAGACACAGAGGAAAAAGTCTTGAGATGTTTTCTCCATGTCTTGATAGTAATACACAGTCCTCATGCAGGCATCAGTCTTCATAGCACAACTCCTTTTGGTTTTCCATTTTAACTCTTTTTATAGCTGTTGTGGTCTCTTTGTGTGCAGAGTATACTTAAAATTAGGTACATTTATCATGGATTAATAATTCATCATGCACTCTGCTAACACCTTTAATCCTTCAAGAGGACTTTGCAGAGTGAATGAACAAAGCCTGGCAACCAGGGCTGCTCTAAATATTTGCATAGAGCTTTGAATCTGTCAGATCTACACTCACAGAGCCCAGCATAGCACTCTCAAAACCCTTTTCAGAGCCACAACAAGGCTGTTTGGGTAACTCTACATGGCAAATCCCACCTGACCTCTTCAGCACAGAAGATCATTGAACTTTTAAAGAGGCTGCAGCATTGGGCTGCACCACCAGGCTCTGTGGAGTCCGCCCAGCTCTGCTCATAAGACCCCTCTGTGATAGGTGAGCATTAGGACCTCATTTTACAAACAAGCCCAGAGGCACAGTTGAAAACTGTGATCGATATACAGACAGAATAACAGAAGAAGAAGAACAAAACCCAAACAAGCAGGTCAAATAAATTATTTGCTACCCACTATTAACTCACATCCCCTGGAAGGGAGCAAATCCATAGCAAAGGCTGGAAGCATTGCGCCAGTCCAACCTCGCCCTATTTTAGTGGCTTTCAGCTCTTTTTGTGTGTGTAGTTTGCAGACCTTCAGACATTTCCCACAGAGGCAGGAACCCTTGGATAGTGAAGTTAGTCTCAAGATACTTGTTTCCTAATTATTCCTTCAGGACCCCCAAGAAGCGAGCACAGAACCTTCTTAGCCCCCTGCCCTCATCCTCCCTCCAGGGAACCACAGACCGAAAATCAAACTGCATGGATTTCTTTCTGTATCTCTCCATCCCAGACTGTTTGTAGCTCTCTATCCATATGATGCCCTCTCATTTTAAGAGTCTGTTCCAAAGGCACTGAAAACCAGCAAAGAACAGAACAGACTCTTAGAGTAATGCACTTGGACTCACAGCGCTCAAGCACTGTGCATCAAAATCAGAAAGGTTCTGTTTATTAAGATTTGCTTTCAACCTCTAACAGCTCAAAGCTGCTCTTTGGGTTTTTTTTGAATACCAGGTACCTGGACTAACTTTTTCCCTGAAGGCTGGTAAATACAATCATCTTTAGGAATATACCAGCTCATACTCACAGATCTCTGCAGAAGGACTGTATTCTAACATCTTAGAATCACAGAATCGACCAGGTTGGAAGAGACCTCCAAGATCATCCAGTCCAACCTAGCACTCAGCCATGGCCAATCAAACAGACCATGGCACTAAGTGCCCCAGCCAGGCTTGGCTTCAACACCTCTAACGATGGGGACTCCCCCACCTCCCTGGGCAGCCCATTCCAATGCCAATCACTCTCTCTGCCAACAACTTCCTCCTCACATCCAGCCTAGACCTCCCCTGGCACAACCTGAGACTGTGTCCCCTTGTTCTGTTGCTGGTCCTACACTTGGGCCACAACAACCCCAAGCAGCACTATAGGCTGGGGACAGAGTGGCTGGAGAGAATTCAGGCAGGGAGGGACCTGGGGGTGCTGGCAGATAGTAGGCTGAACATGAGCCACGATTCAATGACCTATAATGACCACTCTACTCTGTGCACCTAAAAGAACCATCACATTTCACCTCAGATTATTTTGTGTGTGCAAGACTTGAGCTAAGAGCCAGAAATACTAAGTTCATTCTGCAGCAAATGCAAAAGCCTTTCAGCCATGCCCACTCCCAGAAGCACTTATTTTTCAATGCATCATTTTCAATGGCTTTGCACAGGTAGAGCTTCTTGGAGGCAGGAAAGAGACTCGAATGACAGCACACAAAGAACTGCACGCACAGTTCACTGCCTCTTTGCTGCGCAGTTGTCTTGGCTACAACAGTGACACAGTGCATTTGTCACCCACCAAAACCAGGCAATCTTCTTGAAATAAACACAGGGACCCACAAATCTACAGATAAGAATGTGTCAGTTTTTTGAAGACAGTTTTCTGCCCAGAAATGCATTTTAAACCACAGTCTGGAGCAGTCTATGCTGCAGTTTAAATGGCTTACCTCACAGTTTGCTCTTCATGCATTTCCATTTTTAACTTCAACACAAAAAACCCCTCCTGGCAGTATACTGATGGCAGGCAGGAAGAGGATGCAATCAGGATTTGGGGAAGCTGTTGCCAAATCACAGCTTCTACAAAACCTATTAGAGGAACACAGAAGGTATTTCCCTGCCACCACCATAAAAGCAGGATTATCCACATGCCATGATTGCAAAGTGTGGGAATGCAATGTGAGAAGGAATAATAACAAGCAGATGGAGCACTCCCACCTTGCTTCCCAGAGCTGCAGAATACCTTACCTGGGGGAAGGAGAGATAGTGGACAGCGAGTTAATGGGAAAAACAAGGTGTGGTGTATGCAAAAGACTGGGTTGTTCTTGCCTAGATTATGCTAATGTATAGGTGTGCTCTATGCTCAAGACCATGTAAATGGGGTCAGAATGAACAACAAAGGTCTCTGGAGGAATTCACATTGAATTGTGTGGAGACCATGTGGCAACTCTATGATCATACTGGTCTGGGTAAGATCTGCCCATGTTCTTCTGCAGCTGCTACACAAAAGGACTTTATGAAGAGCTCAACAGGAGCCTGCAGTGTGAGTGCAGCCCAGACACAACCCTGTGCTGAGCTGCAGCAAGAGCAGTGTGGGCAGCAGGGCAAGGGAGGGGATTCTGCCCCTTGGCTCTGCTCTCCTCACACCCCACCTGCAGTCCTGAGGGCAGTTCTGGGGCCCCCAGCACAAGCAGGACATGGAACTGCTGGAGCCAGTGCAGAGGAGGCCACCAAGATGCTGAGAGGGCTGCAGCAGCTCTGCTCTGAGGACAGGCTGAGAGAGTTGGGGCTGTGCAGCCTGGAGAAGAGAAGGCTTTGAGGAGACCTTGGAGTGGCCTTCCAGTATCTGAAGATGGCTAAAGGAAGGCTGTGGAGGAACTATTGACAAGGTCTTGTAATGAGAGGATGAGGAGGAATGGGTTTAAAGTGGCAGAAGGGAAACTGAAAGTGGATGTTAGGAAAGGGTTGTTTGCAGTGAGGATGGTGAGACACTGGCACAGGTTGCCCAGGGAGGTTGTGGAGCACAGAAGCACCCAATGTGATCTTTGATCAGATTCTGTGCTTCTGTGCTCCACAACCTCCCTGCAGGTGTTCAAGGCCAGGTTGGATGAGGCCTTGAGTGACCTGTTCTAGTGGGAGGTGTCCCTGCCTATGGCAGGGGGCTGGAAGTGGATGAGCTTTGATGTCCCTTCCAACCTAAACCATTCTATGATTCTATGATTATATTATCAAGTCAAATATCAAGAGATATTCTTTAATCAGTCTCTTCAGTGCATTTCAGTTACAGTTTGTTTTCATGGTAATGTGATCCAAACCTCACAATTTTGGTTTTGGCTCACAAAAACAAAAAATCTCTTCCAACAAAGACATTATTGATACCCTGCTGAATATTAATGGGTTACTAGAATCATGGAATCAGTCAGAGTTGGAAGGGAGCACAAGGAGCAGCCAGTTCCAACCCCCCTGCCATGCCCAGGGACACCCTACCTTACAGCAGGCTGCCCACAGCCTCAGCCAGCCTGGCCTGAAACACCTCCAGCCATGGGGCCTCAACCACCTCCCTGGGCAACCCATTCCAGCCTCTCACCACTCTCATGCTCAACAACTTCCTCCTCACCTCCAGGCTGAATCTCCTCACCTCCAGCTTTGCTCCATTCTCCCCAGTCCTACCACTCCCTGATAGCCTAAAAATCCCCTCCCCAGCTTTTTTGTAGCCCTTCAGATCCTGGAAGGCCACAATAAGGTCCCCTGGGAGCCTCCTCTTCTGCAGCCTGCACAGCCCCAACTCTTTCAGTCTGTGCTCACAGCAGAGCTGCTGCAGCCTCTGAGCATCCTCCTGGCCCTGCTCTGGACACACTCCAGCATCTCCACATCTCTCTTGTAATGGGGGCTCCAGGACTGGATGCAGTTCTAAGATACTAAGATACAATTTACCAGACTTGTCATGACAAAATGTATAATCCTGTATAAAATGCAAATGTTTCTAGCAAGCCACCAGTTCACCTAACCAGTGCTTGAGTCAATATATCAGTCAGTTAATATGAACAAATGTGATAGCAATTATCAGCTAAGCTCAAACACAAATGCATGCCTTCACAAAGGATGTCTCGTGAATAGTGCTCTGTTTTTGGCTAGAATGCAGCATTCCCTCACCTCTACTTCAACACAAAACCCACATTCCACATTCATTAGGTGCTCTGAGCCCAAGGGTCTGGTGTTTATGAATGTTGTATTTCATGTTTATCTCGGTAGCACACAAGTATGTGTACTGCCCAAGGCTGATGAGATTCTCCAAAGCCCATAAGCCCCTGCCCAAGTTACTTTCCATCACACCTACAGAGAAGCTCTGTGACAGAAATAATAATCTGCTGTGGGTCGATCAGCTTCACACATAACTCTCCTGAATGGACCCCTTAGAGTAAATGCTGCCAGTGAGCCATCCTACAGAGTGCAATGGTCACCCCCTAATGACATATTGCCCCTACAAAGCTGATAGCTGTGCTAATTTCCAATGGGTCTGTTAAAGGAAACAAAACTAAACCAATAAAGGCATCCCTTGATGTCTCTCAGGGACCAGAAGCTGGTACAAAAGGCTGTCCACTCTCTCTCTGAAAGCTTTCCAACTTGCCACAGCTGAGGACGTGTTTCTGGCTGTTGTCTGGCTCCGATTTCCCAGGCCCATGAACATTACCAGTAACTACTGAACTTCTGTCAGGCTTTTATCAATGTCAGGCATCTTTTAACCCATAGAGAACAACACCATACCCTGGCCTTGGACTTCACAGCATGATGGAAAGCTCAGTGTGAGCCTGCAGTGTGAGTGCAGCCCAGACAGCAACCCTGTGCTGGGCTGCAGCAAGAGCAGTGTGGGCACAGGGCAAGGGAGGGGATTCTGCCCCTTGGCTCTGCTCTCCTCACACCCCACCTGCAGTCCTGGGGGCAGTTCTGGAGCTCCCAACACAAGCAGGACATGGAAGTGTTGGAGCCAGTGCAGAGGAGGCCACCAAGATGCTCAGAGGGCTGCAGCAGCTCTGCTATGAGGACAGGCTGAGAGAGTTGGGGCTGTGCAGCCTGGAGAAGAGAAGGCTTTGAGGAGACCTTGGAGTGGCCTTCCAGTATCTGGAGGGGGCTACAGGAGGGCTGGGGAGGGACTATTGACAAGGTCTGGTAATGACAGGATGAGGAGGAATGGGTTTAAAGTGGCAGAGGGGAGATTGAAAGTGGATGTTAGGAAAGGGTTGTTTGCAGTGAGGGTGGTGAGACACTGGCACAGGTTGCCCAGGGAGGTTGTTCAGAGTGGAGCTAGCTGCATTTGCAAGTCTTGCCACTCCTTCTTGGGCAGATAACTAACAGCTACTAGAATAAAGT
The DNA here is from genome assembly GCF_015220805.1 of Pogoniulus pusillus. Lineage (NCBI taxonomy): Eukaryota > Metazoa > Chordata > Aves > Piciformes > Lybiidae > Pogoniulus > Pogoniulus pusillus. The sequence continues at coordinate 20,300,353 of NC_087286.1, forward strand.
GTTTGTGAGAGATGCTAAACTCTCTTGAGCGATCCATGGAACCACATAATTTGCTTTAGAGTATTTGTTTTGCTAAGACTGAGCAAGGGGAAAGACTTGCACCCATTTAATTGCAGTGTTAAGCCTTTTTCTAAGGCTCTGTTGCCTGATATCCTGCAGAGCAGAAATCATTTGAAGACAAATCACTTGGAAGTAAACACTTTCCTCATGGCTTCCTTATGTCCCCACTATTGACAACAAAACATCATTACTAACTGTAAGAAAAGAAGCAGAAAGTCCTCAGGTCTCACCCAAATCCCACTGAAGTCAACATCTCAACATCTCCATGACCTTTGCTATGGGCAAAACTCTTGTAATTGCAGCCACAACCTGACTTCAACCAATGAGTCAGTTTTATCCACCACAACCAGTCCTTCCAAGGAATCAGCTTCTGAAGCAGCAGTCTCCATCCAGTGTCAAAGGCCTTGCCCTTTGTTCAACTTACAGCTTTTCAGTTGCTGTTATAAAGGCACATTGCCTGGCCAAGCTCAGCTTACCAATCCATTCACACCATTCTATAGCCATCACCCCTCCTCTTACTATTCATGACTCCCCCAGGATTGTTGTCATCACCATGACTTTATCAGGATGGATTTTATGCTTTCTTTCAAAGCATGGACAGAATTGTTAAATAGCAGCCTTAGCTAGCAGCTCCCCTGCCCAGGAACCACCTCAGATCTACAGGAATGCTCTGAGTTCTTCCCATTAGCAGCTATTAACCAATTTAATGCACCCATGTTGGTTTGCTATTTCTCTGTGGGACTAAGGCAAATGTTTTAGCAAAGCCTAAATCCATCAGACTGATATTATTCCCCTTAACAACACAGTTTGTAAAGCCATCAGGTGAAGTTAGCCACTGCACTTTTACAAGACCTATTGCCAATAACCTTAGGAACATGGTCAGAGTAGGGCAGGAAGGCTGGGGAGGGGACTGGAGCACAGCCCTGTGAGGAGAGGCTGAGGGAGCTGGGGGTGTGCAGCCTGCAGAAGAGGAGGCTCAGGGCAGACCTCATTGCTGTCTGCAACTATCTGAAGGGAGGCTGTAGCCAGGTGGGGTTGGGCTCTGCTGCCAGGCAACCAGCAACAGAACAAGGGGACACAGCCTCAAGCTGTGCTGGGGGAGGTCTAGGCTGGATGTTAGGAGGAAGCTGTTGTCAGAGAGAGTGATTGCCATTGGAATGGGCTGCCCAGGGAGGTGGTGGAATCACCATCCCTGGAGGTGTTGAAGCCAAGCCTGGATGAGGCACTTAGTGCCATGGTCTGGTTGATTGGCCAGGGCTGGATGCTAGGTTGGCCTGGCTGAGCTTGGAGGACTCTTCCAACCTGCTTGATTCTATGACTCTATGATACTACTACTGAATCAGTTACCTACTACATTTGTTTGTAAGGTAGAGGGGAAAGCACAGGATGTGTATTAAATACTAAGCATGACAGCATGAATTAGCAGAACAGAAAAGGGTTGATTTACACTTCATAATAAAACCTTTTTACTCAACTTTTGAAGCAAATCTTTTTGACAGTCTCTTAATTTCATCTTTGTTACTTACTAAACACAGGCTTGACAAACCATTAATTCTCTGAGCCTTGCTCTAATTGCATTTGGTTGCATCCAGCTCATTCTTCTCTAAATTTGGAAGGAGGCTTGCATTTGGCACCTAATTTAATCTAAGTGAAGAGGTACATACAAATAAACCAGCCACACTGTCAGGGGATGCAGAGCCTCTTCATTTCTGCAGCACTCAGCTGACAGATTCTGCTCTCAGAGTGGCTGAAAGGCAGTGGCCTCTCGTTTGCTTCCTAGAGCAGGCAGCACAACATACAACAATACAGCTCCCTCCATTCCCCAGGTTCTCCCTCCTGACACCTCTTCATGGGGACGTGCAGATAAGTGTCAGTTTGCTCCATGTATAGCCTTAATGGCACCTTCAAAGCACTACATCATTAAAGACACTTCTACCAGAGGCTGAGGAGCAAAGGACTGAAGGAGGGATCTGCAACAGGACCTTTTCTTCCCCCAGATCCCCAAACATTCTGCATTCCTCAGCACCCAAAGGAGAACAAATCAACTCAATGGACTTGTTGCCTCTAAGACAAAATAGGGGAAGCAATCTTAAAGGTTTCAGTGAAGTATGAGTTGTTTTGCTGCTGCTGTCACTTGCCTCTCTGTTTGTTTGTGTTGTGTGTGTGTAATCCTTAATATAAGTCTCAAAGGTTTAGGAAACTCTTTCTAAATCATGAGATGGCTTTACAGTGAAAAATGATGCATTCAGAAACTGTCAAAAGCAGGCTGTTTTGCTGCCTTCAGACTCTTTGCTTCAGTTTGCAGGGGGTGACCATGTGTGATGGAGAGAGACAGAGTGGCTTAGAGTATTTAATTTGCTTTCAGCAAAACGTTGGTGAAGCTGATAAATTTCTGTTGATTCTTTCTATATATATTTGGGTAAAGTCATTTTTTTTTTTTTCCATAATAAAGTAGGAAATTGCAATCAACTCTTGAAGTAGCCTCATCATTCCTCTACTCTGATACTGGCACCAAGGATATCCAGAGCCAAATCCAGGCATTTTACTGCTTCATCATGAGATTTGCTTCTGCTGTGGTTGCTGGGAGCGTAACCTTAGATTCATAGAATCCTAGAATCAGTCAGAGTTGGAAGGGACCTCAAGGATCAGCCAGTTCCAACCCCTCTGCCATGGCCAGGGACACCCTACCCTAGAGCAGGCTGCACACAGCCTCAGCCAGCCTGGCCTGAAACACCTCCAGCCATGGGGCCTCAACCACCTCCCTGGGCAACCCAGTCCAGGCTCTCACCAATGCCAGGCTGAAGAACTTCCTCCTCACAGCCACTCTGACTCTCCCCACCTCCAGATTTGCCCCATTACCTTCAGTCCTGTCACTCCCTGAGAGCCTAAAAAGTCCCTCCCCAGCTTTTTTGTAGCCCACTTCAGATCACCTGGGAGCCTCCTCTTGTGCAGCCTGCACAGCCCCAACTCTTTCAGTCTGTGCTCACAGCAGAGCTGCTGCAGCCTCTGAGCATCCTCCTGGCCCTGCTCTGGACACACTCCAGCATCTCCACATCCCTCTTGTAATAGGGGCTGCAGAACTGGATGCAGTACTCCAGGTGGGGTCTAACCAGAGCAGAGCAGAGGGGGAAAATCCCCTCCCTGGCCCTGCTGGCCACACTTCTGATGCAGCCCAGGCTCTGCTTGGCTTTCTGGACTGCAAGTGCACACTGCTGGCTCCTGCTGAGCTTCCTGCAGACAAGATGCTGAAGAAGGATCTGCCATGTCCACTCAATCCTTTGCAATAAAAGCACATTCCTGCCTTTGCAATGCAGCACTTTCTAGTAAATTCCTGGTGCTTGCCTCCTCCTGGAGCAGGGTGCCAGGAATGCTGCACAGCTGCTGCAACGCGGAGCACAAATCCCAGCCATGTGAGCCAACTCACTTCCTTCACAGAAATAGTTGTGCAGTTTATGGACACACACACCAAGTTCCTGAGGCTTCTGAGTAACAGTAAGCATCTTGCTATTGTTAGCTCACGGCCTCGGATAGAATTATTAACTGGGTGCTTGGCTTAACTGTAATGGAAAGCGGATATGAAAATAGAGGTAACAGCAATTTAAAGCCAATGATTCAAAGCATCTCCATTAAAGCACCACCGTAAGCATCAGAGGAGCAGTTACGAAGCAAGAGCACAGCACTTTCCCTCTTAGCTCTTCCTCTGTGAGGAAGGAAATGGATCAGGTAAAAGACAGAAAATCCATACCCATTTTTTTCTAAATGGGCTGTGACACCAGAGTAACACCTCCACGTCAGACCAGCCAGTCTACAGCTTAGCCTACTGCCTTCACATGAATTGGGCTTCTGGTTTTATTCACTGGACACAGCTCTCTGTGGGCACAAAGGGCCACAGTGCACCTGGTGAATCTCTACCAAGAGAGCTGTGCTAGCTTGCTCTCCCTCTCGCTCGTGCCCTTCAGAGGAGATCTCTGGCACGCAGTGATCTCTGACATCCACCTCACACACCAGGGTCTGTGTTCTCCAGCAATCCGTTTGCTCAGGTGTAGCACAAAGTGCCAAAAGCAGGGGATCAGTCACGGTCCCCTGGGCCTCTGCTGTGAATCAGGTGTCCAAACTGCAGTAGAGGAGAGAGGTGAGAAATCTGATTTATCGGCTCTACTGGAGTGGGTCACAGTGTCCTTGCTGGGATGTGACAGTGGGAATCATGCTCTGGACATGGGGAGGAAACCTGTCCCATAGGAGTCCCTGGATGGTGCATCATGCCTTGGTTCTCCAACAGCTACCACATGGAACAAGGGCAGACCCTGAGGAGCTTCATCTGCAGAAACAGTAATGTACTCAAATGATTGAGTGCATTCAGATTTCAGAAAGCAAGACCAAACCTAAACCTTCATAGTGCAGACTGAAAGGCAATTTGTTGTAGGAAACTGCAATCTGATCTCAGATACCCTGCCAGTGGCAAGGCAAAGTCTGGGTTTGGAGTGAATTAACTGCTGCAGATGCCTCAAGTGGTGTAAATAACCACTTTGGGCTCATGGATAGCAAAAGGACGGATTTGGATGGTACCCAGACAGCCCTCTGTTCACCTCACACATACAGACATCAACAGGCAGCATTAGGCACTTTTTCAGCTGCAATGGCCTTAAAATAAATCCCATTTATAGAACTTTGCACATTATGAAAGGGTTCAGTGCAGAAAAGGATGAGAAACGGGAACGTAAGCTGCTTCAAAGCTGTTCCCCATGCAGAAGTGCTACCAGATTTGTGGCTGGAACGTGTTGCTATCTGAGTTCCCAATCCATTTCCCCTAAAGAGACTTTCTACACCTTCACAGTGGGATCCTCACTCTGACTAAAGTACAAAATAATGCAAATTCCCCTCTTTCTCAAGCAACAGAAGTAACTCTGCTCAAGTGATTCTAGCAGATATGACACATCAGCACTGGCCTTGGGGAGACATCATGCAGAATGCTACAGAGCATTACTTTAAAATACACAGACATGTCCTTTTTGCCTGCAAAACTCCCTCCTGCAAGCAAGCTGTGTCATACTGCAAATTGCTCTCTCCATATCTCCCCATATTAATCTTGATATAGCCACCTGCCCAGACCTCCATGGGATAAAGGATCATAACTGCTCTTATTCTCCAGTGAAGAAACAGAGCCACAGGATTCTGAGGAGTAGACATTAAAAACCACTGTGGTAAAGAGCCTTGGTCTCTTTCCAACTGTGTGCTGGGCACCTGATGCACTTCCCATGTCCATATAAATATGACCTCTGATGCACTTAGATATTAAAATGTGATCCAAGAGAACTTAAATACTCAAGAAGTCTGTGAGAGAGAAACATGTGTGTTGTGCCCTGAGTGCCCCAACAGGCTCCAACTCTCCACAGTAGCCTGTGACCATCTTTCTAGGCAATATTCCTCTGCAGCCTCTTTTCCTGTTCCTCTTCAAGGTGTCTGGTTGCCTGCATCCCAATTCTGCTCCCATGTGATGACATCTTTAATCTTGCAGCAGATTTCCTTGAAACCAGCAAAGCTTGAGAAAGATCCACGAGTATCCAAAGCCCATCCACATCCCATGCCAGCCCTGGTGTCACAATTATCTCTCCTTTGCTCACAGCATGGGCCCACTCCTGATCATTCCTGGCACACAGATGCCAAAGCTAACTGGTGCAAGCTATAGCCCCAGCACCATTCATCTGCTGGACGGGATTGGAAGCATAATAGTGAGAATAAAGCCAGCAGTGTCTGCAAGGGGGCAGGTGGAAAGGGACAGCTAGGAGCAGGGAAATAGTAAAGCAGCACCAGTCAGTTTGGCAGGCTGGCCGTGCCACAAAGTCACATCCCAGGGAAGTGCTTGTCTGTGGCTGGGAGCAAAGGTCAGGAGAAGGTTCAGAGGAGTGCATGATAGAAAGGGCAGTGCTCCACTGGAGCTTCAGTAAAATCTGTGATCACCATAGCAACATCTGAATTTGCTAAACAAAAACATTTTGGAAGAGAAAAATGCTTTGCTGGTACTTTGGAACCACGTCAACAGGATTGTTAGCTTCATTTAAAGTTCCCCTCTACTCCCTTCTCTGATGTCTGACCTGAATGCTGTGCATTTACTGGTAAATAAATCGTCCTCTGACTCCAGCTGAAGTCTAGCAAAAGTCTGCCACTCACCCCAAAAGCACAGCCATCCTCAAAGCCTGGTGGCCTGTGGTACTCCCCACACACTAGCTGGCCCAGCTCAAGGCATATTTACTAACAGCCAGGGTGGGAAACAAAGTTCTAGATCTTGGGTTTATTATGCTCTGGCTTTTCCAGACCTTTCCCTGCTCCAACAAGCCTCTAGATAGCCCTTTGAAAGTTTAGCTAAGAATGAGGGGAACTGCCCTGCTGAAGCGAGGCCATCACTCCCTGGGGGTACATCAGTCAGACAGCTGAGCCAGCCTGGCACTCTATCACCTCCCAGTTGTGGCTTTCATCTGTTGTGCAAGCACAGAAGTGATCCTTCCTGGAGAGGGCAGGAGTGCCTGAAATCTACACCCTGCTGCCAGGTCTGGTTTCAGCTGCTGCAGTCAGCCAAGGTATATATGCAAGTGGGTTTTTAGCCCTAACGCCTTCCACTTGATCTCTTTGCTGTCTCACCAGGATGCAGGACGTTCACTTCACCCCTGCCCAGAGGCACCCTTCTCATGCATCAGCTGCAACAGTCAGCCTACTTGCCCTCCAACCATGTCTATCCCATCTCCACACTCCCTGGTAGTTCTACCTGCCATCCAAATCTCCATGGGCTCTCCAGAGTCCTGCCTCTCCTTCTCAGGACTTTCCTCATTAAAGGCAGACACATCTCTCAATTTCCTTGCACCTGAAGGTCATTTGCTTCCACTTTCTGTCTAATTCACTACATCACAACAGCCTCCAGAGATGCAACCCTCTGGTCTAGGAGAGTCTTTGTGACTAACTTGCCACCACTCTGGAATGGGCCTCACCAGCACGTTTTTGCCTGGCCCATGTGTGCTGATGATACACTGCCTGCTCCAGAGGTGCCTTCAGGGCTGCATGGCTCTCTGGCAGATAGTCACAGTTTGATGAGCAACAATTTTCCAGAGGTGCACAGAGCAAAATGAAGTCACTGGTTCCAGGCAGATACATCTGTTGACTTTTCAACCCAAAGTGAAAAATCTAAGTACATTCATTTCATTTTTCCAAGGAAGCTATGCTCTAGTGCAGCCTCCAAAAAGCAGCATCCTTCACACAGCCCTCTTCCTCGGATTGCCTGCCAATTCTTTGTCAGAAGGCGGTGCCTTAGTACTGCTGGGCTTGATGTTCGTGTTGCTAGCCTGACTGCACTCTGTGCTGCATTGCCTACTGCCCTTGGAATGGCAAAACCAGCAGGAAGAGAGCTGGGGCAGAAAAGATTCAGCAAGGTCTGTCACTCAGACATGATTCAACCTTTGTCTTTGTATAGGGTTAACACTCCTGGGGGAGTGACCCTGAACCTGACCCTAGGGGTCTTGGCCCCTCCCCAGGGGTGGGCCACACTCCAGGTGATGGTTAGCCCACTCCCCCCACCTCCTGTGGTATAAAAGAGGAGCACTTCCTGCTCCTCACTCTCTTTCTCTCTTCCTGCGTTCATGATCACACACACACTGATACTGCATACCAGCACAACACGTGGCAGCCACGAGGCAGAGACACCATCACACTACTCGGGTTGTATCCATCCCTGTTTGTATTGTGCTGTTTTCCCTTCCTTATCCTTTGTAAACTCCCCTACCTCCAATCCCTTTTTCTAAGTTATTGTTAAACTTTTCCTTTTTTACTTCCAAATCGAGTGAGATTGATTTATTTGGGTGTCCCTACCTTTATCTCTCTCCCTGTCTTTTGGGGAAAGGAGGGGGAAGAGGGGAGGGCACTCTATAAATTCTATAAATTGTCATTGGGTCTACTAAATTTATAAGAGTCTCTGGGAACTTGCATTTGAACCCAAGACAGTCTTCCTGCCCAGTCAAGGGAATCTGCATTATGATTTATCTCAGCCTAAACCAGATGTCTAAGCAATCACATACATCATCTCTAAATTGCTCCTCTCTGTTAATTGACTGAAAAAGGAGATAAGTAAGATAAAATGGTTCCTATCTCTGGGAAGAACACAAGTGCTCAGACTGGTCCCATTCTACCTGTCTAATTTGAACAAGTTTCAAGGCTTCTTTCATACTCAGACATGACATGTCTGGGGGCAGAATCAATTCTCCTTCAAAGATACCCGCCGAGAGCCTAACCACTCACTAGACCCTGGACACCTACTTGATATCTGACAAAGATGACACATGACCTTCCAGAAATTACCCTGATCCTCTTCCTACCTGTGTGTAAGATGTGAGAGAGCAAAAAACTCCAGTGGAGATGTTGGTGGAACACATGATAGGCAGATGTATTATCATCTACAACAGATTACCATCAGAGCCCCTGTGATCTGCATGAGAGCCAATCATGATTCCAAGGTTTCCCCTGCTCTGAGTACAAGCTTTCCACCACATATTTATATTCAGGTCTGATCCTTGCTATGTTTCCCAGGGGTGTATCAGCACCACTTTCCAGCAGGAATAAGTTTTCTACCTTATTAAAAGTGTTTGATCAAGTGTTAGGTCAATCTTTCACATGCCTGTCACTATGTGCCTTGAAGTCCTTTAATCAGAATGGGTGCTTTTTTTCCCCTGTTATCTACCAAGAATAAGCAAGATTGCTTTTATCTTTTTAGCCTGGAGTTTGTTTGGTAGAAATCAAAACATGAGCTACAAGTGAGACCTACCCTCTCTTTCTAAAGCATCTTCACTCTCTCTGCTCAGGCAAAGGCTCATCTTCACCATGCGTTGTGCCATTAGCCAGCTCCATCCCCCTGACACCTGAAATTGCTTTTCTTATGCTTAAATGCAGTTGGAAGGTACTGTCATATCCCATCTCTCGAGCTGATTTCTGCTTTGCCTACAAGCAGCCTCATCTTCTTGGATGAAAAGCTGGAGGATTTCTTCAGAAGAAACACTGATGTTTTCCTGCCTTAAAATAACTACTCAGAAATAAAGCAGAAGTGTACCCAGGGAATCAGAGAGTGATGCTCAGCAAGTGATCACAGGAAACAAATGAAGGCCTCTCTGGCCTTTGAGACTGTCTCTGTTCTGTAAAGTGGTTATGTGCAAAGAAGGCTAAGAAGGCACCAAGGTCTCCTGTCAGTGACTTTGGTTCTGTGAGATTAAGTGACTCGTCTGACCTGTTCTGGGCATCTTCTGTATGACAAGGTGAGGTGTCTCTGGATCATTAGCACTATTCATCTCAAGCTAAATATGACACCTGAGATAGGTCCCTAAATACATCTATTTCTCCCTTGCTTTACAAGGGTAACACCTAAAGCTATGTGAAGTCAATCTTGGCAAAGAGAAAGACCACAACACAAAGCAAAGTTTGTGTGACACAAAACTTCAAGGAACAAAAAGCAGGCTCTGCTTCAGTCCTTTGCGATATTTCTGTCCCACTGAACCTCTTCTCAGAGCTCTCGAGCAAAAAACAGAGCTTGATATTTGTACTGAAAGGCCAGTGGCAGAAGAGACACCAAAATTGCCTTTATGCATCATAAAGAAGCACTAAAGGGCATAATCTTGTTTTTTCTCATTTCAGCTTTGCAAGCCACCCTGCAAGGGAAAAACTCCCAGTAGAGGAGCATCCAGACCTGCCAGAACAGCATCATCTTGCCCAGCAGTCCAGGGCAACAACAAAAATAAACTAAACAAAGCACTTAGAACCTTGTCTGGGACAAATAAGCAAATGCCAATGAAATTACTAAGACTGCCAACAACAGCCAATGTTGTCCAAGTCCTGCACACTCAACAGTAGCTGCATTGCAATGCTCTTACTTCTCAAGGCTTTGTTTCCAAATAAAGACCATGGCAGGTGGCAAGTGGCAAGTGTGCTTTACTGATCTACAGCTGGTCCTGAGGAGGCTCAGGGATGACCTCATTTCTGTCTACAACTACCTGAAGGGAGGTTGTAGCCAGGTGGGAGTTGGTCTCTTCTCCCAAGCAACCAGCAACAGAACAAGGGGACACAGTCTCAAGCTGTGCCAGGGCTTGATATTAGGAGGAAGTTCTTGATAGAGTGATTGGCATTGGAATGGGCAAACCAGGGAGGTGGTGGAGTTGCCACCCCTGAAGGCATTGAAGAAAAGCCTGGATGAGGCACTTAATGCTATTATGGTCTGGCTGATTGGCTAGGGCTGGGAGATAGGTTGGGCTGGATGAGCTTGGAGGTCTCTTCCAACCTGATTGATTCTATGATTGTATGGTTAAATATTTCTCACCCCAAAGCCCAGAGAAATCATGAATCTCACTGTGTATTTTACTTGAGTTTCACAGATGTCTGCCCTCCTTTATGCTTCATTGAGTGGCCAAGACTACAAGAGAGGCTGTCAGTACCGAGAGCTGGTCAGCAGGATGAATCATTAGGAATGCACAAGTCACTAGACAAACACATCCAGAAATTATAATGTGCCATTAGGTATCACCATGGGTCTCTGTTCACTTGAGCTCTGGCCAACAGTGTGACACATTGCCAAAGTGCATCCAAAGCCAGCAGGAAATCAACTCAGTGATGGGACTCGTGTTCTCCCAGCCACAGCAAGAGGGAAAGGTAAATTCTTATGATGCATTGTTTTTGCTGTTCCTCTTGGGGACTGGATTTTGTTTTGTTTTGGAACAAAAAACAATCAGCAGAATGTTTTCCTTCAGCATCTCTTGCCTGCAAACCTGCTTCTTGCAGTGGAATTTTCCAAGTTGGCACCACAGTGTCTTTAGTCCTCCTTGAGAAATTTTCATCTCAGCTAAGAATATTCACAGTGCAAGAACAAAATGCCAGAGGTACAGTAGGCATCTTTCTACAGCTGGCTCCAGCCAGAGAGTGATTTGCCATTGGAATAGGCTGCCCAGGGAGGTGGTGGAGTTGCCATCCCTGGAGGTATTCAAGCAAAGCCTGGCTGGGGCACTTAGTGCCATGGTCTGGTTGATTGGCTAGGGCTGGGTGCTAGGTTGGCCTGGATGAGCTTGGAGCTCTCTTCCAACCCGACTGATTCTATGATTCTATGTTTAACTTACATACTGAGCTGTCGATTCTATGATTTGTAGCAACTCTTAATAGCACAAGGTAAGAGCCACTGCCTGTGGTGCTTCACTCCCTGTGATGCTTCACTCCCTTCATTCTTGACTTAGAGACATGAAATTGTGAGATCCTAATCCAAGACATCAGTGCATACAGAACAGGGAAGGGACATTTGTGAGTGAAATTAGATTATTGCCTTTGTGCAGAATAAGGTAAATTTTGTGTCAGCAGGTAGATTTGCTTTCAGTTAGTTCCTTGCTCTAAAGCTTGACCACAGCAGGGAAAAGAAGATAAGCCAAAGTAAAATACATATTTGGGCTATGCTGGCATATGCTGAAGATTTCCCAGGGCTGTACCTAAGAAGTGTGAAGTAACAGCAAGAAATGTGTTATGTTGTCTGTGCAAAGTCTGCTCTGTCAGGTTTGCTTTTCCAAGCTGTGCAGTGCCATATGGTACAAACAGACCCCCAAAGGCTGTTTTTGGCTTGCTGTTGGAGGGGATTTTCTTTCTGTGTCACTGTTAAGATCTCCTCCTCTCCCACTCTGCGGTCACCCTGCAGGTGCAGGATGTCCGTATGAGATCGGCAAACAGCCCAGTGGGGGTGAGTTAGGGAGCAGCATCAGCACTCCCTGCAAAGACCAAATACTTGCTGTTGAAGAGCAGAGGTAGATGGGAGGGTAAATGATGCCCCAAAATTCAAGAACAGCTTCCATTCCTCAAGTTATTCTCCACCCTGGCGATGAAGGTAGGCTGTAAAGGGATACTCTCAGGAGCGTGAGTGTGAACTTCTGTGCTGCTCTGAGGCCAATGGAATGTTTTAATGAGAACAGTTAGATCACAGGCTGTGAATAGGAAACAATGGTGGTGTCTACTGCACTCATGGGCTTGCTGAAACATACAATAACAAGGACACAAACACAGATAAGAGAGTCTCTATCTGTTGGAGTTCAGTGTCTGTGTCTTCTCCCTGGGCTTCTGCTGCTCTGTTTGGATCTGTGTAACCCAACTAATCATTCTGTTCTAACTCCCCCTTACCAATTCTTTCAGCTCACCTTGCATGTAAAGCAGACTCTGGAATAAGGTAGAGGGGTGGAAGAGTGGTTGGGAGCCCCTCACAGGCACTCTGATTTCTTGGAGGGCTGCTGTGTTTCTGTGTTATCTTTAACTTGCATGTATCTGTATAGAGCTGTAAATATTGTAACCCTCTGCTTGTCTACTCTGTAAGCTGTGACTGCAAAGCTTTGTTCTTTACCTTCCAGCTTGGCTCTAGTCTGGGTGATTTCATTGGGGGGAGGGGGGGGAGGGCAGGTAACTCCCAAACCATCACAACTTTGCATGCCTGCATGTTCCCTGAGTGGATCCTCTAAAATGATGACAGCAATGACCTCAGTAAAATAGGGGGTTTACTTTTAATGTATCAGAGATTTCCATTATCTGCTATAGTTCATTGGAGCAGATGGTGAGATGAAAAGCAGCCCTTGCCTTCATACCAAGCAAGGGACTGGATCTGATTCACACTTGCAGAGTGGAAGCCCTACAGTTTAACAGTGACTAAAATGCACTTAGATCTGACAAAGGAAACAAAAAATTCCAGTACAGTAGAGCTAAACTCCAACAGACACATTCAGTAAAAACGAGGAAGCTTGTTAAGAAGTTAAACCAGGCAACTAAGGGATTTGAAACCTTTCAGGCAGTATGGAGACTACTGAAGGATGCAAAGCTAGAAGCACAGCACCAGAGAATGTCACCCATTAAGAAAGTCTTGGAAGAGGATAAAAAGAAAGCTGTGTGATGACACAGCCAAAAGAAATAGAAAGGGTTGTTAGAATTCAGAAGGCATCACTTAATAGACCGAAACTACACCCAAACCGATCCAGAACAGTAGTTAATAGCAAAACGTCCTGCTTTAGTAAACAGAAAGCAGGCAGACCACAAACAACTGTCTGGAGAGCTGGGCACAAGGAACCAAATGAGTTCAACAAGGACAAGTGCAGAGTCCTGCACCTGGGGAGGAATACACTGCACCAGTACAGGCTGGGAGGTGACTGCTGGAGAGCAGCCCTGTGGAGAGGGACCTGGGGGTCCTGGTGGCTAACGAGTTAGCCATGGCACAGCAATGTGCCCTTGTGGCCAAGAAGGCCAATGGGATCCTGGGGTCTATTAGGAGGAGTGTGTCCAGCAGATCAAGCGAGGGTCTCCTCCCTCTCTACTCTGCCCTGCTGAGACCTCATGTTGAATACTGCCATCAGTTTGGGCTCCCCAGTTGAAGAGGGACAGGGATCTGCTGGGGAGGGTCCAGTGGAAGGCCAGGAGGATGATTAGGAGACTGGAGGGCTGCCTTATGAGGAGAGGCTGAGGGACCAGGGGCTGCTTAGCCTGGAGAAGAGAAGACTGAGAGAGGAAATAATAAATGTTTATAAGCATCTGAGGGCTGGGGGTCAGATGGGGGGGACAGGCTCTGCTCACTGCTGCCTGGAATAGGACAAGGAGCAATGGGTGTAAGTTGCACCATAGGAGGTTTCACCTCAACACAAGGGGGAACTTCTTTACTGTAAGGGTCCCAGAGCACTGGCACAGGCTCCGCTGAGAGGTTGTGGGGTCTCCTTCCCTGGAGACTTTCAAGGCCTGTCTGGATGTGTTCCTCTGTGATCTGTGGACCTCTGTGATTGTGTGGACCTGTTCTAGCAGGGAGGGTTGGACTCAGTGATCTCCTTGGGTCCCTTCCAACCCCTAACATCCTGTGACCTGTGAACTAAAAGATTAAAACATGTAGTAACTTCTTTCAATACATCAGGAACAAAAGGCCTGCCCAGAAAAGTCTGTAGGGCCAGCTGATCCTCCCAGCAGACAAGAAGCACTCAGGGCAGACAAAGCCATTGCCAGGCAGCTAATAAATTTTTTGCACTGGTGTCTGCTGGAGAAGGATCTGGGGAGAGTCTTGTATGTCCTTTGGTAGCCTGTAGGCACGTCTGAGACTGAAGTAGTGATAGAAGAGGTGGTAGTAAGAATAGGCAAAGGGAAAATAAGCAACTGACCAGGGCATGCAGTCCTCCTAAGGGAGCCCAGCAATGAAATAACTGAATTACCAATGGCAATATTTAACCTTTCACTTCAAGCTTCCTTGGGAACTAAAGAACACGAAATAAAACCATCACAGAGGGCTCTGGATCATTAACAGCCTGAGAGCTTCACAGCTGCACCAGGCAAGCTAGGGGAAAGTAATGTGCATTATGGTAATGAAAACAAACAGCAATCAGAAAGTAACTAAGTTTGATTTTTCTCAGGTTTGCCTCCCTTCCCATCCAAGGATCATCTGGGTGGTCAGTCAAGACACTGCTGCTGCTGTAGCCATTGCACCAGCACTGCAGGCTGCAGTCTGTACAGCAGCAAAAGGCTGGAAAACACAACAGAGCTGCCTGAAGCCCTCAAACCTAGACAGAGCACAAGTTTTCAGAGCTAGTCACTCCAGTTCAGGATGTTGCAAGAATAATTCAAGAGAGATGTTGAGGTGCTGGAAGGTGTTCAGAGAAGGGCAGAAAGGCTGGGGAGGGGCCTGGAGCACAGCTCTGTGAGGAGAGGCTGAGGGAGCTGGGGGTGTGCAGCCTGCAGCAGAGGAGGCTCAGGGCAGAGCTCATTGCTGCCTGCAGCTATCTGAAGGGAGGCTGTAGCCAGGTGGGGTTGGGCTCTTCTCCCAAGCAACCAGCAACAGAACAAGGGGACACAGCCTCAAGTTGTGCCAGGGGAGGTCTAGGCTGGATGTTGGGAGGAAGTTGTTGGCAGAGAGAGTGATTGGCATTGGAATGGGCTGCCCAGGGAGGTGGTGGAGTCTCTGTCCCTGGAGGTGTTGAAGCCAAGCCTGGCTGGGGCACTTAGTGCCATGGTCTGGTTGATTGTCTAGGGCTGGGGGATAGGTTGGACTGGCTGAGCTTGGAGGTCTCTTCCAACCTGTTTGAGTCTAGGATTCTATGACTTGGTGAGTAGCAATGGTATGTACTCCTGGAATTATTGGTGGAGTCACCGTCCCTGGAGGTGTTGAAGCAAAGCCTGGATGAGGCACTTAGTGCCCTGGTTGACTGGATAGGGCTGGGGGATAGGTTGGACTGGATGATCTTGGAGGTCTCTTCCAACCTGGTTGATTCTATGATTCTAATGGATCTCTATCTCAATTAGTATGGCTGGTCTTAAATTCTTAGCCTTGTGGCATCTTGTGCTGACAGTATACAAAGGTGTGAGCATGCCTTCTTTAATTCATAAGAGCAAACCTGATGTTTTTTCAAACTGGTACTGGGTAGAAGCATTTCTGCAGGTGGCACATCAAACAAGGGATCCAAATTGTCAAAAAGACTGAAAGGAATGTGAAGTTTTGGGAAGCACTTAGTACTAGCCTAATTCTGCTGAACAAGATTCACTTCAGCTTTTTACTCCTCAGCCAGGCAGAGGAGAGTTTATCTGTGCTAAGAGCTTCAGCAGTGCTACAGGGCAGCTCTGCTTGAACAGAGAGATGTAGATAGATGCCCTATCTGCTCACCCCTGCTACACAGCACAGCTCTGAAGTAGTTTACTGTTTGGGCATGTTTGATACCCATGCCTGGCCAGATTGCTTCTGGAGCTATTGATTCATCAAATCACAAGGCAGGAGGTCACCATCTGAAAGCACAAACACAAAGGTCTTTTGTTTGCCTGCTGAAAAGACCAAACATCTCCTTCTGGATGTCCGCCTCAGACCTTCATGTCCTCCAGCTTGCTGGCTGCTTCTCACCCCCCCAGCACAGCTCTTTCACGGCATGAAAAGTCAAGCTGCAGGAAGGAAGGCAGCGACACCAGTCACGGAGCAGCTAAGCAAGTAATGAAGACTGCTGTTGTGCGGGTTACAAACCTACCCCCCCAGCAGCAAACACAGCTGTCCAGCAGAAAAATGAACCCTCAGGGGCCTATTTGTTCCCCTTGCTTAGAAGCCAATATGCTGGCTTCTGGAAACTTATTACTCAAAGCTGAGAAGCAGAAGTCT
Organism: Pogoniulus pusillus; assembly: GCF_015220805.1. Classification (NCBI taxonomy): domain Eukaryota; kingdom Metazoa; phylum Chordata; class Aves; order Piciformes; family Lybiidae; genus Pogoniulus; species Pogoniulus pusillus. Next base: position 20,316,557 of record NC_087286.1, read on the forward strand.
CTAGAGCACTGGGCTCTGCAATTTCACTTTCCCCCTTCAAATTCATGCTTGTCTTAGACCACCACTTCTGGCAAAAAGAGGTGACAAATCCTGCCAAAGCCAGACTCACCTCCTCCTTTTGGCCTCCCACATCACCGTTGGAGCTTCTGAGAGCAACCACACAGCTCTTGGTTTTAGTCAATGAATGTGACCAGAAGCAATATCCAGGCTTGCAGAGCAGATAGAGCAAGGCAGGCAGAGAGCTATTTGTTATTTCACACAGAGAAGACTCCTTTAATTCTCTCTCTCTGAGTCCTTTAGCCATGTGGGGTTTGCAGTCTGATAGCAAAATGAACCATGAAGAGTCAGAAAGTGTGACTGACAGTGAATTTTGCCTGGCGAGTGTTAACATGCCAAAACGATGGGCAGCAGCTCCAACTGCTGAGCCTGAGTGGTGCACAGAGTGACCTGAGGCAGCAGGAGGGACAGAGATTGCTCATTGGTAGTTTGGAACTGACGCACCTCTTCTTCTCTGGAGCACAGGAACCAAAGAGCCTGCCAGGTCCCACTGGCATTGGCATGCATGGTGTGTCTGCCTTGGAGAAAAACCCTTGGGAGAAACACTTTGTGTCATTTCTGTAGCTGCCTCCAGAATGAATATCACTTCCCAGGGTTTGCTCCAAAAGAAAAATGGCTTTTTTTGTGTGGGTCAGCAAGTGGAGAACTTGTGTTGGGGTTTTTCCCTGCTTATAGAGAGAATAAGCTTTATCTTTTTATTAAACTTAGCTCTTCCTGACCAATCTCCACTTAGGCAGAGGCTTAAAACACACACGTGAACTGATACATATCTAGGATCATCTTTATTGATGATCTGGATGAGGGGATTGAGTCCAGCATCAGTAAGTTTGCAGATGACACCAAGCTGGGACCAGGTTGGATGAGGCCTTGAGCAACCTGTTCTAGTGGGAGGTGTCCCTGGCTATGGTAGGGGGGTGGAACTGGCTGAGCTTTCAGGTCCCTTCCAACCTGAACCATTCTGTGATTCTAAAATAATACTCTCTTTTAACAGCAGGGTCAGATCTGGAGCTGAGAAGCTGACACTATTTTGTTAAAGCTGTGTAGTAATTTAGAACAAAATCAGCCTATAAATACGAACTTTCCCTTCCTGGCATTTCCCTCCTCACATGTTCCAGTCCTTTGTGCAGCCACTCTCTCTGAATCCAGACTCCTTAGCAATTAATCAATACTTAACCCTGAATCCATTTACTTATTCCTGTAAACAACAGCTGCACACTAGTGTCAATAAAAAGCCCCAGAAAAGATGGAGGAATAAAGAAAGCTGTTTGAAGTCCTCATAAACAATGAAGATGAAAATATTCCAAGGAAAAAAAAGATGGTTCACCCTAAAGATCACCTTGCAGACCAAAATCAGAAGTCACAGACATGCACATACACTACATTTTGAGTTGTATAGCTCCATTGTCTGCAAATCACATACTGAGCCCAGCTACACAAATACTGCAACACAGCTGGAGGCTAAAGGACTCACACAGGGGCAGCTTGTCCCAAAGAACTCCTGTTACTACTGATGATGAATGGGAAGGAGTCTCCAACTTGACTTTCAGATGTGAGTCTGAATTTGGGCCTGATACTTGGCAGAAATAAATAAAGAAATGTTTCACTTGCATGGCAAATAGGCGTGAAATAGTGACCCTGGAAGAGGGAAATTGGTGTGTGGCTGGTGGGACTTAGGGCAGCAGGCCAATAGCTGCCAGGTGACCAGAGACAAGAGCTGGGAAGAACAGGGTCTGTGAGCTCTCAAGTGATACAACTCAGGAAAACAGAGCCTGAGAGAACCACCCCTGTAACGAGGCTGGAATGTGGTGTTGGCTAAACAGCAGGTGGAGCCAGCAACCACCTTGAAAGGCTCTGCAGAGGGAGCTGAAGGTGATGAAGGCTCCCCTCACGAGGGGGTCTTGCAACCAGCAAAGCCAACAACGCACATGGGCAGCAGGGAAAGTCATCTTCACAGAGAGAGTGATTTCCCATTGGAATGGGCTGCCCAGGGAGGTGGTGGAGGCACTGTCCCTGGGGGTCTTCAAGAAAAGACTGGATGAGGCACTTAGTGCCATGGTCTGGTTGACTGGATAGGGCTGGGTGCTAGGTTGGACTGGATGAGCTTGGAGGTCTCTTCCAACCTGGTTGATTCTATGATTCTATGATCCTATGACCTAGACCATTAACTCAAACAAGAGCTGTCTTTATGCACTCTGAGTGATGGACTCAGTCTGAGCCCCATTTGCTTCACCCAAAGAGCTCTGAAAAGATTAACTAAGGGCAATAGAGCAGGCCAAGCACTTTGCCTTCCATCTTTCAACAGCAATGTGATTTGCAATCAGATATCAATTTGGATATCCCCAAGAAGTGGTATTAGATAAGGTAATTTCACTCAAGTTAAAAGCTTCATATCCTGCAGCAACCTCTGTTTGTTGTCCATCATTCATTCTTCACAATTGTCCAAATGAACTCGATGATTAGTTAAGCTTACAAGGGAAGAGTGTTTTATAGAGGGTATTTTCCATAGGGAATATTCCACCCACAACCAGAGAAAGCAGATTGAGTGCTCAGGAATTACCTCTCCCTGCTACAAAGACCACCTTTGCTTTTTATTCATCTCCTTTCTCTATTAGTTAAACACATGTTGCAAAGGGGGAAAAATACTTTAGTGGCAAATTTCTTCAGTGCTACTTTGCACACAGAAGGATTTATTTATCTTCTTATATTGTGAACATCATCAGCCAACCAGTAATAGGAAGTAAATCTACTGCATGGACCAAACAGATCAATAAAAGATGGAGCAATTAATTTTACTTGATGCACTTTAGAGGATCTCATTTACCTAACAAGAAGCAAACACAATTACACCAATAACTTCTTAGGATTAGCCAGGCCTGCTGTAAGAAATAATTGGAAGCTATTATAAACATCAGATTTCTGAGTGTACAAAGATTAAAGTGAGGCAAACTGTGATGTCTCCTTTGAAAAGCTACTTCTTCTACAACTGGAGAGTACTGCCAGCAGAAAGGAGATAAAAAAATGTAATTTCCATTGCTCCAAATCAAGCCAGACAACTTGAGAGCCAGTGGTTAGAATACATCTGATGTGTTAATCTCACCAAGAGGAGAGAAGCATCGTTTAGTCTTTACTGCTACTACAGTCATTCCTATCCTGATTGAGTAGAGGTGATGGTTTGGGAGTTACCTGCACCCCTGCTCTTATGCAAGCACCCAGACTGGACTTAGCCTTAGTTAAGGAATGAAGCTTTATATTCACAGCTCAGCACAACAGACAAGCAGAGAGTTACAATATTTACAGCTATAGACAGCAATATACAAGTGAAAAGTGTTACAGAAACACAACAGCCCTCCCAGAAACCGGAGTCCCAACCTCCCCTCCATCTTCTCCCACCCCTCTACCTTCTCCCAGACTTTGCCTTTCATGCAAGGTGAGTTTGGAGGACCAGCCAGGGGGTTAGAAGCAGAAGGATTAGTTACATGGCCAAAGCCCAGGGAGAAACACAGACTCTGACAGACACACACACACACACTCTGTCTTATCTATGTTTGTTTCCCTGTTTTTATACATCTCAGCAAGCCTATGAGTGCAGTAGACATCAGCATTGTTTCCTTTTCACAGCCCAGCATCTCATTTCTCTCATTAAGACACTCTGATTAGCCTCAAAGCAGCACACTACCATGTTACAACTATTGCCACCTGTCTGCAGATGGTCCTGCTCAGCTTGGGAAAATCTTGATACCAGAGGATTTCCTCATGGGAAAAGACCTCTGCTCACAGTATCAGCAGCAAAATCAAGGTCTATGTGAAGATAAATGCTCCTATCACACCTCGTGTCTGCTGTAGGCCTTTCTCTGAAGAACACCAATTACTCTCAAACTCATCAGAGCTACACAGCTGCAGCAGCTGACTGACAGAGAATCTGTATACATTTAGCCAGTCTAACTTTCCAAACAAAGCTACCTGCTAAATTGGCAGCCCCTTCCCCCAGAGCAGTACCTGGTTATTTTGCTTCCCACAGACTGCATAAGGCCATGGGCATTTGGTCAATTCATAAATCTACCTGCACTGAGTCTGCACATGATAGCAGACAGTGGAGCTGCATACAGGCAGATCCCCCTGGGTATAAAAATACCACACAAGCTATTAAAGAAGGGTAAATCAAGCTAAAAGAACATTGTCATGAGCCTCAGAAGTCCTTAAACTATTGGGCACAAAGCTGAAATAGAGCATCCCTCCCCTCTTCAGTCTTTTCTTGACCAGCACTGTGTCTATAGAAATCTTTTGGGGCTTCCTCTGTCCAATAAAAAGTCTAAAGAAGTGCTGTAGAGCCCTGGGAAAAGAAAATGATGAAGTTCAATAAAAGTAGCTGTAAAACTCAAGGGATGAAAAGCTTGGGAGTGTGACTGATAACCAGCTAAATACAGGACTAATGAGCAGGCTGCCTGTCATCCATCAGAGGACTGATGAAGGTCTGCACAAGATACATGGCGCTGGTATGGAGGAGGATGAGCAAACTGGGAACATGATCAAATACAGCATTTAAAGATACATGGCATAGATTGAACACTTGGTGTTGCCAAGGACTGCAGCTAGTTTGTGTGCTAGGAGTATGGATCGAGTAATCAAGCAATAAAAGTAGGTACAACAGATGCTTGATGAGAACCATTGGGGTGACTTTCCCACTGTTGCATGATGTGCAAACAGCTGGACAAATAAACACAAAGAGCAGCTGTATCTTTAATACATTGAGCCCAGGGTTGGGGGGCAGCAAAACTGTGTAACAGGCATCTCTGAATAATGCAAGTGCTAAGTCTAGTGGTGCACTGAGCTGCATGGCCAGGCAAAGCTGTATGAGCTGACCTGAAGAAGTGGTGGTCGCTAGCTCCTGTTGTCCCTACATGGCCAACATACTTTGGAAAACACAATTGTGCTGGTTTGAGGCTAGTTGGGATATTTTAGTGAGAAAAATTAGATTCTAGGCTGCCAAAAGGCAATAGTGGTGATGGCTGCTGCACTCACAGGTTCTCTGTGTATAACAGCAAGAACATAAATACAGATAGGACAGTGAGCATGTGTCTGTCAGAGTCAGTGTCTGTGCTTTTCTCCCTGGGCTGCTTCTGTGTAACTAATTCTTCTGCTTCTAACCCTCCTTGCCGATCCTCCAAACTCACCTTGCACATAAGGCAAACTCTGGGATAAGGTAGAGGGCTGGAAAGAAGGTGGAAGGGTGGTTGGGAGCCCCTCCTGGGCACTCTGATTCCTGGGGGAGCTGTTGTGTTTCTGTGTTACCTTTAACTTGTATATTGAGAGAGTGTCATTGGACACTGGAATGGGCTGCCCGGGGAGGTGGTGGAGTCGCCGTCCCTGGGGCAGTTCAAGGCAAGGTTGGACGTGGCACTTGGTGCCATGGTCTAGCCTTGAGCTCTGTGGTAAAGGGTTGGACTTGATGATCTGTGAGGTGTCTTCCAACCTTGGTGATACTGTGATACTGTGATATTTGTGATAGATTGTAAATCTCTGCTTGTCTATTGTGTTCATCTGTGACTATAAAGCTTCATTCCTTAACTTCCAGCCAGCTGAGTCTGGTCTGGGTGATTTCATAACAGTGGGAGGGGGGCAGGTAACTCTCAAACCATCACAACAGTCAAACTCTGGAGATTTCCAAGACCCTACGCAATGGTGCAGCTCTTAGCTATAGTCCAAACTGTAGAGTCTTGGGGCAAGGCCTGAGTTAGCAACATGCACTTGACCTGCCCCTTTCAGGGTAAAAAAGCCTCCATGAAGAGCTGCAGACAAGACCCAGCATGGGGGGTAAGGCACAGATGTGGGAAATAAAGAGGCAAGACCTCAAGGCACCCGATGGGATGCACCCCATGCTCAGCTGCTACTAGCTGCCCAGTGCTGAGTGCTGCTCATTGTGGAACTCTGAAAACTGAATACTAGAGAAACAGAGGTTCAGCTTAGTCAAAACCACATAAATGGAAGATGAAAGGTTTCCCCAGAACCAAATCCTTCATAGAGCACCATATTAATACCATATTGGCATGTTTGGAGGATCTCTTCACCGAGGCCTTGCTCCTTGCCTATGCTGGCATTACAGAGTCTTTATGATAGAATCACTTCTGACCTGGGCAAGGTAGATGAGAAAAGAAGATGCTTGGGTGCAGAGCAACAAATAGCTTTAGGTCTGGCATTGTGGCTGAGGAGGTAGAGAGAAACAAGCAGGATAACAAAGAGTAGCAGAAGCCTTTCATGTGCACTGGAGCATTCCCACCAGGCTGAACAGAACCGATGTGTCTCCTCATGTCACTCAGTGACTTGGTCAATGGCTGCACAAACAAACAGGCAAACTGAAAACTTGTCAGGAGACAGCCAGGGCAAGAGTGCTTACAGCTGACAGTGACACATCCATAGAAAACATATAGAAGAAGACAAAGCCCATTAAAGGCAGCACAAGATGAGGAGGGAAATAAGCCATGCACCAAAACCCATCCCATTGAAGTGGAAGCTGCTGTTAACAACTGCTAGAGTCATCATGTGACCCTAATGAACAATTTGTCCCTACTGAGTGCCACCACCTTTGAGCTCCTTTTAATGGTCCATGTGTTCCATTTGTAACAATCCAATTAAGAATCAGCCTCCAACAGCTCTAATCATCATCCAATGTTAATATTGTTTCTGTACTGTCAGGAGTTTCACAGTTTGTTAAACTGCATTTTACAAACCTGAGGTTTTCACACTCAAAGACCTGCTCAATCTCTTAAGCTTCTGGTGGGAAAAGAGGTAGTAAGGACAAGAAAGATGTAGCTACAGAAGCAGCAATGCCATTGAGCTGGTGCAGTAATTCCTCCTTTTAGATCACCTTCTTGGCTACAAAGAGCACATTATGCACCAAAAAAACACCACACAATGTAAGCACTGCAAGAGTCTGATCTGCATTCAGAGGCAGCCTGAAAGAGAGAGGCAGCATGTGTTGATTTATTTGCTGACATGAGGACACACATTGCTGGGTCACTGTGAGGTGGGAGAAGTGATGCTCAGCTGCAAGTCAACGTGCAGCAGAAAGCTGACATTAGGGGTCCACACACACAGTGGACCCAAGCGTGCACGGCTCGGACCGGACCAAATTGGAACGGTCAGGGTTGCTTTGTGAGCCCAGGGTTCCATCTGAGTTCATGTGCACTGAGTTGTGTGGAGTCTGCTCTTTTACCCTGCACCACCTGGGAGTGATGCATTGCCCTGGGGGTCCTGCTTCTCCTCCGCTAGGGGACAATGACAGGATGGACCCAGAGAGAGGAGATGGTTTCCTGAGGTTATCGTTTCGCCATCATCTCAGTTACCTGCGTATAGCAACACCACAGAAGTGGTTCAAGTGTGCTCTGTGACATCTGGAGCTTTGACCTGTTTGAAGTGCACTACTCCATGCCACTTGGCTTAACACAGCTCTCCAGGAAAAGTGCATGGAAATGCCCAAAGATACACCGAAAAAATCAGTACTCTACAGGAGCCAGCACAAAGGTGGGGAGGGGGAAATGTCGACTCATTGGAGGGGAGAGCTGTTGATTGTTTATATCCTGTCTGCCAAAATTACCTCACATGAGCCGAACAAACAACTACAAAACTCAACAGAAAAGTCACCAACTCCAGGCACTCACAGTTGCAATCACTTTGGGGGTTCATGCATGCACAGGACAAAATGAGAACATGACGATGATGTTCACTGACTGCCTACTCACTCACAGTGCCCTTTGGGTGTGCTTAGAGCTCTAAGCAGAAAATTAACCATTTTAGACCATTCTTCACTTCACCTCATTATCTCCTTTGAATCTAATCTAATTCAGGGCAGCAGAGTCTCAACCATACCTTCTCCAGTCCTTTTGTACATGTTGAGCATTGCTTTTTTCCCTTAGAAAGAGCTGTATGCACACAGTGTATTACAGAGCCAGACAACAGCTAATTTAACTCTACTTTTAGATTTCTTATGCCCTTCACAGTGTAAAAATAGATGGAGGTTTCTTTAATGTCCAATTATAGGTGCTGAAAGAACAGATCAGTCCAACTTCAGTTTTCTTTTTGATCCTCCTTTCTGATTCCTGTTCCTTGATTTTCTACATAAATTGGTAATATATTTATACACTGTGGATAGTTTGCAGCCTGGAAAACAACAAAGTTGCTTGCTATTTATAAAGAGCAAACAAGCCCTTTTTGCAGCAGCTTCTTTTTATTTTGGTATCAACTAAGACAGAAGAACATTCAAAAAAATTCCTGAGATTCAGAAACACTCAGACTGGATTAAACTCAGAAACCATCTGTAGATGAAGAGAAACACAGACCAGGCTCCCAGGGGACCTTCTTGTGGCTTTCCAGCATCTGAAGAGGGCTACAAAAAAGCTGGGGAGGGACTTTTTAGGCTGTCAGGCAGTGGTAGGACTGGGGGGAATGGAGCAAAGCTGGAGGTGGGGAGAGTCAGAGTGGAGGTGAGGAGGAAGTTGTTGAGCAGGAGAGTGGTGAGAGGCTGGAATGGGTTGCCCAGGGAGGTGGTTGAGGCCCCATGGCTGGAGGTGTTTAAGGCCAGGCTGGCTGAGGCTGTGTGCAGCCTGCTCTAGGGTAGGGTGTCCCTGGGCATGGCAGGGGGTTGGAACTGGCTGCTCCTTGTGGTCCCTTCCAACCCTGACTGATTCTGTGAGTCTATGACCCATAAAAGGGAGAGAAGTTCAGAATAGTATCTCATTGCTTATCTATGATTCTGTGATTTATCTCTCAGCTGTCCTTGTTGACAGTACTCCTTTATATTTAAATGTGAGGTAAAAAAAAATGCAATTGATTTTTTTAAGCTATTTTTTAAAATGTAATTACAGCAGCAAGTTTAAAGTGTTTGCACATTATATGTGGGGCTAATATCAGTGGATCGAAATCAGTGCACAGAAGCAACTGCATCAAGGCTGTCCAAACCCACCAAGACCTTTCTTCATCATATCTGATAGAATCATAGAATCAACCAGGTTGGAAGAGACCTCCAAGCTCATCCAGGCCAACCTAGCACTCAGCCTTACCCAATCAACCAGACCATGGCACTAAGTGCCCCAGCCAGGCTTTGCTTCAACACCTCCAGGCATGGTGACTCTACCACCTGCCTGGGCAGCCCATTCCAATGCCAATCACTCTCTCTGTTATTCCAAGATTTGTACCCACAGTAGCATGCCAGGAAGATATTTCCTGCCCAAAGGATTTAACTGCAGCTGACTGGCTTCAATTTGACTTGGTAGAAGACCAGGTAGAAAGTGCTTTTCTGCAGGAGGCTCCACACACCCCATCTTTATGTACCTGTAACACAAGCACTTCTATCTGACCTATATGCTCAATGGAAAGAAATAAGCACTTCTGGGGGCTTCATCTGCCTCAAATGCCTATTATCAGGAGATGAGTCATGTCTAAGCAGTGCCTACTTGTCTCCACTGACATTAAGGCAAACTGAGGTCAGAAGGCCAAATGTAAATTTGATCAGCCAGCCTGCCCACCCCTGCTAAGTGCACCAAATTGCTAACATCAAGAAAAATCACTATTGCTATAAACTATATTTCCTTCCTTTTAATCCTTATTTCCTGTCTAAAGCAGCTCCCCAGGGGCACTGCACTGCTCCTGGGAAAAGCTGGTTCTTTGCAGCACAAACTGAATGCTGCTCTCAAAAGGTCGATGGTCACCCACAGATTTGGAGCTAGCCATGCCACAGTCCCAGCTACACCAGCTGCACATGAGGCAACATGCTGCAGAGAAGAATGCACACATCCAATTGTTCTGGGTGCCAAGATGGGACACAGTTTGTGTCATTCAAACATGTCCTAGACCTCCAAATGTGCCATTCAGTCTGCCCTCATTAGCACAGTGGAGGAAACAACCCATGGTGATTCCCACTCTGCAGCTACATTCTTGCTGCATAACACGTGGTTGGGATTCCACAGTGAGTTTCCAGGTTCAGTTGATCAAAACATGATTTACAGGCCAATAATACAGCATGGAAAGCATTCTCATTTCCTGCAGCATGTACAGTAACTGATGCTGATGCCAGCCGACCAGAAGGTGCAGGAGAGGAGAAGGACATTCAGCAAGTCTGCTCTCAGATCTCTGGAAGTTATTTCTACTCTTTGCAACAGGTTTTGAATTCAGTCTCTCTGGGCCCTTCAAAGAGCTCAAAGTTGTGAACACTCTGTTGATACTAGATTTTTGTTTAATCATTTAAAAAGGGAATGGTTGATTTATGATCATGGAATGGTTTAGGTTGGAAGGGACCTCAAGGATCAGCCAGTTCCAAGACCCTGCCATAGGCAGGGACACTTCCCACTAGAACAGGTTGCTCAAGGCCTCATCCAACCTGGCCTTCAACACCTCCATGGAGATTGTGGAGCACAGAATCACCCAATGTGATCTTTGATCTCCACAACCTCCTTGGGCAACCTGTGCCAGTGTCTCACCACCCTCACTGCAAACAACCCTTTCCTAACATCCACTTTCAATCTCCCCTCTGCCACTTTAAACCCATTCCTCCTCATCCTGTCATTACAAGACTTTCTCAGTAGTCCCTCCACAGCCTTCCTGGAGCCCCCTTCAGATACTGGAAGGCCACTCCAAGGTCTCCTCAAATTCTTCTCTTCTCCAGGCTGCAGAGCCCCAACTCTCTCAGCCTGTGCTCAGAGCAGAGCTGCTGCAGCCCTCTCAGCATCTTGGTGGCCTCCTCTGGATTGGCTCCAACAGCTGGAAGATAATTTTCCTTTATTTAAAGAAGCCAACTACTGACCAGGTGACTTCTCTATTGCCACTGATAAACTCCACAAGATTTCATCTCTGTCAGTGTTTCTATGAGGTTGATGGAGAAGAGAATCTGATCCCAGCAGTAAGCAGCCCACAGCTCTATGCCGCATAATGATCTCTCTGTTGGTATATTCTGTTGCCCTTTACAAACACACATCAAATGTATGTTAATCTCCACTGCAATAAATAACTGTGGCTGAAACAGTGATTCTGCTGAGAGTGTTTGCTGCTTTATTGTCTATACCTGTCAATGCTATAGATTTAAATTGATCTATCTGCTGCGGTAGCTGCACAACTGCAGCTCCGTTTACACAGGCTCCTGACGGCAATCAACCACAATTTGCAGGGTAATATTTCCACCTGCTTTCCAACAGGGGTAATTTTCACTGGTGGAAATGGAAGTTTTGACTGTCATAATAATGATTTCTAATCTCACCACCGTGTGGAAGTGGGGAGAGCCGAGGTGCAGGCAGAACTGCGGCGCGTGCGTTTCCTGTCACAGCCCCATTTAGATGCTCACCAGTGAGTTGCCAGGAGAACAACATGGAAATAGGATGGAGCTGCCAAGAAAAAAGACCACTAGGAAAATCCCCTACTCTGCACAAAAATTGAACTAGAACACCAGAGGGGAGGGCTGAGTCTGGCTGTTAAACATAACAGTGCTTCTGAAACACATGGCTCAGAAAATTGCTGAAGTGTTGACTGACAGAAGTTGAAGGCTCCATACAGCAGGAGAGCTCTCTGTATAGTTTTTATTGGCCTCCTGAGTGTTTCCTGAAGATCAGGAATGTCAGTCACAGAACAAAATGCCAGGCAAACCTTTGGCTGGACCAGTGTGAACATTCTTAGGCACAGTAGTCAAAGCAGACTTAACAGATTTAGGGCAAGCACTTGCAGATGACTGCAAGCCTTTTTCTTGCCATCTAAAACAGACCTAAAGCCCTGGTGTTGGCCTCATAAAAGCATTATCCTCTGGCAACAAGTTAAAATAATTAAATCACCAAACCTTTGGGTCTCATTCACAGGGTCCAGGATTAGAAAGGTAGGAAAGATTTCCATATTATTTGCACAGCTTCAGGGAGATGATTCACTGCAAGTGAGTTTTGAGTTAGACCCACTTCAGAGAACCAGCCTTTAATGACAGCTGTCACAGAATCATAGAATCAACCAGGTTGGAAGAGACCTCCAAGCTCATCCAGCCCAACCTAGCACCCAGCTCTGGCCAAGCAACCAGACCATGGCACTAAGTGCCCCAGCCAGGCTTGGCTTCAACACCTCCAGGCACAGTGACTCCACCACCTCCCTGGGCAGCCCATTCTAATGCCAATCACTCTCTCTGCCAGGAACTTCCTCCTCACATCCAGCTTGAGACTGTGTCCCCTTGTTCTGTTGCTGGTTGCCTGGCAGCAGAGCCCAACCCCACCTGGCTACAGCCTCCTTTCAGGTATCTGTAGACAGCAATGAGCTCTGCCCTGAGCCTCCTCTGCTGCAGGCTGCACACCCCCAGCTCCCTCAGCATATAGATGCACACATGCAAAGATCACTTCTTCATACTCCTTATGCTCTGTTTTATTCTAGCAGGTATGAAGAGGCTCACATCTTTAGATCATGATTCAGAGCCGACTAAAGTCAGCAAGAAGCTCACACTGACTTCAACAGATATTAGATCATGTTCACAGAGAGGATAATAGACCTTTCAGCAGAGGAAATGAAAGCGTAATAATACACTGGCTTAGTGTATAATCATGTCTTCATCTAATAGTGAGCCTCAGTGGCTGTAATAATCTGCTGGTTTCTTGCAGATAAAAGCTTTACTCTTTTGGCTTATATTCCAACTCTTTTTTGATATCAAAGGTCATGGATTCAATTCCCACCAATAGCCACAATGTCTTGAAGGGAGGCAGCTCTGTCTGTGATTGGAGGCACTTGGGAATGATGTGAACTTGGCCTTTTAGAGGTATTCATCTGAAGGGAATAACACCTAACAGAATTATTTGGATCTTGAATTCTTGAATCATGTATTCTTCCTCTAATTCTCAGCCTCAGAGCCTATAAAATGCAGGGGTTTTTACTGGCAGCATATGTAAGTGGCAGATAGCTGTGACACCAAACTCTGTGTGACTTTGGTTATTACAAAACAATGCAAAATGCCAGCTAAGGCTCCCAGACTTTGGAATGCTGCCCGCCCTGGCACGCTGTCAGAGTGCTTCCAAGGGAGATTTGACCAAGGTTTCCCAGAGCATCACAAGATTCCTGGGCAGAGCTGGTCATTCCCAAGGTAAGAGAGCCTGGCAACATAGAATGGTTTAGGTTGGAAGGGACCTCAAGGATCAGCCAATTCCAATCCCCTGCCACTACTTCCAACCACTTCCCACTAGAACAGGCTGCTCAAGGCCTCATCCAACCTGGACTTGAACACCTCCAGGGAGGTTGTAGAGCACAGAAGCTTCTGTGCTCCACGACCTCCCTGGGCAACCTGTGCCATTGTCTCACCTCCCTCACTGCAAACAACCCTTTCCTAACATCTAGTTTCAAGATCATCCTGTCATCACAAGACCTTGTCAATAGTCCCTCCCCAGTCTTCCTTTAGCCCCCTTCAGATACTGGAAGGCCACTATAAGGTCTCCTCGAAGCCTTCTCCAGGCTGAAGAGCCCCAACTCTTGTAGCCTGTCCTCATAGCACCACATAGGCACAGGTTGTTTGTGCCACTTGAACACTGCACCACTCCCAGACAAATATCATTCCTTAAAACAGTTGGAGGCAAAGGGTCTAAATCTGTCTCCTAACATCTCCATCTAAAAACAGCCCCGGATGAAAAGTACAGCTATGGAAGTCAGGTGCAAGTGGCATTACAGCATCTGAAGAGCTACACTGGAGTGGAAAATGCTCTTACTGCTGGGCTGCATTTCTTGTGTTCAAAACCTTTTGGCTGCAACGATAATACTGAGAGGGAGGAGGGTGGGGTAGGAACAGATATATATAACATCAGTACTTTTAGAAGAGCTTCTCTACCTAACGTCTCACTGGAAGAAACAGAAATAAGAATACAGAATCACAGGCTCACAGGATGTTAGGGGTTGGAAGGGACCCAAGGAGATCATCAAGTTCAGCCCCCCTGCCAGAGCAGGACCATACAATCTAGCTCAGGGCACACAGGGACACACCCAGACAGGTCTTGAAAGTCTCCAGAGAAGGAGACTCCACAACCTCTCTGGGAGCCTGTGCCAGTGCTCTGGGACCCTTACAAGAAAGAAGTTCCCCTTGTGTTGAGGTGGAACCTCTGTGCTGCAGCTTACACCCATTGCTCCTTGTCTTATCCCAAGGAACAAGTGAGCAGAGCCTGTCCCCCCTCTCCTGACCCCCAGCCCTCAGATACTTATAAACATTTATTAGATCCCCTCTCAGTCTTCTCTTCTCCAGACTAAGCAGCCCCAGGTCCCTCAGCCTCTCCTCAGTCCCCTCATCATGCTCATAGCCCTCCGCTGGATTCTCTAGAGCAGATCCCTGTCCCTCTGGACTCTGACAAAAGCTGCAGGAAGGAAGCTAATCAGCTGTGTCAGTCTTTCATCTGCTACAATACACCACAAGTATTCTCTTGTGCATTCCTCACAGGAAAGGCAAATGGGAGCTCAAGACAAGAAATACTCTCTAACGATGGATTCTGACATGCACAGGTTACGGGGATCAGGGGGAACGTATTCCCAATCCATCATCTCCTTCACCTTGCCTTCTGCAAAGCTTCACTTGTAAGAGTTACCAAGGCTACAGAGAAGCTTTGCTTTTACACTGGTTTCTGTATTGTGCTTTCATTCCTATGTAGGTACTTGTAAGACTACAGATGTTACCTAAATTTAGCAATAGCTTAATTTTCAGGATGTCTCCTACCAAAATTGCCAAGAAACATGATTGTCATCCCCATCTTCTGGTATTGTCTCCACTTCAGGCTCTTGTCTTACAGCAAGGCAAGCAATGATGAGCACTGCAGGCCTATAATGGCAGAAAAAACTTCCCATCAAAGTACTACATCCATTTACTCTAGTGTGTACCTGAAATGCAGCAGGATGTAAAAAGGAGATCATGTTCAGCCACAGCTATTACCAAGCCAGAGCTTCTCCACTGCAGTTCTCAAGTGAGGTATCACTCCAGCACTTCTCATAAAGTATATAAAACACCTGAGAGTCCCCAAACAGAACTCAGAGCAAAAAAAAACCTATGGCCCACTGTGAATTAGCCTGATCCATAAAGAAAACAAAGATTGGCCTGCACGGGCAGGGGGGTTCGACTGGATGATCTCCTTGGGTGCCTTCCAACCCCTAATACCCTGTGAGCTGTGACAATCACATTCTTTACAGGGATGAGCTTTTGTAAGAATTGCCATTTAGGGACAGAAATAACTAAGCAAGATAAATTGGGAAACACAAAGGAGAAGAGTGACAAAAAATACCTGAAACAAATTATTTTATCTCATTAGTGTCTGTACTGCAGCTGAGAGAAAAATCATCCCTTCCAGTCTCTGCTGTGCCAGCTCCAGCAAGGAACCATTAGACTCTTCTGTCCATGCCTCCAGAACTTGGGCCTGCTGCTGAATGCCCTTGACATCTCCAGAGCCAGGCAAGCTATGGATGCTGACAACATCATGACAATCACAGAATCAACCAGGTTGGAAGAGACCTCCAAGACATCCAGTCCAACCTAGCACCCAGCCCTGTCCAAGGGCAGGCTAGCTTGTTGTTCAGCTCAGATACTTCAGAAACCTGTACCTCCTAGCATCTTTTGCCTTTTCTTCTCTGAATACAAGCTGGATTTGTTGCCAAGCATAAGCCATTAATTCATGCTCACCTTCTGAATGAAATCCTTTGTTTTGCTGAATTGTGGTCAATTTAATCATTAAGTATTCATGATTTATTATGGTTAACCTCTATAACTAACCATAAAACAAGACAAAACTGTCAACATTCCTTTTTTTGCAGTGTGAAAATTTGGCTGTTCTTGTTCTTAGGACAAGGAACCTTTTTTGCTCTCTGAAAATTTGGCTGTTCTTGTTCTTAGGACAAAGAGATAAGAAAAGTAACAGAAACAAGAAGGACATTTCAATATAACTGTGATGGTTTGGGTGTTCCCTGCCCCCCTACACTTCAGAAAATCACCCAGACTAGACTCATCTGAGCTGGAAATTGAATGAAGCTTTATATTCACAGCTTAGCACAATATACAAGCAGAGATTTACAATCTATATACAGCTATAGACAGAAATAGACAAGATAAAAAGTAATACAGAAACACAGCAGCCCTCCCAGAAACCAGAGTCCCTAGGAGGGGCTCCCAACCACCCTTCCACCTTTTTCCCACCCCTCTGCCTTACCCCAGACTTTGCCTTACATTCAAGGTGAATTTGGAGAGTTGGACAAGGGAGTTAGGAAGCAGAGGGATTAATTGGGCAGCAAGTGAGAGAGAGAAGCACGTGCAGCCCAGAACCCAAGAGCAGCTCTGTTGTCTGTTTGTGTTCTTCTTCTTATCCATTTCAGCAAGCCTATGAGTGCAGCAGACATCACCATTGGTTCCTTTACACAGCCTGGTGACAAAGCTGGTGAGGGACCTGGAACACAAACCCTATGAGGAGAGGCTGAGGGAGCTGGGGTTGGTTAGCCTGGAGAAGAGGAGGCTCAGGGGTGACCTGAAGGAAGGTTGTAGCCAGATGGGATTGGTCTCTTCTCCCAGACAATCAGCAACAGAACAAGGGGACACAGCCTCAAGCTGTGCCAGGGCAGGTCTAGGCTGGATGTTAGGAGGAAGTTGTTGTCAGAGAGAGTGATTGGCATTGGAATGGGCTGCCCAGGGAGGTGGTGGAGTTGCTGTCCCTGGATGTGTTGAAGCCAAGCCTGGCTGGGGCACTTAGTGCCATGGTCTAGTTGACTGGGTAAGGCTAGGGGATAGGTTGGATTGGATGATCTTGGAGGTCTCTTCCAACCTGGCTGATTCTATGATTTGAATTCCTCTCACTACAATATCCCAGCTAGGCTCAAACTAGCACATATAGCATTGACAGGAGTTTGTTTCCAGCCACTTAGCCTGGCTGTCACTGGACCCTTCTAGAATGCACTTGGAAGGTTCCTTTAGTGACAATAGCTTATAAGAGACCATTGCAATAAAAGGAAAGCTAAGAAGCAGAAGATATGGACCCAGTGATTACTAAACAAGAATTTTTAATTAATACTGGCTGAATTATTTACAAGACTCAGTCACATAACTGCAAACCCTTTCATGAGACCACAGGCAGCAAATTCATTTAGCTACTACATTCTTAAAGTACTCCAGTACATATCCTTCTTCCACAGCAAGTACAAGATCAAGCACAGGAAAATCAACCACGACCTAACAAAAGCAAGCTGAAGAGTGAGGGGACTGCTTTCAAAACAAAAAGAATAAATTGCTGTTTAATTATTCAGTAAAAGGATTTAAAACTACAAAGGCACTGGAGCCACTATTAATGTTGCCATTAGCAAGCAGCATGTCTTTGTTCCTGTTAGGTTTCTGACTGCTAGCAAGGGGCTGTCGCTGTCTGCAGCCTGCTCTGTGCCTCATATGGCTCTAACAAAGCCAGGATGGGCCTCAGAAAAATCTGGAGGAGAACTTGGTCTTTCTTTAGATCAGTGAAGTGAAACAGAACTTGAAAGAAAAGAGAGGAGATGGCCAACCAGGTGGTGTCAGGGGGGGCAGGGGATCTGCAGTGCTGTCTGCTCCAACAGGTTTCCAGCTACATCAGGCTTCTGCGTTGATCAGAGACTGCTTCTGTCTGAGCTGGTCATGGACCAGCGCCCAGGCAAAATGCCCAGAGCAGTGCTGGCTGTTGGCTCCTGCAACAGCTCCAGGATGCTGAATCCTCGTGGGTGGGCTAAAACAGCCTCTTTTGAACATTCAGCATCTGAGCATCCTCGTGACAGTACTCACAGCACAGCATGGAAGAGCCTCCTGGTCTCATCCCCAGGATGGCCAGGGACAGAGGACACTGACAGACACGTACCAACAGCGACTCTCTCTGTGAAGGCTGTGGGGGTTTATAGCACCTGAAAACTGACGCAGGAGCATAAAGAAGCAGGGATATTCTCTAGCCTTATTAATTTCCCTTAACTGTCTTAGAGAAGCAGGCTGGGGCTTAGCTCCTGTAGTCTGAGAAAGGCTGAAAAGAATTAGAGATGCTCAGGATTATGTCCTGTCCACATCGTGTTTGCTGAGGTGGAGAGCGGTTCAGACACTGCCATCCCAAAAGAAGAACAGCAGCAGTCCAGAAGGACTTTTTCTGAGCCAGGTTGTAAGTCACACAGAACAGATTTTCTGTAAATCAGGGAGGGGAAAGTGCTGTTGAGCCAGTGGAGAGGCAATGAGTCTGCCAGACAATGGATGAACTGCTCAGAGCAGAACTGGGAGCCCTGCTCAGTGTTTCTGAACTGCAGAAAAGAGGTGCTGCCAATTCTTTATTGCTTCTGCCTATTCTGCTATGAGCATCAGACATGCAACAGCATTTAAACAACCAGCTGTGGGCTCCAGAACAAGCACACAGTTGTACATGCTCCGGTCACAAGGAAACTCTTGTTTTTCTTCACCACAGATTCAAGACATCAGATAAAAATCAATTCATGCTTGAATGGATGCAAGCTGAACGCTGAGAAAATGCCAAACACAGGTTTGGGGTTGGTTTTCTGAATAATGCCCTAGACAAGAAGCCTACCCAAAAGCTGGCCATGATTGAGTTAGTATTGCCAAGCACTATCAGAACCCAAACCTGCTCAATGGGGATGGGGGCATTTGATGTACTCTGTTATTTGATAGGGAGCACAGAAGCACAGAATTAATCAGGTTGGGAAAGACCTTCAAGATCATCGAGTCCAACCTATCACCTAACCACTCTAATTAACTAACCCATGGCACTAAGTGCCTCAGCCAGCCTCCTTGTAAACACCTCCAGAGATGGTGACTCAACCACATCCCTGCGCTGCCCATTCCAATGCCAATCACTCTTGCTGCGAAGAACTTCCTCTTAACATCCATCCCAAACCTCCCCTGGCACAGCTTGAGTCTGTGTCCCCTTCTTCTGTTGCTGGGTGCCTCGTAGCAGAGCCCAACCCCACCTGGCTACAGCCTCCCTTCAGGCAGCTGCAGGCAGCAATAAGCTCAGCCCTGAGCCTCCTCTGCTGCAGGCTGCACACCCCCAGCTCCCTCAGCCTCTCCTCACAGGGCTCTGCTCCAGGCCCCTCACCAGTTTTGGCGCCCTCCTGTGGACACCTTCCAGCACCTCAACATCTCTCTTGAACTGAGGAGCCCAGAACTGGACACAGCACTCAAGGTGTGGCCTGAGCAGCGCTGAGCGCAGGGACGGAAGGACTGCCCCGGGGCTGCTGCTCGCACTGCTCCAGGCACTGCCCCTGCGCGGCTCTGGGAAGGTTACAGAAAAGGAAACGGGGCTGGAATGTGGATTGCGGGAGCAGGTCCTGTCCCCCGGCAGAGGCTTCCAGCGGGAACCTGGTGAATTCCCTAAGGCGGAACGCGGCCGTGCGCTGCTTGCTTTCGAGAGAGGCATCTCAGAGCGCACGGCCAGCCCCAGGCGCAGCCCTGCCTCTGCTGCGCCCGCTCCTGCGGCCGCGCTGCCCCGGCCGGCTCCGGCTCCGGCTCCTGCGGCCGCGCTGCCCCGGCCGGCTCCGGCTCCTGCGGCCGCGCTGCCCCGGCCGGCTCCGGCTCCCGCTCCTGCGGCCGCGCACCCGCACGCTGCAGCGCATCTGCCACCTCGTGGCCTCACCGCAGACTTCTCCGGAGCTGAGGAGCTGCAAACCTCTGCTCTGCTCTTGCCAACCTGCCAGATGCGGTGGCCTTTGCTATCATTGGCCTGAAGAGCTTTTCAGCCCGCGGTGCCAAGAGTTACACATCCAAAGACAGAACTGCTCATCCAGCAGGCCACGTCTGTAAGCTGCAGCTGTGAGTTGGTCTCTGAGCCTTCTACACATGTGTATCTCTGTGGGAATAGAATCAGCTACCCCTGGTACATGACGTGCATGGAACTCAGAATGCATGCACCAGCAGAGCCAGTGGCAGCCTGGCCTGGATAGGAGCAGTGTGGGCAGCAGGACAAGGGAGCTGCTTCTGCCCCTGTGCTCAGCACTGCTCAGGCCACAGCTTGAGTGCTGTGTCCAGTGCTGGGCTCCTCCATTGCAGAGAGATGCTGAGGTGCTGGAAGGTGTTTGGAGAAGGGCAGCAAGGCTGGGGAGGGGCCTGGAGCACAGCCCTGTGAGGAGAGGCTGAGGGAGCTGGGGGTGTGCAGCCTGCAGCAGAGGAGGCTCAGGGCAGAGCTCATTGCTGTCTGCAGCTGCCTGCAGGGAGGCTGTAGCCAGGTGGGGTTGGGCTCTGCTGCCAGGCAACCAGCAACAGAAGAAGGGGACACATCCTCAAGCTGTGCCAGGGGAGGTCTAGGCTGGATGTTAGGAGGAAGCTGTTGGCAGAGAGAGTGATTGGCATTGGAATGGGCTGCCCAGGGAGGTGGTGGAGTCGCTGTCCCTGGAGGTGCTGAAGCCAAGCCTGGCTGGGGCACTTAGTGCCATGGTCTGGTTGCTTGGCCAGAGCTGGGTGCTAGGTTGGGCTGGATGAGCTTGGAGGCCTCTTCCAACCTGGTTGATTCTATGCTCCTATGATTCTATCTAGCATGATAGATACACCTATATAATGACAGAGAGACTGACAAGGGCCTTGTGGTCTCACCTAATGCCTTCTGTAAAGCTGGACCAAATCTAACAGATTGTTCCTGGCAGGTATCTAAGCTTTTCAGAAACCCCTCAAATAACAGAGATTGCCCAACCTCCCAGTAAGCCATCCAAGTGTTAGCTGCCTTACTACTATAGCTCTTTTTCATGTATAAGGTAAGGCACTGGGTTTAAACCCATCACTTTCTGTCCAGCAGGGACATGATGAAGAGTTTCTTACTGCCTTTCACATGCACATAGAACATTAAAGAATAGGTAATAGTTTAAACTGTTTGTCTGATCTGTTTGTCTGATAAGAAGTGATTCTGTCACTGCTAAATAGTGAGACACTGGTACAGGTTGCCCAGGGAGGTTGTGGAGCACAGAAGCACCCAATGTGATCTTTGATCACATTGGGTGCTTCTGTGCTCCACAACCTCCCTAGAGGTGCTCAAGGCCAGGTTGGATGATGCCTTGAGCCACCTGTTCTAGTCAGAGGTGTCCCTGCCTACAGTGGGGGGTTGGGACTGGCTTGACCTTTGAGGTCCCTTCCAACCGAAACCATGTTATGGTTCTCTGGTATTTCCATTAGCATTGTCTGGACCTGAATCACTCACAAACATCTAGAGATTTTGCATGCCCAATCCACATCCCATTGAAGAGGCTTGATTTCTGAAGTGTCTCTTTGCTAAAATAGATCTCTGTATAGAAGGGGGGGAGGGAGGGAAATGAGAAAACTGGAAACTAGGGCACCAAAAATAGCTGGCTGCTTCTTAAAATCCAAACACTGATATCAGTGGATCAACATCTTTATCTTATGGTGATAGGAGTTTTGGCTAAAGAGGGTTCAGGTGCTTCATCCTACTGTCTTAAGAATATTGTAAACTACTGCCAGTGGCACACTCCCCTCCTCACACCCCTCAAAAAAATCCTCCTTTTTCATTTTAGCTCGATTTCAAAGACAACTGCTGCTCCATCTGCTGCAGCAGAATGCATTTACAGAGTTGAACTGCATGATCTACATGCTGATACCATTGTGTGAGCTGCACAGTTCCTCCTCAAAGACAGGTTCTATCTACACATCAAAAGGATCTCACAGAAAACTCCTATGTAAGGTGTTCAGAAAGAGTAGTCACACTTACAGCTACTGTCATGCCTATTAAAGGTACTCATGTGCATCACTGATATTAATGACATCCCTTAACCTTATCTGGTTATTTATTGAGACCTGGTTTTACATGCAATGTCACCTGACATAGAGCTTCTTTGGCTGAAAGGGTGAAATGCACAGTAACACAGCCCAGGGAGAGCTGAAGGGGTGAAATGCACAGTAACACAGCCCAGGGGGAGCTGAAGGGGTGAAATGCACAGTAACACAGCCCAGGGAGAGCTGAAGGGGTGGAATGCACAGTAACACAGCCCAGGGGGAGCTGAAGGGGTGAAATGCACAGTAACACAGCCCAGGGAGAGCTGAAGGGGTGGAATGCACAGTAACACAGCCCAGGGGGAGCTGAAGGGGTGAAATGCACAGTAACACAGCCCAGGGAGAGCTGAAGGGGTGGAATGCACAGTAACACAGCCCAGGGAGAGCTGAAGGGGTGGAATGCACAGTAACACAGCCCAGGGATTGCTGAAGGGGTGGAATGCACAGTAACACAGCCCAGGGAGAGCTGAAGGGGTGAAATGCACAGTAACACAGCCCAGGGATTGCTGAAGGGGTGGAATGCACAGTAACACAGCCCAGGGAGAGCTGAAGGGGTGGAATGCACAGTAACACAGCCCAGGGAGAGCTGAAGGGGTGGAATGCACAGTAACACAGCCCAGGGAGAGCTGAAGGGGTGGAATGCACAGTAACACAGCCCAGGGAGAGCTGAAGGGGTGGAATGCACAGTAACACAGCCCAGGGAGAGCTGAAGGGGTGGAATGCACAGTAACACAGCCCAGGGAGAGCTGAAGGGGTGAAATACACAGGGAGATAAAATAACGTAATACCCTTTTCAGTCTTTGCTCTGAATTGTCCCTGCCCTCACCAGCTCTCTCAATGGCAGAAATCAAATACACTTTCTGCCTACTAATATTTTTCTCTAATCCTTTGGTCCACATCATCTGTTACAGACCAGAAGAAAGGCCCTCAGCAGATTCTCCTGCACCTACGAATAAGGCAGTACTGACTTTGGAGGCAGAGACTTTTCCTGGCCCCTCGCAGCAGCTGTCCTGCAGGCACATTTGAAGCTGTTAAGCCCTCACTCACACCAGCCCAGTTAACCCCCCTCCTGTGTCAGTACATGGCAATAGCTGTGAATCATGCCCAAAGGAGGCTCCACACCTTTTCTGGCTGAAGAATTTTCAGGCTTAGAAACTGATTGTGATAGGAAGTTGATTCCTTTGGACCAGAACATCCCAAATGATCAGAAAGCTTTGGCTGCATTTATTGACAGGAGGAGTGACACTAAACAGGAGAAATAAAAGTATAAGGAAGATGATCAATGACCATATTTTTATCAAGGGTGTGCTAGTCTGAAGCTAGCTAGAATATTTTGGTGAGAAGAACTAGATCACAGGCTGTGAAAGAGAAACAAGGGTGATGTCTACTTCACTCATAGGCTTGCTGAGAAGTATAAAAGCAAGAATCCAAACATAAGGCAGTAGTTCTGCTTGGGAGCTCTGGGCTGCATTTCTCTCTCTAGTCTCTCTGCTTAATCCACTTTGCTTCCTAACCCCTTGGTCGAACCTCCATTCTTCCTTGGGACTGGGGTGAGGTTGAGAGGGGTGGGAGAAGGTGGAAGGGCAGTTGAGGGCCCCAACTGGGGACTCAGGTTTCTGGGAGGGCTGCTGTGTTTCTGCATTACCTTTTACCTTGTCTGTTTCTATCTATATCTACTGTAAATATCTGCTTGTATATTGTACCAGCTGTAAGTATAAGCTTCATTCAATTTCCAGAGCTGGCTGAGTCTAGTCTGGGTGATTTCCAAAGTTGGGGGGGGGGGGGAGGTAACACCCAAACCACCACAAAAGGTGCCTAAGGAGGAGGAGGAGGCAAGGGAAGATTCAACATTGGTAGAGAGATTCTCTATTGGTAGAGAGGAGGATGAAAGCTGGGAAATATTTACCAGGAGCTTTGGAATTGGGAGAGAAAGGAGGAAAGATAAAGTTTACAAGCTAGGCAGCATCCCTGTAGAGCATCTGATGAGATCACAGCTGGGTCTCGTGTGCTACTGCTTCTCCAAATTCCTCACTTCCATATGCAGATAAGACCATCTGCATGCATTATTTCCTATTTCAGAGCCAGTCCACAGAAACCCCTTCAATAATACATACTTTATGCACACCAATACTTTAAAAACGCAGCAGTTGTGCATTTTTTGTTCCAATCTGTCTGCAGTTTAAATTGTGCTGCAGCAGGTTTCAGCACGAGTTGCATTTGAAATCTAAAATTGTTTATGCTCCTTCTCCCCCCCTTCCCCCCCCTTTCCAATTGAAAACAACTCAGTGTACCACTGGTAATGGATTTTTAACCACATTCATCATTAAAGAATCTTTCCAAGCACGAAAAGCCACCAAGTGGAACACAAATGGACCTTCCCTACAACATTTCCCTGTAGTATGGCCATGTATTGTACAAAATATGATGCCAGAAGCTTACCCTCTCTAATTACATTTCCTTTATATTTGTGAGGAATCAGATTTTCAGCTTAAATAAAGAACAAATTCATTAAGTACCATAATTAAACAGAACATGCTTTTTTCCTTCAAGCCTTTCTCTACACAGCCTTCCTCCCCAACCTTCATTATGTAGGAAAACCCAAACAAAGCTCTTGAGACTGTGGAGCACTCCTACCAAAGGCTTCTTCTTTTCTCATTCAAGAGCTCAAAGATAATTATTGCTCAAGTGAACAGACCCAGAAGCAGAATAGTTTAAAGATGGAAAAGACCTCAAGGATCCTCCATTTCCAAGACCCTGCCATAGGCAGGGACACCTCCCACTAGAACAGGTCACTCAAGGCCTCATCCAACCTGGCCTTGAACACCTCCAGGGAGGTTGTGGAGCACAGAAGCACCCAATGTGATCAAAGACCACATTCTGTGCTCCACAACCTCCCTGGGCAACCTGTGCCAGTGTCTCACCACCCTCACTGCAAACAACCCTTTCCTAACATCCACTTTCAATCTCTCCTCTGCCACTTTAAACCCATTACCTCTGGTCCTGTCACTACAAGACCTTGTCAGTAGTCCCTCCACAGCCTTCCTGCAGCCCCCTTCAGATACTGAAAGGCCACTCCAAGGTCTCCTCAAAGCTTTCTCTTCTCCAGGCTGCACAGCCCCAGCTCTCTCAGCCTGTGCTCATAGCAGAGCTGCTGCAGCCCTTTCAGCATCTTGGTGGCCTCCTCTGCACTGGCTCCAACAGTTCCATGTCCTGCTTGTGCTGGGGACTCCAGAACTGCCCCCAGGACTGCAGGTGGGGTGTGAGGAGAGCAGAGCCAAGGGGCAGAATCCCCTCCCTTGCCCTGCTGCCCACACTGCTCTTGCTGCAGCCCAGCACAGGGTTGTGTCTGGGCTGCACTCACACTGCAGGCTCATGCTGAGCTTTCCATCACCCCAGACCCCCAGGGCCTGTTCCCCAGGGTCTGTTCCCCAGGGTCTGTTCCCCAGGGTTGCTCTCAGCCATTCCCCACTCAGCCTGGAGTAGTGCTCATTGGCGTTATAGAACCATAGAATCAAGGTGGTTGGAAGAGACCTCCAAGCTCACCCAGTCCAACCTAGCACCCAGCCCTAGTGCCATGGTCTAGTTGATTGGCTAAATGCCCCAGCCAGGCTCTTCTTCAACACTTCCAGAGATGGGGACTCCATCACCTCCCTGGGCAGCCCACTCCAATGCCAATCACTCTCTCTGCCAACAACTTCATCCTAACATCCAGCTCAGACCTCCCCCAGCACAACTGAAGGCAGGTTTAAGCTGGACATTAGGAAGAAATTCTTCATGGAAAGAGCAATTGTCATTGGAATGGGCTGCCTGGGGAGGTGGTGGAGTCACCTTCTCTGAAAGTGTTTAAAAGGAGGCTGGATGAAGCACTTAGTGCCGTAGTTTAGTTAATTGGAAGGGCTGGATGATAGGTTGGACTCGATGGTCTCTTCCAACCTGGTTAATTCTGTACAGGTACTCAAGTGGTGATAAAAATCACATCCTCATACCCCAGTGGCTTTTGAGAGTTGAGGAATTAAACTTGAACTTGATCTTAGCAGACCCTGAATGTTTAAGAGTCTGCTCTGCATAAGAACTTATTCCTGAAGTAGGGTTGAAAACTCTCAGTAGAGATCATATGCCACTAATCACACACCTCATGATTAACCTGCATTGAAGGGCCCAGTGAGCTTTTCCCATGCTCTGGAGATTACAAGCTCTGCCCATTGATGGCCAATGTGCACTTGAAACAGAAGAAGAGGCTGGTTTGCAATCTTTAGAGCTCCAGTTTGCTATCTGATGAGTGCATTGATAAATATATATATATGAATTCTCACTTCCCCCCTTTTTTATTGGCAGCCTCAATGAAAACTCCAGATTTCTCTTCTGATTTACAAGATGGACAATTAATGTCCACATACAAAACCGACTCTGTCTTTGCCATCAGCAGCTGCACTTCTGTTTCTGGAACCACAAAACTGTTACTATGGCCAATGCACATTCTTGCAATGCAGAGTCCTAACAAGAGCTGAGATGGTGAGTGAAATCACAAATCTAGTGGCTGAGCTGTTTGCTAGGTGTGGGAGAAGCAACTTAAAAGTTCTTCCCTTAAATCTAATAATACTCAAACAAGTGCACAGATCCAGCTTTCAAGTACTCATTTCTCACATACTGACAAACATTATTCTGCATTCTTTTCTACCCCCAGGAGAAAAGGTTAAGCAACCATTTGATTGACAGGCATCCCAACCAGAACACCAGAGCAATACAGAACTATGATGAGATAGTGTTTAGCAGTGTATTTTAAAGTCATGCCTAAAAATGTAGGCACAGAAGTGCACTTGAAAGACAAGGAGGTGAGTCAGCCAGACAGCAATTACATGGTACTTAGAACGAGTGAGAAGGTTGCTGCTGGGAGGTCGAGAGAGATCGCTTTGTGCAGCAGTGTTAAATGAAGCAGCTGCCTTGTGTCTTGCTTCAGAGCTGGTCTGTGAAACACAGCATCTAGTAATTTCAAGGTGACATGAAGAATAAGGCAGTGTTTTCAGAAGCAAAGCCTGGCCGTGTCCATCCACTGCCATTTACAGAAGTGTGGGCAAGGAAAGATGAGAGCTGACTTTGTACCCAAGTCAGTGCACCTCTGCGTGCTCCAGCTCTCTGCTGAAGGGTGAAGAGGAGCTCTGATGGTCTCGTTCAGGATCTCTGCACAGCAGTGAGGCTTGATTCCGTGTGCTGAGGTTTAATTCTGACATCCACTGACAGAGTAGCCTACATTATAGATACAGGTGTGTGCAGAATGAGCTATTCAGAGCATACAAGGACTGCCACGGTGTTTCCACACCCAAAATATTATTTTTTTCAACATTTTCATCTGAGCTCAACGTTTTCCCTGTCTTCCTTTAGTTTGACCATGCCCAGCGTGCAAAATGAAAGCAACTCACAGGCATTTTCCTTTGTACAGTGAACGAGATGATCATTTGAAAAGGTACTTGATCCTAGCAATCTCCTACATCCTCTATATCAAGTACCAGCTGCTGCTCCTGCCTGGCGTGCTCCCCGATTTCCTTGGTTCATCTATGAGCTTACTGACCTTACCTCCAATATTCTGGGCCTTCCAAAATCCTTTCCATTCCCCAAGTGTCATCATCTGCATGCAGTGTAGTTAAACCTAATCTTAGAATCATGCAACCATTTTCTTGGAAAGGGCCTTTAAGATCATCGAGTTCAACTGTTTGCCCAGCACTGCCAAGTCCACCACTAAGTCATATCCCTAAGCACCACAGCTACACATAGAATCATAGAATCAACCAGGTTGGAAGAGATCTCCAAGCTCAGCCAGCCCAACCTAGCACCCAGCCTTATCCAGTCAACCAGACCATGGCACTAAGTGCCCCAGCCAAGCTTGGCTTCAACACCTCCAGGCACACCAACTCCACCACCTCCCTGGGCAGCCCATTCCAATGCCAATCACTCTCTCTGCCAACAACTTCCTCCTAACATCCAGCCTAGACCTGCCCTGGCACAGCTTGAGACTGTGTCCCCTTCTGTTGCTGGTTGCCTGGCAGAAGAGACCAACCTCCCCCTCAAACACATCTTCTGAATGTCTCCAGGGCTGGTGACTCAAACACTTCCCTGAGCAGCCTTCATCATAGAATCAATCAGGTTGGAAGAGACCTCCAAGCTCATCCAGTCCAACCTAGCACCCAGCCCTAGCCAATCAGCAATATCAAAGAGCAGCACACAAGAGCTTGGCACTATTTTGCTTGGAATAGCACACACACAAAGTAGTTATGGCCACTGTCCCAAGAGGTAACCTGACCTTGAGTGCTACTGCTTGCTGTGAGAACAAAGATGTCCAGTGTGGAACTTACAGCCTGGCACACCTTAGCATATTTAAACATCAATAACTTGATGCTGAATACTTAGAGATTAAAGATCCCCATGAGTGCTGAGCTGACCCCCTAGTTTCTCCCTTGTGACTAGAGTGGAAGCACATGGCAGTCTTTGCCCTTTAGTAGGATTTCAAAAGCCTTCAGAATGCTTTAATAAAAATAACAATCAAAAAGTACAATCCATGGAAAATAAAGCTGCACTTCCAATTAACGAGGACAATTACTTCTAATTGTAAAGCTCAGCCATTTTTCAAAGGGAGCCATATCTTTCTGCCTTAATTGCTAGGTGTGTTGAATAGGCAATTAAAAACACATTAAATTTGGACCCACAGATAACAAGGAGAAAATTTCTGTCCTGAGTAGATTACAGTGGTGAATGTGCTTCTGTTTTCACTTTAAAGCCAATAAAGGGGTTCCCTGGGCATATTTTCATGGTTGCTCAGTTAGCAGTGCAGATAAGACAGCAGCATTTCCATTACAAACAGCTGATGTTCAGAGGGAGTCGACAAGCTGTTGCTGCAGACAGAAGTGTGGCAGCCCAGGAGAGCTGGATCTGTGTTCCTTTAAAAATACTTGGCTGCTTGAGCTCCCCTTGGCCCTGCAATGCCTGCCCTCTGTGCTCTGGGGGATGAGCCCCAGACACTAAACCATGAGTTAGCTGTGACAGAAAGGTGCTCTAAAGGAAATGGGCTCCCCAGGTGAAGTATCTCACCTTAGAATCAGCCAGGATGGAAGAGACCTCCAAGCTCATCCAGTTGAGCCTAGCACCCAGCCCTATCCTGTCATCTAGACCATGGCACTAAATGCCTTTATTCCCTTTCCCACATCATTAATGAATATGCTGAGCTGAGCAAACTCTGGGACAGATCCTTGAGGGACTTCTCTGTCAGCCTTCCCTCAGACACAGTTCTCTGTTATTGTTTCTGGCTTGTAAGAGGACAGTTTGGTTGGTTGGTCTGTCCATGTCCCTGGTCACTCTGTTCATCCCTTGCCTTCCACCACTACTCACATGCTACTCCTCTTTTTCCCATTAAGAGGGACCTTCCCTGCTGATTTCTTTGAAGTGAACTGGGAAGTAAGGGTAGTGGAATACACTCCAGCTCAGAAAGCCTTGAAATCTCACTGGTAAAGGAGGCTGTGATGTCTTTCTTTTTAATTCATCACCACTGGAAGAGAAAAGCAACTACAGCTGCTACAATAGATGCAGCCGGTGCTCAGTGCAATAGGAAGATGAGGGAAAGGGAGGGCATCAGACCTGGCTAGTCATTAATGGAGCCTGAGAAGTGTTTACACAAGGAATCAGACTGGGAGTGGCCTAAAAGCACTGATTTATAAGGCTATTGATTAGGAGTGACCCAGTCAGGAAGAGCAGTGGCAAACTGCTGCTTCAGCATCGCCTGTAAAAGCCAAGTTCAGCGTGAACAGCCTACGTGTGTGTGTTTAGAGAAGCATTCATAGCTCATTACCATCCTGGACTTCTATTAACATATCCAGGGATCACTTCCATGCATTCACCAGGCTAAACCTGTACTCTGTTAGCCTTCATATTGATTAGGTCTTTACACACACATTGAGACAGAGTAGATGTACTTGGTTCTGGCGGATGCATATTTATTACGGGAGACCTCTAAGCGTGCACCTGTGGTCAGAGTTCATCTTTTGCTGCTTTCCTTTCCTAGGAATACAGCACAGCTCTCTTCAGGATCACTTCTCTTTTTATTGGGAAGTATTATTCCACACTGAAGCTGCTTCAGCCTCTGAAGTCCTTTGAATTATAAATGCATCTCAACAGACCCTGCTGCAAGGCAGCGTAGGTATGCCCCTCACATTCCACCTATGGAATAGTCACTGGGTCTGCTCAGCTATGCATGGAATATTCTAATATTGTACAAATCAACATTTTTCAGGCAAATGTTTCTGTTGTCACCACGATATTGGAGGAATTCTTTTGGTTGATGCATATATAAATGTAGTGTTTTAAACCCCTCATTTACACCAATGCTTTTGAACGTGAAATGCACATAAGATGCAAAGGAAAGTTCACCATTTGACCTTTCTCTGAGAGCAGAGAAATGTTCTAATTTCAGGTCCAGTGAGCTGACTCCCTCAAATGGTTTCTGTTCTGATGAAGTTGCCTTTAGATAGAAAATATCCAACCAGTTCTCCTGACATGCTCTGTGTCTGCAGCTCTGCTATTCCCTTTCTCCATCTGTGCCAAATCTGTTTACACATAAAATGATGAGAAACATCATGGATGCAGAACCCAAACACATTGGAGCCCCAGGGAGCCCTTACAGTAATATCACCTCTCCTCGTTTACACAGCTCATTCAGATCAGTTATCAGTCACATTTATTGCTGTTGTTCCTCCCTTTGCACAGCTTGGCTCTGCTCAATAGTCCTAGGACCAGTGGCTGGGGTTCTACAGCCCAGCCTTGTGCTTCTCTCCTTCGCCCCACTTGGGGGAGGAGTAAGAGAGGGAGTGTGTGGTGCTTGATTGCTGCTGGAGTTAATCTCCAACAAGCTTACCTTTACTTCCAGTCATCTCTCTACCTTTACTTCTAGTCAGCTCTCTACTGCCTTAGCTCCAGGCATGCAAGCAGTTCAAGATAAACAGCTTGATGGAATAAGTTTATGTGCATGATTAATCATGATAAATTAAATACGTGCTTTAAGCTCTCCTGAGCAGGGAGCTAACCAAAAGAATGTCCATTACTGCATTGGGGTTTGCTTTGAAAGTCTTTTTCTTTTTTTTTAATAGCAATTTTCTATTAAGTATGACAAATTCACTGGACTGTGTGAACAGAAAAACAGCTAAAGGATTTTCTAGTGCACATTACCTTTAATGCTGAGCAAAACACAGAGGCAGCAGTCTGAATCCTCAAGCAGTGCTGCTTTGAACAGTGGTTATGTACAAGGCCTGTGTTGCACCTTCCTACCCCTCTGCTACTCCTATAGCATGACAGGCTAGAGTGATGGGCAGCTAGGACTCTTGTTCTTAGAGGCTCTCTTACACTTAATATCCTTTCAGCTACTGCTAATCTCTAGGGATCACTAATTGTAGTTGTTATTAGTGCCCTCAGAGGCAGCAAGGCTGGGGAGGGGCCTGGAGCACAGCCCTGTGAGGAGAGGCTGAGGGAGCTGGGGGTGTACAGCCTGCAGCAGAGGAGGCTCAGGGCAAAGCTCATTGCTGTCTGCAGCTGCCTGAAGGGAGGCTGTAGCCAGGTGGGGTTGAGCTCTGCTGCCAGGCAAGCAGCAACAGAACAAGGGGACACAGTCTCAAGCTGTGGCAGGGCAGGTCTAGGCTGGATGTGAGGAGGAAGTTTCTGACAGAGAGTGATTGGCATTGGAATGGGCTGCCCAGGGAGGTGGTGGAGTTGCTGTCCCTGGAGGTGCTGAAGCCAAGCCTGGCTGGGGCACTTAGTGCCATGGTCTGGTTGCTTGGCCAGGGCTGGGTGCTAGGTTATGCTGTGATTCTAAATAACACCAAATTATTCAGACTGGTCAATTCTGTGCTCATTCCAAAGCCTCACAAAAGCATCTCACAATGCTGAGTGCCAGAGTGATAAGACTGCAGTTGAATTTTATACGAATGAATACAAAGCAACACATTTGAAGGGGGAGAAAACATAACCACAGATACACAATTATATGTTGTAGGAATTATAGAGAGGGAAAAGAAAGGTAGGAGAGATCTGCATAGCTAGGAACTGTGCATGCCAAAAAACCTGTCAATAGTTATTCGCAATGCCCAAGAAATAGGTAGCCTGGGATGAATTTATAAGGAGGAAGGGTTTGGGGTTTCTTTAATTAAAAAAAAAAGATCTCATGCAGTTCATAATGAA
The DNA here is from genome assembly GCF_015220805.1 of Pogoniulus pusillus. Taxonomy (NCBI): domain Eukaryota; kingdom Metazoa; phylum Chordata; class Aves; order Piciformes; family Lybiidae; genus Pogoniulus; species Pogoniulus pusillus. The sequence goes on from NC_087286.1 coordinate 20,348,562, forward strand.
ATTGTGGAACTCACTGCCACAGGAAAACGTAGAGGAGAAGAGGCAAAACCTCATTTGTAAAGGAGCTTAAGCCACCAGTGGAGAATATGTGATTGCATATTAATGCTGGCTCAGAAAGGCTTTGAACTGCTGTTTGCCAGGAGCCAGTGATACAGCAGATAGAGATTCATGCAGACCTGGTAATCCACATCCACATGGGTCACTGATCGCTGACTGAGACGTGATTGGAGACTTGTGGGGTTTGCCTGGTCCAGGAAGATGGTTCTTAGAGTTTTAATAGTGTTTTTCTTAACCACTTTAGAGGGGAAAAATTAAACATTTTAAAGCCACTAAGTTAAATTGCTGAACATTTGTATGAAAAATGGAGAATGGTTCAAGAGAGAGGCTGAGGTGCTGGAAGGTGTCCAGAGAAGGGCAGCAAGGCTGGGAGGGGCCTGGAGCACAGCCCTGTGAGGAGAGGCTGAGGGAGCTGGGGGTGTGCAGCCTGCAGCAGAGGAGGCTCAGGGCAGAGCTCATTGCTGCCTGCAGCTGCCTGAAGGGAGGCTGTAGCCAGGTGGGGTTGGGCTCTGCTGCCAGGCAGCCAGCAACAGAACAAGAGGACACAGTCTCAAGCTGTGCCAGGGGAGGTCTAAGCTGGATGTTAGGAGGAAGTTGTTGTCAGAGAGAGTGATTGGCATTGGAATGGGCTGCCCAGGGAGGTGGTGGAATCACCATGCCTGGAGGTGTTGAAGCCAAGCCTGGCTGGGGCACTTAGTGCCATGGCCTGGCTGATTGGCCAGGGCTGGGTGCTAGGTTGGACTGGATGAGCTTGGAGCTCTCTTCCAGCCTGGCTTAGTCTATGTGGGGAAAAAAGCCCAGAACAGACTACTTTACAAATTGCCAGCCTGTAGGAAAATGGATTTTTTTCCCTTGCTTTCCTACTTATCACAGGGATATCCACATCTTAATCAACATTATTGCTTCTCCATCACTCTGACTTTGTCACAGACTCAATACTTCATTATACTGCAGGGCAATATAGTGACCAGCAGCCACAAACAAAAAGTGTCCTGCTGATCAGCAGCTTCACAGCATGGCTTTAACCATGTCACAGACTCAATCCACCTGTCAGGAAGCTGTTTCATGAATGGTCAAGCTTTTAAAAAGGTTGGTTTCTTGCAAATTTATGCCCCACACATGAGATTATAGGTGCCTCTTGCAGTGGGTCTCATTGAGTTCCTTCCTGAAGTTCTTATTCTTTATTTACCTAAGTTTAAAAGATACTACTAAGGCTACAAGAGTTGGGGCTCCACAGCCTGGAGAAAAGGCAGCTTCCAGGAGACCTTACAGTAGCCTTCTAGTATCTGAAGGGGGATATAGGAAGGGCTGGGGAGGGACTATTGACAAGGTCTGGTAATGAGAGGATGAGGAGGAATGGGTTTAAAGTGGCAGAGGAGAGATTCAAATTGGATGTTAGGAAAGGGTTGTTTGCAGTGAGGGTGGTGAGACACTGGCACAGGTTGCCCAGGGAGGTGTTCAAGGCCAGGTTGGATGAGGCCTTGAGCGACCTGTTCTAGTGGGAGCTGTCCCTGTCTATGGCAGAGGGTTGGAACTGGCTGAGCTTTGAGGTTCTTAAGTCCTATAAACTGCAAGGCAGGCATTTCAGTTCCATTTAATTCAGCCAGGCTGGAGGGCAGCGATCCATCCAGAGGGACCAGGACAGGCTGCAGAGGTGGGCACAAGCCAACTTCATGAGGTTCAACAAGACCAAGTGCAAGGTCCTGCATCTGGGTCAAGGCAATGCCAAGCACAATACAGGCTGGGCAGTCAGTGGCTGGAGAGCAGCCCTGAGGAGAGGGACTTGGGGGTGCTGCTGGAGGAGAAGCTCAACAGGAGCCAGCAGTGTGCACTTGCAGCCCAGAAAGCCAAGCAGAGCCTGGGCTGCAGCAGGAGAAGTGTGGCCAGCAGGGCCAGGGAGGGGATTCTCCCCCTCTGCTCTGCTCTGCTGAGACCCCACCTGGAGTACTGCATCCAGTTCTGGAGCCCCCATTACAAGACAGATGTGGAGATGCTGGAGTGTGTCCAGAGCAGGGCCAGGAGGATGCTCAGAGGGCTGCAGCAGCTCTGCTGTGAGCACAGACTGAAAGAGTTGGGGCTGTGCAGGCTGCACAAGAGGAAGCTCCCAGGTGACCTTCTTGTGGCTTTCCAGCATCTGAAGGGGCTACAAAAAAGCTGGGGAGGGACTTTTTAGGCTGCCAGAGAGTGACAGGACTGGGGAGAATGGAGCAAATCTGGAGGTGGGGAGAGTCAGCCTGGAGGTGAGGAGGAAGTTGTTGAGCATGAGAGTGGTGAGAGGCTGGAATGGGTTGCCCAGGGAAGTGGTTGAGGCCCCATGGCTGGAGGTGTTTAAGGCCAGGCTGGCTGAGGCTCTGGCCAGCCTGGACTAGAGTAGGATGTCTCTGCCCCTTGCAGGGAGGTTGGAACTGGCTGATCCTTGTGGTCCCTTCCAACCCTGACTGATTCTATGACCAAGAAGGGGGAAGAAAACCTCTGTGAAACAACTCATTTTGTCTGAAAACAAAGCCCTACAAAGCAGCCAGAAGCCACGAGTTCAACTGCCTCTGCTAAAAGCCTCTATTCATTCACAGTTTACTGCATAGCATGAAGCTGCCCACCCTGGTTTGTATTCTTTTCTTCCAAGTGTTTGCAACAGTAAACTATAAGAAGATTAATCATATGCAGTATATGTTCATTAGGTAAACATTGAGATGCCAAATCAAATGGAGCACTTTGCATAAACATTTCCCCAAGTGAGTGGGCATCATATTTAATAAGAATCAGATGTGAGTGGAGAATGATTGCCCTGCACACAAAAGCAGTATAAAATAAACACCTTCATAAGCAACAGTTTCACCACTTACCTCCACAAGCTATTCATATATACAATCCATTTAGAACAGTAAAGTGGATCTGGGCTTTGCCATTTTACAGTTATTATTCCCTCAGCAGGGAGAGAATATGCAACTTTATGGCAACTTTTCTTTTACCTAATAATGCACATAAATTGTTGTCAGGTCACCAAGAGCAGAACAAAGAATGTCCCTTAGTTTCCCCCCCCCCCCTATTGTTATTTCCTCTTTATTTCTTTACCTTTTATTCCTTCTCCTTTTGAGGAGGACAGTGTCTACCCCAAGCTCCCTCACTGTCAAACTGGAGTCTAACATAGTCCATACATTGACTCCTAAATTATATCTCCTTCCCCATAAGGATGCCTGCCTCCTAGTATAAAAACACAGCACAGAGATGTACAGCACCATCTGGAGCTGCCTAGCCTCTGGAATCTGCAGATGTCATTGTTGCATGGAACTTCTGTACACTTGCATTTCAAAGCAGTAAGACAAACCAACGGAGAAAGGGATGATAAATGCAAAGATCTACCACCTCTGCCGAGGGAATCTGCTGAGCCATCTCACAAGAGAGCAAGACAGCACTTGAAATTGCTTAGCCTTACATTGCATCTACTACTGCCCACTCTGGGCCCCCTCCCTGGCCCACAGCAATGCTGAGTTTCTTAACATGGCACATGCAAAGCGTGGACAGTCACTTTCCAGCAGGATGGTGTGGGGCACAGTGTCAACAGCTTTACTGATAGACTACAGCCACAAGTTTCACCTCCACTAAGCAGGTCACTGATTGAGCCTAACTGGACACAATCCAGCACCTCAACAGCTCTGTGCCCAGAACTGAACACAGCACTCAAGGTGTGGCCTGAGCAGTGCTGAGTACAGAGGCAGAATAACCTCCCTTGTCCTGCTGGCCACACTGTTCCTGAGACAGGCCAGGATACCATTGGTTCTCCTGCCCACTTGGGCACACTGCTGCCTCATCTTCAGCTACCATCTCCCAGTACCCCCAGCTCCCTCTCTGCCTGGCTGCTCTCCATCCACTCTGTCCTGCTAATCTCCAGTCAAGTAAGACCTCTCCAGTCAGACAGGATGGTTGGTAAATAATAGAAAGTGGCTTGGTGGGCATCTCTGCCAGCTACCTCAGTAGCCTTGGGGGGATGGCATCCAGCCCCACAGACTTGTGTGAACCTTGATGATCTACTTCATAGAGGATAGGGTCAGACAAAGTGCTTAGGGTGGCCCTCTCATTGTGTTCCAATGTCCAGAAAGGACCCCCTTACTTGCAAACTTCTCAGGGAGCAGTCTTGGTGCAGCTGGATCCATTTCTGATTCCAGGGCTCACCAATAGTTTTTGTCTAAAAGGCTCTGTATGTACAATCAATCCTTTCCATCGTTTAGTCAAGCTTCAAAGCTTAGCATCCTATACATCACTTCCCAAGAACCTGTTGCTGCAAGGACTCTCAGCTTTGAGGAGTAACTGTGAGAGGTGTTGAAGAGCAGATCCTGCAGGAGAGCTCAGCTGGCCTTGGGCTGCCCACCATGGAATAAAATAACTGACTCATAATCCTGGGTGAGTGCTAACTATACATGTTAGTTTCTTCCACCAGCAGTGTGGGGAGGTGGGCACACTGCTCAAATAGCCCTTGGTCTATTACAGTGTTATCTACTTCCCTCAAATCCACTTTGATCAGGCACATCCATTTATCTCTTGAGCAGGGTCACAAGAAATAAAGGTCAGGTTTGAGAGCACACCATCACATCAAGTATAAGCTCAAGCACAACTGTGCATTTCTGGTGCAATGTGCCCTGGAAAGAACAGCAGTGACAGAGAATGAAGAGGAAATGAAAGCTGCAAGCTATAGGATGCAGCACACACCTAATTATCACTAGTGGCAAATGTCACATGGTTAAATAGAAGGTGGAGACTACTCTGAACATGGCAGTGCTTTTCATCATGTTCACTGGCACCAGGCAAGTAAGCCTGCCTGAGGAGAAGAGTGGGAGTTTTCCCTTCCCCAGTGCAAGCAGTCCCATGAGACTGCTCTGAGGGAAGACAGTGAAGGCATGCTCTTGGCACAGACTGCCATTGACCACTTAGGGAAGTCCTACTGAAGCAGGGAGCTGTGCCTGCCATTGTTCAGCCCTGCTTGGCCAGGGCTGTGTGGAAATCAGCCTCTCTGGAGTCTGCATTTAGCTTGGAAAAAACAATCTGCATTATGCATTGTCATTTAACACAGCATGGGCTTAATCTTAGCAGGTGTAGGTTGACAGATCTTACACTGCTTCACTAAGTCATTCAAGAGGCTGGGGTTCTTAATTGTTCACTTTTCCCATGACTAGGCTACAGTGTGTGCTTTTGCCTTAATTTAGGAAGAAGACTCTTGAATGTATCAGCCTCAAGTGTTTAGCTCTGTGTTGCTATTTGTGTTACTAGAGAATGGTCTGGGATACCTAACAACTGGGGTTGGCAGCCTTGGCTAGAGCTATAAACCCAAGTTAATATTGAGTCAGGAGGATAATTCTCTTCACAGAGAGGGTTGTTTGCTATTGGAATAGGCTGCTCAGGGAGGTGGAGTCACCATCCCTGGAGGTGTTGAAGCCAAGCCTGGCTGGGGCACTTAGTGCCATGGTCTGGTTGACTGGCCAGGGCTGGGTGCTAGGTTGGGCTGGCTAAGCTTGGAGCTCTCTTCCAACCTGGTTGGTTCTGTGATTCTATGATCAGTACAGACTTTCATGTGCACCTCTATTAACCCAGACAGTTTCACTGTTCACAGCCTCATCACAGAATCACATCTAGACTGTAGTTTGAGTTTTGGACTTCTGCTTTCCAAATAGGTGAGAGTCATTAAGTATAAAAGAAATAAATTGGAAGGGAACAAAAAGAATTTGTATGTGAACCCTTCCATCACAAGAAAACCACAAACCCTCAGCATCACAAACTAAACACCAAACTGCAGATCTTGTTCAAAAGGAGAGCTCTAAGACTGCTCTTTTGCCCACCTTGCTGGGCTGTCAGTGTTTTATTACTCTCTCCACAATCTCTTTATCCCTGTGCTTTGTTATCATATCCTCACCTCCTAAATCCAGCCACAAACAGACCGTTTCCTGAAACGGCATCATCTGTCTTATCAAAAGGATGAAATTCTACCATTTGAATTAAAATGAGGAAATACAGCATGGATTCTATCTTATCAGGCAGAATTACTGCTTTAATCCATCATGCTGGCTACAGTGCTAAGTTATGGCCCAAAACTGCTGGGAGATTGCTGGATTCCATTTTAATTACCCACGGCAGTGATGCTGTGATAAGGGATGCAGCATGTTCTTCTTTTCTACGTGACTCATGTTAAGCCAGCTGCTTGGCCCCAATTAATGCACATACTATAAGAGACTAATAAGAGTGTTACTGGAAGATATTATGAGGATGTCTTCCACAACAGAAGCAAGAGCAAGGCATGCTTTGTAGATTTAAACAGTTTCACTTGCCCCTCCTTACAACTTCCAAGTCACAGTGCTAGGGAGTGTGTTGCCTTGCATGCTTTTACAGCTTTTTGCATTCCTAGTGGCACTTTGTACCTCATTTTCAGGGGAGAAGTGGCTGCATTGCAACAAAGACACTCAAGAGTCAGCTCTAAAATGTGCATAGCTCATTTGAATATTCCTTATCACTATTTTCCTTCTTCTGCCTTAGGAACCAAGGTCTTGCAGGGTGATCTGTACAATGTGAGTGCCACAAATGGATAGCCATGCAAAAGTACACAGAGAGAAAGCAAGGAAGGAAAACGTAATCCTTCTCCTAATCAAACCAAGTGGCAGTTATTAACCTGCCCTATGGCACCATGATGGTGGCAAATCTGCAGAGGAAGGCAGAAGCAGGCTTAGGAGAAGGAAATACTTCATTCCCCAGCACACATAGCAAAACAAAAGCAAGCTGATACTCGGGTTTATTTCTTCCCTGGGTACCAGGCTTTTTGACCACCCTGAGATTAACAACCTCACTCACAAAACGTGAGGCCAGCCTTCACAGTCAAAATGACACTTTATGACTTCATTCCCCAGTAGGTTTTGATAAGGTTGGTGCAGAGTTTTTGATGCAGGGCATTACTGCACCGTTGTGATTTTCACTGATCTGTCACAAGATGAGCAGTAGGTGCTCGTGTAGGCTTGAAATCCCCTGCTTGGGTTTGCAAATAGTACCTCCAGCTAATTTATCTTATTGAGATAGGGAGAAGAGAAGCAGAATTCATGGGGATTTTAGAGGTGCCATTTCAGCTCCTGAACAGTTTGTGTATTCTAAAGCATGTGTGCAAAAGATGCATAGAACATTTATATTCATTGTTCATAAATGCCACGTTACAAAGGATTTCTCAGTGCTCTGGGGACAAAGCAAATCTTCCTACTTTTCCTAGCACAGCTCACAGAATCAACCAGGTTGGAAGAGACCTCCAAGCTCAGCCAGCCCAACCTAGCACCCAGCCCTAGACAATCAACCAGACCATGGCACTAAGTGCCCCAGCCAGGCTTGGCTTCAACACCTTCAGAGATGGCAATGGATGGGATAAAAGATGCTCAAAGTACAGACAAAATCTATGCTTTATTTTTTTCCCCAAAATTGCTTGTAGATACAGGCACACACTTCCTGGACACTAAACCAACCAGAAGTGCAGCATATTTATAAGCTAATACCACTACATTCTGCTTTTCAATGTGAAGAACTGATAAAAGTATCCCTTAGAAGAAGTGGCCTGTGAGGAAAATAATACAGAGCACAAGTGGAAACTCCACAGAAAAACAAATGGCATAGAAGCTGGGAAGCAGCTGAGGAGGCTCAGGGCAGAGCTCATTGCTGTCTACAACTACCTGAAGGGAAGCTGTAGCCAGGTGGGGTTGGGCTCTGCTGCCAGGCAACCAGCAACAGAAGAAGGGGACACAGTCTCAAGTTGTGCCAGGGGAGGTCTAGGCTGGATGTTAGGAGGAAGTTGTTGGCAGAGAGAGTGATTGGCATTGGAATGGGCTGCCCAGGGAGGTGGTGGAGTGGCTGTGCCTGGAGGTGTTGAAGCCAAGCCTGGCTGGGGCACTTAGTGCCATGGTCTGGTTGATTGGCCAGGGCTGGGTGGTGCTAGGTTGGACTGGATGAGCCTGGAGGTCTCTTCCAACCTGCTTCATTCTATGATTAGGGAGGGAAAAGAAGTGAGTTAAAAGAAGAGGAGGAAAAATGCTTCATTCACTCCTAATTCTTTTGACTAGGGTTACAAGAAGCAATCTCCTCACCCCCAAAGAGAGGATGCACAAACAAAACCCCACTCTGACATGACAAAAAGGAGTAGTTGTGCTAGCTACCACTGCAGACTCACACTTTGGTATTTCCCCTCCTGGCATTCATCTTTGGCAAGTTTTGGCACATTATTTGAGCCAGTACTGCTTGCTAATAATCACAGATGCAATTAAGAGAGCACAAATAAAGCAGTCACAAACATGATGAACTTTCTATTTGGAGAGGTTATGAAGGCTGAATCATTAATTTTTCTGGTCAAGTCACAAAAGGGAGATGCAGGCTGAAAAGAATGAAGGCTCTTGCAGCAAAGCTTGTAGCAGGGATATCCAAGTGGATTAAAGAGGGAAATTTCTCTCACAGTTTGTGCTGTTCCCTTTTTTCATAGCATTTATGCATCCCCTTCAGGGTAAGGAATGGGTTTCCATTGGCATCTGTGTAGCAATTTACTGATAAAAATAATTCAGTCCAAAAGTTTTCCTCTTTTTTTTAAATCACAGCCCAGGAGACCTTGAACATTGCAGCCAAAATTTTACTGAAATGCTTTAATTTCCTGGTAACCTACTTTTAATCTATAAACAGCAACTGTGCTCCCTCTTTTAGAGAGTTTTCATCTGGTGTGTTTCCAGCAGAAGGCTCCAAGAACCTCACTGGGAATTACCACATAATGAACAAGTGCCCAAGCTGAGGTGAGAAGCTGAGATGCTTAGCCTGTCTCCAGAGCTGCCTCTTACGCTTTCCAGGGACACTGACACCATTCTGATTCTATCTGTCACCCTAGAGGATGCCTTGAATAGAATTCATTTAAGGCAAGAGGTTCTGCCTTGTGTGCCACCCAGGGACCTCAGGATTGTCATTGAGGTCACTGAGGCAGTCATGAATACATGCTGAATAGGAACTGCTGTCCAAGTGGCCTGTGTGAGCAGCAACAGCTGCTGTACTGCCACTTACATCTGCTTTTTTTCCTGCTGAACACATCTTTTTACTGTTTTTAATGAGGAGTCCTGGATGGAAAGTAGTTCAGAGAAGAGCAGAGAAAGGTCTAAGACTGAATGCTCCTTTGCTTCTGGTTACAGCCCATGCATGTCCTCCCTGGATACAGCTGGCAATAGGAATGAGCTCCTGCAGAAGCTCAAACATACGACGTAGGTTGAATCATGGAGGCATTCAGTACACCTCAGCTCAGAAGGTAAGGTAGAGGCATGGGATGACAGCTCCATGGCATGGGGTTGTGCAGCCTGCAGAAGAGGAAGCTCAGGGCAGAGCTCATTGCTGTCTACAGCTACCCAAAGGGAGGCTGTAGCCAGGTGGGGTTGGGCTCTGCTGCCAGGCAAGCAGCAACAGAACAAGGGGACATAGCCTCAAGCTGTGCCAGGGGAGGTCTAGGCTGGATGTTAGGAGGAAGTTATTGGCAGAGAGAGTGACTGGTATTGGAATGGGCTGCCCAGGGAGGTGTTGGAATCACCATCCCTGGAGGTGTTGGAATCACCATCCCTGGAGGTGTTGGAATCACCATCCCTGGAGGTGTTGGAATCACCATCCCTGGAGGTGTTGGAATCACCATCCCTGGAGGTGTTGGAATCACCATCCCTGGAGGTGTTGGAATCACCATCCCTGGAGGTGTTGGAATCACCATCCCTGGAGGTGTTGGAATCACCATCCCTGGAGGTGTTGGAATCACCATCCCTGGAGGTGTTGGAATCACCATCCCTGGAGGTGTTGGAATCACCATGCGTGGAGATGTTGAAGCCAAGCCTGGCTGGGGCACTTAGTGCCATGATCTGGTTGATTGGCTAGGGCTGGGTGCTAGGTTGGGCTGGATGAGCTGGGAGGGCTCTTCCAACCTGGTTGATTCTACAATACCATAGTTGTCAATAATTCAACTGTCTAGAGGCTTTTCTCTCCTCCTTTAGCACCCTGGGTGCTCAGGAAGATGAGCTGTGCTTTTCAGGAGCAATCAATACCCAGTTTTCCAATCTGTTTTTTAAAATAAAGTACTGAGAGAGCTTCCAAGCTACCCAAGGGTGCCCTTCATACCCACCTTTTTTGAGGGGTAAACTGATAATGAAATCTAAACTTCATCTACACATTTTGGAGCTGCTATAGGCACTTAATCCTAACTGCATGAGCAGTCCCTTTGAGTTCAAAATGTATTAGCACAGTAAGACTCTGTCTTGACTTAATCAGATTGAAATACTGTTGCATATCACAGTTTGAGCAATTGTGAACTGCTGGATAACTGCAGCCAATTTCAACAGCACATGCAAACTGACTCAACTCTTGCAAGCAAACATCATGACAGAACAGTAAGAAGCATTTACTTACCAAAGTTCTCTTTATTCCCTCTAAAACGTTCAGATCTAAGCACCAGTGACTCTTGTGAAAACAAAAGCTTGGTTTTAAACCAATGTGAGCCAACAGGGGCTCTCTGAGCACTGCCAAGGGACCTGCTGTTCCTGCCCTAAATTTGGGTGTTCCCAACTGCAGTCATCCTATAAGATCTGAGTAAGTACTTCAACCCCATCAGAAATAAGGGGGCATCAGGGATCCAGACATTTTCCCTGCAGCACTGTCTGAGAAAAATCTTCTGGGGCATCAGAGCTAACAACCTGGCAAGGACTTAATTATCACTGGATTTGGGTTTATCACCAACGGGAAGCTGAGAGACCTCTCGTATGTGGTTTGCTTCCACAGCAGCTAGGAGTAGCTGTGAATAAATCCTGGAGCTGCTGAGGAGTGTTCATACAGGTGAGTTACAACAGGTTTCCTAAGCCAATTAAGAAATATTCATCTGAATGACTTGGGCCCTGGCACATATTCCATGCTGGTCACGTCAGCATGATGCACACCTTCCCCCTGAACCTACACAGTATTGACAGGCTGGTTTGCAGGCTTATGTACTACACACTCTCTGCCCAGCAGCCCTTACACACAGAAAGAAGCCATTCTCTAGAGAGATTTTCTCTATGGGCTTGCATCTCTCCCCAGATTATTAGATCTTCTTCATGTCCAGTTCATAATATCTAATTACCTACTAGCCTGTGCTCAATTATTTAAAGCCTTGCCATTTCTGAATGGATTTTATGGTTTGATATTAATAGATCAGAGGTTAACAGCCTCAGTATCACAAAAGGAGTCTCTGGCTCAGCAATACAAAAGGAGCCAGGATCATGTCAAGCTACCCAAAATCAGCAATTGGGCTTCAAAGAGGGAACAGAGAGCAATAAATGCCAGCCACAGTAAGGGACAAAGAAGGATGCAAATATTACATACACAAGTGTGTCCTACCCAAATTGCAGACAGTCCAGAGTAGATTCTACCACCTGTTCATAGAATCAACCAGGTTGGAAGAAACCTCCAAGCTCATCCAGTCCAACCTAGCACCCAGCCCTATCCAGTCAACCAGACCATGGCACTAAGTGCCCCAGCCAGTCTTTTCTTGAAGACCTCCAGGGACGGTGCCTCCACCACCTCCCTGGGCAGCCCATTCCAATGCCAATCACTCTGTGAAGAACTTCCTCCTAACATCCAGCCTATACTTTCCCCAGCACAACTTGAGACTGTGGAATGGTTTCCACCTGGAGCTTGGTTAAGTGAGCAGAGAAGTTTCAAGATTTGGGTGGATCAGATCAGAGCCGAGGAAGAGAGGTACAACTGAACACTACAATGCAATATCACCAGACAACTGCCCTAGCTGAGTAGGCAGAGACTACACAGGGTTATCCTCCATCCAACAGGAGTGATACAGAGTTCATTCTCCTTTCCACAAGTTCTCTTTTGTGTTTCCTCTGTGTTAAGGATACAGCAGTGATTTTAGGGATGCAAGCAAAGCAACATGCATATAGCCTTGGATGAGTTAACTTGTATTAGACCAGCTGATATCGTTTGAAAAAGCATAAAACCTTTTGATCATCTCATCCATACCTATGGGGTAAATGGGCTGCTTGCCATGGTGTATGAGGGGAAAACAGCCTAGAGAGCCAGCAGCTTTGATCTCCCAGATCCCTTTTTCTTTTCAGGTTCAGATGTAGTCTGGTTACCAATAAATGGTTTCCGTGGGCCATCTAAGCCTCGATAACCATCCGCAGGTACTGCCACCCACAGCAAGCACAGCATAACACAAGTTATTTTCATCTCAGTGGGAGAAGCTTGATTCTCATTATCATCCACATCCTAGGACCTAGAGTGCTCCCAGTGCAGTTCTTTCTGCTGTTCTGACCTTGTCAGTCACACAGAGTAACACTTTGTGCCTCTGTTATGAACATCTGGTCAGACTGATCGCCACCTGCATTTTCCACCACTTTAGGAGGGCTTTTTGGTCACTTTGGATTAACTATACACAAGAAATCATTTTTTACATTAGCTGTAAACTGCATCACCCTTCTCCCAGCATAAGTCACTGAAGCAATTTCTCCCAATGAAGCAAACAGCAGTTCTACAATTATCAAAACCAGGATTTGAGTTCATGCTCCTCTTTTTCCTTATGAGCATAAGCTTAGCATAACTGACCTCTCAATAGAAATTGTTCTGGAGACTCAAATGGTAGGATTTTCACAGAGCTTATCTAAAGACTAGGATTTAAGAAGTTAAATCTCTTCTAGGACTGAAATTATTAGACCAATTATTTTAAAAGCCAACACATTCCTAACCCTGTTGTTCGCAGCACTCATTGTCTAGGGTAGGAGCTCACAGCTGTATAGTAAGTGAAATCATTCCCTGCTGAGGATGATCTCTCTATTTGCAGAACTCGTTAGCTTTTAGGCTTTTAAAATCACCATGCTCCTTCTAAGCCAAACAATTCCAACTGCCTTGTTTGTGCTAGTGTAATTGCTTGATGGATCTTTTATACACCCACACCTAACACGCCAGTTTGGGCGCCCTAACAATAGCCTTTTTCCTGCAGTTCACTTCTGAAGGCATGCAAACTTTGAGGGCAAAGGTGAAGCACACACAAGAATAGTTTTGGATTCACGGAAGAGCATTGAATCAAACTAAATCACTTTCAGAACCTGAGTTCAGTGACACTCAGACTCAATTATTTGCCAAGCGGTGAACCTAAGCCTCCCCAGGCACAGAGCATTCCCACTTTCAAAACAATAAGGCATTATCAGGTGATATAAAAGCTGACAGCAAACAAAAACAGTTGTGGTGCAGGAGACAGTAGGATTCAAAGCACTTCATCCAGCTCTTAGGGCTTAGAACTAACAGGGTCACACCAAGATCAGTGGCCGCAACAGCCAAGAGCAGAGGCGCCAAGAGGAAGAGTTCAATTGCAAGCAGGCAGCATTTGCCACGTAAATATTCCTGACCCTATGGAATCCCCTGGATTTCATTGTGAACTCTGCCTTTGTGTGCAAGACTTTGTCCTGCTTTTCACAAGCTTCCCTTAACAGGTTCTTCAAACCTGTTAAAATGTCTCTCTTTCTCTGTCAGAACAACTTGACCAGACAGCTACTTTCACCACTTACTAGGAGCAAGATGTAACCAGCACAGATGGTGCAGCCAAGGGTTCCTCTTTTATTTAGACCCATGTCCTCCCCAGGGAAAGAGCAGCCACATTCCAAGGGGCTCTTGTCCTTCTAGCAAATGAAACACAGGTCAGATTTTCTGTATGCTTGTAGCCTTTGGCCTTTAAAATTGCAGAAAGTAATGCTGGGAAGGGCACACTCTCAAGTACTTTTCCTGCAGATCAACTTTGGTTTTTTTCTCTCTTCATAGTCTGCAACAACCTCTTAGGGGTTTGAAAGTACACAGTGCTTCATTTCCCTACCAAAGCTGTCTTTTTCCATTTGCCAAACACCAATTCCCTGCACCCCTTGTGTTACTAATTAAGCTGAAAATTAACATGCAAGTAAACAGCTAGAATCTCGTTTGTGCCTCTGCACCATCAGAGATGACAGGGAAAGGAATGTCACACCGAGTCCCTGCACCCACAGCACATCACTCACAACACAATAATAGTAAACCCAGAGAACTTTCAAGCCCTGCTATTCCGCATGGGTGACTATAAACAACTCTAGATCTTCAAGGCAACCTTCACTGATTCTCAGATGAAGGGAAGGAAGATAGATGTTGGCACAAAAGAGCCCACAGAAAGCTACCAAAGTTTTGATCTGGCATTTGTTTCTCCTGAAAACTCTCTCCCTTCTGATTAACTCAGTGACTTTGTAGATGGCACCAAGCTGTGTGGCACAGACAACTTGCTAGAGGGCAGGGATCCATCCAGAGGGACATGGACAGGCTGCAGAGGTGGGCCCAGGCCAACCTCATGGCATTCAACCAGGCCAAGTGTAAGGTCCTGCACCTGGGTGGGGGCAATCCTAAGCACAGCTCCAGGCTGGGTGAGGAATGGCTGAGAGCAGCCCTGAGGAAAAGGCCCTGGGGGTCTGGGGTGATGAAAAGCTCAACCTGAGCCTGCAGTGTGAGTGCAGCCCAGACAGCAACCCTGTGCTGGGCTGCAGCAAGAGCAGTGTGGGCAGCAGGACAAGGGAGGAAGGAGACAGATTAGTTAGACAGCATGTCAGGGAGAGAAAGGAGGCAGCCAGAGCCAGAGAGAGCAACTCTGTTATCTGTGTTTATGTTACTGTTTTTATCCATCTCAGCAAGCCTATGAGTGCAGCAGCCATCACCATTGTTTCATTTTCACAGCCTAGCATCCAATTCTTCTCATCAAAACATCCCAGCTAGCTTCAAACTAGCACACTTGTCTAATGGGCTCCTGTTTGTAAGTGGCTGGTAGGTCTCATTTCCACACCCCCACAAACCTGCCCAAAATGATCTCACCACAACAGTGGAGTACTAAAAGAGTAAATCTTCTATTTTATTATTTCAGCATCATTACCTATCTTACCAAACTATAATTACCATTACCTATACCACTGAATTTCTCTACCTGTTGAGAGGTGAGAGCTGGGTGTCCCTTTACAACAACAAAGGGTACTGCCACTCACCACGGGTTTGAAAAATTGGGCAAAGCCCCAAACAGGAAAAACCAAGCCCAGGGTCGTGCTGGTTTACTTACTTGGAAATTTCTTCTTAAAGATATAACTCTAAAAAGCTGCAAACTCAGTGACTGACTTAGATTGGGCATAGAGAAGGGCCATTGGCAACAAGCCTGCCAATATTCTGAAAGCTAGGGGGTTTTGAGAGTAAATTCCTTTGAATCAGTAAAGAAAGGGTTCATTCCATCCCAAAGGAACTATCTGGAAGTGACAAGGTCAAGACAAATGTTTAGATTGCCTCTGCTCATATAAAGGATGTGTGTGGATGTGCTGCTAACCAGCAACAAGACACCTATTTTCAGGCAGGTGAGGCTCAGGAAGGGAGGTTGTAGGGGTTGGGCTCTTCTGCCAGGCAATCAGCAACAGAACAAGGGGGCACAGCCTCAAGTTGTATAGGCTGGATGTTAGGAGGAAGTTGTTGGCAGAGAGAGTGATTGGCATTGGAATGGGCTGCCCAGGCAGGTGGAGTGGCCGTCCCTGGAGGTGTTGAAGCCAAGCCTGGCTGGGGCACTTAGTGCCATGGTCTGGTTGATTGGCCAGGGCTGGGTGCTAGGTTGGACTGGATGATCTTGGAGGTCTCTTCCAACCTGGTTGATTCTATGATTCATGGGGATGTCCTGGGGCTTGTGTCACTGCTAGTGCCTGAAATACTAAACACTCAGAAACCTGACCTTGAGGTCTCCTTCCTCCCTCAGTAATTATTTCCTCTGGCTAAGGCTAAGAAGAGCAGTGGCAAGGGTTGTGATTACATGCATGAAGGAAGCATACTAACACAATTCAAATGCTAATGGCTCTAGACAACATGCAAGCAGGTATTTTCTGCCAGTGAGTACTGAAAATACACAGAGCAACTTTGCTGTGTCTCAAAGGCAAGCACAGGAGCTGCTTCAGCCCTCAGACACTGCTGTCGGCACCGCATTAAATGAAGGCAGGAAGGAAGAGGTCACACACTGCACCCTTCTAACTAAAGCAGTTTCAGAGCCATTAGGCTTCAGGAACATCCAATGAGCTCACCTCTTCTGTCACAGCACAGTTATTTTTCGTTGGATAGCTGTACCTCAGCGCCTTAGGTTTTGCCAGGAGATGCAAAGTAGATGTTTTACTCATCCAATCTGGCCGAAAATGGCACTTCCACATTGCACTGTAAGTTCAGTGGCTCGTGGCACAACAGCTGGGGCACAAGTCTGCCTTTGCAGGAGCTTTAGTCCTCTTTTGGAAAGATTAATCAGTTTGCACAATTGCCTCCTCTTGACCATCAAATGGAGATGGCTCATTAAGAGCTTTTAGTTTTACCATGAAATAGAAAGTTAATTAGCTGGCTCAAGGATCTTGGCAGCTGTGCTATAGCCTTTTGTATTACCCACACTTACAGCAGCCTTACCCCAGCTGCCCCCCAGCTGTTCTGTCTTCTGGCCTCTCTTTGTTACCTTACTAGCAGGTCCCTATTTCAGCATATGAGGACTAGGAGAAAGGGCATCATTCAGGGTGACATACAAGCCACACTCTTGAACATTGCCCAGAGACATCTATAAATCTCCTCTCTGCTGTTTGCCCAACTGAATCCAGACATTCTTTTCTAATAGATTAAGTCCAGACCTCCCACCTTTTTCTTTAAATGGCCTACACAAATCTGCCTGCAATATGATCTTTTCCTGCTGTTTATCTCACCCCCCATTCCACCCAACTTGCACCCCCAAGACTTCGACTTCACACCTTGCAGCTTCACTGCACTGCCCCTGTTGACAGACATCCCCTGCCCTGACGTTCAGAGCAGCCTCTTGCTCTCACAGATATGCCTGCTAGCTTACTCCTCTCTTTTCTCTCTCCTGTATCTTTTTTACACAGAGCTTACCAAGATTTCCAACTGTTACATGTATAAATTGATCCTGATTCTGATTTTAATGGGAGGATTTGAACACAGAGACACACTCCCACATCTCCCAGCTTTGAACCAACACCCCACAGCCTGCAATAAATGTGATGCAATTCAAGTTAATTTGTTCTGTGGAGGGCAAAGAGAAGCTATAGCACTCTAACCTCACTCTTTTGTCAGGCTAGGAATGACCTTGAGATGGGTTGCTACTGTCATTGCCCAGGTATTTGGTGCTTTCCAAGCCTCTGTGTTACACAGAGCTGTTACAGAGCAAGGGTTTGAGAGTAGATTTGGGAGTAACGATTGTGAAAAGTCATTAGTGAGTTTGAAACCTTGGTACCATAAAGGACTTGAGGCAAAGACAATCTTAAAGCCTTGCTTAATAATGTATTTAAGATGACTTAGCTGGCGGGAAGCAGAGGGAGCAGACCTGTGAGTACATGCAGGTTACACAAGCAAAGTTTGCTGCATAGCTTGCTCTGGTAGTTTGGGGATTGTCAGCAAAATGCCCCTTGGTGTCTGCTGCAAAGACACACAAATACACAAGAATGCTACAGTAAGTGCAAACATGAGGGAGAAAATCCTATGGAAACATTTTGCCACATCTGAAACTTAACTGTGCCACATGGAGAAGAGCAGCAGCTTGAGCTGAGCGGGACACAGCTGTGCAGCAGGAGTTTGTAGGATGCTTTACTGCAAAATAATCATGGGTGGTTGCAAAGGGAATTTAAATCAATTATTCTCATCTTGTTGATATTAACAGAGTAATTAATAACCTTTAATGCTCTTGTACTGTGCAGCATTGTTCTCATAAACCTCTGCAGCTTGGTGCCTCTGTAAAGACTGAACAGAAGAGTTTTGACAAGGTTTGAAAAGTGCCAGTGGGCACTGACTCAGCTGTGTCCAAAGAAAGAACTGCCTCAACCTTACATCTGCTCAAGCTTTGTGAACTGGTTCTCCACATAACCCATTGGAGCAGCTTTATAAGAGCTCTGAAATGAACTAACATTAACTTCCAATAACATCTCCACTGGCATAAGCAAGGCAAGATCTGGGCTGCTTGTATTGTCACAACTGCTAAACCCAGAGGAGCTCTTCAAAGGGACAAGGCCTAGAGCAGGGACCTTTGTCACCAGCTGTGGCTATAATACTTATTTCACCCAGCTTCTAGGTAACCTGTGACTTGTGATCAACCACTGTGCTTTGCCATGTGGCTATGTTGCACCTGTAATGTTGCCACTGTGCTGCTCAAGAGAAGGAAGAAGCTGCAGCAGCAACTACTTCTCTTCCCCCATGCAAGCTGCCTGCATTTGTCAGTCAAATAACCACACAACCACCTCGGCCAACAGCCACCAGCCTTCAGGTCTTACTCCTCCTGAAAGCCAGTGTAATGTTGGCTTTGGGTTGTCCAGGCATCAACAAAAACAAGCCTAGTCTCTCCTGTTCCTTGTCACTTACCAGTGTTGCTCTAAAGTCTCTCCAAGTTGTATGGTTTTATACAGAGCCAGTAAAATTAATCACCAGACCACTGGGAAGCCATCCTCACCTGAGCTGTTACACATCCAGAGAGGGAGAGATGCTGATAAGCACTCTCACAACTCTGCCTGGCTGTTATTAAACCATTTTAACCTTGTGCTTAATCCTCCCTTCTCCTCCATACCCTTCCAGTATTGTCAATTCCTTTTTTTTAATTAAAGAAAAACAGAGTAAATACCCCCTGAAAAATACAACCCAGGGAAAGGCAAAGGCAGAGAGCATCCTGCCGCTCACACCTTGCTGTGCTAATTCCCTGAGCTGCATCGCTGGTATAATCAGATTAAAACGTTCCCAAAATGGATCATGCTAAGCCCAGGAATGATGAATGGTGGCTCAAGCTTTCATCAGCCTAACAACAGATAAATAGAAGTGAAAGTGAAAAATAAATTGAAGTCAATATAAGCAGTAAAGACTCTTCCATGGGATTAGCTGAAGGCCATTAGCATTGACACCAGGGAAGGTATTTGATGGGGGGTTGTGAGTAATAGCTCTGTAATTGTGTTCTTCTCACTTCCTTGAATTTATTATTTACTTTTACTTAAAAAAGCCTGAAGGTTGTAGTCAGGACTGCATCTCTGTTGTGTTGGTGTTGCTAATTCATAGCTGTGGAAGAGCTTCTTCCAACAGTATGTGCCATGAAAACAAACCTCAATGCGCTGGTTTGAGGCTAACTGGAATATTTTACTGAGAGAAATCAAATCCTTAGCTGCAAGGAGAAAGAAAAAAAGCCCAACAGTACCCTAGAGCACTCCTTCTGCTGAGAAATGCACCCAGGCAAAACACAGCTAAGACACTCACTGCTCAGCTCTCAGTTCTGCTCCTGCTCTCTGGTGACTCTGTGTGGTTGCCCCTGCCTTAACTCCAATCTGACCTGACCCTTTTTCCTCTAACCTTATCATCTTTTTGACATCTCACCTCAGATCTCTCCAGATTTACCACATGAGATGTACAGGGATTGATCTGGTTATTTCTGAAGGGAGGAAAGAGGGGGAAGGGGGTTTGGGTCAGGAGCCTGCTGGGGACTCTGATTTTCTGGGACAGATATTAGTCACCGTTCCTGGAGATGTTGAAGCCAAGCCTGGTTGGGGCACTTAGTGCCATGGTCTGGTTGCTTGGCCAGGGCTGGGTGCTAGGTTGGACTGGCTGAGCTTGGAGGACTCTTCCAACCTGGTCAGCTCTATGGTTCTATTACTTTTAACTTGTAGATAACTGTAAATATTTGTGGCTATACCTGCTTGTACATTGTGCTAAGCTGTAAATACAGCTTCATTCCTTAACTTCCAGCCAGGTGAGTCTAGTCTGGGTGGTTTTGTAAGTGTGGGAGTAGGCAACTCTCAAACCATTCATTTAGGATAGCAGATCTTCTACAGACTACAACCACATGATTTGTCTCAGGGACGTAACCTTTAATCAGTGTTGTATTTCAGCACTGGGTCCTGGCATTGAGCATTTGGGATGTGCAAAATGGAGAGAACAGGGAAGAAATACAGTATCACTATTTTGTGTTATTGAGGGTACAGGCTGGGGCACAAATAAGTGAAAATGAATTATCACAGTATCTCCAAGGCTGGAAGAGACCTCACAGATCATCAAGTCCAACCCTTTACCACAGAGCTCAAGGCCAGACCATGGCACCAAGTGCCACATCCAATCCTGCCTTGAACAGCCCCAGGGAAGGCGACTCCACCACCTCCCTGGGCAGCCCATTCCAGTGTGCAATGACTCTCTCAGGGAAGAACTTTCTCCTCACCTCGAGCCTAAATCTCCCCTGACATAGCTTGAGGCTGTGTCCACTTGTTCTGGTGCTGGCCACCTGAGAGAAGAGAGCAACCTCCTCCTGGCTACAACCTCTGAGAACTTAAGTGAAAAGATGGCAAAAGGAATGATGTCTTAAAGTCCATTTACATGAAAATTTCTGACAGATTTTGAAATGCAGCTTTCCTCCTGCTCTAACCACAGAATACTGCACAATCACAGAATCAATCAGGTTGGAAGAGACCTCCAAGCTCAGCCAGCCCAACCTAGCACCCAGCCCTAGCCAATCAACCAGACCATGGCACTAAGTGCCCCAGCCAGGCTTTGCTTCAACACCTCCAGACACAGCGACTCCACCACCTGCCTGGGCAGCCCATTCCAATGCCAATAAACAGTAAATAAGTAAATCTAGATAAGAAAAAAACATCTTCTAGCTGGTCCAATTCAGCAAGATGGTAATCTCAGAGAATCCATTTCACAGAATCAACCAGGTTGGAAGAGACCTCCAAGATCATCCAATGATACTAATTCCACCAAAAAACTAACAGCACATCAGCACCCAGCAGTAGTTTTGCATTGACTCAAAGCTCTGTTTAAAACAATGTGTAATTATATTTGGATCTGTCCCTCTGAATCACAGATTATATAAAGAAGAGCAGTGAAAATAAGCTCTAAAAGAGAGTCTTACCCTGGCTGGGGAGGGTGACAGCATCCAGGGCAGAAGCTTTCTGCCACTTCCCATTTAAACCTCTCTTTTGCAGACCATTTAGCAAAGCTGAGCAGCAAGTTCAGCTCAGCTTGAGTTCATGTGCTTTGAACTACTTAACATCTTCAATAAACCCTGTGTCTGGGAGCTCATCATTTTATGTACTGAGAGCTCCATTAGCAAAGGCTGCAAGTGGCTCTTCACATTACCCAGTTGCTTGCAGGTGTGGTTTTTGCCAGAGGTTTTTCTTACTTGGAGAAGAGTTGTGCTAAGAGGCATTAATTACATCCCTCTCTTGTTTTTATATACACTGATTTACTTCCATCAGCTTTACACACTCAGAGACAAGTCTTGTATTTTCACATTTGCTATATTGATGCATACCAGGGCAGAAAATTACTAACATTATTTGCTCAGTTTTTGATGCCTGCTCCCACATTAAGCAAATTTTATGAGCATGTCATTCTGCCTGGGTAGCAAACATGCCTCACCGTGCTGGAATGCAAACCCCTTTAAGAGCTGCATTTTGGTTGCCTCTTGAAAACTTTGTGCGTGCAGTGGTGATGTAACAAGACAGGGCATCCCCAGGGGTCCTCCACACAATTCCCTTCTGCTGCTGAAGGTCCCTTGCTCCCTTCCCAGCCTGCTTTCAAGGACACTGTTTTGGGTGTACATGACAGCAAGAGACTTGAGGTGGTGGGATCCCCATCCCTGGGGGTGTTGAAGCCAAGCCTGGCTGGGGCACTTAGTGCCATGGTCAGGTTGCTTGGCCAGGGCTGGGTGCTAGGTTGGCCTGGATGAGCTTGGAGGTCTCTTCCAACCTAGCTGATTCTATGATTCTCTCTCCCTTATTCCCTTTCTATTCCCTTTTGAGAAGGGAGAGGGGCCAATAGAGAGCATCTGTCATTTGCCCAGCAGCCAGCCCAGCCCTAGTCCTTGGCACAGAAGCATTAGGAACACACACCTAATACAACAGCAAAACCCAGGAGGCAAATTTACAAGAGATCTATTTCAAAGCCTCCTTTTCCTCTTCTGGTTTTAGTTCACTCTTTGTGCTAGATCACAGCTGAAGAGGGTGTCAAAGTGAGCAGAAGTTACCTGCATCCTTCAAAAGGCACAATTGAAGAGGTATTAGTTCTCAAGCTATTTGCTCAGAGACAGCAGCTCTGTCGATGGGCAGAGGTAGCTGGCACATCACTGGTTCTGCCAAAGCAGCTGATGAGACTGGCAAGTCCTGAGAAACTCCAGGAGACTGAAAACTCATGAGACCCTTCTGAGTGTGTCTTTTGCTGTGATGTTCTCTGATCTTAACTTGGAAACCAGGGGAGCTTTTTAATCAATAAAGGAGATGTATTTTAAGTAAAGCTTTAAGGAACAGCACTGATGGTTCTTGAAGAAACTGAAAGACCTAGAAAGTATCTCCCCCCTGCATGACCCAAAGTAATTCAAGTGAAGACTAATTCCAGTCGTTAAGCAGAGTGGTAGTGGCAAACTCATTTCCACATTAGTAAACAACTGGTGTGATGCTGAAGAGCATTCACAGCACAGGAGAAGGTCCTTTGTTTCCCCCAACGTCTGCAGAGTCTATTGTGAGCTGCTGGGTTTCTGCAATCCCTCTGGATCCCTTCCTGTTTCCAGAGTGCAGGAATCACAGACACTGGCAGCAATGTTCTCCTAAAGGCCTCTCTTCCCTGCAGGCACCACTTGCCTTGGCCCTGCACACACTGTGCATTTGCTAACAGGGAGATGAGTTCTATCCTGGCTGTCACCAAAGTCCCTGCAAACACCACTTGGGCTGACTGCTCTGTATTTACAGAGAACATACACTGCTCAAGCCAACAGAAGCAAACCTAGCTTGTAATAGGAGTTGTCAGCCAGGATATTGCCCATCAGCCTTTAATAGCTCTGACTGGTCTGAAAGCTGCACACTAGTAACATCTGTGTGTTACAATAACAGCTAAGGAATCAGAGCCCCACGCTACGGCAACGATAAGCTCAAAGACACAACTTATTGCTTAATCCTCAGTTCTCAAGCCAGCCAAGCATGAAATCCTTTAATCAGATCTAACAACCTGGGATCACCTTTGAAATAATGACTGCAAGTAACAGCACATTCCTGCATTCCTTACAGCCTGACAGCTTCTCCAGGCTGGAGTTTCCTGCAGCAGCACTGCCAAAGGTACCCTCGCATGCTGCCTTATGCATAACTTCCAGCAGTGCCCACACAGGACACAGAGGTGATCTGTGGCGCTGCACATGAACAAGTGGCATAGAAGGGTAACCACATGAGACACCAAAACACGATGCTCTCTGTCTTGAAAAGTCAGCACAGGCATCTGCAGGAGTGTGGCTACTTGGACTTAGGGCAGCAGGTTACCAGAGACAAGAGCAGGGAAGAACAGGGTCTGTGAGCTCTCAAGTGATACAACTCAGGAAAACAGAGCCTGAGAGAACCACCCCTGTAACCAGAGGCTAGAATGTGGTGTTGGCTAAACAGCAGGTGGAGCCAGCAACCACCTTGAAAGGCTCTGCAGAGGGAGCTGAAGGTGATGAAGGCTCCCCTCGCTAGGGGGTCTTGCAACCAGCAAAGGCAACAACGCACATGGGCAGCAGGGAAAGTCGTTGTGTAACAAACTGTGAGCTAAGGCAGGAGCTTGGTTCTGCCTGGTTCAGCCTTCTGGGACACCCTGGCCACAAGTCACAGAGCTCTGAGCACATCTCAAGCCAGAGCAGAGGTGGCTGAGCTGTGAGCGGCACCAGGCTCAGCAGCTAGCAGGGGCTGGCCACAGGGGGACCCCTGCCTTTGGAGAGGGCAGCTGAGCAGCTCTGCTACCTACCCACCTCAGGAGCCCTGCTGGCCTGTGGGATAGGGGGACTGTAGCCTGCCCTCCCATCAACAGAGCTACTTGGGATGGTCATATCTTAGCGCTGTCGTTTCTCCCATGTGCCCTTCCCTCTATGGCTGCAGCATGTGAGCCCTGAGTGCTGTGGTTTCCAGAACACCTTTCTCCTTGTGCTTCTGGTGTTTAAGCTACAATGAGGTATTGAAACTGTACCTGGAGGGGAGTACCCATGTGTGAGTGTGTGCCTGGTCCCCAGAGAACTCACTGGAACAACATCAGAAATATCCACAGATCAGGAGGACAGATTTATCAGGAGGGAAAGTCTCACTCTTGTCCTTATTTCTTCAGAACTTCGTTTGAGTTGCCAAGCACTCTTTGGGAGCTTTGGTTCCCTATATATTGACCAACCCTCAGCAGCATCTGTTTCTGGGAAATTCTATCTGCAAGTATTGCAGAAAACTGAGAGTACAGAGGGCTGAAATATATTGCCTCATGGACAGATTAAGTGCCACTGAACACAACAAACTCTGTCTTCACAAAAACCATCTTTGAGTCTAACAAGAGCCATCTATGTTCCCTCTACAACTGCTAGACCACAGACAGGTTAGTCTTAATTCCCTAGCCAGCTTCACTCTTCAGCAATTTCACTTTGCACATTTGAGATGCTCACTCAGATTCATTCAGGTCTGAAGCATAATGAATATTGAAAGAAAGAATCTGTGAAGCTGGCAACAGTGATTTCATTTCACACTGCAAACAGATTCGTGTTACAAACAAACGATCCCAAAGGCATCTCTTTTTCTGCTCATTCATCACTTGTGAAGTGAGAGCACAGCACTTGCACATTGCACTCAGAGTTGAGCAGTTCTCAGTCAAAGGCTGTGATGGTTTGGGAGTTACCCAGCCCCTACACACAATGAACTCACTCAGACCAGACTCACTCACTCAGAAATTAAAGAATGAAGCTTTATAGTCACAG
The DNA here is from genome assembly GCF_015220805.1 of Pogoniulus pusillus. Lineage (NCBI taxonomy): Eukaryota > Metazoa > Chordata > Aves > Piciformes > Lybiidae > Pogoniulus > Pogoniulus pusillus. The sequence continues at coordinate 20,373,412 of NC_087286.1, forward strand.
CTTAGCACAACAGACAAGCAGATACTGACAATGTATCACAAATGTTTACAGTTATATGCAGGGAGCAGGCAACAGAGACACACAGCAGCCCTCCCACGAATCAGAGTTCCCAGGAAGGACTCCCAACTACCCTTCCACCTTCTTTCCAGCCCTCCACCTTACCCCAGAGTTTGACTCCCATGCAAGGTGAGTTGGGAGGATCAGCAAGGGGGGTTCAAAGCAGAATTGGTTGGGTTACACAGATCCACTCACAGCAGCAGAAACCCAGGGAGAAAACCCAGACACCAAACTTTGACAGATAGAGACTCTTCTGTCTATGTTTGTGTCCTTGTCTTTATACATCTCAGCAAGCCTGTGAGTGCAGCAGCCATCACCATTGTTTCCTTTTCACAGCCTAGCATCTAATTTATCTGATTAAAATATCCCAGTTAGCCTCACACCAGCACAATGTTATATATGTGAACTTCACCACTTAAGGGAGCAGTCAGCTATGCCAGGTGATGTTATCCCTTTTTGTGGGGACAACAAATGAATCCCAATAGCAATATTCCTGTTCATCCTCAGGGCATTCTGCTCACAAGCCACTATGGCAATAGTAACAAAAAGTATCACTGATCCCAAATAATCACACCAATAAAAACCTCATTTATTCACACCACAAAAAAAAACAGGCTAGAAGAAATCCAAGATGGTGCTAGCTGACCTATCTGGCCTTGGGCAGGGTCCCTTCTGATCTTCCTGATGAGCATTTGCCAAACCTGTGTGTGTCATGTACAGATAGGGATTCTTATCAACTCACAGAATGGGTTAGGTTGGAAGGGACCTCAAGGATCAGCCAGTTCCAAGCCCCTGCCATAGGAAGGGACACCTCCCACTAGAACAGGTTGCTCAAGAGCTCATCCAACCTGGCCTTGAACACCTCCAGGGAGGTTGTGGAGCACAGAAGCACCCAATGTGATCAAAGATCACATTCTGTGCTCCACAACCTCCCTGGGCAACCTGTGCCAGTGTCTCACCACCTCACTGCAAACAACTCTTTCCTAACATATCCAGTATCAATCTCCCCTGTGCCAGTTCAAACCCATTCCTCCTCATCCTGTCATTACCAGACCTTGTCAATAGTCCCTCCACAGCCTACCTGTAGCCCTCTTCAGATACTGGAAGGCCACTCTAAGGTCTTCTGGAAGTCTTCTTTTCTCCAGGCTGCAGAGCCCAAACTCCTATAGCCTGTCCTCACAGCAGAGCTGCTGCAGCCCTCTCAGCATCTTGGTGGCCTCCTCTGGACTGGCTCCAACAGTTCCATGTCCTATTTGTGCTGGGGGCTCCAGAACTGCCCCCAGGACTGCAGGTGGAGTATGACAGAGTCACAGACAAGAACAGTGGGCACAGCCAAACTCAGAAAAGACCTTCTGAAGAACTTCACTGACCATATACTCAATTTCAACACGAGATTGTGGTTTTGAATCAGCCTACAGTCATTTCCCACACACCCTACTTTTCTGGCATCTACCCACATTCCACACCCACTTGGATTCTTACCTATCTCCAAGCACTCCCAGAAAAAATACATACATATGGGGAGCAGAGCTAGAATTGCCTTGACAAGAAACTGCTGCCTGCCTCTGCTGCCCCTGGCTGGCACTTCTCTCCCTCTGGCACTGCATTAATGGCACTAGCCACCTGATGGCAGGTGAAAATCAGTAGAGAATAAAGCATTCACAGCCTTAGGCTCCTCCCAATCTTCTGTCTGCTAATTGCCAACGTTTGGACTCCCCATAACTAATGCCTCTTGCTGATTCATCTCTTGTTGTGCCTTACCCTTTTTCATTAGGTCACCCAGAGATCTTGCTATGCCTTTATTCTACTTCTTAGTAGTCTGACCTAGTTTCTACTTTCTCTATCTTTTCACCTGTGTTTCAAGGCAATGAAAGGCTTCATAATTTAGCCATTTTGATCTCTTACTGACTCCTTATCTGTCCTTCACAAAAAGAGAGCCTTGTTAATATTCTTCTTTAAGGAACTGCCAGCTTTCTTAAACTCTTTGTTCCACCAGGCTTGCTTCCCAGGAAACACCTACTAATTTTGTGACTGTTGAAGTCCTCTCACTCAAAATCCTTTGTTCCTCTTCATTACTTACTTTTCTTTAAGTCCTCTCAATCCTCAGTGTATCATTTCATGATCATTCTCACCTGATTCCCTAGCCACTGTCAAGCCACAGGCTTCCTCCTACTGTTCAGTCCCTAATCAAAGCTCACCTTCCTCCAGTTATCTTAATCATCTTTACCACAGTCCATCAGAAACACATTCAAAGAACTTGCAAAGCAGACTCTTGAAATACACTTTTATGTTTGCAACAGACATGTGGGTGCTAACAGCCTGCACTAAGACTCACAGTTTACACTCCATCATTCTTGCATTGCAGCAAGTGCTATGCACTCCTGGAACCTTCTGAAGAGCAGTTAACCATCAGGAACAGTGCAGCCAAGGGAGGTTATTCTGCCCCTGTACTCAGCACTGCTAGGCCACACCTTCAGTCCTGTGTCCAGTTCTGGGCTCCTCAGTTCAAGAGAGATGTTGCAGTGCTGGAAGGTGTCCACAGGAGGGCGACAAAGCTGTGAGGGGCCTGGAGCAGAGCCCTGTGAGGAGAGGCTGAGGGAGCTGGGGGTGTGCAGCCTGCAGCAGAGGAGGCTCAGGGCAGAGCTCATTGCTGCCTGCAGCTGCCTGAAGGGAGGCTGTAGCCAGGTGGGGTTGGGCTCTTCTGCCAGGCAAGCAGCAGCAGAACAAGGGGACACAGTCTCAAGCTGTGCCAGGGGAGGTCTAGGCTGGATGTCAGGAGGAAGTTGTTGTCAGAGAGAGTGATTGGCATTGGAATGGGCTGCCCAAGGAGGTGCAGGAGTCACTATCCCTGGAAGCATTCAACAAAAGCCTGGCTGGGACACTTAGTACCATGGTCTGGTTGATTGGCTAGGGCTGGGTGCTAGGTTGGACTGGATGAGCTTGGAGGTCTCTTCTGACTCAGTTGATTCTATGATTCTAATTTATCATTGTTCATGCTACTTCTGGGACTGTTTAATTTCAAGTCAAAGATCTTCACTGGTCTTTCTTTTCACTCATAACCACACAAAACATTGCTTCTGGGTGGGTGGGGGGTGGAAGGCTTCCTCCTATGTAATCATACATTTACTTCCAAGATGCACGCTGTCACTGTCTATGCAGTCATTCCTGCCTATCGACTGAATGGGCTGAAAACCTGCACCTTTGTTTCTCTTATCCCTGCCTCTCCCCAGCAGCCTTATGAACACTTTGGCCGGCAACAGTGAAGTGCTCACCAAAAAGAATAAGAACCCCACAAAACAGGTAACCTGAACAGGTCAAGGAAATTGACAGCTGGCTACAGAGTGTAGCATATTAATTGACTTCAGTGGTTCAGTGGAAATGTTTAGCCACTGAAGAGAGACAAGTTGAACCAGCAGCTGCATCACGAAAGGATAGAAGACAGAAGGAAAGGCACTCACAAGGAGAGTGGTGCTCAGAGAATCTCTGGTTTAGGTTGTCAAACTGAACAGAGCCCTTACATATATCAGTGTCTGTGCCACTGAAGTCTGTGGCTGATGGATTGCTTTTGCTCTGCTGCATGCCCTGGATTAAACACACTATGAGGTCTAGGTCTGGTGAACATGAGGCTTCCATCAGTTGTTTGAAGAAATTCTCATTTGCCTCTTTTTTGCCTCCTCCATCCTGTGAATGCAATGTACTCCATGAAAGTTAATTCCAACAGCCAGCAAGGCTGGGGATGCATTTGCAGCTCCACAGCAAGTCAGGAGCACTCCACATTACTTACTGTTAAAAAAACTGCAGTAAGGAAGAGATAAAATGAAGAGCTGCATTTAAAGACCCTTTTCTCTGAAGATGAGGTCATAAAAGACTTTCTTATTAAAAAGCAGACAGGTTATAACTATTAAAAAACAAGCCCATGAGCTCTACTGGGATGGATTTGATAGTGCTGAAATAAAGATGTGCGGTCATGGGCATGTATCAAGCAGCAGAACATCAGACTCCTAGAGAAAGGCCAAGAACATAGATCAGTAGGCATCTGCAAATGAAACTGGGCAACATGTTCAGCAAAGACATATTTGATGTGTTTTGCAAAGGCTGGAAAGCCACAAGCAGTGCCAGTAACAGCAATCAGCAAGCCCACAGGACCTGTCCCCACTCAGGCAAATGCACAACATGTTAAAAAGGCTGTGGGCTTGTCAAACACTTACAGGCCAGTGTACCAAAAAAACCATCAGTGAAATTGTCTTTTCAACACAGAAAAGGATTTTCACACATTGCTGTTAGGAGGTGTTGTTAAATAGTGTTCTAGTAACAGACATAGGAGGTACTAGATGGACACAGGGGGACAAGGAGGCAGCTGAATTAAACACATGGGGAACTGTTAATTTTCCACCAAAAGGGTGTACTACACAGAGCCCAGAACACAGACATGACCAAACACAGCACAGCAGTAAAATCACAGCAGTGCAGAAAAGCTGTGGAGCCTGTGGCATTTGCTACACAATGCAGAAGGGCAACAATGCTGGTGAGGGTCCTGGAACACAAAACCTATGAGGAGAGGCTGAGGGAGCTGGGGGTGTGCAGCCTGCAGAAGAGGAGGCTCAGGGGTGACCTCATGGCTATCTGCAGCTACCTGAAGGGAAGTTGTAGCCAGGTGGGGTTGGGTCTTCTCCCAGACAACCAGCAGCAGAACAAGGGGACACATCCTCAAGCTGTGCCAGGGGAGGTCTAGGCTGGATGTTAGGAGGAAGTTGTTCAGAGGGAGTGATTGGCATTGGAATGGGCTGCCCAGGGAGGTGGTGGAGTCGCTGTGCCTGGAGGTATCACAGTATCATCAGGGTTGGAAGAGACCTCACAGATCATCAAGTCCAACCCTTTACCACAGAGCTCAAGGCTAGACCATGGCACCAAGTGCCACATCCAATCCTGCCTTGAACAGCTCCAGGGACGGCGACTCCACCACCTCCCCGGGCAGCCCATTCCAGTGTCCAATGACTCTCTCAGGGAAGAACTTTCTCCTCACCTTGAGCCTAAATTTCCCCTGGCACAGCCTGAGGCTGTGCCCTCTCGTTCTGGTGCTGGCCACCTGAGAGAAGAGAGCAACCTCCTCCTGGCCACAACCACCCCTCAGGTAGTTTAAGGCAGCAATGAGGTCACCCCTGAGCCTCCTCTTCTCCAGGCTAAACAATCCCAGCTCCCTCAGCCTCTTCTCATCGGTTTTGTGTTCCAGGACCCTCACCAGCATTGTCTCCCTCAAGAAAGTGTTCAAGAAAAGACTGGATGAGGCACTTGGTGCCATGGTCTGGTTGATTGGATAGGGCTGGGGGACAGGTTGGACTGGATGAGCTTGGAGGTCTCTTCCAACCTGCTTTGTTCTATGATTCAGGGAAAAGCCAAGACAGCAAATCTGTTTTCTCCCTCGGTTACCAGTGAAGCATGGGAGGAGAAAATGTTCTATCAAAATCAAAACATCTTTGTCATGCCACCCAGAGCAGCTGCTGATTCTTCCTTGCATGAGAGCTGAAGAAAATAGGCTAGACCAATGTCATATGTAGATAGTCTGAATGTTCCTACACAACTCTATGAGAGGAGCACATTTCCCTCGCACTCTAACTTCTATTGCAGTAGGCACTATTGTCCTCACCACGGAAGAGCTCTAGACTATTATCTTGTACTGCAAGACATACAACTAGGCAAAATGATGCAGAAGCATCCAGACCAATAAGAGAAGGAGCTGAGCATTCCCCTTCCCTTGTGACAAGGCCATGGGATGCAGCCAAGAATCCACAATGACACTTCTGCAGCTTCCGTGCAATGAGAGAGAGGAAACTGGCAAAGCAGTATGTTAGATCTAAGAGCAGAGTTGAAGCCCTCATCTCTGTGCCCACCTCAGCACTGTAAGGTAGAATGGAAGTGTTCTACATGAAAATGTGAAAAAGGATGCTGAGGGCACAGGGATCTGAGCTGCAGCAAATACAGGGGATGAATAAGGCAAAGGTTCTTCAGTAATAGCAAACCAAACCTCACTTTTAAGCAAGAGCCATATTGTTCTCATGTGCCAGAACCAATATTGCATATGCCAGACTGGGAGATAAAGGGATTCAACAAAAATAAGAGGGATAAATTTTATCTCTCTGCAAAGCTCATAGAACCTGTGCTAGATTAGTGAACAGGCACTGATTGATGTTACAAGCACGAGGAGAGCCTCGACAGGAAAAAAAGCACAGACACCAACTTGTGACCTGCTGAAAGACATCAAACTCTTCGCTGCAGCAGCTGAGAGGGCCAGGAGAAGTACTGCTGCAGAAGCACACAGCAGGTTGTTTCTTTGCCTTTTGCACCTCCACAGGTTTGAGAGCTGCTTGGAGATGTGTACACAAACTGAAACAGATGGAACAGTTGCTATATTGACCTAAGCAAGGATCTGTGAATAACACTTCCAAGTCTCCTCTGGAGCTGCAGTTCCAAAGCAGAAATTAATCGATAGGCACTGTCTGCAAGACCCAAAGGAAAAACTCTGACAGCTATCACCAAAGAGGATTTGCAAACATGGAAGTACTTCATCACAACTGAGGTTCAGCTTGGGTGCCATTAGTAATGGCATGAACCCTTTCAAGAGCAGCTAATGATCTGAAACCAGCAGTAAACCTGCATGCAAACATGATAAAAAGCTTTGCGGTGAATCTACGAGTCTGAATGATGAACCAGAAACAAAATCACCCAAGAAGGAACATTTCAGAGAAGAGAATCAGTCTCTGTGCACATTTCTACTATCAAAACACTAACACTCTTGTCTAGGGTGCTTTTCAGGACTGAACAAATCACCTCCTATAGTGATGGGAAAGTATCAGAATGAATTCCAGAGTCAGAAAATCATAGAATGGTTTAAGTTAGAAGATACCTCAAAGTTCAGCCAGTTCCAACCACTGCCATAGGCAGGGACACCTCCCACTAGAACAGGTCACTCAAGGTCTCATCCAACCTGGCCTTGAACACCTCCAGGGAGGTTGTGGAGCACAGAAGCACCCAATGTGATCAAAGATCACATCCCTGAAAACAGACAACGTCAGGTGGGAAAGGGCTCCAAGCAACCTGATCATCTTCCAGGCAACCAGCAACAGAACAAGGGGAAACCCCAAGTCATGCCAGGGCAGGTCTAGGCTGGATGTTAGGAGGAAGTTGTTGGCAGAGAGAGTGATTGGCATTGGAATGGGCTGCCCAGGGAGGTGGTGGAGTCACCATCCCTGGTGGTGTTCAAGACAAGACTGGATGAGGCACTAAGTGCCATGGTCTGGTTGATTGACTCAGGCTTGGTGCTAGGTTGGACTGGATGATCTTGGAGGTCTCTTCCAACCTGGTTGATTCTATGATCTAATGGAAGGTGTAGGGGAGGTTGAACTATGTGACCTTTAACAGTCCCTTTCAACTCAACCTGTTCTAGGATTCCATGATCCTTACAGAATGCCCTTCCTTTAGATAGAACTGGTCAAAAGGTACAGCCAAGAGCACTTCTTTTCTGTCACTCCCAGTGTCAAATAACAGCTGCACTTGCTAAACAGAATCCCAAAGTTATGGAGAAGGGTGATTAAAGAGCTACTTCACAGTAATCTTCTGCACTGGCTGCACACCCTTCCTCTATAGTCCTAGGCACTCTCTTTCATACTCTGTAACAAAAATGAATTGAGTTTACATCATTCCTTATTACTGCTACTATCATAGTCCTCAGGCAAGATTCATACTGGCCATTTTCTGCTCTTGTTGCATCATTTGTCAAGAAAGTGAGGAATAGGAATTTCAGTGCCCAGTGTGCTCTGTGAGTTGTAGGACTGTGCCAGGATTCTACTTCAGCTCTTCTGATAGTTGGTTCTTCTCTGTCCTACCTTTCTCTGGATACATCTGCTTGAGAACTGACTTATAGGCAGCCCTTACTTCACTTTTCTAAGGGGCCTCTTCACTTCTGGATCTGACCAAGCTGTGACACCTCATAAGCAACCAAAAGAGGACAGTAAATCTATCAGCCATAAATCTGTTACCAGCTCCACCCATTTTGGACAGCTTGCTTCCAGCTCTCAGGTGAGCACCCTCCTATACATAGAGCTGGCTGAGTTACAGGGAGACAAGGAATAGTAGTGAGAGGTTAAAAGCACAGCTGGGGACCCGTTGCTCGTGCTGCTACTCAGGGATTGATGCTAGATCCAATAGTGTTTAACATTTATGTTAACAACTTGGGCATCAGCAGGGACTCCAATTGGCAATTTTGCAGATGGTGCCAAATGGGAGAGGAGAGGTCAATGCGCTGGAGGGCTACTTGAGGGACTGAACAGACAGGAGAAAGTAGCTGGCAGCAATTTCCCAGAGTTCAGCAGATGCAAAGCTCTGCCTGTGGGAAGGAAGAACCCACACAACAGCACAGGCTAGAGGCCAGCCAGCTAGAAAGCAGCTCCCCAGGTAAGGACCTGTGGGTCCCGCTGGACAAACTGAGCACAAGTGAGTAGAGCACCTCTGCGACAAACCAACCCAACCAAATACAGAGCAAAAGCACAGACAGCATATCAAGGGCAGTGATTTTCCCTCTCTATTTGGCAATTGCAAGGCAGCATATGGAGTACTGCATCTCACTTGGGGCTCCCACATACCAAAGGGACACAGACATACTCGAGCGAGTAGAGCAGATGGCTACCACAATGCTCCAGAGCCTGGAGCACATCAAGTACCAGGAGAGGCTGAAAAAGCTGGGGGGTTGAAGTCTGGAAAAGAGACACAGTCTTATCACAGCCTTTAACTATCTAATGGAGGGGTTATAGCAACCAAACATTGAGGTGAACAGCAGCAGGACAAGGGGTAACAGATGCTAGCTGCCACAAGCAGAGTTTCTAGAGTGCAGGTAAAAGCTTCTACCATGAGACCAGTCCAAGCCTGGGATCCACGTCCTCAGAGGCTGTGGATTTTCCATCCTTAGACACATTCACAAGCCAGTTGGAAAAGGCCCTGGGCAATGTGACCTAACACTGAAGTCAGACCTGTTCTAGGCAAGGACTTGGACCAGCCAGACCTCTTCCAACCCACCTTGCTCCACTGCTTTGTGTTATGAGGGAAGGCTAACAGCAGCATCCCTTCTCTCCTCTGCCTTTTTCTTCAGCCTTACAGGGTTACTGGTGTTGCTGTCTCAAACCCTCTCAAACATACCCTCCTCAGGGAGCTTTCTTCCACGTCTTTAAACCTTTTGAAGTATTCTAATGCTGCCAATAATTGCATTCTGCCTTTGTGCTGTGTATGGGAAAGTGGCATATTGTTGAATGTGAAAAACAAAGTCACTCACAATGTACATTGTAACAACAGGGAAGCTTAAAGGGGGATTAATGACTGAAGAAACTACAATAGCTTGAAAAAAGGGTAATGAGCTCCCTGTAGCCTCCACTGCACTGCCCACATCCCATTATCTGCTAAGATGCCTTTCTTCCAAAATCTAGATTAAAGTAATGTGAACTGAAATTAATGAAAACATCATCTTAATTAACACAGCAGCGTTTGAAAGAGCCTCTGAGCGCCGACGAGCAGCAAGCCAGAGATGCAGGCAGGCATATGGAGAGCTGTCACAGACAATTCTTCTCCCTAATTAATTTCTTGCATGGGGATTGATTCGAGGGAGGTATTGTACCTCTTGCTTCCTCCACATCTATTTTCATGCTTCAAAATAGGTGTTCCAAAACATTCACATCAGAAAATTAACAAGCAGGCAAAGTTTTCGGTTTCATCACAAACTTGCAGCCCAGATTCCAACGGAAACTCTGCAAAGCTTTTGAGTGCTTTTGTGCAACTCTGTGGCTTTCAGTCAGATTCTCAGGTTCCTGCAGGCCTTCCAACTCAGCTGCCTCCCACACAGGCAATATCAGAAAGCCTCTCTCCTGCTCCAAGACACTGCTTGCATACTAAATTAACTCCCAAAGGAAAGCACAGAAGAAGAACTGCTGCCATCCTGTTTCACAGGCACCGTTTTAGAACAGGATGTCTCTGGAGCTTGGCTGGAGTGAGCATTTGGGTTTAGACCATTGTCTGTGTTCTCAAGGGACATACATGAGCAGAAGAGGAGAGTAGGTTGAATGTTACCAGTCCCTTGAAGTCTTTGAGGAGAGAGGGAAAAAATAACAGTGGGTGGTTGGGTTCTTTCCCTGCATATTTTACTGCTAGATCTTGGCCCAATTTAGATCATTGCCCAGTTCCTGTGGCAGACTAAGTCATGCACTAATAGGATTTCTATCTCTGGACACAGATTCAGGGATTTTTAGTGAGAAATATGTTTTCCTCCAAGTAAGGAGCTCCAGAAAAGCAACCTGTATTGGGTGGAAGCTGACAGAAGGAGACAAGCTGCATTAGCTGCACCACTGCACAGCTATGACCTGCTGGCACCTGTCCCTACAAATGTGATGCAAGATTGTTCTTTCAGCAGTGGAACTACTGCCCCAGCACACAGCCCTGGCAGGGACACACAGGTTTCCACGAGACAGCTGTTTCTTCCCTTCTGCCTTTCCTGAGCTGTGCTGAGAAAGCCAGAGAAGGCATCAAGAGCAAGCTGTGCAGAAATCACTGTCTAGCAGAGGATTTGATACCTTTACCATTCACTTTAAAGCCCACTGCAGCAGCTGCTGCCCAGGATCTGCTCCTGAGGGCACACTCAGGTTTAAGGACACTGATAGTGCCCATCACAACACTGCAGGGCACATAGCACTGTGTGGCCCTTACTACAATGCAGGGTCAAGCTTGGTACTCTTTCCCTTGCTTGAGAACTCAAAGCTATCCCTGAGCTTGTTCACTGGGCAACTGCTGTGAGCTGGATTACAAGGTGCAGCAAAAGAAGAGAGAGCAATTGACAAGGTAATGTGAAGAGAGGGCTGGCAGGCCTCCTTCAAGTTCCCCTCACATTTACAACACGTTTCAGGCTTCTTTAGCTTTCACTGTGCTGCAGTAATCACAAGAGGACAAAAATTGCTATTCTGACCCAACTCCATTTTTGCTGACTGGCTGGCACAGTGGCAACACAAGACAGGGCAGCCTCCTAAGGCTGGAGTTTCACAGCAGCAGAACAAGGGAAAGCAAAACATGTGGGATGAACAAATGTGCTTCCATGATATCTAGCTGTGCACTGCCTCAGCAGTAGGTTAGCCCCAGCACTCTGCTTCAAATGGAGCAAAGCTGGAGGTGGGGAGATTGAGACTGGACATGAGGAAGAAGTTATTCAGCATGAGAGTGGTGAGAGGCTGGAATGGGTTGCCCAGGGAGGTGTGGTTGAGGCCCCATGCCTGGAGGTGTTTAAGGCCAGGCTGGATGAGGCTGTGGCCAGCCTGCTCTAGGGTAGAGTGGCAGAAAGGTTGGAGCTAGATGATCCCTGGGGTGCCTTACAGCCCTGATTGATCCTAGGATTCTAAATTTCTTCCTTCCCTTGTTTGGATATCTGCTTCAAATGACTGAGTTGTGCTAGACATTGCCCACAAAACAAGAGTGGTCTACTAGGTAAAAACAGCCAGAGGGAACTTTGCCAGCATGTTGTCTCATATCCTGTACTACCCAGGTGAGCATTTACACAGCCCAGGGGGACACTGAGCAGTGCTGGTTCAGCTGCTCACCTGGTTTGAGCATATGTAAGTTGTGCTGGGAGCTTGAACCAGGTAGGATTGGAGACTGCTGCAATGCAGCCTCGGATGCACTGTGTTAGCAGATATGATACCTCTTCTCCTGCTCCAAACCCAGATCAAGAAACTACGAGTCACTGATGTACATCCCAGGTGTACAGCCTGCTCAAACACAGCACACATTCACATTAATGTGGCTACATTGCTTCCAGATGCAGATCAGGAGCAAAGCAAGCTCACGACCATCCACAGAAGACATAGCATACCTGTACTTTGCTTCCTTCCACAAAGGTTAAATGCTTGCTTCATAGTTCATCCAGCTCTCTGGAACAGACACTTTTAGGGTCTAATTCACCTGACCTATTGACTACAAGAAGCATAGGCCAGCTGGATTCATCTGTGAATTACTGGATTATAGATATCTAGAGCTGAACAAAATGAGGTCACCCTTAGTTACTGCATAGCAAACTGAACCCAGGAAGAATGATATCAACCCTGCATTAAGTTGTTCTGACATCAAACAGATGGAGCAGACTCTCCACTGGGGATATCTACAGCAATTCTGCTGACTTCTGAGGAGCTGCACCACAGAACATCATTACCTGAGTGAATTAAAGACCTGGCTCATTGACACAGTTTCACTGCAAACAGTCCTTCAAGAGTCCATCTTAAGCTGTCATCAAACAAGTGCAGCAAAGAACTCAAAAGAGAAGATTATAATCCAGGTTTGGCTGTTCTTTCTATTCCCCTGACCAAACACTCACAGATTTATGGTGAACAAGCTTAAGTGCAATATGAGATCTAAGTGGCAGGTCTTTGTACTGATGGGATGCAGACTTGTCACAGTCTGCTGCTACTGTTGTATACATCAGCACATGAAATATGACCCAGAAAAAAATACTGTTTGGACTGAGGGTTCATAAGTTGCACTAGCAAGTTATTACATTTTTAGTCTAGTTTTGTTTTCCTTTCCTTGAGATAGATCTTCAACTTTTACTCAAGAACCTGGGGCCAGAAAAGTCACACTTGGGCTAAAAATAAAAGCCATCATCTCTTTCACTTGTTTCCTTGTGCTTTGATGTTTGTCTTAGTGCCCAATTTAGAGATGCCTCCTCTAGAAATGTACAGTCACCATACAGTCAGTGTCTCTTAAAGCAAAGAGCCAGTATTTTATGAATCATTACAGTAAAATAGAGTCTAGAATAGACGTTGTTAATTCTGTTGCTCACCTGCATTGCAGCAGTCAAGCCACCTTTGTCAAACATCAAATCCAGCATTAGGAGCAAGTTCTTGAGAGAGAGAGTGATGGGCACTGGAATGGGCTGCCCAGGGAGGTGGTGGAGTTACTGTCCCTGGAGGTGTTGAAGCAAAGCCTGGCTGGGGCACTTAGTGCCATGGTCTGGTTGACTGACTAGGGCTGGGTGCTAGGTTGGGCTGGATGATCCTGGAAGTCTCTTCCAACCTGGTTGATTCTATGATTACCCTTAGTACTTGCTGGCCTTTTCTTTCAGGTTACAGATACTGTGCCAACAACACAGCTACATGACGAGAAAACACAACTTCTTTGTGCCCAGAGAGAGGAAGAAGCTTGATAGCTCCCTGAATTCTGTTCAACTATTATTGCTGAAACCCTTTGTTGGGAGTGAGTTGCGCTGGAGTGCTGGTTTGAGACAAACAGGGGCTGTGCAATCGCATTGCCTTTGTGTGTTCTCTTGACATCTAAGCCACACAGCTGGTTTCGGTGAGAGGAACTGAAGTATTCAACGCATTTAGCCTGTGAAAGTTTTGTGAAGAGAGATTTCAATGCAGAGGAGTGGAACTTAAATTAGTTCAGCATGAGTTTAATTATAGAGTTTGACATCAGAGAATTCTCCTGAGTGCAGAGTGCTACAAATGCTACTAACAAATTCAGGAAAAGTTTCAGTCAGACCCTGCACTTCATTTGCTGGAGGATAATCCAACCACACAATATAAAGCCACAGGAAACCAAGATTTGAGTTGGCTTGGTGGTCACAGAGCAAACTCTTGTATTTTTAAACCTTTCCAGATCTCAGTGCTGCAGCTCTTCTCAAAGCTCATAGGTTCAGCACTAGCAAGTTAACTTTTACTCAGTCACAAGCCAACTATTAACATTTAGAGTTTGCAGGCTAGAACACAAGGCTTTTCACCAGCAAGATCTTGCAATTCAGCAAGTTAAGATACTAAAGAAAAGCAGCTTAGACTTACCCAGAGGCTGCTGATGTCAATGCAAGAAGCACCTGCTGGTTTCAAAAGGTTTTGTTAGAGCCGAGTGGATTTTTATTAGAGCCTTGGAAAATAAATGAGATTTAAAGAAGGATAAGGATCACAGTTAGCATACAGGATAACAATTCCAAAAGTACTGCAGGAAAGGTACAATGCCAGAAGCAAGACAAAGATAGAAAGTTGAGAGGTAGAGGATGATGTTGGCAGGCCCAGAACAGAGTGAAGTCTCTGAATAGCAGGCAAATAATAAAGAGCTACTAAGACACACCAAGCTGAGAAAAGGCAGCAAACCAGATTGTCACCAACCTGAGCAATATCACATTAAGTATAAGCACTTGGGATGGGCTGCCCAGGGAGGTGGTGGAGTCACAGTCCCTGAAGGTGTTCCAGAAAAGCCTGGATGAGGCACTTAGTGCCATGGTCTGGTTGCTTGGACAGGGCTGGGTGCTAGGTTGCACTGGATGAGCTTGGAGGTCTCTTCCAACCTGGGTGATGTATGAAACGGTGCAAAACTAACTGAAAACTCTGCTTGATTTGGCAGCTCTCTAGAAAAGATGCAGTGAGGCAGGGGGAGCCCATTGGCACAATCCTATTTATGCATATCTTGTGATGTCTTTTTACAACTTACATTCTTCCTCTCCTCCAAGACATCAACTGTCTATTGATTTCTTCATTTCAGCATCCACTGCTCTCAGCTGGAGTACAAAAGGGATTAAGGTGGCCATTGATTTAGCAGAGTGGATTAAAGCCAGTGTTGACACATTCACAGCTACTCAAGTGAGGGAACAGGAGCAAAAGTTTATACACCAAGCTCTCGCTGAAAGCAAATACAGAGAGCTGCAGCCTAAGTTGCCAGCCAGAGGAATGGCCAGTCAGGGAAAATGTAAGTTTCAGTGGAAAACAGGAGTTTCCCTGGAATCAAAAACTTCAGCAGGCACCTTTCTATAGTCTTAACAAACATTTGCTTACAGCCAGGAAGGAGGGGAAATTAAACTGAAATAAAGCAAGGAAAGGTCAATAATATTGACTCATCTTTGATAATTGTGTGTCTGGGTCCGTACTCAGCTTTGCAGTCAAACACTTCCTTCATTCCCTCAAGAACAAGGGGCAGGTGACCTTGAGGCAGCCTCCAGTTGTTTCAAGAGTAATAAATCAACCTCTTTTCCCTGGTTGGGTGGTCTGTAACAGACTCCAACCAGGATATCAGTCTTGTTGGCCTTCCCCTTAATTCTCACCCATCAAGACTCAACTTGATCATCCTTGATTTCTACCCCCATGACATCCAGAGCATCCCTAATATACAGAGCTACTCCTCCATCTCTTCTCCCTGTCTCTCCTGAAGAGTGAGGTCCCAGTGACTGTTTGCTTCATCTTGCCTGATGAAGGTGTTTAAAAGGGCTGCTGTTCTTCACTTGACCCTGGAAACTCTGGGATCACTTCAATGTTTTGAGAAATGCTATTTTGGACCCACACTGGAAATGAGGCTTTGCCTGCTGATCATAAGCTGAACACATATGTATTTAAGCCTTTGAGGCCTCCAAGTCAGACACAAGACTTCTCAAGCTATACTTCCCATATCTTGACAGAAACTCACTTGTTCACACTATTGACCCTTCTTGCTGCATCACAAGATCAGAGTTAATGCACTCATTAATCAAAGTGTGCCAACAGTTCCAAATCAGCCCAGCCACATCTCATACGCAACAGCAGCGGAGAGCTGAGCTTATTAACCTGCTCAGCAAAGCCTGGGCGAGACCCAAGGCACTGCTCACTGGCACATTGGGCCAGGTCTGGAGGCACCAGTCACCAGCACGTTGCCTCTGTTGTAGTCCAAAATCTTACTGGTCACAGACTTGCAAGCACCCAAAAGTGTCTTCCATGGAGACCTTAGCTTGAGAGCCCTGTATCTGCAGCTGCCACTCTGCAGTGAGCTGGATGGTGCTAACAGAGCTCCCATTGCTCTACAATCTCTCCTGAAGCCCTAGTCAGCAGGGAGCCCAACACACACTCAAACTTTGCACATCTAACATTTCCACTTGGAAAGTAAAGCCTCCCACTCTTGTGATGTGAAGGTATGAAAATGTGGCCTTGTTTTCCTGTTTAAACATATAATGATTTATAGCCCAATTATGCTGCCTGTTCTCTTCATTACCATGGCTCACTCAAATTTCTTCTCTGCTGTTCTTTCAGTAAGTCAAACTGAATATTGACTTCAGTATCTTCCTGAACAAAAAACTTGGAGATTCTAAATAAAGTAGGTGTGTTAATGGAGGTCATCTAGAGATCTGCATCTGTCATTTTCCCTAAAGGTGGATCAAATCATCTTGAAAGATTATGTCAGCACATAAATTATATTATGAACTAAAAGTGAAAGCATTCCAGAGTCAACTAGACTATATTTCAAAGATAGTTACTGCCTAGGAACACTAACATCAATATTTACTGTTCCACCAGAGTATAATGGAATAGAATCAAACAGGTTGAAAGAGACCTTCAAGCTCATCCAGTCCAACCTAGCTCCCAGCCCTGGCCAAACAACCAGACCATGGCACTAAGTGCCCCAGCCAGGCTTGGCTTCAACACCTCCAAACACCACCTCCCTGGGCAGCCCACTCCAATGCCAATCACTCTCTCTACCAACATCTTCCTCCTGACATCCAGCCTAGATCTCCCCTGGCACAACTTGAGGATGTGTCCCCTTGTTTTGTTGCTGGTTGCCTGGCAGAAGAGCCCAACCCCACCTGGCTACAGCCTCCCTTCAGGGAGCTGCAGACAGCAATGAGCTCTGCCCTGAGCCTCCTCTTCTGCAGGCTGCACACCCCCAGCTTCCTCAGCCTCTCCTCACAGGGCTCTGCTCCAGGCCCCTCACCAGCTTCATCACCCTTCTCACCTTCCTCAGGTAGTTCAAGAGGCAACAGAGAGTCCTCTGAAAAAGTATCTGATAATGAAACCTGTTCCAGTTGCATTCAAAACAGCTTTGCAAGTAATTCTCATAGAGAATTTCCAGGGCTTCAGATGTTTTTTGAAAGCTTATAGTGCTGAAATACCCACGGTATAGACATCTCAGCACCAACTCTGGATGCTGGTTTTATAGGCTCAGTGATTATCCTGCTCTTAATTATAAATAAACCCTTTTTTTTCTCCTGTTAATAGAGCTCAGCATTTGTGTGTTGCCCACGTTACTCTAAGATGGCATTTTGTCTAATTTGGGTTTTATGTTGAAAGATAAACAGCGCTTGCAGCTAATTGTCCTGAAGGTTTTCAGCAGAGCCTGGCAGAGGCAGACACAAAGTGTGGCAGAAATAGAATTTCACTCCAGTAATGAAATTCCAATTTTATACTGTGATGAGATGAAGAAAGTCAGGTAACTTTTACAGCCTAAATTATGGGTGTACAAATTCTGGCATGCAAAGCATTAAGTTGCTACTTTATTACTCAATTATGTATTAATAGGGAATTAAAAGACATCCCAGTGTGATTTTATTGCTAACCACATCTGTGTGCATCTTTTATAACCAACCACTGAAGTCTTTCATAAGAAACTTCCCTTTTAAAGTCTGAATTACTATGCCAAGAGGAAAGCTTTAAGCATTCAACAATCAACAGGGCTGATCCAAAAAAAAGTTGAATAGCAGCCTTATACTGGAAAATTGTGCTCATTCAAAGCCTTCTCTTAGGATTGCTTCAAACTTCAAATGAAAAGCCTGATCCTATGTGAATTAAAAGGGGACCTGGTAGATAGTGGTTCAACATGAGCCAGCAGTGTGCCCAGGTGGGCAGCAGAGCCAATGGCATCCTGGGCTGGCTCAGGAGCAGTGTGGGCAGCAGGACAAGGGAGGTTATTCTGTCCCTGTGCTCAGCACTGCTCAGGCCACCCCTTGAGTGCTGTGTCCAGTTCTGAGCATCTCAATTCAAGAGAGATGTTGAGATGCTGGAAGGTGCCCAGAGAAGGGCAGCAAGGCTGGGGAGGGGCCTGGAGCACAGCCCTGTGAGCAGAGGCTGAGGGAGCTGGGGGTGTGCAGCCTGCAGCAGAGGAGGCTCAGGGCAGAGCTCATTGCTGCCTGCAGCTATCTGAAGGGAGGTCATAGCTAGGTGGGGTTGGGCTCTGCTGCCAGGCAACCAGCAACAAAGAAGGGGACACAGTGTGAAGTTGTGCCAGGGGAGGTCTAGGCTGGATGTTAGGAGGAAGTTGTTGGCAGAGAGAGTGATTGGCATTGGAATGGGCTGCCCAGGGAGCTGGTGGAGACACTGTCCCTGGAGGTATTGAAGCAAAGCCTGGATGGGGCATCCAGGCTGATTGGCCAGGGCTGGGTGCTAGGTTGACTGGATGAGCTTGGAGGTCTCTTTCAATCTGATTGATTCCATGATTACAAAATCTGCCCAAAATGTAGGTTCCATTGTAGTCCAGCAATCTCTAGTACAGGTTTTGGTGCTGTTTTGTTGTGCTAGTAATTAGGCCAGGCCCCTGGCTGGGTTGTTCTCCCTCCATGGACTCCATCTAAGGAGTCTCATACAGCTTCAAGCTAGGTGTAAGGTAGAAATGCTCCCTCCACATCACCCAGTTAAATCGGTTATGAAATTAAATCCATTAGAGTATGTAGCTACAGAGGGGGTCAGCACCAGCTCTTCTGAGCTGTCTTTTCTAACCAGGCATAGACAGCCATTGTCAAATTTAGCTCATTGAGGCCAGAAATTAACAGGTGCACACATAGCAGCGTGGGTGCATGCAGAAGGAGTCATTTTCACTGCTCTGTGCCATGCATATAAATCTCAGCATCTCTGCGTACAGCTTGTATTTAGTGCTAAAAGCAGGACATATATACTGGCATAAGCAGCCCAAAGCACTGTGGCAATCAGCCTGTTGGGTCATTATCTGTGATAACCACCAGCCTGGGTATGAGACAAAATGTATGCACAGTAGAAGGGGAAGGTCAAAAGCAAACCAATCTGCTTCCTCATCTTGAGGGACAAGAATGGCATCGCTCCAGCCTCGTGCAGTTGTTTCATTTTTCCCCTGGAAGAACCTCAGGAGACAAAGATCTAATTTTCTTGGAGCTCCCAAAGAGGCAGCAGTCACGAAATCCATGTTCCAGCATCCTGCACACCACACAGCACCGAGCAGAGCAGATGTCACCATGCTCCTGCATAGAAAGGAGGAAGCAAACAAGTAGCCTGTGTCTTCTCTGCGCCTGACAGCCCAGCAAGTGTGTGAGAAGCAAACAAATCCACTCACCAGCTTCTGAACAGCTCTAAGTAGCACTAACCACTGCAAAGCTGAGCCTGCACCTTAATGCTCTATCAGCTTTGAGGCAATGTTTCTGCACATTAGTAGTGACAAAAAGAAAACTCAGGAAAAGAGTCACAGCCCAAACTGTGCATTTACATCAGCTTGTGGCTTTGACACCTGCACTGGCCCCAGGAAGGGTCCTTTGTAGCTCAACCACGTGCAGGAACACCCAAGGCCTTGGTCAAGAAACAAACCACCTTTGGGGGTGAATCTGTGAAAACACAGAGCAAAGATGATCCTTATGCCCAAGCCAAGAAAGAAAAAAACAAAACCAGATAGGAAAGAAAGAAGAGAGAGGGGAAAAGAAAAGAATACACAGGAAACAACAACAACAAACTGTACTAAAGCAAACACAACCTACACAACCTGTCTGTGGGACAGCTGCTGTGGCAAGAGCCAGGAATCCCGAGCTGTGAACAGGTAGCCAGGGGGTAAGTCTTGTGAATGTCAGTGCTGAGGGAAGTTTCATGTTGTTTGCTGGCAGAATGTGTCTGCAGCTAGCACTGGACCTATGAACAGGTAAAAATATTGAAGGCAAACCAAGGAGATGGCCAAAACTCAGCCCTGGTGATAGGGTACAGGAGTCCTTTCTGAGCTGTGCTTTGAGTGGAAGAGGTGAAGTTAGCACCTTCCCTGAGGATGCTGGAGGTCAAGAGAGAAATGAACCAACATGATTCAGCAGGACAGGTAGTGATTGCTCACCATAAGCCACAGACATGACTGTGGTGACTTTTAGGACACTCTATGACTTACTCATCACTTACATGTTGCATTGTTAGCCACAAGGCACAGGCTGCAGAGATGTCTCTGTACATTTGTGCATGAAGATATTCAGAAAGCTCAATGTGAAAAGCTCAACCTGAGCCTGCAGTGTGAGTGCAGCCCAGACACAACCCTGTGCCGGGCTGCAGCAAGAGCAGTGTGGGCAGCAGGGCAAGGGAGGGGATTCAGCCCCTTGGCTCTGCTCTCCTCACACCCCACCTGCAGCCCTGGGTGCAGTTCTGGGGCCCCCAGCACAAGGAGGACATGGAACTGTTGAAGTGAGTCCAGAGGAGGCCACCAAGATGCTGAGAGGGCTGCAGCAGCTCTGCTACGGGGACAGGCTACAAGAGTTGGGGCTGTGCAGCCTGGAGAAGAGAAGGCTTTGAGGAGACCTTGGAGTGGCCTTGCAGTATCTGAAGGGGACTACAGGGAGGCTGGGGAGGGACTATTGACAAGGTCTGGTAATGACAGGAGGAAGAGGAATGGGTTTAAAGTGGCAGAGGGGAGATCGAAAGTGGATGTTAGGAAAGGGTTGTTTGCAGTGAGGGTGGTGAGACACTGGCACAGGTTGCCCAGGGAGGTTGTGGAGCACAGAAGCACCCAATGTGACCTTTGATCTTTGATCACATTGGGTGATTCTGTGCTCCATAACTTCCCTGCAGCTGTTCAAGGCCAGGTTGGATGAGGCCTTGAGCGACCTGTTCTAGTGGGAGCTGTCTCTGCCCATGGCAGGGGTTTGGAACTGGCTGAGCTTTGAGGTCCCTTCCAATCTAAACCATCTATGATCATATCCAAATCTTCTCATCTCTCATGAGCCCCTCATGCCCTGGTTACATTACACCCACAGCTGCAGGCTCTCATTGTCCCCACACCTCCCCAAAACTTTGCAGATGAGAAGCCATTGTGCACAAGCTGTCACCAGTCCCTGCTGTTTATTGCAGCCAAGGAGGGAAAGGAACAGTGGCAAGGAGAATTTTTATTTGTTAATCTTCCCACAGAGTTCCTATTCTGCAAAAATTGCTTCCCCATTATCAATGTCCTTGTGAGATAAACTACACTGGGATTTGATCCTGTCAGCAAAAACAAATTGCACTGGCCAGGAACGTGATAACAAATGCAATGTTGTAGCCTCCAGCATTAAAAATGAAGTCATGCCCTACAATATTTACCTTGAAGTGATGTGCAGCATTCCCCTCCAGGCAGTAAACAATAAGAATTAATCAAGTTGTATATGAGGAGAGGGCACAGCATCACCCCTGCTAGCTATTCTCTGTCTGCACTTGACAGACCTTTTGCCCTTTCAATTAAGGAGTACATTTTTAGGGCAGCTGAACTCTTCCTAAGGTAATAACAGTTACTCAATGAGCAATATTTATCTCTGCAAGCAAATGGTAAACAGGGGGAAATGAATACCTAAATCCAGTACTTGGCCAGGCACCAAATGTTGTGTTAGGAAGTAATATTCTCTCAATGCTAAATTAGAAGCAAGAAAGGCAATGAATTATTTGGTACACCTCTTTGTCTTTAATTCACATTGAGCCTCATGCTAAGGTCTCTGTAGCAGCCTGATAATAATGAAACCAGAACCAAATGGTAGTTGATAGCAGAGCTGAGCAAAGCAGAACATAAATGAGCTCTGCCTTACTTATCACCATTTGTCAACAAGCTGTTATCAGCCTGAAATCTGCTGCAAGTGCAATCCCCACCTCTGCTTTTTGGTGAGAGCAGCATGAAGGAGAAGATGCTGCACAGGAGCAGTAGAAGTAGTCATCCAAGTTCAAATTCATGTCTCTTAAGCAAGCACTGAGTTGCACCTTCTGCTTAGGCATTCATTTCAGTGCCAGGCTGGGCAGTTCAAACCCTTCTTTCAGGCTACATCAGGATGTATCTGCAGCTGAAAATTCAGGTGAAGATAAAAGGGTTTTATGTAATCCACTGATTCAGCTCACAGGATGCAGGGAAGAGAAGAGCCTGAGTGCCTGCTCTCTAGTACCTCAAGGCACACACAGCGAAGACAGGGCATGAATCCATTCAACAGCACTCTAATGGCAAAGCTGCACAAAAGCATCCCGTCTGGCTGGCCAGAATTGGGGACCAGCATCCCTGCTTCAGCAGGGACAATTTCAGTGAGAGGCTACCAGGGACAGCCAGCCAGAGGAGCAACAAGTAATATCTCACATGGACTGGCTACAACAGAGTAAATCACTCTGACTGATGGCTTAGGGGGGTGAGGAGGGTATGGAGACATCCATGTACCCCATCACAGATCTTCATGCAGTTCACACTCTCTTGAGCAGCTCTCGCTCTTGGATGCCACAACTCAGCAGCAAAATATGGGAGGCAGCACACAGCACAGCCCAAAAACCTTCCATCCATGCCACAGCTGCTAAGCCTGCTGGAGCTTGCTGCAGGTGAGCTACCAGCCCAGAATCTCTTCCCTTCCTATGAGAAGGCCTGCAGAACACAGCCTCTCTGCCCTGATGTAGCTACTTACTCTACAACACTGGTTTAGTATCTGCTGCTGAATGCTGACTCTGCTGAACTTCTACTGACTATATGGGATCACAGGGGAACTCCAAGGTCTTATGCAGTCAAAGACACCTTGCCTGAATGGCTGTGTGCTACCTGAAGCTACAGAAGGCACCAGTTCTGACAAGAGAGGATCAGATGAGATCACTGCCTCCATCAGTACCTGCTTTGTTCACCTTGCATAACTGGTCAAGACAATGACAGCATTCTGGACTGTAGCTTTCATCCTTCCCAAATCTCTTGAAATTGTTGGGGTGTTTTTCCCTCAGAGAACTCCTATTTGACAGTTGCATCCCATTTCCTACCTTCAGTTTAACAATTGCTTGAAATTTGCTTAACTTCAGGGAACTGACCAAGGTTTTCTGCTGTTCTAACATCTGATGCACAGATCAAGAAGCAGCAAGTCCTGATTGAAGGTTACATGACATCTAGTAACGTGTGTCTCCCCTTTGGACAGGGACACCCTTTTTGTACTGTAACACTGGAGAGTTTGCTGGGAAACAGAATCAAACACACACACACAGGTATCTGTTCTGCTCCTGTTTTAAAGACTGTTTTTCTTACTGCTCCCTGGAGTTTCCTAAAACAACATTTACTTCAGTGTTGCATGATATTTAGCACTCTCATGAAGAAGAGCAACCTCTTAATGGCATTAAAATATTCATGTCAGCAGTCTGTTCATGAACTGGGAAAAGCTATTTAACCCTCTGTGAGCCAGTCCTACCAAGGCACGCACACACTGCAAGAACAGTACAAAGGAGGCAAAGAGAAAATTCCATCTGACCAACAGAAGCAGTAATAAAGAAAGAGGAAAAAAATAATCATTCAGTGCCTTAAATGCTTGTAAATATAACAACATGGGAGAATTGGGCAAATTGTCTCATGCACAAGCTTCTCCCCTTAGCACAAAAGCCATAACCAGAGCTGTCCCCTCTGTACAGGCCTCCTGTCATTTCTCTCACACCAATGTGCTGCTGGCAAGCTCAGACAGTCCACATATGGAAATGCCCTCCAGACAGTCATGTGCCAAGGGGACACAGTCTCAAGTTGTGCCAGGGGAGGTCTAGGTTGGAGGTTAGGAGGAAATTGTTGCCAGAGAGAGTGATTGGCATTGGAATGGGCTGCCCAGGGAGGTGGTGGAGTCACCGTCCCTGGAGGTGTTGAAGCCAAGCCTGGATAGGGCACTTAGTGCCATGGTATGATTGACTGGCCAGGGCTGGGTGCTAGGCTGGACTAGATGAGCCTGGAGGTCTCTTCCAGCTTAGTTGATTCTACATCTTTAGGATCTATGATTGATTGTGCACAGACTTTAAGTAGCAGCCGACACAGGAATACCCAAATGAAAACCTACAGCCAGGCTGACCTTTGAGCTGCAGACACTCCTTTGGAGGTGCAGCAGGTCTCTGCTGCCCCTTCCCCTTGCACAGCACAAAACACGCAGCGTCTGTGATGGTGCTACAGCCCTATTAGCTCAACAGTGAGCATGTTCAGATCTTCTCATGTCCTGTACAGCACTCCCCAGGAAGTCTCAGCTTCATCTGAAGCTGTATTCATGCCTACAGAGGCAAGAAGGTGCATCCAAGCATGCCATTGTCCATAAATGGCCTGCAGGCAGATCTTGGGTTGCTGCAGTGTATAATATCACACCAAGCAGTGGCTCATCTGATCAGCTTTGGCAGGAGATGCTCTAAGTAAATCCTAGCAATGCAAAATATTCATTTTCAAGCAGATACTGGGGGGATGTGTGTGTGTCTTCATCTCTGTTCCCTCCAAAATAATGCTTTCTACATCCCCAAAAGCTCTCAATACCAATACTAAAAGGTATGGTTGATGGTAAGTGTAGCCCCTTGCCACAGGGGCATTAATACTGCACAGGCTGATTTCCCTGCTTTACACAGTACAGCCCATGCTGAGCTCCAGAATCACACAGGAGAACTCAACCATACCCATCAACACCTGCCCAGCTGCAAAGAAAAACACACATCTTCCCAACACATAACATCTTGCAAGCCTTTGTCTGACCTTTCTTCAGCAAGGATCACACCAGTGCATAAACTTAAGAGCTGCCCTGAAGAACAACTGAGAGAAAACAGACAGCAGCAGGAAAGTAAGCCCTGTCCATGCTTAAGAATGGTAAATCAGCAGTCACAGACAGGGTTCTTATTTGGAGAGCTGATCCCTGCAACCTCTGCATCACAGGTTGCACCTTCCTCAACAGTCCCTCTCCTGCTTTTATTCCCCACTTGGATTTGGTGTGAGTATTAAGGGCTGCACACAGTCTGACAGCAAAAGAGTTTGTCTCTTTCTCCCCATATTAAAAGGGATAAAGCAAGAAAAAAGGTACAACTGGGTTCACAATGAAAGGTGCCTTCTAAAGATGCACATTTTGTGAGACTCCACAGCTGCTGTTAGTGTAGTAGTCTTCTACTTACCCTGAAGAGCAGGAGACTCAGAAATAGTTCAGTGCCTTGTACTACACCTAAGCTTCACTGAGTATCCTGCACAGCAGGCACTGGACTGCTGTTTAAACTTATTTAAGACATCATAACCCCTCTAAGTTATGCAGTGAATTTATCCTGTTTGTTAGCATGACACTGACTAATGACTGAAAAGTTACCTTATCACCTGGGGAGCTCAGGATCTGCCAGCTGTGCAGGGACTCCTTAGTTCCACTCTAGTAAGAAGCTGTTTCAGTGGAAGAATACACTGAAGCTACTTTTTATCAGATCAGAGATTGCAATCACTAATCCAGTCGGCTCACAAGGACTCAGAGATCCAAATGTCTTTCTGCTCTACACATGGGCTTTGATGAAGCTGGCATTATAATGCTAAATTACAGTTCAGGACCACTGTGCATGTACAGATTTATCAGAAGAAAGCTATTTGATGCCTTCAGTATAGTGCCAATTATGCAGTCCTGGACACATAATTAACTGAGGCCCCAAAGCATGTATTTTAATCAATCTCTGTTCAGCAAAGCACTTAGGTGTGTGCACTGAACTTCAACACATATCCAGCATGCACACAGGTCCTTTTGTGAGTAGAGGGAAAAGCATGGGAGCTGTACAAACTGTCCTGTTAATGCTGCTGGCCCAACCACTATCAGTTTAACATACCACACTACCTGTGTAATGCCTTGTGTTCTCAGAAATATCTACATGATCCAGATGTCAGGACCAGATTGGATTCAGTCATCGTGTTGTAAGGTGATTCAAGGGCAAAAATACATAGACTCAACCAGGTTGGAAGAGAGCTCCAAGATCATCCAGTCCAACCTAGCACCCAGCCCTGGCCAATCGACCAGACCATGGCACTAAGTGCCCCAGCCAGGCTTGGCTTCAACATCTCCAGGGACGGCGACTCCACCACCTCCCTGGGCAGCCCATTCCAATGCCAATCACTCTCTCTGCCAACAACTTCCTCCTAACATCCTGCCTAGACCTCCCCTGCCACAACTTGAGACTGTGTCCCCTTCTTCTGTTGCTGCTTGCCTGGCAGCAGAGCCCAACCCCACCTGGATATAGCCTGCCTTCAGTTAGCTGCAGACAGCAATGAGCTCTGCCCTGAGCCTCCTCTTCTGCAGGCTGCACACCCCCAGCTCCCTCACCCTCTCCTCACAGGGCTGTGCTCCAGGCCCCTCATCAGCTTCATCACCCTTCTCATTCCAGCACCTCAACATCTCTCTTGAATTGAGCAGCCCCGAACTGGAGACAGTACACAGGTTTTGGAGGAAATAGTATTATTTACTACATGCTATGTAGCCAATTACAACTTGCAGGCTTCAGGCAGCAGAAATCCTTTTTCAGCCCTGTAAAGCTAGAATTCATCCCATTGGACCCGAGCAGGTCACAGGGAAGCTGTGCTGTCTAAAATTGCCCAGGGTTTCTCTGCAGTCACTGAAGAACACTTCCAGATACCAAATCATGCCACCTAAAGACTTCCAAGAAAGGTAGGATGAATCCCTGTCTGATTCTGTGTTGCTGGGAAAACCCACACAACCACTTGTGCATTTGGTGAGAGGAAGCCTACATGTCTCATGTCCAGCAGAGCTGTCTCTCCACACAGCTGATGAAGATGTTCACCTTGCAGGCTAACATGCCACAGGGTAGACATTCAAACTGAGATGACTCACACCATGAACATGCTTATTTCTCTCCAGCCTGGCCTACACTGACTATGCTAACTGCAGGGAGAGGGCTGGTTTCAGTCCCACAGCCATAGGAGCCTAGCCCTGGTTTGGACACTGGGGGTTATCACATAGGCCACCAGCTGCCACCCCAGGAGTGTGCAGATCTGGAGCTGCTCCCTTGGCCAGTGTGATCAGCGAGACCACTTGAACCCTACACAACCAAGTGCCAGCACGACCTAAGTGAACCTCCCTCTGTCTCCTGCCTTGACAATGAATTTGTGGTGTTCAGCAGATGTCATTCTAATTGCCAGATAAAGCTAGAAACAAGAACAGGCAGTAAAGGCTTACAAAGCTAAGCAGCTTTCCCAGTGAGCCTGGGCAGGTGAGCCCCCTTGCTCCCACATTCAGCCGAGATCAGGTAGGGACCACTCAGAGCAAAGCAGTGTATCTTCCCAAAGACCCCATGGAAAACGTGCCTTGACTCAGAACTACAGTGCTGTGAGCCCCTCTGTAATCCATTACAGCTGTGCAAAACCTAATAAAGCTACTACAAGGTGCTCTAATTCCATTTACTAATAATCATAAAAGCATTTGAGATGCACCTGATGAACCGTCCCGAAGACAGCACTTTGCCAAAGTTGATTTGCAGCCCAAAGCAAAGCCCTTTAATACCAAATAAATTAGATTTTATGTGCAACAATATTTAAAACCAGCACAATGGAGGTGGTTCTGTTGTTTTATGGTTGCTATTCAGTCTCCATTGAACGATTTGTTTGAGGAAAATACTCGGCTTCAGAGCTCTTCCCAATGAATCACAGAGGAGGATTAATATCAGTTGTCATTTTTTATTTGAGGATGTTATTGTGTTCAGTGTAGCTCTACCCAGTTGATCTGCACAGCTTCTGATGAATCTCATTTACTAAAATACAGCAAATTATTTTGTGCTTAACTAGCATCCTGAGCAACTCCTACAGGCTGCAAACACATGAAAGCTTTGCTTTCCAGAAACAGAGGCCAGCGGTGCCAGAGAAACACATGGACAAATAAATCAGCTATTAATGGGTCTGCTGTAGCACTGAGATGAGCTGCTTGCACAGGGTGAAAGCAACTGCCACATTTTGGGGTTGGTTTGTTTTGGGCCTCCAGAAGCATAAGGCTGGTTTCATTTTAAAGCCAGAAGTATGAGGGGAGTGTTTTATGTATTTGCTTTATGTCATTTTTGATCCTTAAAGGTACAATCTCCTCCAGCAGAACAGAAGCTTCCAGATAGCTCCTGTGACCAGGAGGTTGTTACACTGAGTTAGGCTGAATTACTGAAGATGTGTTCATTACTTCCACCTGGCCTTGCATAGCTCAGCAAACACCTGACACTCATTTGCACCAGTGCTGGCCCCAGTCAGGCTTTCCCAGCCCACATGTTTGTTTCTTCTCCCACAGATAGAATTTTGCACCAAGCTCCCACCTGCAAAGCCAGACTAGAGCTAGTCCTCCCCCCTCACAATGCTGCATGGTTTGAATAATGAGTGACAAAGAAGCTAAGCTTTTCATGTGCCCACCAGAGTAAGCAACAACTCCAAGACAATCCATAAGGCACAGAGAAACAGCAAATCTGTCCACAGCATTTCTGGCCACCCAGGAAGTTTTCACCATCAGAAGCCTCAAGGAAGCAATGTCAGTGATGCATGGGGCATGTTAGAAGGAGCACAGACTCGCACAAGATGCCCCTACCACCTCCATTCAACCTCCCTCACTTACAGAGTGCTCTTGCCAAAAAAACGAGAAAGAGAAGAAATCTGAGCAGCACTGGGCTGCCATTTTTCCTTTCTTTGGGAGTATGTACCAGAAACTATCCTTCCATCAGCTTTTGCTCCTTTCTTTCCTCCCTTGATAGTACAAAGCAAACACCTAATCTCCAAACGTCCTCCTCGTTCTTACCCAGAGCCTCTGATCGCAGCTCTAACAGCAGACAGAGAAGAAAGCCTCTGAAATCAAACACTTCTCAGCTCAGTGAATTCAGTGAGTTTAGACACTTAGTTTGCAGCAGACAAAGTGACTAGCATGTAAATGTGCCTCTCCATTGCAGCCTGTTAAGAAGCAGCTTGCCTTCTAAAGCTGCAGATCATGAATCCAGCACAGATCACAGGGCACAGCAAGTCCACCACAAACCAACAGTGCTGGGGTGAAACACAGACCTTTTCACAACACTCCCACCACAGAAATGCCTGGTAATTAAAACTGCATTTAGAAAATAATCCTTAGTTGACTTTGAAATTCGTATTCAAGGGAAAATAACAAAAGACAAAGAAATCATCATTTTCCATGGAAGAAATCATCACCTTCCTCTACAGCTTACACAGAAACAAATCTCCCTTCCTGCTGTGGTGTCCAGCAAAGACATCACCAACTCCAACTTTCCAGCCTAAGGAGCTGCCTCTGCAGTAAAGTTGGATCACTATAACACAGCATACAAGTCTCAGCTACAGTTATATACTCCATAGACACTCCTACTCTAGCATAAAATGGTCATTTTCCAAGCTTAGCCAAGTACTGTAACCAGCTTAAGCTGTGCTGGGGCGGGGGGGGGGGAGGGGGGAATACTTACACTAGAACAGAGGAGGATTTACAAAGGAGTTATGTCCTTGGAAATCACTTCTGCTGGGTACTAAATAACCTCCACACCAAGGAGACTTTGGGTAACACACCCCTAAACACAGGGCAACAGAGTAGTAGCATGGCAGACTCAGTGCCCACCTTCCTCCAGCTCAGACACCAAATGAGCACTCACACCTCTGCCCCTCACTTTCCCTTCCCCTATATACACTACCCACACGTTTCCACCTTCTCACTGAAAGCACAAAGAACCAACAAACAACTTTCATAAAGAAGCAAACCTAACAACAACGAAAAAAGCTCCTTCAAAACCTCACCAGTTCTCTGCAGTGCTGGGAGCAGGGAGCAGGTCAGCAGAAGAGATGTTGCTCCTGTGCTCTCCAACCACCACTCTGACCTTTGCAGCAAGACTTTAAATACAGCAGGTGCAGGTGCAGCCACACCACACAGTCACTCCAATTTCACTATAATCAGAGCAGCTGGTTTATGCCAGCCAGGTGGAACTTGGACCTCTAACCCAAGCAAGGCAAACCCATATTCAGACCCCCCCACCTGATCTCACTCAAACACTAATTATTCATGGGTGCTGCTGGCATAGCAGACAAATAACTACCAAACAAGACCAGTGAAGGTTTTGGCTGTTTGGGCCCTATGTCCCATAAACTATAAAACCAGGAAAAGGCAGCAGGGGAAACCTCTTCATCTTCCCCACTTTGCTGCTACCTCTGCTGCAGTCAGTACAGCTCTTATGGTTTGTGCTTTCCAGATAGAAAACCCATGGAAACCAGAGGAACTCTGCATTTCTGACCCACACCTAACACACAGCTTATAACTGCAGCATGCATCTAAAAACCTTCCAGCACAGACCACACTTTGCATTACAGATCGGTGCAAGCAGCAAGATACTTAAACCGAGAGATCAAAATCAGGACCAGGAGGTAGCTGCCACTTAGCTCAAAGTCACCGGGGAAGACTGAACAGCTGCAGGTGCTTTTGATTCTAATCAAGTGCAAAGGAGAGAACTGAGTTGATGCAATCTGAGATGAAGTCTTGCAGGTCTGTGTTTTACCTGAGTTGTTAAGCAGTTACCAATGTACCAGTTCAGCTTGACTTGAGCTCATTTCCACAGGAACGAGGGGTGGTTTTTTTCATCACTGGGCAAACGCTCCCAGTGTAGAACTTCTGGCAGCCAACAAGTGACAAAAGTTTAGCTTCAGATCTTCAGAATATTTTGGTGAAAACAGACATTAAAAAAAAAAAAACTTGGAAAATCCCATGGGAAATTTCCCTTCTCTCAGCACCACTCATGGGCCATGAAAAAATTAAATCCCTGGAGATGCTGGAGCGTGTCCAGAGCAGGGCCACGAGGAGGATCAGAGGCTGCAGCAGCTCTCCTGTGACAGCCTGAAGGAACTGGGGCTGTTCAGTCTGGAGAAGAGGAGGCTCCCAGGTGACCTTCTTGTGGCCTTCCAGGATATGAAGGAGCCTACAAACAAGCTGGGGAGGGACTTTTTAGGCTATGAGGGAGTGGCAGGACTGGGGGGAATGGAGCAAAGCTGGAGGTGGGGAGAGTCAGAGTGGAGGTGAGGAGGAAGTTGTTGAGCATGAGAGTGGTGAGAGGCTGGAATGAGCTGCCCAGGGAGGTGGTTGAGGCCCCATGGCTGGAGGTGTTTCAGGACAGGCTGGCTGAGGCTGTGTGCAGCCTGCTCTAGGGTAGGGTGTCCCTGGGCATGGCAGGGAGTTTGGAACTGGCTGCTCCTTGTGGTCCCTTCCAACCCTGACTGATTCTGTGATGCTGTGAAATACCCTCTCAAAAGCACAGCCTACATTTTGAGCTTCATGCCTCCAGTGAGGTACTAACAGAGAGTGACAAAGGTCAGTGTAAAGTGTGGCACAGCAGGCACCACACCACTCTCCCAACAGACCATTCACAGCCTGCATTTACAATCTGAACTGCAGAATAACCTTTCCAGAGTAGTTTCATGCAGTCATGGAAAATGAAAATAACATGTAACTGGTATGGATGCTCAAAAAGCTGTCATACTGTGCATGTGCCAGTGGGAAACTCACTGGTCATGTCCTCACCCCAGTTCTTATCAGAAAAGAGTCAATATTTCTTAGCTTCTTTTTAACTCAGTTAAAGCACTGGGTGCAGTTCTGGAGCCCCCAACACAAGAAGGACATGGAAGTGTTGGAGCCAGTCCAGAGGAGGCCACCAAGATGCTCAGAGGGCTGCAGCAGCTCTGCTCTGGAAGACAGGCTACAAGAGTTGGGGCTCTGCAGCCTGGAGAACAGAAGGCTTGGAGGAGACCTTGGAGTGGCTTTCCAGTATCTGAAGGGGCTACAGGAAGGCTGGGGAGGGACTACTGACAAGGTCTTGTAATGACAGGACAAGGAATGGGTTTGAACTGGCAGAGAGGAGATTCAGATTAGATGTTAGGAAAAGGTTGTTTGCAGTGAGGGTGGTGAGACACTGGCACAGGTTGAGAGTGCTGAGACACTGGCACAGGTTGAGGGTGCTGAGACACTGGCACAGGTTTCCTAGGGAGGTTGTGGAGCACAGAAGCACCCAATGTGGTCTTTGATCACATTGGGTGCTTCTGTGCTCCACAACTTCCCTGAAGGTGTTCGGGACCAGGTTGGATGAGGTCTTGAGTGACCTGTTTGTGTCCCTGCCTATGGCAGGGGCTTGGAACTGGCTGAGCTTTGTGGTCCCTTCCAACCTAAACCATTCTATGCCACTGTTTTGCCTAAGCAGTATACACCAACACAGGTGGGAAAGTTTAAAAGATGCTGTTTCATTTCTCCTCCTCTCTCAAGGCAGAAGTGATTCATGTGAGTCGCACACACACCTCCTCCCCAGCCCAAGGCAGCATCTCCAGAAGAAGCAGGAGATTCTTGAGGCATGAAGAAGATGTCAGATACTTCCCCAGAGGAATATGACAAAACAAGCTGAGCTCACCAGCCAGACTCTCACAAAGGGAACTCTCACACCTGTGACCATTCCATCAGCTTCGATCAAATCCCAGGCAGATGTAAACCCATATGGAACAGACTGCAGGTCCAAGCTGCTGCTTACATGGAAAACCTGTCTCACTACAAACCAACTTTATCTGCAGCTGCTGTCAGCTAAATCTCATTTGAGAGAATATGTCCTGCCAGCAAATGAGGGTGATGAGTTTGTGAAAGGCAGGGTTAGTACATTTTCAACACCACTCCATGTTTTTTAACGTCAGTGCTAATGCTTCCAGCATATTTACCTTCCAAATGTTGCAGCACGACATGCTTTACAGGAGCTAATGAATCACACAGTAAAAACTAATTGCAACTTGCATACTGTTGTGAACTGAGTTTTGCAACATAAAAGCAATCAGCCAGCAATTAAAATGCTAAGATGGGGCTGAACTTCATCTAACACTTTGCCAGAATTCAGTGTAATGCAGTGCTTCCTGGAGAATGTTGGACAGGTGGGATTTAGTTATTAGTTATTAGGTAGGCATCTCAACAAGCTTATAAACCTTGCCATGCTGAAGGATGGTCCTCACCATGATGCTATGGGGACAGTTGGGGTTCTGCAGCCTGGAGAAGAGAAGGCTTGAAGGAGACCTTGGAGTGGCCTTCCAGTATCTGAAGGGGGCTACAGGAAGGCTGGAGAGGGACTATTGACAAGGTCTTGTAATGACAGGAGGAGGAGGAATGGGTTTAAAGTGGCAGAGGGGAGATTCAAATTGGATGTTAGGAAAAGGTTGTTTGCAGTGAGGGTGGTGAGACACTGGCACAGGTTGAGAGTGGTGAGACATTGGCACAGGTTGAGAGTGGTGAGACACTGGCACAGGTTTCCCAGGGAGGTTGTGGAGCACAGAAGCACCCAATGTGATCAAAGATCACATTGGGTGCTTCTGTGCTCCACAACCTCCCTGAAAGTGTTCAGGACCAGCTGGATGAGGCCTTGAGCAACCTATTACAGTGGAGGGCTGGAACTGGATGATCCTTGAGGTCCCTTCCAATCTAAACCATTCTATGATGCATTACATATTTCCAGCACTAGAAACAGTGGCAAAAGGAGATTGTAGATTTTCTTCTTTGACTGTTGGCTTTTTTTCTCTTCACATGTAAGTGATAAACTCTGAGCAAGTCAGAAAGGAGGGATCCATAGCATGCTCTTGTCAGACAGAGACATGTTGAATTTCTTTCTGTTGTAGTACAGATGAACTTCCAATGTGGCAGTGGACATCACCAAGCCTGCTTTTGGTTTTAATTATGAAAGCTCCTTTTCCCAGATTCACTTATGCAAGGTTGTGAACTGAATGAAACAATTACATTTTAATTGAGTTCACCTCCCCCACATCCACTTTTTTTCCTCATTACATTCCTAATGTAAGACAATTGAAATACATTAATTAATTCAAATGGGGGAATTATTAATTTTCAACATTAGCCTTGGAGAAATTACCAATGGGCCTGAAACAAAGCTCCCAGGAAGATGAGGAGCTACAGACTGTGCCCTGCATTCAGTTCCAGTACCAGTCACACAAGTCTCACTTTCCCTGAGGACAAGAAATGTCTCATCAAGGTATGGTAGTGGGAAGTTGGTGAATTGTTCTTTAGCAGACCTCATTCACTGCAGGTTAGCCTTTAAGTTTATTCAGACATTATTGGCAGCAGCACTGGTGTGCTGGTTTGAGGCTAACTGGAATATTTTAATGAGAAAAATTCAATTCTAGGCTGTGAAAAGGAAACAATGGTGATGACTGCTGCACTCACAGGCTTGCTGAGATGGATAACAGCAAGGACACAAACATAGGTAAGACAAAGTGTGTGTCTCTGTCTGTCAGAGTCTGTGTTTCTCCCTGGGCTGCCTCTGCTTCTAGTCCTCCAAACTCACCTTACATGTAAGGCAGACCCTGAGATAAGGTAGAGGGCTGAAAGGGAAGTGGAAGGGTGGTTGGGAGCCCCTCCTGGGGACTCTGGTTTCTGGGAGGGCTGCTGTGTTTCTGCATTACCTTTAACTTGTATGCAGCTGTATATATTTGTGATACATTCATAGAATCAGCCAGGTTGGAAGAGAGCTCCAAGCTCATCCAGTCCAAGCTAGCACCCAGCCCTAGACAATCAACTACACCATGGCACTAAGTGCCTCATCCAGGCCTTTTTTTAACACCTCCAGAAACAATATTGTAACTCTCTGCTTGTCCATTGTGCCAAGCTGTGAATATAAAGCTTCATTCCTTAGCCTCCAGCTGAGTCTATTCTGGGTGGTTTCATAGGAGCAGGAGGGGTGGGTAACTCCCAAACCATCACAACTGGGAAAGCATGAACAAGCTCTAAACAGAATCAGTAACCCCTTAGTGCTAAGTTATCTGCAAACAGGAGAGAGGGAAGGAGACCACAGTACACACTGACAACTCAGCTACATGGTGATGCCACCCAAAGTCCTCTCAGCTGCACACAGGACATGGAAACTCAGCGAGAGGCTCCAGGCCTTGCCTGCATGGATGTGGTTTAGCTGTAATGGGGTCATGGCTCCCAGGACCTTGCACACACGCTCCCTACCCAGCACAAAAGAAAGGCTCCATCACTGCCTGGTCCCAAGACACAGTCAGGCACATATAATTGATACAGATATAAAAAGCTACTGGTTTATTCTCACTTGCCATTGATTTTCACAGCTTCTTTAGGGTGTTCTGATTAAAAAGAAAGCTGGTTTTCTCACCTTGATTAGAGTCTCTTTTCCTGTGCAACACTCTCTGGGAGAGACTCTGTGTGGATGAACATGTCCCTTGCTTAATAATCGCTTTCCTTCCTTACCATTTCATCCTTAGAATCTACATATGCCCACTTTTTCATCTCCTCTTCTCCCCAGCCTAAGCTCCAGAGTAATACACAGCTGATGCTCCCAGCTAAAGTCCCGCCGTAGAGCCCTGTGCTCTGCATCCTATGCATCCACTCTAAAAGGGCACAAAGTGCAGCAACACTCTGAAGGCATCACAGATACTAAAATACAGAAGGTGTCCCAAAAGGCATGAAATACCTCTCTACCTGCTCCACAGGATGGCAGAGCTCCTAACTGAGAGGAGAGTGGGTTGCCCTGGTTCACTGCTGTAACTCTACCAGCATGTCAGAGCTGAAGATGTCATTTTGAGCCACTTCACATTTATAAAGCAGTAAACCTGTTGTTCAGGGTGGCAAAAGGTGAATCACCATTAAAGCAGTGACTTGGGCTCTGGAAGAGGTCTGGCAACACAGGAATTGGAAACTTAAAGCATGACTTCCCAAATTACTGCTCTGAGATTGCTTTGGAGGGAAACTGCCAGGGGGAGTGTGGGGGACGAGAGCACTTTTTATGTAGCAGTGTCTTTCATGACAGCCAAACACAGCCTCCACTAGATGGGCTAGGAAAGAACTAGCTTTCACAAACACTTCAGTACTCATGGAATCCATGGATATTTGCCTTTGCCTCTTTCTCCAGGAACCCAAACACTGGCCGAGTGCTTGTGATTTGTTGTCAAAACAGAGCTCTGTTGTCCCCTCTCTGAGGCAGTGCACCTCTGCAGCTACAATCTCTCTGTTCAATGAGAGAGGAAGGGAGGAAGGAAGGAAGGGAGAGAGAGAGAGAGAAAGAGAGAGAGAAAGAGAGAGAGAAAGAAAGAGAGAAAGAGAGAGAGAAAGAGAGAAAGAAAGAGAGAAAGAGAGAAAGAGAGAGAGAAAGAGAGAAAGAGAGAGAGAAAGAGAGAGAGAGAGAAAGAGAAAGAGAAAGAGAAAGAGAGAGAGAGAAAGAGAGAGACAGAGAGAGAGAGAGAGAGAGAGAGAGAGAGAGAGAGAGAGAGAAAGAGAGAGAAAGAGAGAGAAAGAGAGAGAAAGAGGGAGAAAGAGGGAGAAAGGGAGAAAGGGAGAAAGGGAGAAAGGGAGAAAGGGAGAAAGGGAGAAAGGGAGAAAGGGAGAAAGGGAGAAAGAGAGAAAGAAAGAAAGAGAGAAAGAAAGAAAGAGAGAAAGAAAGAAAGAGAGAAAGAAAGAAAGAGAGAAAGAAAGAGAGAGAGAAAGAAAGAGAGAGAGAAAGAAAGAAAGAGAGAAAGAAAGAAAGAGAGAAAGAAAGAAAGAGAGAAAGAAAGAAAGAGAGAAAGAAAGAAAGAGAGAAAGAAAGAAAGAGAGAAAGAGAGAA
Source organism: Pogoniulus pusillus (assembly GCF_015220805.1). Classification (NCBI taxonomy): domain Eukaryota; kingdom Metazoa; phylum Chordata; class Aves; order Piciformes; family Lybiidae; genus Pogoniulus; species Pogoniulus pusillus. Next base: position 20,409,816 of record NC_087286.1, read on the forward strand.
AGAGAGAAAGAGAGAAAGAGAGAAAGAGAGAAAGAGAGAAAGAGAGAAAGAGAGAAAGAGAGAAAGAGAGAAAGAGAGAAAGAGAGAAAGAGAGAAAGAGAGAAAGAGAGAAAGAGAGAAAGAGAGAAAGAGAGAAAGAGAGAAAGAGAGAAAGAGAGAAAGAAAGAAAGAAAGAAAGAAAGAAAGAAAGAAAGAAAGAAAGAAAGAAAGAAAGAAAGAAAGAAAGAAAGAGGAAGGGAGGGAGGGAGGGAGGGAGGAAGGAAGGAAGGAAGGAAGGAAGGAAGGAAGGAAGGAAGGAAGGAAGGAAGGAAGGAAGGAAGGAAGGAAGGAAGGAAGGAAGGAAGGAAGGAAGGAAGGAAGGAAGGAAGGAAGGAAGGAAGGAAGGAAGGAAGGAAGGAAGGAAGGAAGGAAGGAAGGAAGGAAGAGCAGCTCTTCTTTAAAGCTCTCTGTACAGAGGAGAGCAGCAGTACCTTTATTCCACTGCAGTGAGCAGAGACTATGGCTAGGTGAAGGACAGCTCACAACAGTGTGGGTAAATCAGAGGCTGCCATCACCACCACACCGTTCTGCCTCACTCACAGCACACCCATAAGGAGAAGGGCAGTAAATGCCTCCCGCCAGACACCAAGCTCCCAAACCCACACACTTAACACTCACCAGTTTATATGCCAACTGGGACCTGTAGCACCACCACTGTCTTTAAGTAGTTTATTCCTCTTGCAGTCGGTGCAGACACTTCAGTCTGAGCCCATGTCTTCACTTTTATTGGTAACTGCAGCCTTTACACCCAGGCATTTTATAAAGGGGAAATGGTTGTAAAGAGCTATAAATAATGGATGTTGTCTGATGCTACAAACATGTTAATGAAACAATGTTGATTTGTACCTGCTGATGACCCTCATGATGTGCTTCCACACCTATTTATGCCAAGCTGTGAGCACACAGATTATCTAGCTTTCACCAGGCAGAAGCAGCCACGGTGTGCATTGGAAGCACAGACACACTGAACTTAAAGGTAAGTAAATTAAAGTCTTTGCTGAGACCCAAGCTGGACATGATAAGAAGTGCTACTGCACTACCTTACAGTTTTGAACACCATTGTTTCCCTCTGCTATCTTGGGATAAATATTGCAGTAGGGTTGAAGATCTCATTTCACTGTGCCCTGTGAATGCATTGGGTTCAGAACGATGGCTCTGGGAGCCTTAGAAAGAGACTCACTCAATGACCTCATAATACTTTGCTTTTCTGCAAAGCTTTGGGATAAATGGGAATCCAAGCAAACCTGAAGCCCTGCTCTCATATTATTGTGCCTGTGTGTACCACAAAACATTTCAATGAGCAGTGAAAGCACAAAGCTCTTCTCTGCTTTAAAAAGTAACAGTATCCGACACAGAGACTGCGTTTCCAAGGAAGGCACAGGAGCAACCAGGTCATCAAAATAGCTCTGTATGCTCTTTTGGTTTATCCTCATCTACCTAATAGCACAACTGAGTGACTGGAGGGAGGAGAAAAGGACTTCTGTGGTTAGCAAGGGGATTGCAATAGGAGCAATTGGGAAAAATATGGAAGAGACAAAGGAATGCACTAATGTCAAGAAGAAAAAGTACTGAAGGGCACTTTCCTTGTGGAAGGTCAGAGGAAGTACCTGGCACACTATGTTACACTCCTGTGTGAGTGAGTGACTGAGCAGTAGCTCTCCTCATTGCCTGTGGAGCAAGCCCCAGGAAGCAAAACAGCTCAAGGAAAATCTCAGGACCTGTTCCCTCACAGGCAAATATTCATCTCCGATTGCACTACCAACTGAGGAATTTGCATGGGATTTCAGGAGTCATCCTCCCAGACAGGGTAATAGCTCTCAGTGAGGGAGAGAGAAGCTCAAAGTCATGACTAGAGACTTTCCCTGAGGTAGGGGTCAGTTTCAGGTTGGATCTTAAAGGTCTTTTCCAACCCAAACCATTCTGTTATTCTATAGTTGTATGCATGACATCATTCCCTGGCTCCCTGTCCAGCAAAAGAACCAGGCAGGTGGGCTGCACCTACAACCAACTCCTGTGGTATGATGATGACCACTTCTCACCATCAGCACTGTTAGAAACCAGCACTACTCTTTAGCCAGACCAGAGAGGTGAATCTCCTGGGACCAGCACATAGCTGAGAACTAATCCAAAAAGGGATCAGACCCTTGTGAGGAGTCAGAAACCTGATTGATGAGCTCAGGACTCATGCAACCTAGAAAGGGAGTTGCCCAGACCGTCTTCACCTCTGAGATGGTTTGCAAAACCAGAAAGAAATGACACAGATTTCAGCAGTCTGGTTTGTGTGTGCATCCCTGGGTTTATCACAGCTGGGCAGTGGGGGGTGGGGATTTTACCTTCACTTTAAACTGTGGGTGTCTAGGTCAAGCTTCCTTAAGCCAGGTCAAGGTGTGCTGGTTGAAGCCACCATCAGTGCCACTGATCTGCCTGTCCTCTGCTGGACCCCACAATAGCTGGGAGAGGTGAAAGGAGATAGATGTGAAGCAAGCATGTCCTTTGTGCTGGGGAGTAGAGAAGAAAATGAAATGAGATGGGAAGATCTGAGGTCCCCACGGAGGGTTCTGACTTGGTACAAAAATAATGGGCAAAGTCAGAGAGGTGAGATTTGATGAGGACAAAGACGTTGGGTCAGCGAGATGAAGGCTATAATTGAATACAGCGAGGTGGCAGCAGAGGTAATTAGGGCTCAGTAAGCTGCAAAGGGCACAAATTAAATGAGGATAAAACAGAAGTTAAAGCACAAAGACAGGCAGCGTGCTGGGTTTCTTTGCCAACGGCAATCTGGCTGATGATGATCAATTAATTGAATTCAAAGAGCTGGGATGAGCCAGGCCTCCTGGGATAACAGCCTGGGTTGTAAAGAGGAAGAATAGAGCCGGGGAGGGAACACCGGGTGGTGCTAAACAAAACTAATTCAGGCGCAAAAGGAGATAAGCAGAGCTGCCGGGAGAGGAGCAAACAGGAGACAGTACAGGGAGGAGAACACTGAGAGAATTAAAGTTTGAGAGAACGATCTGAGAGCATGAAAACAGAGAGAGAAAGCAGAGAAGAGTGATACCAGGAGTGGGAGCACTGCAGCTTCATATTTATTTTAACATTTTACAGGCTGAGAGCAACGGAACAGATAAAGCATCCTCTGGTTCCTGTTGTGGCTGCAAAGTCTCCTCAGTAAGATTGAGTCAGAAAGCCAAAGGAGAATATGAGTAACAGCCCTGTGAGGAGAGGCTGAGGGAGCTGGGGGTGTGCAGCCTGCACAAGAGGAGGCTCAGGGCAGAGCTCATTGCTGTCTGCAGCTCCCTGAAGGAAGGCTGTAGCCAGGTGGGGTTGGGTTCTGCTGCCAGGCACCCAGCAACAGAACAAGGGGACACAGCCTCAAGTTGTGCCAGGGGAGGTCTAGGCTGGATGTGAGGAGGAAGTTGTTGGCAGAGAGTGATTGGCATTGGAATGGGCTGCCCAGGGAGGTGGGGGAGTCATCACCCCTGGAGGTGTTAAAGAAAAGCCTGGCTGAGGCACTTAGTGCCAGGGTCTAGATGACTGGATAGGGCTGGGTGCTAGGTTGGACTGGATGAGCTTGGAGGTCTCTTCCAACCTGCTTGATTCTATGATTCTAATTCCACAAAGCATTCTTGACCTCACTTATTGCAACCAGTTACAATGTGGACAGCCTGGAATTAAAAGTACCAGAGTGCTCCTGCAGCAGCTGGCCAAGTATGTCTTAGGGAGCTCAAGAAGGAGATGAGAGGGAGGAAGGGGTACAAAGATACTGACTAATGTGAGATAAACTAATCAAAACACTTACAAAATCCATGAGAATCTAAATTAAGAAGCATACCAACAGCTCTTCCTGTCCAAACCTTAGCCAACTGTGAAATCATTTCTCTGGCAGTAAACACATCAGCATTTTTCAAGAGCATGAACTTGCTTATAACTGAGTATTAACCTCCTCAGAACTGAGCCTTAGCATCACTGCCCATGAAGGACAGCAGTCTGTAAGCATCAGAATCACAGAATCATAGAATCAACCAGGTTGGAAGAGACTTCCAAGCTCATCCAGTCCAACCTATCTCCCAGCCCTATCCAGACAACCAGACCATGGCACCAAGTGCCTCATCCTTCTTCCTCGGCTGCAGAAAAGTGACTGCACAAGGTGGGGAAAGAAATCAGTCAGCTACCCAGAGACACTCACCCAGCCTTATCACTTCTCTGTGCTCTGTGCTGTTTTCTAAGTGGCAGCATATGAACTGTCTCAGGTAAATAAAATGCAAGCACTTGGCTGAAGGAGCCTCCTAGTCCAGTTAGTGTCAGTTGCAACGTGCAGCAGAGCTCAGCAGAAACTCCTGCCCTTAACAAAAGTTAAACCCCTACCACAGAATGCCTCTGGGCCCCCTGCAGTCACCTCCAGCCAATGCTGGCTGTTTGCCTGTCAATAATTAAAATGCAACCTAAATGGGAAATTACCACTTCTGGATGCTGTGCTGAGAGCTGAGCCTTGTTCTGAGCTGCAGGAGCTTTGACACAGCTGCTGCCCTCGAGAGAAGAGACAGGGAGGTTTGGAGAAAGAGCCACAGCTCCTGTGGGCAGGTTTTTCTTTCTGCCTGACAGACTCCGAAGCTCCCTCTGTGCTTTGGTGGGTTGGTGACCCATTTCAGCAGCTAAGTGGTTCTTCAGGGACAAGTGTACACAGATGTTTACGTGGCACTGCCCCAGTGGACAACGTTTGATCAGAGCACTCAGGTAAGTGCAGATAAAACCCTGCATAGCTACAATTCAAACACTAACTGGAGCTAGAGGCCATAGGAGAGCAGGGGTTGAACACAGCATAATGTTGACTAAGGGAATTCATACTCAGCCTCTGGAGAAGTGGTAAGGGAGTTTTGCTGACTCCCAAGAGAGAGAGGGACTCCCTCTTCATCACACCTGGATATGATTGAGAGTGATTTCCCTCTGGGGAGGAGAGAAAGGTCACAGGCTGAGGATTTGGTGGGGAGCAGATCTCAGCAGCAGCCAAGCATACAGAAGGAGTTGAGTTTAGTCTTCATTAGCATGCAGACTTCCTCGAAGGAAGCACCCAGAAAAGCCCTTGCTCAAAGCATCCTTCCATTATGTTCAATGACTCCTCTTCCTTTTCTTCTGTATTTACACTGCTCTAATGCCAGGCTGTCACAGAGACAAACTGTGCACATTGGACAATTAACTTCTCTTCATCCATCCTGCTGGACAGCTCTTGTTATCATTATCTGTGCTTCAATTCCATCCAGTCCACCAGCATGTCCCACTTAGGATCAAGCCACACTAGCTCAGGAGTAGTGGGGAGCAATGTCTCCTTGCTCCGTGGGTCTCTGCTGCAGCACTCATGCTCTCACTTCCATCCCTTCCTACTACTCCTTACACACTTGATCCTTCCACAGAACATGGGTTGTGTGGCAGGTTTTTTCCTTCTCTCAACTGCCTCTCATGTCATTTTACTCTGCACCATTTCTCAGCCTCCACAATTTGCTGCCTCAAAAGTTTTGTACAGAGCTGTAAAACGTCACTGTTCTCTGAGACAGGTGCAAAGCTGTGTGTCCCTCCCTCCCCAGGAGAACACAGCACTCACCTACCTAGTGAATCTGACAGACAAACACGGTGCTACCATCAGCTCTTTGGTGAGTTCAGTTTTGGGAAGGAGGAACACTGAGGTGACTTGTTTGAGAAGTCCCTGCTGTAATAGTGGTGTTCTAGTGGTGCTCCCCAGTGGTCAGTGCTGGGGCCAGTCCTGTTCAACATCTTTATTGATGATCTGGATGAGGGGATTGAGTCCAGCATCAATAAGTTTGCAGATGACACCAAGCTAGGAGCAGCTGTGGAGCTGTTGGAAGGTAGGAGAGCCCTGCAGAGGGACCTGGACAGGCTGGATGGGTGGGCAGAGGCCAATGGGATGAGACTGAACAAGGCCAAGTGCAGGGTCCTGCATTGGAAGCCAAGGGAGGTGGTGGAGTCACCGTCCCTGGAGGTGTTCAAGAGAAGACTGGATAAGGCACTTAGTGCCATGGTCTGGTTGACTGGCCAGGGCTGGGTGCTAGGTTGGACTGGATGAGCTTGGAGGTTTCTTCCAACCTGGTTGATTCTATGATTCCAATACACCTTGTCCTGCTGCTGCTGTATCCAGCGTGGCAGGGACCAAGCACTTGAAAATTCTGTGCTAAACTCCTAGCACAGACTTACTTAACACATGATTAAGGAACTCAAAGGAAACTGCTGCAACAAGCATTTTTTTCCCACTAAAGCCTCTATATAGAAAAAAAAAAATTGATAAGATGTCAAGTTTCTCCTTTAACCAATTTATCTTCCCTGCACAGTTAATAGTAAGATCATCTTGAATAACTAATCCACAGCCCTAAAGCAGAAGCTATCATTTATTTCAGAGTTTGCATTTACACAAAATGATATTAAAATTCAGCAGGACATGAAATGTAATCCAATAACCTACAGTAATGTAATTCTAGTCCATGTAGCAATCATTCCCACAAATAATCTGACCATATGTGACCGGCACCATTTATTACAAGTTGTATTGTATTTAATGCTACAATATGGCTAAAGTCAGCAATGAAAAGAATGAATGTTCCTGCCTTTAAACAACTGATTGAAGTTCTGGAGCCCCCAGCACAAGAAGGACATGGAATAGTTGGAGCCAGTCCAGAGGAGAGCCACCAAGATGCTCAGAGGGCTGCAGCAGCTCTGCTATGAGGACAGGCTATGAGAGTTGGAGCTCTGCAGCATGGAGAAGAGAAGGCTTTGAGGAGACATTACAGGAACCTTTCAGTATCTGAAGGGGGCCTACAGGAAGGCTGGAGAGGGACTATTGACAAGGTCTTGTAATGACAAGATGAGGAGGAATGGGTTTAAAGTGGCAGAGAGGAGATTCAGACTAGATGTTAGGAAAGGGTTGTTTGCAGTGAGGGTGGTGAGACACTGGCACAGGTCGCCCAGGGAGGTCGTGGAGCACAGAAGCACAGAATGTGATCAAAGCACAGATCACTTTCTGTGCTCCACAACGTCCCTGGAAGTGTTCAAGGCCAGGCTGGATGAGGCCTTGAGCAACTTGTTCTAGTGGGAAGTGTCCCTGCCTAGTTGATAGATATAAGGACACCACAGAGTGCTGGCTGTAGAAGGTTATATTGCCTGCCTGCTCCTTTGTTCTACATTCTCATCTTCCTATGAACTGTTCACTCAGCAGTCAGCACAGTTCTCATATTACATGAGCACAGTTCTCATATTGCATGGAGAAGTTAAGCAACAAAAAGAAGTACAAACTGGATTTTTTCCCTCTCTTTTAGAAAGCTCTTCTGTATGTAAAGTAGCCATTTAGACATGGATTGATGAGACTGTTGGGCAAGCTCTCCGGAATCTTCACCCTAATGAAGGGCAGCATGAAGTCTGCAAGGCATCTAATCTTTGGGAGGTTTTCAAGTACCTTCCCTAAAATGCTTTTCACCAGAAGACTGCCTTTGGCTAAGTGGGGTTTGGATCAGGCATCAGTGTATGTGATCTTCTGCATTAGTCACCAGGAGAGAAAGACATCAAACTCCTCTTTCCCTGGAAACACAAATCCTGGACACACAATCTCCATGTTGCTCAGCCCTTTGTAGAAACAAAGGTCCTGAGGGGACCCCAACAATCCTGTTACTGTACACCAATGCCTGAGTCAGCCACAGCTGAGAACCAAGCTAAGGAAGACAAAAATTACCAATCCCATCCTCCTTGAACTGTCCATCCATTCAAGTTCCTCTCTGACTATCAAATGTTTGCAGAAGTTATGGCTATTTAATATGGCAGTCTTGTAGCAGGACTTGTCAAGCAGCCTCAACTATAGGAGTGCCACCTGTGAGTACTGCAGGAGCTGCTACCTACACTGAACAGACCATAGCTGCCTAGGAGCTGAAAAAGCTGGTACACACTGCCCACAGCAGCTCAACAGGCCAGGCTGTGGCAGCTGCAATGTCAGCCTGTCAGTGTAATGTAGCCTTTCTCCTTATGACTACCTCTTCAATTAATTGTCTCAACGTGGTAGGCTCCATGACAGCCCAGGGCAATACATTTCATGAGTTAAGTATTCATCAAATTCATTCAGCCTTCAGGTCCACATTTTCTACCTCCGAGTTTCTCGCTGTCCTGTGCTGTTGAGTTATGGAAAGGGACCCACAATCATTTCAGGAACAGGGCAGGCCACTGATGGCCTCATTCTGCAGGCTGGAGAAACCCCAGAGGTGTCTCAAGGTTACCCAGGGGAATAATGGCACTTGGATCTCTGCTGCTATTAAAGGACTGGCAGAGATCTTGCTCCTAAACCTTCACCTCTTCAAATAATAAACTACTTTCTTTCTGCTTTATTGGCTCTTTCTTCTGTCCTCTGATTCTTTACCTCTGGGCGATAATTCCTCATAAAGCATCTTGATGAAACTGCTTTTGTTCTGTGCTTTGCATTTTATTCCTTGTCTATCAAGCTCTCTTTTGCCTATCTGACTTGTTTGACTTGTGCTTTACATCTGTAACTGCAATTAATCTGCACTGTAACAATTTTCCATCCCTGTTGCTTTGTTCTTTTTACTGGTTACACCTTCCAATCTCCCCACCTGCTGTGTTATTATTTGCCTGTAAAAGTGGCTGCCCAACTGGTAAAGTGACAATATAGCAGCCCTAACCTTCCAAGTTGATGAGAACACAACTCCTCATTCAGTTCCTGGGAGCAGTCATGATATAGTGAACCTGTGGAGAACCCAACAGTACACCTACATCACAGCATGATGAACAGACCAGAAATGCCAGAGCAAACTATGACCACCCAGGCTCCAGACCAGCACAGCCCTATCCCTGAGTACATTAGTTTTGCTAGGAGGCAGAGGTTTTGTGCTTGGGTTTGTCACCATGCTAAGAGCAATTGATAGCTCTTAGGGTCTGAGCTAGCATCTCTGCATGACTCCACAGACCACAGCATAGGTGTCAGCATCAGATAACTCCACATTAACCTGCTGATGTTTGCACTGAAGTCAGCTACAAAGTGTAGACATAAGCAAAGGTGAGATAAATTGAGCAATGGTCTTCTAGTGTAACTCTGCACTAGAGAAGGGTGCAGGGAGTTAAGGAGGCATGGAAAAAATGAAGCACAGGCACCATCAGTCCACTCCAAGATACTTGTGTCCCTGGTTCATCAATTGCCACTTACCAGTGTTATTCAGGCATGCTCTGCAGAGGTGTCCTGAATGTGGCCTTCAGCTCACAGCCCTGAGGAGGTCAGGCTGTGAGGGCTCAATGTTTCCTTTGCATTGGAGAAAAACTTAATGGATACTTCACATGACAGAAGATACACCAACAGCTTGGCTACTGAAGCTAGCTAACTGGTAAGCAAGTTTGCAGATAATACAAGACTGGGGTGATGCACCAGAGGGCTGTGCTGCCATCCAGAGCGACCTCAACAGCCTGGAGAAGTGGACCAGCAGGAGCCTCATGTGGCTCAACAAAGGCAAGCATGAAGTCCTGCAGCTAGAGGGGAACATCTCCACGCACCAGCTGGTGGCAGACTGACTGGAAGACAGCTCGGCAGAAGAGGCCCTGGGGGTCCTAGCCAACATAAGCCAGTTCAATAGCAGTGTGCCCCTGTGGTTAAGGTAAATGATAAGGCTGTGTTTTGAGGGACATTACCAGCAGAGAGGTGGTGCAGTGCTAAACAGAAGGTCATAGAATGTTTGGTCTGAAATGTTCCTTGAATTGGGTAGAAACTTGCTGGCTTCAGCAGCAGCTACCCAAAAGAACCTTCCTCCACTACAACCCCCGTGTACAGTCCTGTGGAAAAATGCCTGTCCCTCTGTGCCCCTTCTCAAAGCCAGGTGCAGAGCAGGTCAGATCCTGTTTATGGTGGACCTCTGCAGAAGCAAAGCCTCCCAGCACTGGCAGGAAAAGGCACATTTTCGCCAAGAACATGTACTTACAATTCTTGTCACTGCAAACAAGCCAAAGGGCAGCTCTCACTGCTGCCCATCTACCCAGCATTACAGAGTCTGTCTCCCCAAGAGGTGACCCAGACAGCTTCCTCCACTCCATGCAGCAGCTGCACCACAGCTGCCCTTCCGTCGTTTATTTCTTAGGTGCATAAAGTTGTAATGCCAGAAGAGAACATTATGAGCAGTGAGTGTGACAGCACCACAACACAGGGCTTAGCATTTCACCTGGCAACTCCTGCATAGCTTCCTCTCAAAGTAAGTAAAGCTTGCCAAGAGAAACCCAGCAGAGATGGAGAATCCACAAAATCGTCTGATGTAGTATTGTTACCCCCATAAAAACTTATTTCATCCATCTCACAGTTCCAGGCACAGGATCTCATTCACAGAATCACAGAATCAAACAGGTTGGAAGAGACCTCCAAGCTCATCCAGTCCAACCTAGCACCCAGCCCTGTCCAATCAACCAGACCATGGCACTAAGGGCCCCATCCAGTCTTTTCTTCAACACCTGCAGGGGCAGTGACTCCAGCACCTCCCTGGGCAGCCCATTCCAATGCCAATCACTCTCTGACTGTCTGGCAGACAGCCCATTCCAATGCTGACACCAACAGGTAGCACCTCTCACTCTGTCTGAGCTATGTTTGTGTTCTTGCTTTTACCCATTTCACTAAGCCTATGAGTGCAGTAGCCATCACCATTGTTTCCTTTTCACACCCCATAATCTATTTTTTCTCATTAATATTCCAGTTAGCCTCAAACCAGCACAGGGTGGAAGCAGTGGAAGATTCTTGAAGGCTGTTTTGGGCCAAATGGGTTTTATGCTTGTTTTACCTGATTGCCTTTTGTATAGATGCTCTTGTAAATAGAATCTCTCTTTAAACTTCCCATCAGTGTGCAGTATCCTCACTCTTACTCCAGGAAAGAGGTAAGAGTCATTTCTGTCCTCCAGTCCAGGCTAGGTTCATGGCCTCAAAGTTCTTTCTCAAGGAAATAAGCTTTTGGCAAGAGAGAACTTCCTATGACCTGTCCCATGTTGGGAACTACAGGGTTAAAAAACATCCTCTAGGGACTAGAAGATTCAATCCCATAATTCTGCTATGTCTTTATAAACTCAGGGCGAGGGCAGCTCGTTCTCCTTTCCTCCTCCTCCAGCCCTGTGCCAGGCAGGAGCTGCTTTTACCAGGACAGACATGTCAGGAGTAGGCCTGTTGTGGGGGCCTCCAGAGGCTTGTGTTCAGGCCTCTTGGGTGGCAGAGGCATGGAGGGGGCAGGACTGGAGCACTGGGGATTACAGAGTTAGTGTTAGCTTGGGGCAAAACTCCAGGGGGTCTCCACGGATGTTGCATTAGTTTTTGGAATTTCTTTCCTGTCTCTCTCTCTCTCCAAATACAATTCTGGGTTTTTTCTCTGCCTCATTTGAGAGCTTCAATCTCTCATCTCTCTTGAAAAAAAACCCACACCATGACCTCAGACTTCCACCTGAGACTCAACTTTATCTTCTCTGGCAACATCCCTCTTGGCAGGCTCAGGTGGAAATTGCAAAAGCCCATTGCTGGCTCAACAGCACCAGGCCCAGGGAGCTGCAAATCGAAATTCTGTGGACTTCAACAGGGGCTCTCCTCCTAAATAATTGTGATGCTCTGAAAAATCTGCTCTTTCCAGCTGCCTTTCGTTTAAGAGGAGGAGGCTCTGCTCCTGCAAAAGTTCTGTTTCTGTTGCTGCTGTAGAGTGCTAGCAAAGAAGTGGGGGGGGGGCAATAAATTGCTGATCTGTTTATCTTGATGACTCCACTCATTGCATATAGATAGAAAGACACTGAGAATTATTGTCTGATTATGTATTCTTTGGCATTAATCTCAGCAGCTGAAATTAAACGTTGGGCTATTAGGAAGTGTGAATGAGCTTCTAATGTGATAAGGAAGGTTAACGTTTGAGCAGTGGCTTGGGGTCTCTTCATCTTAAGCATGCCAGATGGTGTGTCACTGGGCTTTTATTGGTTCTCCATCAATTTTATTGGCCATATGATTTGATTGATCTTATTTTGCCTTTAAAAAATCAATTCAAAACACATAACTTTCAAGAGCAGCTCCCTACCTTAAAGAAAAAGAAGGCCCTATGGACACAAATGACGCTTCCAAGATCAGAGTGCTTAGGGGAGGCTCCAGAAGCCCTGCTTATGTGAACAGCCACGACATCAAGTGATGAGGCCACCAGGAGAGGGAGGAAAAAGGATGTACAACATCAGATTGTAGGATACTGCTCCTGGAAATGCAGATGAGAAGAGGCATCAAAGTCCAACAACACTGCAGGAACAGCAGCACAGCACATGTGTTACTAGGGCAGGAGCACTACTGGGGGGGGTGAGACTCCTGAATACCAACAGTAATAAACAATATTAATTTAGAAATAAACATCATCTCTCAGCAACTAATACTCCTCCATTACATGCACACAAAACCTTTGGAACCAATAACAAGGAAGAAAGAAGCACGCCCAGGCTTGGGTTCACCTCCCCAGCATTTCTAGAAGGGCTCTCTTTCAGAGGAGGAAATACAAGGTGTTGTGAAGGCAAACTTCCAGGTCACTGCCATCCTAGGGACAGCTATCACAGTCACAGTCCACAGCTAAGAAGGGCTCTCTTTCAGAGGAGGAAATACAAGGTGTTGTGAAGGCAAATTTCCAGGTCACTGCCATCCTAGGAAGAGCTATCACAGTTGCAGTCTGCAGCTAAGATGGTAGCTTCAGTACTCACCACCATCACCTTTGGGCACTACTTCTTGCTAGTGTCTACATGTGAGCTCCTATTCTACCTCACAGAGAGCCAGCCCACACAGTTTGTGAAATCAAGAAAGCATTCATCTCATCTTGCATTTATGCAGAGATGAACATTTCTCTGCACTCTGTTGGCTCCATCAACTGGATCTTCACAGAGTAAAATGGGAGTCCAGGCACCCGGCTCCCACACAGCCACCTTAACCCCAGAGTTTAGCCCTAAATTGAGGAGAAACTGAACCCCACCAGCAGTTCCTGAAATCAGGATACATCTCATTTTCCAAAGAGCAATGCTTTTCCCATTCCATACTGGAGCATAGTTGAGGCAAAGCTTTGTATCAGAGCCATCCCAAATTAGAGGTTCTGAATACCATTCCAACTGACAGCCATGGCTTTTCTGCAGGAGGAAGCGGGCACAAACAGGTACCAACACCACTGTGCTGCAACAGAAGCACCAACCCTGCAGCCAACACAGAGATTTATAAACTGCTACATAAACAGCACCCAGTGCCAGCAGCTGGCAGGCCTCAGCAATGTGGCTTTATGCCTCACACCCTGCCAGAACAGTGCCACTGAGCTAGAGGTTTAAGGTTGGAGCTTCTTGCTCATTCTAAGAGGCAGGGGTTTGTCAACAGCGCTTGTGAGAGCACACATCCTAGTCACAGCCATGTGCTCCTCCAGCAGCCAGGCCTTTTTGAAACACCACCTAAACAGCTTCCTGATAAGCAAGAGTGTTTCCTAGTCAAGGTTAAAGCAGGAAATAAAAAACAAGGGCTGGCCCCCCTCTCCCCAGTCCAAATGGAAGAGGGAGAGACACAAATAAAGCCCGCAGTCAGGAGGCGGGAGGCAATGCTGATGAGCAGAGAGCGAGAGCGAACATTAGGAATCCCATTACACTTCTATCTGGTGGAGCAGATTGCCGCGGGCAGGAATGTCTGACGTACAGTCTAACTTGCTGCAAAGTCTTAGCACATAGAGAATTGCAGTAATCATAATGCCAAGGAATGAGACAATGACAAATGAAAAAGCTTTCAGGAGTTAATGTTCACAACACACTGCCAGCAAAACACACAATCTATTTAATTACTAAACTGCCATGAGATACTGTTCAGTTCCCCATTCAGAGAGGCTGTGAGTAAATATGCAAGAGTGTTATAATACAATGAGATGGCTGCATTAAAGATTGAAATATATGTGGCTGGTGAGATGCAGACACTGCACATTAAAATGAACACATTGCACCATAAATTTAACACACTTGACATCATAATGGGCAATGAAAACTATGTCACCTATGAAAACAGCTGCACATCCTTTAGAACCAGTGGCGTTAACTGCTGCAGACTCAGATCGACTTTCCTGGTCTCCAGTCATGCTACTCAGGCATTTGAGGTCACCAGAACAACTAGCTAAGAAGAACCAATGAATCTTTGTTTGGATGGAAGCAACCAATCATTCACCCACTCTGCGGGGTCAGTTCTCCAGTCACAGTTCATTTCTCTATCTTCTTGGCTCTTTGTTTCGCTCCATGCCTCAGTTTAGAGAGAAAATTCCATGCTAAACAAGATGCAACCTCACCAGCCTCAGCCTTTCTTAAATGCTCTTCCACCTTCTTCCCCCCACACTTGCAGACTAACACCTGCCTTGTCTGATCCTGGTGGAGGTGTAACTCTGGTTGTAGTCTTCACTAGATACCACCTGCAGCAGGCCCCTAATACTCCAAACGAGGAATGGTCAGATACTCCAAGTGAGGAATGGTCAGATACTCCAAGCTCCTACTTCTTTGGCCACAGCCCCTTTCTGGCATCCCCTAAGCCATCTCTTTAGCTGACAGTATTCTTAAAATGGGATTCCCACTTTGCAAGGAAAAGCAGCCTCAGCCATCATAAGCATCCCCAACCCACAAAGGTGTCAATGGGCAACTTTCATTCTGCATAAGCTCACCAGTGCCAGTGTGGAAATCCTGACTGCCTCTGTTGCACTGGGCACAACTGGCTGTGGAGGGTTCAGCACAGCACTGCTGAGTTTCCCTGGCAATGGAAGCAGTAGGATAAATGAGTGATGAAAGGTCCCAATGGCAGGCTTCAGTACAGCAGTCACAGTCCTCAGTCCAGGTCCCTCTGCACATTTTAGGTCTTTCTGTTGTGTCTTTGACATGCATCACAGAACAGTTAACGTTCGTGACCCCCCATGTGGTCCCCAGCATGTCTACCTAGCAAACCATATAGCCCACTCTCCTAGCAGCAGCTTTGATTTAACATTGCTACTGCCTCTTCCTAAATAAGTTTTGCTGTCTCCAGTTCCATCCCTTCATACATCTGTTTCAGCAAGAGATGCTATGATTCACAGTGAGCAATCTGGTTCATCCAATCACCTATTCCCTCACCTCAGTTATTATTCTTAATGGGTGATTGATGCTTCTCTGAGTAAAGCAGATTAAAAGCACAGCACAGCACATTTCAGTGTGTGGCACACAGCTCCTCCACCCAGGCTGTGGCTGTGAGTTAATATGTCTTTCTCACTTCCAGGATTGACTGACACATCACAAAACGTCACTTCATTAGGAGACAAACAGAAGTAATCCAAGCAGAACGATTTGTATTGATAAAGTGGAGCAAAGAAATACCAGGGTGGGTTATCACTTTGGATGTGGGGAGCAGGCAGTGAAATCTTTATCGGGAAACTCTCCCTGACAGGAATGCACTTAATCTTGTCAGAGATAACACAGCCACAGTAATACATGGCTTGATATTTTTAATAGCTACAGGAGATAGCCCTACCCAAACATGCTGCTTCAGCAGTTCACAAGGCTTAAACTACTTTATGTCAAATGCCTTTGAAGATTTCGTTTCTCCCTGGGTTGTGGGGGTTTTTTTGGCCAGGAAAATCCAGCATTCAGGCTTTTCTTATGTGCCTACTGCAAATTCTCAGCCTTAAAATAGAGCTCACATGGTGCAATGTGCTCTGGATCACACAGACATTGTAAGGACTCTTGCAGCTTCAGAAGGTGCTTCTGCATGCCACAATGGCCTGCAGCTCCGAAATGGTGGATGGGATTCCTTCAGCAGGTGAAACGCTAGCAGAAATCATAGCATGCTTTACGTGGAGGGGACCTAAGCCCCTGCCATAGGCAGGGACACCTCCCACTAGAACAGGTCACTCAAGGTCTCATCCAACCTGGCCTTCAACACCTCCAGGCAGGGAGCAGCCACAGCCTCCCTAAGCAACCTCTGCCAGTGTCTCACCATCCTCACTGAAAACAACCCTTTCCTATCATCTAGTTTCAATCTCCCCTCTGCCACTTCAAACCATAGCCACAAAATCTGAGGGGATTGACTCCAGCATCAGTAAATTTGCAGATTACACCAAGCTAGGAGCAGGTGTGGAGCTGTTGGAGGGTAGGAGAGCCCTGCAGAGGGACCTGGCCAGGCTGAGGCCAGGGATGAGACTGAACCATGTTAAGTGCAGGGTTCTACACTTTGGCCACAACAACCCCAAGCAGCACTGTAGACTGGGGACAGAGTGGCTGAGAGCAGCCAGGCAGAGAGGAACTTGGGGGTGCTGGTAGAGAGAAGCTGAACCCGAGCCAGCAGAGCACCCAGGTGGGCAGCAGAGCCAATGGCATCCTGGCTTGCATCAGGAGCAGTGTGGCCAGAAGGACAAGGGAGGTTCTTCTGCCCCTGTGCTCAGCACTGCTCAGGCCACACCTTGAGTCCTGTGTCCAGTTCTGGGCTCCTCCATTCAAGAGAGATGTTGAGGTGCTGGAAAGTGTCCAGAGAAGGGCAATGAAGCTGGTGAGAGGCCTGGAGCACAGCCCTGTGAGGAGAGGCTGAGGGAACTGGGGGTGTGCAGCCTGCAGAAGAGGAGGCTCAGGGCAGACCTCATTGCTGCTCTCTACAACTACCTGAAGGGAGGCTGTAGCCAGGTGGGGTTGGGCTCTTCTGCCAGGCAAGCACTAACAGAACAAAGGGACACAGTCTCAAGCTGTGCCAGGGGAGGTCTAGGCTGGATGTTAGGAGGAAGTTGTTGTCAGAGAGTGTGATTGGCATTGGAATGGGCTGCCCAGGGAGGTGTTGAAACCAAGCCTGTCTGGGGCACTTGGTGCCATGGTCTGGTTGATAGGTTGGACTGGAGGAGCTTGGAGGTCTTTTCCAACCTGGTTGATTCTATGATTGAATTACCAAGAGATTCCAGTATGATTTCCACTCTTTTCCACTGAAGCAGTGCACTTAGGCCTTTGGGGCAGCTCCAAGGCTTCCAGCCTACATCATTTGGTTTACATCTTTCAACAACTGCATTCTAAAATACTTCCCCCACGTTAGTTACTCACCCCATATACCTGTGTAAGGAGTCACTCTATCACAGACAAACAACGCGGATTACTCCTTTCCTGGCCTGAAAACGAAGCTGGCAGGGATTTTTCAGCCAGGGACAGTTTAATGGCAGATGTCCCAGGCCTAGGAAATTTAGAGATTAAATCTGGGACTACAGATCAGTTTCAATGCTTCACCAGCCAGAAAGCAATTACAGCAGTACCACTGACCTTCCCACACGGCCTGATGCATTGCGCTACAAGCAGCAGGACCACATAGCTACACAGCCATGTCCTTAGCAGCTGCTGTGGGAATATGCTCCAGCATCTGGAGCTGGCCAAGGTGGACTGTGACTGTTTTAGCCTGGCTGCCATTAAGTCTTTGCTCACATGGACAATCCACAGATGCAGCTGTGACAAATGCTAATCACAGAATGGTTTGGATTGAAAGGGACCTGAAAGATCATTTTACAGGCAAAACATGTTTGACAGCAACAAACAAAAGAGAGAGTCATTGCCAGGTCCAGGATGCCCAGCCTAGGATGAGATCCATAGGAACAAAGAGTTCTTCCAACTCCCCACTCTCTCCTTGCCATATGCACAGTCAGTATAGTCACTGGGACCAGCTCCTGGCAGAGCACATTAAGTGGCAGCTATTTCTGCAAGATTGGAAGTGACACTGGCAACAGCTGCCAACTGAAGCCACTCTGACTGCAGGTAAGGAAGAAAACTTTGTTTTCATCTCTGCTCTCCTACAGACCAAACTGACTGACTGCTATTCCTAAAGACCAAACGAAAAGCAGGTCCTGCAGAAGCCACCTGAGGGATAGGAAAGGGCAAACCACACCTTGCCTCTCCATACTGTTCAAAAGAAGTATTTCAAACTGTGATTCTGAGTTTCACAGCTGAGTTGCAGCATCCTCCCTTCAAGCTGGAGTTCCTCTGAGGACAGCAAGCAGAGTGAAGTTCCTGTAATCCAAGGGGAAATGGTTAGCAACTTGCTACACCACTTAGACAAACACAAGTCTACAGGGACAGTTAAGATCCACCTGAGGGTACTGAGGGAGCTGGCAGAGGTGTGCACCAAGACACTTTCCATCCTTTTTCCCTGGATAACCAGGGAGTTCTCCATTGACTGGAGGTTAGCAAATGCAACACCCATCTACAAGAAAGGCTGGAAGGAGGATCTAGGGAACTACAGCTCTTTAAGCCTGACCTTGTTGCTGAGGAAGGCTGCAGAGCACACAATCTTGAATGCAGTCACACAGGACAACCAGGCAACAAGGCTCAGTCAGCACCATGTAATGCTGGGCAGAGGCCAAAGCCTGAAGATGGGCAAAGATTTCCAGACAATTCCCTTCTTAGCAACAGCCATCTCTGTTTGAGGGACTGAAATTTTGCCTGAGTTTATCTCAAACACCTGGAGGAGGAAAAATAAGGTGCTTTTCAAGGGTTCCAAAGCAGTTTTATTCTGCTGGGGTTTAATTATTTGATTTCTCGAGTGTTTGTATATTTTTTTCACCATGAATATATTTAGTTTTAAATGGCAACATGGAGATTACATTTTTTTCCCTACCCAGAAGAAAGTGAGAAAGAAGGCTCATGGCAATGGTGGAGTTACACAGTCAGTTCTTCCTGACCCTCCACAAAGTCAGGTATTTGACCTAATGCTCTGCCTATGAAAGTCTTCCCAGCATCATTGGCTTCCTGCACAGACAGACCTGGCCGGGACACCACACATGGCAGCTGGAGCTGAAAGAGTCATTGATTTCATCTGCACTGAAAATCTCCATGCTCCACTTGGTTTTAGAGCTGCTTTTGTGCAGGAGTCTTTCAGACTTGATATCCATTATCTCCACACACAAAACCATACCCTGCAGCCCTGAGTCACAAACGCCAATAATCCCGTTCTAAGGCCTTTCATTTTTGGATCAAGTTACCAGCTTGCTGTAAAAGGTGTACAGATATGAATCCAGCAGACACATCTGAGACATCTCACTCCTGCTCTAAGTCAACAAACTGGATTTTGAGGTATTGGGCAGTCAGGCAGCTTGTTATGTCTCTGACAGACTGAATTTCATAGAGATGCCGATACTCAGAAATGAAACAGCAAAGTTTTTGCCCAGAAAGGAAAAGGGTTGCAAGTTGTGCTATGGACACTTGTGCAAGCATCTAAAAGCCATAAGCACTGTAATCTAAGCCATGGAGGAAAGGCAGGGAAACAGGAAGACTTAGGGCATAAATGGCTTTTGTGTCTCAATGTATCCTCTTGGTTCATGTCATATCTCAGTTCTTCCACCTGCAAACTGGCAACAGCAGCATTGCTGGCTCCTGTGATGTTGTAGGCTTTATTTCATCAGTAATCCCAAGATTATCTGAACACAGCAAAGTGTTAATTCAAGGTTCACAAAGCACCAAAATCCTTTTGCCAAATCCAGATGTGAGAGGATAAAGCAAACAGGCACAGAAAACTTCCTGCCAACAGCAGTAACTCCAACAGGAAATAACTGGGGTCAGACTTTTGAAGTCATGGAGTGACATCCTACAGACAGTAGAGCTTCGGATCAGGCTGCTAAGGGGTATGTGAGCACATCACTGTGATGTGCTTCTCCCTGGAAAACCACCACTTACATGGAATGGTTTAGGTGGGAAGAGACCTCAAAGCTCAGCCAGTTCCAAGCCCCTGCCATAAGCAGGGACACCTCCCACTAGAACAGGTCACTCAAGGCCTCATCCAACCTGGCCTTGAACAACTCCAGGGAGGCTGTGGAGCACAGAATCACCCAATGTGAACTTTGATCATATTGGGTGCTTCTGTGCTCCACAACCTCCCTGGGCAACCTGTGCCAGTGTCTCACCACCCTCACTGCAAACAACCTTTTCCTAACATCCAGTTTCAATCTCTCCTCTCTGCCAGTTCAAACCCATTCCTCCTCATCCTGACATTACCAGACCTTGTCAGTAGTCCCTCCCCAGCCCTCCTCTAGCCCCCTTCAGATACTGGAAGGCCACTCCAAGGTCTCCTCCAAGCCTTCTCTTCTCCAGGGTGCAGAGCCCCAACTCTTGTAGCTGCTGCAGCCCTCCGAGCATCTTTGTGGTCTCCTCTGGACTGGCTCAAACAGTTCCACGTCCTTCTTGTGTTGGGGGCTCCAGGACTGCACACAGGACTCCAGGTGGGGTCTGACAATCCCCACATATTTAAAAGGAGAACGTTTTGAAATAGATATTGAGTTATTTGCCTCTCCACTGTAGCAGGAATTCATAAAAAAAAAAGCCACAAGTTCCCCTTCCAGGGTGTCCAAACATTTTCTGCAGAGCAAACAGGCAAACCAACTCAGCAAACCCTGGGTTCACACACAGGGAAAGCATTCCAAAACTCTACCTGCCGTTTTCAAATGAGTTTGGGAAAACAACAGTTGTGACAGTCTGGTGATAGTAAAACCACTGCTGAACGCGGAGAAGCAGCAGGGCTGAAGCGGCACCGATCTCAGACCCAGAGCTCCCTCTAGCTAACCGAGGAGCGCTGTGCTGCTCGCACCACAGAGCAACACTGCGCACACGCAGGCTGTGCTCCACACCAAGCACTGCAGCATCCTTTATATGCAGCATGAAAGCCTGCTCTTCATCACCCCACAGGTTAAAGAGCAGCAGTAAAGATCAACAAATAAGCCATTGTGTTCAGCTTCCCGAGATGTCACATCCGAGGTTATTTCCTGAATCACAGAATGGTTTAGGTTAGAAGGGAGCTCAAAGCTCAGCCAGTTCTAACCCCCTGCCACAGACAGGGACACCTCCCACTAGAACAGGGCACTCAAGGTCTCATCCAACCTGGCCTTGAACACTTCCAGGGAGGTTGTGGAGCACAGAGAAGATTGAAGATCACATTGGGTGATTCTGTGCTCCACAACCTCCCTGGGAATCCTGTGCCAGTGTCTCACCACCCTCACTGCAAACAACCCTTTCCTAACATCTACTTTGAATCTCCCCTCTGCCACTTTAAACCCATTCCTCCTCATCCTGTCATTACAAGACCTTGTCAATAGTCCCTCCCCAGCCTTCTTTTAGCCCCCTTTGCTTCACAAAGACACCTCCAGAACACTGGGAGCTGTAATCCAGCTCAGAAAAAGCTGTAGCAGAATTAAGCAGTTCGATGCATGAAATAGAAACGACCTTGAAAAAGTTGGCAACATACCAGAAGTGCTTTACCTACAGAAAACTCAGAGTAATGAAGGCATTTGCTGCCCAATAGCTGTGACTCTGCACCTTGTAGACTAACCACAGTGGTCCAATTTAGCTTTGCTTATACAAATGTTAGCTGGAGAGTAAAAGCTTTGCATCAGTTAAAAGTTGGTGTAATGGACTGGCCAGAAGCTTGGGATCTTTATTATTTTCCCCCAATCATCAAGTGTAGTCTTAACACCACAAGAACTATTTAAAACTGACTCAAAAGCAGAAGCCAAAGGGGACAGCATTGAAGATGGTGGTGGTGGAGCAGCTGGGAAATTTTTTCATACCAACCTTTTTTTCAATCAAAATTGAGAAGACCAGATGTTTACAAATTCTTATTCAAGCCAAGCACAACAACTAACAGGCAAACGTAAATCAGCTTTTTAAAGTACCTGGACTTTTAGCAACCCCCCTAGAAAAGATTACAGCACAATAAAGACACTTTCCCTGCTGACCTCATGGGATAATTCAGTGCATCTTCTCCCCAGACCAGGGTCCTGCTTAGGACTATCAAAATTACTGTGGTCATCAGGAGAACAAAAATGTAATGCTACAGCAAACAGAGAAATCTCCAAAGGATGGACAGAAAGCAGAGAAAACAACTTCAGGTGCCCAGAGGCTTTAGAGGAAATGTCAGCAACTCTCCTCCCTGTCCCCCTGTGCCCCAACTCTTTGTGGTCAAAAGCCAACATAACCCAGGGTAATGCAACCACTTGAGTGAATTAACACTGTCACTCCCTAAGGATGCTCTCACAGTTATGCCTGAAGTATTAGAACAGCTTGACTGACAGAATTGCTCTGTTGTCCCAAGCAAAAGGATAAACTGGTGACACCTTTCCCAGTACCAGTGAGTGACAGCAGATCCTGTCTGCTGCCACTGTTGTTGCACTTATATTTTGAGCCCAGGAAAAAAAGAATTGCTTGATACTGGCTGCTACCTTCTCCCTGGTACAGCCTTTCTGTTGCACCCCAGAGCTCCATCTTACTGTCAGGAATATCCATTGTCAGAATCATGGAATCTATGATTCTATATTGCACACTCTTCTTACCATCCAATTCATGGTGTGGTTTGAATTGCTGCTGTAACAGTACAGATAAGTGTAGGTAACAGCATTTGCCTTTTGCTTCTTCAAAGCTATTAATGCATTAACTTACCTTCACCATTTGAGTCATGCTGTGATGAGGAACTTGGGATGCACCTCAAAATTCAGAGGCAGTTGACAGCACTCTGATGTCAACCACAATTGCTGTAGTTCACTGTAGAATACAAGTGGATTAGACAGGTAATGACCTTACAAGAAACAAACATGGCTCAAAAACCAGGATGCTTGGCAGCAATTTTCAGTGCAGGACAAGTGGCTGGATATTTTGCAGCTTGGATGACAGATGGCCACTGTATAATGACAAATATCACACAGCAGCTGAAAGCAGGGAATGGAAACACTGCATTCATTTTTATAGCAACAGTGAAAACACAATTGAGCTGTAGTTGTCCAAATGTTCTCAAAAGCAAGTGCTAAGCTAACCATAGGTGATGGGTGCTGCAGATGGGTGAAAAGTGAGTTTTTAACTGTCAGTCAGGGCATATGACCATGAATTTATTTGTTTAAAATAGTGAAAGGAATACTTGGGACTCCCAAGGTGATCTTTACTTCTGCTCCGCTACACCAACAGCTAACAGATTGCACAGGAACCAGAGCACAGCTTTTTTACCAAGATCTTCAGCACCACATTGACTGCTTCGTGGAAGAACATGACAAGGACCACTGAGCTTGGTAATATCATTCAAAGCTCTGCCAATACTACTCACATTCTTGGTCAATACCATGGGCAAGACAACATGCCAAAAAGATCAGGCAGCTGTTGAAAAGGCCATGTGCAGCACATGGCCGTCTCAGGTCTAGCAATTCCCATTAAGATTAAAACAAAAGATCAGGCTCAAGGCAACAGTGCAAGTTTGACCCTCTGGCACCTTCCTTCTTCATATCTACTGAACAAACAAATGCAGACAAAAGAGGCTCCACTGGAGAGCCAACTCTTCTCGTCCCCACCATGCTCAGGCTTTTAGTCCCCATCTTTTCTCAGTGTGCATGTCTTCAAACTCTTCCTCCTGGCTGCTTTTCCTCAGAAGCTGTGGCTCTCATTTTGGAAAAGGTTAAAGCAATCCCTAATGGTACAAAATTAGTTCATAAAGCTATTTAGGACTTTGGGGTTTGCCTTCAGAGTAAACAGATACAGACCCTGAAATGGTAATGACAATCATTAATGAACTAACAGCTCCCTTTAGGATAATAAGACAGAATCCTGGAATCTGAATTCCCTATTATTGAACTACAAAGCTGTTCTAAATGCCTTAGCTGACACCCCTAGCACTTGATAAATCACAATGTAGTTAGTTATTGCAGCATTGCTCATTAGATGTTGATAGCTCAGGCAAAGTAAGAAGAAAAATAACTTCAAAAGCAGACTCATGAAACACAAACAAGGCAGGACCCACAAATAGCTACAGAGCAGGAGTAAGATGATTTCAGAGGTGTCAAAAAGTCTTTAAACATAAGCAGTACTATCACAAACAGCATCAATGTGAAATGAACCTTCTCAGCTCTGACGCTGCACATCAAGCCAGAGCCTCAGAAAACACATAACACTCAAGCACACACAAATTACAGCAGGCAGCTAAAATACACTATCACAAAGTTCTGCTGAATGATGTAGAGGATGCACAGAAAGAATAAATGCTCACAGCCAAAACTAAAGGAGGTCAGCTCAAGGAGCAGTGATCTGATTCATCCCAGTTCTGCTGATCCAGAAACCATCCTCACAGCTGATGTTGCTTGAAGAGGTTACTGGGAATTCCAGCAAAGCTCAGACCAGGATGAAAGAGGAACATGGATTATGCTACTTGGTTTTAAACTTGCCTTAAAGAAAGGTGGCCTTTACTTTGATGTTCACACTGCACTTTTGCTCTTGCCTGTTCCGCTCTATGCTGAAGTAGGCACCTTGTGAGCACCAACCCACAGGACTTAGAAGCCATCTGAAGGATCAGTGGGCTGCTGATCTGCCTGGTGACTTTTGGTGGTGGCTAGAACAGACAAAAAGTAGCTGCGAGGAGACTGATCTACCTCTACGTCATTTATTATCCAGGTGCAAAAGTTTAATGTACAATTTGAACAATTAAAACATGCTCTCCAGAGCACAATTGTCTTTTTGCTTCTGAAGACACAGTGGCTCATGAATTAGCAAGTGCTACAGCCAAGCCCCCAGCATGCCTCAACTCACAAGTTGCTTGTTTCCCTGCACACACCCAGGAGGAAGAAATAGCTTTAATAAGACACCATTAAAGAAAGATTTTAAGAAAATTAGGAACCTCACACCAAACTCCCTGGGCTTCTGGGAGAAATTTGCTCACAGCTGGAAGCTTAATGTGTTTAAGGGTGGCTGATTCCACTCTAATACAATTTTTATACGATTTCTGCAGTCCTGCTCCAAGCGCCTGTGGCACAAATTATGATTGGAACAAGCAGACCTTCCCTCAGGAAGGAACTGAGTTGGCTTTGCTGCAATTTACTTACTGTAATTTTTTGCCTATTTTTCTATCTGTGCAGTCTAAGTGATGATAGCACTGATTACACTGAGCCCCACAAAAGAAGAATTAATTTCATTGTTACCTTCAGTTATTAAAATTTTGGATTATTCGTGACCCAGTGTCTCTAACTCTCTTAGTGGCAGAGCAACAAAGGACACAAACTAAAATACAGGAAACATTTCAAGCACAGGGGAAAAACGTTTACAGTGTGAGTCGTCAGGCACTGGAACAGACTGGTAGGGAGATTGTGGAGTCTCTACTAGTGGAGATACTCAAAACCTGGTGAGGGTCACATCAGCTTTGCCCTCACAGGAAACAGTTCTTTGTGGTGAGCTAGTACCTATAATAACCCTGAGCATTTGGCATCACTTGATACACAGTTCTGCACAAAATCTGCAACTTTATCTGTTCCTGCCATGAAGAGAGTACAGCCTAAGTGTGAAGTACAAACAGGTACACACCAGCCAATGTCAACACTGTAATTGCCTGGAGAGCTGCACAAAGGCTAACCACAGGAAGCTCAGTAAGGACAAGTGCAGGGTCCTGCATCTGGGAGGAATAACAACAGGTACCAGTACAGGTTTGGGACTGCCCTGCTGGAAAGCAGTTCCACGGAGAAAGACTTTGGATCCTTGGTGGACAGCAAGTTCTGCATGGGCCAGCAATGTGCCCCTGTAGCCAAGAAAGCCAATGGCATCCTGAGGTGTATCAAGAAAAGTGTGTCCAGCAGTTCTAACGAGGTTCTTCTCCTCCACGTTGTGGAGGCAGGGAATTAACGTGGCTGAGTCAGGGATCATAAAAACAGAATTGTTTTGTTTTCCTGGAACCCAGCCCCCAAACTATATACAAAAATTAGGTGAGTTTATTGGCAGGTTCAGTTTGATTGGGAATGTCTTCCAAAAAAAGGATATTATAGACAAATTTAGAGATTTAGGACGTCATGAAATGGAAAAGGCTAAGCTATAAGCACAGCTTTACCCCACTATCACTCAGGCTGAGCAGAAGATTAAGGGAACAGCAGGTCTTACTCACAGAGGTGAGGCAGGCATTCAGCAATGATCCCTTGCTCGATCCCTCGAGCAGTGGCA
The DNA here is from genome assembly GCF_015220805.1 of Pogoniulus pusillus. Taxonomy (NCBI): domain Eukaryota; kingdom Metazoa; phylum Chordata; class Aves; order Piciformes; family Lybiidae; genus Pogoniulus; species Pogoniulus pusillus. The sequence continues at coordinate 20,435,817 of NC_087286.1, forward strand.
CCACTGAACTAGTCAGCTCCTGATACTAATTCATTTTTCAGAGCTACTCTGCTGCTATGCAAACTATAATGGCAACTGCATCTAGCAGTGAGTTTCATTCTGCTTCATGATTACATTAACTTCAAAGCATTTGGGAACTTCAGGAGACTGCATCTTGCCAAAGACTGGGAATTAGAATCATTGAATCAACCAGATTGGAAGAGACCTCCAAGCTCAGCCAGCCCAGTCCTATCCAATCAACCAGAACATGGCACTGAGTGCCCCAGCCAGGCTTGGCTTCAACACCTCCAGCCACAGCCACTCCACCACCTCCCTGGGTAGCCCATTCCAATGCCAATCACTCTCTCTGACAACAACTTCCTCCTAACATCCAGCCTAGACCTCCCCTGGCACAACTTGAGACTGTGTCCCCTTGTTCTGTTTCTGGTTGCTTTGTATTGGTTCCTTGTTCTGAAAAATTACTCTATGAAGAAATGATTTCTAGTGGAGCTGCCCAAAAGGTCATCCACCTTTCACTGAGAAGTGCTGTTTTGTCACAGTCCATTTTTTTTTGTTGTTAATGAATTCACCAAAACATCCAGGCAAGCTTCTTAGGGCCACGACTGGAGAACATCAGGGCAAAGGGGGAAATGCCATACAGACATCGCAGGAGAAAGAAAGACTTTCAATTTGAAAGCAGATTCTGCTTGAAGAGAAAGGCACAGGAGCTTTAATGTTCATGCAATGCACATAGCAGGCTAGTTCCAGCTGCCAGACCTTATTTGTGGCAATCCTCCAGAACAAATTGTTCGATTTATCGTTCTGTAAAGCCATCCAGTGAAATGCAAAAGTCAAGCTGGGTTCTTTTTCCTCCTCACATGCTCCCATCAGGAGGAAAGGTTCTCAAAGACAAAGCAGATGCTAGATACATCTCAGTAATGAGAGTCTTACTGAGGTTACATGATGGTAACTCACACAAAATTGTGAAGAGACAAAAGAAAAAACACCTGTTAAGCATTAAAAAAACCCACAAACCTCACCACCCCACAGGACAGAAATTTAAGAGTAGAATCTGATCTGTACTCTTGCATAGATACAACTTAAATATATAAGTGTTATTCTGAGATGAAAAACTTTAAAGACATTATTTTTCCCCCCATCACACACTGGAGAGTCTTTATTTGTCATTGTTATCTGACAGCCCAATGCTCACGTTTGGTCAACATCTATACTTAGAAGCATTCTAAAACATAAATCAGCTTCATGTGAAAAGCAGCAAGACAAAGATCTGGAGCTTTAAGAAAATAAACCAGCCTGTTATTTGAAATACTTGGTATCACTCTGCCACTGAAAATACACCACTTCAATTTATGCTGGTAAATGAAGCAGAGCAAAGGAACATTCCCAGGCAGCGGAGTGCCATCAGCTACCCTGCTAAAATTTAAGTGTGATCCAGAGCACCATGGCAAATTGTCATTGAGCCAACTGTGACAACGTCCAGAGACCAGCCCATACAGCAGTCTGCATGTGGCCACTTCATTGGCCAAGACAGAAGAGTTCAGTAAGAATAGGCTGTTCCATGCAAGTGGAGCTTCATAAGTTTAGTTCACGAGCATTGCTATAATCACTCACAACTGACACGGGAGGCAGAATGTGGCAATTCAAAGGTAATCAAACATTTTATACCATCTTTAAAGGGAGTTATCCAAGTTCAGAGAAAATTAAACAGCATTTAGTTTACTTATGATTTGGCAGAAAGAAGGCTGTTTCCCACCTGAGGATTCAACCAACAGTTCAGCACAATTTTGGTACTTCAAATATGACCCTTAGTTACATTCTCCTCCACTTTAAATGGCATCCACAATGGTTTATCTTCATTACAACTAAAGAACTGCAGTTCTTTAGAGAAGCACTCATTGCAGGGGTCCTTAATAAATCATTTACAGATATACAGAAATACAGTGTTTAAATCCAATATACCATATGAAGGCTGCCATCTCTATCCCATGGAGATAGAGAATTTAAGAAGGGCATGGAGCAGCTGGAGCCAGTCCAGAGGAGAGCCAGAAAGATGCTCAGAGGGCTGCAGCAGCTCTGCTATGAGGACAGGCTATGAGAGTTGGGGCTCTGCAGCATGGAAAAGAGAAGGCTTGGAGAAGACATTACAGTAGCCTTTCAGTATCTGAAGGAGGCATACAGAAAGGCTGGGGAGGATCTATTGACAAGGTCTTGTAATGACAGGAGGAGGGGTAATGGGTTGTAAGCGGCAGAGGGGAGATTCAAACTAGATGGTAAGAAAGGGTTCTTTAGAGTGAGGGTGGTGAGACACTGGCACAGGTTGCCCAGGGAGGTTGAGGAGCACAGAAGCACTCAATGTGCTTCTGTGCTCCACAACCTCCCTGAAGGTGTTCAAGGCCAGGTTGGATGAGGCCTTGAGCAACCTGTTCTAGTGGGAGGCATCCCTGCCTACGGCGGGGAGGTGGAGCTGGCTGAGCTTTGAGGTTCTTTCCAACGTAAACCATTCTGTGATTCTATTCTAATCCAAAGCACATAACTGACATGACTGGCATGAAGGAAGAGTGCAAAAGAGAAGCAAGTTTAATGGTGCAAGGCTGTCTGCTGGAGCTTGTCTGTTTTTACCTCCATAATACTCCAATTTAAGGGTTGTCTGCTCAAGACATGAGCTACCGTGACTAGTCACTGCATGATAAACTGAGGATGAGAGAGGGAAACAAGCAAAATACAATACAAAAACATCCCACTGGACAGTAGGCTTTAACAACATTTCCCATAAGAGGCCACTAGTTCCTTGAAGCCAGTGAATTGTAAACTGCATTTCCACGAACTGCACGTTACAGGAGAACAGTTTGTAATCCCCCTATTAATCCTTGGCATCAGGGCACACACAGTATAATTATTGACTGAAACAAAATCGTTTGGAAACTTTATTCCACAGGGCCATAATTATATCCTAGCTGTAATCCTTTAATTGCCAATATCATCTAATGCATTATAGCCATACCATATGACTAGATGAACAAATGGACCACAACACTCTGCAAGCAAGCCACAGTAAATGCAGTAGCATGGCCAGAGATGCAGGGCAATAAACAGGAACTAGCATTAATAAGCATCAGAATACACAGCCTAGGAAACACCCAAGTTCCTACTCTCACGCTGCACATTTGTTGCACCAGCAGTTAGCTTTCTAGAGTAACCTACTGGACACACAGGTTACAACTGCGGAAAGAGACCTGTCACAAATTGCCACTGAAGCCAATCAGCTGTCAGGCAAAGGGCAGAAACAGATTCGTTGGCACGAAGTTGAAAGGACTTCAAGAACAGCAGATGCTAATGTGCCCTGCCAAAATGCATCCTGTTTCTGGATCCAAAGTATTCTTGAAGCATTTTGATGCTGCAGAGGAAAGCCAAAAGCTAGGACACAATCATGCCTTTTGTTTCCTGGGGAGGGGGCAGCACCCTAAGCCACTAGTCCAGATCAGGGGACCTTTATCCCCTGGCTGCCAGTTCTGTGCTTCCACGTAAGCCAGGCAGGTGTCTGCCACCTCAGTAACCTATCTTCACTTTTGTTTTGTCTATGTCTTTACTGGAAATGACTCCCGAAGCATCCTTCTCCTGCACTAAACTAGAGATTACCAGCAGCAGTAGAATTACAGGCAATACAGCTTTGCACTTAAAAGATCTTTCATATACAGTATCCACCACCTGTCAAAGGGTGGGGAACAACTGTCCTTAGCAGAGCGAGTTGTACCCTGTCTGCACGCAGGGTTCCAGAAAAACAACAGCACAGCAAACTGCTGAAAGGGGTCTTCAGATGAATGCAGCCTCCCAGGCAAACTACTCTGCCCTTTTCTTACAAGAGCACAACAGCCACAGAAGAGCAGCACTCCTTGCAGTGCAGATGCACGTGATTGTACAGGCACCACAAACACGGGACACTTCATGACAAACTCAGGATGCATGGCAGCCATCATCCCTATAAATACCCTCCTCACTTTCAAATCCACATCAGCTCCTTGTCTCCCAGGCAAAGAGTTAAACACCTCCAATTACTGGTAGCCCAACCAATGTCTTGCTCTGGTTGCAAAAGAAGATTAACGGGAAATGGGGGAAAACCCTTCCTGTTTTCCATATAATAATTTCTAACACAAGATGCAATGTTTGTGGGAATATCTTCAGGTTTAAAACAGCTGACTTAACAACCAGGAGGATGTAACAGGCTCCTGAGGCCAAAACAAAGCAGCACCAAACTTCAAGCTAGACATAGGTAAGAAGTAATAGCTAATAATAGAACCTAGTTATGTTCATCAGATGAACTCAAAAGGAAAAGGCACTAGAGAAGCAGGAGAGGTGGTAGGGAGTCTGTTTAATTATTTACAGGTACTTAAGAAACCCATGCCTCTCCCGTGTAATGTATTAGTAAAAATATTGTCATGTATTAGTTTTAAAAATTGAAGTCTCATTCAAATGCCTAAAGAATTACAAAGTGCTCCCTCTTCTTCCCAATTCTACCAGAGGGAATGTTGAAAAATAACCCAAACGTCCTGATTTAGCGTGACCTCTACTTCAACAATAGCTGAAGGCTGCAGAGATTCTCAGGCCAGCTCCGTAGCCTTTCATCTGCCTGGCAGGAGACGCCGCAAGACATGAATGCCACTGAAACTGCCCTGCATACAGAGTGGACAAAATTTCCTTCTTGAGCAATGTGACAGGATGGGCGCACAGGAGCCTCTGCTGAACACTGAGAACACAGCTCAGCAGCTGCTCAGACACTCGGTGTTTCCTGAAGCACATCACAACTGCTGTGCTGGCGCACCCTGACCTTGCGTGTGACTAAGCTGCACTTCACAGAACTTCAGCACTCAGTCAGGAAAACACGTAGAAAGCATTAACTAACACCCAACAGTTTGACACTGCTAGGCTAAAGCTGTGAACACAGAAGCAGACGTCGTTCATTTAAATAACATTAGGGTAAAAAAATCCTGAAGCAATTTAGAAGCTAAGCACTCGTTAACAGTTTTACGTCTACACTTCTCAGGGGTGGAGTGCAGGGAACTTCATTAGTCCTACTTTTCATTGGGCCTGCTCTCTCCACCATACCGCTTTGGTGTGTACTATTAGCAGCGCCTGGAGACCATAGCTGGACATTTTGTCCTCTGAGCCTTTCCAAATTAGATGCAACACCTGTGCTAGACAACATAGATTTTTATACTCAACTGGTGAAAGCACTACTCAAGGATGCATATCCTAGAAAGAGATGACTTGCCCTCAGCATACGATGCTGCCCACAGAAGACACTTGCTCCTGAGCATTTGACATTTATGTCAGGGCAGGCAAACACTAAGGTATTGTCCAAGAGGCAGTCTCTAAGAAAAAATCAGAAATGAAGTGACTTGCCCAAACTGATGCAGCACAGTCAAGACTGGCATGGTGGGTGGCAGCAAGACACGGAATCTAGACCATTACAGGCTCAGTAATGCCAAAGAGAAGTCTTCCACTGCCTGAGCCTTTACAGAAAAATCTTCAGACACAAAACAGCAAGGATAAAAGCAGCCACAGAAGCAAGATGTGCACACACACTGCTCTGCCTCTTTCTTCCATCAAGTACATTTAGCTTGCAGAAAAGAAACCCAAGAAGTAGAAAGATTAGGTGGCCACTCCCCTCCACTGCTCTGTGTTTCTTTACCTTGTGCGCAAACACTCCTGCTGAAGACCAGTGTATGAAAACGAGGTCACTGGCTATTCCTGTGCCAGTCTCACCTGAGCTATCTGCCAGCCAGCACACAGCACTTGGATGCTATACAATGCACTACAATTTAAACAGGAGGATGTGTTTCACTGCTCAGGATTCCTGATGGTTTTCAACAAGCTTTTTGCTTGTTCCACCTCCAACACTTGTTTGGCACAACAATAGTTTTTCCAGAGGAGAAACTCAGTGATCATAAAGAATTAATTATTTACCTGAAAAAAAGAGTACTCCAGCTCACATCAAGACTTCACTAACTGTAGTTAAATGAAAGTACCACACTGAACATATCCATAATGCTCTTCAGGTTCCTACAAGCCCTAAGAGCTTTTAAATACCACTCAAAAAAAGGAAAAGGCTCAGAGGATCAGTAGCAGGAAAACCTCTTGCTTTTAGAGCATTGGCTCAAATGAAATCAAAGTTAATTAAGACTAAAACACATTATTTGCTAATTGATTGATAGGGACAGGTAATCACATTCTTTAACAGACAGCAGCCCCAGTTATAATTATGGAGAGCAAACTGAACTTCTTGCTGCAGTTCAGCTTACCTATGCTGTCTTCATGCAGTCTCCACTGAGGCAATGCTGTTGACCTAGATATTTTCAGTACATCTCAACACATTTTACATGACCCCCCCCCCAAAAAAAAAATAAAAACCAATCCAACAGAACAAACCAGGGGACTTGATTTCACTAGACTCATTAAGCAATCAGCAACAAAGCTCAAGACTATTTTATGTCCAGGTTCATTGGTCTACGCATTAAGTTTGCAGTTTCAACAAACACTGTGAGCCAATTTGACAGATCATTACAGTCAAGAGTGTGGGGAGTTTGCTAAAAGGTTAGCATGTCAAATTATCTCACAGAATTGCCCTGCACTAGAGCCTCCTCCAGGGACAAATCAGGACCACAACCCCTTCAACAACAGCTATTAAAGCAGCAAACACTTACCTGCACCAGGCCCCAAAAACCTGCTCTGATGCATTAGGTTTAGAGAGGACACTCCTTAAGACATCAGGCTTCACAGACGTATACTAGCAGCTGCTGGTATGTCTGGAGGTAGACTAGATACCTGCTGGCCCTTCTGGCTTGAACTCGTGGATTCAATTCCTTCCCCTGTCCAAGAGGATTCAAATCCAATGCATGTACTCCTTCTCAGGTGAACACCCAAATTCATTAAAGAATGAATTTTCAACTTGCTGTTCAAAGAACCTTGTGGCTATTCACTGTTTGCAAGGTGTCCATAAAACATGAGTGAGAAGGCAAGCTTCCTTGTCAACAACCTTACCTTAGCCCAATAGGACTCAGCAAGATAGAAGGGGATAACAACATACATTTGCCTTTGTCCCCTGACACATCTCATCTTGAACTCTTCTCTGTGTAATGACTGTTTTTAACTCACATGATCTGTGGTGCAGTAGGTAGGTCAGCATTACAAAACACTGAAGAACAGGGACGCTCAGCTTCAGGACATTTGAACATCCTCTTGCTATCAACGTGGGTTTTTTCATCTGGAGTGAACACAAGTACATTTCCTCATTTGCTTTCAACACAAGTCTTACTTCTGGAAAGAAGTTTTTCCCTCAAAAAAATACAAGTGCCCATCTCTTCTTAGAAGTGTTTAGCAAAAACACCATCTCTTGCTAACTCTAAGATGTCTCAGTGCTGGACTAAAGCTGATTGCACACCACACATAACTATGCCACACCTCCAGGATTCCCCACTTTGCAGCACCAAGTGAGATTGCCTGTGCTTCAGCCCACACTTGCTCAGGGTTCTGCTGCACAGGCCAAAACCCTAAGTAGCCAGCAGTGCAGTCACACATTTAAAGATAAACTGGCATAACACTGGAACAAGCTCAAAGAACACACTTCGTATTAGTTTACCCATTTCCTCTTTAGTGACAGGACTAAGAGTACAATTCAATGTGTTCTTCCTGAGAGTTGAGTTTGAAGTTCAAAAGCATGCAGAACCAGGCTTGAGTCATGGAGTCCCATTTTGTTTAATTTCTAGCTTATGCTGAACAAGTAATTGCTGGGTCTCAATACCTCTATGCAAGTTAAAACTAAATTGATGTGTCTCAAAGTCCTTCATGGGCTACCAAAACTGTTAAAAAGCCTCTGCTGACAAAGATGAGCACAGACAGGACAAGCAGGACTTCCTACTCCATGTAAACACTGTCCATAACACCAGAACACATGCTCATAACAGGGTCTTGTAACAGGTTGTCCAGGTGTTCAGAAAACTTCCAAAGAAAACTGGAACTTGACTGGCCCTGAGCAACCAGATTTTACTTGGAAGCCAGCTCCACACTGAGGAAGTCTGCACCATAAAACCTCCAGAGCTCCCTTCCAACTGTACCATTACTGTGATCTCATGTACCTTGACATACAAATGGAAAGCTAAGCTTGTGACAAAGTGGGAGAAGCATGAAAATCAGGACTACCACAAACACTCATAAAGATGTTAACAGCTTTTATTTCACTGGTGCAAGGCCCATGTGTCATCCACCACTCACCAACATCAAAACAAAACATCATCTTTTATAAAACAGTTTCAGAGAACTCCAAACAAAGTAACAGCTGCTATAATAAACTTCATACAATACTGCAAATCACTTAGCTTGTATCATCCAAACAAGGACAAATCAGTTTCTAGCATACATGGCTTTTTTTTTCCTCAAAAAAAATACCAGCACAACTCCAAAACATGCCTCACACCTGGAAACGCTATCATCACTCCATGACACTGATAGCTGCTCGTGCTTAGAACTAGTCATCAACTCACCCTATCAATATCTCAAAATACAAAATGATGTGAAAAAAATCTACATTTACAAAGTACAGTCCCAATCCTGCAATCAAATCCTTTTGGGCAGCTCCCCTGAAGGCAATGTGGTATTTAGTGCTCCATTGCTAAAGATTTGATTGCAGAATCAGGGCACAAGTGGGAAAGGTTTAAATCTTTCCACAAGCAGTAAAACACTGCCTTATTCTTCTACATTCAGTTTCAGTAGTATTTGCACAACCTCCTAAACTGAGACTTACCTATTTTCAATTACCTCACATTTAGGAAGAAATAAGGATAGGCTCTGAAGTAGTCAGCAGATAAATGGCTTTTACTGAAATGACTCAGGGTTGGAAGTTGTGCCTTAGTGCACACTGGTGATCCAAATGCTTCCAAGAGACAATCACATCTTGCTTCAGTATTTACAGATCTGCTGCCTTCTGCTTTACATGGATTTCTTCACCAGCAAGATATCAGAGATCTTGTTTCCATTAGACAAGCATTATGACATGACTCCAAAAACAGGATTATGACGACAAATACTAGGGCCATACTCTTCATAGTCCTTCTTGGTGTGACACACTTGGAAAAACTCTGGCTATGAAAATATAAAACAAATCCCCTCAAAAACATAAGAATGTATCAAGCAGAAAAAATACACGAATAAGCTAATGCCTTGATATATTTGTAGACTGCAGCTTTATTAAGTGGTATTACATTTCTGAAGTAGAATAAAACTAGAAATACTAGGATACAAATACAGTTAATCAAGGAACGTTTGCCTGGACAGAAAACCCCACTCTGAAAATAGGAATTGCTTCCATTTTCCTGTGTTCGCTTCTCTCTTGGACTTAAGATCATAGATTTGGATCTGATATTCCTGAAGTCCTAACTGCAGGAATAAAGGTACTGTATGACAACTAGCATATAAAAGCTGCTTCAGAATCATGGCAAATTATGATATCCTTACTCAAGTAAAACTCCCATTTGCCCTGCACAAATTTTACTGAGGTAAAAGCTGGGTAAGGACTCTAGAATGTGACACAGTTCTGTCTGCCACAATGAAAAGGTTTAAAACTTTGTACTTAAATCAAACATAGCCAGAAACAATATGCCCAAAAAAAAAAATACCCAGAACAATTTTGATGCAGACTTACTGTTGAAGCCAGCATGGAACCACCAAACCAAACAGCGTAACGCTGCATGTGATGTGTTATCACTTGAACTTCGACTGGTTTGGGCTAAGAAAAAAACAGTTCCTGTTTAGTTCATTTACATTTTCTGACAAGTTCCCTACACAGTGAAAATGCTCAGTCCCAGCCATCTTCACCTCTCCATTCATACCACTGTCTTACACTTACTACTCAGTCTGCCATGTTCCCTGAGATCAAGCCATAAGCTCTTCATTGTTAGTATGCTGAAAGACACAACAGTTAAATCCCTCTTGCCTACTGATAACATCAAATAGCTCTAGAAGGGAAACTGGAACTGTCCTTAGTGACTTCTCACAGCAACTTAAAGATTCCTGTCATGCATTGCAAGGCTGTCAACATGGTTAATAACACATACATACAGAACACACATTTCACCACACTGCTTTTTCATTAGTGAGATGAATATTCTGAACTTCATTTTCTCCACTATTCATGTAGATAATGCACTTGAAATTCTTACTTACTTTTATTCGACCACCACTGAGCTCCTCACTAAGTCGCAATCTCGCATCCACTACTCTTTTCAAATCCCTTTGCAGTCGTCGTCCAAAGTCCCTGAACATCGTGGATCCTCCTGACAGAACCACATTCTGGGCAGGAAATAAAGACACATTCTTTAAATCCATCCAGTTTCCCAAAATCCAACATTGCAGAGGTAACTGTTTGGATCTTAACACTGTCAGAAAGCAGACAAGCTACACAGAACACCTTAGGAGCGCTGCTTAGTTTCCATAGAAGGTCCATCGTCCCCTACTTTTCTTTCTGCTCCTTCAAAGAAGAGCTACATGTAAAAGGTTATTACAAAAGAGAAGGATTCCATTAAAATGATGAGCTAGTATCCTACAGGTACAGAGCAACAGAAATATGATGGCAAGAAAAGGATGCTCATATATAAGCCCTGAAGCCAAACATGGCTCTAGCCTTCTTACACCACTGTGTCTTTCCAGAAGCTGTAAAGTTACCTAGAATTCAACTTTGTTCAGGAGTTAAACACAGCCACAAGCAAGTCCAACAATTCTTCAAAAGGGTACCACATCTCCAAAGAGAACTGCAGTACAAAGGCACAATACCTCTCACTTGCCTTGTCTACATCTGTGTGTGGCATTAGTTTTCGGAGGAGAACCAAAAGCCACTTAACCTGGACTCGGGCATAGATTTTGAAGAGGAGTTTTAGAACTTCACATCCTTAACTCTAATGATGTCACAGACTAACATGGAAGTCATTTTAAAGGTATGCAGGAGATTCCAAATAGGAACTCTAAAACATAACACTGGTGGCAGCGAAAAAGCATTTCATAGTCAGAAAAAATTAACTTTGTGTTCACAGGATGTTAGGGGTTGGAAGGGACCCAAGAGATCATCCAGTCCAACCACACAACTTGTGTGCCCTTGCAGAGCGCTCCCACTGTAACCCAAAGTGCCAGTTAGTGCTTCTGAAACCACTTGCAGGCCTTAAACACATGTCCACAAGGAACTCAACTGAGATCAAGATTTCCTTATACACAGGTCAAAGGATTCTCTCTCAATAACAGTTTTGACACTGCTGACCAAGACTGTACATGTAATGAAAGAATCCCTGAACCACTGTCTTCAGCCAGGAAGCCTGCATACAGATCTGAAGAGTCAAAGACATGCATAAGAAGCATTCACACTTGCAGGGTGCAGAAGTAACTGCTTGGATTTTAAGCAACAGCTAACAAGGAAAACCTTGTTTGTGACTTGTAAAGTGAGAAGAAAGCTGTCTGTTTATTCATGAAAAAAAGAATCTCCACATGTGAAAGCCATCACAGTGGGAAAAACTCACTTCAGTTTCAAATTATCTGCAGTATGAATGAGTGCATAACAAGGCAGGTGTGCTGACAAGCAAAGCACACATGCCCACAGCATTACTGAAAAACCTCCCAGAAAAAGAGGACAAAGAGGAGGAAAGAAGCTATAGTTATAAGCAGGAGCCAGAAATCACAGATGGCCCTAAAATTAAAGTAGGAGAGATATTCCCCCTGCTTCCTTCATACACGAGAACATTTCTTCCCCTGCCTGGAAGTGATCATGTTCTCCACATGGGAAAACAAAATTGCTAATGGGGAGGAGGGAAAAAAAAAGACAACCACCAGAGTGATGAAACAGCAATTAGAAAGATGCCATCAGAAAATATTACCTGGAGGTAATGAAGCTAGCAAAGACAGTGGAAGCAGCAATTCCATTCAAAGCAAATTGAAACTTTAAATGTACTCCATAAAATGGACAATGCTACCACTAAAACCAGGTTTCAGAATACACCTGAGAATAATTGTTTGAATACATCCAGTGCTAAACTTGTGCAACTAGAGAATTGGCATAACTTTGGGAAGCCCTTTTCTTATTCCAGCGTCAGAAACTCAAGAGGTTACGGTTATTCAAGTACTTCTACACTGAAAGAAGTTTAACACTAATACTGGTCAAAGCCAACAAATGCAGTAAGGTGTCCTTGTTGAAAAGATGGGTCATCTCATTACCACATATGTGGGCAAGCCAAGCCAGCCAAATTTTGGCTGTAACTAAGTGACATCAATACCATTATAAGACAGTTAACTACACAGCTGGAGCTCTCCTGCTCCCTGCACTTTTTGTCAGCACTGTGACAAATCTGTGCCAACTCTACAATAGAGGACTGTTCACCCACGGGCAGTATGCTCCCATAAGTTACCACAAATCATTAGGTCCCTTCTGCAAGGAGGTCAGAAGCCAGGTAGCCCACACTCACAACAAAAGCAGAACCCATACAGATATCCAACACCCCTTCAAAAACACCCATCACTAATAAGGGACCTGATTCAGGTGAATAACCAAATGAAAACCAACATAGTAACTCCAGTTAATGAAAAACGTAACAATGAAGCATGCTAAACACATGGGTGGAAAAAGCTTACTATGATGTTTGGCCTGTCTGACAACCTTATGGACTCCCAGAAAAAGACATCAAGGAAGTTAGGATTTAAGTATCTGTTTCCAGCGGATACCCTTAAACAAAACCAAAACTTTCTCTTGATCTTAGCTGCTCAAACACACTTCAGCTAGTTTAACAGCCCTGAGCAGACCACAGGTTTCACAGCTAACACTGATTCTCCTACCATCTGACTTCACTGATTTTTACTGCTTGAAAACTTGTTTCAAAAGAATGCATTCCTTTAGAAGAGATGGACAAAGCCCTTCCATACAACAGAGAAAGCTAACCACAACAAGTAAATAATGGATGTAGTACATTCCTGGGAGAAAACTAGGGGGTGAATAACAAGTACCTCAGAGGGCTGGCAAGAAATTGCTCACTTCTCATTTGTGCCCTTTGCTTCTCTTATGAACTCCAGCATAGTGAGTTTCTCTCTATTACATTCCTGGTATTATGCCTGTAGAGTGTAATGCTACAGAGAAGCTACCTCACAAAACAACTCAGTTACTGCAACAGAAATCTCTTATCTAAATAAAGTTTACGTAACAATTCCAAAGTGAAGTTCTCTTCTGGAGATCTCAGCACTACCAAACACAAGGTGCTGAACTGCTTTGTGCATCTTTAGACTGCATCTTGTAAATGTGGAGTAAGTGCACTCCCAGCTGGACATTTCAGACTTTGCAGCACCACACTAAGAAGCATTCACTGCTTTCCAACAACACATCCCAGTTTTCCTTCCTTCCAAATCGGGAGTTGGTTAACATGACACAACCACAACAGAGACATGTAATGACAGCAGTATATGTCTATTAATAAAAAATATTATAAGTAAAACTAGAAGGGTCACAAGCTGAAGCCAGGCACCTTCTGAGCAAGTGAATCAATTAAGCTACATGCCTGTTCTTTTAAACAGGCCAGTATTTGCCATCATTGTATGAAAAGCATAAGGAGAAATGCTGTACACATCAAACTATAAATACATTACAAAGAAGTCAAACACATTGTGAGAAACACTGTTTTTTTCACAACGAAGAAACAGTTTCTGTTTCTTTAAAATCATGATTTTCAATGTTCATTTAACTGTTTGAGTAACAGCAAAAGGTTTCAGCATCCCCCACAGTGGTGCTGTTCCACAGAGAACTGCACTCTGACACAAAAGTAACAGCAAAACACTGTGGAAGTATTGAGCCACTGTGAAACCAGCTAGCCTGGGTAATGTTCTAAGTTTAATTACAGCTGAGATAGGAATAAACAGGGCTGCTCCTCAGTACCCCTCTGCTACACTGACAGTGTTAATCACTTAGGGCAGCTGGAACACTTCTCCTTTTCCATGCTTGTCAGTGCCAATATGATACAGATCTGATGGCCTGACAGTATCATGGGCTTTCAGCACCCTGCTCTGCACTTTGTTATTAACAGCTAAGGCTGTCATTTCGCTGAAGCACAGATAAGCAAAAGCCAGATGAACCTTCTCCAGTCTTCTACTTGAGGATACCTATAATTTCAGAGAGGAAGGGCGAGGATAAGGTGGATACAGTGAATAAGCTGGGCAGTATCACAGGCAGTATTCCTGCCTGCAGCACTGGCCTGCCAGCCGGACATCTCACAGCAGCCTGACGCTGCAGAGCAGTCTGACAGCGCCACCTGCACACCGCACAGCGTATCTGAAGCTCTTCTCAGAGGTTCACCAGCAATTCGAGCCAGAATCTACCTTGGGGGAATGCTTACCACCCCTTTACCCTTCTGCACCTCAAACCTATCCTGGCTTTGAGGATGGCTTATCATGAACTGGGCAGTCAACAGTTCAGCCTCCCAAGAGAACTCTGATACAAGTGTAGTCCAAACCTTACTTGTATCAGCAAGGTCAAGCTCACTATCACCCACAATAGGCTGCACACCCAGCTAAAATTCATCCTCTCTAAGGAGAAAAGCCAGATGATTAAAAAGCCATCTCTATGTAGCTGCACTTCCACTGAAAATCTGGATGATTTACCTACACTAAAGCACCCTGCAGTACCCACCCAACACAATGGTTTCAGCCTGAGAGGCTATCTTAAAAGTTTGAAGTCAATGATGTTACATTTTGAGCTGTCATGATTTGAGTCATGCTTGACTAGGATCTCTTTGGTGATATACCTGACAAAATCTGGTTTCAGATATCACTTATCTTAAATTCTTCCATCCATATATTTGTGCAAAAAGCACGTCAGAGAGAAGTTGAATGAAATCACTTTCTGGAAAGCCAATGACCCTGCACTTACATCCTTTCTAATGGGGGAAGGCAGAGACCTCAGAGCTGCCAAAATTCTGTTCTCATCTCCTGTTATCCTTTAAACTCTGGAAGTATCTGGGGAGAGACTCTGGCTGGGGAAAAGTTAAGAGTGTGTAGTGAGTGACACCTTCTGAACCTGTTACCAACCAAAAATACCATTTCTTGGGATATCACAAGCAGTGTTTCAAACTTCTGAAAGCCCTTTGATCACCTTTAAAGTTGCTATAACTATATTCACTAGAGAGCTGCTAAATACAGCTACTCTTCTGTGACACTAAATGCCAAAATTCATGCCCTAACTGACAAATGTTGGGTCAAATTTCAGAGTATTTCCAGGTTGAAAAGAGAGATTTAAATAGCAACTAGTCTGGAAGGCATCCAACACTAGCACCAGTTGTGGCTGTTCCACAGAGATGATGTTACCCACTGATACAAGCAGGGTATATATTAGTTCCATGATTAGTAGCATGTTGACAGTAACCTGAAAGATGGGAGAAGAGACTCTGTTTTTCTGCATATCATAAATCCTCTCATGCTACTGTTCTCTCCCTCTAATTTCTCTGCATTTCCATGCTATCAGTTACACTATATATTTAGATAAATATGAGATCAGTACAAGGAGAGATTGTGGAACCCTATTCAAAAATGCAAAATAAAAAGGGATCTAAAGAATTTGCCAAATAAACAGGATTACATGAACTATAAAACATTCTTCCTAAAGAGTGACAGGGACGATGCAATGCCTCAACTGAGTCTCACAAAAGCATTTTGGCATCTCCAGCTGCATTCAGGATGGGTCTTTTTTTCAGTGGATTTTGACACAGGAATGACCAACGCAGTAAGGATGCCTCATTTCACGTCACAGAAAACCTTCCTTCCAAAAATGAACAGCAGCAAATATCAGGTACTCCTCATTCAGAAGTAGCACTCTGTTTAACCTGAACTTTTTATCTATTCCAAGTTCACATTTCTCATAGTGGTAGCTACATCTGAAGGGGGCCTAAAAGAATGCTGGGGAGGGACCACTGACAAAGTCTTGTAATGACAGGACAAGGGGTAATGGGTTTAAACTGGCAGAGGGAAGAGTCAAACTAGATGTTAGGAAAGGGTTGTTTACAGTGAGGTTGGTGAGACAATGGCACAGGTTGCCCAGGGAGGCTGTGGCTGCTCCCTCCTTGGAGGTGTTCAAGGCCAAGTTGGATGAGGCCTTGAGCAACCTGTTCTTGGGGGAGGCGTCCCTGCCTATGGCGGGGGTTTGGAAGCGAATGAGCTTTGAGGTCCCTTCCAACCCAAACCATTCTATGATCCCCCTCAGCCTCCTCTTCTCCAGGCTGATGTTACTGATGTTTAGCCTTTGAATAAATTAAATCAGTCTTAGCCCCAAAGACCTTAGCCACAAAGACCATACCTTATATAATGGACGCCGGACATCAATGGGACAGTTCTGTATAACTTCATCAACTACATCCGAAATGGATTCCATAAAATCAGGATTAGCAAACTAAAATGAAACAGAACAAGGATTAGAGTTTTGTTTGAAGGATGGAGACACATAAAGGTGGAGACAAGACTGTAAGACTGGAGAGAGGAAGTAGGTATCATCTAGCATGTTTTTCTTGTCTAGAATACAATACAATAGGGAGCCAAGAAACTATCACAAAGTGAAGAAAACTGAAATCAGTCCTTTATTCTGCTCCTAAGAGTCTTTCAGGGGACTATGGAAAGAGGAACTATTAAACCAGTGCCTGGCATGGGATTCAATGCTTCTCCATAAGATCACACAGGTAAACAGCAGAGAGGACACACTATGTAGCCCAGATGTTTAATTTTGGCAGAAAGTCAGATAACTACAAACTGGCCACAAAATAAATAAGGATGGGATTTAGAAAGTGAAAGAATGAAGTGTGGGGGAGGTTAATATTCTTCCAACAGAGAGAGAGCAGACATAAGGAAATTTCAGAGTTACTGTGGACCTTGGTTCAATTTTTAATATTACAGGTTTCAGGTGCCTGCAATAAACTCAGTGGAGCATGCAGGAATGGAGAGAACCTTCTCTGATATGCTGCAACATATTAAAAGCTGTCCCTTTCTTCTCAATATCACAGTATCCTGAAGCTGACTTGAAATGAACTCCCAAAAAACCAAACAGATTAGGTATTGTAATGCTTCCCAGAATTGTACATGATACTTATGACCACACCAACTGAGCTCCTTTCAACACATTACCCTCATTTAGGGAATTTTTCATTTCTAAATATATTCTATGTATAAATGTATATTAATATATTACATATAAATATATACTTATAAATATTTTTAATTTATAAATTAACTCATTAGCAAAAGTCACTGTCCAAGAGTTAAAACACCATCAGTGCAATGCTACCATGCAAACAATCAAGCACACAAGTCTAGGATGGTGTCACTTCAATGCTGAAAAAAAGGAAACCACTATGCGAAATCTTAGCAGTTAAACAGTTTTTTCTCAATTTCAAATCCTTTCAAGAAAGAGAATAAGATGTCTTAAATGCTGCACGGGACGTTAGAGAATAATCTACTGTGCTAGCACTGCTCTGTGCCGAAGTCAGTGGAGGCTGCAGGCAGCTTGCAGACCGGAGCCTTGCTGAAACGGTACCTCCACGTGATGGCGCACCAGCACCAAAAATAGTAGTGCCTCCCTTCCCCCCCACCCTTTTCACTCGCACAGTAAAAGTTTCTCTAACTTAGTATTGCCAGGCCCTGTTCTTACCTCAGGATGGAAGAAAATTTCAGGTCCAAGGAACCTTTCATAACCCACATCTATAACAAACTTGGTTTTGTTGATGGCATTGATGCCAGTGTACTGCTTGATCCATTTCCGAGGATCTCCATCATACTTGGCAAATTCTTTCACTATGTCAGGGCAAATGTAACAGTATTTCTCCTGGTAAGAAACAGCAGCCAGTATTTATTCCATCACTGAATTCAAGTGTCACACAGTCGGAAAAGAAGAATCCATGAACATTCTCACAGCTGAGGCTGCTCAAGGTTTCTCACCCAAGCGCCTACTGAAGACACAGCCCTACAGAACAACGTCCGTGGCCCACGTTCAGTAAGACTGCACACTGACTCATCTAGATTAGTGCATCTCAAAATGCAAACATCACAAAACCACTAGGTCTGTGACAATGGCAAGATTTCATTGCCAGGTCAGACACAGCAAACACTCTACTCACACTACAAGCATTTATTTTGTATTAAATTAAAAAGCAAATTTTAAACAAATCTAAAGCTTCAAATGCTGATTTAATTTGCAGAGCACTCCAAACAGCCTAGCATGAAGATTTCCTTCCTCTTTCTCCTTCCCCCTTACTTGATTGGCTAAACCACCAGAAGCTTGAGTAATTACAATACATTGCCTACATTTGCACTTTTAAGACAGTCACTTGCAACTTGCAAAGCCAAAACATTAGCTCAGAGAGTTTTATTTATTTATTTAGAAATAAAGAGGGGTGTACCTTTATGGCTTTTGCTGTCTCCAGAGATTGTTCAGGAGGAATTCCCACCTCCCTTTCCCTTAGGAGCTGTTGAATAAAGTAAGTAATATCTCTACCTGCAATAGGAATATGTTTGATGCAACTTCCAATGACATAGCCTTCTGCCTGTGTAGAAGGAGAGTTAAAAAGAATAAATTTAGAGGAAAAAATCTACCCTGTATTATTAATTAACAGTGTGATGGTTTGGATGTTACTTGGCCTCCCACTTAAGAAAATCCCCCAGACTAGACTCAGCTGAGCTGGGAATTAGAATGGAGCTTTATATTCACAGCTCAGCACAATATACAAGCAGAGATCTACAATATATACAGAAATATACAAGTTAAAAAAGTAAACCAGAAACACAACACAAACCAGAGTCCCCAGAAGGGGCTCCCAACTACCCTTCCACCCCTCCACCTTATCCCAGACTCTGCCAAACTCAGGGTAGTTTGGAGGATCAGCCACGGGGGGTTAGAAAGCAGAAGGATTAGTTACACAGA
Organism: Pogoniulus pusillus; assembly: GCF_015220805.1. Lineage (NCBI taxonomy): Eukaryota > Metazoa > Chordata > Aves > Piciformes > Lybiidae > Pogoniulus > Pogoniulus pusillus. The sequence goes on from NC_087286.1 coordinate 20,454,781, forward strand.
GAGCAGGTCAGGGAGAGAAGGGCAGGCAGCCAGAGCACGACTCTGTTATCTGTATTTATGTTCTTGTTTTTATCCATCTCAGCAAGCCTATGAGTGCAGCAGCCATCACCATTGGTTCCTTTTCACAGCCTATCATCCAATTCTTCCCACCAAAATATTCCAGCTAGCTTCAAACTAGCACAAACAGCAAAACTAACTTTTTCTTATACTTTGGTGGTGGAGTCACCATCCCTGGAGGTGTTCAAGAAGAGACTGAATGAGGCACTTAGTGCCATGGTCTAGTTGATTGGATAGGGCTGGGGATAGGTTGGACTGGATGCGCTTGGAGGTCTCTTCCAACCTGGTTGATCCTATGATTTGTTTTAATTTTAAAAGTAAAACCTTGAAACTATTAAAATGTGCAACCCACTGCAATGTGCTCATTATTTTCATTTAAAATACCTTGATTACCACATATAAACAGATACCCATTAGATAACAGACACACAAGTGACAGAGAAAAAGTCTTGCACACATTAGAAGACAGACTGATGAGATAGCTCCTTTTAGGCGTGATCTGAAAAGCAAACTTTATATAGAATCGTAGAATGGTTTTGGTTGGAAGGTATCCAAACCACTCATCTTGTGTCTGAGAATGAAAAAGTAATAGGAGAAAGTATACAATTTACTAGAACTCTGAAAAAAGGAAAAAAAAACACACACATAAAACCACCACATGAAGCAGCACAATAAAACCAAAGAAATCCATTCGCTGACGTTTTTCAGGATGCATGTACTGAAAACCAGGTTAATGCCAAAATGTAAGTTGAATTTAAAGGGAATCCAGTTTCCATTTCTAAAATGCCTGATCATTCTAGCACAGTAGATGCTTCAGAAATACTGGAAGTGACATAAACAGATGCCAGTATGCACAGATGATACTGTAGTTTTAAAATCCTAACATAATTAAGATATATGAGATTGACAATGTGTATGAACACCCACTTATACAAGCTTGCAGTTGTTCTCACACAAGCAGAGTTCACTCCCTTCTTCAGTACAATGTCATATGGAAAGCATACATTAGCAGCTATATCAGATAATCACAATGCAGGACAGCAATAAAGTTAGGATATTTCTTGTCAGATATCAGTGGTGTGAGGAGATTGAAAAACATGTCAAGCATTAATACCAGACAGAACTGAGAAATCGTAGTAACCAGCAACAGAACAAGGGGACACAGTCTCAAGCTGTGCCAGGGGAGGTCTAGGCTGGATGTTAGGAGGAAGTTCTTGCCAGAGAGAGTGATTGGCATTGGAATGGGCTGACCAGGGAGGTGGTGGAGTCACCGTGCTTGGAGGTGTTGAAGAAAAGCCTGGCTGGGGCACTTAGTGCCATGGTCTGGTTGATTGCCTAGGGCTGGGTGATAGGTTGGACTGAATGAGCTTGGAGGTCTCTTCCAACCCACTTGATTTACACAGCAACAGCCTTTAAAAGATGGCCTAATAGAATAATAGAATCAGCCAGGTTGGAAGAGACTATCACTTTCCTATAGCCTGCAAGCTAAATTGATTAAGTTTACAGTATAAAACACAAACTCTTCAAAACAATCACAAGGGAAGAAAAAAATCCCAATCAAGCAACACTACACATTTAAAAATTAATCTTCTTCTGACGTTTTTTCTTTGAATCTGTTAATTAAATAAACCCTGTACTTATCTGAACCACAGATAATTTCAAGTTGCAGCCTGCTACATACCACAGGAATTACATGGGTCACTCCATCACCACTATCGATGACAATTCCAGTCAAGGTACGCTCCCCAACCTGCCGAGACGTCCAAGAGGCAGCTAAGGCTAACACTGCCTACATCAGAAAGAGATTACATTTAGAAGCAGGCTGAGTGTGCTCATTCCCAATCTCAGAAAATACTGTTTCAAACATGTTAGCTGTGGGAATGCAGAAGACTCCACACACAGCAGCTATACAGTACTTTAGAAGTATGTTCACCTGAACAGCAATGTAAAGTCCTGGTATGTTAAAGGATTCAAACATGATTTCTGCAAGATATTCTCTGTTCTCTGGTGTGTTCAATGGAGGCTCTGTCTGGAAAAAAAGAAAAACACCAACAAAAAATAAACCTGCAAAAGCACCTCAGTAGAGTCCCAACAATTCATGCACTGATTACTTGGCATGGTAATCATTTAAAATTCTTACTGCACTCAAAAAAGAACATTTCGAATAGAATTTAAACAGAGCAATTGAAGCTTTTTAAAACCAAAATCATTCTACAGTAACTTGCACTGCAAAAACAAAGAGAATGGACTTATAATGCAGCCTTACAAATTACTTACCTCCTCCGGCTTCTCCCATCCCAGTTGCTGAAAAAATGGAAGATGCATAGAAAGAAAAATTCTCCAGTAGTGCTACTCCACCTTGGAACACTTATTTTTCTTCTTACAAAATGTTACAGAAGCATGTTCTTAGCCACTCTCATTAACTCACCATTAAAAAATAGTGATCCTCAGGTTCAGCTCTTAGGTATTTAAAAATGACCTGCTCCATGAATCTCTCCATGAGGTCCCAGTCTTCAACAATACCATGTCGTATAGGCCACTGAAACAAGGAGATCTCTCAATGCTCTAGACCATACAAGGACAAACAAATCCAGAAACAGGAACCAGCCTAAGTCCTCAAACTCTCATATCTTCTGCAAGAATGACAATACCTCACCTCATGGTTATCTTACCAAATCCACCATCCTGATTTTACTGTATAGGCACTATCTCCAGTTATCTCCCACTCCCAGGTACTTCAAACTGCAATGCTGTCTTTTAGGACAAGAAGGCAAAATCTAGACTCTATTTCTACAACTACTATTGCTCTGTGGCAGCACTATGTTTTAATCTCTCTTTGTATAAGTCATATCATTTACAGAGCTGAGAACCACCCTTGGCTATGACATGGCTTCCAGTCTAGAAAAAGAAATAAAGAACATGTAGGCAACATATTTTTCAACAAAAATCCTGGCAGGGATGATGTTTACTTTTTGTTCAATGTTAGGAGCACAGCTGACATTTAAGTAACACAGTAGGATGTATAAAATGCTTTTTTCCACATAATTCATAAGCTGGTAACATTTTGCAAGTACAAAAAGTCCTTTACTAGGGTATGGAAAATATGATTCACAAATTGTTTTGTGGAGGGATGTGTCAAACAGCCCTCCACAAAACAATTGTGACACTCCCCAAAGCAAAAGTATCTAAGACATTCTCCAGTTCATAAGCAATGGTAAGAGGATACACTTTTAGAAAAAAAAATAAACATTCAGTGATTATGACTATTTTAATAGTTAATAGTTTTGAAAACTGAGCAGCTGCACTGTATTAATGGATATTTAGATAAGAGTTTAAGCACTAATCACAGGGCAACACTAGCAAAACAGATCAGGAAAGGTAAAGCCATGAACAAAATGCCTTTTTTTAAGGGTAAAAAAAAAGGTAAATATGTTTTTAAAATTCATAGAATGGTTTATGTTGGAAGGGACCTCAAGGATCATCCAGTTCCAAGCCCCTGCCATAGGCAGGGACACCTCCCACTAGAACAGGTTGCTCAAGGCCTCATCCAACCTGGCCTTGACCGTCGCTAGGGAGGGAGCAGCCACAAATTGCTATCAAAAAGCCCTAGAACATAATATAATAAAACTGTGAAACTCTTTAGAAAGACTTCTAAAAAAATATTGAATGCTTACCTTTGTAGCATAGGTAGGTTTATCTATGGCTTCATCTCCTATGAAAAAATCCAGATCATCAACACCTTTCATCACCCTCCTCTGAGCCTGGTCACCTACTTTGGCTGATTCTCGGATGGCAATACCTTAAAATAAAGACCAGAGATATCAAAACAAAATTCAAACAACTGAATACCAAGTAGTTAGTATTTATTTGTTTAAGGATTCTACAGCAGTCACTAAACCTGTGCAAGTACACCACTCCACTGGAGATATTCTTTAAGCCAGTAAGTAATAGGGTTTTCTGAGTTTCAACTCTGGAATTCAGAGGAAGAGCACAGGCAAAGAAAATAAACTATGTACTTCAGAAGAAAGTCCTGGAGTCATTATCCAAGTTGGTGAGAAGGAGGAAGGGAGAAGGACAGAAATCAATTTGCAGTGCTACAAAGAAATCTTGGGAGACACTTATGCTTCCCATTAGCAGGCTGCAACTATCACTACAATGTTTAAAGGATGGCTGCTACAGGCAAAAAGATGAGATGGCAAAAATCAAATTTAGGGCAAGCTGTAAATAAAAACATAACCTTATGTATATACAGTTTTCTTTTAATAGGTCATAATCAGGATCTGAACAACACAGTAGAAAACACAGAGTGGACAGGCATCACACATAAATGCATCAGTACTATCAGCACCAGAAATTAGCAATGAGCAAACAATTACTTTGGAAACAATCTAACCCCCAACAAGTTTAGGGTTGTAGGAACCAGGATTTGTAAGAAACCCACAGGAAACTCTTTCTATCCCACTTCTTCAACAGAACACAAACCTTTAGCGATAGTTTAGGTCTGAAATAGCTGTAATACCGCGAAGAGACCAGGGGTACATCTAACAAAAAGCATGTCCCACTCTGCTTCTATGGGCCTCCATTACATTTGTTATTTCATTGGCTTTTTACCTTCTACTACAAAAAGCTACAAGGTAGCCTAGATGTATTAATAAGTAGCCAATTGATGAAGTTAGCAAACAGTAGAAGGCAGTGTTTAACCTAAGTGGAGACAAGCCTGAGATAACAGATGCCATTACAGGCATAAGTAGCCAGTGGTGCTATTTTTAAATATATATACAGCAGTTGAGTGAAAGACAACAATTACAACAGCAACACCAGAAAGGTGTAACATTGCCAGCAAGTTTATCACACCAAAGAGTAAGCCTGCTCAATAAAAGCATGTTACATAGGCAAAACCATTTTCATTGGTAAACACACACCTAAAAAGAACATTTTCTAATAGGAACAACTGTTTTGAATATTAAACTGTCTACAGTCCCAGACAGTGTAAATGAGGCAGACACCACCTGCACCTCACTTAGCACTTAATTTGACTGGTAGCCTTCCCCAGCTTATCCGGGTAGTAACCATGGTGTCAGGTAGACAGGAGGTAAATTGCACTCTGCCTACTCAAGAGTCCTGGCGTAAAAATAATGGAGATAAAAAGGAAATTGGACTGGAGCTCTCTTTGTCTTTGTCATAGCAACCAAAAGCCGATTTAATGAGCAACAGTTCTAGCTAACTGCAAACAAGGAGTTCAGTTTAGCTACACTCTAGTCAAAGACATGAACGCAAAGAGTATCACTTCCCAGATGGACAAGAGACTATGAAGGCTGAGCTGAGAGTTTGGAAGGACATCATTCACTCAGGGAAGCGCTCAGTGATAGCAATGTATATTAGAATTTGGAGGGACAAAAAATGACTCACATGATGGGATAATAAACTGCGGTTCTGTATTTCCTGCATAGCCAAGTTTCGTGTACCTAGGGAAAAAAAAAGACAAAAAATGCTTTCAATTCACATCTTTTAAAGTGGAAGTCAAACAATCACATACCACAACTACATTTCTGGGGTGTGCTTTCAGGTGACAACCTGCTGAGAAGAAAACTCAGCAGCAGTAAATATTTCAGGTGTTGTTTATTTTCTAGATGGATTCAGCTTAAAATTTTGGGTTGTTTTTTAACAAATTATTGAATCAGAAAACTCAGCTTCTGCTTTCTGTTCTTAATGACCAGCTACCACAAATGATAGGCAGGCTTCATTCCACCCTTTACAGGAAAAAAAGTCTAACCTTTCAGAAAGTCAGCACAACCAAAAATGTTGCTGGAGTTCACATAGTTGTTTACTGTTGTCCAATACAGATGAAAAAAGCCTGTCTTCAGCACAAAACACAGTTGGTACTTCTCTCATCGTCACAGATACAGTTTCTCTGTGTGGTAATACACATGTATTACACCGAAACCATAGAAGCATAGAATGGTTTGGGTTGAAAGAGACCTTAAACATCATCTAGTTCCAACTACCCTGCAACGGGCAGGGACATCTTCCACTAGACCTGTCTGACCTGGCCTTGAACACTTCCAGGCAGGGCACATCTACAACTTCCATAGGTGACCTGTTCCAGTGTCTAACCACCCTTGCAGTCAAGAATTCCTTCCTCACATCCAGTGTAAATCTATACCCTCTTCCACCTTAAAACCTCTTGTCCTATTACTACAAGCCCTTGTAAAATGTCCCTCCTCATCTTTATTGTAGACCCCCTTCAGGTTCTGAAGGCTGCTCTAAGGTCTCCCTGGAGTCTTCCCTTCTCCAGGTTGCACCGACCCAGCTCTCACAGTGTCTGTAAAGCACTGATCAAACGCAGCAGAAATGGGCAGCAGATGGTATGAAGCGTTGTCCATCACTTTTGATGTACACAGGAAACTGGTTAACTTGGGGAAGAAAAGAAATTTTCACACAAAACTTAAAATCTCTGCATGGTGTTACTGGCTGCAAGCTAGTTCAAGTCTTTAGCAGTTAGAAATAATCAACAGACCAGACTATGAAAAGCTGTTCTTAATCCTATAAAAACAATACAAGAAAATCAGAAGCAGACTCTGAAATGTATTTCTTTAAAAACACAAAACAATATTAATTGAATGGCTGCAAAGATTGATGTCTTTCTCTGAACACTGTCATTAGATTGGAGTAGAAATACAACAATACCATGATCTGAGTGAAATTAGTAGTATTCACATTCATTTTTACCATGAAAACCTAAAGCCAGGACGTTGTTAAATCTGACCAATCACATTCTAAGTCCTGAAATGAATTTCAGGTCTTTGACTACAGCCTCTTGTCAGTATTTGCAAACAATATTATGCTATCACTAAAGAAGAGGGTTGCTTCTTCATTAACAGCTTAAACAGTAAGCTCGCCTTTGTGGACTACTTGGCATAAAAACATTCATTAAAAGTCAGTTTGCTTAGATAAAGGCATTAAATCAACACCAAATTAGCAATGACCTTGGAATTTAAATATCATCTTTTCAATATCTCTTCAAAGTCATACCTCCAATAGGTTTCAAGTAGCAATTAAAAACGTTATTTTCCCCAAGGCTAAAAGACAAGGAGTATGCTTGAGGTGCCAGAGTTCATTGTATTTTTAATCATCATTACATGGGCATATGTTCTCAGTCCAATCCAAAATGTTTAGGACAAGCTTCCTGTGGCTCTCAAAAAAATACAATCAAGCCATTAGACTGATTTGAAAAGAAGGTCATTACTAGTAAGAATTCTTTTTATGTAAGTATTTCATAGCTTCTTCATGTTTTAGAATGAGACCTACCTAGGGAACATTGTTAAAGCATAACAAGCAGTAACACTGGGATTTAAGACACAGTATAAGATATTTCCTCTTTGTTTCTCTTTGAAATGGGGTTTTGGTCAAATGCACAGTGACAACAAAGGAAAACATTTCTGGATTCAAGAGACCAAATTGTAAGACTCAGAAATGGCAATCTATCAGAAACCCCAGCCTTACAAACCTCAGTAACAAAATTCAAAGTGAGTATTTATCTAAGGATGTAGATCTGTATACATATTTTCTATACAATATTTACGTGTGTGTGCATATGTAAACAATAAAGGTTTCTGCAGTATAACCAAAGCTCATTTCTTAAACTGAACTCATGATGAGAGGTGAGTTCAGTTTGGCTTTTTTCCTGCCCTGCATGTGTGCTGAACTCACTGTATTGAAGCCCCTACAAAAGTCATCTTGGGCTAGAAATTTTACCTTCCTTCCCAGATGCTCCTACCAGAATAGCTTATAGAGTTAGCAAAAAGCCCAGGCTCAATAGTTAACCAATTTATTTTTTCAGAAGTTTAATTAACCCCACTCAAAACTACACAATAAGCTTCTTTCTCAGTATCAGTGAAGAAGATTTCTCTTCAAAGAACACATCTCACAGAAGATTTCTTTTGCATGCCATTAATCCACGAAGGAGCAATACCGTAACTATGAGAATAAATTCACTACTTAACACTGAAGTAAAGAAGTGGGAGAAAAAGAGCAGCTGTTAAAAAAAATACGAATCTATTGAGGATCAAAAAAGTGACAGACTTCAGTAGGTGGCTGCATTTCAGGTATTTTGACAAAACCAAATGGAAGAGAACATCAAACTACTCTCAAAATCACTGAGAAAGAGAAGGAAAAGAGGTGATGCAGTTGTACTGTCCTTTCTTATCTGGTGGTCTATTCACTCAGGACATGACAGACTTGGTCCTAGATTTTCCTTCTGCCCAGCAGGACCTGAATACATTCCACCTTCCAGAGCTGTACTCAAGAGTACATTAAAGTGTTTGGGTGACCCACTTCCAGAACCTCCTACAGAGATTGTTCCCTTTTATACAAGATATTTAAATATTTATTGACCTGAAAGGCTCTGAACTTAAACAGTTAGAGAGGTTACCTGGTCTTCAGTCCCTTCTCCAATGAATATTTAAGCATCTAAAACATGTTTTTCTTTCTCTTGGGTTACAGCCTAGCAGGCTAATGGTAATGCTACATCTTGTGATCTGTAAATTACAGAGACAGCTGTAGGCAACGTGTAGATAATCAGTATTCCAACTTAATTTCATTAAAAAATAGATTTGCTGCCAGTGAGATAGGAACCTACTGGAAACTCTCCAAAATATAGGATATTGGAGGGTGCATTAAAGATTAGTAGAAGATTCACCCAAAGGACTAAGGCTACTGCATGTAAGAGGATTTAGAGGGACTATTCATTTTTTAAAAGCACTGGAAATTAGATATCCTTGAAACAAGTAGGTTCTAAAAATAGTGTCTCCTACACAGGCTTTTTTTTGCAGGTGATGAATGCATCAATCAGCTTCACTATCTACCTTGTGTATGAGGGATGGTCCTCCTAACCTTGATCCCTTCTGAGGTCCTATACAGAAGAACTTATATAGAAAAATGACTGGAAGATGCAAATGCAACAAACTGGGAAGCAAATGGTGTCCCCTCAGCCCCTTCAAAAAGCAGAGATACAGTCTGGAAAACTCTTGCACCAGAGCAACATAATTTAGGCACGTAAAATCACAAACTCAGGCAGTTGCTTCATCCATCTCAAAGCACAAGACACCAATTTTTAGTCTGGACAAAAGACCAAAGTACAGTAGTGAATACTGTAGCATTTCCTCACTCTCTATTAGTTCTCAGTCCAGATCTTTAAAATAATATCTTATATTTACAAGGGGAAAAAATTAACAACATTAAAAGTTCTGGTAAGTTAAATATGAAGTGGCTAAAAACACTACTACGCTTTAAGTAAGTCCTGTAAAAGAAAAAAGGGGGAAAAAACCTCTGTCAAGAGAACTCTGCCAGTTAAGACACTCAATAGCTGCCAGAACACCTGTGATGCTCTGCTGCCATAAACAGATTCTACAATCATTATTAGAAGTATGCCTGAGAAACTCTCCACACAAGGTCTTCATAAAAACAAGGAAAGGCATTTTTCAAATGAAGGAGGATGTGATGAACAAAGGGAAACAAAGAAGGAAGGGATGAAAAAGGAAATATCACAACAGAAAAAAACAAATCTATTATGTCTGCAGAATTTACCCCAAAGTATCAGCATCCACTACAGGAATAAAACAAATGTTGGACCCAGTGCATTTTTGAGAGGCTAGCACTTTACAGGACTGAAGCCTGTGATTATAAACAACAGTTAATTAATCCAGGCTCCTTAGACCCAGAAGAGCAATTACAATAATGTCTGCTACAAGTCTCATATGTACAGAGCAGAGGTAATACTTCGCTAAAGCAACTCATTTTGCATCAGGAGTTACAGTAAGAGGGAGGAAACGTAACATGCTCTGAGGTTCCAGTTCAGCAACAATAGCTCAGAAAGAATAACCACTTCCCTGACCCTCAAGCTTTAAAGGTAAGTCCAGCTCACTTCTCCCTGAAATCAAGTGCACCTCTAAGCTCATCAGTAAGACTCTGAAGTGATTTTTCTTATGAAAAGACATTTTCTTTAACTAAGAAAGGCATTTTCTTCTAACAGAAATTATACTAGTTTTTCTTTACTAAAACTGATTTCAATAAAATACACCCAAAATAGAAGTACTCCTCAGCACCTGCAAATATACACACTGAAAGAGAAGTATTTAAAGACATCTTTGTTTCGCACACCCACCTACTGGCATTCTGAGGTCCCACAGCTAAATGCCCATTATAGAACTAGTTATGAAGTTTAAAGCTATGTAAAAGAGCAACACCAAAAAGACCTGGTAGCCCTATGAAACTAAAAATAGAATGCTCTTCTCCACAAAAAGACTCCTAGCAAGGCATAAAGTGATGACTTGGAAAATCTCATGGAAAGAAAGTGAAGATATAGCGCATGAAAATTGAAGTAGGGCAAGAAATCTCAAATACCAAGGAAAATGAAAGTAATTGTGGCTTCCTGCAGGATTTGTGGATTTATGACAAAGGAGGTTCAAGTCACCTATCCAACAGAGGAAAGGAATGTTATCCTGTCCTGTTATGATGATGTGCTCCTCCCTTGAAGGTCTGTACATACTTTCTATAGACCTGCTGTTGCCTTTTTTAAGCTATTCTAGCATTTTACAGGACTGAGGCCTATGGATGCAAACAACAGTGAGCTAAACCAGGCTCCTTACACACAACAGCAACAGGCTTTTCATAAACGTCTTGAATCTCCTTATACAAAAAGAAGAGGGATTAGTGCCTGGCTAAAGCACTCAATCAGTACCAGAAAAGCAAGTAGAAAGGTGTACTTTATACACACAATGTTGCACAGTGCACACAAGCATATACCTTTTACTTTCTGCTATGACCTTCCAGGTTATTCATCTGAAAGCCCTTTCATGAATAATTTGAATTCATTGTTTGGAGCTTGTAATCCAATGTAGCTTCATCCTAACAATAAGAAGGGTTTCAGCTCACACAGAAGAAAATTCCAGAGACCACCTATCAATGAATCAAGCTACTTCTGGCTGCTTTGGTTCAGACTTACATCTTCTAGACTTCTGCAGGGTAACATATTTTGTATTCAATAACATCACTGCTGAAAAGTCCCCACATTTGAGTGTCCTGCAGCGTAGCCAAAGAGAAGTTCCATCAGCAGAGATAACAGGTTATCTTACATGAATTAACATCATTTGGAAGCACAGATATGCAAATTCACATCTTTCAAGACTATGTGCATTGTAGAATCATAAAATCAACCAGGCTGGAAGAGACCTCCAACATCTTCCAGTCCAACCTAGCACCCAGCCCTGGCCAATCAACCAGATCACGGCACTAAGTGCCCCAGCCAGGCTTGGCTTCAACACCTCCAGGCACGGCGACTCCACCACCTCCCTGGACAGCCCACTGCAATGCCAATCACTCTCTCTGCCAACAACTTCCTCCTAACATCCAGCCTAGACCTCCCCTGGCACAACTTGAGACTGTGTCCCCTTCTCTTGCTGCTTGCCTGGGAAAAGAGACCAACCCCACCTGGCTACAGCCTCCTTTCAGGTAGTTGTAGACAGCAATAAAGTCACCCCTGAGCCTCCACTTCTGCAGGCTGCACACCCCCAGCTCCCTCAGCCTCTCCTCACAGGGCTTGTGTAATTAAATGCTATACACACACTCCTCACCTCCACCAGTTTTACCCATGCAAGAACTAGATTGCAAAATTCTACTGCAGTCACTATTTCTCTGGGAGAACACAGTAAGCCGTTCTCTGCTTTTAATAGAGAACAACTGCTGGTCAGGAAGTCCTACTGCTAGAGCCACACTAGAATCACTCCACAACCTGAGAGCAAAGGAAGCCTCCTGCAAAAGACAGACATTGCATTCAAAGCATTTTCCAGATTACGTAGTTTGTACTGTAGCCTTTTACTAGAATTCCTATTTCTCTTCTTGAAAAACTCTTCAAGAGAGTAAAGTAGTAGCCCTGTAACGCCAACAGTTCTGTGGAGAATGGATATTCAAAACATCTTCAGCAAATAAATAGAAGGAACCTGGGAAATCACCAAGGAGCATGTAATGTACAAGCAGAATTACAGACCAGATGGAACTCAAGTCTCTATTCTAGTCCCAAAGTTTTGAGCTGTGGACTCCAGTATTCCCCATCCAGAGGACAGAGCCAGTTTATGGTAACAAAAGGTATAAACACAGCCAAGATAAGTGACTTCTGAAAGTTTTGTGAGTTTAATACAGCTGTGTTTCAAAATATGAAACACTTTTTCAGAAGGACAGTGGTGGAAAGGGCTTCCTCTGGTTACCTAGCGGGTTGGGTTTCTTGGTTGGTAGGTTTGATTTGGGGGTTAGGGGTTTTTTTAAGATGGCTCATTTGGGGAAGTTTTGAAGGCAACTTCTCAAGGATTAAAGAAACTAAAATACTGCTCCAAATTCCTCACAGAGGAAAGCTCCATCATTCCAATAAATCTGTGGAATCACTGACACCAAAGCAGAGCCTGCAAGTAAGCTACTAGCTGAACAGTTTACTCAGTGACCAGGATCTCCTTTCCTTTGAGCTGTCCATAACTGCTGGGCCAAAATCAAGATATTAGCAAAAGCAAACCACATACTCAGTATCACCTCCAGTACAGCTCTTTCTGATGCTTCCTACTCCTGAGGCACAGCAGAATAGGTCTATGGGATCATTGTGTCTTCTCTAGCCACAGATATATAGGAAAGACCTGTTCCTGAAACGTCTTCTGAGCATAGCCTCTGCAATTTAGGTTCATTTCAGTCTCCAAAGATTTGTGTTCCAAAACTTGTGGTTTAACTAAGTGCAGAACAGCTCTCACGTTGATTTGACAAAGGTGAAGAATGGATGATCTAATGACTAAGAAATGCCACTAGTATGAGACAGATCCTACTGCTGGCCAGAGCTGATACCTGGAAAAGTTGAAGATGCAGACGCTGGCCAGAGGCACAGCCAGGTGCGATCCAGCAAGGCCACTGCGCAAGCAAAGCAGACACCAGCAAGCACACTTCACCTGCTTCTGGAGCACTACCAGTGCCCGCCTGCAGCTCCCAGCGGGAGCGTATGGGTCACCGCTCTCCTGCGGCCACTGAAGTCAGCCCCGAGCTCAGAAATTTAATCATGCAATAGTTTAAACCCGGAGAACATGAACAAAAAACGGACCCAAGAGAAGCACACATAGAAATAACATCCCTAAAAGCACACGACCTGCTCGGGGAACACGGCCGAGGCACGGCAGGACTGCCCCGCTCCGAGGTCCCAACAGGGGGTGAAGGGCAAGAGGAGACTGGGGAGGGTACACTGCAGAGGGCAGCGGGCAGCAGCAGCCGCCTCAGCGGCGGAGAGGCCCCAAGGGGCTCGAGAGAGACCCCCGTCCTAGCGGTGACAGGCCGAGCGGAACGAGCCTCACGACACAGACCAGTGACAGGAGAAGGGCCTGCCCACTGCGGCCCCTTGCCAGCATCGAGGAGCAGCTGTGGGGCGCCGGCACGGCGAAGACACCCTCTGGGCTCCCCAAAACGAGGACCGGCAGCACTGACCCCTCCCCTCCCCGCACTCACCCAGTGCCTCCGTCTATCACGCAGGGGGGCAGGTAGCTCGCCATGCTGGGGAGCCGGCAGTGCTGGCCCTACGGCAGCCCCCAGGCCGCCGCCGGCTCCCCCCGCCCGGCGCGGCGCGGCGCGGCCTCAGCGCACCGGCGGCCGAGCGGCGGCCGGCACCATGCAGCCGCCTGCCAGCGCCGCCACAGGGCGCACGCGCAGCGCCGCCACGGGGCGCAGCCCGCCCGCCCCCGGCGGCGCCATCTTGGGCCAGGGTGGCGGCTGGCAGCTGCGGGGCCCAGCGCAGGCGCTTGTGAGAGGCCAGACGCATCGGCGAGATGGTAGCCGCGGGGTGGGCTGGTGTTGTGCTCGCCTACCGGTGCCGCGGCCTGCCAGGCAGCGCTGGCCCCAGCCACACGCTGGCCCGGGTGCGTTCAATCAGCTTAAAAGCTTTCAAGGCTTGTGTGGCCACAGAGAGTACGGGGCCAGTGAAGGGGTTCATCACCCCTCAGCGACCGCTGCCGGCGGTGCTGCCCGTCAGAGCAAGCCTTGCCTCATAGCTCACTTCCAGTGAAGGTGCGGTTTGCCTCGGGTTCAAGCAACAGTGGATCAACCAGTTGTGAAAAACACAAAACTCTTTCTCTGGTGGACGTGTTACAGCCCTCAAGTCCTCTCTGTTGGCCACACATAGGCCCAGAACACAACTGCATGTAATTAAGAGTCCAACCTATCACCTAAGCCTTCTAATTAACCCATGGCACTAAGTGCCTCATCCAGCCTGCTTTTAAGCACCTCTATGGACAGGCACTCAGACCAGCTCCCCGAGCAGCCCGTTCCACTGCCAATCACTCCTGCTGTGAAACTATGACCTTCCATTGACATCCTCTTTCTCTTAGTTTCACTCTCACCACAGATTTCATCCTGCACTGGGAAGTTTCTCCATCTGAAGTCAAAGCTAACATACCCATGGGGAACAAAGAAGAAAAGTCTGGTTTCTAACTTTCAAATTAAAATTAATTCCTGCCAAAGTCTGCAGTCATCTGTGTTCAAGAGTAGTAGCTGCTAGTGGCAGCTCTGCTGTGGGGCTGTACAGCATCTACCCACAAGGACTGGAGCTTTGTCTTTCTTATTTCTCTTGGCTGTATTCTTGTCTTTATCAGCTCTTCATAGCTGTGCTGCAGCTCCACTGGGCACAAAGGTGACCTCATTGCTGTCTACAGCTACCTGAAGGGAGGCTGTAGCCAGGTGGGGTTGGGCTCTGCTGCCAGGCACCCAGCAACAGAACAAGGGGACACAGTCTCAAGTTGTGCCAGGGCAGGTCTAGGCTGGGTGTTAGGAGAAAGTTGTTGGCAGAGAGAGTGATTGGCATTGGAATAGGCTGCCCAGGGAGGTGGTGGAGTCTCCATCCCTGGAGGTGTTGAAGCCAAGCCTGGCTGAGGCACTTAGTGCCATGGTCTGGTTGCTTGGTCAGGGCTGGGTGCTGGGTTGGACTGGATGATGTTGGAGGAGATTTCTTCCAACCTGTTTGATTCTATGATTCTATGAAAGAGGCAGGAGATAAAGTTCAGGCAAGGCTTATACAGGCCTAGCACTGTGTTTTCTAAGCCCAAGCTTAGCAGGCTTGTTTTCAGTTTGGTTGCAACACACTTCACCTGCAGGGCTGCTGATGTGTAATTTCCATACAGGACAATGGTGTGTCGTAGGTGACTCAGCTCTGGTCACACTGCGAGTGCAGTGGTAGTGGTAACACCAGAAATAGAGCCTTCACATGCCTGTGCCCAAGCATGAACCACAAAAACAAGTGTGTTTCCCCATGAGGATGTTGTTTTGGGCCGGCAGCCTGTATAAGCAAATTAGTCAGGAGTATCCTCTGGTCCTTGTGCCCACAGTTGGTTTGATGGCTATAGACTGTGCATGTGCCCTGGGGGGGTTGTTCAGCCATTTACCACAAACTGAGCACACTCACTCAACATATTTGTTCACTTTGTTCCCCTTGGAGATTTTGGAAGACACAGAACGTGGTGGAAGGCAGCCCAATTTGATTGTTAGAAGCATTCTCTTATTGGTGAGTTGGATCTGCTAATGCTCAGACTCCAATAAGTAGGCTTCAGAACTGAGGATTAAAGCTTGGTAAAAATTGTCTGCCCCCTCCCCGCGTCAGACCAGTCAAATCAAAACAGCACATGAAAGGCACTGCTTTAGCATCCAACAGCTAAAAGAAAGAATATGCTTAGACTTTCCTGGCCAAAATCTCCCCTCTCCCATGCTGTTGCACAATATGCTGTACTGGGCTCAGGGAGTATCTGCTCATATGTGATGCAGGCACATCTCTGTAAACTTTCTTACAATTCTCAACTTTCCCTTTTTCCTTTTTTTTTCTGCTTGTGGGGGAGTTTTTGTTTGCTTGTTTGTGGTTTGGTTTGGGGTTTTGCTTTTATTGTTTTAAACAAGCCTATTGCTGTTGCAGCAGAGAGCACCTCATCTGTAACCAGAGGTATTGCCATAGCTCACATGTAGCCTACAGGCTCTATGCAAACATACAATTTGCAAACAGCTGCAGAGATTTGAAACCTTTGTGCCCTGCCCTTCTCAAGCTGTTTATCAGGGTCCCTCGGGCATTGATTATTACTCTCTCAGCTCTTTTTGTGAGTGCTCCCTAACCCACTTCAAGCAGAATCAGCTGAGAGAGTTCCAACAGTTTAAATAGGCACTATACACTAACTCAGTTGATTGTTGCTGAAGTGGGTTAGGGAGCATTATCGAGTTGCTTTGTTAACAGAAGTGAGGAGAGGGTAAAGCACAGTAATATTTTAAGCTGTTCCAGCTGGATCCAAAAGAGGACATCTATCCATAGTCTTCAGTAACAGAGATGAGTCCATGGAGAGCCTGGAACAAGAATTGTGTCATGGATAGGACAGCATATATCTGCTGGTGGTCTTACAGCAATGAGAAATGGGAAAACATTCATCCTGATGATATATTGGAGATCAAGCATTGATTGTTTCAATGACAGTAATGAAATAGGGGAGCAAAGGAAGGGGAAGGCACATGATCTATACAGCTTAGCAGATGGCAGATTCTTCTGAAACTATCATCCGGGGGCGTTTGGAGGCTATCATGACCTCTCCCTCAGAACACACCCGTGGCTATCGTTGGTTGTGCTTTAAGCCCACAGGGGCCATTATGTCCTTCCACTCCCTGCACCATATAGGCCACAACAGTTATCTGAGTTTAAGACATACATAAAAGGAAGTGGACACCCAAGAAGTGAACACGGTCTCAATTTGAATGTGTATAGAGTCTACCACGAGTTAGATAGCTGAAGCTAAGTCTTTTTTGTTGGCTTGTTTACACCCTGTTTTAACCAGAGCATCCAAACGCCCTCCAGGAATGTGTTAAGTGGTGTGGTTATTGTCTTTCATGATTTCATTTCACAGGGAGAACTGAGTGGGCAGGATGAGATTGGGTTCTTACTTTTTATTTTAGAGGGTTTATCTTGAACTGTTGATGCTACTATATTTACAGTAAAGAAGCTAATCTAAAGAAGTAGAAGGTGTTGTAGTTTTGATAACCCTTTACTGTTATGAGAACATATTCAACAGTAGCAGGGCAGCCCCCCTGGAAACTCAGGTAACTGACAAAGGGAGCTTGCACTTACCTATGAGAAGCCAGCATGCTTTTGATGCATTTATGCTAGGTTTGTGTTGTTAATATGAACTATGTGTTGTCTTCTAGGTCATGCATCTTCAAAGCTAGTAGTGTTATACCCAGATGTATCGTGTTGCTATTTCAGAATAGGGGTAATGGAAACCCAGCTTTGGTTACATAGGTAATCTGGCAGGAGACAGGGAATCCTAAACAAAGTGCACACACAAGCTTAGTGACAGCTCAGAGTCCAGGGACATTGCCAAATTAATTAGCAAGTGAACCAATTGTATTTACCTACCCTCAAAGAAATGAGACTCCAAAAAGGGGTTTATTTGTTTACGTAACCTCTCCCCTGCTTGAGATCAGCTGCAGTCAGCTCTTCTTCCTTGCTGAGCTGGTCTGTTAGAGCACTAGGTGATCTTAGTGCTACTGATAAGACCTGAGATCTGTTGAAGGACTATGCTGCTGCCATTTAGACTCACATTACCCGAACTGCTTAGCTGCGGGACACATGTTCATGGTGAACTCTAGTTAAAGGGTAGTTGTAAGGCTATGTTCTTCCATCACTCCTCATGTAGTGGACGCTGTTGTGGAGGCCTCGAGGACATTCTTTTGAACCTTTGCCTCCACACAGAAAGGTCATTAGTATCTTCAGTAGGTTAAGGATGAGGGAGCACTATTGCACTTCCCCTGCAGTTTCTGTTCTGCCCAGCTATCGTGCTCCACCCAAAATAATTTCAGCTATTATCTTTTCAATTACAAAAGACATGTCTTTAATCCCTGGATTATCTCAAACATAAAGGTAGTTTAAGGGCAGCTGTTAACACAGTTGTCATCGTACAGTCACTAGGAAGGGTCACCAAGTACTGATGTTCACACACTAGCAATCACAGAGTATTACTCAATCACTGGAAAGTAAATTGCTGGAGAAGCTAAGCTTTCCCCTTGGCTGCAGATGAAACAAAGCCAAAAAAAAGAAGCAGCCACACAGTGTAAACTATTTGTACAAAGCCATATCTGCAGAGCACACATTAACCTCTCATATATTCTTTATGTCTACAGGGACCTGGACATGGCTTCTTCTGAGACCATTCTTCAGCAGGGTACTTCAGTCTACCTGCAATTTAAAGCATATGAATAGTCAGAAAACAACAGAATTATCCACGTCCCTGAAGTGATCTGTCCTTTAAGTCTGCAAATTAGGGCCTATACAAGCTTTAATTCCTCCTGAACAGTTGGTCTTAATATACTGTGGTAGAAAGCTACAAGCTGCTTATGCAAACAAACCAAAAAGTACTTGCTGTCTCTAGATTATGTTGGGGTCATATGTTACACGTTAAAGAGGGTTCTTTTGAGGAAGGACAGAGATGTATGTCTTTTACAGAGTAGGTGACTTATTTCTGAGCATCTTTCCTATGTATCCCACTGTGGTGGCATTTTATTTCCTTCAGACACAGGAGAACGTTGGCATTTCTAGCACCTGCTTGTTCAAAAGATGTTTTTACCTCCTAGGTAAGAATCCTTCTGTGCTTCTCAAGTTTGTAAAACATCTCCTATGTCTGTTTTTTTTCAGTGCAAGAGTTGAAGAGTCAGAATCTGATACCCCTGTTGATGCTGTATTACCAGCCACGATATTACCAACTGCTTCCTACCGTCCTCTTTCTATAAACCACTCCACATTTACTATTAGTGTGTATTTTCTTACATTTTGCACAGTGACTTCCCACCTCTTTTTCCTGAATGGACACTGTTAATTTAGTTTTACTCAGAAGCATTTTGGGTTCTGTCTAATCTCCTTTCTATTTATACCACATTCATCACCATGGTAGCTGAATGCTTTACAAAGTCTCTGTGAGGTGGAGACTCTGCAAAGCTTATTTTAAGGCACTCTGATTCTTTGTCTTTAAAATTGAATTCTAACAACTTCATGTTCCCAGAGATGAGAAATTACTCTTTTGCACTTTGCAAATTACAGTCTGAAATTTGAAGCCAGTCCAGCATGACTTGGGACCCATTTTTAGCTAAGAATATCAACTACAGTAACTCTAGACTTTCATTTTGATAGTTCTCTAAGAGAAAGGTTATGGTATAGAATATTCATACTTCATGAAGGCAGCAGTTCCTCAGACTCAAGCAAAGCCAGCAGACCAGCAGTAAGCTCTCCAGCTCACTCTCACCGATGTTAACATGCCTGTCTACCTTGCAGTCTGGTTATTCTTAACCATGCTATCATTGAGCCTGTAGATGTGTATCTGTATGTGCAATTAGATAACTGCACCACATGGCTTTGAAACAGAACACAGAATTTTGTTCCCTATGCTCAGTTCTGTGCATCTTGTGATGCTGCACCATGGAACTTGCCAACCATTAGACCTCTTGTTTCAGAGATAAACCACCAGAAGCTGTGGGGATTTTTTTCTATCAGGAGATTTTAAGCCCTGCACTAAGAAATCTGGAAAACCACAGGAAGTCTAACCAGTGCCTAGGGAAGGTCTGAACTACTCCATTCATCCCTATCTTCCCAGTCATACTGCTATAAATTCTAGATTTAAAGAAAAACATATTGCCCTACTGAACTTGGGAATAGCATGAAGACAGATCTACTTGTCAAGTTTTTAGATTCCTTTTTTTTTACTTGCATTCAAAATCCATATTTGGGCCTTCAGTTTGGCACTCTTAGGATAAAAAATTGTATTATCTGACAGTTTCTTCCTTCTCTCCAAACTGAACTCACTGGCCAGCATCAGCCAAGCTTGACTCAAGGGTAGAAGCATGTAAGGTGCAAACATTTCCAGTAGCTGTGTAAAGAAAATGGCTGGGAAGGTTACAAAGAAGGGTCAATATTACACTCACAGAGAGACTGCAGCATCAGCATTATAAGGCAACAAATTAATATGGCAGAGGCAACCTCCCAGGTGCCACTATCTAAGGACTGTTTGCTTAACCTGCCCAAAATGGCTACAAAAAGCCAGCAGAACAGCACAGGATGCAGCAACACAGTGATGAATTGGTCATCACTGGAGCACATATGGTCACTCAAATTGTTATCTGTTTGCAAACAGATGTATTCCAGCCAGTTCCAAAAAGGGAATTTCAGGATGTTTAGACATCCCAAAAAAGAGAGAGGTTTCAGTTCCTCCAGGGGTACTCCAGGATGGAAATGATACCCCAGCTCCACGCTACACAGCCCCACTCCTGCTATGAGAAGTGCATCATTGAACAGCAACTGCACGCAGAGGTATGGCCTGCAGATCAAACTGTTAGTCTAGCTTGGACACTGCACATTCTGTCTGCTGCCGACTGAATGGAATACTTTTTCCTACTCCTGCCCAAGTCATAAAAATGCCATTTGAGTAACTCTTTTTTGCAGTTGTTCCCAGTAGCAAACACGCTCAGGTTTCAGAGTTTGGTCAGCATCCCATAACCTTCATACACCGCAGATCTGCTTGTCACAACGATGCCATATGAAACCACAGCTGAGGCCCAGGAGAGCTGACGGCAGTATAGAACTGATTTCTTCATACAGGCCATGAAGCAAACAAGAGATGACCATAATCTGATGAGAGATGATCTTGACATCCCTTAGCACAGCCTAGCTCAGCAAGTATGTCAGCTAGACTGGTTTGGACAAGCAAATCAGTTTGTTTGTTTTCTTTTAAAAGACATCAAATGAGTCAACACATCAACAAAGCAGAACATACTTCTCAAGTTACTAAATGCAGTTGTTAATGAGCCAAACCAGAGACATCAAATAACCTCTTTGTGTAGATGAAGTCTTTGGTTCTTCCAGTCACCACAAGCACTGTCACAACACAAACATCATTTTATCTAATCAGGCTTTAAGAAAACATTTATTGTAGCCAAATACAGCTGCCCAAAATCATGGACTGCACATGACAGGATCAACCCCCGAGGCACATGAAAGGGTCTGACCAAGCCTTGCTGCAGGAATAGGGCACTAGCAGATCTGAAGCACCATTAAAAGCAACATGCCATTTCTTATCTGCTAATCCTCTGCTATTTATAGCAAATAGCTTTCCAAGACTGTGTTTGACTTTCTGAAGCAGCAGAACTGCTTTTTTAAAAGGCTTTTGAGGAAAATCTTGTGAATTTTTCAGGTTGCAACAAGTCACACTCCAAAAGGGTTCTGAGGCTGGTACTGGCACACAGTACTTGGAGATGGAAACTCAGCCACAGAGGCCAGGGGCTAATTCTCTTCAGTAACAAGAAAATCCTGGCATGTTTTTTCTGCCAACCGTGGAATGGGCTGGCTGTGTCCTTCTCCAAGGCCATCCCACAAAACCTGGAGCTACACCTTACTTCCAACACAAGCAAATAGACTATCCCTAGCACAAATACGGGCTGAGTGTACCCCTGTGAGGAAAGACTTGGGAGTGTTGGTGGATGGAAAACAGAAAGCGATCCAGCATCAGGTACTCAACAGCCTAGAAAGCCAGTTGCACCTTGTGCTGCATCAAAAGCAGCGTGGCCAGCAGGTTGAGCCACTTTAATCCACTCTCATGAGAGCCCATCTGCAGTACTGTGTTCAGTGCACTCTTACACTGAGGCCCTCAGTGTAAGAAAGCCATGAACTTGCTCCAGTGCTCCAGAGTAGGGCTATGGAGATGATCAAGGGACTGGAGCACCTCCCCTGTGCAGACAGGGTGAGAGAGTTGGGGTTCTTCAGCCTGGAGAAGACAGGTTCCAGGGAGAACCTATAGCAGTCTTTCAGTACTTCAAGGGGGGGGGTAAAGAAAAGATAAGCAGGAACTCTTATCAGGGAGTGCAGTGATAGGACAAGGGTAACTGTTTGAAACTGGAAGAGAGATTTTGATTAGATAAAGAGAAGGAATTCTTCACTGTGAGGGTTGTGAGACACTG
The DNA here is from genome assembly GCF_015220805.1 of Pogoniulus pusillus. Taxonomy (NCBI): domain Eukaryota; kingdom Metazoa; phylum Chordata; class Aves; order Piciformes; family Lybiidae; genus Pogoniulus; species Pogoniulus pusillus. Next base: position 20,476,873 of record NC_087286.1, read on the forward strand.
GAAGAGATTGCTCAGAGAAGTTGTGGGTGTCCCCTCCCTGGAAGTGTTCAAGGCCAGGCTGGACGGGGCTTTGAGCAACCTGGTCTAGTGGAGGGTGTCCCTGCCCATGGCAGAGGGGCTAAACCAAGACGATCTTTAATGTCTCTATGAACTCAATCCATTCTCTGATTATTGGGCATTTGGATATTATAACTGAATCCCCATAAAAGGGAACCCCAAAATCTCCAGTTGGACTTAATGCACTGCAAGTATTCATCCTTTCAGGAGTAAATATGCTGACTGTGGGGTGTTGTTTTCACTGCAGGCTTACAAATCCAACATCCAACAACTGTCACCTGCCACAGAGCACTCAGGTCTGTGGTAGTTCTCCTCCTGTCCATTGGTTTACACTTTTTTTTGCACAAGCACCATAAAAATGTATGCCAGCCTCAGCACTTCTAAATTATACAAGCTTGGCCACTGTCAAACCTTAGTATTTCTCTACAGGAGATACCAAAGGAAACCCATCTCCCCAGACTTGTGTTCTCATCCTCTCCTGCATGGAAAAAAGATCATTTTCTGAAATACTTTTTGCTGCTTCTCCCCCCTTGGCTCCTGTAGCTCCACTAATACCTCCCTGCATCCAGCTCCGCTTGTTGGGGTTGTTTTGGTTTGTGGTGTTGTTTTGGGTTTTGTTGGGGCTTTTTTGGGGGGGTGGTGCTGAAATATGTGTCAGCTAACAGAGAAGCTATTTCTTTTCCACGAAGCATGGGATTTTGGTAGCGAATTACAAAACGTTCTGATATTACTGCTCTTTAAAGGCAAACTGCTGCGTTTCAAGCCTCCTGTATCTTCAGCATTCATAAAACCTTCCAAGTCTGTGGACACCCTAGTTTCACACAACACCTTCATACACACCACAAAGCAATAGGTCTGTTCTGCAACTGGAAAAAAAACAATTGCAGCACCTGGAAACATCTGCAGACAGTTCCTAATCTGCGTATCTCAGCTCTGGGTAGCAGCGAAAGCGCAAGAGCATGAAGTGGGCTGTGGACAATTAACCAAGTGGGTGGCTCTTCCACTGATCTCTTCACCCTGCTTGTTGCCCAAGCAAAGCAGATGAAAGCTAAATCAAATCTATTTACCCACACTACAAGCAGACCCCCCGCAGAGGCAGACATGCATGGCTACCTCACTTTCCACCATTTGCATACCAAATTTCCTCCTGCCTATACTCCCACTCTGAGACATGTTAAGGTTTGTGGCAACTCTTTAGAGCAACTAAGGAAGAAGTACTTCTGTGGTACTTGTGTGGATGCCATGCCTTTCCTCAGCTGGTTTGGTTTTGTTGTTTGTGGGGGCTTTTTTGCATAAAGTCAGCTCTCATTACAGCACCTGAGACTATCACATCATGAGGTTGAAAGTAAGAAAGACTATCCATGGATGCAAGCAGTGGTTGAAGATTCAGTACTGATAATCTCAAAGCCTGACAGCAAGAAGTGGGTATCAAACGCTGACAAAACAAGCAGATGCAATCAAGCAGCTGCATGCTTTACAACACAGTAAGTTTTTCATCTTATCTATTTATTGCAGATCCTCTATTACTTTTCCACTTAGCCAGGCACTCCTGCTCCCTCAGGGAAGGTATGGAATTGGCATAAAAAAAAACAGGAAGGAAAAATGTTTCTTACTGTTTGAAAAATGTATCTGTTTCCCAGGTTTATGGCTGAAATATGAGATTCTAAGGTAATTCAGGAGCCCAGAGTTACAAAGAGCGAGGCAATAGTTTAAATATTATCCAGCAGTCACAATCTGCCTGGCACAGCCACTCCATCAGCACTTTGTAAACCCAAACTTACTTCCTACTGACAAAGTCACGGCTCATCTTAGTGCACCAAACCCCTGCCCTCAGCCCTGCCTTCTGGAATGAGGAAAAAAAGTGAAACTGAAGGGGCTTGTTCTGTGTTGTACTTCTCTAAGACAGTTCTGTTTGCAAAAAAAAACAAACAACAAACCAACAAAGAAGCCTGCCTGATTTAGTAGCCAGAAGGGCAAGTCCTTGCCACCTGCATCACCAACAAACGGGCCAGTCAGCACAACTCACTCTCAGATAGTGATTCTGCACTACCAGATAGCTCCCAGGGGTAAAGGTATTGATGCATGTCTGTATAAATATATATATAGATATAGATACAGATATGTCATCAGTTATGTATGTGATAAATATGTTATATATCAATTATATACATAATGATAACAATTATATATATATATAAACTGTTGTCCTCATTTTAGAATACAGACTTACCTGAGGTGTGAAAAAGAAGACACATGCTGAGCCCCTGAAAGCTGCCTCAGCATTGCTGTGAAGCTTTTGAGTTTACTCCAATACCCCCTGGGGAAAAAAATAAATCTTAGTATACCCAAATGAGCCTTGGTATACCCAAATGAGCCTTGTGTGGGAGTTCCCTGCAAATCATGGGTGAAGGTGATGGTGGTAGCCTTCTGCATCACAAGTCAGTGTCTGCAGCACGCTCCTAAGATGTTGAAGACCCAGCCTCCTCTTTCCCACAGCTTCCACTTCTACACCAAGATCTTCAGCCATCAGAATATAAAATGCTCAGTCCCACTTCCATGTACCTCCTACTGCAGCTGGTGTACTGAGCTGTGAAACGACAACACGCAGCAGGCCAGTGAGAAAGTAAGCATGAATCTGACTCCTGACTGACTGACATCTTGAGAAGGAAAGAATCTGGCTCTCACTCATTTAAGAGTCCACCTATGATTACCTACCTTCCTAGAACTCAGTTTTCTTGATCCATAAGGCACAGAGATAACCCCCTAGACAGTCCCAAGTCAAGCACCTAGTCCCAGACACATCTTCATCCATCATTTGTCATCACCTAGCCCAAGGGCTTCTTCCTCAGCCCACAAGCTTCATGATTCCATAGGTTCCTTACACACAGAAGGGGATGTATTGCTTGAGGCATGCTGACATGCCCTCTGGGCTTTCTGTCTTCACTTACTACATGGAGACCCACAGGACTATTGAGAGTCACTGGGCTAGAACTTAATTTGGAAGTATTATTTCTCTTGACCTCAGTGCTCAAAGCCACAGGGCATATTCGAGTCCTCAGTCACTTTCAAAGCACTTGTGTGACCTTAGATCCCCTGAATAACTTTCAAACTGCCTCACTGAAAATGCTGTCTACAACCTTTGGCTAATTCTTCAGGCCAAGAGGTGAGGAGGATTGAAACATAAGGAGGAAGGAGATAGATAGATAGATATGCACATAAACGTGATGATGACATTTAACAGCAAGTAAAAAAAGCAGAAAGATGTTTTACAAGTTACATAAACAATTCTGAGTACAAATGAGATACTCCTTGCTGTAAACCAAGAAGACATTTCCCTTATGCTAGATGGTTCTCTAAAAGTCCACTGGTTTCTCTTATCAGTGCTTTGAACTACTTGGCAGTTCCTCTATTTGGAGGTTCAAACCATGAAAAGCTTCCTTAGTTAAAACCTGTTACTTTAAGCTGAACTCTATGCCAAACAAGAACATAAAAGTTCTTGACTGTCATTCCACAGTTTCTTCTACATCCCTCTTCACTGTCTGCTTTGGAGTGCAGCAGTTGCGAGCAGGTTATTTCCTCCCCATCCTCACCAAGCAAACTTTATAATGGATCTGTTCTTGTCTCTTTGCAGGTGGCAGGAGGAAGTTCTCACAAAGAGGAAATCTTTTCAACCTGATGAGCACTGTTTTCAGCAGCTCTGCTTAAGTTGTACCTGCTCTGACATCGTTCCTCCTTGTACCTCCTAGGCTGCTGCAAATAAACCAGAGCGTGGAGCTGGGCTGGTTAACCTCTCACCCATTCTAGTTCGGCTAGGTTATCTCTCCCTTTGCACTTCACCACATGCCCCGGTGCTTGTGCTAGCAAAGCAGAAGTAAAGGAGTGAGAAGGAGTGGCTGGAAGTAGGAGGTGAGGCAACAGAAATGACTGCTTCACCAGGTCTGAGGGCCCACAGCTACTCCTAGGGTGCCCTGTGAGGATGGATGCGGTCTCTCCCAGAAATGCTTCACCTGATGAACCCTTTTGTGCTAGTGAGTTGTCCAAACAGCTATCTACCAGTGAATTATTTTTCAGCAAGGACATCACCCACTAACAGGCAGAGTTTCAGGCAAACAGTGCCAACATCCTCAGTGTCTTAGCCCTTGGGCCTTTTTTATCTCTAACTCTCTCAGGGTACTAAACCCTTTCTCACCTAAAGCAGCACTGCAAGCGGGTGTTCTGTTGCCTGCAGTTTCACACAGCCTACAGTGCAATCACAGAACCTGCAAGTGGCTTGGCTATATTTAGAATCCCACATTGTCATTACTTTCATCCAAAAAAGTGGGGAGTGGGGGATAAAGAATAGAGACAGATAATAAATGCACAGCTGGAGAATGTCAGCAGGCATCTCAGCACTGGTGGGGCCTAGGTCACCTCTTGTTTAACTGAAAGGCAGAGGATGACCCTGAGAGAAAGAAAATCAACATTTATTTCTCTTGCCATGGTCAACACCTGGCTGCCCCTGTGAAGACAGTGTTATGGTAATTCTCCAATCTTTGTTTTCTGTGCCAAGGCACTGCTGCCACTGAAGGCTGAGCATGCTGGTGGGAAAGGACATGAGCCAAGGAACTGCATGTGAAGAGGGAAGCACATGGCTGCTGCATGGCTTGAGATATCCATAGGCAAAGCACAACAAGACAACATGACATAAGGATGAAAGATACTAATCATAAAAGGTGATAAAACTGTGCCAAGAAAGCAGAACTAATAGTACAGGATGATGTCCCTAAGCCATGGCAAGGCTATTTTGTGCCACCCTAGCCCTGTGTAACATTAGCTGGTTATTTTCTCTAACAAACACTAGGAGGAGGTTTCCCATCTTAGTTTGGAAATAGTGAAACTCCCCTAAGAGAGCAAAGTCTTGTACTCTAATCCAACAGTGAGCCAACAAGAACATCTTTTAAATGTTTCAACTATAGCCTTTTTCATTCAAATATCCCAGTAGTAACTTCAGGATCTACCAGAAAAACAATTGCACAGGACTGGTTTCACATTGAAATCGATAACCTGTTCCTCTGGGGAGACCTTACAGTGGTCTGACAGTGCCTGAGAGGCCTACAAGGAAGCTGGGGAGGGACTCTACAAAGGCATGTAGCAATAGGACAAGGGCTAATAATTTTAAACTAGGGAAGGGTAGATTTAGGTTAGACTTTAGGAAGAAGTTCTTTACTATGAGAGTGGTGGAATACTAGAACAGCTTTCCCAGGGAGGTGGTGGAGGCACTATCCCTGGAAATATTCGAGGTCAGACTTGATGTGACTCTGAGCAGCCTGATCTAGTTGGAAATGTCCCTGTTTTCTGAAGCGGGGCTGGACCAGATGACGTCTCAAGGTCCCACCCAACTCAGTGCACTCTGTGATTCTCTATCTCCACAATCTCCCAAAAAACCTCCCCCTGAAGTTCTGAGGAATGGGAATGCATCCAATGCATCCAACCTGCAATCAAAAGAGAGACAGAAGAACTTTTTACTTTCTCCCAGCCTCGATTCTCTGATTCTCTGATCAGTAGGCTGTCGACTGACTTGATTTTCTCTCCATGACCATTTTTCATCTGGACAGAAGAACCCAAAGCATGCCAAAGAAGCACAGGTGCAGCGTGCCCTCTTTGCAACACTCCATGTGTGCAGCTTCATAAGAGTTACTTCAAGCTGCCTTGTAGAAGAGAATCTCTGAGGCTGATGCAACTTTCATAGTACCAGAAGAAAAAGCTGGTGCAAGCAAACTCACTTGTGACTCTTCTGGCTTCTGTGCAGAACAAAGACAACAAAATCAAAGGAACTGGGAATAAGCTCCTGAAGCCCATTGAACCATCCTCCCACTGAAATCCACACTGTCACCAACTCTAAATCAAATCAGCCACAGATTTATTTGGCTGAGTCTTGAAAACCTCCAAGGATCAAGACTACTCATCCCTTCCAAATAATGAATTCTAGTGCTCTACCATCCTCCTACTGAAGAAACTTTGCTAATGTTCATTTTTAATCCCCCAAGATGTGAACTGTGGCCCTTATCCTCAAATTTGCCCTCACTTTCCAATTCTTACACTAAGTTCCCAGTCTGTATTCCTGCATGAGGTTATTCTGCTCCACACACCTTACTAAATGTTGGAACGTCCAATCCACAAGTGTTTTAAGATCTCTCTGGACTGAAGCACTCTTGTTCAGGTGCTAATCCTTTCCCTAATCCACAGGTTTCCTGAGTTTGCATTCTCACCAGTAACAATGAAAATTATGGTCAATACCAAGCCCCAGTATCAACCCAGGGGTACTGAGCCACTGAGCATCAGGCTACTGATAACTGTTTTTCAGACCTCATGGTCCAGGCAGTTTTCAGCTGATCTAGAAGTCTGTTCCCTAGGAGTTCAGACAAGTCTGCTGTTGTGTCAAAAGCACTACTGCTCTCACCTTTTTAGCTAGCCAAAAGCAACCAGGTTGGTCAAGCATGATTTAAGATTGGTAAATAAACCCATTCACTGCAGTAAAACGTACCCCAGGTCCTTCCATGAGATGTATTTCACAGACTAGTAAGTTGTAGGTGGGTGCACTGTCGAGGCCCAGTTTCCAGACAACAGTCAAAACCAAAGCATTCCCTGAATAGGGCCTGGAGTGTCATTACTGAAGTGAAATTCTGCTCTAGCTTGGACAGAAATTTATAGCCTTCTATAAAAACATACCCTCTACTATTACTGCTGCTAGCAGATCTGACAGCTGTTATCTCTCTACTTATATTTTATGCTTCCTAATTCCAACATACGATGGCACTTCACTTCCCAATATCCAATTGACATTCTTTTGATGTATCTTCTGGGCTAATGCCTAAGCACATTTGCAGATAGTTTAGTGCTCAATTTAAGGCTGAATATATTCCCAGAATTCCTTTGGCAATCAATTATTTATTACTTACAAGTGTTAAGATCAAAAAGAAAAGCAATAGATGTATATTCCACGCTGACAGGAGGTCTGTAGGGATTACAGAAAACAGAAAGTTTAATGCTAAATTTGTGTAAAAAGGGTAAAATGGGGATTCCCTAGTCAGTTAAAAAACACAACAAAGTGGCCTGGATGATACAGTTATTCTTCTTGGGCTTCATCTCATGGTTTAGAAATGCACACTTGAACTGTACCATTAGTTCTGTGTACCACAGGGGCAGACTGTGGTTTGATTTCACCAAGGAATACCAGTCAGCTTAAACTTGGTGCAGACTACCTGGGTGCATCTTTTAGCAGCATCCTGTTGTGGAGACAGGGAATTAAGGTGGCTGAGTCAGGAATATATATCTATGAAAATAGAATTATTTTATTTTCCTGAACCCTCCCCCCCAGAGCTAGATACAGAAATTGATTTAGTTTAATTAGCAGGCTCACATCTTACAAGGATACCATAGATAAAGTTGGCTATTTCAGAAGCCAGGAGGTGGAAAAGGCTAAGCTACTAAACACAGCTTTCCCAGTTATCAGTCAGGCTGAGCAGAAACTTTACTCACAGGGGACCAAGGCTGTCTGAGAGAAAGGGTGGCCCAGATGCTTGTCAGCTCTCTCTGTCAAAAGTCAGCCCAGGCTCCTTAGGCCTGTTACACTCGCACAAAGGGCACTTATGGTGGGAAGCTGTCCAAAGTAGGGACGGTCTGGTCCCTCCGGAGCTTGTCCTTTGCAGCACCAGGGGACTCTTTCTGCAGGAACTATCCAGGCAGGGGAGAACTCTAAGGCAGGCACCCCAAGGTGGGAAGTGCCCCAATATTTATCCCTTTCCTAGACAAAGAGTGGCATTACCACTGCCTAGGCACGAAGAGCACAGCCAATGCCCAGCCCGATCCCAGCGCGGGCACTGCACAGGCATCCCTGGTGGTGGAAGGACCCCTTGCTCCCTCCTGCACACCTGCAGGGCAGGGGGCAAACAGGTTCTCTGTGCCCTTCCTCTCCCATTCAAACCACGGAGGGAGAGGAGTTTGAAGTATCCAGGGCTCCAGGACACATCCCCAGCATCACACAGAGAGGTAATTAATTCAGATGAATTGTCTGATTCCTTCCTCGTGACAGGCCGAGGGTTTGTGTTGTCAGCAAGGTCATGCTGCCTGCGTGGCTTCTTTGCAAAACCTGGGGCTTGGAAGGGCATCAGCATTCAAGCAAAGGGGAACTTGCAAGAGTGAAACTTAGAAAGATCACTCATACTTCATCGAACAGCTCTGCAGAAGGTGGAGAACGTTTTCTCAAGCTTGTTTGACTGGGGTAAAACTTGCAGGATTCCTGTCAGTGGGGTACCAGCAGCAGCTGAGCAGTTCGTGAAGTCAAACACAAGACCTCTCCCTCCACAGGCTGCAGGTGAGAGCTCAAGTACTCAAAACAAAACTTCATCTGCAGTCACTGTTGGCTCTGAAGGTGTGCACAAATCATGTGCTCTTCTCTCTAAGCCTGTATTTATTTATTGCTAACCTTAAGCTGTGCCCCAAAGACAGGCAAGAAAATACCCCGGCCAGGTCACCAGTACAAAACCAGTCCTTATCTGTGTGATTAACATCTCAGTAAGGAGTATCTGGCACCTTCACAATCAGCCAGTGCAGAATTATTCAGACAGGATGGAAGCAAGAGAAGGAAAAGAACAACCTAGTACAAACAAACAGGCAGTAATTCCAACTCAGGAATACAAGCTGATAAAAGACAACGCTCAGAAATAAGAAATCTAGGCATAAATGCAGGTGAATGGCTGCACAGAGCATATTTATGCCTGATGTAAATCTGCAAGCTGAAATGTAAATCAGAATTTCCAGGAGCCAGCTATGAAACTCTGTCACAGATGCCAGAACTTAATAATTTTCATAGCTACCAGTCCATCTACCAATAGATTAAATGCTTCTGTCTTTGCAGTTTGTTCCAGGTTATGCAGCAAATCTATCACCTTTTCCTTGGTCAGCGAAATTATAACACCTTTGTAATACAAATTACTTCTCAAGTAAACAGATAAATTCGAGTGCCATAAACCCCAAAATGTATCTAAGGAAAGTGGCAGCTCTCCAGGTAAAAGGAAGCAGCCATCTGCTCTAAAAAAATCTGATAAAGCCCAGTGACACATCACTTCAGTCACTGAGAGAAGCTTGGAATAGCGGGGCCAAAACCGGCAACGTGGAAATTCACGAGTCACACGACAGAGAGGCTGCAGATAATCCAGCAGGCACTTCATCAATTGATTTGCCACATGCAGATTCAACATCTACCTTAAGTTTTATTTCTAACTATTGCTGTTATTTTTTTATATCAATCTTGAAGCCTACTCACAACTTTGAGATGGTCTTTAGCTGGTAGATCTTTTCTGCTGTGAGCATTACTACACAAAGAAGTAGATGTCGATCTGTTGGAGGGTAGGAGAGCCCTGCAGATGGACCACGCCAGGCTGCATGGGTGGGCAGAGGCCAGTGGGATGAGATTGAACAGGGCTAAGTGCAGGAGAGATATAGACTGGATGTTAGGAGGAAGATCTTGACAGAGAGAGTGACTGGCACTGGTCTGATTGGCCAGGGCTGAGTGCTAGGTTGGGCTGGATGAGCTTGGAGGTCTCTTCCAACATGGTTGATTCTGTGATTCTATGATTCTATGATAATACAGAGCTGGAAAATGAGACCTTTCTGGTTTATTTCTTGGGGTGATTCTTGCATTTAATGATTTTTCCAATAGTCAGTTTGTCACGTTTGGAGCAAAGGTATTTAGGAATCCAGAGGTTGATTAGAAAAGCAACCTCTGACTTCAGTAAAAGAGTTTAATTCAAGTATAAGAGCAAAGACTAACTGTTTTCAGCCCAGATCTGGTTGAAGCTGGTTTGTGCTGGAATGTCACCCACACAAATCTTGAGAGGGAACATTAAGTGACAATATGCTCAAAATGATGAAGCTTCTGTTGGAGCAGCATCTCTATGGCTGAACAAGATGCTTTAAAAAGGCAACATTTACATCCCAGTTTAACCTTAACTATTAGTTAATGAAATGTAAAAGTGTGATCTATTTTTTGGCAAGCACCTTCACACGACCTCGATTTCTTGTCCTACACTGGGTTTCTTCATGCCTTTCCTTTTTGTTTAAGCTCTTACCACAGGCCTTGTTCCAGGACAGAGTGTTCATTCTTTAGGCTAGCTCTGTATTACAGACCAACTGGCAACTTAAAGCTAGGACTTTGCTTCTTGAAAGAAATGAAATCTTTCTTTGAAGAGTAGACTCAGTTCTCTACAGCCCCAGGGCCTGTGGGCTAGACCTTCGCTCCCCAGAACCCAGCCAGTTTTCTTCTGTTGGCTAAAATTAGCACTGATGAGCATATGAAAGACATACACATACACACACCCAAAGAAATCATTTTGCTCAGAGCTGCAGCTCCACTTAAAATACCTTCCCCTCCTGCACTGTCTTTTTTTTTTCCCTACAATGAGGGCCTTAGGCATGTACAGTGGAAAACGCAGCATCTCAGATGCTCAAAATCCAGGCTGGGAAAGAGGCATTTTCTCCACAATACACATTTCATAAAGACCGAGATGCACACACACACACCCCCACACCCTGGAGCCTGATCTTGCTGATAGTAGAGAAGACATTGCTGCTGCTGCTGCATTGCTACATAAACAGCGTCTGTGGCTCCAGGGGCACCCTCAGGCCCCCCACAAGCCAAACAAAGGACGACTAATTTTCTGCCTGTAGAAACAGGAGTGCTGGGGCAGAGTCCCTGGATACTGCGAGCTACTTATAGCTGTAAGGCATTAAGGAGGATTCTGCATTAAGGAGGTTTCTGCTATTTAGGAAAGAAAGAGTAAGGAGTGGGTAGGATCCTGTACTCCTGGATTACAAACTGTCACTCAGCAACGCCACAGAGAGATACAAAAGAATGTGATGCTGGTGGATGAAGTGTAGAGGGCAGGAGGCTTGACAGACAAAGATCTACATAAGCCTGGTTTGAGGTTAAAGCCTGAAGTGTGCGTTGTTGCCAGAATCCAACTTTTGATCTGCAGAGAAATGATAGTGCTGATAAATAAATGAAAAAGGCACCATGTGAGTCTTTATTAAGGCCGAATGCTGCCAAAGGAAGTATCCATTTTATCACTTTATAATGGCAAGCAAAGAATGCAAAGGTAACATATGTGAGGTGGTCACAGCAATCTGCTGGTTGTGGCAGCCAGTGTATTGTATTTACACATTTGTGTTACCTCCTAAATATGTCAAGCAATTAAATATCCATTTCTTTTACCACTCAGGTGAATTCAGTGTGTTCCCCTCGCCCTCTTGAATTGTTGTTGCTCGAACTCCACTGAACAGTGGTGCTTCATCTTCTGTAGATTGTAAGATCAAAAATTAGTTCACCCATGTAAAGGGTTAACCTGCCTGGGGGTGGTCTGAACCTGACCCCAGGTGTAGTGGTTAGCCCACTCACTTCCCCTATAAAAACAGAGGAACTTCCTATTTCTCTCTGACCTGCCTGCCAGCAGCCACCTGGTTCCTGCAGCTTCTGGTTTTGCCACATGGCCACCCCACCACACGGTGAGACATGAATCTATCTCTATCCATTGCCATCAATCTGGTTGTATATATATTTTGTATCTTCCCTATGCCTGTTTTGTAATTCCCCTTACTTTACATACCTTTTATTTAATGTTAAAGTCTTTCTTTTAGCCTCCAAATCAAAGCAAGACTACTCTTTGGGTGTTTTACCCCTTTTTCCTCTCTACATCTATTTCCTTTCTTTCCAAAAGGGGGATAGGGGAAAGTGTCTGATTCATGCATTGTTCTGTTAGATGTTTTGGGCTCCAGGAAGCTAAATTAGACCAATACAACCCGTGCAGTAGAAGAGCTCCCATAGGGTCCTACTGAGATAAAGGCAGTGGTAAGTGATGAGGTAGGAGTGGGTTTCAGTCAACCGGCATTTTTATGTGCTGTGTATTTTAGGTCTCCAAATTCAAGTAGCAATCACTTTTTGGAAATTACTGTAATGGCTTTAATTAGAGGAGAGCAGCAGCAAAGAACCTGTAATTTAAAACAAATAAATCCTGTAGTTGATGTAGGGAGTAGTGTCTTTGTCATAACTCACAGCAAGAACACACTACTCAGATGAGGTTCAATCAGCAGTCAACTTCAAGGGCAATCACTTCTAATTAACAAGTCCTTTGAACTCTCCCAGGAAACGTGCCCCAGACCTCGAAGGTACTATAACAATAGTCAGACACGCAGCTCTTGAGGTTGTCTGTCCTTTATGTTGACTTCTCTCAAACTGGGAGGCAGAAACTTCAGTAGAATTGGCCACATCAAAAGCGGTGTGGCCAGCAGGTTAAGGGAGGTGGTTCTCACCCTTAGCTCTTGTGAGACCCCACCTGAAGTACTGCATCAAGCTTTGGGGTCCCCAGTGTAAGAGCGATAGGGAGCCGCTGGAGCAGTTCTACAGGAGGGCTACCGAGATGATCGAGGGGCTGGAGCACATCCCCCTCCATGAGGACAGGCTGAATGAGCTGTGGTTGTTCAGCCTAGAGAAGGGAAAGGTCATAGGAGACTCTTCCAGCACTTAAATGGGGCCGACAAGAAAGATGAGGGACTTTTTATCAGGGAGTGCAGTGATGTGAAATAATCATTTCAAACAGAAGAGATTCAGATTAGATATGAACAAACTCTTCTTGTGAGGACAGTGAGATACTGGAACAGGTTGCACAGAGAAGTTGTATATCCCCCGTCCCTGGAAGTGTTCAAGACCAGGTGGGATGGGGCTTTGAGCAACCTGACCTGGTGAAAGGTGTCCCTGCCCATGGCAGGGGGTTGGAACTAAATGATCCTTTTCAATCTAAACCTTTCTATGATTCTATTGTAGTTGCATTTTTGTGCCATTTCTTGCCGTTCACCCCACCCCCTTGCAGCCTTCCATGTCTTTCTTGCTTCCATGCTCTTGATAATGCATTTTCATACAGAGAAGAAAGGCTGCTATGGCTGTGCAAAGAGAACATCTGCTTTAACGATCAGCATTAGTGCTGGTCTGAGTTGGGTTAAATCTGGCTGACCTTTTGGAGGTAGGTGGCGTCAATCTAAACCCTCAGGTTGTAGTCAGGTGGCAGCAGCAGGGTGTTTTGAACAGAGGGAGCAGCACGTTTTGGACTACAAGAGGTTTGAAAGAGCAACCAAAGCCACCGTCTTGCACCTGAGGTTAGATTTTTCTGCTGTGTGGTGTATTCGGAGCCAATTTAGCAGAAACTCTTTTTATACAGCTAAACATGGTTTCTTTGAAGAAACAAAAGAGCTCCACCACCAGTTTCTCCTCCTCAATGTAGGAACTTGTAGCACCACCGGTAATCTTACTAAATCCAAAGGAATGGCATCGTTACTGCTCTTTGATATGCGGGTAAGGGGGAGCTGCTATTCTTGCCCTACTGTTTCTGCAGTTAGCCTCTGGAAGACACCAACAGGCTCTCCATGTTCGCTCTCCTTGTGCTCATCCCCCTCGCTGGCTCAGCCTGCACAGAGATGTGGTCCTCAGGAGGCCCAGGTCCCACTCCTGGCCCTAGGTACGCAGCCACCCACACAAGGCCCTCACTAGCTGAGCAGCTCCTGCCCTGGAGGCTCTCACAGCGTTCGAGGCAGGTTCGTTCACTCCAGGCACGTCAAGCATCCCAGACCCCTTTTAATTCAACCCATAATTGATAGCTGCCTTTTGCAAAGAGCAATTCTGTAGGTGTCAGGTGTTTAATTGTGGCCACATAGATGCCCGTCCCTTTGCTTCACGTCACCCTGTGTCACCAGTGTCCATCCCTTGAGTCATGTCAGCCTCCGTGTCACAGATGAGCACCCCTCAAATGACCTTACCCCGGCCACCTGCCCCTATTTCACTGGGAGCAGGGAAAACAGCCCAAGGCACCAACCTAGGAAAAGCCAGGCCCTTCAACGCAAGCACACACCCGCCGCCTGGCAGCGACCGCCCCCACAGGAGCCCCAGGCGGCGCTGGGCCGGGCTGACGCGGCAGGGCCGGGCACCGGGACTCCGGCCCGCCGGGGCCGCACTGCGCATGTGCGCCGCAGCCGAGCCGGGGCCGCTCGGGGGCGCAGCAGCGGCGCGGGGCGAGCCGCGCCTGGCGCAGCCGCAGCGGAGCGCGCCCCCTCCCCCGCCGCGCCATGGCTGACGCGCTCCGCAGGGCGGAGTCGGGCACTCAGGTGAGGCGCTCCGCTCCCGTCCGCCGCCCCCGGGTTCCCTTTAGCCGCGGGGTGCTGGGCACCGCCTGCCCGTGGCGGCCGGGGAGGGCGAGGCGAGGCCGCACCTCGGGGAAGAGGAAACGCCTGGCGCTCCCTTCCGCTCCCTTCCGCCTGCCCCGAGGAGCTGAGCGCCGTCCCCCACCCCCTCGGGGCGGGCGCAGGGAAGCGCCGAGCGACCGCGAAGCCTCCGGAGGGGGAGGTGTGTGAGGGAAGCAGGGGGAAGCCGCACCGCAGAGCCGCGCCCTCCCGCCTCCGCCGCCCTGCCCCCTCCTGGCCGCCGCCGCCTCCCTTGTGTGAGGGAGGAGAAGGGTCCCTTGAGCCAGCAGCGCGGGAGGAGCGCCGGGAGGTGCCCCGGCGGTTCAGTGCTCCCAAACACATCGGCTTTGAAAGGGTTTTGGCTTCTGCCCTGACTTTGTGTCCCCAGCCGCCGCGCCGGGACTCGGGTCGCACGCCTGCCGTGGCGCTTGAGTGCAGCGCAGAAGAGGTTATCAGGTGTCCATGGCTCCTTTGGAAAGGTTCCCTGCGCGGCCCCCCTCACCAACGGCGGTGGGGGACGCGGTAAGGAAGAACTGCTCCTAGGAAGGTTTGGTTTAAATAAGCAGTATAGAAGGTGGAATTGCTTTCCTGTTCTTCGGAGAACAGAGTTTGAGTTTTGTTGGGTGCGTTTTTTTCTTCCGCCTCATTTGTTACTGATTTCTGCCTGGCGAGCAGCAAGTTACTTGGACCTGCTGTAGTAGATGGGTTGAACTCGATGATCTCCAGAGGCCCCTTCCGACACCTCCATTCTGTGGTTCTGCGAGCTTTGTTGGTTACAGTGTCAGAATATGCTGAGTAGTGCGTAGAAACTTGTGATACTGCCTATTTACGTCTTGTTCCAGCTCCAAGTGGGACCTCAGATCTTCAGGTCTCTTAACACTTCAAAAAATGAGTAGCAGCTGTTCACTATCAGCAAACACACACAAATTAAGGACGTGAGTTGTGCCCTGTGTCCAGGCAGGTAAATGCGTCTGTTTGTCCACGTGTGCAGTGCAAACAGGGAATGCACACAGCAGCAACTGCCCACGATGGAATGGATAAGCAAACCTGAGCAAGGCAAGAACTGATAACCCGCGGGCCGACCTGAGCACGTCTTGCAGAAAACAATGGTGAAAGCCCTTGAAACAAAATGCTTTAAACCAGTACTTCCTCAAATAGCCCTGTGTGCAGGATCAGATTTTACTGACAGCTGCAGTGAGACCACAGTCTTGTACTCTTATTATTGAGTATAATTAATACAACAAATTAGAGCTTCTTGCAATACAGCCTCGGTGTATCAGAGTGAAATAAATTACACAGTGCTTGCGTACGTCTTCGTGACCAAAGCTTACAGAAGCTCAGGGTGGTTATAGTGGTTGACAATTACATTTCAGTCTCCTGTTTGAGATAGGTTTGTACGTGTAAATAGCCTGTGGGTTCGCTCAGGGGCTCTGACAGAGCTGGAGTATTTAATCTGAATTTCTTTAACATTTTAATGAAGTAATATCTCCTTCCTGACAAGACCTGCACGTACGCTTACACTTAAGCACAGCTTCATTGAAACCAGTGTAGTGTGAGCATGTAATGGGCGACTGTCCCTATGCATATTTCTTCATTTTAAACTATGATAAGTTACAAAATACAGACTTGAAATGTTTGAGTCCCATCAGCCTTGAAGTTTAACCCAACTGTGTTGCCTGACTCCTGCTGTGTAGCTTGTTTTCTACGTTGCTAGCCTTATGCTTTGTGAAGAGCACCTAAGAGCAAAGACCTGCCACTAGTGGGTTGCTGTAAGGTGTGAAAGATAGAATGAGCATTATGAAGGAAGAAACAAGCATCATCCACAGTTACATTTTAGAATCTGAAGTCTTAACAGGTGATCTGAAATTGGGTTTTTGGGTTTCCCAAGCTTCTTCCACTCCAAAGGAGCCCCTGCCCAGGGCAAGGAGGTTGGAAACAGATGATTTTTAAGGTCCCTTCCAAGACAAGTCATTCTGTGATTCAGCAGTGCAGTGTACAGTGCTACTGTGTTCTGTATGCTGTCTGTGGGACAGGCTGGATGGGTGGGCAGAGGCCAATGGGCTAAGATTTAACAAGGCCAAGTGCAGGGTTCTACACTTAGGCCACAACAACCCCAAGCAGTGCTACAGGCTGGAGACAGAGTGGCTGAGAGTAGCCAGGCAGAGAGGGACCTGGGGGTGCTGGTAGAGAGGAGCTGAAGATGAGGCAGCAGTGTGCCCAGGTGGGCAGCAGAGCCAATGGCATCCTGGGCTGAAACAGGAACAGTGGCCAGTAAGACAAGGGAGGTTATTCTGCTCCTGTGCTCAGCACTGCTCAGGCCACCCCTTGAGTGCTGTGTCCAGTTCTGGGCTCCTCAGTTCAAGAGAGATGTTGAGGTGCTGGAAGGTGTCCAGAGAAGGGCAGCAAAGCTGGTGAGGGGCCTGTGAGGAGAGGCTGAGGGAGCTGGGGGTGTGCAGCCTGCAGAAGAGGAGGCTCAGGGCAGACCTTATTGCTGTCTGCAGCTCCCTGAAGGGAGGCTGTAGCCAGGTGGGGTTGGTCTTTTCTCCAGGCACCCAGCAACAGAACAAGGGGATACAGTCTCAAGTTGTGCCAGGAGAGGATGGATGTTAGGAGGAAGGTCTTTCTTGCCATAGAGAGTGATTGGCATTGGAATGGGCTGCCCAGGGAGGTGGTGGAGTCACCATCTCTGGAGGTGTTGAAGCCAAGCCTGGCTGGGGCACTTAGTGCCATGGTCTGGTTGATTTGATAGGGCTGGGTGCTAGGTTGGACTGGATGAGCTTGGAGGTCTCTTCCAACCTGATTGATTCCATGATTCTATGATCCAATGTCCACCATCCAGATCACCCCATAAAAGCTGTCCATTCTCACACCCCCCCTTAGCCCCTCATTTTATAGACTAAAATGTGAGAAGGCAGAATGGAAATGCCTCTCCTGGAGCAGAGCCACCATGACTTGCTGATTTAGGAAAACCTGTGTTGTCCCCATCTGTGTTATCAGCTGAGGTGAGAGATCCCTTTCTAGTGCCTTACATCAGCTCTGATTCCATCACTTCTGCTGCAGTATGGATGAACCTTTGTCAGAGTTGAAGGGAGGTTGTTAGCTGTTTCTGCCAGGAACCCCGTTGCTCCCAGCATGACACTAATGAGGCAAGTGCCTTTGGAGATCCTGCTTCAGAACGCGGAAGTAAATACAAGTTTGGTACAAACACAGGTGTACTCTCATCAGAGCATTATCATAAACTACCTACGTGAGCAGTGCTCAAAGTAAGCACCTGTAGTTATTTAAAATGAACATATACATTTGTCATTTGAGTAACCAGAGATCACATTTAAATGCTAGCCATCAGCCTACTGTGTGTTTCTGAAGCTCCAGCAGTAAAGCTTAAGAAGGGGATAGTCCTGGAAGAAACAGAGGCCAATTGTTTCCAGAAGAAATAAACTGCAGGGGACATATTCATTAGAGTACAAATGAAATTGGCAACTAGAGGCCACAGAAATGTCTTTAGACCAGCAAGAGCTGTGGCTGCTGGCCCCAGCAGTACCAATAAGCAGCCCTTGTGATGGCAGAGTGGTGCTTCCTCTGCTCAGAAATGAAGAGCATCAGACAGCAGCAGCCTGTGGTGGTTTTCCTGTTTCTCTCGACTCCCGCTGTGGAGGAGGGGGTGAGACATTCCTGTCCCTTCTCAGTGGTGGGTGCAGCCTCTCCATGCTGGAGACCAGGGCCAGGTGCAGGCAGCTGCTAGCATGGGAGGGAGCTGCAATGTCCCCCTTGGTGGTTGCAAGCTCCTGGTTTATGTGGCCCAAGATAGGTTCCTCTGTGATTGTGGATCATCTGGATTTTTGCTTTGTCAAGGTCACAGAACCCTGCTGGTTCTCAAAATGCTCAAGAGTTCCTCGAGTGTTTTCTGCACTGCACAAACATGTGAAATGTAACAGGAGGATCCTCAGATCCAGAGCAAGGTCAATTCAAGTGTTTTCATGGCCCTTCAGTGGACATGTCAGGAAAACTCTCCTGAATGTGTGTGACCAGGCAAACAAAGGCAAAAACACTGACGTTCTGTTAATGGAAGGAAATGTTAAAATGTCAATGAAAGTGTTGCACTCAGATTCCCATCGTGGCCACTTGAGGTAGATTCAGGGCCATTTAATGGAGTTTTATTCTGCTGTTAAAGGCAAATACACATACAACTGTTCAAACAACTTTTCAGACAAGCAGAGCAAATGCTGCTCATTGATGTGGCAGGGAGGAAAGCAAGATAAGGTGTTCAAAGGTGTGTGCTCACTGCTTGTTTGGCAACTGGCTTTAGGGAGGAAAGGATGAAAATGAACAGGATCTTTAAGTGACATTTGGGTGTCTTGGAGAATGAAATATCTGGCACCAGGGTACATGCTCTGGCAGTGCTCTGAGCATCCTGACAGTGTCAACCCACATAGGGAACAACAGCTCCAGTACTGGTTGAAATGTTCATTCTTGGTTTATGAATGGGTGCCAGAACTACAAATAGCACAAGTTAGGTGAATACCTGCCTACTTGCTACACAAATACTTGTCTGTTTAAGAAGTTGTCCCTGACCTTTGGAGTAATTTGTTTTACAATGGGCTTGCTTTACAAGGGGCTTTGGAGGAACTTGCTTACAAATCTGAGTTTGCTTTAGGAGGCTTTTTCAGAGCCACTGGTGGCCTAATAATTTTGACTAATCCCTACCTTGTTTGCACAAGTAACTGTGATACAATAGGATTGTAGTCCAGTCTGTAGTTTTCAGATGAAATGTGCATGGTTTTACTTATGCATGCTCAAAGGGAGTGACTCAGGAGACTGATGATTGGTAATGTTTCACCTCTCAACCAGTAGTTTCTTGTGGAGGTGCTGGGTATTACAAATGATCTTCTTTTCCTTTGTTCTGTCATATGGCAGCACTGCTACATGCCAGAGGCAATCCCTCTTCCTAGTCTACCTTAGCAGCTTTGCTTCCCCTAATGAGCATCCGCTCCTTATTGCCACTTGACCTGTGCTAATTGTCAGGATGGAGCCTTCTGTAGTCCAGACTCTAGGTTTCCGTATGTATTTATGAAAACATTTCAAAAATCAAATGGATCCTTTGATAGGGCTGTCAAGGAGAGCTCCCAGTTCTCAGAATCTTTTGAATTCGATTCCCAAGGTCCATTAACTTGAGTTAACAGCACATCTCTTGTCTTCTCTTTACAAGCTACTTGCTCGACTGGAGGGCAGAAGTTCTCTGAAGAACCTTGAACCTTAC
The DNA here is from genome assembly GCF_015220805.1 of Pogoniulus pusillus. Lineage (NCBI taxonomy): Eukaryota > Metazoa > Chordata > Aves > Piciformes > Lybiidae > Pogoniulus > Pogoniulus pusillus. The sequence continues at coordinate 20,496,449 of NC_087286.1, forward strand.
CTGTTTGCTGAGGAGGGGTCTCCTGTTCATGGTAAGAATGCACCCTTATCCCATTGGTGGGAAAATGCTGATGTAAAAGTATTCTCAGAGCCCTGCGACACAGATGAGCATCCAAGCAGATCTTTTTGCCCTGGATTCAGAGCTTTAATTGTTGATGCAGTTTTTTGACAACTAGATAAAATGAAACATTGCAGAGTCACCATTCCAGACGTTGTTAAATGGACTTTAAAGTAGCTGCTTTAAAGGTATCAGAGGGCAGGTGTAGGTGAGTAGGTACCAAACACTTTGTTCTCTCCCAAGTGGTTTTACAGAAACGTGTCCTGGATTCTCTTGTATAACATTTTCTTAATCAGGAGTCTGAAAAAACCACCACAAAGTCATAACTGCAGACGTTTGGGAAGAGTTCAAGGTACAGTAAATAGCAGAATTCAGTGATGTGGAATGGGTCTGGATGCACTGGGAAAAGGGACACCAGAAAGCCATATATTTCAATTAACCCAAGTCAGCAAAGCCATTCAGTCTTGGCCCAAAAAGTCCTAATTACACTTAGGTGGAACTCTGGAAACATTTCAACTATGAACATAGGTACTAATCAGCTGAGTGACTTCTTGGACAATGTTAGACTCAGAATGGCTTATATAGACCTTCAGTGATTAAATAAGAATTAGAATTGGAGAAATTTGGCTGCTTCCAGTGATGCCAGTACAAGAACTTGAAGGTAGATTCTTCTAGGAAGAAGTTTTAAGATCAAGACTGGATGTTTTAATGAAAGACATTTCTGAGTGAAAGAGAAATTAGTACACTTAGTAATTCCTTGATTATTCAAGAAGCCAGACTGGCTTCCCATATTGTGTAAGACTCCATGCATTTCACAGTGGAACTGACTACTCTGATTACACAGAACTACACATAGGTATTAACAGAGGCATCTGAATGGCAAGTGGTAAGGACTATGCTGTGAGGTACTCCAGTTGTTAAGTGTATGTATGAATGGATGGGTTTCATAGGAAAAGTGTGTGGCTGCAGTGGTTGTCAGCATAGTTGTCTGCAATTTGAATTCCCACAGATTAGAGAAGGTTCAGAAGAAACAGCAGAAAAAAGCAATAAAAAGAATTGAGGTTATTGGCTGAGAGATGATGCTCAGTCTGCAGATGCAACCGCTGTGAGGCTACCTATGTATTATTTTGCAGCACATGGAATACATTAGGGGTTTAGTAATAGATGATTCTTGCCCCAAAAAGTTTCAGATAAGAGATAACAAAGATAAAGGGCAGAGCAGTACTGGTAAGCCAGTGCAAATGGAACAGAGATGATTATTTAAAAGCCCTCAACTCTGAACTGCTTTGTTACCCAGAAGAAGAGTTAAGAAGCAGCAGTGAAATTGCTCTATGCTTCACAGGGCTCCTGAGTCCTTAAAAGTAATGAAAAATGCTGACTTTTCACTCTGTTGTTTTGTTTCATTTGGTTAAGTAACTTTACATGCAAACCCCAAGTGTTTGAGACTAAACTGGCCATGTTCTGGTAGGTCAGACCATAAGAAGTCATTGTGGGTGTCAGGCATTGCCTTTGCCATCACAGTTAACAGCTTTATGTAATTGCATTGTCAAATTATTATCAATAAATTATTATTTATCTTAAAGCTCTGTAGGTTGTTCGAAGACTGTTCCAGGACCTCAGTTCTAAGACGTCTGGAAGCCTTCTAAATTCCTCACTGGTTTCTCTCTGCCAGCACAGTCATTGGGCTTCTGAAGCACTTCTGTTTTTCTTCTGCTTTTAACAACTGGCATCAATTACTACTCATTTTGATCGTGCTTTTTAGCTGGCATTAATGAAGCTGCCTAGCATATTAGCACAGATCTGTAGCTATACATACATAAATGAACTTCACTTTATATTACAGTTTTGCTTTGTCTTTTAATACCACAGTATTTATGTGAGTCCATGTGTTATTTTGATGTGTGTTCTCATTATTCAGCCTGAAATCCCTGTTGAAGACCTACCTCCATTTGTCATGAACCTGACTTTTAGTAGGTCACTGTGGAATACTGTAATACATTGCACATGAGCTGTACTGAACAGCTCTTAATCTACAGTGCTATGAGTAAAGCAGTGCAAAGACCTAAATTATTCTTTTTCCTGATGGCATTTGAAGCAAACATATATATGAAGTTTCAATAAACTATCCAAAGGTTACATCAACATGTATGCCAGAGTGCTGTGAAGTAAGAATGGCCAGTATAGGTACTGCTGGGGTTGTACAGTCACTGCTTCTAATTATGATGGTCTTGGCTATTTAAGAACACGTCAGTATATTAATTACAGACCATTTAGGCTCTTCTGGAACAGAGCAGAAGTGACACAAGCTTTAAATAATGTTCTGCCGTTGCCACTCGTATTTCTGCCATGCCACTGGTTAAGGTGTGGGTGTCTGAGTAAAGCTCTGATGTTCAGCAGCAGTATGGCACCCAGTGTTGACTTGGAATAAATATTAGGCTGTTCTACTTCACTTATAAATGGTATAAATATGAGCAACAGCTTCTGCACGATATTGTAAATTCCTAGTCCAGTAACTCCAAGGTATCCAATGGTGTGGAACGTGTGGAGTTACTGCTGAGTATCCTAACAGCATCAGTGCTACATAAATATTTGTGTTGGTGCAACATTGTGTAGCTTGTCCTGTGTGCCACCACACAGCAGTGGACTGTTGTACTCTTTAATCTGCCCACAGTGGGCCAGTTCAGGCTGCTGTGAGCCAAGCAATATGCTGGCTGACTCCTTCAAATGCTCTCGAATCTCTCAGGGCTGAATTTCATATGAAATCATTCTGCATCCATCTTGACGTTCCATCTTCACAATCTTAAGCCTTTATTAACCCAATTAGTTTGTTTTCTACATGTCTTATCTAGCTGATGCAACATTCACCTAGTGTTAAGCACGTGGCAATGCCAATTCTGATAGGAAAATTTCCCATTAACTTTCTTCCAGGTCAGAGTCTGTTCCTCCTCTGCCTCTCAGGCTGTTTTCATCCTGCGATGGAATCTTTTTACTAATGCTCCTTTCAAAGTTATTTTGACATTGATGGATGATGCCAGTACTGATCACCAAGTTTCTTCCATGACCTATTGTGAAGCTGTCAAAGCCTTCTTGAAGACATTGCTGGCCATGCTTCCTCTTCTGCTGTGCCATGGTTTGTCCTGTCTGATCCAGAAGGATGTACTTCCCCTCTTATCTTACTGCAGCAGCCTGGTTGCTAATTTAATGAAGCTCTACATATATAGATGGTGATATAAATGGCTTCTGGTTTGCACCCATTCTTCTTGTGGGCACCCTCTTTGATAATCATGAAGGCACAGAAAACCCCAGCTCTCATGAGGTTTTGCACAGCCCAAGCTGTTAGCCTTTTCAGGGTAACTTAAGTGTTTGGATCAAACTGCAGTACGGATGTGTGTCCTGTTCAGCAGTGCTGAACAAGCTTGAAGGGTCCTTAGCTGCCTCGTTCACATTTATAAACCACCACCAAAACTCCCAAGGATGACTTTTCCTTCAACTTGGAACTTTCACCTAAATAAATCTGTTAGTTCAGCCCATAAAAGCTCACCCAATGTTATTCTGTGACACAGACGTCTTGGTAGAACATCTTCAAGTGGATAAAGTCAAGCTTTTATTTCACAGAGTTCCAGATTTACCCATTGCTGCTTCTGAGGGGCCAGAGAAAGTTACTGGGTTTGCTGTAAAGGTGGGTGAAACAACCTGTGTGGCATATTGGCTCAGTTTAGTTATTGGTCTGGTTTCAGAAATGCCAGTCAGGGTGGCAGAAGATACACTTAGGTCTTCAGCAAGTGCTAAAGGCCTTTGGCCTTACACAATTGTTCTAAAATATTTCAGTGGATGAAAGGTGAGGGAATGACCTACCCTGCATGTCTAGGAGGAGTTCTTCCAAACTGGTATCTTATCCTAACAGGGTGTGGTTATGCCCCTGGCACAGTCTGTGGCAGCGGAGCAGCTGCTGCTGGTTGCAAGTGGCAGACTTGAACTTTGTGACCTCCGAACAGGGAGAGAAAACACAGCTGTATGTCACAGGAGATGTGAAAACTGGGGAAAGCCATTCAGAGCAGCTGAGGGAGGGGACAACCAAGCTTCTTAATATGTCTCAAAGTATCTGAAATTCATAAAAATGGAATTACAGTTGCAGAGCAGCAGGAATTTCATTATGGAGAGACAAGCAGTCTGAATGACACTGAAATGAAGAAAACTGTCACATCAGGCATAAATTGCTTTCTGTACTTGTGATGGGTGAAGCCAGAGCTTAGTTTCTTCCCAGCAACACTCTGCCCCTCATCCCAGGCTGCATCTTGACATTAGACACACATACGAACAAGGACATCCTCTGGAAGTGGACTAATGACTTGAAAAACCCTTTTAACTCAGGCAGGCACAGGCATGTTTAAGGAGAGCTGCAATTAATTCCTTACTCTTGCATCCCCCCCTGTGAAAAGCTGTTACACTATTTGTGCTTGCCAAGGCCATAGAAGTGTCTCCCCTTCCTGCAATTATAGCTCTGTGATTCTCCTTACTGCACGTCTCTGCCCTTCTGCCTAAACCCCAAAATGTCATAAATAAATAATTCAGTTTCCAAAAGTAGTCACTTATAAAGAGCAAGTAGTAAATTCCTCCTATATAGGCATCAGAAGGCTTTGGGAAGGACTTCAGAGTGGCACACATTCACATCCAGCAGCAGAACTGGTTTCCTAGTAAAGTGCAATGCCTTTTTTAATTAATGTTTCCACTTTATCTGATATGTACTTTATTGACCCCCATGGATCAAGCAGTTAGGCTGAGTCCATTTATGAGTAGAGAACCTTTGCTTCAGATAGCAGAGTCGCTGCCTGGAGTGGAAGGAATCCCTGAGTTCCCCTGGTCAAAAGAAGCAGTTTCATATCTACCTGCTTTGCTAGATGAAATACAGTTGCCAGCCTTTTATTGATGTCTGTGTCCTGGATCCTGTTGGCAGGGAAGTTATTTCAACCTTTGTTCCCAGTTGATTTTCTTCACTTTAGAGTCCTTTCTTGAAAATACAGTTTCTCTTGGTAGATATTGACCAGGATTTAAACAATTTTGTGGGTAGCAAACTTTCAAAACAAAAGCATTTTGCATTTAGTGAGGATCGGTTGAGTAAACTCCAAAAGCTGGCTCTGAGGTATCAGTGCTCTTAACTGACAAGTTGCTGCTTTGCCTTTGGACAGGAGATGTCATTGAATTCCATGGTCCAGAGGGAACAGGAAAAACAGAAATGCTTTATCACCTAATAGCCCGCTGCATCACTCCAAAAGCAGGAGGAGGACTGGAGGTGGAAGTCATCTTCATCGACACAGATTACCACTTCGATATGCTTCGTCTGGTCACCATTCTTGAGCACAGGTTGGCTCAACGGACAGAAGAAATGGTAAAGCAGTGCCTGGGGAGGCTCTTTCTTGTGAACTGCAATAGCAGCACTCAGTTACTCCTCACTCTATACTCTTTGGAAAACATGTTTTGCTCTCACCCCTCTCTCTGCCTTTTGATTTTAGATAGCATATCAGCTTTTTACTGGATAGACAGAAGCAATGGAGGGGAGAGTCCTAACTTGCAGGAGATCAACCTGAAGAGCTGTGCCAACTTGCTTGCAAAGCTTGTAAGAGAGCATCACTTAGCCCTCTTTGCAACAACACAGACACTTATGCAGAGATCTGCAAATGCTGCGGAAAGCTTTTTTCCTTCCAAACTGCAGCACGAAACTGATACCGACTATAGACCTTATCTTTGTAAATCATGGCAACAAATGGTGACCCACAGGATATTTTTCTCTAAGCAATGTAATTCTGGCAACAGCAAAGCTTTTACAGTCAGTTCTTGCCACCTCAAAAGCAGCCATGTAGTAAAACGTTCGTTTAGCGTTGCAGAACGTGGAGTTCAGTTTTAACTTCAGTTTGCTTTTATAAGATGTAGCAAGTCCTGATGCTTAAGGCTTGGTTAGATTTAAGCTGGGTTTAGTACCTTTTAAACCAGTTGGTTGTTGTTGGGAGATTAAGAATTTTTTGTTATGTTTTGTTAAAATTCAGTGGAAGTCAAAAAATGGTGAAAGTTTTTGGATTACTGTAGATGTTCAGTCCAAACTAGTGTGGAATGTTGAAATGACTTGTTTCTGCTTAATGCATAAAGAGATTAAATCAAGAAAACATTAACCAAAGTCATTGGTCATATCCTTCAGCAGTCTAACCAATGTGATATGCAGCCAAACACACTGAGTTAGTTCCTGGGTCTTACTGCTATACACACCTCCTCTTCCCAGCCACAGAAACAGGAGCCTCACTGTCCATGAGGGAGACCGCTAAAAGGTGAGCTCCTTATAAATCATAGAATAGAATCATAGAATGGTTTAAGTTGGAAGAGATCTCAAAGCTCATCCAGCTCCAACCCCCTGACATATGCAGGGACATCTCCCACCAGAACAGGTTGTTCAAGGCCTCATCCAACCTGGCCTTGAACACCTCCAGGGAGGGAGCATCCACAGCCTCCCTGGGCAACCTGTGCCAGTGTCTCACCACCCTCACTGCAAACAACCCTTTCCTGACATCTAGTTTCAATCTCTCCTCTGCCAGTTCAAACCCATTCCTTCTCGTCCTTTCATTACAAGACCTTCTCAGTAGTCCCTCCCCAGCCTTCCTGTATGTCCCCTTCAGATACTGGAAGGCCACTGTAAGTTCTCCTCGAAGCCTTCTCCAGGCTGCAGCGTGCCAACTCTCTCAGCCTGTCTTCATAGCAGAGCTGCTGCAGCCCTCTGAGCATTTTGGTGGCCTCCTCTGGACTGGCTCCAGCAGTTCCATGTCTCCAGAACTGCACCCAGGACTGCAGGTGGGGTCTGAGGAGAGCAGAGCCAAGGGGCAGAATCCCTTCCCTTGCCCTGCTGGCCATGCTGCTCTTGACCCAGCACACAGTTGCTGTCTGGGCTGCATGTGCTCACTGCAGGCTCACATTGAGTTTTTTCATCGACCCAGACCCTAGATCCTTTTCCTCAGGGCTGCTCTCAGTCATTTGCCATTGGTCTTGGTTTACTCCCAGTAGCCCAGGGCATATGAAATACATCTCCAAACTTTGCCTGAAGAGGGTTCATTTTGATAGCCTTTTAAATAGCAGTAATCCAGACCGTGCTTCTGCAAGCTCACAGCCTCGTTGTTTCCATTAGCCTGTGCCTGGAGAAGCAAAGACTGCAGGTGTTTTGACCCTTACAGACATCTGGGTTTGAAGAATCTGCAGCTATTGCAGGAGTGGAGGCCTGATTTCCATAACTGAAGGAAAGACCCAGTCTGGATCCCTGTGAGTTTGTGCTGCGTGCAGTAAAGGGTTCAGTCTTTGAAACAATGTGGGCTATAGGTTGTTTTGGGTGTGTTGGGGTGTTTATTGTTGGGGGTTTTCAGATGTATGCACAGACAGATTATTTTTTGTCTCTACCCTCCCACTTCTTTCCCTTCCCCCGCTCTCTCTAAGAAATCCAGGAATGCCATGCCTCTGGTCTTTGCCAAGATGTACTTGCCACATGCAGAACACTTGTGTGCAGGATTTGGCGTGCAACGTGTTGCAGTTTTGGCAAAGAAGATTCAGAACTTATGGGAAATGCCCTACAGTTCTGGAAAAGAATACCATATTATTTATTAACCTAGAGTGCCCTCTGAAAGCTTCAAAGTGCTTTACAGAAAAGAAAATTGCAGCCAGCACATTATTTAATACAAAAACTTGCATTAGCTTACAGATTTAAATTACTCAAACGAGGGGGAAATATTTCTCACAGCAATATTCGTTCAGTCTTGTTGTGCAGCACATTTCAGATTGAGCAGATTATTAACAAAAATGCATAGTAAGTATCTAGCACAGCATCTTTTTGAGGAAGATGCCTAAAAACTGTCATTTCTTGACTTCTGGAGCCAGCTTTTTCAAGCTGAGTGTGTATCTGGAGTCCCAGCTGTGCACGCTCCTTGTGCATACCCAGGCTTCCCTGTGCTGAGCCAGGAATGTCTGTCTGTACTGCACTCTGTACAGTTTGGCATCTCTCTGATTTGGCTGAATTTTTGGAGAGGCAATGAGTGTCCTACCCTCAACAGCAGCCACTACCAAAGTTTTTGGGAGGGGCATGATAATAATCCATTTTCAGTGTAACACTCCTCCAGCCTCGCCCAATATGGGCTCCAGACCCCAACCTGTGGTCAGACCAGCGTTGGATGCCCACTGATCAGACCTATCCTCCAGGAGTTCCTCCAATCCACTTTTAACTTATTTAGCCTCTTGGGTTCTACTGTGAGTGACCTTTGATCACATTGGGTGATTCTGTGCTCCACAACCCCTCTGAGCAACCTGTGCCAGTGTCTCACAGCAAACAACCCTTTCTTAACATCTACTTTGAATCTCCCCTCTGCTACTTTAAACCCATTCCTCCTCATCCTGTCATTACAAGACCTTGTCAAGAGTCCCTCCCCAGCCTTCCTGTAGGCCCTTTTCAGATACTGGAAGGCCACTCCAAGATCTCCTCCAAGCCTTCCCTTCTCCAGGCTGCAGAGCCCCAACTCTTGTAGCCTGTCCTCATAGCAGAGCTGCTGCAGGCCTCTGATCTTCAAAATGTGAACATTACAGAACTGTGTAACTTCTACAACAAGAGGCCACATTCTGCTGGAGAAGAGAGCTCCACTGAGGATTAACTGCTGCATAAAATCATACTAAAAAATATGTTTGAGGAAAAAACCCCAACCCACAATGGAAGTGTTTGGGCATTCCCGTCTGGAAGAAGAAAAGCTTTTATGTTACTCACAATGTAGTTTGTATTTTGCATTGTGCTACCAAAGCAATGCTTCAACTGAAATGAAGCCAAAGTTCTAATTGATCAAAAAGAGCACCTCAGGAAATTTTGAAATTTCCCAGTTTTATTTTTACTTTGAATGCAGACAGCTTTTTTTAATTCCCTGCTAATTGTAATATTCATGCTCTGCACATTTGTTTTAGATGAAGAGCAAGCCTGGCTGCCAGAGCTGCTCACTATTTGCATATCCCTGCAAGTTTGCAGCAGCTATAGGCTGTATGCAGTCTGGGAGTGTATGGACCTTCTTCTCTGCCAAAAGTATGCCAGTTGGAAAAATGAACCTTTAGGATACAAGTCTAAGAAAGATGGAGTGATAAAGGACCTGGGAAACAGCAGTTTTGTTTGTACCTTAATGAGCTGTGGGTATTAAAAATGGGTTTCCCCTTTTTGTTGTTGTTGTAATTGCATATCATTCAGTGCAAAGACAGGGTGCCTGTATTCCTACTCTGTAATTTATCCAGGTGTTCCTTAGAGATGAAAATCCTTCCCATGGCAGTGTCGTTGTGCTTCAGCTCAGTGAGGTATTACTGATTTTGTAGGCATAGGAACTTCTTACATTCCACAGAAGTTTTGTTCCTTGTTTCATATGCAACATCAAATTAAAGCAACCAGCTTAAAATAAAGAACTGCTTCACCCTTTTTTTTTGTGTGTTGAGAAGAGAGCTTTTCACTGAAACCAAATTAAGGTATTCTGTAGATGTTCTGTTACTTTTAAAGCAGAGCAGTATTTCTGTGGACACCTGGAAAGGAAGTGTCACTTCTGTATTCAGCAAAACGTTCTTTGTATTCCTAGACATTTTACAGAGCAAATAAATTCCAAGTAACAGTTTGCTTGGCTTGGGTTTAGTACTTGCACATAAAATTCAGGTTTCCTTTTTCTTCATAACTAATACCTGCCACTTCATTTGCCACGAATGGCAGAAGGTAAAGGTCCTCATCCAGTTGTGTTCTTACAAAAGCAGAAGACAATACCACTTTGATGGCTGCCGGGCATTAGGCTTGGACCATGTCCTGAAGAGGAACATGGCATTTTAGTGATTTTCTGTGTCTGCTCTAATCATTGTCTCTTGAACCTCTCTATTCAAATGCATTTTTGATACACTAATACCATACCGGGCCAATGGGCAACATTATTGTGCAACCAGCAAGCCTAATGCCAAACATTATACCCACCTGAGGAGAAAGCCTTGCTGTGTCTCCAGAGTCAGACTTGTGCAGAGTTGCAGTGAACTCACCTGTGTATAAGATGCTTTGTTGTTTCCAGCAACTGTAGAAGAGCAGAGGAGTTGTCCATTTTGTGAAGGGGAAAACACTGGGATTGCTTGGAAGCTTTTGGGAGTGGAAAAAGCTTTCAGAGCAAGAAGCATCAGTACAACACATCTGTGTGATCTTCTGGATAGAAAAGTCTGATGCCCTGCAGCAGTTTCTGAGTTTAAAGGTCTAGCTGTCCTGGTGCCTGAAAGAAGACAAGAGAGTAGCACTGAGTATGAATAATGGCAGTGTGACAAAAAGAGTCTTGGAATGTTAACTAATGTCTCTCCTGCTAAAGCTTTCAAATAAAAGCTTGGCCATAGCTAACCTGTGGGTTCTTCCCACCAAAGGATGAAACTGGTGGTGGATTCCACTATGTAGATGCTGTAACATAAAATCATAGAATGATCTGGGTTGGAAGGGGCCATAAAGATCATCTGATTCTAAAACCCCTGCCTTGAACAGGGACACCTTCCACTAGTGCAAGTGACTCAAAGCCCCATCCAACCTGGCCTTGACCACTTTCAGTGAGGGGGCTTTCACAGCCTCTCTGAGCGGCTTGTTCCAGTGTCTCACCACTCTCACACTGAAGAATTTCCTCTTTGTCTCTAACTTAAATCTCCCCTCTTTCCTTTTGAAACTGTTACCCCTCACCCTATCACTGCATTCCCTGATAAAGAGTCTCTCCTTGTCTTTCCTGTAGGCCCCCTTTAAGTACTAGAAGGCTGCTGTAAGGTCTCCCTGGAGCCTTTTCTTCTCCATACTTATAATGAAGATATAAACCCCTGCTCCTCTGGACCCAGGAGGAATTAAATGTAAAAACAGACTTCCTTTTTAAATGTTTCTTTTTTTCCCCTGCAGCTCTAGGCACCTTCCCAACAGTCAGCAGTTAGCTCCAAAAGCACTCACAGCTTTCTGTGTCAGGACCATGCTTTCCTGGAAAGGCAGAGTCTGCCCTTTGCTGGGTTGACACCTCTCTCCCCAGTGCAGACTGGGAGATCTGCACAGAAAGGATGGCACCCGTGTGCACATCACTGGGTAAATAGCTTTGGAGACTTGGTCCTGCTTGTGGGCAGGAGCAATGTCAGCTGGAGTAGATGATTTTGAAGAAACGTGGCTGTGACTTTCCTTGGGAAAAGTTTGGCAGCCTTCCCTCTGCTTTCCCACGCTGCTTTGCATCCTGCCCCAACCAACTGGTTGGTGTACCTGTGTGGGCCTCAGTGCTCAAGGGTAGCTGTGACAAGACGTCACCGCCTTGCCAAATGCTGCTGAGCAGCCATGCTCTGGATCTTGGCACTCTCCTACTGCAGGAGTTGGCACAACCAGTAGGGGGTTTAATTTAAACCATTTGCCAAGTTTCTTTCTCACACCTCTACCTGGGCCTGTGCTAAAGACCTCGTAGCCCTGGGAGGCATGTGAAAGAGAAGAAATAACTAGGCTTTGAGTGCAAGACAAGGTTTGCAGGCCACTGCTCAGAAAAGAGGCCAAGGAAAGCCAGGAGGTTCAGGCCTGAGAGGGACCAGGGAAGGCCTGGGAAGGTGCTGTATGAGGAATGCCTGAGAGAGCTGGGGATGTTCAGCCTTGAGAAAATAAACCTTGTCACCATGTTCCAGTACTTACAAGGTGGCTGTAAAGAAGATGGAGACTGCCTTTTTTAACGAGGAGTCACATGGAAAAGATGAGGGGCAGTGGGTACAAGGCAGTCCTGAGGGCAGTCTGATCAGACGTGAGAGGAAGGTTTTTCACAACAAGGACAATCAGCCGCTGGAATAATCTCCCCTGGGAAGCGGTTTTGGACCAAATGATTCTTGAGAACCCTTCCAACCTGGCATTCTGTGACTGCAGAAGTAAACAAGGCACCATGTGGCACACCACAATTCACAAGGCACAAGAAAAATGAGTCCCAGAGAGCCCCACCACTTGCTATAAACAGCATTAGCAGAATCAAACACCTCCCACATCCTCCCAGGGAATATCAGATGGGATTTTAGGTACAGAAATTACTAGAGCATGTCCCAGACATTATAAGGTCAGGAGAACCTCCTCACTGCTTTGCACAGTAGCAGTTGTGCCCTTCCAGCTGCATATCAGGAGGAGCCTGATAGTTTGTGTTAATGCCTTAACTTTCTGGTTCTGCAGTGGGACTGCTGCCACTGTTTGCACTTTGATTACCATGTTTGTCAGTGGTGCCTTTCTGAAAAGAAAGTCACATTTTGTGCAGTTGCACAGGAGGCTGTATTTTCACCTGTGAGGAGAAAGGAATTATGCTGTTAATGAACTTGAAGAAAGTGCTATAGGGCAGCTGCACAAGGCAGTGAGGTTACCGAAGCCAGCAGAGCCAGCTGTTGGGATGCCCCGTGCAGGGCGAGGAGAGGACTCACTGTCTTTAATATCCGCTTTGGTCTTCAAAATAGGCTGATTGTTTAACCCTGTTCGCACCGAAACTCACAGGCTGACACTTGGCAGCCCTTCCCACTGCCTGATGTGGCCTGCAGGAGCGCTCGGAGCTTATTAAGCCTGAAGTCCCTGGCCGAAGACAACAACTCGCACGTCCCCGTCCCTCGGAGCAGATGCACAGAAGTATTTGCTAGCGCAGTTGCTGCTTTTGCGGAGCTGTCCTGTGGGATGCCGTAAGCATCCTGACAACTGGCTGAACTTCTCTCGCTCCCGCAGGTGTGGCTCAATAGAACAGCAGCCTGTGCTGCTGGAGGCAGGCAGGGCTCGACTGCCCCGGGTCTGCTGCTCAGCCTCCCGGGGGCACTGCTGGCTGCTCACCGCTCGGGCAGGGTTTCATCCCCTACCGCCGCAGGGGAGCGAGACCCTCCTGGGTTCAGAAGGGAAATCCTCCTGCGCCCCATTGCCATCGCAGTTGCCACAGTAGCAAACCAGCCTTTCTCAGCAGTGGAAAGGGGAACTTCTGACATCTCTCAGGTCTTTGCTGGTTGCAGAACAACTCGCGCTGATGTTAATAAACACCCCAGTGACCGAGCGCCAGCCCCACAGCCCCGAGGAGTCCAGCCCAGCTCCTGAAGGGACATTCCTCCTAGCACAGGGAGAGCAGCCGTGTCTCCTCCATAGAGCACAATGATCCTATGTGGTGGCAGTGACTCCTGAGCACTGTCCCGGAGTACAGAAGCCACCAGGCAAAGCTCTTTCTCTCACCGTGAAGTCACTTCTGGTTTCTAAAGAAGCTAGCGTGGTTTGGATGCTCTGAATGAAGGACAGAGGCTTCAGTGGTGTTTTACCCAGTACTGGCCATGGACTGAATGTTAGTGAGTCAGAGCAGCACAGCAGAGGCTCAGGATTTCCAAACGGGCTTTTCTCTTGGTGTGTCTTGGGGGTTTATTGCCACTGCTAATCTCTTCCACCAACCGGAATTTCCCAATGCTTCCTTTTCTGGTAAGCTGTATCATGTGTGTGGTGTCCACCACAGGAGACCTGAGGGGCGAAGGGCAAGAGAGGGACACAGCCTCTGGCTTTGTTTTCTGGACTAAAGCCATACTCCAGAATTACACAGCAGTGCTGTTCTGCTCATGGATTGATTAAAGATACCATGGGCCAGGGGAGAAGTAGGAGACAGTAAGAGGACAGTGCAGGAGGAGCTACAGACACAGATATTTAAATGAACTGCATAGAAAGAGAATTCTGCAGCATCTGAAAGCCAGGATTAAAACTCTGAAGTATTCCTTCTGAATTTGCACTTTTACATATACAGCATGGCTGAGTTAGAGCCCAAAGACAGAAGCATGCAGACACAGGACAGTAAGGCTGATTTTACAGATCTTTTGATCCTACAATCTGTTTTCTCCAGGGGCAAGGTCTAGCTTCTAGGAAAATAAAGGTGCAACACAAAAGTGCTTTCTGCTAGGATAAGACAGCACTGAATTGCAGTGTACAATTCCAAATGTGCTGAGCTCCTGGTATTTAGAACTGGTGCCTGGCTGACCTCTGCTCTGGAGGATTTCAGTGTCACTCTTGTCTTGCCATTTATTGGAAGCCAAACCCACCACCCTGGGGAAGCAGGTAGCTTTTCAGACTGTCTTTCCAAAAGCACATTCAGTGTAATTATGGGCTAGGATGTACTAGAACTAAGGTGCTAATTCATCCCCAGACTGAAGCACGTTTATCTGCACATCATCTGAGGATTCTGTGAAGGAGAGCAACACACAGGCAGCAGACATTTCGTCTTGCAAAGCCATCAGGATGCAAACCAAACCATTCAGAGGGAATGGAGAAACCCTTTAGCCCCAGCATGTTTAATGAAAGCTGAATGCAAGGTGCATTTTTTCCACACTGTGGTCTCCCTGTCTGCAGCAGTGTGGCAAAGCTCAGAGCAGCAAATCTTCCCTTGCCAAAGGAAGCCTTTTGTAAACCAGAATAAATACAAGTAGAGACTGGAGCCTCATTTTGTCTTGGACTTGCCTTGTTTCCCCACAGGTCTCCTCTAGTTCATTGGTCTTGATACTCAAAAGCAGATCCTGATAATCCTGGGTAGGGCGAGATTAGGTTTTGAATACAGAAGAAAAGAGAGGTCAGAGTGCAGCCTTGATACAAAGAACCAACCCCCTCCCCAATCCTGTGCAACTGTATAAAAGCCTTAAGTAGTCCTGAACAAGGAGTTGCCCCTGTTCCATCTGTAATGTGTGACAGAAGATGTAGAAGATAGTTGAGAGTGCAGCTTGCCAAAGCTTCTGCCATGAAACAGCAGAAGCAAAGCTCTCTTTTAAGATGATTGGGCAAACACAAGCCTAAAAGGCTTCAGTGTAGTGAGGCTTTGTGGTGGCAAGTGGCCTTCAGCCACAAAATGGGTGGGATGGCAGCCTGGGCTGGGTTCATGTGCACCTCCAAGCACTGGCCCAAGTCACAGCACTGCTTGTTCGCTAGAAATGGGCGTAGCTAACACTCAGACACAGGCCACGGTAACCGCAGAACGACCTGCAGGTTTCAATGCTGGTGATTACAGCACAAGCCAAACACTAAACCTAGTAAGACAACCAGACTGGAAACAGTGTGAAGAAGAGACAGAGACAGTAAAAATGGAAACTTTTCCCCTGTGAATAGAAAAAAATAATAATGAGAGGCTGATGAACAGAAGAAGTCTTACTAGTCTCAAGAAGCTGCCCCTTGACTGATAACTTGCTACTTAGCACCGGACTCTGAGTACCTTGCTGTATAGGGTTAACACTCCTGGGGGAGTGACCCTGAACCTGACCCTAGGGGTCTCGGCCCCTCCTCAGGGGTGGGCCACACTCCAGGTGATGGTTAGCCCACTCCCCCCACTTCCTGTGGTATAAAAGACAGGAGTTCTCCTGTCTCTTCCTCTTTTCGCCCTCTTGCTCACTACCTGCGTTCATGACCGCACACACACACTGATACTGTATACCAGCCACGAGGCAGAGACACCATCACACTACTCGGGTTGTATCCATCCCTGTTTTGTATTTTGCTGTTTTCCCTTCCTCATCCTTTGTAAACTCCCCTACCTCCAATCCCTTTTTTCTAAGTTATTGTTAAACTTTTCCTTTTTAACTTCCAAATCGAGTGAGATTGATTTATTGGGGTGTCCCTACCTTTTATCTCTCTCCCTGTCTTTTGGGGAAAGGAGGGGGAGGAGGGGGGGGCACTCTATAAACTCTATAAATTCTATAAATTGTCATTGGGTCTACCAAATTTATAAGAGTCTCTGGGAACTTGCATTTGAACCCAAGACACTTGCCCACAACAGGCTGCTTCATTACTGTAGATGTTGCTCATTTGCATCCATTCTCTCTGTTAGACTTCAATTTGGTTGTTTGCATTTGACTTTGCAGAGAAGCCCCCAACGTAAATGCATTAGCGAGTGATCTGCTCTGCCGGCAGGACTCGGGCTTGTCAGCGCAATGGGAGGATCTCAGCTGCACAACCCCAGTGAAAGTTGCCTCCTGCCAATCTGCCACATGCTAAATAACAGTGAATTGCTTAATTAATGTAGCACATGCAAACTGCACTATAGGTAGCTGGAAACACCGTCGTACATAAGCAACAATGCCTTGTCCTTTAACTGTGTGGCCTAGATTTTATCTGTTCTCAGAGCTGCTCTGTGCACACCCCTTGTAAATGTCCCTATTTTGCTCTACAGAAAGTACTTCTGGTTAACTGTTTTGGTAGTCTCATTTCAATTCCCTGTTTCTAGAAAGGCTCAGGCACATGTTTAATGCATGAATACTTTCAGGGAAGTCAACAGGAAAATCTGTATCTTTAAAGCTAAGGGTGTGCACACATCTTACAACATCAAACTGGACTTTACATCTATACCTAAAGCTTTTCTCCAGCTGTGTCTGCCAGAACAGATATAACTGAACCAGATTTCTATCACTAGTCCCTTATTCCTCCACCTGGAAACCTGAAGCCCACTGTTAACTGTACAATCCTTAAATATGGCTGTCTTCCTCCTTCCTACCTCTTTCCCCAAACAGTCAGAACGTGGGCCATGAAAAACCCATGGTGGTGCCTAGGGAAATGCAGGTGCACGGCGGTTGCTGGTGGCTGGAGGAGAAAGATGGGGCACGCTGACAAGTGCTGTGGTCTGCCTCTGTGATGCAGAGGCCTGCAGTGGTATCCACCCGCTCACTGCATGGAGTCCCACGTCCTGTTCACAGACTGTGATGGCTACCACTCACTTCCACCTCATGCAAAATCCATGACCTAAGCACCTCCCCAGTTCTCCTCGGGCCCCCATAGCTTGTAGCCCCTTCCCATCAAACACATCAGTCACGCCGATGGCTTAGGGCCACAGTAGTCTGTTCCACTCGGAAGAACAGACAACAGTTTGTATTAATTTGTGTCGTGGAGGGGGGAAAAGCAGCTACATTTTCCCTATCTCAGTTCCATTTTATGGCAAGGATGGGCCCAGTCTAAGACTCAACAGAGTGGCAAAGTACGCTCAGTAGAAAAGCACAACTGCTGCCTACATAACACTAAACTAGCGAGGAGAAAGAACTTCTTCTGCCTGGTGATTGCATTCCCTCCCACACTCAAAGAAGCCAAGAGGAGTCTCCTGTGGCTTCAGCCAGGGAATGGGAGACAAGCACTGGGCTGCTCTTGGCTCAGCTCGGCTTTTTGTTTGTGTTGGACTCATGGTGACACTCCCCTCATCAGATCCAAAGTCCTACAAGCAATTTGTTTTCAATTACAGAAGAAAAGGCAATGCTTTCTGACTAGCACACACGCTGGGGAAGGCTGCCCTGCTGGCAAACCCACCGGCTGTCCTTGTGCTTCAGCTTGGGTGCTGTAGGTCCCATGGCTCCCACCCGAGTTCCAGGCACATCAGAGAGACACAAACACAAGCCATCCAACCTTTTGCTATATGCCAGTTTGGCAACTGCAGCCCCCAGTTCTCAGCCTTCCTGGGCCCTACCAGAGCCCCGTGGACACGGAGAGCTGCTCACGCAGGCCAGCCTGCCAGAGGGGTGTCTCGATTTGTCATGCTCGTGTAATAAATCCATGTACTGCTTTTAGCTGGGGTTAGTCAG
The DNA here is from genome assembly GCF_015220805.1 of Pogoniulus pusillus. Lineage (NCBI taxonomy): Eukaryota > Metazoa > Chordata > Aves > Piciformes > Lybiidae > Pogoniulus > Pogoniulus pusillus. The sequence goes on from NC_087286.1 coordinate 20,514,095, forward strand.
CAAACTCCTACTCACACATTTCTCATACGGTAGGTCACGCTTCCCAGCTGCATTTGTGTGAGTGTGGTTTGTGCCTGTGGCCTTACCTTCACTGCAGGAGGGGCAGGGAGATGAGGTTGGGTTTACTGCTCTATCAATTCTCTTGTGACTCATAGCCAGTAAAGACCAAAGTTTCCTACCCATGGTGAAAAGCTATTGGACATGTTGTCTTGCACACCATGCTGTAGGAAAGGGATCTTGTTCTCCAAGCAATTGTCCAGACCTGGATGCAAGTGGACGAGCAACAGAGCTGCACTTCACTTGCAGTCTCTCTGCCACCCCCAATACCTGTCCAGAGGGTGCATGCAGAGAGGCTCTTTGTGCCAGAGCAGTCTGTGACACCTTCCCACTGAGCTGTGGGAGATCTCATCTGTCCTTCTAGGCAAAGGGGTTGTTGCAGTAAGCAGCAATGGCATCTCTGGGACTGCCCTGGCAGGGTGTGTGGGAGGGCTATCACTGATTATCAGCACCAGCAAAGGTACCATTGCAGCTCTCTGTAGCCCCCTGCCCCCACTCAAACCACTGCACTCAAGGGAGAGAGTTTGTGCGTGTTCTGCAGCAGGGCCAGGAGCAAGGGGGTGGCAGCAGAGGTCTCCTGGGCACTACTCCACCCAGGCTCTGCCTGATGAACTGTAAAATCTCCAAGGCTGTGTGCTCAGCCTGCCTCGTCCAGCTGTAAGAGGTCTTTCAGCTGTGGAACCATTTCTCAGAGGAAGTGTCTACCCAGGAATTAATGTCTCTAAGAACTAATCATTGGGTAAACTGTACAAACAGGCCCTGGAGTGCCTCTTCACTACTCTGGTTTTTGGGCTCAAAACAGACCAAGCAGGCAAGAAGATTTTCAAAGGACTGTCTGTCTGGGCAAGGGATGATTCAGGTGATTCAGTGATTTTCTCTCTCAGTCTGAAGAGACAGAAAGGCCCATAGTGACCATCTGGGGAGAAATTTATAGCTTATTAATAAAAAAAAAAAGGGGGGGGGAAGGAAAGAAAGAAAGACTAAAGGAAATTCTAGGCCAGATCATAGATTCTAGGCTGCCATCCAATGTCAGGGAATGTTTCCCTCCCAGCAGGGGACTCAGGCTAAAAGGTTATTTAATACTTTCTGGTTGGTCTTGTGTTTGGAATAACTGCCTTAAATGATTGGTTTTGGCCTGAGAAGCTGTTTGCTTACCTGGCACCTGAACCTCAGTGATAAACTTTAATGTCCTCCTCTGAGTATTCGCACAGCACACAAAGGAGGCCTCGTGCAGTCTCACTAGCTATAAATTTGACCTCTTTATAAGTATATATATATTTTTATTTTTTTAAATCAGATGTTGCTCATTATCTTTTCCCAACACTGTCTATCTGTCAACATCCAAAAGTTTTAAGAGCCCTGCTTAAGCCTGTCTCTGCTCCATTGATGGAATATCCTTTAATATTTAATAGCTCCGACTTGCACTTCTAAAAGTCCTAATTAATCTCACTAGATACAAACTGGCACAAAATGGCACAAGTGAGAATAGCTCCATCCTTCCTCACAGCTATCCTGTGCCAGTTCATCTTGGAGCATGTAATGATTTACTGTAATAGTTTTAGGCCCGTAATGGGGCCAATAACTGGCATCTGGAAGCTGTGAGGCTCTTTCCCAATGGATGCCATTCACATATAGTTATTTAATTAATTAACAGCTCCACTAGCACAAGCCAGTGAAGGCTCCATTAAACTTTTTTTTTTGGGAGTCTCTTCCAAAGTAAGAACATATGCTGCACGCTGCTTTTCCCTGGGAGAGTGCTTAATGCTGCAACCTGTTTATCTTATGCCTGATTTTCAGATTCCACCTTAGCCAGCTGCTTTTTGCTCGCCTTCAGGATTCAGCAGAGAGGCAACTCCGCAGGAGCGGTGCAGTAACATTCTACCTGGATGTGCTCATTCCCACGCAGGTGCCAGCCCCCTGCAATGGCTGCCTGCCTGCTCCATGCTCTTCCCAGACCTCACATGTGGTGCACTCTCACTTGCCCATGTCTCTGCCGATGAAAATTAATAAACAATGATTAAAACAATCAAACAAACAAAAAACCACAACAAATCGAGGTGTGGAGTTCATCTGGAGTAAGCAAAATATCAGTGGGATATGGCCAGCAGGACAAGAGAGGTTATTCTGACCCTGTACTCAGCACTGGTCAGACCACACCTTGAGTACTGTGTCCAGTTCTGGGCTCCTCAATTCAAGAGAGATGTTGAGGTACTGGAAAGTGTCCAGAGAAGGGCAACAAAGCTGGTGAGGGGCCTGGAGCACAGCCCTGTGAGGAGAGGCTGAGGGAGCTGGGGGTGTGCAGCCTGCAGCAGAGGAGGCTGAAGGGAGGCTGTAGCCAGGTGGGTTTGGGCTCTTCTGCCAGGCACCCAGCAACAGAACAAGGGGACACAGCCTCAAATTGTGCCAGGGGAGGTCTAGGCTGGATGTTAGGAGGAAGCTGTTGGCAGAGAGAGTGATTGGCATTGGAATGGGCTGCCCAGGGAGATGGTGGAGTCACTGTCCCTGGAGGTGTTGAAGCCAAGCCTGGCTGGGGCACTTAGTGCCATGGTCTGGTTGACTGGATAGGGCTGGGTGCTAGGTTGGGCTGGCTGAGCTTGGAGGTCTCTTCCAACCTGTTTGATTCTATGATTCTATGAAATTGGAGGGTGTTGGTCAAGTTTGTGAAAAGCATTTGGGAGGCCAGTGCCATCTGAAGTGTGGAAAAGCTATAAGCAAAGCCAGCACAGATGGGCTTGGTCTGGTTACAGTGCCAAAGGAGGCACCGTCCCTGGGGGTCTTCAAGAAAAGACTGGATGAGGCACTCAGTGCCATGGTCTAGTTGACTGGCTAGGGCTGGGTGATAGGTTGGACTCGATGATCTTGGAGGTCTCTTCCAACCTGGTTGATTCTATGATTCTATGATTCTATGATTCTATGATTCTATGATACTGCCCATGCGATGAGGATTCCTACTCCTGAGGTGCAATTAATGCAAGGTTCTAACGGGTGCTGGTCTGCAGCAGCACGAAGAACACATCACTAAGCCTCCCTCGTTCTGCAGGGAGCTGGAGGAGGAGGTGAGAGTGGCTTTCCTTGCACTGCCCGGGCAGCAGGTGTGCAGTGTGCAGCTCCAGCAGGCCTTAGCCAAGGAGCTGCCCCACAGGGACACAGCAGACAAAACATGGGAGACCCTCTGGCAGGCCAGGAATGCCGTTTAACAACGACTGGCTGAAGTAAGCACTGCTACCATGGCAAGGCACAGGGGTCCTGGATCATGATATGTAGGACATGTTACAAGTTACATAATGCTTGGTGCAGAATCCTTTTCTCTCCTCTGGCTGCAGTGTGTTGTAGTTCCTTCTCCTGCTCTCCCTGCCACCAGCACCCAGCACAGCCTCCTGCCTGCAAGGCTCTTACCGTGGCGTGCTGCAAGGCTCTGGCAAAAAGCAGTGCCCTGGAGCGCTAGAGCTCTCCAGCCAGAGCCTTAGTCCTGTCACCTACCCTGGAATGGCCGAGGGCTGTCAGACACCCGGGGGGAGGGCAGCAAGGGATCATGTTGACACTCCTGTGAGAGAGGTGTCAGGTTTGCTTTGCCCAGTGCCAGGCATGGATAAGTGAAGAGACCTTTTTAACTTTCACAGTTCATGCTCTTGCCTAGGTAGAGCCTCAGGTGAGTCTGTAAAGTTTGGCACACAGCTCACTACCAAGTCCACCTGAGCCTCTGAACCTGCTCTTCGGCCTAAACACCCTAAGGTCACCAGCCTCTCAGGGCACCACCTCAGTGGTAGAGTCTTCCTCCTTACAAAAGGTAATGGTACTCCTTACTGCTTCTCAGACAGAGCAGGGACTGCAAAGCAAGTGGTTGCCACCTTTGGGGAGTTGCCTGATGGTAAAAGCACCCTCCAGAAGTGGTGCATGTACTGAGTGCCTCTCCTGCAGGAGGACATTGAAACAAGCTTCTCCGGCTTCCTCAGCAGCACCTCCCCCGCTATGGTAACACTCTCCAGGGCAGGAGGGAGGAGGCAGACTCTGTCACAAGCCCCCGAAGCAGAGGCCACATCTCAGGCTCTTTCCTCCTCGGGCAGTGCCATAACCAAGAGGCCATGCAAGGTCAACTCAGTTAACTTCACACCGAAGTAGCCAGATACCCTGAGGTCTGACATAGACAGCATAGAAACAGGCATTTCCTGTCCTGAAAGGAGACAGATATCTTTCCTGAGTTCCTTTACCTTTCCACCAGCTGTATGTGGATCCTGGGGTGACTAACACAGTCTTTGAAGTCCAGTTGTTCAATATCCAAATCAGGGCAGAGGAGTTCCCCCTCTACTCCCTCCATCCCTTTCCTGTCTTCTCTTTCTATCTCAGTAAGCCTTTCACGTTGCCACAGCTCTAACAGGAAGACCTGGGAGCACACAGTAACCCTAATCCCCTGCAAAACAATCAACACTTCGGGGCAAGAAGGCTCAGCAGGGAGCTGTGGGCTCAAACCATCCCCTGTGACCCAGCAAAAGTTCTGTGACCCAGCGACCCCTCAGCAGAGGAGGCTCATGATGTACAGTTTCCTTTCCCAGGTTATTTTAATGGACAAGACTGACCACTTCTTTGTTCTTTGCAACAGATGCTACAGACACCTTTCTTCTGCAAAGAAGTGTAAAAAGATTATTAATCAATATGGTAATGAATAGCCTGTGGATGCTTTGTGCTTTTGTGGAAAGCAAAGCAACTACAGTCCCCTTTAACCACCTTTCTATTGCTCTACTACTCCAATGAGTTTAGGATTTAGGCAGAATATTACTCAGCTTCAAGCTTTAGAAGTGTCCCACAGTAGCAGTGATATCAGCTTTCTTGATTAGAGTTCATTTACAGCTGAATTTTCTCAAGGTGGAATGAAGGTTAAGAACAAATAACAGCAATTTAAAGTAAAACTCCTCTAATAGATTTTGTGGCTAAACTGAAACCAAACAGCAGAAAATATGAAGCCCTCGTATCTAAAGTTACACTTAAGCTCCAAACAGGTTCCAATTAGAAAGTGCACTCTGTAGCAAGTACATTCCCTGGCAGAGTTTATTTCATGAGAAAAATCCATATTCTATTGCAAGTGCCAAGCAAAAAGTTTGACCAGCTACAGTCATAAATCTTGACCTCTGCAAAGTCACAGCCAAGTCTAAAGTCCCAATGTGGGACTTCTGTGAGCTGTCTCCCTCCTCATCCAGCCTTTAGAGCAGCATTCTGCTCCTTTCCCAAGTTTGCAAACACAGATTGAATTTCTGAGAGCATGGAGAGGTGCTTTGATTCTCTGCTGTTCACCACCTGGGGGCCGGCTGGGACGGGAAGGCGATGGCGTGATTCTCTGTCCCCAGTCGTGTGGCTGGAGGATCAGCGAGCCTCACTAAAACCATACGACACAACTTTCACTGGACATATGCCATAGAACGTGAAAACACTCAAAGGATTAGCAGCAATCAGGGGATATCTCTCTAGCTGTGCACACACAGCAAATCTACAAAGCAGGGATTAGAGATATAGGATATGAACCTGCATGGAAAACAACTGCAGTGGAGCCAGAAATGCGATCATAAGAGAAAAGTCATTGCTGTGTTGGTAACATTTTATACAAACCCTTGTGTTACAGGATGGCAGCAATATGTAGGGTCCTGCAACAAGAGGTCAGTCACAACGCGCTGGATTTGTACACACTGCTCTTAAAAAAAGGGTCCATGCCCTGAAGCTTGCTGTCCGAGAGCTATTTCTTGCAAGTGCATCCACGTGGCTGCAGTGTCCATGTGCGGAAATCCAGTCCCAGGCATTAGCCCCAAATGCTTATTTAAACAAGAAACATCTTCCGATGCTCATCACTAAAATAAAACACCCTTACTGTGAATCTGACCAAGAACCATCCACTCCCTAGCTGGCCTTACTTCAGCACCCTCTTATCTGGGAAGTTTTCTCTAATGTCAAACCTAAATTACATCGGCTACAAACGAAGCTGCTTCCCTCTCTCCCTGTCCCCCGGCGGTCACGGGGACAGATTTATCACCGTCCTCCTTACAATAAACTTTAACATATTGTGAGATTTTTATCGTGGCTCTTCTTTAGACTCTGCTGTTCCCAGACTAAACAAACAACTCTTTCAGCATTTCCCCCTAGGTTGTTCCTTCCACGCCTCTGATATTTCTAGTGTCTCTCCCTCCTGGACCATCTCCAGTTTCTCTGTATTTTTCTTACAGTGCAGTGCCCAAAACTGGACACTGTATTCCAGCGGAGGCCCTCCCCGTGCCAAGTGGAGTGGAATAATTATCTCCTATGTCTTAGGTTGCAGTCACACATCCTGTTCTGCCTGCAGCTGAGCTGGGTGAAAAGAAATAAACTTTTCACCCACTCCAGCTGCTTATCACCACTCCTCAGCTGCAGGCTCTCCCCATCCCCCGGTCCAGCAGCATAACTGCCATAGAATCGCAGTCTAAATCTGCTGGAATGATCCAGCCTGGAGTCAATCATTTGGGTAACAGCTCTCTTTTAACCATCAGTGTAACAGACCTAGGTAAGGCTGAGGTAGAAGCAGCTATGGAGAAGCTGAAAGCTGAGGTGGGAGGAGTTGGCCAGTGGGATTACAGACAGCAGCTTTCACTGCTGGAGTAGCTGCAGTTAGAAAAGGGCATCTGATATTTTCCTTTTCTTCAGCCTTAGTCCCCTTGGATGCTGCTGCCCAGCCAGGAGGTCCTCTTTTTGCTTATCTCATCCCAAAGTGCAGCATTTTACACTTACTCATCAGTCTGATTTTGTAACATTTTCCCCACCATCAATGCCATTCCAAATACAGATTTTGATGTCTCAAGTAAAACCACCCCAAATAGAGGTATTTTGTGATAATTCCAGACACCCAAGACAGTTATAAACAGGAGAAAGAGAACAGTGAGGTCTAGCTGCAATGACATCCTTGTGTGACAGCAAACCCTCCTTCACAGCCATCACCTACAGGTTCTCATCCGCTTCTGCAGCCACCTTAGGGTGACAGTGTTTTGCATCTGCTCAAGCTCTACACAGAGCAGGGTCATGAGGCTTACCAGTGTCATATCATGAATGTCTATTGCTTTCCCTTGCTTGCTCCACACCCAACAGGACACCACCTGAGCTTCTCATGCTGGCAGGAGAAATACAACCACATGTCTTGGAAAAAAAATACTGTACTGATTAGACTGGAGATGAGAATTTCTGTTCCTGATCTGCAAATACATGATTGAGGCCTGAGTTGGCTGCTGATCAGCCTTGCAAATCCTCTGCACAACAGAATGTTTAGTCCTCTGGGGAAAGGGAAAACAACAAGGCAAAGATACTCTTTGTCACAGAACAGCACAAGCTGAGGACTAAAGGCATTTCTATACCAACCAGGACCACCAGACACAGTGAGGCCACTCAGGGAAGCAAATGTCAGACTCCTTCCCACAGCTGATGTTCCATTTTGCTGTTTAGACAGAATTATGCTCGTTTTGGTTTATTGCCTCCAGCTCTGGGTATACCTTCATCCCACCCTTTCTTTATCCGTGCATCCTTTCCCTATCCATCCACATTCCTTGTTTTTCTCCTTCATGTCTCCTTTCCATCTCTTTCCATTGAAAAAGCTTCCTTCTTGTTTTCTCAGGCTCCCCTCTGCCACCTCTCCATTCTCCTCCTGGCACCACAGCAAGCCCCTATTAGCTGCCTGCATGCACTGCTCTGCCTGGGCACAGCTGTCATGAGTCTGTTCATGCTACAAACCTTGTCTACTTTCTCAGGCTCTTTGGAAGTGGAGGGCTAGGTAGCATGAGCTGATGGCAGGATGAAGTAATAGGAGTAGAGATGAGGTGAAGTTCTTGTTCTGGCTTGAACACAGACTGCCAATCATGCCATAATAGATGGTGGTTCTAGGCAGGGAACAGCTTTTCAGCCCACCGAAATTAGAGCGTTAAATGGAATTTCCTCTATGAGCTAATCAGTATTTGAACCCATTTCTCTGGAGATAAAAGGCACAGCTCAATCTCCTGGTTTGAGAGGTCATCTGGAATACAAATCAACTTTCATGGATTCATTTGAAACGTTTTTATGTAAGGGAATTTTTGTGGGTTTTTTTAATCTGCTTGTTAGTGCCCTGTGCCTAAACTGGAGCTGTGAGGTGACTTTTTCTCACTAGAGGCTAAATAAAGTACTGTACTGTTTGGATAAACGTCCTAAGCTTTGCCAGAAGGCTGGCAATGAAAGAGGTTGGCAGGAGACAGGCACCGTCTCTGTTCTGTATCACGGAAGTAAGCCCAAGGCCGCTGGCCAGTGCCTCCCATCCGCGGGAATGCGACCAATTAACGCGCAGATGATGTCAGTGGATGGCAAAAGCACTTCCCTCGCAGCTCTCCCTGCCCTGCCAGCTCCAACCTTCAGTGTATTTTCCTCAGTCTGGTCCATGTACTGTAATAACTAAGTCAACTGGAAAAAATATTGAAGAAAAGACTGAGGAAAAACAGAGTGTAGGGGCAGCTGGAGCCAGCAAAGAAGGCACACTGAGAGCTATAAAGAAGCTTTGTGCAGCAGCTTCTCTCAACTTCAGGATATTTAGTTCCACAGGAGTTGGAGAAGATGGGTAATAAGATGGCCTTTATTTAAGGGATAACCCTTGTAGTCTCAGCTGCATAAAGATCAGTCTTTGGGTATGTGGAAACAGTGCTGGCAGTATCTCTCTTTCAGGACCTCCTGCTGCTCGCTCTGTTGAATGGCCTTGGTCCAGCTAGAGAGGGGAAAAAAAGTCTTCCATCCCCAGAAAAGTCATCAGTCTGCAGGAAAGAGGTGATGAAAAGAGGCTGCAAGCGCTGAAGTGAAGCAGTAATTTACAGAAGGATACACGACCACAGCACTCAGGTGCCTGCTCAGGAACAGAGCCCAGGCCTGCTAATCCTCAGCGTGAGGAGTGCTTGCTGCGCTTCCTCGCCCCACGCACGCAGCGCCCCGACACTGGCCAGCAGGGCACGTCCCTTGGCCCCGGGCACACGCACTGCCAGGGGCAGGGGCACGGAGCAACAGCCTGAGCATGACACGAGGCTGCTCCAGCGCCCCGACACAGGCCAGCAGGGCACGTCCCTTGGCCCCGGGCACACGCACTGCCCAGGGCAGGGGCACGGAGCAACAGCCTGGCATGACACGAGGCTGCTCCAGCGCCCCGACACAGGCCAGCAGGGCACGTCCCTTGGCCCCGGGCACACGCACTGCCCAGGGCAGGGGCACGGAGCAACAGCCTGAGCATGACACGAGGCTGCTCCAGCGCCCCGACACAGGCCAGCAGGGCACGTCCCTTGGCCCCGGGCACACGCACTGCCCAGGGCAAGGGCACGGAGCAACAGCCTGAGCATGACACGAGGCTGCTCCAAGATCAAGCTGGGGAAGCAAGGGATGTGGCCAGGCTCAGGCCTAACAGCAGCATCACCCAGACAAGGACCCAGGGTGAGGGCCAGAGCAAAGGCAGTTCCTGAGCGAAGCAGTCAACCCTCGATGAGGCTTCTCCCAACTCCTCACCACTTCCTTTCCCAGCAGCCCGCTCCCAGATTGCAGCTGCAGCACATCCAAGCTAGCCCACAGCACCTTCAGCCAAACTATTGGAGACAGGAGGAGGTTTTGCAGAGAGAGACTGTCAGTGTATCTGGGGGCCACAGCCACCTCCACACAGCAACTCAGCTATGAGTCCAGATAGCCAAAAGGCTTTGTGCAGTTCAGGAGTACATCCTCACCTGCAAATCATAGAATCATAGAATCACAGAATGGTTTAGGTTGGAAGGGACCTCAAAGCTCAGCCAGTTCCAGCCCCCTGCCTATGGCAGGGACACCTCCCACCAGAACAGGTCGCTTAGGACCTCATTCAACCTGCAATGCTGATTGTGCATATATGCAAACCCCAGCTGGTCTTGTGTTACTGTGAATCAGTGTAAGCATTGTGGAGTACACCTAAGTTCTGACATTTTATAGCTGGTAGGGAACAGCCAAGCTTTGAGGATGGGTGGGAAGAAGCAGCAGTCTTACAGGCATTCAGCAGAATGTCCCAGGGACCAATGTGTTAAACTGAACAAAAAATGAGCTTAGAATTTTACTTGGAAAGAAATTAAAAATAAAATTGCCTTGAATGCCTCACAAGGGAAGGACACTCAAAGTGTTCTGTTGTGCTAGGCAAGCCAGCAAATGTTCACACTTCCTTTTAACCACAGTCACCTGCACACAGTTAGTGAACATTTTTCTACTCTCATCATTTTGCTCCCAAGCCTATGCTTTTCTGTTCTTCCTCCATTACAAAGCTGGCTTTACATCGTGTCTCAAGTCTGATATGACAGAGATGAAGACTAAAAAGATGCCAGATTGTTGGTGGGGGCTCTGGCTGACTGGGACATTGCTGGTAGCTGGAACGTGCTAAGACTAAGGGGACAGCAAAGGAGCCCAAGTGTTTCAGATGCAATTGGAAGGTTCCAAGGGACTTCATCTCTGCCTTGTGAAACACTCTGCAGCTTTTCCAACTGGTAAAATGTAAAGTGACACTAAGTGCAATAAGCTACTTTATAATTCAGCTACAACTATCTTCAAGAACCACACGACTGAATTATAAATTGTTTAATGAAATAAAAGTTCTTCTTGTTCTAGAAGGGTTTTCTTTTTAATGGCTACTTCAGACTCTCAGTTAAATATATTGTGACCAATGTAATTATCATTTGCCTGTATCTCAGAATTGTCTAATCAAGAACTAGTGGTCTGAGTACTTAATATGCATAAACACAGTGCTATTGGACTCCTTGTGGATTTCATCTTCCATTCCACTCACCAGGAATACAAAAAGTGTGGACACAAGGGCTAGACATAAGGGTCTTGGAATAAGCACAGGGTCAAATATCTGAAGCATGTTTGGGCAAATTTTGCTGCAGGAGGGCAAATGAAGTGAAGAAAAAAAAGGAAACCAAGCAGACCTACCTACTTTTAGAACAGGAGTTTGCTCTTGTAATGAAGGGGATTACGTCATGTTTGTCTGCAGTAGCAAAGGACTGAACTTGGTGACCTCAGATATCCCTTCCAGCTCCATGGGGACACAGATATAATTTCACTGAGCACAAAAGAAACACCTGATCCCACTTCATTCTCCCACTGAACCAAACAATGCAGGCTGTCTGTGGGCAGGAGAAGCAATTTAGGTATTGACTGCTTTTTTAGAAAGGTAGTTAGAGCATTGTCTCTACTCCTTAACCTTTGGATTTAGGTAACTTAGTTCCAGAGGTGCCAAAGGGAGCTCTGCCTAACCACTATCACTGTCTAATCCTCAAGGGGCCCTTCTGCTCAGCTGGAAAGCCTCATCAGTCTCCCACATAAGCTCTTCTGCAGCCTAGATTTAGGCCAAATCCTACTTGAAGAATCACTGGAAGGACATACTCAGAAGATACTGGCAAATGCTAGGAGAAACAGTGATGAAGGTGAAATCTCTCCCCATCTTTTCATAACAGTCTGGATCCAGGCTCAAGAAGCAGGAAAAGTGCACTGGGGGCTCTGCTTCTTTCTCAAAAGGAGAGTGAACCCAGCTCAGTTTGGCACCTCACAGAAAATGTTTCTCCAGGGCCAAGAGTCCAAAGGACAGCAGTTCCTATGAGCTGCCCTGAGGCAAGGGCTGGAGCTTGGAGGAGAGAAAGGGAGCAAAGCAAGTGCAGCATTTAGCCCTGGCTACATCCTACCAACACCTCCTTCACCAAGCCAGCTTTTTAACTCCCTCTCTGCACACCTAGATAGCCCAGCTTGTCCTGCCAGATCGAGTCTCATCATTCCAGCTGCTGCAATGACTAATAAGGACCTAAATTAGGTGGTCTTTTTTCCTGAGCTCAGTTCCCTAACCCAACTTCCCTGGTATAAGGTGACTTGCAATTAGCAGCACTGTGACTAACTGGATAATAACAGCTCCAGGTTGTGATGTATTTCAAAATGCCACTGAGCTTTACAGTGCACTACTTTCCCCTGCAGATTGAAGAAACAGCATCCACCAACCCTATGCACCAGGTGTGTCTGCTGGCAGGGTTAATTCACCACAAATACTGCTTCCCCCTCTGTGGACGCCATCTCACTCGGGATGCAACAATCACACTGTGATGCCCATTCCCCAGAGTAGCTGGTGTTCAGCAGAATACAATACTCCTTCTTTGGTATTCTGCATTGCTACTTCTGTATTGCCATTTTGGGAAGAAATGGGTGTATGGGCTGCCTGCAGAAGCTCAGCAAGAGCTGTTGTTCCTGCTGAGTTCCTGCAGGCAATGTGGAACAAGCAGGCATCAGAGCCTCTCTCTCTCTCTCTTGCAGAGGCAAGATCCATCCCAACAGCTCCTGTATGTATGCAATGCATTTGGCTGCACTCTACCATCCCCCTAACTTCAAGCACTCCAAAAGCTAATGCAAGGTGGATTCAGAGGTGCCCATTTAAGTTGTCTCCTGTTTCTTTTTCCACTCTGATTTTTAATTCTGTCAGCACAGGCAGGTGCAGACAGATGTGAGCTCACCCTGCCCATACTCCAAGCCAACCAGAATTGTGCCAGCCCCTGTCTAGGAGCCACAGAGTTATATTAGCATGGCTCCGTTCCCAACTAATATGCCTGCTGAGAAGGCACAGGTAGAAGCAGCTTACGTCTGTCTGTACAGAGAATGACAGGCTTGCCCCGGGAAGCTGAGGACCTCTCCTGAACAGATTTTTCTTACCTATGGATACAGGCAGGCAAGCAAAGGGCTCTGAACAGTACAGGAAATGCCCTGTTCTCTTTCTTTGAAACTGCCACGGACCAGCGCAGCAGAGGCACAAGGAAGGGTAGAAGAGCAGCCAAGACGCTGGGGAGCTGGCTGCCTCCTTACCTCTGCTCTGGCCCTCCCAGTCCAGATTGTCTGTGTTTACCTCCCCTTCCTTGAGGGAAATGGAGCATAACGTGCACTTTCCTAATGCAGTTTTGGCCAGCAGCTATTGCTTGAAAGCTTTATGGTGGTCTGACATTAAAAAATGATAAATCTGTTAAAAAAGGTAACACTTTTCTAGAACAGTCACACATGATATCCTATTTTGATAGAAGGCGAACTGTACCAGCAGCCTTCAGCCCATATGTAGGGATGCCAAAGAAAAAGAATCCTTTTCAAAAGAAATGCCTGGCTGCTAGTGAAAAGTTTCCTCTCTGATCTGCTGTGTATCAATATGGTTACTCAAGGCTGTTTCTGTTGCAATATATAAATGCATTCATTGTTTCTTTGTGCAATAGCTACTTGGCTCACCATGCTGAGGTGTAATTTCCAATGTTTGCCATCAGGTAGAGAATGTCCAGAGAAAAAAGTTCAGTGCCAATGTGCCCAGTAGTGTGAGAAAGATAAGGAGAATTAGGAAAGCAGCTAGTTCTGAATTTGGGCTACCTTCAGGTAACAAGCTTCTGGCTGAATTTGTATTTGGTAATCAAAAGCCAACAGCCACATCTGCTTCCCTATTCTAAAGCACACATCAGCTTCACAACCCAAACCCATCTCTCTGTTGTCTGGGGTTCCTTGTTTAGTTGGTTGGGCTTGGTGGTGGTTTTCTTCCCTTTCTCTCTAAGCACTATAATTCAATAGCAGCATTTGGTGGAATGGGAATGACAGACAATTCTCACAAACTAAATGAACTTCATGAAGAAGATGCTAGGACTGTTTGGAAAAGCAGTGTGTTATCCTGAGATCCAGTTATCTCTGACAGATATTCAGTGTTTTGGTAGCTGAAGGGGACTTTCTATTGTAATCTGTCTACATACAACCCTGTAGAGAAATTGAAATGAATAAAAAGAAACAGCTAAAATCTTGTCCTTGAAAACAATCAAAAGTAGAAATTGCACTTGCTGGATGTTTTCTTTCTGCATCTGAATGGGTCAGCATGAAAGAAGGAGCACCTGGAACAAAACCAGTCACTATATCATTATGATTCCAGAGGCTGCAGATATCCTGTTGGGTGTCCTTGGGAAAGTCCATACTGAAAAGAGTGCCCTATGCTGAGATGCTTGAAAAATGACTTGGGTTGTGGCATGCAACAAATATCTATTCATTAGATTTTTGCAATTGTGACCCAGCCCTTCATCTTGCGTAAGACCTATAAAAAAGGCTGGGTGACTATAAATGTGTCCCTTCAAGCAAATTATGGAAGACATTATAGGAGGACTGGTTTCTAGCCAGATTTTCCAGCTTAATGAATTCCTTTCAAGGATGTGTTAAAGCCCCATTGAGACCAATGGTGACTATCCTTGGACTCCTCTAGGAAGATTTTATAAGGGGTCCTGACTATTGTATTCTTCCTTTTCTTCTATTTTCAGAGAGCAGTTAGGAAATAATTTGAAATGGTAGTGCTACAGCTCAAACACTTTTCACTGTGACAACTGACCTATCTGATCCATGAAGTGTCAGCAAAAGACTCTTGAGCAGATTCAGTTTTATTATGGTACCAGTTAGCATGAAAATTATTACAATTTGTGTGCTGTCTGCTCTGGAAGAGATAAATTAAATATTTCCCTGCATCTTTCCTGCACTTTAAACCCCCATTCACTTCATTAATGCACAGACCTGGTCTTCCACTGTGTTTCTGCAGACACATACCATCAACCAGGTTGGAAGAGACCTCCAAGCTCATCCAGTCCAACCTAGCACCCAGCCCTATCAAATCAACCAGACCATGGCACTAAGTGCCCCAGCCAGGCTTGGCTTCAACACCTCCAGGCACGGTGACTCCACCACCTCCCTGGGCAGCCCATTCCAATGCCAATCACTCTCTCTGTTCTTTTTCTTCTGTATTTCCCATAGTCACCAGTTATTACTTTAGAAAAGTGTTTGAGCTACTACTTTCACAGGCTCAGAAAATCATCACCTCAAATCAATGGGTAGCTGAGCACTTACATATGGACATCACTGTACATAGATAGGGAACAAGAATGTTAAAAGTCAAGGAAGACTTTGCTCAGATGAAATACCTGTAGGTACCTTATATTTATGATACTTCTTGCAGCAAGAGGACTTCCATCTACATACTCACTATGTTATCAGCTGGTTTCATGTGCTTTCTCTTTCTCCATTAACACAGAGAGAGAAAAATAATGATCTGTAGTGTTTCTCTAGAGAGGGAGGCACAACTCTAGAGAATGGTTCGGTGTCACAGAAACCATTGCTTCAATCAATCCTGCCCAGGATGTCAGAATGGCGGAGGAAATGAGAACCAGAAATTCTGAAGTATATGGCAAGAATCTACTAAGGACAATGAATTGGAAAAAGAGAAATATTTCATCTGGGAAGAACAAGGAACCGGGCAATGGAGGGAAAATGGTAAAGAGAATTGTGTATAATATGCAGACAGAAAAGCTGGGAGGTGAATGAACAGAATTCTGGAAAACAAAAAACATCAGCTGAAAAATTCATCATGATTTGTGTACCTTCCCATCCAGCTGCACTCGAGTATCCCGACATTCAGCCTTTTGCTTAGGTACCAGAGCAAGTCCCAAGGCACACAGAGTTAACCAAGTATGCCAGCACCAACTATATGCACTCTGCTGGACCCTGTTGGTCCACTTCTTAGTAAAGTACTACATAACTGCTAACTCTTGCCATTACCACACAGAAAGAGGTGCCACATGCAGCAGAAATAGCATGCAATAAAACACTTGCCACTGCATGTAGCAACCATGAGTCAGCATGGAATAAGGAGCACCTGGGGCAAAACCAGAGTGACTTCAGTGGGGCTGCTTTTCAGAGGTGCTTTTGTCTTATCAGTAAGGCCTAACAGTTTACATGTGTGTATAGAAGAGACAATCACATCAGCAGTGTCTTGCTACAGCCTCCATTAATGGGAAACACAGAAAACCCAATCTTTCAACCAGTTTGGAAAGCCCAGCCATAGATTCTAAGCATTTCCTTATTTTATTGTTTTTCAGACTACATACAGAGGAAAATTAATTCCCCATGCAATTCCATTGAAATGCAGTACATTAACTGAGGGACTGCATTAATTTAAGCCTGTACCAATATTTATGAGATGAATCTAGGCCCAGAATGTGTTGGCTGATGGCCCTTTATTGGGAGATGAGCTGGATTGCTCTGCTGGGAAGACTCCCTAGCCACTGGGAGTGATGGTAGGGAGTGGGGAGAGGGAAGGAGAAGAAAAAGGCAGATCAGTGTCAAGACAACAGTGGTGAATGCCTAGTGAGGCAGAAAAGAAGACAGATGCCTAGGGTAGGAGTTCTAGTATTGTAACTTGTATGTGGAGTTTCAAAGTCGAATTAATGTCTTGAATTCAGCTTTACCTACACAAAGAGTGTGTAAACTCCTTGTTTACACACTTTCCTTTACTTAAATGGCAACCACAACCAGCATTAAATTGTCCAGCCACAGACCTCATGGAAGCAGAAACCATACAGGTGGGACAATCTTATAAACCATATCAATTTAATATTTTAGAAATGCACTGACTTTGGTATCAGAGCAGCAGAGGCCTGCATAGCTGAGAATAAGAGTCAGGTCACTCCAGCAGAGAGACAATGTCTATTTGAAAGTAATTTGAGATAACAGAGCTAGAAAGAAGCTGGGAAAGATTGCAAAGCAAGTGGGAGCATGAAGAGAAAGTGTGGTTCCTCTTCACAGACACGAATGTACGAAAGATGTGGACCCTTCCAACTGTTTGTATATCCTGGAGATGGATTTTCAATTTCCTTTTCCAAAGAACTTGGAAGTTCCTAGGGCTGAAGAATATACTTCTTGCAACATACATATTTCCCACAGTGCTTTAAAACAGAGATAAAAAATACAAGTTCATGACCTTAAAGTGGTTCACAATGCACAGAAACATATATGCTCCTTGAAACACACATCGAAGTGGTCAGTAACCATTTCTTCAGCTTTACACAGAGGAAGCAGAGTAGAAGCAATGTTGCAGTCTCATGGAAATTACAGCATGGAAATTACTGCTGAATCCAAGGCCAAAATTAAAACCAGAGTCAGTGAAGCTTCTTTGGTTCAGTTTCAGATACTACTTATGTGAAAATAGAAAAGTTGGGGTTGTCACTTATGTTTATCTTTGTGAAATACCTCTTCATATATTCTGTTTACACATGCAGAAGCTGAGTCTCAGAGACCTCCACCTCTTCTTTGCAATTAGACTTTGCCACAACTATCTGCAGTTTTGTCACCTCCAGAACAGATTACAAAGTGAGGGAAAGCAGAGGGACTTTGGGACTGCCAGTCTGCAGACTGCAGAGAAGGGCTACACTCACTGCTTTGGCCACCACTGCAGTTCTAGGTATATTTTACTGAGATACTTTTAAG
Source organism: Pogoniulus pusillus (assembly GCF_015220805.1). NCBI lineage: Eukaryota > Metazoa > Chordata > Aves > Piciformes > Lybiidae > Pogoniulus > Pogoniulus pusillus. The sequence goes on from NC_087286.1 coordinate 20,531,465, forward strand.
TCTTTGATCATTTGAAATGCCATTTAAAACCTGTGCCTCCTTCACATCTGAGCTGTTGCTGTTGGGAGCTTGGTTTTCCAAACCCAACAGCTGAGTATTTTCAGTTTGCTTATCAAAACCTTCACTTGGTATATTTTGGGCTCCTTACATCAACCCAACCATTTCCAATGCTACTGAAACCATTTGCTTGGTTAGTTTGCCTTTTTTGGTGGGCTGGCAGGGATGTGCACTCCTAGGTTCTTGCTGGGCCTTTAAAAAAGGCAGATCATTTTCTGAGACCTGAAGGTCAGAACATTCCTGTAGAGCACAGATGTGCCAGGGGGCTAAGGAGCACTGCAAAACATCTCCTCTGTGTTAGCAAGCAGTATAAGCCTTCCAACACCAAGCTGTATGGTTATGCGTCAGTACCACTGCCTCGAGCCCAGCCAGAGTGGGGCTGAGCCCCGAGATGCTGCACAACAAATCAATGGGAAAACGTGCATGTCTAGAAAGAGAATCGCCACTGCTGGCATAATGACTACTATGTTTCCCTGGAGAATGCAGCATGCTGTGATACTTTGTTCTGGGACTTTTTTTTCAAGCCACCACTGCCAGCTCCAAATGTTCGAGAACTGCAGTTTGACCCTCCAAAATCATAAGTCAGTCTCTAAAATGATAAATGTGGAGCTCTTTTGCTTTGCTGGGTTGTTGAGGTTTTTTTTGGGGGTGTCGGTTTGGGTTTTTTGGGTTGGGTTGGGTTTTTTTTTTGAGCTGTTAGGGTGCACCTGGGTCACATTTGCAAGATTTATACTCTACCCATTAGGACTAGAAACTTTAATCAAAGAGGAAAGCTGAGTTTCTAACCTCATTACACACCTCTAGTAGCTGGAGTGTAAGTGAAACATCAAACATCACAAGACTTGTGATATAATCATGAATGCTGACAACATCACTTTAGAGTAGGAGGAGGGATAGCAGGGGAAACTCAGAGCAAATGGATTTACTTTTTATCTTAATGTTTTTAGATACTGTCTACCTTTATCTTTAATCAGAAATGTTCAGTGCCAGTTTTTTTTCTTTGTGTATTTGGGCTTGACATTAAAAGGTCACTTCTGCATTAATACCTGATGCCATTTGCTAACTGCATCTTTCTATCAGAGATAACATTAAAAGGCAGGTGTACCAATAGTACACCTGGTGCCAATATCACAGCAAAGAAGCATTATGGAAGTACAGGTCATAAGTGCATGGCTGAAATGGTATTGAGAGGGATTCCAATCTCCTGTTGTGTGTGTATGAAGAATGGACTGGATGATCTTGGAGGTCTCTTCCAACCTGGTTGATTCTATGATTCTATGAATATGAGACCTTTCCCACAGCTGTGATGTTAGCTGCCTGAGTGAAGAACATTGTCCCTGCCCATGGCAGGAGGGGGTTGGAGTAGATGATCTCTGAGGTCCCTTCCAACCTAAGCCATTCTGTGATTCTATGATGATTCTATGATTCTGTGACTTTACCAGTAAAGCTTCACACACTTGTGACGTGGGTTACTATAAGGCATTGCTTGCTGCATCTTTTGTGTCTCAAAAGCATCTCAGTGAAGAATAACATGTCAACTTAAAAATCCCCATGTTGTTAAATATCCTACTATAATAAATTAGTTGTAATTAAGCCCAGCAATTAGTGGATCACTATGATTATAGGTCAACAGATTGGACAGTGTAAGAATTCAGGTCAGACTTAAATAATGCCAAAGTGGCAGCAGTGATAAGGTGGACAGCTGTCCCTTCACGATTAGAATTAGTTTATAAACTGTGCTTTTGTTGCCTGAAATCCTCCACTTTGAGGGAACTGTATCCTCATCTGTCCATTCAAGCACATACAAAGAGTTCCTTGATCACCTACCTGCTGTTATTGGTCTGATCTATCACCAATCTGAAAAATGCAAGGACTGCACAGCGTCCAGTTAGGAGGCAGCTCTGGTACAATGAACACTCCAGCTGTACCATGATAATCCTGTGATTATCCTGTAGGTATTAAGCCTGCTCCAAAAGGCCAGTTCACTACAGCTGCTTTGCACAGCTCCAGTGCTACAAGCAGAGCATGCAAGTGAATTTCTTGGTGACAAGCCAGAGTTTTAAGAATGATGTAATGCTGATATTCTACATCTTCCACTCATTAAACAGGCTCCAGGCCCATCTGGGTGGGACAGAGTTCTTTAGTTCACATTGATGGATAATTATGCAGCTAACTGGAGAGAGAGAGACACAACCCTTGTGCGAACCAAGAGGAGGTGCTGAGGGTCTGCAATGTGACCCTTGTCACAGTTTAAGTGATTCAGCCTAGCACTGCTGCAGCAGGAGCAGACCTGGTTCTCACACTGCACCACCAGGCGTAAGCTCCATCCATACTCAGCATCCAGGCCCTCCCTCTACAAGGTCAATTTTTGCCCACTCTCTCTGACACAGTACTGATACTGTTCACATGAAGCTCTTAGTGCTAGGACAGGAGATGAAGGCACAAATTAACATGAGGGAGAATCAACAGTGTATTGAACACTGTATCTTCCTCAAAGAAATTACACCAAGTTGGAATCACATCAAGGAATCAGAACATTAGAATTATCCCCACACATACCCCAGACATTACAAACTCAGGAAACTCAAGACAGTAATGAGAGAATTTTACAGTCCAGAGTCTGAATGTAGTAGACAAACTTTTTAAAAAATATTTTAATATTGTATTTCAGTACATTTTTGTTCCAGTTATTCCTACAGGAGTAGGGTTTGACCCTTTCATGCAGATGATCTGGCATTCAGTCTAATTTGATAGAATCCACCTTTCTATAACACTCAGCTATGGAGGTCAGCGAAGGAAATGCACAGTCATCTCTGCCTGCCTTCTTGGGGGAGCACTGAGGTTGGCCTTCTGGATTTAAAATCTTACCACAGCGACAGAAGAGAAGATTGGCTAACCACAATGACTTGACTCAAAGAATTAACAGCGCTGATGTAATGTAGGCATTCCTGAAAATCTCAACTCAGAGCTCTGTCTGTCTTTAAAAACAAGTAACAGTCCCAAAACCTAGGGCAATACAGCTCCATAGGCATCTGGGAATTTTATTCCAGTGAACATTCCTTCTTTTCAGAGAAGCTGAATTATAGCAGTAAATCAGCAAACCAGCTGAATGCAAAAGCTGAGGGAACAGACCAAATCTGTACTGTATACACTCAGATTACAGGGAAACTGCTCATAAAGTTAAATCTTAAATCTTAAATAAACATGAACTCTTAGTAGGAGTACACAGGGAAAAGGAGAGACCACATTCTAAAACTTCTGAGAGGCCTCTGATTACAGTCAAGTGAGAGATGGACTTGGTTTTCTCGGTACTTGAGAGGCTGCAGCTCATGTATCAGAGCTTTAAAGGAGCTAGGTTGGACTCACTAAGAGGACAGCAATAGAGCACAGAGTTCCAGGTCAAACCACCCAGAAGCGTACCAAGCTTGATGGCTTCTGTAGCTGACACTGCTGGAACAACACTGTTAGAGGGACATGAGCTAGCTTGTTCAGAACATCTGCATAAACTAGGCCACTGCAGCACAGGCACTGCTGAGACTCTGGCTCATGACCTCTGCGGTGGCTGAAGATGTAACATCCTGCCTTTCACGTGGAGGAGCCCTTCCTGCAGGGATGCCAGGCATAAATGTGTGCTAGCTGCTGAGTCACCAATGCAGCTATTGAACTTCCCTGTTAGTCTGAACCAATTTATGTTAAAGATACCAGATTGGGAGATGCTGAGTTTCGGGAGCTTCAGTATGTGTTTGTTTCTACTGATCATGCTATAGTGAAAACTGGGTACTGGAACCAAAGCCTCTCCTGTGATCCTCTAGAACTTTAGGCACACTTTTCGCCAAGGACCTCTTGTCTTACATCAACCGCATCTCATTTATGCAGACCCCTACTTTTACCACTCCCAAACCACACAGGACATAGATTCGAATGCTCCAATACAACCTTCCTCACACCTGCCACATCTGCAGTAACAGAATAGCTCACTTCTTAGCAGATATTCTGAAATAGCCTTTATTCAAAGCAAATACTAGAGAAACTGTAACAAAAGAATACACGTGCACATACAGACAGCTCTGCCTCCACCTGTAATGCAGATCAGCTCTGGGAAGCCTGTCACTGTTTCATCCAGTGAGCCAGCTGAAATCTGCTCATGCCTAGGATTTAACATCCCATATACAGGGGATCAAGGTTTTCTTGAGAGGTGTCCAGTGGAGGGAAACTGAACTTCCCTTAATGCAGAGCTCACAACCAGTCTCCCTCCGCTCTGCTCCTACTGAGCAAAAGAATTCTGAACTTGTCTGTGGAAAACAGCTGAAAGTGGAAATGGGATACGAAGGACTGACACCTTTCTGTGCTGAATAGTGAAATCCACAGGTGGAAAGCAACTCAGTGAATTTGCTTTCTGAGGTGCTTAATATCTGCACACATTTAACATCAGCATTATTCTCTCACACGAACTAGAGCATTTTTTTCTGTTGGCCTGTTGGTTGAAGGGATTAGAATCCCAAGTCCTGTTCCTGGGGGCTGGATCCACACTACCAACTGGTGAGTTGATCCTTGCCAAGACATTTTGGGAGGAATTATAAAAATCCCTCTTAGAGAAGGCAATTTTATTTGGTACTTAGGCAAAACAGACATTCCATTTATAAATATAATTACTTTTGCTATTCCATCAAGAAAAAGAATTTAGTAGTGAGGGATACAACAGAGAAAATTATTTATGTGTTGACACTTACAATATAAATAGAAAACAGATCTGGCTGAAACTAAGTGGGAAATGGAAAACATGAGAAAATATGTTACTGAGATTACCAGTTGGGAAGATAACTTCTGACCACTCTAGTGCACTTTTTCCAGTGGAAGTCTAGTCCCTCATCTTGCTTTATATTTGGATAGTAGCTATCTCTGCACTAACTTAACAACAAATGCACAAGCTTACTTGGCATTTATTGTCAAATTCTCTTCTTCTGATTGATGACCTTAAACTTTGCAAGGTGGGCACTGTTCTGTGCTCACCCAAGGAACTGCTTTGACCCCATCTCTTGTATTAACTCTCTGGTTGCTTGTTTGGGTATGGCCATTACTGCATGACTTCTGTTTTAGATATGTGACAAATGTTTTTACCCAACATCTTATCCTTAATATTAATGATTTATCACATATGGTGCATTATATTTTTACAAAGCTGTATGATACCATGGTAATCAACACCATATGAGAATCTAAATAGAAGGGAACAGAGTAACAGAAATGCCCTCCCAGAAGATAAAAGGTTTTTGCTTGTTTTTAGGGCAAGTATCTCAGCTGCCTGATTTTACTCTGCACATAAGAATTGTAGGAGTTCCATAGTATAAAACTGCACTGTACTTGACAATGTTGTAGAGAGAACAAGAAGGCTTATGTTTAATTTCTCTCTATCTCTAATTAGGATTTTGAGATCAAGTACGCAAGAAGAAATTGATTCTAGTTCTTTTGATCATACAGATTTATTACTTTGATTTAAGTAGGCAGGAGAAAAAAATGTAAGAGCCACAAGTACATTCTTGTGTCTGTATATGTAAGCTTATATCCCTATATTTCTGGTGGGAAAAGATCCCAGCTTCAAACACCTTTGCAAATTTATCCTGTCAATATCTCAGTCCACACACAAAACATACTCACTGAATCGATATGGTAGTGAGAAACTAAATCACATTTTACTCACCCCTTCAAACACTGCAAAAGCCTGGAGGCACTGCAAGGCTGCTTCAAATGAATGCATTACTGCGGGACACACTGCAGGCTGCTCAAGCATGCCCACAGCCTGCTCTTTCAAACAGCTCTATCCTCTCCCACCTGGATTAGAACTGCCACCGGGAGAGCTGCTCCCCCCTGCTTTAATAGATCCAAAGAAAAGACTTTTCCCAAGTGTGGCAGGCCAGCAAAAAAGGAGATTGTCTCTGGGCACTGGCACACACAAAGCAGCCAGCTTGGAGGCTGCTGGAAAGAATCAGGGTGAAACTCATGTAGTACAAAGGAGCTGAACCTGAACTTTTGGCTCCTGTTAGGCTCCCATGGAAGACAGGCAGAGGGGCTATGGGGATGCCAAAGAGCTGCCTGCCGGTTGGGCACTCCCGGGTGCTGTTTGATCCTTCATATCCAGGGCTGCAGAGTGTGCCTGGAGGTCTGAAAGGAGCGTGGGGAGATGAGCACTAGCAGCTCCCCATGCATCTTCCCCCAGGAAATGTGTTAGAGGTTAAATAAGAAAATGCACTGGGGAAAAGGCCATTTCTGCAAAACTGGTCACTTGCAAAGAAAGGTAGCCAGGCCCCCAGGGACGTTCTCCTTGCCTAAGGATGAAATGGGATTATGTTGGTAATGTTTGCTGCACTGTAATTAAGGTAGTGCCAGGACTTTCATTAAAAAGTGTTTTTGTTGAGGGGCTATGACTTGGAGAAAAATTTTGCCTAAGGCTGAAATACAGCATTGTTCTCAACCAGAAAACATGCATAGGTTTTATTACTTATGTAATTTAAAATCTTGGTATAGACTGTGCAGGCTTTACTATTCTTTCCATATGAGTTTGTAGCTAATTGGTTTAAAACATTAAATACTAAAGAAGTAAAGGGCTGGATTCTGGCTGGACCACATGTAGGTGACATGTCCCATTAATTTTCTGCAATTAACTTAAAAACCCAAAGGCTGAATTCTGCCCTTCTTACTCAGACATGTAGTTCTCTTGAAGTAAACAGCTGCAAATAGGATCGGGCTCTCCATGTATACCTGACCACAACCCAGGGCACCTGCCTCTCCCACACTGAAACTTCATTACAGTGAGAGCATCTCATCTGGGACGTTATTTCCTCACAAAGCTCTCAATATATGACACGGCTATTTCTACTAATTGTAGCAAAATCCCTGTTATCATAGGACCCAAGATCTCACAGAAAAGAGCCAGGACCCCTGTGCACTAAGTGCTGCACAAAATGCAGAACAAAAACATAGTCTTACTCAAAACAAACAAACAAACAAATACAATTGAAAGCACACAAACAAATTCTTTCCCATTTCATGGCTAGGTTTGTATTGCTTCTGTTAAGTACTCTGAGTGTAATGCACCACTCCTGCAAACAGCAAGCATTTCTTTAACTTGCTGCATGATAAAGTCCTAACTTCACACCAGTCTATTGTCTTTCCCCAGAAGAACACAGAGGGTGGCCAGCTATGGCCCTCTGTGCTTGCTGCTGGCTGTGCATTTTTTTTCCTGGCTTGCATATATCCACAATGAGGCCAGCATTTAGCATGCACTGCATTCAAATACTGATTGTATTTTACCCAAACTATTAGCATCCTTTGTAGAGTAAAAAAAAAAAAAAATCATACAAATAATGATAATAACATCTCCTAAAAGATTGCTTTCCACTGATCATCACCACAAACATGTCAAAACTAAAATACTAGTGTTTATAAAATCACAGTTTCGTAAAGGCATAAGCATGAGAGGAATTGCCACAGACTAGCAAGTCACCAAGAATGAAACTAAAATTTGTAACTCCTGGATGCTTTATGTGACTTCACATGGACACTAACAAAATACAACATCAAACAACACACTCCATTGTTTCTTACAAGAACAATTTCTATAAGTTGCTAGTTTAGGAAGATCTTGAGCATTTCTGCAAATGCTTTAACACAGAACAAACTTTATTCAGGAGCTAGCTGTCTTCAGTGGAACTATTCATGCATTTAGCTACTTATCTGCCTAATTTAGCATCCTCAGGATCATGGTCTTGGTATGGAATAATGATTTTCAGTGCAGTGCATCAGCTACCACTTGTCAAAACAGGAAGACTGAAACGTAAACAAGTGACGCTCTTATTAAGTGCAAACATGTACAAAATTAACAACTCCTAACAAAGCTTCTCCACATAGGAAGGTATCATTAATAATATTACCAGTGTCAGGCAAGTGTAATTCCTCATGTGGACCAACTCACAGCAATATGAGTACCTTTTATTTCATGTAAGTGAATTAAAGAAGTTAATCTGACAAAAAAGCCAGATGCCAGAACAAAGTAGTCTGTGTGAGGGTTATAGTATAACCACTGCTTTCAAATTCACACTCTGGCGTACACAAAAAGAACACTTTCTTATGAAGATAAAAGCCTCCACGTGTAATAACTTGATATATAGACAAGCCCTAGGGGCTTGCATCTTAGCATTTTTGGCCTCATCTTAATGGATAAAAAAGGTGTGTTTCTCAGTCACATTAGCCTAGTCTAAGGAGCTTAATATGATGAAAAGGCCTTAGGCTTTGGTGAGACTAAGGTGTAAAGGTGTGAGGTTAGCAAACGTATCACCGCATGGGCAAGGCTGACTTTAACACATATTAAACTAATCAAGTTAAAGCAGGCAGGGGATGGGGAGCCTAGACTGTACTAGGCCATGTTCATACAAACTCTGGATTAGTTTGGCTGGGGAGTAGCTGCTGCAGAATGTAACTCAAAGTATTTCATGGTGGAGAGCAGGTGAGAAAATTAGAACTAGAATGAAATGGTTTGTTTTCACAGTGTAAACTATACCGCCTTCAAAGAGAGTTTAGTGGACTTCAAGGAGCCTGGACCTCCATGCTGGCTGTTTGGTGCTCCAGAGCACATGCTAGCTAGAATTCTTCATCTCTCTGGGAATGCTGCTCAGGACAAGAAATGAAGATTATCCTCCATCATCTACAGCAAAAAGCATCTCCTTGAACTGCTGCTAAAGTCAGCACCACTCAAGGGTATGTCATGTCCACTATCCAGGCTGTGTTGTTGCCTAAAGTGAGACATCTACAAGATGACAAGCAAGCAAAACTGATGAAAGAAGAAACAAACATTTCAAGTCTAAAACTAGAGTTCTACAATGCATCACTAGCATATGACAATTAGCACATGCTAATTTTTTTTTTCAGTACAGCTAAGTTTAGTACAAACAAACTAGAAGTCACATATCTGTATGATGCAATCCTGATTTTGCCACTTGACTTAGGCATTGTCTAGAGCTCTTTTATATTATCTTAGAGGGGAGGGGGGTTTAGTACTGAAAACAACAACAACAACAACAAAAAACCCCAAAGCAGTTATTCAGATACTTCCAAACTACTTGAGTGAATATGCATGTAGATGTGAAAATCTACCATGGACAGTGGATGAGATTACTACTCTCAACTGCTCACTGCACCATTTTCCTGCAGCAAGGACAGCCAAAAGAGATATGCACCAGCACCAAGAATCTCCTCGGTTTTCAGAGCAGCATACTGAAGTTAGCAGATGTTCACTACAGTCAATTCTCAATTTAGCAGTTGTTAAGACAAAGGAGTTCAATATATTGAACATTTAAAATGTCAACATGTTGCTGACTTATCTTAAATGAAGTCTTTATGATAACTGGGTGTCTTTTCTGCAATTGGAACCATATGTGCAAAGGGAGCAAAAATTAAACTTTTTGTTTTACATAGAGTGGAGAATGATCATTAAACGAGCGGAGCTCTGAAGTAATGTCACAAAAAAGAAAGTATCTGGATCTCATTCTCCACAGAGTCTGGAATAATTTTCTCATTATTTCTGTTACATGCACCACTTTAGTTGTATAATAGCACAATAGTATTTAAATACCAGTTGTCATTTTCCTTTAATTGTTTCTGTAACAGGATCATTTTCCTCAGCTAGCTGAGGACAGGACACTGGCACAGGTTGCTCAGGGAGGTTGTGGCTGCTCCCTCCCTGGAGGTATTCAAGGCCGGGTTGGAGGAGGCCTTAAGCAACCTGTTCTAGTGGGAGATGTCCCTGCCTATGGTGGGGGATTTGGAACTGTATGATCTGAGGTCCCTTCCAACCTAAACCACTCTATGATTCTATGATTTAAGGCAGTGCACTGTTATCAACTTGTTCTGTTACAAATCTATCACTCTGTCATTAAATGCATTGGGACAACATAAAATGTGAAGTTAAGATCATTAGCATGCCTTGTATAGTCAGTTCTGCAAGGGTCTCCCTTATATTTCAGAAACAAGCACAGAACTGGGTATGTTAAAGAAGGTTAGTATGTAAAAATCTAGCTGAAACTTTCACAGCTGCCTATCCTTGACAGCTTAAAAAAAAACAGGTGTGTCAGCTCACCTGAGTTAGTTTACATTGAACTGGAAGATTTGAACATTCTGTAAAGCAGAGGACCTGTTCATCTAATATTACATCTTTACTGTAAAAATGTTTCACAGACAGGCATAATTCATAATAGGTGGCTAGCATGGGCCAGATATAAATGTAAAAATGTTCCTGACAGAGCTGTTCAAACATCCTGAATCAACAAAGCACTCCTATCCTGGATTTATGTTTGGTGACACAGTTTCTTCTAGCTTGTCCTCCTGACTTCTCTGAGTGCTAAATAATGCTAGCAAATATAGTTGACTACAATTCCACCTCTGCTTTGGGTTCTTCCTTCTAAGTCTCTCTCAGTCCTACACTGCTCTTCACACCTTTGCCACAGCAGTAGCTGCAGCAGTTCACGGGACACATCTGCCTAAGCTTTGTTCAGACAGATAACAAGATAAGGTACAGTAATGTAGGCAGGCATAAGTCCCTTAACATGCTCTTGTCCTAGACCACGCCACCACAAAACTAACTTGGTCCTGCCTCCACTCAGGTTTTCTGTTGTGATACCTATATGTAAATATAGTTAATAGGGGGAAAAAAGAGATGAAAGTAAAAAACACACATCAGCTTTTGCCTAAGAGACAAAGGCCAACGCTCAGACACAGGTGATCTAAAGGTATTAAACAAGGTTTACATGGAAGGAGTGGATGAACCAAGCACGGCCAAGTGAATCCGGCAATTTCACTGAACGTATTTCTGTTGTGGGATGTGACAGTTATTCCCCACACACCTAGCAGTTAATCTGAGCCCACAGCCTGCTCACGTGTCTCAGCTCAAATCAATTTGCACATGCATAGTAGCTCTGACACATCCTAGGCTCACCCGGACCATGGTGCATGCGCAGCAGAGCCACACATGCACAGTCAGTGTTTCAGAGGATGGCCATTTTTTTTAGCAGACCAGATGGCAACCTGGCAACTCCAGCAAATGCCACACCAGCGATCCCACTGTGTAGAGACCGTGGCCTTTTACTTCCCCCGCCTTCCCTGTTTTTTTCTTTCTACTCCACCCAAGCCTCAGCCTGAATAGCATTAAACGTTAAATTCTGCTAACTTGTCCAATTCACAAAATCCAAAGGCACTTTCTTCTTTGTTTGACATGTGGACAGATTAAGTTCAGATACGAAGTCATGAGCTGTATACTGATATAATTTCCAGACTTGATAATACAACTGTTTAGCTCAAGACATATATTCTAATTTGGCAGAAATGAGTACACTCTCACTGACAGGGCTAAGAAGCCCACAATTCAGTTGGTGGCCTTGCATGGCTAAGTGAAAGGGATGGCTTTATATGTATTTTATGTACCTATGTGTGTGTGTGTACCGATAAGAGAAAAATATTTAACTTCTTTCTCCACATATAGATATGAAAATGTTACAAAGGTCCAATTTAATTGCTGGCAAACCAAGAAAATTAGCTAACAAAGGCTTTTTGTTAGGAATGGTTTCAAGAAAAACAGGCCAGCAAAAGTCCTATTTGTTACAGCGTTGTATTCCCGTTTAGTATTTTTGAAGGTGCTAAATGAAGGGGGAAAGTGTGGAATGTTCTGTTTATTTTTACAGAAAAAAAAAAGGCAGGCGACTAACATTAGCTCCTCCTTCCCTTCCTTCCTTGATGTACCTGTGTGCTACTCCAGGCCATGTAATCAACTGGGAATCAAACACAGAAGAGAAACCTAAATGACAAAGAAGAAACACTTCGTGCAGGGCCCTCGAGATGTTTCTGTACGTATAGGAGACTTGCAGGCACATCTACCCAGGATTTCTCCTAAGTCCGGAGAACTTCCAACATGCGCTCCCAAACATGAGTAATCTCTACACGCTGCAGGGCAGTGGGGCTCGCTTCTCTACTATCCATACGACCCGTGGCGTGATTCAGCATCCGCGCACTGCAATACTCCCTCCGTGCACACTGCTCCAGCTTCGGGCAGCTTGATGGAGAGGCGCCGGAGCCTGGGGCCTCGCGAAGCTGCGCCGCAGCAGGCAGGCAGGCAGGCAGGCAGGCAGGAAGACAAGAAAGCAGACAGAGAGGGAGGGAGGGAGAGGCGGGCAGTGGGGAGGCCGCCTCAGGGGCTTGGCCTCAGGGGCTTGCCCTCAGGGCTGCGCCCAGGATGGAGGCGCGGCAGCGGGGGACCTCGGCCGGGCAGGGGCGCGGTTTGCGCCCCTTCCACTGGTCTGCTCCGCTGCTGCGGTTGCTCCCGGCTCGGGCGACGGCGCAGCGCCGGCCCAGGAGAAAAGTCAGGGGGCGCGGCCCACTTCCTCGCCCCGTCAACCGGACTTCTCCCTGGCTGCGAGACCATAGCGTCCCCCGCGTCCCCTCCCATCAGAGCCGGAGTCCCTGCTGGCCTCCAGGACACGTTAAATCCCGTGTAATGAGGCTTAACCCCGCCCCGAGCCGCGGCGCAGCCGGGCGGGCAGGCAGCCAGCTAGGCCCCTGCCCGGGGGAGGGCCCCCCGTCGCCCCGAGCGGCCGCAGCTGTTCCAGCCGGAGCTGCTGGAAAGCAGCCACGCACCCCAGACTTTGTCTCCCTCGCACACAGCGCTAAACTCCATACCCTCCCCTACCCGGGAGCGGCCGCGGCTCCCCGCCGCTCGCTGCCTTTCTCTTCCCCGCTCCGAGCGATGGGGGGGAGAAAGAGGCTCTTCGCCTCCAGGCTACTGCTAGCTGTGCGCCGGCTCCCCAGGAATAGCCAGCGCTACCGGGCCGGTCATCATGCGCTGGCCCCGAAGCCGCCGTGCTAGAAAGCTCAGCCCAAGCGCGGGTGGGGGGCACCCGATGCGAAGCGGCCACTTTCATCCGAACACAGCTTTTTTTTTTTTTTTCCTCCCCCCCCCCCCCTACTCCGAGGCCGTGGGGAAAATAAATAAAAAACAAGGGCGGGGAGAGGGTGGGGGAGCGCACGGACTGCCGGCTCCCGTGGGGCGCGGTGCGGGGTGGCTGCGCGGAACGGCCCGTGGCACCCCGTCCCGTCCTTTTGCTTCCCCGCTCCGCGCTTTCCTCGCAGCCCGCCGCGGCAGCCAACCCGTGAGGTCAGTGTCGGCGGCGGATGGGTGTCTGCGCCGTGGGACGGGCGGTGGGCGGGCGGGCCGGGCAGGCGCAGTGTGGGGCCGCGGCAGGGGGAGGGAGGGTGGCGGGCGGGTTCTGTGTCTATGTGTCGCACTGGCTGGGGGGGAAGGGAGGCGGGGGGGGAGGTTACACACCAGGGCAGCGCCGGGATCCCTTCTCCACCCCGCGGGGAGGGGGAAGGGAACCTCCTCCCTCTTCCTCCTCCCCCTTTTTTACCCTTCCTCCTCCTTCTTTCCCCAAAGTTAAACTTCCTGCTCCCGGCCCGGCTGGGAAGGGGACGCGGAGCCTGGCCGGACTCAACCCTCGACACACACAACAGCTGGAGCTGTCAAAACTTCCTCCGCTCAGCCTCGGCCCCGGCCCCTGCCGCCTCCGCCACCGCCGCCGCCTGCTCCTCCTCCGCCCCCGGGGGCTCTGCGCGGGGGGAGGGCGCAGGGCCAGTGTACAATGAAGCGGCGGCCGCCGCAGCCGGGCAGCGCAGGAGTCAGAGCCGCCGCCAGCTCCCGGGGCCTCTGAGAGGGGGGGGCGCCCAGCGGCGGGATCAGCCGCCTCTTGCTCGCTCTCTTCACCTCGTCCGCCACCTCTCCCAGCCCCGACAGACCCCGCTGAGCCGGGGAGGGGGTGTTATTGTGTGTGAGACCCTTCCTTCCTCTGCGCTCTTTCTCTTCGCCCCCCCGTTCCCCTCTTCCTGTTCTCCCCATGCTGCTCCCCCTGCTACCTGTGCTGGTCGGCGGCGGCTGAGGCCAGCAATGCGAGGCGGAGGTGGAGGAGGCGGAGGTGAGGAGGAGAGGAGCCGCGGGAGCAGGAGGAGCATCGGGATCCCCATCACCATCTTCATCCTCATCATCATCATCCATGTGTCTCTCTCGTCCTGCTGACTAGGATGTCAACGGAGGACAAGAGTCTGGTGGTGGCGGTGGTGGAGCCGCCTCAGCAGCAGCAGCCCCCCGAGCCTGGAGCTCCCCCCCCAGCAGCAGCAGCAGCAGCAGCCACAGACAAAAGACCTAGGGGCCGGCCTCGCAAAGATGGCGCTTCCCCTTTCCAGAGAGCCAGAAAGAAGTAAGTTCAGCGTTTGTGTGTGCGAGGCAGAGAGGGGCAGGGGGCAGGCGGCCAGGCGCAGGCTGAGCTGTCAGCGGAGACTCGCTGCTCGTCGCCCCCTCCTTCTTGCCTAATGCCATTTTGAGAAGGGCCCTTCTTTCTTCTTCTCTCCCCTTTGCACTTTCCCCTCCTCCTCCTTTTTCACCTTTGTCTTCCTCCGCCTGCTCTCCCTTTTCCACTTTTCTTTTACTGTCCCTATTAATTTATTCTCTTCCTTCAGAGTTTCTCTTTAGCTCTTCCCCCTTCACCCTCTTCCTCCTTTTTTTTTTCCTTGCCGTTGCACCTTCCCCTTTTTCCTTTCCGTGTCTCTTCTCCAGGACGCTCGGTTGCCTTCAGCGTCGTCTGGCAGTTACTCCCTGTGCTTGATGGTAGCTCCTCGTCGCTTTCCCTTTTTAATCCCCCCTCCTCTTTTTGGGAAAGAAAAGACAGTTCTCGGCGGGTGGCGAGGAGAACTCCCCCACCCCCACCCAACACAGGCGGGTGCGGAGGCGCACACGCAAAGTTGAGGCAGCACTTTTCTCCGCCGACTGCCCGGCCGTGCCTCGGAGGTGGGGAACGGGGCCGGCGGCGCTGGGGCAGCTGTCAGGCGGCAGCCTCTCATGGAGGGACGCGCCGGTGGGACGAGGCCGAAGCACAACAAACACAAGGCGGGGGGGGGAAGGGAGCGGAGGTTGGTGGATGGGGCAGGGGATGCCTCTTCTCGCTTCTGGCAGATTTCCCTTCACCGCGGCCTCGCCCCGCCGGGGGCGCGGACGTTCGCTGGCCCCGAGGTCCGCGGCGCGGTGCTGTCGTATCCCGTCTCTGTGGAGCCGTTTCTGCGGCCGCGCGGACGCGGGGAGCCCATCGTGCCAAGGGGCGCCTGCCCGCCGAGCATGGCTGCCCGGCGCGGATAGGCGGTGAGGTGCCAGGCTGGGCGCGGAGGGGCCTGGCGTCCGCCGCGGTGGAAGCGCCGCTGCCGTGTGCTGGCCGCGCGCCCGGCGGGCTGTGTTTGAGTGGGGTGGATCCTGCCCTGGCATACCTGGCGGCAGCGGGAGTGGGGCAGAGCTGGCCCGGCGCGTTCGGAGAAGAGCAATGGTTGCTGGCAAAACACCCACTGCGCCGTGCGGGCTGTTGGAGCCGAGGGGTCTCGGAGTTTGTTTCCCTTTGTTGTGGGGGACGCTTTCGGTTTGACGCCCCTCGAAGTGTTCAGCCAGGTGAGCGCTGGCGCTTTGCTCAGCGCACACTGCAGATCTCACCGTCAGCTTCTGAATCAGAATCATTGAGGTTGGAAAGACCTTTAAGATCATCGAGGCCAACCATAATGTCACAGCCGAAGTCCAAAACACTATCGAGCTGCTGGGCTGCAGCTAAGTCTAGGCAAAGACGCTGCTTTCCTCTATTTTAGTTTGTTTTTACAGATACTTGTTACATAAGTATCACAGGAGAGAGCTGTTACTAGTTTGGGGCATAGGCAATATTTTCTTGTTGTCATTGCTGAAAGTTTCCCTTCAAGGAGATTAATGTTCACCCCTGGTTTTGATGGAGATGCATCGTTTGCAGCTTCCTCTCTTAATTATTTTATGTATTAGCTCCATACAAATTTTCATATAATGATAGCTGAAAGTAGTTGGCAAATACACACTGTAAAGTTCTTTGGCTTATCTGCTTTATGCTTAATTTTACATACTTTGGATTTATTTCTCCATACCTTGTGAAAGAAACCTCTGAATGCTTTGTTTTAAAGGAAGGTTTAGGAAGAAAAATGCAGATACAACTGAAATGTCTGTACAAACCCCACGATAGTGTTATTTGTGAAAATTGATGTGTCTGGTGGACCAGTTTGAAGTTGTGTACACTCTTGATGAAAAATGGGTGCTAAAGAGGCATTTCCCCTTTTTTCAGTTAGGTTTTTGGTGTCATATAGGTATTGTTGACTAGTTTTAGGAAGAAATTAGTTTTTCTGTAAAAATATATACTTATGCTGACATGGCAAGTGCTTGTGTAAGAGCTGACAATGAAATTAGCTGAGACAAACATTGAAAGCAGTCAACAGTCTTTTTCTTCACACTATGATTGTTCCTGTCTGGTGTGATGCTAAGTGTCTTTCTGCATCTCCATGGAAAGCTTTTAATGTAGGTAAAGGTGCTGTGGCATAACTAATAAATACTTTTAAAACTGGGATTTTATTGAAAATAGCTGTATCCTGACTTGTATCCTAACTTCCACCGAGCAGTATAGACTGATCTTTTTTAGTTGCATTCATCTGGGGGAGAAAATACTTTTTTCCCTAAGTTTTTCTATTGACAAAATTAGCAAATGCAGAAATAAAATAAGTAATTTTTTTTTGTTTGTTTGTTTCTTTATGACTGCTTGGTCCTATCTTCCTTTTCAGTTCTGTACTTTCCAGTTGGATTAATGTGCCTCATGTAAACCAGATAAAAGAGCATATGTCAGACCATTTTCTGTACTGTAATCACATGTCTAAATCACTATTAGCCAGTCAAATTGTTCAACTGCTTTATCCCATTATAGAAAATGTTCCACTGAATGTTCAGTCTAAGTGCAGTCTAAGTAACAATAAAACGAAGAGTCCTGCATTAAACCACCAAAGCCAAATAGAATAAGTCCTTAGCTGGGGATGCCTCCATTGAGGAGCAATGCCATATTGGTGAATGCTGTAGGTTGGCATTTTACCTTCTTGAAAACCATGTTTTTAAGCAAATTTGATGAGTTTAAGCAGACAGATGGAAAACTGCCTCAAGTCTGCTTCTGTGAGGTGCGAAGGATCTCAGCTCTTTCCGGAAGTAGACCTATGCTAAGGGACTGCAAGGTTTTTCAGTAGGTCTCTGTCATCTTGAATTTTACCTGGTTATCAGTCAAAAATTCCAGTGGTACTGTGGGCACAGACATGTATAAGGAATGGTTGAGCTTTCCTATAGGTGATGAACCAGCATTCAGTGGCATCGGTAACCTGGAGAGTTGCCTGTGGTAAAGCATGATGCTAGGACAGCTTTTTCTCATTGTTTGAAGGATGTAGCTTCAGAAATAGCATTGTCAGGAGGCTTCATCTAAGGTGAACACTTTGGTTTTATTATTTATATTGTAATTGTGCCTAGAGGCCAGGGCACCATTATACTACACACAGTACAAATGCATAAGCAGAGATTGCTTCTGCACAAACACTTTCTTAATTTAAATGTAAAGATAAGACAGCATATAAGTGTAAGAAATGTATTGGGAAAGCACAAGGGAGCTGTGAGAATGCTGTGAGCAAAAGAACAAGTTCAAGTACTCCGGCTATCTCAGCATCGGTGAATGATTCACAGGCATCAGACTTGGAGGATATATTTAAAGAAGGGTAACATTGTCACCCCGAGGATTTTCACAGACAGCTTGTTTCCTGCCTGAAGTGCTAGACAAACATTTGTGTTTTCTTGCTTGCATTTTGACAGCTGGGTATCTGTATAGAGCAGTGGGTCACCTTTAAGAGGTAGAGATAGAATAGGCCATGCAGAGCCTTGAAATTGAGAGCAAGTTGTTCATGATATGGTTCATCAGGAAGATGGGATAATGCAGAACTATAATTAAAGCAGTGAAGAAGGAAGTATTTTTGTAGTATTCCTTCCAAATGAATTTAAAAGGTGATGAGATTGCATTAAAAAAAAAAAAAAGAGTGAGAGAATAAAGTTCAATTGTGGGAGATCCAAAGAAAGAAACTTCAGGTATGTGGTTTGAAAAGAAATCTTGCTGGTATTATATAGGAAAAATGGAAATAATTAGGGACCATGTCATCATATGGCCTGAAATCTTGGAAAGCTAAGTCCTGTACTTGGATGGTACCTGAACTCCATTAGGCAATGAACCTGAGGAACAGGAAAGTGATTGAAAGGAAGGTTCAGAGGAAGAGTGTTGGTTCTGTCTTAGCTACATTGTCGTTGAATGAGCAGCTGGGTACTCATGAAAATGTTCCAGAATAGTATTGTACAGGTGCAGCAAACATTTTGGTAATCTCTTTTAAGTACTAAAGCTTTCTTAATCTATATGGGTTGTAAGGAGCACAGATGTATCTCAGCAAAACTTTAGTAGCAGAAGTCTCGTTGATCGCGATCGTGAGAACAGTTACTTTGTGAGACAGCATCTAAGATTATTGTACAGTTTACTGTCAGCACCCGTCAGATTTTGACGTGTGTTACAAATAATTTCTGCAAGTGTGTGTAATTTAAATCAGCATAGGGTAATGATTTTTAAAGGCATGGCATTTGTGGAAAACTTTTTGTGTGTTCACTTACCTATGATTTAGTTTTCATCCTAGTTTCCCATTACTGGGGCCAACGTAAGCTGCAGTAGGTTCTCCCAGGCCATAGACTGCACATAGGTGGATAGGTTTGAGGACATGTAAGCAGAGCAGTTTTTCCCAAAACATGGTTGTTTAAGATTTTTTTTATCATTACTTAAGCTGCATCTGCACTAAGTAAGCTGATATTTAAAGATTCCTACACTTGTTTCAAAAGAGCCTGAATATGGTGCATGGCTTCTCTTTAAAGCTCATCTCTGTTTCTTTAGTTTGTCACACACCTTCTGTGTGATACTTCTATCTTTACTCGTGGGCCCATCGCTTACTTCAAAATGTAGCAATTGCAAGTGGAATGTCTATCTTGTGTTACACAATAAAAATGTTTCTAAGTGCCTGTTCTTGGTTAGGGTAAGTCAGGATGTCAGGATGGGTCTTTGGGTAGGGGTTGTACAGCTATTGTACAGTAAGGGTTAAGGTTTTAAAGCAAACAGTGCCCTGTACTTCTGCCTGTGCAAGCCACGTATCAAAATCTTTGGCCAGAAGGTAGGTACTTGGTCACACAGTGTGAAGAGATGAGGCATGGGAGCAGGCTTTCACAGTCAAGACATGGCATGGACTCTTTGAAGGTCTTTCTAGTCCATCA